>NC_088848.1:21524291-22954291 GCF_904066995.2 Poecilia reticulata | reverse complement strand
TTTTCTTTTACTTTGGATTTTGTGGGGATTTATTCGCTTCTCATCGGGATGGAAAGCCGCGATTTCGCCCCGCCGCACCACCTCCTGACAGAGCGGAGCGCCCTGGTGCACAGCGCCGCGTCTCGGATAGCGCCGGGCGGCCACAGCTCCGTGCAGCACCCGGCGCACTTCCAGCCCGGGAAATACTACTCATCCCACCTACCCATGGGTCCGCACTCAGGTCGGTGTTTCTAAACGCGCTTGTTTTTTGTGTGTGTTTTGTTTTGATTTATTTATTTTTTTTGCTGTGTGAAAGTTTGATGCAATAGTTTTCTCAGCGTTTGCTGTTGCATATCTTTAATGCTGACTTAAAAACAACTTTGAAACTAGAATTTAGAAGGGAAATCTGCGATTTTTCTGTGATGATCAAAGGGAGAGAACGAGAAGATTATTTGTCGGCCGCAGCTCCGCAACAAACGCAGAAAGCTGCCCGTTTTTACACGAGACCCAGCTTCACATTTACGACGTAGAATGGTATTTTATTTATTTTGTACTTCAATCTCAGAAGAATAAAAAACAAAAATCAAGAATGATTTAGTTTCATGCAATAATATATTAATAAACAGCAGCACGCTCTTGTCATACATTTATACAGGACTCATCAATTGATAATATAAAAAAAGACAACATTCGGCTCATTTAATAAAAAAACAACAATTTGTTACAAAGTAAAATTTTGTCGTTCTGAGGTGAAGGTTCGGGTCACATGCTGGTGTGTACTGGTCCCAATCTTAGAGCGGTATGTGGGGTGAAGAGGAGTTGTGGGTAATACTAGAAAATCCGGTCTCTATATTGAGCGGGACGTGACGGGGTGCGAATGGGTTGACAGTGCATGCATTAGATTTAACAAGTAGCTTTGGTATCCTGCTTCAATAAGGGAGGAGTGTGTGTCTGTATGAGTAGATGTGCGCGTGCTTGTGTGTGGGTGCGCACGCGCGCGGGTGTGTGTGTATGGAGGGGAAAAAAAGGAAGAAAGAGAATTATTGCTGAAATCTTTAATTGCATATAGAAAAACATTGGAGTGACAGGATGAACGGGATCCCGTTCAGACAGAACAATCCGCGAATTGTTATTTTGAAGTGGACCTGGTTCTTTAAGAGACACTGGTACCGAGAGTCCGGTGTGTCTGCTGGTGTGTGTAGGACACACCGCCTCTGTCTTCACATACAACTGTGCTTTACACAGCAGCCGTCAAACAGTACTGGAAACTAAGTCCTGTCCGTTATGGTATATATATATATATATATATATATATATATATATATATATATATATATATATATATATATATATATATATATAAATGGTATAAGGTGTCCTGAAATGACGTATCTAATGACCTAGGCACATGACCGAGTGATTTGAATTATATATGCTAGAGGCTTCATTCTAAAAATGTGAATTCATCTTCACATACTTTTATATTCCATATTTGTATAATACACAAAATATGAACTACCTCACAATATACCGGTCAACAAACGGTATATTGTTTATATGTGTTTTTATGTTAAAAAAATAAGAAAACGGCTGGGATTTAAAAAATAAATTGTCTATATGCTGACACAAATTTATATATATATATATATATATATATATATATATATATATATATATATATATATATATATATATATATATATATATATAGACACACACACACACACTAAGTGTGTCAGGTATCACATCTCCTGCTGTGCAGCCTTTATATAAAGCTATAGACATTTCATGTTAATTTTAATTCCTAATCTGTGTTGTAATGGAGAATATATAATTGTGGAGATTTTAATAATGATTGGGGGGAAGGGGAGGTCATTGCTTTTGGAAGCATGCATGCCAGAAAAAAGGAAAAAGCTTCTTGATTCAGATTCCCTGAATCTAAATGATTACTTTTAAACATACATGATGAGCTATTCTATTGCCTATTTATTTATTTATTTATTTTTTCTGAAATTTGACGAAAATTATTGAAGCAAAAGAAACCCTCCATGTCATTCTTGGACCAATCATTAACTCCCATTTGTCTTGCAAAACAATTGAAATGCCAATTTGACTGATATTGTTGCTCGCTGGCATGCAGCGCATTACAGCCCATTTTAAAATTGATTTGGTAATGTTAAAAGGTGGTGGGGTGTAGTAGGGGCAGGAGGGAGTAAGCATTGTAATTTAGGGTGATAATGCTATTGAAATATATTCAAGAGGGCCTCTCACTGCGTCTCAAGGTGCATGACACTGTATTGAGATTCCACATATTCAGACTCTCCATGCATGTCCCTTATGGGGTTCTGACTGACATGATGGGCATGGAGGATTGTTGTTTAGGGGTGGGGGGTGGGGGAGCTGGGTACATGTGTGTACGTGTGTGTTTGGTTTGAGGTTAGGATGAGATGGGGTGGGGGGGTTACCTTTGTCCTCACCCCCCTTAGAGACTTGGGGAGCTGTACGCCTGGCCCTAGGCCTCGGCACAGGGGGTAGATATGATGTGGAGTTGGGCATAGAAGAGCAGGAGGAGGAATGGGGGGCTGAGGGGGCGCGGGCGGGGGGGCGGTTGTTTCAGATTTTAGTAAAAAAGACACAGCACTTTCCAACCATCCACATCTCACCAGACTCGCTGTATCTCTTACAGAAATTCAAAGAAAATAAAAAATAAAAAAATAGACTCCCCAGATCTGCTTTTTCTTCACATCCCAGAGAACCTGCAATCCATCAATTTGCCGAAGCCTCTCATTTAGATCAGCATGGTGTCTGCTTGAATATGGTTTCTCTTGACAAAGTGGTGGAATGACAGACGCATACCAGTGCCATAAGACTCAGCCCCACAATGATATTACGCAGGCGTTCAGATTACTGATAGGAGCGCTGGGAAAGCCTTTGTGTCTGTCCATCCGTCTGTCTGACTCCCCCTCTCCTCCCCGTCTTTACCCTGTTGGCTTTTATTCACTTCTCCCTTTTTCTTCTTTTTTCCCCTGCTCTGTGATGTTAGCCCCTGGCAGCAGTCGCCTCACTGTGTGTGTTTATGTGTGTATTTATGTGTGTCTGTGAGATTAGCGTTAGGTTTAGCCTGAAGTAGCACAGGTGTGCAGTATTGTGGAGGGAGTGGCAGTGCTTGTCATTGAACAGGTGTGTTACTTCCCAGACAGCAGACGGTTTTTGTTTACATGGTTGTGTATGTGTGTGGGAGTGTGTGTGTGTGTGTGTGTAACTTCGTATTGGAGTTTACATTAGTGTCATGCTACACAAACACTCATTCTCAACTCTGTAGGGTTCATATTCTCAGTTCCTCCTTGTGTTGTCAGAGTAGATAACCTCCCAGTTGATTGTGTCTTCCCTCTCTCTTGCTCTGATTCCCTTCATGTTGAGTCTTGTTCACCAAACTCCAGATCCTGTGCCGAATATCTGCGCCCCTATCCGCTCATCATGATCATGCCTGGAAAAAAAAAATCTCGTGGGCTCTTGGAAGTTTCTTGACTTTGATCATAACGCCGGCGTGTGCGACACACACCCCTTCATTACTTCCTCTCTGTACGTGCTTGCTGTTTTTGTGCATGGAATTTTGGGAGTCTCGGTGAGTGCGTGTCATTGTGTTAAGCCAGAAAAGCGATGAGATGACGAGCAACGCTGAAACGGCATTGGAAGAACAAGAGAAGTGGGGATGGGGGTGTAAGTGGGTGGGAAGGAGATGGTCTGAATCTTTCCACCTGGTTGGTAATCCAGTCAGATTACCACTGCCTGACAGCACCCAGTAGCCGTCTTCCCCCGACTTCCCAGGCCAGCGTATCCTACTCCTCTTAAGAGTCTGAGTGAGTGAAAGCAAGAGAGGAGACGCCTGCCTGTTTGTGTGTGAGTGTGTGTTTCTGTGTGATTGGGACACAGAGAGCTGAGTCAGTAGTAGTCAGTGGATAAATCCCAGTCAGAAGAATTGTCCACCCCCGCTCCCAAACCCCTACCCATTCTACCCTGGGTACAAGGGGCACATCTCGGGTGCAGCGTGCCAGACGACCCCCTGCCTGGAGGAGACAGCTGGTGAGGGCTGCGGCCAGCCAAGCCAAGGCTGGAGGGAGAAGAGTGTAAACTGTCAACTTGGTTTAATTCAAAAGGGAGGAAAAAAATTGATTCTGACCCAAATTTAATCAATACTGTGCAATGGTCAACTGGACTGAGCTGGCAGGAAGAAATTATAGTAGACAATGGTTTAGGAAAAAAAATGCATTTTTTAAAAATTTGTATTTAAATCAAAATTACATGGGGCCGCTTTGTGCAAGATTTAGTATGGGGAATATTTGTCAAGTGTCATGTATTGTATTTTGTCAATTTGTGGACTTTTACCATTCTTGACAACACTTGATCATAGTGCTGGAGATGCTACAGCACACTGATGTTTGTGGGGACACCATGATGATGCAAATGAAAAAGAAGAGTACAATCAATGTGGCAACATTCAAAAATGTGGCAATTGTGTGTTTTCTGTCAACACAATTTCTCCAGTGTATGCAGTTTGAAGTCACAATACCTGACAAAGTGCTGGGGGTGGTCCGTGTTTTCTCCAGCAGTTTGTAGCAAGCATAATTCAGTCTCTCCCTCACCTGCTGCCGAGTTCTGCTAGAGTTCGCCACCTGCTAAATTTGTATGCTTGGAAATATTTTTGGTCATGAAAAAACAAACACATCAGTAAAGCAGCTGGCAGCAGGCTTGCTACACGACCTCAATTTATAACCCAGCTAATATCAGCATGTCATCCCAATGTTGCACTATATAGAGTGGCGACAAAACTTCCGGGAAATTCCTATAGCAGTAGTAATGCTATAGGTGATCTGCTATAGTGATCTCCCAAAATGATTTTCTTCATTTTGGGAGATCAGTGATGGGCCAACACTTAAACGTGAAGCCGATCATATCTACCTCAGCAAAAAAAAATAAAAAAATCAGCCACTGTCCTCTACTGCCCCGCAGTGAGAAGTGTTTGACTGACAGACCCACCCAATGGGACCCAGGCCGTTTGGATATGTGTTCCTAAATCCGATATACGATCTTTTCAAATCTGACCTGTCTGTACGGCCAAGTCGCATTAATCCGACCTTAACGTCATCGTTACTCAACAAATGTCACTATTTCTGCACACTGATACGTGTAAGCGGAAAGAAAAACAACCACCATGGCGGACCATATGAGAATTAAGTTGTTACTGTGCTGCTCTGGCAGGACAACAATTTCAAAATTGTAAGCTATGCTCTACCGTTAGCATCCACGTTTACTTCCGCAAACACTGAGCACTAGTTCTTTTTTATGGGGGCTGGCAAAACACTGAGTCCGTTCGCGACTACATTACTGCATCCTCTACTGCGCATGTGGGACACTTTCATGTTGTTTCCAGTTCACAAAGGAGATCACATACAAGTCGCATGTATTTGGAAGTGTGACAAACAAATCAGATAAAAAAAAAAAAAAGGAATTCAGCGTTGAGGTCCAGCATTGTCAGGAAATTGTCCTGTGAAGCTACAAAAAA
Organism: Poecilia reticulata; assembly: GCF_904066995.2. NCBI lineage: Eukaryota > Metazoa > Chordata > Actinopteri > Cyprinodontiformes > Poeciliidae > Poecilia > Poecilia reticulata. The sequence goes on along the minus strand of NC_088848.1, from coordinate 22,948,749 downwards.
TCATTTCCATTTCAAATTCCACTTTATGCAAATGCATTAAAAGGATTCTTGAGTGTATCACTACAACTAATCACACTGACCTGAGAGTAAGAGACTGGGGCCACCTGAGGGCTGGTATCAGTGCAGAGATAAAGAAAAAGTGTAAGTGTATTATGGAGGTTTTGATGGTGGCGTTTGGGGGGCAGGGGCAGCGACACTCACGTTTGTTCCAAGGAGCCAGTGTCTCTCTGACAGAAAGACTTTTGTCTCGTTTCCAGCTCCCTTCCAAGTGGAGAACAGCTGCTTATTGTTGGTAGCAGTCATTTGAAAGGGAATGGGGTGCGTTTGGTTGCGACATCTCTGGGGTGTGAACACACACCGCCATCTGATGACTTGGCATGTAAGAGGAAAGCGCCAGACTTCCTGTGTCCATGTGGTCACCTCTTTCCCTCTCGCTCTTCTTCTTCTCCTCTCTGTTCTTCTTTCCCTTTCTGGCCAGACTTTCCTCCTTGCTCCTCCCTCCTCCTCCCCCTTCTGCTTTCCTCTTTCACTTCCCCTTCACCAGGGCATTCGCTCCTCTCAGCTCTTCGAGTGGTGCTCCAGCCCTCCTCCTCCTTGTCTTCCTCCTTCTCCTCAGAGCCATATTCCTCCCTGCTCGCCTCTGCTCTCTTCTCCCTTTTCAATCGATCCCCACACCTCTTATATCCATCTCCCGTCTCCGTCTGCCTCCCTCTGCAACCTTTCTCGTTCCTTGTGTTGTTAGCAGGCCTGCATCTCTCAGCACTTCTCTCATTTCTGTCTCAGTTTCGGTCTGCTTCCTCCCCCCTCTTCCACACTGCCTTGTTTGTTTCTCCCTTCTCCTTTTCTCTCCCCACCACACGGCCGGTTGTTAACGGGCCGTCCCGGGGCAGCTCGGCCCGCGGCCAGCTCACTAAATCAGAAACGTTTGGAGGATTTGGCAACAGGGAGTGAGAGCTCAGTGAGGCGCCTTTGAAGTTTGCGGAATGAGAGGAAAAATGATGTTTTAAACACAAGGCTAAAGCAGCTTCTTGCTCTGTGTCGGAAGAGGTGCCGCTCGCATTCATTTGCAAATACATTTGCAAAGTATTCATATCCAATGAAAATGTTGACATTCAATGCATTTTAATGGGATTTTATGAAAAACCAACACAATGATCTGCATAATCATGAAATGGTAGGAATATTCAGAGTTGGGTATCAATAATTTTTATAAATATAACTTTGAAAAGTCTGTTGTGCCTTAGAATTCAGCCATCTTTACTTTGATACCACTGAAGGCCCCCGTGGTTCAGTTTGTATTCGCAAGCATCTTGCACACACAGTGCCAGACCACATCTGGACACCCCTTTCATTTCAGTATACATCACACCACATAGGATCAAGAAAATGATAGACAACCTTGACCATCCTCTTCAGAAGACTATCTTGGGAAGGCAGAGCATCTTCAGTCAGAGGCTTCTTCAGATTCAGTGCAGTACATACTGCTGCAGAAGATCTTTCCTGCCAACAGTCATCACCATCTTCATTAACTCTTTGACGAATCTAAATTAATGAGTTACAACAACATTTAATTTCCCTTTGGGATTAATAAAGTATTTTTGAATTTGAATTGAATTTGAATTTTAATACATGTAAGAAAGCGCCACACCTTTCTATGGACATACTCCTCTGTTGACGACTTTGCAATTTCCATTCATAAAACTTCAGCCATTTGTCAATCTTTGTAGGTAGACACACCAACAAACTTCTCACCAATCGCACAACACTTCACTCAGAGGTCTGTTGAAACAGTTCAGCCTGGTGTCAAGAAGGGAAGTCAAAGAGGTGCATGGTAACTAAGGGCACATTCACACTAGCGCGATTAGTCCAACATTAGTCTGTTTGCCAAGAAAGTTTGATGTGTTTGAGGTGTGAATGAGCAATCAAGTTCTGATGTGGACCAAAAAAGTGAATTCTTTTGATCCGCCTAAACATCCAGGTTTAGGTTTGGTAGAAGTGAACTCTGGTGAGTCCAAACATATATGTGAAATCAAATGGACTGGAGACCGCTCGAGAAGCATGAAGCAAACAACAGCGCAGGGCGTTCTGGGTAAATACAACCAAAGTAGATGTACAAGTCTAGCACTATTGGGAGAAATGGCTCATGGTCTTTTACCAGCAACAAAAGAGAAATCCTATAACCGCTACAAGCTGACCCCACTCCATTTTTGTTTACATATTACGAAACATTTCAATTATGACACAAAATAATTTGGTCACAATGCAAAATGGTTTGTAGTTAAGAAAACTATCACCCTGAACTCTCTGTATTCATAGTGGAGAGTTTGAATCTGGAGAATATTTGAGACTAGGCTGGAAGTTACCTTCCAGGAGAACAAGTCTTCATATAGCCAGAACTACAAAAGAACCCTTTAGGTCAATGCATGCTCAGGTGTTAAGAATGGCTTTTGAAAGTCCTGACCCAAGTCCAACTGACACTTGGGTTTGCAAGACTTCAAAATGTTTGTAAAACATACATCAGATGCTTTTCATCCATTCTGACTCAACTGGAGGTGTGAAGATGAGGAAAAAATAACTTAATTCTAAATGTGTAAAGTCAGTAGAGACAGTAAAACCCCCAGCAGCCAAAGGTGGTTCTGTAGTCTTGACACAAACACAGGCCACAAAAATCCATGTACCATTATGCTTCCCTACTTTGTACCGCTCCGTCACATCAAATCCTGATGAAATACATTGACGTTTCCAATTTTAAGGTCACAAAATTTGAAAAACTGGACGTCAATACTTTTACAAGGCGCTGCTTTCAGTCATAGACATGAATGCATGAAGAAAACCTCCCACGATGCCTGAAATGGAACTTTAACACAAGCTTTAATTGCCTGTTTTTCATGACGTTGCTCCTGTTCAGAGGGGCCAAGGCAATTCCGTGTTGACGCAGAGACGCATCACACGCTCTCTGCAGACTTGCAGGTCCACAAGCCTCTAAGCGACATGGCCGAAACCGCTGCAACCCCCTTATCACGACCAACACCTGAGCCAGGGCTGCGCCGCCACAGGCCACGTTTGTGCCTGACTCAGCTGACCTGCTTGACTCAACGCGGCGCTTCATTCTCAGCTGTCGTGGGGTTTTTATTTATTTTTTTCTTCTCCATTCCAGTCATTTCAACCCCTTTCGCCTCATTCACATTGTAATGGGCTCCATTCAGGCCAGTCTATGTCCAGTTTGTTTTGCTGTCAGGCATTTAAAATGGATGCGGGAGGGGAGGCGGGGGGGTTGCAGGTTCATCTGGAGGTGAGGTTAAAGGATGCAGAGTTGTCGAACGGCCCATTGAACGCAGCGCCCTTCGCTTTTCATGAGCCACGCTGCTGCTGCTGCTACTGCTGCTGCTGCTGCTGCTGGAAGCTCGGATTGAACAGATTTAGTATTTGGTGTGAAAGACAGCTAATGTGCTCTAAATGGGAAATAGGTACATATCGGTGTGTGTTTCTGCGTGTGTGGGTGTGAAGGAGTAAAGAAAGAGAGAGAAGCAGCTGTGTGGAACAGCATGGATCGTTACACAGTGACTCACATGAAAGCATTAAGTATATTCAGGAACCTTTTGTTGAATATACATGGAGTTGCGTGCAGCTGTGTGTCTGACTCGGTATGCATGTGTGTGTGTGTGTGTGTGTGTGTGTGGGTGTGTGTGTGTGTGTGTGTGTGTGTGTGTGTGTGTGTGTGTGTGTGTGTGTGTGCGTGCGTGTGTGTGTGTGTGTGTGTGTGTGTGTGTGTGTGTGTGCGTACGTGAATGAGCGAACCCTCTCCCAAACTCTTGCCCGAGCTGAGGGTTGTGAGAAGAGAAACAAGAAAAGAGGGCAAGAGAGTCTTAAAAAAAAAAAACAAAGATCCGTCATCAGTCATTCATGGCTAATCAGTCTCATGGGACACATACACACGTGCATACACATGAACGCACGCACACGCGTGCACACACACACGCACACGTACACACACGCACCCCCCCCCCGCACCCCCCGCCCCACCCCACACACACACACACACACCCCACACACACACACGCATACACACGCACACATACGGAGAACGGAGGTCCTAATCCTACTGGGACTACTCGTGCCTCAGTGTGTGCCTGTCTAAATTCTGGATCCAGGCTGATTAGAAGCTGTCTCTCTCTCTCTCTCTCTCTCTCTCTCTCTCTCTCTCTCTCTCTCTCTCTCTCTCTCTCTCTCTCTCTCTCTCATCCTACCTCTGTGGCTTCTTACTCTGCATCTTTGATTGCTGGTAAAGTGTCTCGTCTTCCCCTCTCTGTTTTTCTGTCAAGTCTTTTTAATAACCACCTACTGTCTGTTCAGCCTGTATTTGATGTGTGTTTTGGTAAGATTTGGAATGCATGTGTGCATGCATAATACAGGCACCTCGCTTGTGTGACGCTGTACTATTTTTTTAAGTTGTTTTTTTTTGTGCCGGAGCGCGCTGCTCGCTCCTACCTGTTCCTGCTTCATCATTAGTGTCATCTGCGTTTTTACCGCATTTCCTCCACTTTTGTCAACGCTGGCGTTTTTCAAGTCAAATAAGCTACACTGCAAAAAAGCCAGTGGAATAAAATGAACAAAGTGTCGAGATAATTTTGCTCATCTGTTTTGTCAGAAAGACAAAAAAAGGGAACTTTTTAGTCATAAAGCTGTAGAACTTCACTAAAACAGTAAAACAATTTTTGAATCTGTTCCAGCCAAGTGGTACAATAAAAGTTTACCATAGCAGCCATATTTTTAGGACTTGTTACTAAATGTACTTACGCTCAGAGTTGTTTGAATTTAATTATTATAAAAGATTAATTTTACATTAATTAATATACTTAATTCAAATCTTCACAGTCTTGATGACAAGCACCATCCAGATAAAATTCTACATTTTTAGTGCAGCACAAAAACTATCAATTTTTTACATTAATATTTACTAAGTTGATTATTAACTTATAATCCAGGTAATGTACCAACCTTGTTAATATTGGGTAATATTTAACATACTGCAAGTTGTTATGCAGCAATAGATGTCTGAAATTAGCATAACAATTTAAGTAACATAAAAGAAAATTGCAAAAACAATCAAATTTTGCAGTTATGTACAAAAAATAATGGGTATCTTGATTTTGTGATATATGCTTAAAATCTTTTATATTCTTAAAACTTATTGTGTAATATCCTTTCTTTTATGAACAAATGAAGTGACCCATATATTACTAAAGGTTATGCGTTCAGGTTTGCAGAAAAATGAATCCCATCATTGATAAAAAGATAAAAAGGGTGACATAGGGTCAAGAGGACGTCTTTCATTTGTTTAAACTAAGCACTATGTATGCTTTTTTTTATGTGAAATAAGCCTAGTATCCATTTATAGAAACTTCTAACTGGAAATATTTGTTTTTCATTCAAAATCTCTTTATAAAAATTCAGCAGTGGGGAGAAAAAGCATTAAAAGCATTAATTTGGTTCTCTCACATTGTTGGGAGTTTTTACTTAATACGCACTAAAACAGCCCTGTTTAAAAATCAACATAACGGCCTCATAAATTAATCATTTGTTTGTTTATTGCTCAGCAAACTTTGAGAATAGCTGAATAATTATAGTGATTTTAAAGCAACACAACAAATATACATCTGCTCCAGGATTTCCTGCTTTTTAAAGGCGTCACACATTTAGAGTTGGTGCTCTCTGCTGTTTTCTGCAGCAGCACGTTATAAATAAAAACGAATAAATAAGAGGACTGCATCGAAACGCCAGAACTAGAAGGAAAATAATCATTAGTCACAACCCTAATATGACGTTCATGGCTCTCATGCACTTCCACTCCTTTTCTTAACCCCATAAGTCTCCATTTCTCCATGGTTTCCTTTTGTTTATTATCCTTCTCTGTCTTTTTTTTTCATTTCTTCTCTGTTGATCTCTCAAATAAACTTTCATTCCTGTGTAAACATTACAGTAATGAGGGAATATAAAGAGCTGAAATAAGGTCAGACTGGGTTATTCTCACCTGTTCTCTCCCCACCTCCCTCTCTCTCTTTCTCTCTCTCTATGTTCGTTGTCTGCTGATCTCGTTCCTCTCTCTTGTTCAGCTTCTTCTCCTTCTCTCTCTCACACACACAAACACACATGGCGCACTCACTTTCTGACGCCCACACAGTCAGCGTGCTGGAAAGACACGGGCGTATACACACACTGCGACGCAGGCACAAACACACCGACACCTGCACGTCGAGTCGTTGAGGGTCTAATTTAAGTAAAGTGCTTCTCTAGGAACCACAACCCCTCGACTCACGATGATGGAGGGCGATACGGCACGATGACGGGGTTGAACACACACGTGTGCAGGGTAATACACAGACGCTTGCACACACACACAGACACACACACTCAGTCTGTGCTGATGCTGAGCCGTAACTCTGTGTGGTGTGAGCGCTCTGTAGATGGCTTGCAAGTAGCATGTTGCAATAATAATGTGATATTTGATCCCTGCAGGGAAACTCACAGTGTCTGGTGCTGCTGGCAGACCTTACTGTATGACCAGTTTAAGCACCGGCAGGGAGGACTGAGTGTTTGCAACAGGATCCCTCAGTGGGATGGATGCTTGGTAACTTGGATGTGGTTAAATCTGGGTCTGCTGGTTCGAAGGATGTCGTCTCCTCCGCTGCAGCCGCTCTCTTCCTTCACTTCTGCTGTGTAGGTGTGTTTGTTTCCGCTGGAGTTTAAGCTAACTTAAGCCGGAGCCGAATTGTGCTGCACCGCTGCTGCATATCTTGGGCTGCAGCAGCAGAGAAAAAAAAAAAAAAATTAAATAGCTTCAAAACTTTTGTTTCCTTTAAGCCTTAGGGCAACAGTTGGAGAAAAAGCAAAGAGGTTTCTGGTGAATGTCTCACACACACACACACACGCACGCACACACACACACACACGCACGCGCACACATACACACACACAAACACACACACACAAAACAGAACAAAACTGTGAACAGAAATATATATTTATTTTTAACATCTGTCATTTATTTTTTATTTTTGTAAAATTCTGTTGAAAGTTTGGAATTTAAATTCTTCTTGCTTTTCCTTTTTTCTAAGTAAGATTTTAAATTATAAATATATATATATATTTAAAAAATTAATTTAAGTTTAAGATGAATGTTGAAGCCTGAATTCAGTTTTCGTATTCAGACCTTCAGAATAAATTAACTTTATATTTCTTATGGTGATTTGAGTTTATTAGAATAAAAATTACTATTTACCAGTTAAAAATTCTAGCATAAGGATTTGTATTATTAGACACTATTCAAAGGCTCTCTAGTAAATTAGCATGTATAATTGCTTATTAGACAATAAAGGAGTTTTGGGCCATATAGGAGAGAGCCAGGCAGTTGGAGTGGAGTCAGTTTTCAAATTATTCTTTGTTATTTTTGCAGATGATTTACATCTGCAGCATTTTTTTTTATTTTTGACGTAAATTGTAGAACCTCATCAAGATCGGTCTGTTGTTTTATTTTTATAATCAAGTGGTTTGAAGGGGAAATATGGAGAGCATCAAGCTTATGGCTTCATTAATTAGAAGCCTAATTAATGAAGCCCAGAAATATTGTGCTAACCTGCTGATATATTATGAGCTGCAATAACAAAAGCAGCATAATTTTCTTTAACAAACACAGCATTTACAATACAGTAACTGATTCTAAATCTGAGATTCTGAACATTATTAAATGAGAAAAAACAATAAGAGGAATTCTTTTCATGGATTTTGATTTGAATGTCTGTAAAGTTGCCCTGTGTGGAATTCGCTAACCGTCCTACATTGTGAGCTTCAGGGTCTGCAACCTCCAGAGCCACATGTGGCTCCTTGGCCCCTCCACTGTGGCTCAAATGAAACCAAATAAGAAGTGTTTTTAATTATAAAGGTAATAAAAAAGGCTGGTTTTAGCAGTTCATCTGTATGTTTATATGCAACATCTGCGTAGAGTATCAACAATAGAAAGGCACCAGCGCTACAAGGCTTTTAAGAGTCATTTAACCTTTTTTTTTATTTCAGCTTTTATATATTTTAGTGACCTTCATATCTTTCTTAATTTTTCTTTTTTATGGCCTTATTCTATAAAATGACGTTTTTGGTTTGTTTGTTTTTTTTGTTTCTTTTTGCTTTGCAATAGGTAGATGAATTATTTTAACTTTCAACAGAAGTTATTTAATTAGAACATGTTTCTAAAATCTGTCTTGTTTTGCGACTCAGCCATATTAGATCTTGTAGCAGTTGGGGAAAATTGGCTCTTTGAATTGAAAAAGTTGCTGAACTCTGAGCTGACTGCTACGTATCTAAACTCTACTTGCTTTTAAATGAGTATGTTATATGTCATAAACACAGTCTGAGCCAAGCTGTAGTTCAGGTTTGCTGAGACAGGCTGCATTAGAAAAACCATATCAGGGCTTATTTGAACTAAGTCTTTACTGAGACATTTTCCATGTGTGGAGTTTGTTGGATGTCCTTGGTTTCTACCTATCCATTAGCTTGCGTTAGCTAAAAAAAATAAATATTACTAGCTATTCTGTGCCTGTTTTTTAAAGCAACTTATTGTCTAAATCTGAGTTTTCTGAAAAATACTACACCACAAGGAGGAAGACATATCTAGCTTTTGACTGAATTCAGATTTGAATCGCTGTACATTTTCTAGATAGCATTTAAAGTTTGTTGTCTGCCCTTCATTGTTAGCAATTGTTTGTGCTAGTTCATCTAAAAATTAGAGTATTTGCTTTGAAATGTGTGTTTTTGAATAAATTATACAATTACAACTCAGTTATTGACTCAAACTGAATCTAAATTGGAGAAATCTGAAAGACAATACAGTCAAAACCATATCTATGGTTATATATGGAAACTGGAACAACTTGAGTTTTGGTGCCTCTTTCTAAAACTGTTGACTGACAATAAAACATTTTAGAGTTTCTTTTGTCATAAAGATATAATTTGAGGACACCAGTTGAATCAAACTTGCATGACCACTACATGAAAAAAGAACAAAACATTCTTTGTTTTTGTCTGAATTTAATTGCTTTAATGTCTTTACATTTTCCACAAGATCCTTGATGATTAGCTAGTTGCTAACTTGTGAAGTCCTATACGGATACTTGATTTATCTAATCCATTTTTAAATTTCTCTTAGCACTGCCATAACCTCAACCATCTGGGAAATAATTAGAATTAATTCTCTAAATATTTAACTACTGTCACCTGTTAAATATCTTTTAAATTCTTGGTATAAAGACATTTCCTCGCTTCTTCTTACAGAGCCTTTGAATAGAAAAGCTGCCTGGAAACAGCAACATAAAAAAACAAAAAAAGAGCTAAAATATCTTAAAATCCTTCCAACACTACAGGGACTTTGTATTACCTTATTTCAAATAAGACTCTGAAATAAGGTATTCAAAGCCTTATTTAGCCTTTGAATACCTTCATGTTTTTTTTTTTTGTCTTAGGTTTTTTTTGTAACTCAGGACCAAACCTATCAACATATCCCACCTCATCAAACAACTCATTTTTATCACAATTTTGATGAGTGAGCTCATCTCTCTACTGTGACATTAGTAATCCGATCCGCTCTGCCAGCCTCCATCCTCTGGATTCTCTAATGAATTCATCAGTCTCGACTTCTGATATAAAATATTAAGCTTGTACAAGATGTAGTTTGAAATACCATCAAAAGAGATATTGAACATCACATTCCCTGTCTTTAAGTATGTCATCATATCCTGCCATAAACTTTCTTTTGACTCATAAGTAGTCATACAGTTAGCAGGGAGTCATACAGTAAGTATATTGTTTCAATAAAAAAGGGTGTGTAGTAGAGATTAAAAGCTGATGCACTGCAGATTGCCAAATGTAAAGTTGTAAAAAAAATAAAAGGTAAAGTTGTAAAATTTCACAAGTGGTTAACTTCAGTTGCATTCGGTTTGGAGATTCACTCTGCCCATAGCGAGGTGGTCTCGTTTGGACCCGGTTCAGTCTGGCGTCCTGATAAAACACACACACCTTCAATTTATTATGGTCAGTAGTTGTGTTTTCATTACAAATGTGCACAAACCCCCCCCCCCCTCCCCCCCCTCCACACACACACACACACACACACACACACACACACACACACACACACACACACACACACACACACACACACACACACACACACACACACACGAGTCAGATGGAATTGCATCGTCAACCTTCACTCTAGGCTCTCCTTAAACATCAGCAGCCTTATGCTCTTCATTAGCCTTGTGTGTGTTAGTGTGTGTACCCCTGAACTGAGTATGTGTCTCATTCTGGCCCAAGCTGGAGGAGCGGTCTCATATGACCCAGGTCCTCTTGTTTTCTCTGCTATAACATGAAAAAACTTACTTTGACAACCTTCTCCTCCGCACCCTTTTCCTGCTTCCCAAGAATCTCTCCTGTTGTGAGTTTCTGCTCTCCATGACCAAAAATGGTCCTTCCTTCTGTTGCGGGTGGGTGGCTGTGTGGTGTCCATTAAGTCTGTGGTCAAAAACATTTTCCTCCTCACTCGCAGTCAGCAGACTTCCGAGGGGCGGACGGGAAACTCTGAGCAACACCTAGATTCTTTTTTTAGTCTGTTCCAACAGTCTCGCATTTGGTACAATCCTGTACAGTTTTTCCCCCTCTATTTTGTGCATTTAATTTCTCTTTTGAATTATTTCTTGTATTCTCGTGAAGTGGGCTCTGTCAAATTGTTTCTTTTGAGCGTAAGGACTTTTAATGTCATAAAAGCACAAGTGTAGATGCAGTGAGTTACAATTCTTAACTACCGGAGCCTCGTGAAGGCATAGAGAGAGAGAGAGATGTGTGTGTGTGTGTGTATTTGTGCGTGGGTGCGTGTGTGTGTGTGTGTGGTGGATGGCGATGCTCGGGTCTACAGCCTGGGAGTCAGGCTTTGCTGTTCATAGTCTGCTGATTTATGCGCCTCACAGGGAAATCTCTCATTTGTAGCTCTTTCATCTCATTTTTCTCCCCCTCCAATCTTTTTCTCGCTTTCTCTCTCTCTGTCCTCTCTCTTCTTCCTGCTGTAATGTGATTCAGCATGGCTGCTTGTCCCAGGCGACATGCCATGCTTTGCTTGTGCACCATTCTTTCTCTCTCTCTCGCTCCCTCTTTCTGGAACATGAATGAGTCAAGAGGAATCACTGATGAATAATGAGATAGAGCAGGAGGAAAATGCTATCTGGATCAAGTTGAGCAAAAGAACCACTCTTCTGCCTTGAGCGTGTTCTTTGTAAAGCACCGCTTTGCCGTTTACTCACACATTGAATGTGTTGATGTCCCCAGTGCCACAATGCTTTTATGGACCTGTGGGTGTGCGTGAGAGTGTGTGTGTGTGTGTGTGTGCGTGCGTGTGTGTGTGTGTGTGTGTGTGTGTGTGAAGGGGTTTCTAAGCGCTTTCCTCAACCGACTTGTTTGAGTAGCCCTGTCACTTGCGCAATGCCATGGTGTCAAAACAGATCAGAAAGGTCTGGCTTGACTCCTGCCCCTGAACACACACCCAAACACTCACACACAAATGTGCACACACACAGAGCCGGAGGCTCGGTGCCAGGGCTCTTGGTGGTTGGAGGCTCATGAAAGGGTCGGCCTGACGAGAGGTTGCCAAGTGTTCGGCAATAAGCGTAACAGCCAAGCTAACGAGAGTCAAAACCTCTGACACACACACACACACACGCACACGCACACACACGCACGCACACACACACACACACACACACACACACACACACACACACACACACACACACACACACACACACACACACACACACACACACACACACACACACACACACACACACACACACATTGAGGCTGCACATTCAGACTCTTGAGGTGTCTCAACTAGTCCAAGAGTGTATGAGTGTGTCGCAGAGAGAGTTCAGTATATCAGCATAAGCACAGAGTGCTTTTGTTAATTGGAAAATGTGACAATACGACACAAGAGGATATTGATCTTCAATTGGATGGAGATTGATTTAACTCACCATCCTTCCAGGTATGTGTGCGTATGTGTGTGTGTGTGTGTGTTTGTGTGTGTCTATTGATCAGCAGGAGTCCATTCAGAGAGATGCAACAAAGGAAATCACTCCTCTGCTTCATCCTTGTTTGCTTCTTCCACTGTGTGACATTGGTTTATCACCACTAACAACCCTCCCTCTGGAGCTTCCCTTTTCTTCTCTCCATTTTCATTCTTTGTCATCCTCTTCCTTCTTTCTTTCCCTCTTTAAAACTATGAAGGACCTTCGGACGGTCTGGCCTGTTTTCAAACGCTGTGCTGTTTTCTTTCACTCTGAATTCACGAAGCACTCGTCAGTTCTTCAGTAACTGCTGAAGCACCATAGAAGAAGATGCAGGGTTGCGTATTCTTTTAGCTAGTTTTTGTACCTCGGTTACATGCAGCAGATTCTCTCTGTTAATGGCATTGAGAAATCTACTAACACGAGATTTTGAAAATAAGACATGCAGAAACAATCTTGTTCGGTATCATATAATTGCTCAAATTGGAATTCCGAAAATAAATTTGCTTACTGGACACTGCAATTTCAAAAAAAGTCAGATTTTTTGATACAAAGGTCTTCTGTTAGGAGAAGGTGATTTTTGGGCTATATTGAAATTAGTGTATCACATGAGTCACATGGTGAACAGCCGGATGTGAATATTTGCAGTGCAAACCCAGCTGCTTTGAAGGGTTTCAACAATTTTCTTGAATTTCTTAAACTGTTGTTCAGCTGCTATTGTCAGTAGTTCCACCTTGTAACGTTCCCCTTTCTGTTTTACTCTACACATTATTTCAAGTCAACTCATTCCAGTTGATTTTCATACTTTATATAGCACCGACTCAGTCTACAAGGCAAACAATAGGGTTCATATGTAATTATATGGACTCAAATTAGTCCAAATCAAAAGTCCATTTCAAGTAAAATGTCAGTGAGAAATAATGAAGGTTATGTAGCTAAAAAAATGCCAATTGGTTAAAAGGTAAATATCTAGAGAAGCCCAGTTCATTGCTTTGAGTAATTGCTTCAAATTAACAAGCATGTGGCAACAGTAGAGAAGAACAACTTCTTTTTGACTGGAGGAATGGATGATCACCTGCTGTAAGGAAAGAGACAGAAAAACCAGAGTTAACAGCATACTTCACACATATTCTTTTAATTTCTCTATCCAAGAATGCTACACAACTAAACACAGCAGCACTGAGACAGAAAATCTACACATTACATGACAGTGAAAGCTCCAGCAGTGGCTTCAAATACAGAAGAGAAGCAGCTAAATCCTGAATCACTGGCAAGAGGACCAGAGCTAACGGCAGCTACAGATCTGCTAGTGGCTCCATTCACGAAAAAGTAAAAGCAAAGATAGAATACTTACTCTAGTTATGGAAAGGAATATGTCACTCTATGGTTGTGTCTTTAAAGGAGACGGTTAAACAAAGAAGCACTGAGTACTTCTTTATGGAAATAAGAAGAATGGACACATTCAGCACAGTTTCTGTCTCACGTTTTTGTAGTTTTTTTTCCTGCATTTATTTATTAGGGCTATTTTAAGAGAAAAGACATGTAATATGGGTGTGGGTATTAAGCTTTTGGTTCCAAACGATTCTTTTTGTTTAGTAAAATATTCCCCTATCAAACTCTAAAGTTCTATGTATATTTTTTTGGTAAGTTGTTTACATTTAGACATAAAAACATAAAAACAAACAAAAGAAGAAAATCTCCCCCAAAGCAACAGAACCAAGAAAGTCGAGGCGTACGTCCAGATCGGGCTTTCTCCAAAAACAGCATCTAAGTGTTTTTAAATGGCTCCTTTTCCTGACAAATCTCAGCCATTCATAAATAAACCGAAGCAGATCCTGTTCACTGTAAGTGCAGGCGACTGCGTGAGTGTAAATAAAAACTCATAATTCTGCTTTTTATTACCTCGGATTGTCAACACTGGAGGATTCGCTGCTTTCGTGTTGACACAATTTTCCAAGTTATGATGCCAGCTGGGAAAACGGGAAGCATTGCAAACACATTTTCTTTTTTAATTACCACTGCGGAGACTGAATGGAGCTGCATCCACAGTCAGCAGCTTGTATTTATTATAAATAACATATGCACAAAGAGAAATATGAAATATGATGTGTTTTTATGTATGATGTTTGAAACCGTACACAAAATTAAAAAGCAGTCGTGTGTTTTTTAGATGAGCTGCTGCTGATTTATTTGAGCAGTTTGGTATTTTGGGGGGGCAATGGGAACTTCCCAAAGGAAGCGGTGGCGACAGACGGAACGGGAGGACGAGTGTGTGTGTGTGGATTTGGATGAAACAAAGGTGGAAACAAGAGTCCAGGAAGAGACGAATGGGAGAGAGAGAAATTAGGTTTACGTTAGCGACTGGCCCTATGGTGTGATTTTCAATATCGGCAACCCAGAGGGAGTGGGCAAATATGATTTTCAGATCAACTCGCCAACAGAAAACAGACAGGGAGGGTGTGTGAGTGTGTGAGTCCGGTGATAGGAAAAAGAGGGAGCAGAAAAAGAAGGAGGAAAATGTGGACATCAGGTGAAGCTGATGTTTTTAACCCGTCCACCTTATTTCTCTTCACCGACGTAGTAAATGATGAACCACACAGGGAGTGTGGATCTTCCTGTGTGTGTCCGTGTGTGTGTGTGTGAACAGTCTGCACAGTAAGCGGGATGGGGGGTGTGCCTTGGGAAACCAGCTTTATACAATCGGCGTTTTATTATGACTGCCTACAAGTCTGCTGATGTACGTTGGACAAGAACAGATTGGGAGGGGGGCAAAGAAAGATGTAAAAATATCCTGTCTGAGTGAGAACAAATAGAGAAAATAAATGTCTCCATGGATCTTTTTCTTTTCCTCTTCGATTTATTATGACTACAGAGAGGGAAAATATCAAGAGCAAGAGAAAGAGGGGGGGTGGGGGGGCTCTACATTTAAACCGTGGATGTGTGTGTGTATGTTTCAATGCTTGGGTAGCAGCTGTACAAATAGGCACACACACTCCCTGATTTGTCAGCTAATAACACCACTGCTCCATCCAGCTCTGATTTATCCCATGCCCTCTCACTTTTGTGTGTGTGTGTGTGTGTGTGTGTGTGTGTGTGTGTGTGTGTGTGTGTGTGTGTGTGTGTGTGTGTGTGTGTGTGTGTGTGCGTGTTGGTGCACATGTGTGCATTATGTGTGTGTTTCTTGGAGAGAAAGACTGGCAGACAGCTGAAGGCACTTGTGGTTGTGGTTGTCAGGGCGTCACAATGTAGCTGAGGTGAGGGTACAGTACATGTGTGTGAGTGACTCCACTGTGGACTGTTGTGGTTGTGGTAATTGGCTCTGATGCGACGCAGCGTTTATGGGTAACGACCTAGCCGCCCCCCCGCCCCAGCCTCTCTCTCTCTTTCTGTCTCTCTCTCTCTCTCAGTGTCCTGTGGCTAATTACTTGATTCCTTGTGGATTCGGATTTGTTGCCTTCTTACCCTGCCACTCGAACAAACCCACTCGTCTAACTCGGTTTGCTGAGACTGAACTTTGCTTTGTTTTGTGAACAAGATCAAGCTTTTGGTCATGTTTAAATTTAATCCTTTCAAGATTTTCGAAATGATTACATTTTTCCAGTATAGTTCAAACCAATTTAAAGGGGCGGTGTTATGTAAAAGCAACCTTTTTTTAAAGCTTTACATTATGTTACAATCAGAGAAAATCTAGAAAAATCTAGAAAAATAGTTATGGGGTGGCAAGAGGGGGCCAGGGATTTTTTCAGGGGTGGCAGCATATGCCAGTGTGTGTGTGTGTGTGTGTGTGTGTGTGTGTGTGTGTGTGTGTGTGTGTATATATATATATATATATATATATATATATATATATATATATATATATATATATATATATATATAACTTACACAGCTTACACAGACCTAATATTGGACTTAATTTACTTGATTTACTTGTTGCAAAATATTGTTTTTAACTTGCATTGTTTCAAAATGAGCTTCATGAAGCACTGAGGATTAAATATAATTTCTTAATATAGTATAGTTAAGTATTTTTATGTCTTTCATACTCCTGCTAATTAATATGTATTACTGGATTGGACAGTGCCTATTAGTCACTATGTGATTCATTATGTCCAGAAAACCATTTTATCCCAATGCAGGACGAGCAGAAATCTGTCACAAAAATATTCGTAGCGCCATCATTTGTTATCAGATATATCTATTAAATACGACTTAAAATAAAGAGGAGAAAACTGATGTTTGATAAATTATCCGTGACACAAATCTATAAACAATTTTGTGTCTGTTAGTTCTGTCAAGATGCAAGAAGGGGCAAATTTCTCATATATTGGTCAATCGTTTTATTTTAGATATGCTGTAGGAGCTGTAGTTTGATGATTAGTTCAGTTTTTGTCGCTTGTTTAACTTTTAGGAATTGCAGCGGCTGCAGACAGCGCGCCACAATAAAGGTACAATAAAGCTGATAAACAGGTGAAGATCCAAACACCACTTCTATTCTGCCTGTTCTCGCTCTGTGTGTCAACTTTACGCGACACACAGAGCGTAAAGTCTCAGTGTGTCCGACAGACAACAACTCAACGAGCAGATAGAGCAGAGATTACCGATCAGGGGAATCAACACCAAAAAACCCACACAAAAAAGTAGCAAAAACACCTAAATATAACATTCAGTCTGTTACATTATGCTGTCAGGCTTGATGTCTATATTGTCATTATTAATAAGTTTTCGCCTGAGCACAGCGGTGGTTGATTAGCTGATTTAAACAGCTGCTCTACTGATGACTTGGTGGGCGGGTTGACCTGTTTTAGTGCTAACGGAACCAAAACACACCGAACTGCGCAGCACATGTTAAGGTTATCAAAGTCAATAGAAGGCCAGCAACAGTTAGGCTAGCATAACTGACCCACTACTCACTTGTTCAATGTTTTTTTTTAAGTTAAAACTTTTTCCTCACCTGTTAAATCTGAAGTTCTTGTTATCTAATTCATAGGGTTGAATTAACCGCTAAATATTGCGTCCATTTTTCAGATTCTTTGCGTGACTGTGGTAATTTCCTGACCACCCATAATGTTGACTCAAAGGACAGCAATGGCGCATGTGTGGCGCATGATAAGTCACGTAATGTCCAGTCCAGTAATTTATATCCATCCATATCAATGCTGCTGCCTCGCGCTCTGTCCTTCTCTCGCACTTCCCACTACTCAGCAGTAGGTGTCAGGTTACATTGTGTAACCTGACACCTACTGCGATGTCAATGTTATCGGAAAAAAGAGATTTGTGCGCTTAACGTTCGATTTCCCATAACTATTTATTGAATTCATAGTCGCCAGCTGGGGTGACAACAAGGGTGGCAAGGCTCTAATTTGGGTAGATCCGCCCCTGGTTACAATGTTTTCCTTCATCAAAAACATACCCGGAACGTTTCTTTGATACTTTCATGCATGTTTGAGAAATCCTTTAGTCTCCCACGGCAACCATTCAGCTGGGCAAAACACTTGATGGGACTGAAGCTGCAGATTCAAAGCTGAGCGTCTGCCTCACAGAACAGCCCTCCCCCTCGAAGCCACTCAGCTCCTTCAGACTAGCCAGCAGCAGTTAGCAAACACTTGTGGAATTGCACACCAGCTGAGCTCTTTATAGCAGCTACCTCTCAGTGAAAAATTGGTAAAATGTTGCTTAAAGGTTACTAGAGCAGCTATGTTGTGATGACTTTCTGAAGGTGGAGTTTCAGAAGGAGCAGGAGTTTTTAAAGAGACAGAGGCCCAATTCCAAGAGATTAAATTACAAAGTCATTTTATAACAACTGAAGTTAACATAGTTACTCATTTGGGCTATAAAATGGCAATATACACACACAATACTGCCCCTTTTAACTCTAACTTACTTTTTGCGATGAATTTCTCTGCTCTCTCTCCTTCTTATTAAATCATGAAAACACTCCTTCCCAGTCACACTGCAGAGCGTCTGATGCCTCTGCATGCTGTATGTGGATCAGACCTGAGGACTGCATCTTTGAGATGCCATATACGCTGCATACAGGCTCCACTGCTGTGGAACTTATACAAGTGCTACTCAAGTTCTCTTCAATGTACACTGGAGTGGTTCCCAGTCGAGTCTGAAGTGACTAGGATCTCTTAGTTTGAGGACATGGTTCTCAACCTTTAGGGTCAGGGGTCAGCCTCCCCCTCAAATGGAGGACGATGAGCATATTGGTGTGATAGTAGGGTGGAAGAGGTAGACGAATCGACGCCTGGTCTGTAGTAATGTGCATGCTGCTTCTGTCTGTTGTGGTGAAGACAGAACTGAACCCAAAAAAAAGAAAAAAAGAAAAAGCTCTCAAACCGCATTCTTGGAAGGCCAGAGTCCTGTAACTTTTTGTTGCGTCCCTTGTTCTCCACACTTGACATAAATGGCAAAACTGCAGACCTGCTCTACTGCTAATACTTGAGTCAGGTGTACCAAAGCAGAGGGGAATCTAAAAGTTGCAGGGCTCTGGAGTTCGAGACCCCCCGCCGTGGGTGAAGATTCCAAAACTGCAAAAGTATGAAATGGTGAAAGAGGAAAATGAGTAGCACTATGTGTCTGAGGCTTTATAATACTCAGAGAGATAACGGCCAAATCAAGTCTTGTCAGCTAGTTGGTCAGACTAACTGCAGAGTTAATGGTGCTTTTCCACTGGTATCAACGACTTGACTCAACTTCAGGGGTCTTCAATTACTTTTGTAGCATACAATCAAGTTCTCCAGAGTTCTGCTAATGAGCCGATTATCTGACACCACTATTCTGAAGCAGAAGCAGCTGAAAGTGGCAGGACCCCGGCCCTTGAGTTGAAGACTCCTGCTATAAGGATGACGTGATACCAGCCCCTTTTAAGGACACACTTCTCTGAGGCTCACAGGGTTTGGAATTTCAGACCCCTCACTCTTCATGAAAATAGCTAACTATGGGTCAGCTAACTCTGGGTTAGCTTCACACTCTGAAGAGTGTGAAGGGCATTAATTCAGTTGAAAATTAAGCTTATATCTGTCCAATTCTGGTTACTGAACAAAATGTCATACTCCATCTCCTTTAACCAAGATGCAGTTTTATTCAGAAGCTATAGCATATTATATAATATCAGTAGAATATTAAAGAGATGTTAAGTTTTTGACACTCAGGTCAAGCATGACATGGTTGGGGTTGCAATCATTTTTTTCTTTCAACTCACATACATTTCATCTCCAGTGTTTGTTTCTCATTTTTTTCAGCAGAAGTGTATTTATTTATTTTTGTCTGCTGTATCTGTGATAAGAGCCAATAGGAGTTGGAAAACACTGCAAATAAAGCTGAACTGGAAGGGTTAAGTGCTCGAGTTTGGCTACATATTAGGGGGAGCGGGTGATGCAGACTTAGAATTTTACTGTGATATTTTGTGGTACTATTGTGGTAACAATACTTATTTCAATTTAAAAAAAAACTATAGCTTGTTTTTTAGGTCTGTGTGTCTGTGACTGCATGGTACAGCATCCATAGTTCCTCAATGTTGTTAGTGAAAAAATATTCCCATTTACAATAGGTTGTTCAGTCTGATATATATAAAAAAAGAGATCTATAACACTAGATGAACACAGAAACTGTTTAATCACATGTTCAAATTTCCTGATGTTTATTGATGCTCTAGTGGAACAAGCAGTGGAGAAAATAACAAAAATAATGTCTACAATCGTAGCGTCAGATTTTTTTTTTCCAATAACTGAAATTGGTCAAAGTAACAATAAATCAATATTCTTATGAGTAAAAAGAATTCATGATAAATGATAAACAATAAGATAAAAAAGAAGACACAATAAGATAAATGCCCACCTCTGATACACATCAGCATATCTTCTCATATGTAGAATGAAGCTGAAATAGGTACTTGACTTTAGAGAGGCCGTGTAAAGAGGCTGCATTAATACATTTAACAAGATGGAGGAACATTTAACATCACAATAACTGGAGGTCAGAAATCAGTGCATTTTGGGAAAAGAAGGATGTGACAGTGAGTGCTATACCAGAATGTATGAATGAAACATGACCATGAGTAATCCGAAAAGAGCCGCTGCGTGTCCATGGCTTCCTGTGTAAATGTCCACAGGGAGATTAATATATGACCAGATGTGCGTTCAAAGGGTAAACGGTCAGTCATTCATTCATTAACACAGCTTTAGTGCTGTTCCAGGAGCTGGAATATGAGCAATATATCCAAAGGTGTGAATGTTGAAACCATTAATATCATGGCTGTTCAGATAACAAATAGAATTTGCTTTCATGTAGAGATGCTTAAAAAAAGAAAATAAATTCTTTACACTTTCCAAGAAGGTCAAATTTCAATCTGCAGCGAACAACAACATTAGCTGGTTGGATCTAACCGGTCTGGAAATGTTCTAAATATAAAGGAAAGGTTTCTTTTTTTCATCAGGTTGAAGAAACCTGATGAAACCTTCAGGTTTGGAAGGTTTCAATATTTTTTCTTTAACCATGACACACTGGAGCGTCTTGAAGAATTACAGCCAAAATCCCCTCAAAGTGGCCTTCCATGTCCAGCTGTAACTGTTTGTCATTTGATGCTAATGCTAAAAAGATCCGTCTTCAAAATAACGACGAACCTCTCAGGTGGAAACATGTCAGCCTTGACAAATTCTCCCTTTGACTCTTAGATATGGCAGACCGACACCTCGCCTTTCACCAGTTTAGATCTGATCTGCAGAGAAACTGAGTCTGTTAAAACGGAAAGAGATAAAAATCCCAGTCAGACCAGCTGCAGGGCTAATCGCTTCAAGTTATCTCACTTTTTTTTCCCTCCCTAAACCGCTAATTGAGGTTAATATGTCAGCACCAAGTGACACAGATATTGAGACACATGTGGCTCGGCAGCTTTATCACCTAATTTAAACGCGTTTTCTGGTTTCAGTATATGAACTTCAGGAAAAAGAACCAGCAATTTATCACTTTTTTCATAGTGGATTTCACAGATGATATTACAGTATTTATGTTGAAATCAAAGTGCACCAGGGATAATGCATTTACTAATCAGATTACCTCTGGAGGGAGAAGGTGGCACCAGATTTTATTTTGGGTTATGAGAGTGAAAGGGAACTTAAATACCCACCACACTTTTTAGATTTTTACTGAATTATTTTTGCTCTGTATTTATATGTTTTACCTTCAAAAGCACTTTGACCAATGCAAGGGATTGTTGGAAGGTGCTATATCAATAAAGCTTATTATTATTTATTCTAAATAATTTAAAAAAACCAACATGTTTTTCCTTCCACTTTGGAAGGGTGCATCACTTCATCACTTAACGTTGATCAATCACATAAAAATCCCAACAATATACAGTAGAATTGTGGTTGTGACGTCCCTGGATGCCTCTGTAGGCCGTTTACACGTCTATCTTTGTAATCTCTGAATTTTCAGAGCATCTGTTTTGAATTTGCTCAACAGAAACATTTTAGAACTTCTCTTCCTCTTTATCAAAGTGAAATTGTTGTCACCTCATCAGACTTCTGCCTATCCCCAAAAAACCCTTATCTAATCCACGCTGAGCTGTCTAACCCTCTCTATCTCTCTCTTTGTGTCCCTCAGGTGCTTCCTTCATGGGCTCCTTCCTGGCCAGGAGTCTGGGGACCCCACCCTCCCATCCCCCTCACCCCTCTGGACCTGCTGCCTCCCCCGCCTCCCCTTCCTACAGGGCTGGAACCCATTCAAGCACTTCCCCTATCTGGTTCCCCCACTCACATGAAGGTAAGACATACACACACACACGCACACACGCACGCACGCACACACACACACACACACACACACACACACACACACACACACACACACACACACACACACACACACACACACACACACACACACACACACACACACACACACACACACGCACACACACACACGCACACACACACACACACACAGGAAGCAGCTCGGTTCTCTGTCTAATCCGGGGTCTTGGTTTGGGATTAGATCGAGATGAAGCCATTAAGTGGTTTAACCAACGTGGAGCCGAGGCCAAACACGTGCAACAGCGATGCCTCAGATGATGCTACTTATAGCCACACACATGTACGGCTGAGTGTGTTTCTGGGTCTGTTTGTGGTTTCGTATTTGTGGTTGTTTTCTACTTCAGAGCTCAAGCACAACAAAGCCCCCCCACTTCTTCCTTCTCCAGCCATAAATAAGCACGCAAATCTCTTCACACTAACAGGGAACCCATTAATCAGCATTACTCCACATCGCTGCTACGTTTTTATAACCACCTTCGTCCAGCTGGGTCTCAGTAGGCCCCGAGTTCCTCCCTTTGCACCCAGGTACGCTTCGAAACTCACCCCCATTTCCACCATCCCCCCTCAGCTCAGACCGCAGCCCCACCCTCAACGCCCTCCTCTGGGCTAACCGACCTCCAACGGCCCCCTTCCTGATCTGACACACACATATGCAGTGAAACGGCATGCGGATCCTCATGCATCATGTCCTCTTTCGACTGTTAACCGTTTGTGGTGAAATTCTGAGCTTGACTGAGTTATCTGTCCGTTTCAGGTATATCTGTGTTTTTTTACACTCATGAGTGCATGTGGGAGTGTTGGGTGGGTGGGACAGGACCAAAGATAACACCTAAGAAAGACTTGAACAAAGTGACAGTTTGCACCACAGGCTATATTTCTCAACCAAGTAAAAACTGACTCAGACTCTGACTCCGGTTTAGCATTTTGTGAATACAGTCCAGCAGTTCTGAGTGTTGTCAACTCAAAACTGTCTCTGAAATCTCCGGCAAGAATTATACCATTGACAAAGACGCCGCTCCCATCATACCAGTCATCCCGCTGATGAAGTGAGAAGCTTTTCTCACTTCATCTCTGTGCACCGTAGCAGGAAAGCGGCGGTGCAATCAATAGCAAAAATAATGAGTGCATTCCATTCAGGTGAATCAGTTTCAGCATACCGGTGCAGTACGTGCCAGGACGCTCGAAAGAAACCGGCCATGTGGTAATGTGATTTATTACTATTGTACTTTTCCTGCCATGACAAGTCAAAATGTGTCTTCCTCGCCAGTGGCACCATGAACTCTGCTTGGCGAGACAATAGTTGGCACATTTGATGTTTTAAGTGGCTGTGACCTAGAGTACAAAAAGCCCAAGAGGCGTGAGTAAAACTGCTGTTTACTTCCCTCCTGTGATTTTAATTTTCTTACTTCCTGTTATTGAAGCACTTTGGCACTCTCTCTTGATGCCAGGCTATAGAGTTGTGTCTAATTTTCAATGACTAAGCCATAAAAATGAGCACTAATGTGGCCCAGAGTGACTTTCCTAACCTGAATCTGTGGAACGACTCGTACGCAAGACTTCAGGCTGAAGGCTACAGGGAGCAGCGGTGAACAGAGAGCAGGGATGTGTGTGTGCGTGTGTGTGTGTGGAGGGAGAATGTATGTGTGCCTATAAGACAGATTTTACGTCTGTGTGGCTCGGCTTTGATGTTCCAACGCACACACGCCTTCATGCACTCGCAAGCGCACACACTACAAATGATT
Source organism: Poecilia reticulata (assembly GCF_904066995.2). NCBI lineage: Eukaryota > Metazoa > Chordata > Actinopteri > Cyprinodontiformes > Poeciliidae > Poecilia > Poecilia reticulata. The sequence goes on along the minus strand of NC_088848.1, from coordinate 22,925,085 downwards.
GTTTTTAAGAATTCAAGCCAGGGAGCTCCAATAGGCAGCCTGCCAGCTGGCCACGGTCCAGGGAGCGGAGCATAGCCAGCACAGAGAGAAGGAACCTGTCTCAAACACGCACGCATACATGCACGCACACACGCACACCACTCTACTTTTACTGACTCTTCTACACCTGTCCTTGTTTTATGTCTCCGTACTCGTGCCTTTCCTCATCTCTTTACCTCTCTTTCTCTCGTCCTCTCATCTACAGCATCTCAAAGCTCTCCACTTTCCTTTCACTTGTCCCTTCATCTTTCATTCTCCCTTACAAGCACATACACACACACACGCACACGCACATGTGCACCCCCGCCCCCACACACACACACACATCCCCCGCTCCTCTCTCCGTATGCCTCACAGCAGCAGCGCACTCATGACTTTTGATATTGACAGTCTTGCTCTTCTCTAGTGTCTGTTTCCCCCGACCATCTCCCCCTTCATCCAACCATTGAACCCCCTCCTTTTTTACTCTTCCTTTACTTTATTTTCTCTCCACATTTTGGCCTCAGTGGCACTCCATGTCATTCCAGTTCCATCTATCTCCCTCCCCCCCGGTTTTATCACTCATCATTACCCAGGGGATTGGCCTTAGATGGCTGATAGAGCCTTTTGGCTAATTGTCACCATTTAGATTCACTGGTTGTTAACCAGTCAGAATAATCACATACACACATGCACACTAGAAGCAGCGTGGGGGTGTTGCTGGTTTTGCTGTGTGACTGTGGAATGCGTAGGATGAGTTTTTATGGAGTGCTGTTTACTTTGGCCACCACCATTAAACTTTTAACGGCTGCCAATTAACGGGCCAGCAAGGACACTCTGTGGGGCATGAAACCAACTTCTGGAAAACAGACTCCGGCATCCGCACAGCCACACAGTCTAGCACCATATTCTAAAGATATGTTGGTCTGCCAAGATTTCCTCAATCCCACAACCTAGTTCAACGTCCTTGAAGACAAGGAACAAAGTGAAACGATCATTCACCTCCCAGTGACCTCCTTGGAGGACTCGCGGTGTGTGTTTCAGGGCTAGGAGTGGGAGTGATGCTTTCTCCTTTTCGTCTTAGGTTTTGGGAGGAAAACTGTGTTTTGTAGAAGAGCAAATTCCATCCATTCAAAATCTGCAAACACTTGGCAGTAGTGGTCGGCTGTGGTTTCTGTCACCCTTCTGTCCACTGTAAATAATGTCAACTCATCTGGCATGTTTGTGCAAGAGTGCATTTATGGTGAAAATAGAACCAACTGGCTGTAGTTTTTCAGTGTTTTTCCAAAATTAGGGTCTTTTATGATAGATTGCAGAGATAAACTGTTTGTGTAGGGTGCTGCTGAATGTCAACGCTGGGAAGAAACATGAATTCTCTCTTGCTTCCCCCTTTCCTATTGACAGGGTACCCGGGCTATTCAGGAAGTCTTGCTTCTCCTTTTCTTTCCATGAGTGCCCTGGATCACCATAGCAGCAGTCTCTATGGACAGCCCCGCTTCTATGAAACCCAAAAAGGTGAGTGCTATGGAGTACTTGTGTGTTGTGTAGGGGGAAAAAAAACGTGTAAATCCTTTAATTAGCATTCATCCATAACCCTAATCTTAATAAAGATTAAAGTTGACTTGAATACATCAGCCGTCACAAACGTACAAATATCTACCCCTTTTTCAGCTAACCCTGATCACACAGGCTAGCTTTATAAAATCAAACTGGCATCATGGATCCAAGGGGGGTTCAGCAGGGTTGATGAAGGATGTTATGTATAAAATACCAGTCAGAAAACTCCTAAAGGGTTTAACACGTGAGTTCTGAGTAGGTCTGTCGCGATAAACGATAAATCAATTAATCGCACGATAAATTAAACCTATCGACCTCATTTTAATTATCGGCTTTATCGTCTCTTCCTGCCTTTTTTCTTTCTGTTGATGACACTGAATGAAAAAAGGCTCAGCTCCGGTGCTCTTCACTGAGCCTCCCTTCCTCATTTCCTTAGTGTAAATGTCTAGCGCACATTACACAAGTTGTCGCCCCATTTTCTAAACCAGAGACCACACATTAACCGACAGAAATCCTGGGTATAACGGTTCGATCGGGTTCGTCATGCCTGTGGTGTCCAGCCACATGGGCACTAAATAATGGCTACAAGTCCAGTTAACTAAAATCCGGCATTAATCAATGCTTTACTAGAATCTACCTGTGAAGCATGTGGCTAGAGTCAGCGTAAAGTCCTGACTGAATGAAAATCATTATAACCTATTTATGTCACGTTAACGAAGAACAGCTGAAAACTTACCGGGTTTATCAACTGCGGTAGCAATTTGGCTCCAACTCATCTCCTTGTCATTTCTATATTCTTTGCAAGAAATGTTGAATAAATATTAATGTTGTTTCCACATGTCATCTCTGATGTCCGCTGGACTTCGGGTTGCGCCGTTTCAGCTGTTTGGGATTCCCCTCCGTAATTTCCCCTCAGAAAGCAGGAGGAGAATCCGCGCTTTCTGATTGGCTACCTATAGCATTCAGCGTTAAGCTCCCAGTCGGGGAAAACCCCTGATTTAGATCGGAGCGGCCACTACGATCCACCGTAACACACCACATACTGCAGGATGATCGGTTACGAAATCACTAGTGAGAATCTTAGATCGGCCAACGATCTAAGATCGTCATAAGGGGAAAATCGTGTAGTGTGAACTAGTGCATCAGGTGGTCGGTTGTGCCCGTCTATTTAAATCTAATGATTGCTGAAGGGCAATATGGTATACAGACTGCATAATCTGCACTCTTTTGGTTGAATGCAGTATTTATTTCCACTTTGGTTTTATGTTGTTTATTCAAGTACGTTTTTTGTTAATGGAGACTGCGAATCAATTTTATTTTCGTTTCTGGTTGTTTTGTTTATTTAGTTTCAGTTCCAGTGTTATGTGTTCTTTTGAAAATAAAGTGCATCTATCTATGGCAGGAAATAGCATGTATTTCCATTAAATCAGTGTCAAAAGGTCTTGAAACAATATTATCGTTTATCGCAATAATTTTTTAGACAATTAATCGTCCAGCAAAATTTGTTATCGTGACAGGCCTAGTTCTGAGTAACATCTTTTTTTTTTTATTAACATTTTGTATTAATTTCTTGTGACACCCCTCCAAAAGGAACACCTCTTCGCCAAAGGTGCAGTGGCTTTCTTGTACTCACTTGATGTGTGTTAACAGCAAGAAATAAAGAGTGTCAATGATGCACTACACAAGGGTGGACTCTGTTTTTGTCATAAATCCCCTGGTCATCTTGCTGCACAGACTGTCTGTAATCACTATACACTCTTGAGCTGCAATGCAGGTTTAATCTTGCACAAACAGCTGATGTGGGACAGTGACTGTGTGGAAATTAATCTCTTTTGCCACCTTGGTTCTTTTACATAACCATAGACACATCTAAATAATATCTAAGTTTTCTATTGAAGTGTTTTGTTAAAGAAGCTATTGATTTACAAATAAGTTTCAAGAAATTATTACATGTACATGTTCAAATTCTCATTTTCTTCTAGATCACTTCTACCTGAGAGGCCTTCCTCCCCAGTCTCCTCTACTCTCCACCAATCACAGCCTTCCTCCACTGTCCAGGACAGCTTTAGGCCACCCACTTGGCCCCTGCAGTCGCGAGATGGACAGTGGAGGAGGAGGTGTGAAGAGCTTTAAAGATGTGGGAGAAAAGGGGGGTTTGTCAAAAGAGAGGGAAAAATTGAGCAGCAAAGAGCGACACCAGGACAGCAAAGAAAAGCAGCAGCTTCACAACCAACACCATTCTCATCAGATGAACTCTGCCACCACTCCATCCAGCATCCACCAAGCTTACTCCCATCCACAACATGCCCTTCTTCCACATCTTTCCTTCCAGGGTCGGGAACAAGACCACAGAAACTCTTTAGAGCGACACAAAGAGTATAAAGACAGTGACTTGGGTAGTCAGGGAGCAAAACCTATGAGTGCCTGTAAACTGTCCAGTGGGACAGGGTCAGAGGGTGCCTGTGAAGCAAAAGGTGGAACACTAAGCAGCTGCAGTGGTGGGGCAAGCAGACTTTCATCTGGAATAAGCCGGCAAGGCTCAAAAGATGCTCCCATAACTGGGGAAATGAGAATCAGTGACTCTTCAACTTCTTCATCTGAGTGTACGCGTCGAGGAACTGTTACAGCAGCAGCATTCCTGACACCCCCGACCCCTCACGCTGTAGCTTCCTACTCCATGCCTCCACCCCCTGCACCACCGCCTCATACCTTACACATAGGCTCCACAGTATCTGGAGGGTGGCTACACCCTGCAAATCACCACCCGCATCCTGAGTTTTACTGTCCTCCTCCCCCACCTCTAACACTTACACCTTCAAAAGAGCCCACATCCAGCCCTGGAGGATCCAGCAGGGAAGCAAAGGTCAATGGCTCAACTTATGTGCCCTCAGTTGGATCACAAGGGGACATGTCCCCCTCTGACTGCCATGGAGCAAGCGGAGGGGCGAGAAAAGACGAAAAAACCGTAGAGGGATCCCATGAAAGTCCCTCTCACCATCCCAGCCGCCTTAGTAGCTGCCAGAAGAAGGACAAATCCCAGCCCCACCTACAGCAGACGGGATATGGCAAAGCTGACAAACCTCCTGATTGGAATCAGCAGACACATCACTTCAACAAACCTGGCTCCAACGGAATTTCTCAACCTGAACTTCGGTCCTGCAGCTTAGAAACAAATCTCTCTTTTAAAGATGCTGATGTTGCAAATGAGATTTGCCATCATCTCCCACAAGCCAAGTCTGGTTCTGATACTGGCACTTCCTCACTAAGGGACTGTTCTCTCTCAAGTCCAGATGGAAAAGTGGGATCTGGACTTGGAACTCAGAGGGAAGGACAAAAGGTTGCAAGGATACGACATCAGCAGCACAACAGCCAGACTGCAGCCACAGAGGAGCAGTTAAGGGATGGAAGTCAGGCAGCATCTTCATGGGGAGCTCTGGGGAGCCAGCAAGAAGACCAGAGAAAAGGTAGTCATCTTGGATCAGTTAGTAAACAGCCTCCTCCCCTGTCCCATTCCTTGCCACACACAGCTGATGGTGAGGGAGGTGCCATGAAGAACCTTATGAACTACAGCTCTCAGCAACCTTTGTTACTGCCTCAGCGGAGCCCCTTCGGAGGTCTGGGCTGCCTTAACAAGAGTGGGGAGAGATCAGAGAGGACAGACAGAGGAGGAGCTAAAAGCAACACTTCCCTGCAAGACCCCTCCAAACAATCTCTCCCTTCTCGCCGTGGCTCCACTAACGAGGGTGAAAAGACTGACAGGGGTGCAAAGGAGGCCGGAGAAGCCGGAGAGGGGGAGGTCCGACAGCCTCCAGTGGGCATTGCTGTCGCTGTAGCCAGGCCCCCCCATCGTTCTCCAGACAGCACTCCTGGAAACAGCAGACAGGGCCGGGTGCTGCCCAGCCTGAAAGGTCAGACATCATATACTGCTTTTATTATTGTTTGGTCCATTTTGGTAATCACTGTTTTTTTTGTTACTAGCCAAAATATAAGAAATATAAGAAGCAAGACACATTCGACTGCTTCTGCATAAACTCACCATGCAGAAAGAAAAGCACCATCTCTGATATCCTGTGTGCACGTAGCACAGGTTCTGGAAAATAGTGAGCATGTTTGTCCTGTTGTCTTGGTAACTCAGGAGTATCGCGCACTGTGTATCCTCTTGGTCGGGAGTTGGAGGAGAGGAAGAGGATGTCAGAGGACCAGATTGGTCTTCATCACCACGACAGAGATAGAGAACTGGTCATCAGGTAGAGTCACAAACACAAGCACACACACACACACACACACACGCACACACTCACACACACAAGCACACGCACACGGTAGCATCTATTCAGTTTTCCTCTCATCTGATAAGCTGCACTTCTTTTATTTTCCTCGCTTCTTTCTCCCAGTCTGAAGCCCTGCTCCTCTTTTCTCTCAGCCCCTCACTCCATTTACTCCTCTCACCCTTTGATGTGGTTTTTCTGTACCTCCTCGCTCTCTTACTTCACATCTCTCTTTCTCCTGAAGATGAGATATAGTGCATTAATGTTACAGGGACTAATACGGATGTCTCTGAAGTATCAGGCTCTTATTATGTAGTCATATTAAGGGAAGAAAACATATAATGAGTAGTCATAGACCAGGCACAAGATGATGGCTGTTCCAGTTGCCGTCACATTTCCTTTTCTTCATGATTATAATGGTGGTAGAGGTAATGAAGATGACACGGATGAAGATAATGATCATAATAATGGTGATGATGGTGATGACAATAAGAGGGATAATCAACATAATGACAAAGTTCACCTCGCCTAACGCCGTTGCAGGGAAAACAAGGACTGCATGGAGTTCGCTCGGATCCACCCATCCAGTAGCTGCCATGGTGACCTGACCCCTCACCTCCTTGTCCCCGGTGGAGCAAACCAATTAGGGGACCCTGTTGCACATGCTCACCCAGCTCACCGCCACTGGATGCAGAGGACAGGAAGTCCCTCCCTCTGGATGGGCCCTTCATACGGTGAGAATGAACACAGAGCCTCCAGCCATTTCACACTTGATTTTGATGTTTCCATTTTAAATGATGGCTTATTGTTGAAGTTCATGTTTTTTCCTTTTCCCTTATTTACTTTTTAAATTAAAACGTATACATAATAATCTTAATAAGAAATATAAAAGCATTCCATTTTTAAAAATGTATAAACATTTGAAATTTTGTGCAATATTTTGCGATGTTCCAGCACATAAAATCCAAATAAAATACACCGTGTTTGAAGCAACATGACAAAGTGTGAAAAGGTTACAAGGATGTATTAATGGATCCGTGATTTAACGGAGCTGTGTGGACTCCCTTACCCCCTTCCTGTTTCAGGTCTGAGCCATGTGGGGATGAGCCCCAGCTTCCCACCAGGTCTTCCCAACCCTCTACAGCCAGTCTTGGGGTCCCTCAGCCAAGATCCTAACTCCCCTCTTGTGGTTCTTCCTACAGAACCAGGGCCTCATCATCCTCTCGGTATGAAAAGCAGACTTTCACAGCAACAACAGTATGCATAATGATTGTTGTGTACCCAGGCTTACTGCCTTGCTGCCTCCTGCTTTCTTCTCATTTGTACAATGGATGCTGCTGCTGCCGGTCCTCTCTCTGAGTTTTAGTATCACTGGCTAATCATAATATAATGCTCAACTAAGCCCCTCTGTCAGAGGGACAATGTTTTATTGCTTTGTTAATGGGAGCTGCTATTCCATTGCCCCCTCTGCATGTGCCTAACATTACGCAAACCATTTGAACTGGCGTTTCATCCCTCTTGTGGTAGAGTGTAGAGGTGCTTAGACTGTGTGTGCATGTTAAAAGTCATGTTAATGTCTAAAGCAACATGTAGGGACAGTGTTACATTTACAGTTATGGTATAGAAATGAATAAAAAAATGGATGGAAGTCCATGTAAAATCCTTGTGAAGATAGAAATAAATACTACATGTATGTGTGTGTGTGTGTGTGTGTGTGTGTGTGTGTGTGTGTGTGTGCGTGCGTGCGTGCGTGCGTGCGTGTGTGTGTGTGTGTGTGTGAGGGGGGGTGCGCATGTGTGTATGTCTGTCTGTGTGTGGATGATGCTTTGCAAACAGGCTGTGAAATTTAATTATCTCCCGCCTCCCTTGACTCGCTCTGTGAGAGTTCCTGCAGAGAGGGGAAGTGCATCCACTGAACCCTTCCCCTGGGAAACATTAGCCCACTCAGGCTAATCTCACAGAACAAAGGTTCCCAGCGACAAGCCAGCCAAGGAGGGGATGCGCACGTGTGTGTGTGTGTGCGTGCGTGCGTGCGTGTGTGTGTCTTTGGGTGAAAGCCTGCAGGTTTCCCAGCGAAAAGTGCCATGTCCTCAGAAAAAGAAAATTTCTGAGGACAGAAATCTTCTGTCCTCAGAGTTCTAAGGGGTGAAACTAGGGGGCGTGACAAGATCACACAATATTAAAACCTCAAAAATTTTCTTGTTAAAATGAAGCAGTATTGTTATCAGCATGTAGCTTTAGCTGGTGAAGTAAGTGTAGGATAATATGAGCCCAAAATATAAAGCCATATTTTTTTAAGCTTGTATCTCAGTGTCTATGTTTGAGACTAGAAAAAATGTTGGCCTGTAGTGTTAATGGAGTGGGACAATAAAGGCTGTTTTTGGATTATCTGTAGGTGAAACAAACGTTGTTGATGGACAAGAACATTACTACAGTTGGGTAGTAATGTTGGGTACAACATGCGTCTGGACTTAATTTTTATAACACACTGTGAGAATCTTGAAACCTTTTTTCTATTTATGAAAACACAAAAATAATAATTTTCCAGGCATTTTAGCATTTAGAACTGTATTAGATTAAGCAAAACATAGTGTTAATCAAACCTGGACCCAATTATTTCATACTGGTTACAGATTGGTAATTGTAACTGAAACCTTGGCTCTATTTATGACAACAAAAAAATGGGGATAACTATTTTTTCCCACCAGATCTTTTTCTCATTTCATAAAAATGTTAGAATTTATCAACTCATCTTGTGAGCTGACAAAGTCATTGTAAAATATTGCTGCCTACATGTAGTTCTAAGTTATCTAAGTTTGTTAACATTCTCAATCTATCTCAGCAAAGGTCTCAGTAAAGTCTCATCTTCTCCTTTGGTTCTTCCTCTAGATGTTCTGGAGCAGTCAGGTCTCTGGCCTTCGATGTACGGAGCCAGAGGAGCACCCCCTCACCTGCAGCCTCACCCAGTCTACTCGCGCCCCTCGTTTCTGCAGCAGCAGGATCTGTACGCCCTGCAGCATCAGCACCACCAGCAACAGCAGCGAGCTATGGAACACATGCAGCGACTACCCTTAGGACAAGTAAGATTGGCCTTCAAATAGTGAGATTCAGAACAAGTCGGAATGTTGTAAGCTGATCCATGGAGCCAACTTCCTCTTTCAGGGAGTTAGGAGTGGAACACAGTAAAATATTTGTTGATAGTGTAGGATGTAGGACTGCACAATGTAAGGAAAACATATATTATTGATGATATTGCTTAGCATTGCAACCAGATCCTTTTGCAAAAAGTAATCCTTGAACTAACTAGAATAAACTTGAATTTCCATGTTTCCAAGAATTCTTGCACCACCAATCTTTTTCATTTCCTTATTTTAAAAGAGAAAACATGACACAATCACAATAGACGACTCGCCGAATGGATCTCCGACTTCCAGAACTCCATCTTCTTCCTCATCCTCTGCCTCCACCCATGCAGCAAAACCCTTCGCTCACACCCCTCCTCTGCCTAAGACCTCCACACCGTCTCCGGGGCTGTGTCCAAGCAGCCGGCAGTCACCCTGCTATCACTCGCCATCATCGCGTTTGACACACCCGCCAAATCCCCTGACTCCGACCCCGAGCCCAGCGGCAGCAGCGCCACGATCTCCGGCCCTCAGCCCTGCCCCTTCACACCTTTCTAAAGCACTGGAGAGAGTCAGTGACAGAGGAGAAGGGCAACCACCTCAGGACTACCCCCAGTCCTTAGAGCCAGGTGGGTTAACAGAAGATTGAGAGATTGAGATAGAAAAAAACAGTCAGGGTTACTAAAACATGGTGTATATCTTTAAAACATGGCTTCCTTTTAGTTTTGCAAAAATTGTTTGAAGCAGGGCCTATGCTTCATATGTCCTTGAGTGTATTTGTGAAAGCTAAAGAGAGACAGTAGGCTGGCCAGCCATTAAGGTCAAAGAAAGCATATGGACACTCTTTGTGTTGCATGAGTGCAACCTGCCAGGTGCACACGTGTGTCACAAGAGGAAGGTCAGCGATATCTTCAGACAAAGCCTTCTTATCCTTCAGGGGTCCTTGGAAAAGTACAGGTGGAAGGATACACATTCATCTGGCTGTGTTGTCAGGGGGTGGAGGGATATCATCAATAAAATGAGAGTGAGGTGACAGGGCTGCCGCAGCAATCATAGGAAAACAGCAGGGTGTCATCAATATCCAACGTAGATCTATAAACTCACACTTCTACACACACGCATGCATTCTGTATATTTAATATACACCAACACACCCAGTGTTTTCTGCACCTCGATGTTAATGTACTATGTCAACTGTAATCACATGCTTCATCTTGTCTGCCTGAACAGAATGCCAATGAAGTTAAGGCATAGAAGCTAGGTCGGAGTTTACTTGTGTACATTTTTATGTGTCTTATGTCAGATTTCTGACATGTAGAACTACTTTTAGTTTTATGTCAAACTTTGACTTTTGCTCTCACTTTATGTTTCCACCAGACTTGCCACCTGTATATAGCTTCTCTACAGTTTCCATGGGTTACAAGGCCGGGCCTTCACCTCCTGAAGCGCGAGCGGCAGAGCAACCTTTGTTGGAAGAACAGCCAACAGCGTCTGAAACCAAGTCTTTCTTTAAACAATGCACCATCCAGCCTCTCACCGAAGAGCGAGCAAGGGAAGAAGAGAATATAACAAACTGCAAGGTGGAGGAGTCCGAGAATGAATCAAAAGGATGCTCTATCTCTGAACTCCAGAGCGCTCTTTCTGGATCACCGTCATGCCCTTTCCAAGCTCCAGTTCCTGAACCATTCTGCCCAGCAGGCAAAACCCTGAAAGTGGATGTTCCTTTGGGTGGCCTTACAGAGCCTCAGATGTCCAAAGAGCAGAGAGATGATTGGGAGTGCATCAAAGAGGATGACATGGGGGATAATGAGAGAACAGAGCCTGGACCAGCTGAATGTACTGTCTCTATGCCTGTAGAGCCTGCAAACGGGGAGCCGGAGAAGGATCAGTACAACGAGGAAGAGAATGTAGAGGTGGTTGAGGATAAGGAAGAGGAAGAAGATGGGAGTGGGAAAAGTCCAGATGAGGAATTGGTAGAATATTCTGTTGTTTCCCCCTCTGCTGACCCGCTCCCCTCTTCCACTATGACAACAGCAGCCCAGTTGGAAGGGGCTTACATGTGGAGCTTGGAACTCTTGATTGCAGCGGCTCTGTGTGCCACCAGAGATGCCTTGTACCCGCCAGCACCAGTTGTTCAGACCCCATCTCCTTCTTCTCACCATGGTATGGAAATACTGGGGGAACTAGCTGAGCTGGAGATCAAGCGAAGGAGCAGGGAGTTCAAAGAGAAGGAGGAAGAAGGTGAGAAGAACTTTTAACTACCATTCTTAAACTGTTTTTACTTCATATTTGAGACCTTAAAATTATAACTGGCAGACAGATGTCATATGTATGTGTGTCTGCACTGAGGTGAAGAGATCATGAGAGTGATCTCATGTAAGGCTGAGGTAGAAGTGTAGTAAGAAATACTGATACCTATAAGTGAGGGTTAGAAGTCATCCATCCATTTTCTTGACACCCTTGTCCCTTAGTGGGGCCGGGAAGGTTGCTGGTGCCCATCTCCAGCTAACGTTCCGGGCGAGAGGCAGGGTACACCCTGGACAGGTCGCCAGTCTGTCGCAGGGCAACACAGAGACACACAGAACAAACAACCATGCACACACACACTCACACCTAGGGGTAATTTAGACAGACCAATTAACCTGACAGTCATGTTTTTGGACTGTGGGAGGAAACCGGAGTACCCGGAGAAAACCCATGCATGCACAGGGAGAACATGCAAACTCCATGCAGAAAGACTGGGGCCGGGAATCGAACCCAGAAGCTTCTTGCTGCAAGGCAACAGCTCTACCAACTGCGCCACTGTGCAGCCGGTTAGAAGTCAATAAAATCAAATATTTTTTGACATTTTTGTATAAAATTTGTAAAAAATTAGTGGTAGCCTTCAGTCTGCAGCTGCTAATAGATTGATAACAAGCTTCGGAGAAATGGAAGGACGAAATGCAGGGGTGACCAACACTGTTCCACAAAAAAACACTGTATGCTGTTTCTGGCATCTCATTAGGATCACAGGAACGCGATGATGGAAGATTCACAGGCTGTTGTTAGAATGTCACTATTTCATGAGCTTAATTCTATTAGTAGACAAAATTACATGTGCTGAGACCGCCAGCTGTAGCAATCCATCCTTGATCAGCTGCAACTCGTGATAATCTCCAAATAACGGTGAGACTTAAAAAGGAACAGGATGTACCATCTTTAATGCCAGTGGACAAAATCCAACGGTTTCCTTCCCTGTTGGCGGATTTAGAGTGGATTGACAAGCTATAAATGATAAATGGTAAAAAAGTTGTGACTAATCTAGTGGCTTGATCCAGACGGTGGCCTCAGAACATGTTCGTTTGTGTGGCAACACTAACGTTTAGCTGAGAAGACAGAAACAACCCAAACACTGACTGCATATCTGCCAATCTGAATGTGAACATTTACACTTTGACTTGTTTTAAATAGCTAAAATCAGCTAAAGGATACGACATCAATATGACTGCTTCAGATCAATGAACTGTTACTGTCAATAACCTGCAGACATTACTTCGTTCCAAACTAGCTCTTTGAGGCCAGAAAATTAGATTAAGGAAGAATAAAAATAACTTAAGCAAACCCAAAACAAAAGGTGGCCTGGGAGACGTGTGAAACACACATGTGTGAAATCCAGATGTCTATAATGTCACACACAAACCCTCAAAAATGTTCCTCTAACTGTCCTGTTTCCTTCCTTTTCGCTCCCACTCTCAGCTGCTTCCCATAGAACTACATTTCCCCCCCTGGGGGGAGTAAGTGTGTGTGTGTTGAGTGGTGTGTGTGTGTGTGTGTGTGTGTTTTAAGGGAACACAGAGATGGACAAACAAGCTAAGCTTCAGACACGATCCAGGACACACATGCACAGACTCTCAGCCCAATGTGTCCCTCAGGCTCTGTCGTCTTGCTTTGCTAATTAGACCCTTTCCTTTAAAACACTTCTCCTGTAAGCGCTCCTATTTTCCTCTCGTCCCTCTGAGAGAAAGTGTTTTTATTTATGCCAGCATCTGTGCGTGCGTGTGTGTGTTGTATGCTTGCCGTGCACACACCGGTGTATGTGGCTAAGCTGTTAAGTAATCCCAGATGAATCCCTGCTCTCCTCCGTCAGAGTCCCTGTGTCTCTCAACCAGACTGCCTCCTCCTGCCTCTCCTCCTCCTTTGTTATTTTTTCCCTCTCACTCGCGTCTTCTTTTTTTTTTATAAAACCAATGTAATCTTGTGTGTAAATCCAGCCTCTGCAAGCCTTGTTGACGGAATTAATAAGTGTAAAAATCATAAGTCGCTCAGCTGCTGCAAAGAGCGATACAGGCTATGTGAGTGTGCATTTGTTTACATGTTCGTGCGCGTGCTTAGCATGTGTAATAGGTGTGAAATCAATAAGTCAGTCCCATCCGGGGCGTGGAAAACACCAGATCCCAGTGCGTTTTACTTAAAAAGCAGCTCTGCTCTCATTGCTGAGAATGTTATTAATACAGCTGGTGGGGTTTGTGTCGCTGTGGACGCGATTGGGAGAGGAAATCGATCCCAGACAGACGAGGTTCTGATGGATATCTCAGCTTTTTACCAAAGATCCCAACTACAGATTGACAATTCAGCAAAACCATTTGAAAGAATCAACACACCTAGAGTTAAACTTTAAAAATCTGTCAGTGTCACACTTTCCTAATTTTCTTTCATATATAAATTACATTTGAACAAAGCTTCCTGAACAGTGACGCAGTTACATGGTACTGAATCAAAACTTTAAAACTTAATAACACAAAAAACACAAAGTTTTATTTTAAATGAAAAAAACTCCCACTCACTGAAAATCGAAAACAAGTGATCCAATTTTTTAAAAATGTAGTTAATTTGTTACAAGTAATCAAATTAAGGTTATCCAAGTAAATATATTAAGTTTATTAAGTTGTCATGCTAAGCAAATGTAAATAAATTAAGTCTGATGAAGTAAATCTGATTACATGTAGCAAATTAAGCAATTTTTTTAAAAGTTACATTCTCTTTTCTTTAGTGCTCCCGCTTAGTTTTTTACGGCTATAATTATCACCTTCTAAATTCAGTGACTCTCTGTGCTAATAGCACAATATATTAGACCTTTTTGTTCTGTTCTTTATGGAAAAACACAAGCTGATACTAGCTGGTGGGGACAGTCTGCAGCTTTTATGTTACTAACAGCACAATTGTTGGCAACATAACATCAATTAAAAAGATACATTCACATTTTTACTGACATGAAATCAGACCAAAAGCTCCCATTTTAGGTTAGCTAGAATTACCAAAATGATTTCTGTTTACTAAATGCCAGAAAACTTAGTGAGAACATTTTTCAAAGATTTTTTTGGAGGTGACAGGCCAGCTTGTGATACTTTATGCTTTGTAAAGTCACAGAAAAATATTGTCACTCCTGCATTTTCTCCAGCAACTCCTTAAAAGCACTTTGAACAGTAGTAACAGTATTTTTTTATTTATTTTTTTAATTTCCGGTAATTAGCCAACACCTGGTGGATATGCTGCTTGCAGCATGCCAGCTGCAGTTTTAATAGTTTTAATTCCATGCATGATGTTGATACTGAACTGCAGAGCTGCTCTAAGCGTCATCACAAGCTGCGTTTCCATTAACTTTAAAATTGTACAATTTGATGTTTCAAAAGTAAATTTGCTTAATGAAAACACAGCAATTTCTATAAAAAAACTTTCATATTTTGATGTAAAATTCCAGTGCTAGAATGAGGTGGTTTATTGGCTGTATCAAGAATGGTGAATCACATCATATGAGTCACGTGATCAACAACTGGAATTTTACTACTGGCAGAAACAACAAAGAAGAAGACAGGAAGTGGTTTGAGGATCACGGCGCAGAACATTTTTCAATGACTTATTGCGTGAACAAGCTTATTCACATGTGATTTTAATTGCAATTGTTGTTCATTAGAAACACTGCAATTGCAAAATAGTGTTTTTTTTCATTAGCAGAATGTCAACAAACACTTGTGCATATTCGTAATGGAAACAATCAGATTTGCTTTGATTACCTGTCACGTTGAAGCAGAATAATTTCCCCACTGTGGGACAAAAAAGGAATTTCTATTCTATTTTAATAAAATCAAGTGAATTTTTTAGTAGGCATTTTTTTCAGGCAGCTAGCCAAGCAGTGTGCAGCAACAGGTGGGGGAACTGCATTAGTCCATACAGCCAGAGTAAACTCCAGTCACCAATGCTCACCCACACTCAGAACATTTTGCTGTTTTTTTCATGTCACATCCCCCGAGCTACCTTCTATTACAGCCCTCAACTCTGTTAGTGACACACCATGGTGTTATTACTGTGTGTGTATGTATGTGTGTGTGCGTGTGTGGGTGAGTGAGTGGAAGGTACGTATTGATTGCGGCCATCCTCCATAATACTACACCAGGCGTGGTGATGTCAGCGGTGATGTCATCCTGTCAGGGTAACCGGAGCGTGCCATTGGCTCTGTGGAGCTTGACACACGAGACGACATTGACCTCTGCGAGCCGGGACGGGCCTTCCCGCCCTTCTCTGTCCGCCGTCCTGAGCTCACCCGTCCGCGCTCCCTCTCGTTTTCTCCGACCTCTCATCCTTCCTGCCCTCCTCGCGCTCCTCTTGATTCCCGCCTTCCCCCTCGCCGCCATATCCCGCTATGAAGCGCGCGCGCAGGTTTTAATAATGTCAGGTGTCAGCTGGGCAGGTCTTGCTGTTACCGCGCGCGCAGCCTGCGAGTGATCCAGCGGAACCTCTCTCCTCTCGTCTTTCTCCTCGGAGGGAAAATTGGATTCTGTCCATGTCCATAATGAGAAGATGTAGGAGAATAAATAGATAGCTCAATAAACACTTTGCCTCTTATTGCTTCTCCTCCCCTTCAGTCCTCACCCCCTCCCTGCTTTTTTCTCACCGCGCTGCAGTCCTACCTCCTTCCTCCTCCTCTTCTTGCTCCCGCCACCCGCTGCTCTCTTTCTCTCCATTTCTCCCACACATACATACGCTCGTGCAGCTTCGTGTCTGCGGAGCTCAGCAAAAACTGTGTTCCGAATGAGTGTGTTGTGTTTGCACAGGTTTGTGTATGTGAACCTCCTCATGAATATTCTGTTTTATCTGCTGCCGCGGTGACAATGACAGAGTTAATGACAGTGACAGATGTAGAGAGCCCCCTCCCCGCTCCCCTCCTCACCTCCACCATTACTCCCCACTAGATGTGCGCGCGCCTGTGTTTGTGTGTACGATTAGGCAGGAACACAAGTATACATCAAATAAACTACACAGCTAATATCATAAATATCACCACTTTTCAGGGCGCAGTTTCACCGCTCTAAGAAAAATAAATCCGCTGAGCGCTCACCGTGTTTTACAGCGAGGCGCTCGTGTCTGAACTGAAACCATCCATCTCACGCACAGGTGAGGAGACGCTGACCTTTGACCTTCACAGTCTGGCGACGCTGGCGGCGGCCCGGGCTCTGGAGATGGGCGGTGGTACCGTGGACTCTGAGTCCGACCGGCAGTGTCCTATCAGGAAGAGGTTAAACCTGCGCCGGAAGTGCAGCTGGACGCCTCGGCACGAGCCGGTGAGGCCTTTGGAGAACGTCTCTTTTCAGAAGCATGAATCATTCATACTAAATTGTGGGTTGCTGCTGAGTCGAACAATAGAAACGGGCCTTGTTTTTGACAAACAGAGCGCGGATCTTGTGGCGTTTCCTCTTTGTCTTGTTAGGATTTTATCTAATTGGCCTATTCCAAACAAATGATTCAATTGTTTTTTTTTTGTTTTTTTTCTTATTTTGTGATCATCTTACTTGCATTTGAAAAAACAACAACAACAACAAAATATGGACATGGTTTTGTGCATTTTTTTTATTCACCTCTCTTCACTCTGATGTCCACAAACAAATTAATATCAGTATAAATCCAATTATTCTGCAAAGGCTTTAGATTACTGGTGAGCCATTAGTGAATGAAGAGCATCACAAAGACCAAGAACCAGATCAGACAGGTGAAGAGGTTAAAAGCAAGGTTCAATTATAAATGAATATCCCATCACCTAATTGGAGAACATCAGCAAAAATACCAAAACATGGCAGTCTGCTTAAATTTAAAGGGCCACGGTAAAAAATAACACCAATACTCAAAAAATATCCCATCTTACTAATGGCATAGTATACACTGTGTGAAACATTTGCAATACAAGTAAGAGAAACTCATTAAATGGATGAACTGAACTATTAATATGGAGAAATTTGATAAGTTGATCAGGCGCCACAGCATCCAGGGTTCGATTCCCAATGATGGGGCCTTGGCAGCTTCTTTCTGATATAATGCAAATAAAAAAAAACTATAAAAAAAAATGTAACAAGCGACAGAGTTCTGTGATGCCGTCCTATTGTTTTGGAGATCCCGAGTTTGAATATGCTAATTAATAAGTCCATTTTTAAGAGTTTACAGAGACCACCTGCATCTGTTTGCATTTTTCTGGCAGGCCAATCACAGGCCTGCGCTCCTGCAGAGATGCAGCACTGTTACCACACTTAAAGAGCTGATTGAGATTCTGCTCATTTTCTGTTTCCCTGGCTGTGAACAGCGACCGAAGAATTCAGACTGAGGCAGAGCGACTTTTAATGTGGTTAGCTGGACTGAAACATCTGAAATTATCCAATTATTACTAATATTTAAATTTGTAGGACTAGTCAAAAATTAGTACAGTGCGAAATAACAGATTTTACAAGAAAAAAAATCTATATGGTGGACTGATGGGGTTCCTGTTGGAGCAGAAACAGAAGTTTGCTCCCCCAGCGGTGGCTCCAGCTGCTCCATTGTTCAGGCGCCTCTGGCACTGAGAGAACCACTACATTATCATCCAGGCACTTTTATCAGTGAAATGCACACTATGCCAGATTGTTTTGCATATTCAAAACTTCAGTGGAACAGTTCATCTCTTTGTCACAAATATCACAGTCAATAAAAAAAAGAAGATTCCAGTTTAAACGGAACATTTGGATAATAAAACCGGTTTGGTTAACACACGGAAAGAAGCATCGACACGCCTCCAGGAATCACTTCACAGTGCCTTAAAATAAGGATCTCCTTTGAAACTCTTTTTTTTAAAGTGACATCATGTTGTAAATATGTTTTCCTGTCTTCCAGAAATCTGCATTTGAGAGCAGAAGATACTCGTAAAAAAAAAAAAAAAAAAAAAAGAAAAGACAAAAAAAGATGCCCTAAAACCTGCATCATCAACACACCGGCCAAAAAATACTCACTGGTTATATATTCAGTGCTTGTAGGACTGAGGATTGTCCACAGCATTATAAATTCCTCTGCTTTGTGTGTGTGTGTGTGCGTGTGTGTATCAGGTGTGCCCAGTGAAGGGCTCCATGGAGACGATGGGAGGGGAGGAACTGGCCATGCGTGTCCAGCTGGCTGAGCTACAGCGCCGCTACAAAGAGAAACAGAGAGAGCTGGCCAAACTACAGAGGAAGCACGACCACCAGTGAGCAGAATAACACACACACACACACGCACACACACACACACACACACACACACACACACACACACGCACACACGCACCCCCCCCCCCCCAACCAGACACACACTCGCGCGCACACCCGCACACACACACGCACACACACAGCCACACACACAAACATGCATGCACACACACTTTTCTTGTCTTTACTGAATTGGGCATTCCGACATTCACAATTGTGCTTTCATGCTGCATCCCCTCCTGATTTATTATGACTTGCTGCCTTTCTCACACTGGATGCATTTTGACCTGCAGCCGAAGCAGCCTGCCCCCGCCCCCACCGCCTGATTTCTGCTGCATTTTCAACCCCTCTCTCTCCTTCTTCCTCTCTTTCTCTTTATCACTCTTCTCTCTCTCCATCGTCCTCTTACTTTTCGTTGCTCCTCTCCCTGCAGGAAAGACGAGACGTCTCGTAGCCCCGCTCGCCGGGGGCCCGGCCGCCCCCGCAAGCGCAGGTCCACCCCCGGCCCAGCTGCCGCGGAGAGCTCCAAAAGACTCAGGTCAGTGCTCTGATACTGCGTCGGTATAATCAGTGTGATTGGCAAGCCCAGCTCATTCATCCTGATTTCTGTTTGTGTTTTTGGTGAAAGGCACGGTTGATTTTCAAGAAGTTCTTCTTCAGCTGAATTGATTCAAATGCTCTATAGCTGATGATTTGCTTGATTGGGCACTGGAAGGAGCTGCTCATGCACGCACGCACACACGCACGCACGCACGCACGCACGTGCACTCGCACAGTGGGTTATGTGATGGAAGCTGTAAGATGGCTGTGATTTTTAATGAGAGAAGGTAATGGAGCTGAGGGCTTCATTAATCATCATTAATCACTTTTAATCATATTTATCACTTGTATTGATTGTGTCCTGATTCCATGTGAACCACTTGCATATACTAATACAGCTGGACAAAGTCTGGATGTACAGTTATTACAGTGATAAATGACTCAACACCTCCCCCACCTGCAGCAACACGTCACCACACATTTTAGCACCTCAAACATGCTAACTTTTAAGCAGACACAAACTCAAATCACACACACACACACACGCGCACACACACACACACACACACACACACACACACACACACACACACACACACACACACACACACACACACACACACACACACACACACACACACACACACACACACGCATACACACACACACACACACGCACACACACACACACACACACACACCAGCATTCACTGATAAATGTGTTTTCTCATGGTGCCCCACCTCTGTTAGCAAGTGCACCCATCGCCTTGATAAAATGATTAAAGAAACTCAGGGTTTGTCACGGTTACCATGATTAGAAGACGCTAATGAAAATGACAATGAAAGCCTTTTGTCATAATATGCCGGCGTCACCGCACACATAGTCAGGCAGGGAACTTGTTTAATTAGCCAAGCTGGTTTCTACGTGCCTGTGCAACACGACGAATGTTGTCATTAACAAGCAATGTATCGCGTGTTTATGCTTTTATCTTCTCATGAAGATTAAGGGCAAAAGTCAACAATTAAAAAAAGTGAGAGAAGGAGGATCAGACAAAATTAAAACTGTTGTTTTTCTTTGCATTCACATGGGCCAGGCATAGCATGCTAATAATAGAGTAGCTTTCAGCTAGTAGGTTAAAGTAGCATCCAATTCATGTTGACAGAGCATACTCAGTTAGCCATGTTTAGAGACTTGACCCTCAGCCTGTCATATGTTTTCTAACATCATGTGTACATGCTAACAAAAGGTTTAGTTAGCATATAACATGTCCTGAGAAATTACATCAGTAGCAACATGGAATGGCTACTATCATAAACTAACAGGTATTAGTCATTCAAATGGGCATAAAAGGGCTAAATGTTGCTTCCACCCATCCATCCTCCCTTCGTCTTCCGCTTATCTGAGCTTGGGTCACAGGGTTACAGGTAACTCAGACATCACTTTCTCCCCAATGACTGTAACTCACTTTGGAGGGTCTCAAGGAGTTTGTCTGGATCCCCTTCTGGTGTCTTGGAAGATATGGCATCTGATTTCTAATCAGATGCTATATCTTTTTATTATGATGCATATAATCAGCATGGCCCTGGCTTTGTCCAGCAGCCAGCTAATGTACCCATGTTGGACACCCCAGATGATGGGGTGTGGAAGGGCTGACCACCCAGTGGTCACGCATGTCCCAACCGTCCAACCTGGGTCTGTGTGCCCCTGTTTCCTTATTCCACATGCAGTTTGCATATTTGTGGTGGTCATCTTTTACTAAGGTCTGTGAAACACATTTAGTCCGATCCTGCTTGCCATAGGAAACCACTTCAGGAGATAATACCATGGACAATATAACGTCCAGGATCATAGGAGTAGTCAAACTTTCCATTGTGTTAAGGTGGCTCTTATGATGTTGGAGTCATAAGTCATCCATCAGTTTTCCATTTCTAAACTCAATTCCGGTCTGTTCCACAACTAATGAAATCATGAAGTTGGCCTCGAGTTCAGCTGGTGGTAAAGGGCTATTTCACAACTTTTGTGGCATCTGGACAAACTTAGATCGGATCTCTGAGCCAACCTAAGGCATAACAGACTGAGCTGCTGCTAAGGGCCCCACACCAGCATGGGGCCCTATTCTGCTAGAATTCTCAAAGCATTAGATATACATAAGGAGCCTCTACTTGATAGGTTCATCCTCTACTTACCCACCGTTATCTCGTGAACTCTGAAAGCCACAATGGTATCTCTAAAAACAACAAAAGTGCTAACAATAGATGCATCAAGTGAAATAACAGATTTTTATTATAATTTCTAGTTGTAAACTCTAATATTGGTAATGCTGGCTATATAATGCACAAACATTTGGCACTGAATATATGCATGAGAAATTCTCTGTGATGAAAGATGTCAAATTTTATTTGGGCACCTAAACAAGTGTCTGACACACTGACTACCTGTAGAGTTGGTATCAAGCATCTTCCTGGATTTAACCTGAGATATTTTTTTCCTTTTAGAATAAGAAAGTTGCAGAGCGTGTTCTGACATCCAGGTGTTGGATTTATTTTGGTGAAATGAGGCTCGACTTGCTCTCGGCCTCACATCAGTTCCATTTGTATCACATTACAGTCAAACTGAAAAAGCAAATGACCTTCTGCAAAAGGGAAACCAGTGTGTTGGCTTTAAAATGATTCTATTATTTAGCAGGAATGTAATAGAGAGCGCATTCAGTACCTATTGCCTGTGATGCGATTTTGGCCCTTGAAGCTCAAAACGTGGGGGTGAGCAGCAGGGTCGGCGATGTGGTTTTAGGTTGCAGACTCCTCCTCTTTTTCCCCGCCTCTCCTGGGACCGGAGATGCTCCGAGCCAATCCTTCCCTCCATGGGAATATAGGATTCACCTGCCTCAGACACCAGCTGCTAACAGAGTGTGTGTCTGTGTGCGTGTGGGTGTGTGTGTGTGTCTGTGTGTGTGTGTGTGTGTGTGTGTGTGTGTGTGTGTGTGTGTGTGTGTGTGTGTGTGTGTGTGTGTGTGTGTGTGTGTGTGTGTGTGTGTGTGTTGGCTGCCTGTGGTGTAAGAGTCCATGCAGGCAGTGAAGGAAGGACAGAGTGAAAGAGAGGCAGGGAGGAGTAGTGTTCGATAGAGGTTAGTGTTTATCGATTGAGCCCTGAAGCTCCGGTCAACGGACAGAATCCCCCGAGACTGCTTTATCTCTCTCTCTCTCTCTCTCTCTCTCTCTCTCTCTCTCTCTCTCTCTCTCTCTCTCTCTTTCTCTCTCTCTTTCACTTCCCTTCCCCCACTAAACCTCCCTCCTGTTCTCTCTGTCTCTATCTTCAGTAGTGCAGCTTCGTTTCTCAGACCAACCCTTGCCCTTTTACATGATGATTCAGCTTCGTATTCACACGGCGGCTGAATATTTCTGTGTTTGGCGTTAAACCGCATTGGCGGTTCTCAAACCCTGCATCCCACCTCATGAAAAAAATTAAGACAGTGAGAACCAGTGGGAGGATGGAGAGACAATGAATGAACCATCATGAGATAAAAGTGATCTAAAAGGAAAGAGCTAGAGGGCATGGACTGTGG
Organism: Poecilia reticulata; assembly: GCF_904066995.2. Lineage (NCBI taxonomy): Eukaryota > Metazoa > Chordata > Actinopteri > Cyprinodontiformes > Poeciliidae > Poecilia > Poecilia reticulata. The sequence goes on along the minus strand of NC_088848.1, from coordinate 22,902,502 downwards.
CAAACATTCGTCTAGCGAGAGGAAAGAAAACCTACCAGACCTCTTAAGATGTGCTGCTGTATCTGGCACCAATATGTTAACAGCAGATCCTCCAAATCCTCTAAGTGGCAAAGTGGAACTTCAACAGATTGAACTTGCTTGTTCGGGATGTCTGATTGAGACCTGGAGCATTTGAAGACCAAGTCAACACCTTGAATCTTGTTCTCAGTAGACTTAAACCATTTCAGCTTTGTGGCAAGGTGCATTATCCTTCTGAAATATACTATAGCTACATGGGAATGCAGTTTCCATGAACAGGTATAGCTGTAAACACGTAGGTAGTGTCAAAACAACATTTGACAAAGACACCAGGGACCAAAGTTTCCGGTCAGATCCTCATCCACACAGTCGTCTGACCATCACATCACTTTGTTTTTATCAAATTATGGTTGGACAATATTGCTGAAAAACTCATCACGATATAAGTTTGCCATTTTAGTCGATATTTATAATTGTCAGTATCAATAATTATTGATTAATTTTTGTTTTGTTTTAAATACCTGAAACACTTTTATCCACAGTTGTCTCTCCACGCCGCTGTTTATTTTTATGCAGGTACGAGGCGCAATGGCATGACTTAAAACTGCTCAAGTTACTCAACAGTTTGTTGCTAGATAACCAAAGAGTGAGTGAGTTAGTTGATGCAACCCAGTTAGTTTAGCTCAAAAAGAGAGGTTGAGCAGCTAACGTCTTTCCTGTGCCTTCATCTCCCAGATGTTTGTGCAGAATGCTGTGCGGTTCTGGATAAGAGTTCAGTGAATATTCTATCAGCTTTATCATCAAATGACATTGATCAAGTGTATTGCGATACATATTATTGATTCATTGTCCAAAATCTATATCAACTTTGCTCAAAAACTCACATTGCCCATTTTACTTGCTTCTGGCACATCAACATTGAAGACAGAATGTTCACTTGCTATCTAATATATTGAACCCGGTAAGAAGTACCACAATGAAAAGATAATCTAAACATAATCAGTGGTTGTAATGTTATGCCTGATTAGTGTAAATTCTCATTTTGTGACCACCTCTGCCACGTTTTGTTTTTTCCCAGGACTGGGCTAAATATTGTAGAGCAAAAGAACAGGAATGTCTTGTCCGACCACAGCTTCAACAGTCTGACTGCTGCACAGGTCAGTTATCCTGTTGTTCACAGTTTATCTACACACAAATTCACAACCATCTCCTGCTGCTTCTTTTCTTTTGTCTTTCAAGAATGCTTCAATTACAACAAATAAATGAGTCAATAATTAGTCGTTACACTCACTGTTCACAGATGAAAGCTCGTTGTAAGCACAGAGGTCAACCAAGCTCTCTGAGCTCCAGGCTGGCCAGGCGGGTGACCCAAATGAAGCAGAAAACCACCGCCCAGCGGGAGGCGCCAACAGCTGGAGGGGTGCACAGCAGTGAGGAAGACCCTTCCAAGAACCACAGCCGACACGGGGAGAAAGGTGAGGAGTTGGTGTGAGCATACATGCAAAGTTGTTGTCCATTAGGCATCTGGGATTCCAAAATGAAAAGACTCTGATTGCTGTTGATCCATCAGATCGACAAGACGGGATGCCAGGTGAGACCATGACAAAGAAGAGGGGTCGAAAGCCCAAAGTAGTAATGGGCATCAACCCCAACCGGCCTCATCACAGGGACAGACGGGACACACACGATGGAAGAGAAGAGAAAAGCTGCAGCGAGAGTTCAGAGCGTGGTGAGTTACCGATCAGGTCTGACAGCAGGATTGTGTCCTGGTACGAATTATTCAATGCTAAATTAGACAAAAGTTACAGGCAAAATTGGCAATTGGAAAACATATTTTGCAAAGCTGTCACATGCTACTGTTAGCTTGCAGCGTTCACATGTAGTCAATCATGTGAGTCAAACGGTGCTAAGCGGGCTGATGGGGTTAATGAACATTGACCATTCGGCGTGAGATTTTGCTGCGAGAGCGTGTTTGTTGCGTGTTTGAGTGTTTCGTCGAGGCATCTGAGAGTGAGATGTCTGCCATCATCAGGGGGCTCCTCTTACTGCCCAGCTTGTCTGTCACACTGTTAAAACTGTTAACGATTTACCACAGGCATGCAGCACTGCCACCCCCGGCCCTCATCCTCACACCGTAACGTGAGCCCGTCTAGAATGTCACACCCCCATCCTTCTGTCTCTTCCTCCCAACTCTAATCTCGTGAAAATGCCTTCAGTGGAGGCTTTGAGTTGACGAGTCCATCAAACCCACCTCGGTATGGACCTTTTGGCAGGAAGGGCTGATGAGGATAATGTAAAACTTTGGGGAAACTCAAGAATTCAATCCACCTGTGGCCTTGGCAACAGGGACAGGTGGGATATGTGTGGGTGTAGGGCGAAGTGTTGACGAGAATCCTGTGTAAGTGACAAATGTGTTTGAGAAGTGTTGACACCCAAAACACAAATCCCCCCTCACATCCCCACCAGTCAGCGACACTCAGCTGCCAATAACAATCTGTTTGTGTGTACACACAAGAAATGGTGGCTCTAGTCTCAGACTGGTACTCGAGTCACACTGAAGTTGCAAAAATAAAGACTCCAGACTTCATTTGGACTTGTGCCGTTAAGACTTAGATTTTGGATCTGGGAACAAGATTTCATGAACTATCTTTACCTCATGTAATCCATCCATCCATCCATTTTCTTTCACCCTTGTCCCTCAGTGGGGTCGGGAGGGTTGCTGGTGCCTATCTCCAGCTAGTGTGCCGGGCGAGAGGCAGGGTACACCCTGGACAGGTCGCCAGTCTGTCACAGGGCAACACAGAGACACACAGGACACACAACCATGCACACACACACACACACACACACACACACATACACCTAGGGGCAATTTAGACAGACCAATTAACCTGACAGTCATGTTTTTGGACTGTGGGAGGAAACCGGAGTACCCGGAAAAAACCCACGCATGCACAGGGAGAACATGCAAACACCATGCAGAAAGACCGGGGCCGGGAATCGAACCCAGAACCTTCTTGCTGCAAGGCAACAGCTCTACCAACTGCTCCACTGTGCAGCCCTACCTCATGTAATCACTGGTGAAAACCCTGTAGATGGTTTATAATTATCTGTTAATCCCAGTTGTAGCTTCATAGATGTCTCTCAAACTGAATTAGGCCTAACAGCTATTGTTCTCTTACTGGTACGGTAGCAAAGACTTTCAAAACAAAAGCAACTTTTTCTCAGAAAAGAAAATTCTTTCTCGTTCACTAAATATTTCATGCCTCGCTCTTTACTATCTAGTTTATAACTGACCTTGAAACACATTTACTGTAAAGAATCAACAACAGATTGAAATTACAATTTAACTTCAAGTGTCAACATTTAAAGAAGGAAACGATGCACATCAGGTTTGGGCTGCACAGGGGTGGAACTGTTTGCACTGTTCCAGGTTCAAATCTCCTAAAGCAATCATAGCAGGTGTTCTGAACATATTGAAGCTGGTAATAGTTCCAAATTGCAGATCCTCTCACAGAAAGAGAGAGAGAGAGAGAGAAAGAGAGAGAGAGAGAGAGAGAGAGAGAGAGAGAGAGAGAGAGAGAGAGAAAGAGAAAGAGAGAGAGAGTACTTTGAGCAAAAGTGTTTCTACAGAAGGGAACCTTACAGTTCCTGTTAAAAACCACTCTGGTAGATCGAACGCTGCCCTGCAATTTCTGTATAAATTGCTTAACGGTTTAGGTGCAAGTTCATTTAAACACTTAAAAACTGATTTTAAAAACTGGTGATTTCTAAAATTGGAAAAATCCTGAATACCGAATTTAGCCAGAATACATTGGTGATGAAATCTGATTGGCTTTTTACATGAAACATCTGAGGCCCAAATGTTGTAGAGACGCTCTGGCTGTTGGCAATGCTCACATAAAAGTCACTGGAGGTTCTCTGACTGATGGCTCTGATGCTGACATTTCACAGAGGAGGAGGTTGGCAGTGACGACAGTGAAGACGAAGCGGGTGACATCAAGATTACTTCATCCTCTAAAGAAGCTCTTGCAAACTCCGCTGGGATGTTTCCCTTTTCAGCTCAGTCCTCCAAGCTCCAAGCAAGCCTGAAAGCCAGAAGCAAAAGGCCTGGACCTCCTGGTAAGAGATTACATGTACTCGTAATTTGCAGGAGTTATGTGGAAACTGTAACTTAACTCCACACTCTCTTTAGGTTTCTTGTCTGCCGTCACACCTATTGTAACCTGAAAGTAACTGCAAATTATCTTTACCTTCCTTAATGTTCCCTCCTCATCCTCAGGCCTGGGAAGCTTCCCCTGCATGCAGCAGAGGAGTGCAGCCAGGCGGCCAAACTTCAGCAACTTAGACAGGGGACATCTGGACCACATGGGGGCTTCTAAAACCTCCCTCCCCAGCTGGGGTGTGCCATCAATGGGCTGCAACTTTGGAGAGAGCCACAACAACCACCGAGCCCTGACCAAGGCAAAGAGACTCATCAAAGACAACGAGAGGAAGACCTCTGCAGGACAGAGCTTAAGAGTGAAGGTGAGGCCTTACAAAGTTAACTCGTACGGAGCCGATGCAATTATATGTATCTGTTGAAGTTTGTGCATTTTTATAACTAATATATAAAAATGTAATAATGTGAGGTCTAACTGCTACTAATGGACGCTTATTAAAAACAACAGAGTATGAGCAGAAATGTCAGCAGTCAGAGAGTCATGAAGAGAGGTGAGTCATGAGAGGTCACTCACTCCCTTTGGCCTTCTGTTCATCTAAATAAACGCTGAGAGGCAGAAAAGCATAAAGGACTTTTGAAAAGCGCTCACTTAAAGACGCTGAGGTGAACCACACCCGGTCAGGAAGTTTGACGATCAAACTATAGATTAACAGTGACACCTCACTCTAATAGCACATACTGCAAAAAATAAATGTCTGTTCATTCTATAGATTTGTCCTCATTAGAGATGCACCAGATTTTGCACCCAATTTCCGATCTTCAATTTTTCTAAAGCATTGACCAATTCTGTTTTCTCTTCCAGAGCTAAGGATGTAAGACCTTTAGAACTACAATCAATAATATTCTAAATATTGTTTCTAGTCTTTCTGTCTCGAGCAATCATTGATTGAATTAATAATGGGCCCTATATCTGAGCTATAGGGCCCATTTTATTCAACAATTTCAGACAGCAACTTTACTGCCATTCTTTGAGCCTTCATGTTTTCTACTGTAAGTCTTGCTCTCTCTGGCTCCACTGCAGCCTATAGATGTCCACCAATTACCTAAAACATAGTCTGTCTTTGGTTTCTTGGTGCAGTGTGATCTTTGCAGATTGGCACTTGCTCCGGTGTACGGGCAAAAAAAAAAAAAAAGATTCGACTTAAATTTTGACAGAAGCTGTCATGACTATAAAGAGTTTGTTTGTGCCGCGGTGGAGCAGACGCAGTCTAAATCATGTTTTTGAACTGTGGGATTAAGTCAGAGTATCTGGAGAGAACTCATGCCTTCATAGGGAGAACATGCAAACTGCATGCAAAAAGGCCTCAGGCTGGGTTTTCAACCCAGAAACTTTTTGTTGCAAGGCAACTTCACTCCCCACCGTAGATATGTTGTAGAAAATACATCTTCCTTTTAAAAAGCTTTTTGCATCTCTGTGTTCCCTAAACTTTTGTTTTTTGTGACTTAAGGATAAAAGTAGGCTTCTCACTAACTCAAAATACATTTGCAAAAAATTTGTATAACTGCACAATATTCTTAAATACTGAAATGAATTAAAAAACCCAACTTTAAGTCTTGTACTTTCTAAGGTAGCATAGTTATGCTTACTGGTGCTTTTATTGTTTGGAAAAATGCAGGATGTTTGAGTTTCCAATCAGCTTGTCATTGATAAGAGCAGATTAGTCAGTAAATGAGACCGTTTTCTGGTGAGTCTCTAGTCATTCTAGAATATTTGTATGAATATACAAATATGTGTGTGTGAAGAGGCTGTTTCCTTCTCTCTGAGCAGCAGCGATGAGGCACCTATATTTACCTTCATCTGAAATGCCCTGAGGTTTCAGTCCTTTTGAGTCATCATGTGGGAATGTCCAAAAACACATAACTCCAAACCAAACAGAGGAATATGAAGATAATCATTGGCCATAACTCTGCACACACCCATGCATGCTTACACTCACACACACTCGGCGGTACTAACGGGAAATAATCCTCCATGCCCTCTGGTGATGAAACTTCTGTCACTAAAATATACGGTCTCCTGGTGTGGAAAACTCCAACACACACGCACGCACGCACGCACGCACGCACACACACACACACACACACACACACACACACACACACACACACACACACACACACACACACACACACACACACACACACCATCTCACTTAGATTATTATGGTCTTTGGAAAGTCTAAATACAAGCAGAAACCTGTTGGGTGAGTTGGCTTTTCATCATCACTCATTTGTCATCTTTAGACAGACCAGCTCAAACCGGTGTAGAGATGGGTAGGATCTGGTGTATAGTGTATGTGTGTGTGTGTGTGGGTGTGCGTGTGTGTGTGTGTGTGCGTGTGTGTGTGTACGTCCGTGTGCGTGTGTGTGTGTGTGTCCACCTGAAGTGAAGCATCATGTAGCAATAAGCCCGAAACCCAGTCCGTTCAGGGGCAGCAGTTATTACTGACTGTGACCTCAAACCTTCAAGTGAACTGCGCAGAATGAAGGGGGAAGAAAACAGCTTAGGGGCTAATTGAAGCATCATATTACTGGCGGCGTTGGTCCCAGCGGTTGCACCTCACCGATGTGTTCACGCCGTTAGTCAAATCTGACTGGAACAGACCAGGTTTGCTCACCTGAAGGTTCTGTTTCTGTCAAATCATTTGCGTACACAGGTTTTCTACCAGAACCCCGGCGGTAGGTGTGCTAGGGCAGTACACCAGCAGACCATTGTGTTTTTGTGTTAAGAAATGTTTGAAATTACAAAAATTCAGAGGTGCACAAGCAGGCATCATTATTTGAAGATAATAGCTTGTAAGGGCAGCGGGCAGGTACAGGAACGGCGCCCAGTTCAAGGCGTCAACTATAAACCCAGCTTAATCCATCTTTATTGTATGACAAGCTGTACATAAAGTAAACAAACCACCCTAGAGTGGGCAAGTAAAGCCTGGTGACCCACCAGACTTGTAATACACTGAAGGAAACTCTGGTACATAGTGAAGCCATGTTCTGCTGTCTCCCCGACTGATGTTGATGGTGACGATGGCGGTAGGAGTTTGTCTTGCAATTAGTGGGTTGCCTGTTCGATCCCCACACTGTCCGCCTCTGTCATTATGTCCTTGGACAATATTTTCCACCCTCACTGTGCGAATGTGTGCATAAGTGGGTGAATGACTTCTAGTGTGAAGCACTTCGGGGTCTTCTGGACTTGATAAAGCTCTGTACTGGTCATTTACTGTTTACATCCTGTTTCCCCTCCGGTCAGGAAAAGGGTCATGGAGTGAGCAGGCTCCTGCAGAGCTTCACGGCTGATGAAGGTTTCCGCTTGGATGAGGAGAGCAGTTTCTCGGAGGGGGAAGAGGAGGATGAGGAGGACGACAGACAGAAGGAGAAGTCCCTGTCCCACCTTCCCCCCAACATGCCTTCCAGAATACCAGGTGAGGATAAACGCATGCCTCTATATCCGACTTACAGTCCCTGCCTCAAGACGTTACAATTCATCAACTCGATCTGAAATGAATGTCTTTGTTTCCTTTTATCTCCACCATCAATCCTTGAACTTTTACATCACCTGTCTGCAGCACTGCCAAACTGTGTGCTGAGTAAAGAGATGCTGGTGGATGGCCTGAAGATCCTAATCTCCAAGGAGGATGAGCTGCTGTATGCCGCGTCTGTTCAAACCCTGGACCTGCCTGACATGTATGAGCGTGTTCTCCTCCCCCCGTCACCAGCACACCCACAATCTTTAAGGGATTTTCACTGCCTTTTTCATACAGAGTCCAAAATTTTGTGACACACTGAGCCCATTCGGGTGGCATAGTCCAAAAACCTAGTCACTCCCAAGGTATAAATGTCTGGCAGCATAAAGGGTGATCAGAACGGGACAAACAGAACATTAAAAGACTTCAAAGCTGGGAAGCGCCGCAGCGCATGCCAACACATCTGCTAATAGAAAAAATAATTATATGCCTGCAAGTCACTAAACGTCTGCCTTCACAACACACGCTGCAGATTAAGTTCTGAAAATCGTTTACAAATTCAAATGACAGTTTGGTATACATGTCTGCATAATTACAATTTCCTTCTCTCAGATTCAGTGTCGTCATTGAAGGGGAACGGGGAAATCGGCCAAGGATCTACTCACTGGAGCAGCTATTACAAGAAGCCGTGAGTCAGACCACATCACATTTTTAAAAAATTATTTTATGAAAAGCCTTATTTGCTTCCTGAAAGCTTTGTGTGTGCTTTCCTCCAGGTGTTAGATGTGCGACCCCAGACGGAGGTTATCCTGACGGAGGGAACCCGAGTGTGTGCGTACTGGAGCGAACGCTCTCGCTGCCTTTACCCCGGCTACGTCCACCGTGGTGAGACGCACCTGCAGACAACTGCTCTGTCCTCTCACCGGCTCACTCTGATCTTGAAACTCATACTTCTGTGTCCACCCTTCAGGAGGTCCGGGTGAGGAGGAGAAGGAGAAGGAAGGGAGCGTGATGGTGGAGTTTGATGATGGAGACCGAGGAAGGATCTCTCTTGTAAACATCAGACTTCTGCCTCCTGGATACCAGATCCGCTGTAAGTATGGAGTTATGAGCAATCGTTGGATTTTTTAATTCACAGGAAAAATAAATGACGAAGACATCATTCTTACATGAAATCATGTGCAACGCAACTACTGATTTCTCTGTTGCTGTAACTTAGTGCAACCTTCTTTAGCCAACAAGGCATGGAAGAAGATTGATTTTGTGTCTTGTGATCATTTCTAAATTGATTTGGCTTTGTGTTTTAGATCCAACTAAAGCACCAAGAGATGCTCAATTTTCAGGTTTCTGGTAGATGTTATTTTTACTAAAAATAACTTAGATGTCCTCAATGCAGCCACCCAAGAAGCTCAACTTTGGTCTCAGCTGACCAAAGTTAAAGATTCTAGTTAAAGTCCCTGTAAAGTACATGGAACACCTCTTATTTGCATTTGTAATGGTAGGACAGGAAAGTTGGTTTCTTGGGATGGCTCAGAAGCAACCAGTTGGCATGACGATAGTGTTTGAAAACCTAGTGACCCTCTGTGAGTGTTGGATATAATCTTCCCTCATAACTTTTTTAATTCTTGCTCTGACTGTAGATATGAGCAAATTTTGACAGCTAGCTTTGTTTTTGCTGAACTCTGGCTCTAGAAGATCAACAGCTGTTGACCTTATGTAATTGGTGTGTGTTTTTGTCTTCCCCATTTTGAAGAGTGTGTGAGAGAAATCTGATGTGGTTTCGTGTTCCAGGTGCGGAACCATCTCCAGCACTGCTGATCTCTCCGGGCCATCGGGGTCGGCGAAGCTCTACGGCAGAGAAGAAAGACACTCCGACAGAGAAACTAGCCAATGAGGAGGCAGGAGGGAAGCCCCAGGAAAAAAGGCCAGGTGCGTAGTTGAGTTGTGATCACTGCTTCTCCAATAGCAGATTTGCCATATAGTGACTAGTTATTTACAATCCATTGCTATTTTAACTCCTACATGTAGTCTAAAGGTCCTTGAGGTGAATTCACTGAAAAAACATTACAGTTTCAGTTGTTTGTTAATTATCAAATGCCTTCAGGTCACAGGTGAGCACAGAGCAGCTTTATTAAATGAAGGCCTCATAAATTAAGATGACTTTTTTGCCGCCTTTTATTTACCCTCCATAAAAAACACATAAATCATGGCTTTATGGAGTTTCATAAGGGTGCTTTGTAAAGTTAGCTAACATCACAAGTCATCACAAACTAAGAGTGACAATAAACCTGGGGGAGGAAGACAGGTTTACCAGGTTTGTTGCAGTCTGAGTAATGGATCTGTCGAAACTAGGTGAAGATCAAGGAGATAGAGATTAAGTTTCACCAAAGCTTTTAGTTTCATAATTAATCAACGTTTGCCCTTAGGATTTTCTTCCTTATTGATTTCAGCCCCCATCTCCATTCTTTTCTTTTAGTTGGCAGGCCGAAGAAAACGTACTCAGTGCCAAAGACAGCCAACTCATCAACCTCAGCAACCGATTCTGTGATGAAGGGAAATGCTTCACTGTTGAATTGGTCCGTGCCCAGAAAGAGACCGCCAGTGGACTTCTTCCTCTTCAATGGGACGTCCCGTAAAACCCAGAAGAAGATTAGGGAGAGAGACTTGGGCTTGTTTCACCGGCCAGCCCTGCATTCTCTAACACCACCAACCCCTATTAAAAGCATTTTTGGCACTGCATTCGAGGTTGACTCCTTCAGTAGCATCGCTAATGGCTACTCAACCTTTGGGAACGGTGGTGCCTCTGTAGCCGGGAGACCAGTCACCGCCATGGGTTCCATGGGCCTCCGGGACTCGCCTTGTTCCTCATCCGTCACCATGGCCGCGGCAGCTGTGAGCCGCAAGCCTCTGAGTGAACGTGACAGAAAACACTTCTTAGTCAAGCTAGACCACGAAGGAGTGACTTCCCCCAAAACCAAAAATGGCAAAGCCTTGCTTCGGTTTGGAGGAGCAGGAGGGAGAGGAATGAAAGGCTTGGCATCTACTGTACCACAACGGTACATCCAACCTTCTCTTCTGGCAAAACATGACAAGAAGGTGGGAGAGAAAAGGGAAAGCAGCGCCAGGCCTCGATCCGAGACCCTTCGGAAGGGCAGTCCACCTCTCGGGAAAGATGTTATCTCTGCAGGTCTTGGAGTGAAAGGTGGAGACTACAGTTTGGACTACCCTAGCGACTGCCCCAGCTCTTACTCTGAACTGGATGAGGAAGACGAGGACGATGGTCAAGAAGCAAGACGAAGACGAGCAGCCGTCTCATCCCATCGGGGCAGTCGTTTTCTATCCCGTCCGTCCATCTGCTTCTCTTCATCTTCCTCCTCCTCTTCTTCGTCTGGCTCCATTTCCTCCTCCTCTCTCTGCTCCTCAGACAACGACTCCTCCTACTCGTCCGACGAAGAGTCGTCGTCTGTGCTGCTGCGGCGGGCGCTTCTCCAGCAGGACACACAGAAGAACAGGCAGAGCGTCAACTCTGGCCTAAGGAGCCCCGACCCCACCACCGCCAACCCTGTTTCAACTCCACCTAATGGCTACGTTACCAAGGCTGGCGTAGCCATGGGAGGATTGAAGGCAAGAGCCGACAGAGCAGAAGACAGGAAAGAGTACATCTCCAAAGAAAGCATATTGGTCAGCAGCAGAATGACTAAGGTGCTGAAGAGGAAAGAAAGTTCTTCTAATGACCACCATCATCAGACCCAAAGCAGCCCCGTCAGCCAGCAGCTGAAACCAGCCAACAAGGACTCAGCAGTCACCAAGAAGCAGAGGATGTCTTCGCCTGAACCTCTTCCAAAAATGGCCGCCCTGCTGCCTGGACGCCAGCTCTGGAAATGGTCTGGCAATCCCACACAGGTATGACATTTTGTGGCATTTTTTTTTGCTGACGTTTTTTTGCATCCAGAAATTTGTTCATTAGAAAGATAAAGACTTCCATCAAACTCTTTTCTGAGTTTGATTATCTGAAAAAAGCTATGTTGAGTTTCAGGAACCCTACTGAAGATAAAGGAGAAATTTTATGGAAATGTCTGTTTTTCTTTAATTCTTTTTCTGTCAATAAATGTGCTGAAATGGGTGTGTGATAAGTACATACATTTTTGATACAAGTAAAGTCTAAACAGCTAAAACATTTATTTTTCTTGCTCCATTCAAAGTTAGTTTAAGTGAGGTTCTGTAAAAAGGTTGCAGAAGATTTGCATTTGACTGAAATCTGTGAAGACGTGAGAGCCCTCTGAAAATGCTGATAGCTGCCTATTTTAATAGCTCAATGTCCAAATACACCATAACACATATGAATACACATAATGGAAATTGTTTTGGCACTATTGCAGAAGCTAATGTCCGTGGTCAACCAATCAGTGTCGTTCCCCAGCACTCCTGGATCGGCTGCTTTGCAAATTCTAGCCGATAGTGTGTCAAGTATCCTTGTACCAAGTAATATTAACTTCCCAAGCTACATGTTTAAAATATATTTTTTAGACATGCTCTATAAATCAAATTAGTAAATAGGCTGATTTTTCAAGAGTCTCATTCCACAGAAATATCCACAAAGAAATAAATACTGAGCCAAGAACTGTCAGGGCCCACGGTAGCCGTTAATATCTAAGCTACAGTAGCAGAAAGTCTTGATGTCTGCGTTTAACGTAAATCCAGACTGCTACAATAGAGGCCAAGACTACAGGTCTCTCCATACTCTGTTACACCCAAGAAATTTGTTATTTTACTCAAGAGGTTAAGAACAAAAACAGAGTTCCTTCTGGGCAGAATATTTCATTTTTGCTAAGAATCTGAAATCCCCCTTAAAAAAAAAAAAATCAAACCTGCTGTTTTACTGACTGAAAACAACTGAAGTAAATCAAGCATTTTGGTTTGTTTTTGTTTTTTTGTTGTTGTTGCAGGAATTAATGTTTTGCATTGTAAAGACACATTACTTCCTCCTACATTTTGTGTTCAACAAAGCAATGCTAAACTGAGCTATAAAAAATACATGCTGAATAAAGAAGTCACTGCTATTTGCTGTTTCTCTAACAGAGAAGAGGTCTAAAGGGTAAAGCCCGTAAGCTTTTCTACAAGGCCATCATGCGGGGCAAGGAGATGGTGCGTGTCGGCGACTGCGCCGTGTTCCTGTCACCTGGCCGGCCCCAGCTGCCCTACGTGGGAAGAGTGGAGAGCCTCTGGGAGTCGTGGAGCTCCAGCATGGTGGTCAGGGTCAAGTGGTTCTACCACCCAGAGGAAACTCGCCTGGGGAAGCGACACCGTGATGGCAAGGTAAGGCCGGGAAGTGCAAGGATCCTTTCTATACATATCTAGTTTGTGGTATTTTTAGAATAATGCAATACCTCACTGATACTTTTCCGCTCATCCTATCATTAGTATTTCTAATTTTCAGATCAGAAAAATTTACGCATTTGTATTTCTGACAAACAACCCAGTGTTTTAAATGGAATGTTGACTGTATATTATACCACAGACTTGATATAATGTTCATGCTAAGCTGCAACACCTTCTATTAAACCTGCAGTATGTACATTTAAGAAATATGTTTCTCCATATCTATTAAAACTGTTATCACGTTGTAACAGTTTGGTATGAGAGATAATCTAAAAAAAAAAAAAACAAAACTTATTGTTACAGGAAAACTGATTATCAGCCGTCATTGGTGCCCATGCTATTTAGCCTTAGCATTCTTCTATGTTGTGGTGAACTAGCTGTAGCTTAGCAAAAAGCAAGCTGGGGAGGGTGAGCACGAGCACGATTGACAGCACCAAAATCCTCCTCCTAGCTGTGATTGTTTTTTTTCTGGCCGAGTGGTGTATTTCTGAAGTTAGTACTGGAAGAACTGCCGTACTAACAGCAGTTCTCTATGACTGATTATCTGTCATATATTACTGGTATGACATAATATGTAAAAAATTTTTTTTCTTTTTTTAGAAAAGTTACATACTGCAGCTGTTCTGGGTTCGATTCCCGGCCCCGGTCTTTCTGCATGGAGTTTGCATGTTCTCCCTGTGCATGCGTGGGTTTTCTCCGGGTACTCCGGTTTCCTCCCACAGTCCAAAAAAAACATGACTGTCAGGTTAATTGGTCTGTCTAAATTGCCCCTAGGTGTGAGTGTGTGTGGATGGTTGTGTGTCCTGTCTGTCTCTGTGTTGCCGTGCGACAGACTGGCGACCTGTCCAGGGTGACCCCGCCTCTCGCCCGGAACTTTAGCTGGAGATAAGCACCAGCAACCCTCCCGACCCCACTAAGGGACAAGGGTGTAAAGAAAATGGATGGATGGACATACTGCAGCTGTAAAGGGGCTCACTTACAGCTGCAGTATGACATGTTGACCATATTCTGTGGGCCAAATGGAACCATGGGCGGTGCTGTCCACAGGTGGTTGAGATTTCATAGTCAATTACCTAAATTGCCTAAATTTCTTGTGACAAATTGCTTCATTTCCCACAATATGAATGGATACCAGCAAGTTTGACAAACTACTGTCTTGTTCACAAGGGCAGTCACTACACACCTATAAATGTCTACAGAGAGTGGCAGTCCTGCTGTGCGTTACCCGAGTGGTTGCACCAACTCTCAACCTTATCAGCTCGGCATCGCACAGATCTCAGTTTGATGTGAACATCGTTTTCTGAGTCATAAAAATTGAATTTTCCGCAGACGTGTCCACTTTTAGTCTGAAGTACGCCTGCAGCTCCATAGAGTAAAGTGCACCCAAGTATGGGAACCTTAAGAGTCTTAAACTTTCCACAAATCCACCAGAGTTTAAAACCTAATCTTCCAGTTTCCCTTTCCATGAGAGAGTTATCATTGTCCTTCTCTGTCGTCTTTCCGGCAGAACGCGTTGTACCAGTCGAGCCATGAGGATGAGAACGATGTGCAGACCATCTCCCATCGCTGCCAGGTGGTCAGCAAGGCGGAGTACGACCACCTGATGCGTGAACATAAGGCGGGCGGCCCCTCCAACGACCTGTTCTACCTGGCCGGAACCTACGAGCCCACCACGGGCCAGCTGGTCAGCGCAGATGGCATGGTCATCTTGTCCTAGCACCGCCGATGGGAGCAGATATCCAACACGACTGCTGGAGTTCTTCTAGACAGAGGCAAGACGACACTTGGTTCCGCTGATTGAACTGCTTCTGTTGGAGAAAGAGTGAGCCAGCAGTTCAGAGGAACAGGCTGGCCCAGGCCACGTCTACCCACGCTCCTTGTCTTACCCAGCGTTTCAACCCTTCTCTGCGGCAACCAAACACAAGTACTTAGGATTGGAACGTCTTGGAAGTATTCCAACAGGAGGGCTTTCTGAAGCAAAGAGACTCAACGCTAAGGAGAGACATGCTGTAAACCACACTGGTTTGGATGGATGTAACGGTCTTATACATGTAGTCTGACTCGGACAACACTATTTAAAGGCCCCCAATAGGACCAATAAACACTGTAGTTTGGACTTAAATGCCTATATATGTTTTTGCAGAGTGACTGTGACGGCATTTGATGAACTTTTAATGCACATTATCAGTGCTTGCGTTTGTACAGTTTGTGACGTCGAGCGACGACACGATGTCATCAGACTCTAATAATCGATTCAGTGCTCGGCAACTTTAGTTGTTTTTGGTCGTTAATGACTGAAAGGCCGAACAAAGTTTTCCTCCTTTGAAGCCATACACATCGATACCTCTCTATCGCCGTCTCTGTCGTATCCGCCTGTCCGGGCGCAGGCAGTAGGATTGTTTATTTGAGCTGTGTGTGTGTGTGTGTGTGTGTGTGTGTGTGTGTGTGTGTGTGTAGGTGTGTGTGCGTGTGTGTGTGTGTGTGTGTGTGCGTGTGTGTGTGTGTGTGTGTGTGTGTGTGTGCCTGTGTGCCTGGGAGAACGTGTGCGTGCTTTGTACAGCATTCTATGTAGAGTAACACGCTGTACATAGTATATAAATATAAATATATAAATATATATATAAATTTATGTTAATGTGGTTTTCTTTGCAGAGAATATTTTATTTTAGAGTTTTCTAGGGATGGTGGGTGTTTTTGTGTGTGTGTGTGGGGGGGGGGGGGTAGCAGGGGGAAGGGGCTGTTGCAGAGGTAGAAGGTGGGCTCATGTTTCCTTCTGTATAAATGCACTGAATAGGACTAGAGGTGTGTGTTTGGGGTGAAACTCTGCAACCCATGTGATGACTTAGTGGCTGTAGCTCTAGGCAAAAAGCCAATATGTAGAAAAGGTGTTTGGGATATTTTCTTTTTCTTTTTTTTTTTTTTTTAAAAAGCTCTTTTTTTATACGTTTAGTAATTTTTTTAATTTATTTTTTTTGTTGCTTGTTTTAATCTGTTGGAGTTAGAATGTGCATTTCTTTTCATTTCTGTTTAGCAAATAGCAGAAAAGAAAGCTGCATTTCTGCCTGGATCCTGAAAACAAAAACAAACTTAAAAAAGAAAAAAAATCCAGTTCTTGCCTGTTTTTATCCTGTGTTTCTATGGAAAATGTAGATACTTATCTGGCAGCAAAAAGAAACATACCAAAGGACCTGTGACTTTACGCTACACCATATTTGATTGAAAAAAACAATAAAAAGAAAGTATGAAAGATGTTCAATCAGTTCTGAAACCGGGACCCCTGCAATCTCAGAGGGATTTCCTCTCGTCCTGTCCGCATTCATCCGGTGTTCGCGGAGACGGTGTCCGCACGCCACCCAGCTGATGCACTTGAGGTCTCTATGGCAACCAGTATGGCATCACGTGACCGTGAAGGACAATCAGAGCCAATCAATGGGACGATGTTGAGAGACAAAAATACAAGAGAAAAGGATCAAATCACAAATTTATGCTTCTTGTCACTTTTATTCATGCTTTGCCAAAAAAATATGTATGTACATTTTTTGTGTTTATGTTTCCTTTTGTTTTTAATCATCATCTTCTTGTTTATGCAAGCCTGGATGACTGTTTGTTGTATAGGATGTACAGGAGGAGGAACATAAATGCCTTTTTTCCCTTTTTGAGGACTGACTGACTTTTAACAGCATCTCTGCTGTTATACTGCAAAGCAAAAGCTTTAAATGGAACCTAATGTGAAACTCAGCTTTGAACTATTGCTTTTATGGGTCTTTAATTGATTTTTTTGTTTGTTTGTTTAAAAAAAGCTGTATTTTCTTTAAGAAACACTGGATTAAATTCTGTTCATCACATTTTAACAGGAGGTGGGGTTTGGGGTGGGGGCTGGGGCATCATTGTATGTGTTTTTTAGACCCACTGGAACCTGCTTTGTATGGTTAAAATAGCCTACGAAAATATATTATGTAATTTCAGTCATTCTTTGGAAATATGACTAAAATATTTCCTTGTGTACAAAAAGAAAAATATTTATCTTAATTTTATTGCCTTTTGTGTTTCATTAAAAAAAAAAGGATTCTTAAGAATGAAAGCGTCTGAACTGCTTTTCCTTTCGCCTTTCCTGCAGCGTGTGTGCTCTCTGAATGCGGCCTTGTGTGCGTCAGTGCCAAGCCATCGTCAGACGTGAGAATACAGAGCGCAGAAGCAAGCAGAAATAAAGAGGTGGAGGCTGTGAGGGTGGGGCAGGGGGTGGAGGAGGGGTTCTCAAAAGAAGGGAAGCAATTTGAAACTGTAGCTCCAGTCTGATAGGAGGGGAAGAAGCGGGAGAGAATGGGAAACTGTATCTGCCGGTGTTTGATGAGGGGGGAGCGAGGCAGGATGTGGAGTCTCCTCCGGCTCCTCAGGTGGGTCAGGTATTCACAGCAACACAAAAACGGAACAGGACCATTAATAGAACAAAGCTGTGGAAGGGGTGGGGGTGGGGGGTATCGGGGGCATCAGCTTTCAGCCTGCGCTCACAGCTTTCACACACTTACTGTGGCCATCGCATCGCAAAAAGTATTCAAGCCCCTTTAACTTTGTTGCATGTCGTCAGTAGAACACGTCTCATTCTCTTTGGTTGTTTATCACTTTAACAAGACAAAATCTGATAAGTGTGGTGTGCATTTGTGTACAGCCCCCCACTTCTACCCCTAACGAAAATCCAATGGAATCAAATGACACAGAGTTTCTCCCTGTGTGTAATTTTATATTAATAAAAGTATCCCCATGGCATGATGCTGCCACCACCATGTTTCCCAACATACAGAGTGTTTCCCATGTAGGCTAAAAAAGGAGCTACACATGGCTTGTGACAAACTGTAAATATAACTGTGAAGGGAGTAACAAGTAAAGGATTTGTGGAGGACACGACCAATAGTTGTCACGACAACAGACTTTCCCACCTGAGTAGATGATCTTTGCAGCTCCTCCAGACCTACAATTAAAGCTGCAGTATGTAACATTTATTACAAAAAAAAAGTGTTTCCATCTTTGTTGAACCTTTAATGATACCATGACAGCATGGTATGAGAAAAATAATCTGATAAAACTAAGCTCTGATCACCACCTGCAGACAACATGGCTGAAGTGTCTTGCTCAGAGCGGGGGATCAAACCGACAACCCAGCGATCACAGGATGAGCTCCTGCCTCCATCAACCCAGGATCACTTGATTGTCAAATGTGAAAAGTGTAGCGTTGTTTGTTAAAACTAAACCGGACAGAGTGGAATCCCGGTGGGTAAGGGTGGGACTGACTATGTAGTTCTAGAATATTTCTTATCTGGACGTGTTCACAGGACGTCTGCCTTGAGAACGCGCGGACCTCAAGGTTCGCCTGAGTATGTGGCCTGTAGACATGTTGGACCAGGAACTCATCGGCCCTTGGAGACTGGAGAGTGACGACCCCTGATCTGGGGGTTTGAATACACACACAACACAGCACAGTTCATCAGACAGCGTGCTGCTATAGGTGCGTCTGTGTCGGCCTGTGGACCAGCTGGGATTATCACCTCCAGCATGTTGACCTTCCAGGACAAAGTGTTCACTTTTACTGCGTTACTTGAGACTTCCTGCGACATATTCACACCTTCTTATCGTACTGTAACTGCAGCCTTTGTTGTGATCATAGCAATCATCTATGGGGCATTTACCTTTGACCTAAAACAACCGGGCCGTCTCATGGCACGGCTCGGAGGAAGCTGAGGCGCTGCGTTGCCGTGTCGACGTAAACTTTACCTCACTTTTAGTGGATTTTTTTAGTGGCAGTGCTTCCTTCAAACATTTGCCTTTTTGCCCTCGACCGGCTGCGTTTTTACTTGTCAGTTCAGAAAAAGGCGCCTGACCAACAGTCCAGGGTCATAAATTAAGACCTTACAAACATTTACTTATTACTCATTTACTCAATTACAACCTCTTTGTTCAGTTCTCTTTTAGCCGTTTGGCAGTTTGTTATTGCAAAGATATGAGGCAGCCCTCCTACCACACACACGCACGCACACACACACACACACACACACACACACACACACACACACACGCACGCACGCACACACGCACACACACACACGCACACACACACACATATGCCCCCATTCTGCTCCCTGTTGGTCTTTTACATCCTCATCGGCTCCTCAATCAACCCACGCCTTGAAAACACACAGACATTTAGTGCGGTCTTTTGGCTCCTTATCAGCAGGTTTGCATTGGGCTTATCTGGTTGACATTGTTAAACTACTTTACCCAGAATGCTGCAGGAGATAGGCATAATGGTAGACTGGGGGGAGCTGGGGGTGGTGTCCTCTGGGTTAATGAGAGAGGCTTTCAAGTTGTAAGAGCAAATATGCTGCAAGCTGATTTGTGTGTATGTGTGTGTGTGCGTGTGTTTGTGAAGGGTCAAGGTGTCACAGGAAGGTGTGGCAGCTTTTATTGTATTTTTTTGCAGAAGGAGGGGCTGGGGAGTCCATTTTGAGAGTTTTTTTGTTTTATGTAATGCTACGGAAGAGAAGCTGAGGAAATTTAAGTGGGTGAAAAGATAAACTGGTGCGCTAAAGGAGGAATGGGAGCATAACGGTATATGCAAAGCTGCGCCTTAGAGAGAGGGGCGGGGGGGTCGGGGTTCCAATCATGAGAAAGCCCTCCATTTAGATATAGTCTGAGCATGTCAGAGAAGTGAATGGATGGCTGTCAGCTGCGGTGAGGTGTGTATGTATGCGTGCGTGTGTGTGTGTTTGCCAGGATGTATTCAGGTCATCATGTGGGTAAGGAGATCAGTGGCCCCATCCGCATCACCTCATCCATCGCTCACATGAGCCGCGGCGAGGCTCACTGCCGCCGTCGTACCGTACGGCAGAGACACTGTAAACGTCCCGCAGCCAATCGGACTCCATTCCAGTTGTACAACATATTCCATGGCGACAGATGGTACACTCACATAAATCAGGAATTCCTGGCAGAGTGGAAGTCATGCGCATCTTCTGTACATTACAGCATCTACAAATGTTTCAGTTTTTCTTTTCTTCCTCCCTCCTCACCCCCATCCTTCAAGTTTTATGACTTGTTTCTCTTTCTTGTTTGTTACACAAAGAGTTCAAAGGACATTTTCTGACATCTATATTTCTCTCTTCTACCATAAGAAGATAAGTGGAATGCATGATGTGTTTTTTTTCCCAACATTTTCAGTTGAGCAGAACTTTTGGGAGTGGCTTTTCACCTCCTCAGAATCATCAACTTGTTGTGCGGTTTGGGATCCAAACCCAGGCAGGTTGTTCTGAGTTGATGACTTTATGGAAAACGTACAAACGTACAAAATCTGGCGGTTACATGAAGGGAAACGGACAAAGAGCAAACCAGCAAGGCATGAGGAAGACAGAGGAGTGACACAACAGACATAAATACTGGGAGATTGATTACTGGAATGCAGAACAGGTGAGTCTAAGTAGTGGATGATGAACAGTTGAGAGCGAAGGCATCGAGGGAAAGTCACAACTAAATTAGAAGACCCAGAAATTAAGGAGGATAAACTTTACAAGAAAACATAAAACCACAAACCCTGACAGCCCAGAACATGAGTAAGTATAAGACTCTACTGCAATGTGAAAAGAACCATGAGTGACACAGAACTCTAAACCAGACCAAACAGAAACCAAAGTCCTTCGGATCATAACAGGTTCTGACTGGATATTTGAGCCAGCAAACATTATACATTTTTAATAAGGTTGATGTTCAAGTTATTCCAAAAGCTTATAGTTTTAGGCTACTTGATTCTCTCTAAAGTCAGGTTTAATTAGTGTTTGGGATCACTGGTGTCTTGAAACGCCCAGCTAAGTTATCCACTTGAACATATTGAGAAGAATTTGGAGCCAGTGTTCCTTTTAGATTTATGTGAATGTTCTTTTTTTTTGTTGACCATAAGAGATTACTGCAGTGACTGGAGAGCAGGGTCAGAGTCTCTGGTCCAGTACTTAACTGGTTCAAGTCTCAACTAAAGAACAGAGATTTCTTTGTGTCATTAGGTAACTACTTATCAGAGTGGACAGAAGTAACATGTGGCATACCCCAAGGTTCAGTCCTTGGACCGCTTCTGTTTTATGTTTATTTGCTCCCTGTGACAAATAATAAGATGATACAGCTCTACATCACAATGTCACCAGGTGACTCTAAACCCGATCCAAGCACTGAACAGACAGAGAACAATGTGAGAACACATCAATGTGTGGATGTGTCGTAACTGAACAGAAACAAAATTAAAGTTATTATCTTTGGACCTGAGCTAGAGTCAAAGCGCAGCTTCAGTTATTACAGATAGAAACTAGAGATCAGGCTGAAATCAGGGAGTAGTGATGACCTCTGACCTGAACATTCAGAGCCACATAAAGACATTTACAAAGTCGGCCTTCTATCACCTGAAGAATATTTTGGGGATTAAAGGACTAATGTCCCAACAAGAGCTAGAGAAGTTCATACATGCATTTATCTTCAGTCACATTTTTTACTGCAACAGAACAATATTGAACTAGATAATTTGAGATTATTATTTGTTAAGAACAGATCATTATGTTTTCTTTCCAAACATTTCCAACCACAGCAAAGCCAAAAGTCAACATAAAACAAACCCGATAAATAAACACAAATTAGTCCTAATCTGGGTCAAAGTTCATTTTTACTCTAACCCTGGCACTTACTTTATCGCAAGAAGACAAAATGCAAAAGCGAGCAGAGCTTTGAGAACCAAAATCATAACATCCTCAGTCTGTCATCTGCTGTTACGTCTCAGAACAGCAGAGGGAGCTAGACTGAACTGAGTTGTGGAGTAGGTGTGAAGACGAAGTCTGAAATATAGGGCAGAATACTACTACTACTATTTACATGAATTTAACATTCAATTGTTACAGCATGCCTTGTTTTTAACATTTTCCCGATCATTAAATGACTGAATGCTTACACATTCAAAATTAAATAACAGACATTTCACATTTTATTGGAACTTCGGCAACTTCAACCAATGGTTTTAAGGCCGTGGCTGACGAAGAGCACATTGAAGTGCAACAATTGGGGGATAATGTCCACAGTCTGCATATGTATATATATATATATATATATATATATACACTGCTCAAAAAAATAAAGGGAACACTTAAACAACACAATATAACTCCAAGTAAATCAAACTTCTGTGAAATCAAACTGTCCACTTAGGAAGCAACACGGATTGACAATCAATTTCACCTGCTGTTGTGCAAATGGAATAGAGAACAGATGGAAATTATTGGCAATTATATTTCATTCATTCAGATCTAGGATGTGTTATTTGAGTGTTCCCTTTATTTTTTTGAGCAGTATATATATATATATATATATATATATATATATATATATATGAGAGAGAGATGAGATACATCTAATTGCTCTTCTTTCAGCTCTTGCAGCAGTTATTGCTGGTATTTGATATTTGGAATAGTAGAGGGTCCGTGGTCGCCTGGTGGCTGCCTGGACCGGCAGTCAGAGTAGGTCAAACATCCTGTAAAAGTCTTGGTGGACACAGCAACCTTAGCCACAGACACCTGATAGCAGCTGTGTGTGGATCCTGTGAGTGTGATATTCCTGATATGATCTTGATGCAGGCTGAAATTAACAGTCAGTCTGTTGCCAGGCTCGTCAGCTCTACCCCAGCGACAGGAAGACAGAAGATATCTACAGAGTATCAAAAATATACCGCTGCTGCAAATACACCACAAACACACACGCGCACGCACACACGTGCACACATCCACACACACGCGCGCACACCCACACACACACGCACACCCACACACACATACACATACACACATACGCACACAACCCAGGCCTGTATGATGTTTCCTCTTGAAGGGCTGTCAGCCCACTGCGGGGGTCATCAAAATGCCTGTAACGTTACACTGATGTCGATTTAATATGTACAGTAAATTAAAGTGACACCTGAATGCTGCGACAGTGTTTGAGGATTTATCACTTCACCAAGTTAAATATGAACCCAAATAAAAAGTGTGGTATGAATAGGCAAATGGGTTGTGTTTCATTGCTTTTCGTTTTCATTTTTCTCACACTGTATGTCCATAAGGTGACCTATGATGCTTCCTTGAACGGTTAGGATTGGTTTATGTGCTGCACAAGACATGCTAATTGTATTTTTTGTACAAAATGATCATAGATAATAAAATTCCGGTTCTGCCTCTTTGAGTTCCTTTCAGAATGAGCTCTGTCACTTTAAGAGAGAGTAAGCTGCTGCTGGCCACGCCCCCCAACTCAACATTTACATTTGACTGAGAAAAAGGCTGTGAAATGATGCAATCGTACATCTTTGAAAAGCAGAAGTGGAGCCTTCTGCACAACCAATAAGAATGGCAACAACAGCCAGTGAAACCAGCTGACCAAAACATGCTGGCCTTGGGTTGCTAGGTAACGGCACAGTGCCTGTTGATTGGAACAGCTCATTTTACCTGACACCAAAAAAACATGAACTTATCACCAAAAAGCATCTGGCTGTTTTTTTTTTTTTTTTCTCGTTTGGGCTGGTTTTATACTCAGTGGAGAAACACATGGAAGTATATATAAAACTGTGCAAAAAGTAAATTTTCCATAATAGGTTCCAGAATCAGTCTAAAACAAAAGAAAATCGTGCAAAAAAAACAAAAACAAAAAATACTTCTGTACTCTGAATAACAGTGTATCTCATCACATCAAATGAGGGAAAACAGCAGCTGGCAGACTGTGAATCAGCTGTAGAAATGTATGTACAACTAAAACTTTATACTTTAGGCAGAAATATTCACCTCAACCCTACGAGGCAACAATCTGCTCACTGAGCTGAAACTGCATCCTTATATGTAAACAAACCTTTTCTAAAAATGCAAATAAAGATTGAAAAAAAGAAGAAAAAAATCCACTTTTGGCGCTTAAATTTGATTGCAGTATTTTAGCTTAAATACTCTTATTTTAAGTTAAAATAATTTTATCACATTTTAAATAGCTATTAAGCAACACATCTAAAGTATGTCAATCATAAATTCTACATTTTGGTTCTCTGAGTTTGGCAACAAAATCCTCACATGAAATCTGAGTTAATCAAAATATCCTCAAAAATTAATTGATTCATTGACACTTCAACTGGCAGTAAAAAAAATATAAGTACTTTGTTACTGTACTGAAGTAGATCTTTCAGGTATCTGTACTTTAATTGAGTATTTACCTCAAGTAGATGTTTTTCCTTTTCCTCCATATATTTTAAGAGAAATATCAGCACTTTCTACTCCTTATATTTTCACATATGCCTTATTATTTCCAAGATGGAAAAATCTGCCGCTCGCACAAAAAAAGTGTTGTAGTGTCTGTAACTCTCCACACAGTCAATGCAACCAAAGCCAAGCAGAAAAAGAAGACCAGAGGAAAACAACATGGGTGGAGACTTTAACCCGAGTAACGTCACCAACAGAGGAACTCATTCAGACGTTCCCCATCTGTTCCTAAACATCCTTCCATGTTTGACTCAGGGAGCGATTATGACAAACGTGTTGTGTTCAATGTGACATTGAATAAACAGTGAGAAAGAGATTTTGAAAAAAAAAGATTAAAAACATTAAAAACTGCACCCCTTTTAGGACTTCAGTTAAACGTCGTTTAACTGGGATTCTAACCCTCTGGGACTTTAGTCAAAAACATCGTTTGACAAGGACTCCAACCTCTAGGTTTTTAGTTGAAACGCCGTCAACTGGGACTCTAAACCCCGTAGGACTTTAGTTAAACGTCGTTTAACTGGGATGTTTTCAGGGGGGCTTTACATCATTAAAACGTAAACAGTGAGAAAGAGAAATAAAAAAAATTTATAAATAGATAAAAAAGTAAAGATAAAAACATTAAAAACATTGAAGACATCAAAACCCGCACTCTAATCCTAATTTAGCCATAAGCAACTCTAAACAGGTGAGTTTTAAGTTGAGATTTAAAAGCACCCAGTGTTTCAGCTGTTTTACAGTTTTCTGGAAGTTTGTTCCAAATCTGTGGTGCATAGAAGCTGGATGCTGCTTCTCCTCGTCTGGTTCTGGTTCTGGGGATGCAGAGCAGACCAGAACCAGAAGATCTGAGGGGTCTAGACGGTTGGTACAGTAATAACAGATCTTTAATGTATTGTGGTGCTAAACCGTTGAGTGATTTATAAACTAACAACAGTATTTTAAAGTCTATTCTTTGAGCTACAGGGAGCCTGTTATGTGCTCTATCTTCCTGGTTTTAGTGAAAACGATCTCGACTGAGATTTAGTTTAAAGAAAAAAAGAGAAGCATATCTTAAAAAAAAAAAATATATATATATATATACTACTTTTTGCACTTAAATACATTTCAAAACTCGTACTTTTTAAATTTTTCTTGAGTAAAGCAGTTCAGCTCATACGTTTACTTTTACTAGAATATTATTTTCATACAAGTATCTGTCCTTCCACTTAAGTCGAGGGGGTGAGTGGTTTCGGTCCCTCTGCTCACTGGCTAGTTGCCTCCATATCATGCTGCACTGACGCATTAATTCCTGCACGGCTGCTTCGTCGTCAGGTGAAGGTGATCACCTGGAGCTTCATCTTGCTCCAGGTGATCACCTGGAGCAAGATGAAGCACATCTCAGACAGACGGAGGCCTGGGCAGAGAAAACCAGCATGTTGGTTAATAAGTCGAGTTGACCTCAGCGTCCTCCTGTCACACCTCACATGTGTTATATTCCACTTCGCCATGGATCCTTCATGCTTCTACATGTTTGTCAGAAGACGCTGCAGCTGTCCTGTCCGTCTCTAGGCGTCAGGTGAAGAGGCAGACGGACAGACTGACCTGGAGCGAGGCTTTCTATACCTGTCTGCTCTGTCCCAGTCCATGTGTTGGGAGACAGAAGGACTTTACACTCACCACATAAAAGAGCCTCAGATTAATAAAAACCATACAATATTATAGGATTAATCAATGTAATTCATGCAAATGGAGTGTGTAGGCCTGTTCTGTTCATATGCTGAACAGCATATGGACGTATCCTGCAGTGGGCTGACAGGTCTGTATGGATGTTTGTGTTGGTTTTATGAAATTTTAGAAAAAAGGTTTCTGAATTTGTTAACTAAGTATTGATGTAGTCGAAATCTATCACTCAGTGTATTGAATCTAGTTTTCTAATATTTCTGTGAAATTAGAGAAATAAATGAATCTTTTTTTACTCAAATTTATTCAGATTCTCATCAGTCAACTTGTGGACACATTTTTGCCCGCAGCACAGACCCTTTAGAAAAATCACATGAAAGTAGTTTTGAGTTTTAGAAATAGTCTGGAAATCTTTCTAAATATGGCACATGTGTCAAACTCAAGGCATGAGGGCCAAATGTGGCCCACCTAAGCTTTTTATGCGGCCCTTTGGACTCCAGATTACATCAATACATTCTGGCACAACCGGCCCTTTAAGAACATTCAGATTTTGGATTTGGCCCCTGAAACATGGCGTTCTGTCAGTCTGTCGGCTCTGGGTTAAAAACATGACAGCAGTGTCAGTAATGAAACATCAATTTCTCTCTTTATTTTAAATAATTCTCTAAATACCTGGGAGAAATCAGTGGCATAAGAAATGTGCACAAAACCCAAAGAAGGACAAATGCTTTATTTCCGTCTTTCAGTAGAATTAAATATATTTGTAATATCCTGGATATGTAAAACACAGAACATGATGAGGCATTTATAACCAGTGAAAGGCAGAGAGTGTTTTCCTCTGCCAGCTCCACAGTTCAGGATTACAAGCCAGTAAAAACACAGACCACTTCTGCAGTCCCTGCAAAACTACAAGACGATTTGAGCTAATAATAATCACAGCCCCCCCATTGAACGCGGCTAATGCAAAGGCACGGTTACCATGGCGATAAATGGCAGGAAATTAATAAACAATTTAGGCTATAATTGGTAAACCTTGTCATTTGTGAATAGAAATGAACCCCAGAGGAGAGACTTCTCATCTAAATAACAATGCAGGAGCCGCGCAGACAGAGACGCCTCAACGCGCCGCCGTCAGAGGGACGCTCTCTGTGTCACTTCTCCGGCTCGCCGTCCCCAAAGCTGAAACCTGCACTCCTTCTGTCTAGATGACTGACAATTCATCAACTGGCAACAGTCCTGAGAGATTAAGACGGCACGCTGAGCGAGCAGAGCGCTGCCACCAGAACACACCAGAGAAAATCAATGGAACGCTTAAGATTCCTATATATCAGGCAGCTCAGATGGAGACAGGCGGGGAAATCCCTGTTATATTTTGGGTTTTATTTATTTATTTATTTTTTTTTTTGCGGAATTGACTCAGCAAATGTCTGTGTGTGTGTGTGTGTGTGTGTGCGCGTGTGTGTGTGGGTGTGTGTGTGTGTGTGTGTAGGTGCGTGTGTGTGTGTGTGTGCGCGCGTGTTTATGTGTGTGTGTTTACTTGCATGACAAAAAGAAGGCAAAAGAGGAGGCGGAGGATTATGTGTGAATTATCTGTGTGTGCAGAAAATACGCAGAGATTTTGTGGCAGTGAAAGTGGGACATAGGTGGGTGAACAAGAGTGCAGGTTTTTAGGATTGCGTGTGTGCGTGTGTGCGTGTGTGTGTCCCTGGCAGCTGTTTGCTGTGCCCAGAGTGGTGTTGGCAGAGCTTCTTTACTGTAACAGCTCCCACATGTTGGCACAGCACGGAACAGTAAGGGCACTCTCCCCAGGTGCCAGGGCTCTGTGTGAGTGCGTGTGTGCGTGTGTTGAATGAAATGTGTGAGCATGGTACAGAGCAAAAGATTGTCTTTTGTGTGTATTTACATGTTTACAGTAACGCCTGGATCTGAACATCTTTCATTTCATTCTCTGAGTGCAGACCAAACAGGACCTGTAGACCATTACGGTCTAACAGAGTTATATCCCTCTGACATGAACTATTCCAGTATGAGTGTTTTAAATGGTTAATGTCAACAACAACAACAGTGAGTGTACAATCTGTCTAGTTTGGAGAGTTTCATCATTCCAAGGAGTTTTTTAACTTATCAACAAGCTAACAGTGAAATGACATCTTACTTCAACAGCTAAAGACAGAATTACCCATAATGACTTAAATAAATTCACCTCAATAAACTAACTACTAACCATTTATAACCTGATTCTGTTTCAGGATTTTCTTGAGAATTAGCAGTTTCCTTGATTCAACCAAATCATCCTAGACTTTGAAGTAGCAAACATTTATAACAGTGAAGCTTTTGTCTCATTATCCCACACAATGTTTTCCCAAAAGTCTTGAGGCTCAGAAGATTTTTTTTTTTTTTGACAAATGTGAAACGGGTTCTCATGGACTGGATTTTTGGTCATGCTGTACTTGACAAGTTAGTGCTTTCAAAATGTTTTGAGTTCTTAAATAACCCTCAGTGTACAGCTTGGGATGACTTTGGTCGGCCAGCCGCTCGTGGGAAGGTACACCTTGTTTTTCCAGATGGTTGTAAAACAGAACAGTGACTCTCTGGAGTCCCAAAGCTTTAGGAACTAATGACTGTCAATAGATTTGCTTCTCATCGGTTCTTGAAGTTCTTTAGATCGCGGCATAATATGTTGCCATTGTGAGATCTGTCAGTCTACTTCATGTCGTCTGTGGCTTGAAAAAATTAAGCCCAAAGGAATTTGATTAGATGCAGTTAATTCCAGATTAAATGTGGTGCAGAATATCTAGAGAGTGTTTGACTGATTTTGAGGAAAAGTGTAGTTTGTAGCTTAAAGGAAGTTCATTATTTGTACACCAACTATTATCTATCATATGTACTGTTGTGTGAACAGGAGAAAATCCATACATTTTCAGGTTTCTCTGCTGGAGTAACTTTAAAACATGTTCTGGTGTCCTCCCCCATCTTGAGGAAGTTGTTGGGGCCAACTTCACTCAGGTCTCCTCTCCTACAGCATCACAAAAAGTACTGGAGCAAACTCTACCTCTGTGAAATCTGTGGCTACGGCAGACCTATGGAGCAGCAGCCTTCACCTTGCTTTTCATGTCACACTCCAGTTAGCTTGGAGGACATGTTCCAGCTGAGACGTCCCTTCATCTACCCAGGTGGGATCTCAGAAAGTGCCTTTTGTTTCTTTAAGTTTGTGTTTCTCTTCAAGTATGCATTCATGTAGGTTGGGTCTTTCTGGTAAGCCAAGTCACTCGGTGTGTGTGTGTGTGTGTGTGTGTGTGTGTGTGCGCGTGTGTGCGTGTGTGTGTAGATGAGTGTGTGCCCATGCCTGTATTTGCACGTCTATGGCTCTTCACTCTTTCATCTCATCAAGTGTTCATCATTCCATCCCTCATCAATCACACCATGCAGCGGATCAGTCATCAGCCGAGGGCTCTGTTTTAAAAATGATAAGATCTCTCTCTGTCCAAACACACGCACGCACACACACTCTCAGGTGTGTGTGGCGTGACTTGTGACCGTAGTGCTCTAGGAACAAATTCTTGCAAACATAGTGGGAGGCCCTTCATTTAGCACCTCCATATTATTATTCTCCTTCATAATGGCACACACGATCCAGTGTGATGTTGGTCTGCAGCGCACACACACATCCACACACCAATACATACACACGTAGTTTCCATGGTGACCAATAGGCAGCCATGCAGAATGAGAGCATAGTCTCTTGGGACATCTCCTTTGTCCATCTTTCCATCGCTCTCCTTTAGTGATGACAAGATGTCTCCTCTCTGTCTCAGTGTTTCTCCTCCGGCCTCTGTTCATTATGCATAATGCATGCATTTCAATTCACAAGCTCTGCTTCGTATGGCTCATCCAGAGAGTTTGCAGCAGGCGGCCTTTGTCTGGAACTCTTTCCCCTAGATTAGTCCACTGTATTGCTCAAAACTCTGTTTCAACAAATGCAACTAAGACATTAATCCCAGCTGAGCAAGCTTGTCCCAGAACCTCGATGGTGTTGCAATAAGTGCAGCTGGAGGCAGTTTGAGTGACAGCTCCTCATTATGAGTAAATGTGGCATGGATGGAGGGGCCGAGGGTGGAAGAGTGTCTGGAGGGAGAGGAATTCTGGTTTTGTCAGAGATTGTGTGATAGCTTGGGACAAATGTTAAATATTGCTGGCATCAACTTATCAAGGTTTAACATTGCCGGTGACAACAGTAAATCCAGATCAAGGGTTCCCAAAGCAAACCTCAACTCAGTGTTTGTTTAGTTCTACATGTTCATGGAGTTGTTAAAGGATCTGGGTAACATGACTACAGTGGGAAATAGAAGGAGTGGATTCAGATTTTGATCCAGATTTTGATCCAATGCTGCCTCTTTTCAGGATTTACAGATTTGGATGAGTACAACTACTTCACTGGACTGGTGAACTGTTCAGGGTATAGTACACCTGGTGCACACTGACCTGCATAGGCAGACACCAAACATGTTTTTCTAGTGTAGCTCTAGTAAAGCCACTCAAAGCTGTTTTACATTAGAGCTACATTCAACCAGGCGCACTCACAAACATGCACACATTCATACACAGATTGGGTTTCGTTTTAGTTTGAAGCGTGCATTAATGCATCCACTCATCTGTTCATTGTCTTCAGCTTATGCGAGGTTGACTTGTGGAGGACACACGTAAAGTACACCCAGACACTCTTCAGCTCTTCTAGGGGGATCGCAATTCCTTCCCATACCACAGGGTTAACTGACTGGAGGGAAAGGACTCCCCTGTTCCTCCAGTGCGTTCTGAGTGTGCTCCCAGGGGGAATGCCCAGGTTCCCCCAAACGGAGGCCTCTGGATGGCACCTAAACCAACTCAGTTCAGTCTGGAAAGAACAACTGTCTGTGAAAGTACTTTAGTTCAGAATCAGAACATGAAAGCAACAGGACTCAACTTTAGAGGTTGCCCACATTGCTAAAGCTGTTTGATATTCAATGTATTTTCAATTTGATTCTACCAATGTGATACACTGACACCACTCAGATAAGATGTCAAGTGACCTTTGTCTCTCACATATTAACGTGCAGTTCAATTCATTCAGAGACAGAATAGGCTTTAAAACCAACTACACACATCAATTTTATTTTAAAGCAATGCGTTTCAATTTAACATACATATTGTCACCAGAATATATCTGAATAAAATGGAACAGTTCCTCAGTCTGTAGTTAGAGACAATGGGATCATCAGTTCCCCTTAGTGCAGCATCCCTGTTATGTGATGGAAGCTCCAAACTGGTAGCTTTCTCAGGTTCGACTGTTTGCTGAGTCCAACCATCATATGAGACTGAAACTACTTTCTATCACCCTGGCCCTTTTATATAAAATGCTTAATTTGTGCTTTGGACCAATGTAGCTCTTGTGTTGTATTGTGAAGTCCAGTTGTATACACAACAGCAGGACCAATGGTGTAGCAAAGAGCTAGAGGCCAAACATAGAGCTGAAGAAATGGTCGGAAATCAATACTCTGCAGGTGGTTGGTTTAAAGATGGGAGGGATGCTCGTTCAGGCACAGCTGAATGGTTGCCACAGGAGATTCAAAGCTTCCTCAAACATGCATAAAAGAATGAAAGGAAAACTCCAGATGTGTTTTTGATGAGGAAAAAACAATATAGCATGTTATAAAGCACAAAGTTGATTTTGCATAATACTCCCTTTAAAAAGTTCATAATGCCATGAAGTGTTGTGAGGGAATTTTGGAGAGAAACAGACCCACAGCATCACAGATCCTCCAACAGTGGGGATTTATTCAGGCTTTGTTTCACACCAAAATCATCTGAACTGTTTGCTCCCAAAGATCTCAGTCTTATCAAAGTTTCATCTGATCAACAAACTCAACTCTAGGTAATGTCCCAGTAGGGTTGAGCAAACTCCAAGTTGACCTTTGTGATGGTTGGACAGCAACAACGTTTTGTCTTCCATCACCCACAATAACTGGTGGTGACCTCAGGATGCAGCTGTCTGAACAAGATCCACCCGTCTGTCCGTCTGTTCATCCATCACTGAAGACTTGCAGAATCACAAGCTGTGTTTCTACTGAAAAACCAGGAGCAGGTAAGGTAAATCCTACAACTGCTAAAATCTGATGCTACTCCATGCCGGTTTATATTTCGTGAAGAAGGAAGTTGCGCTCAATGTTGTTTCTGTGTCATTTCTTTCAGTGGATCAGAGTGCAGCGCCCCCACAGGTGAGGAGAAAAACAGGTTTTCAAAGGGTTTGGTCTGTTTTGACAGTGAAGTGTGAAAGTGAACTGCAACAGCTGAAAATCTAGCAAATGTTGCAACTTTTTTCCCCCTTTGAACCGAGTCTGTCAGGAGTGAAAACACCTTTAAATGCACTGAGGGAGCAATATGGAGGCTTCAGATGTCATTGAGCAAAAGGGTAATATGTGATTAGGGTATGAAATAGTATCCATATCACTGATGTGAATATTGAAATAGTACAAATATTTATTGTTATTCCTAATATAATGCTAGTTCACTTGGCAGAACTGAAGTGTTGATAGACTACCGTAATAGTGTTGATAGTCTAGCTGACGTAGAAATGATAGATGATTGAAGCAGGGATGATATGTAAGGTTATATTGTACAAAGTTTGAAGTTGGTGTAAGTTAAAAAAAAAGATTTCCCTTCATTTTGGAAGAATTACAACTAAAGCAATTATGTATGCACTATTAAATGTGGAAACATCACAATACAAGTTTCAGCAAGAGCCGACTGAGGCAATGTGGCCACCAGTGTGGGGGTCATAACTGGCTCCCCATCCCACTGAGGGCGATGTTGAAAACCTGATTAATTATGGAGGTCGGGTTGGTGGGTCTGGGGGGGGGGGTCATTGCAATGAGGGGAAATGTTAAGAAAATACCCTCTTGCTTTTGAACCGCCCTGCCACCCAGTGACTGTTCACCCACACCCCGGGATCTCTAATAAATAAAACTACTACTCTGCACTTCACTTTTATTGTGCATGTGCTTGCATGCATCTTTATGTGTGTGTGTGTGTGCGTGAGTGTGTGTGACCTACGCTGTCCTTTAGCACGAGGAACATTTTGCGCCGCTGTTTTTACAAGCTGGGCATTAAACTGTCCATCAACTGCCAGAAAAATACCTTGGATCCTTTCCCTTCCTCCCCACCGTCACACTCACATCGATTCCCCAGAAACCACAGTTGCAGTTGCCGTATCCGCTCCTCGGCCAAGCTCTTAAACACACTGAAACCAACCTCTTCGCTCTTTATGACCTCTTTTACACATGAGCCTTCTCTTTTTACATCTTTTTCCATTCAAGCGTCCTCCCTGCCACCCATCGTTTATCTCTCTCGATATTTGCTCCCTAAATATCCCCTCTGCTTAGATACGGGACATGCTATGAGGTGAACAACTGCTGACTGGATGGGTTGTGATACAGGCGATACCCCCCGCCCCCACACCCCACCCCCTCGACTCCCCAGATTGGCTCGTAGAAAGATATGCTTGTTAATGTAAAATACAGCTTGTCATGGTGCATTGCTCTCTATTACGGCTGCTTTTTACAGTCCAAGCGAACGGGGCCAAGGTTGCCTCTGAGTGAGTGCATCTTCTTTTAGAAAAGGTAAATCTATATATACCAGTGACGTGCGGTCAGGAGAGGCAGGTGAGGCAAAGCCTCACCTGTCATCATGGAAAAATAATATATAATAATGAAATCATTTATAAAGATATTTTCACCCTGTGGTTTGTACTATAAAGTACCTATTTTTCATTTAATTTAACCAAATCTGATGGTATTTTTCTTCAAAATCGCTGAATTTTCGCATTTTCCCATTTTCCCATTCAAATGCTTAGAAGCGAAGCCGGTGAGGCAGCAGCGAGCTGAGCCTCACCTGGGACTGCGCAATCTCTCAATAACTTCACTGGCTGCCACTCTATGAGAGCATGCTTCTGTTGTCACCAATAAAATGGTTAAAAACATTTAATGTATGAACAGATTTTCCATAATTTAGCTTATGTATTTAATGTACTGTGTTTTTATTGTCACCAACTGTGTGTGTAACGTGTTTCGTGTGCTGAGGAGCGATCAGAAACGGCAGAGAACAGATTTGAGGTCAGGCAGGCAGTTCTCGTGCCTCATCGCTGGGGGCGCTCATGATCCCAGACATTGTGACTCCACAACTGCAGAGTAAGAGACAGTAACAGCGAGCTAACCATACAGTAGCTGCGCTGATACAGAGAGCGAGAAAGACGTGGTTTTGAGTTGTACTTTAACGGTTTCTCCCTTTGCTGTTAAGCACAGCACGAAATTAATAATATCTTCATGTCTAAGTTTGATTGAGATAACGGAATTATTCTGCGGCGCGGCTAAGCATCACATGTTAAAGAATAGTCTTTTTGCCCTCCAGCATTGTACGCATGCGCGAAATTTCCTTGCGTAATCAATAACATGCAGTGGTCTAGATTTGTAAATCCGATTATAATTAAGTCGGTGCCTCGCCAGCTATGAGCCTGATATATACCAATAAAATAATCAAATACCATGTATCGCAGGAAAACATGGAGCATTTACTTGATTTACTGCCACTAAATAGGTGTTTCATAGAAAACTAGCCCAGAATGATTTCTGCAAAGATTTCAGGGTCATAAAGCTGGGAATAAATTTCCAATCCAACTAATGATGGTTGAGTAAAACAGAACAAAAGTTCACTAATTTCAGCAAAGAAGTGTCTAAAAAGAAGCCTAGGCTTAATGCTTAATGTAGAAATGCGTATCTTCCATGTTTAACTTCAGTGAACTGGTCTTACTCTGGAAACAGTGGATGGTAAAAAAAAATAAAAAATACAATTTTTGACAGTTTGTAATCAAATCTTCAACATCCAATAAGATTCAGTCTGGAAAGACGACAAGCTTTCATGCTGATATCGAGGGCGAGTGCTTCCATCTGGAGAACTGTATACTAAGCCTGTTTTATGATTTTCTAAGCCAGCTGTCAAAGCTACTGCAGATCTGACAAAAACTCTTAACAGAACAGAACAATCACTTACTATGATAAATGGTTGTTTAAGTCATGGCTTTCAATCAATCAAAACAAACTGGTGAACATAATGCATAATTTGCCAAAACATTTAGAAAATATACTTAAATGTTCTGTTCATATTTGTTTAGAGAAAAATTAAAATTTCTTGGAGTTCTTTTTTATATTTAGGGTAACTTTTAGTCTGGTAAAAAAAAATCAGCCCCTTTCTTGTTCTACGCTTCACTTCATGCAGAAGGTCTCGACCATTGAGACCTTTTTGCTTGTTGAGAAATATTTGCTTGCTGGATGCAAATTTTAAATGATTGGATCCAATTTTAACCAATCGCTCAGGTTTGACCCATCAAGCTTACCGGAAATTGTGTGTGCTGTAAAAAAAACCCATCTGGAGTAAAACCACGTCATCCTTGCCAGCAATAAAATGTCTTAAACATTCATCTGAGTCCAACTTAAGTTGCTCAGTATTTGGCAGCGTGGCCAACATGTACTGAATGTCTTCGTTCACTTCCTCCACTGCCACTACAGGCAGACTATGATTCTAAAACAGAGTAGAAAAGCGACATCTTCGTTCACAGAGAAATCCAGCTCAATGGGAGAAATTCCTAACAGAAAACTGAAAGGAAGTGAGAATCAAACGGAATCATGTAGGAAGGCAAAAGCCAAGCTAGGTGGTTTCAGCATATGATCATTCCTACCACAGGCAGAAAGTTTTCTAAAGGAATCATTACTGAACCAAAGTGGCCTTCGCCATTCAGACTGTCTCCAAATCAAACCCTGATATAACAACTGGACTTTACTGACAACAGAACAAGTTCAAGGAAATCAGAACCAGTCAGAGGCCAGCAAGCACAATTCAACAACTGTATGTGACTTTGTGATTCAAACTTTCTCAAATCAAGTATTTACCTTCATTAGAAACCTTTTGCATATTATTATTATTATTATTATTATTATTATTATTATTATTATTATTATTATTATTATTATTATTATTATTATTATTATTATTATTATTCCACTGCTTCTGCTCCACATAAACACCACAAAACTTCACCAATCTGCTCTGGGTGAGTGGAGCCGTTTCCAGCTGCACCAGATGTTGGACCACGCCAGGCCACGCCATTCCCTGTTAGCATTACATTTTCTCCTCTCTATTACTGCCTTCAAAACACAAACGTCAAGAGAAAGCTTGCTAAAACTCGCTTAAGGCACTCGCTCATGTCAACTTACACTTCACCTGATGCAAGTTTAGTTCTACAGACACACCACGCTTCCTGAAAAATAATCAAAATCAAGGAAATGCTTTCAGATGTGAGGTAGGGCCAGCACCGACTGGCACATGCAAAAAAATGCAATACAAAACTCATTCAGGGAGCAACTGAGAGGTAAACATGCATTTTTCTTTAAATTTCCCTAAATGCACCCCCTTCCTATTGCCTCCCTGGGCAGCTGCCCATGTTGCCCTTATCAAAAACCGCCTGTGTTGGTATGTTACATTCACACATGGATGGTTGCTTTGAGTCTAACAACAAACATCAACCATCAATGACTTTAATGTCCAAAACGTAACCAATGTTACTGGGTATAAAATAAAATGAGTTCTTTGACTTCACTATAACTGGATTTTTTAAATATAAAACATGAATCCCACTTTCTAAGACCTTTAACATTCCTAACATAAGATCCTTTTAAATTTTTTTATGTTTATGCATCGGAAAACATAAATAAAACATTTAGACCCACATCTAAGACGAGGTAAAAATACTCAGCCAACGCTGGAGGGAGAAACGGCCCCATTAGTACTGTACTTACTGTATTCAGATTATTCTTTCGCATTTAAAGTGATTCTTTGAAGTTTAGAGTTTGGCGTCTGGCCATCACCGTTTGGCTCCTTGGTGCCAGAAAAGGTTCTGTTTGGACAGGAGGGTGTAGCTGGAAACTGCGACTTGGAAACTAATTGGAGAAGAAGTAAATATTTGTGCCTTGATGATGGACTTACTTTCAACATTAGAGGTCAGTAAATCTTACCGGTGACAAGCGAAAATTATTTATTTGGTGTTTAATGAAAGATGTTGAAGCTCTTTGTATGAAATTCAACTGGATTTTGTTTTTCTTTTGCCGTACTTGGATTTACATGATGCGAAAGATGAATGGCATTGTTCAAAACTTGGACCTTTTTTTCAAAAAAGGTTTATGCGCGAATCGAATGGTTTTAAATGTTAATGTGATGTAAGCGAGCAGCCATGAGATACCAGCAAATGCTTGTGCAGAAGTGCAAGGGATATTACAAACTCACATCTACTGTATGCACGTTTATCTTGATGAAGTCTCATTCCTGGCAATGAGACATGTCTATCAAAACTGAAAGCTTATCCCTAGTTGAGACTGCACACAGTAATCTAGACGCACCACAGGGAACCACACTCCCGCCATTGGATGTAATAAGGCAGAACTGAAGAAGTTGGATCCATAGGCAAAGTGAAGCAAATGGAGTAACAGTTTAGAGAAAAAGAAACACTTCTGCAATTTAAAGCTCTTTTTCCCATCATTAACTTTCAGGTTTATAATGGTTTTGCTACATGGAACAGAAGAAACGTTTAGTATTACAGCAGATCATCAGCCTTTTATTTCTTTAAAACTGACCTGAGCTGAATTTAAAAGGCTCGTTTGGAGTACTGTCCTGAGACGCAGAACTGGAGTATTAGCCACGGTTCTGTAGACTGTCCAGTCTCAGGTGGGCCGGCTTCATGGTGCTTTTTCAGTGGAGACATCAGAGATCTGGACACCGAGTAGTTTAATGCCGTCCTCTCCCTGCACTGCACAGTTGTCCTCCTTGTTTTGCTCAAGATGAGCACCAGATTACCGTTTCTACATCTGACTTCTGGCCGTTTCATTTCACCGTTCCCATAACAAACCCCACTGTGGAGTCATCTGCACATTTGATGATCAGGTTTCCATGTGCGGATGCACATGTCACATGTTAACTGAGTAACCAACAATGGACTGAGTACACAACCTTGATGGACTCCAGTACTCAGTGCAGTGGAAATTTTCAACGGGAAAAGTAGCAGCATTCATATCAGGGATGAGATGTTTCTCTGTTTGTCTCTGGGCACAAGCACTGAGCCATACAGTATTCGAAGCAGCTCTTGGCGTGGATTGGGACATCCCCAATAAAATCCATATTCGAAGCTGCACTGCTATTTTGATGAGGAATGTCTAAAAAAACAGTTGGTTTTATACCAGGAGAGCTGTTTCACAGGTCTTTAAAGTGTTCGCTCCATTTTTTTTTTTTTTTTAACAAAAGGTAGAGCAGTGGTGGGCACAATGTGCGCTAACAGTGGAGCTAACTGTTGCTTAGCGTGCTTATGTTTTTGCTAACTTTCCAAACACTTAGCATACTTAGATTCCTCGATTAAAATTTTTCTGGATGCAAATGACATTTATTCGGTACCCAGCATGCATTGCTTTAAACTACAGGCTGCAGTTCTGTAGTAAACAGTTTAAAATCTACTGATGTACCGCCTGCTTTCTGGCCAAAGCCCTGCAGTGCTCCATTAGGTAAAAACAGTTAGCAACCATAGAGTTAGCAATACTCAGCAGTACAGGTGTGGAGTGACAAACTTGGCCCTGTGCATTGTGTCATTGACTCATGGTGTGTATTAGCGCCTAGCATTTAGCATTAGCTTCCGTTACGTAACTAACTTTTACTTAGCTTCGCGCACCACTAAGGCAGAATATATACTACATTCAAACTATTTTTACAAAGTTAGCATGTCATGCATGTAAATTATGATTAAATCTTGGATCCGTTGTGGAAAAACATTTTTCTTTCAGACACCAGATCAAGCTGAATGTATTATTCTCTCTTATGCTGTTGGCATTCTGGTCATCAGCAGTTCTGGGGCCGAAATCGGAATTAGCCTTGAAAAGCTCCGACATATCAGTGTGCACAAGACAACGTGTACCTGGGGAGAAAACACTGGAGAGAACCTTTGACAAATAAAAGGTGGGAGACAAAGGGGGGAAGCTAAAAGGAGGAAAGGCATCACAGGGGCCATGATGGAGGGAAAAAAACATCAATACTGTGTGCATTTAGTGGAAGTGAGCAAGAAAGGAAGAGAAAGAAGGAGCCACGGGAGAAAGGCAGAGAAGTCTGCCGAGAGAGAGGAGAGGCTTGAAAATCAAGAGAGGAAGTCCAAATGAGATTATCTGAAAGAAGTCGGAGACAATGAGTCAAGCATTTTGAGAAATAGACAAAGAGAATAGTGGAGGTCTTATGAAGCAAGCTGGAAGGGGGGAAAAAGGTTTTTAACCATGCTGGGAGTTCTCCTCAAGCAGATCTTCTGTTCTGCTTTCAGCAGAGACAGAAAGACTTTTAGTTTCCATCAATGTGCACACAGGGACAGACAGAATAATCATCCTTATCTGCATATGCACAGAGCAGTCAAGGTGAGAGACAACCGAAATGCACTAGTTGAAGTGAAAGACCTGCGTATAGTATGGTAGAGTTCAGCCGTATTTGAGAGAATGATTACAAATTAAACATTAAAGGGAAACATTTGGATTGTTTTTTCATCTGTCTTTTAATGCTAATGTATTGTGTAATGTTTGTTTTGACATATATAAGGTCTTATTAGCTCCCAGTCGCTGCGTCAGACAGTGCAGATTGACGCGTTGTCAGTGTTTAAAAGAACGTTAGCCCAGATCACCCTACTGTACAACCATCACTTCTTTTTTATATATTCATACATACATAATCAGTTTTTTTGTGCATTTCATTTTTCTTTTCAAGTTTTTTCTGCAATCTGTTTTCTGTTTGATTTCCTTCCATTTTATTCTGTTTGAGGCTTTTACTTTGAGATCAGTAAAGTCATATCTTAAAAAGAAAAAAAAGCAGTGCCTTTCTCAAATTATTCATATTTTCTTGAAACTTTTTCAGTTAGTTGTAACTATGAACTTCAGTGTATTAAATTGGGATTCCGTGTGATGTATGAAGACAAAATGGTGCATAACTGCAACTGTATTCAACCCTATACGTCTAAACTTTGTTTAGCTGCCTTTTCACTACAGAGTTTGATTGTGACCATCATTGGATGTCTAAACTGATTTTTTTTTTTTTTTACATAATTGCTTTGGTTTGTTCAGATTAGATGGAGAGAGACCCCCCTCCCCAGTCTGAGGGGGTTTGGATGTTTTTTCTCCAGGGTTTTCACCCTGTGTTTACCTCTGTCTATTTTCCTTCCAGCTCTGACCAGATTTCCTGTCCATGCCAAAACAAAAGCCTTCCCAAAGAGGTCTGCAAATGCAGTCCTTGTTGGCCGGTGCTCTGCAAATTTTAGATCCATCTCTGAGTCGAGTAATCAGGTCACTGGCAGGACTCTGGAGAACCTGACCCAATAGAGATGGTAAATGGTGAATGGCCTGTAGCTGTGACGTCCAGAAGACTCCAAAACATTTCTCATACACACATTCACATGCTGCCACACTGCAAAAACACAAACTTTTACTAAGTATTTTTGGTCTAGTTTCTAGTACAAATAGTCTAGTGTACTTGATATTACTTGTAAAACAAAACT
Organism: Poecilia reticulata; assembly: GCF_904066995.2. Lineage (NCBI taxonomy): Eukaryota > Metazoa > Chordata > Actinopteri > Cyprinodontiformes > Poeciliidae > Poecilia > Poecilia reticulata. The sequence continues at coordinate 22,861,816 of NC_088848.1, read as the reverse complement.
AACATACACGTACCTTTTCTGCAACATATATGAGCTTATTCTAAGCCAATAACTCCTTAATATTGATGAAAAAGTATGAGTTCCACCAGGATTGTTTTCCCTATTGAATTTTTTCAGGAAAAGGCAAAAGGTCTCCTCCAGACGTTTGTCTTCAACAATGAATGTGGAATTTCCACATCTGACTACTTGTGTTTCTACACGGCGACGCCACAGAAAACAGACTCATATCAGAAAATCCACTGTGATAATATGAGCTCCTCATGTAGATAAAAGCTGGATGGCCTGCTTAGTGCTGATGTGAAGCTGGAAGAGCCACAGACATTAAGACCTACTGCAGCGTGGTTAAAATGGAAATCATGTTTTGTAATTGAAATGTGCTTCTGGCAGCACTGAGTCTGAGAGCAAGCTCTTTGTAGGATGTTATTTTCTTGGAACCATGTCCAGAGCATTCCCACTTCCATATCTGACTAGAGTTCAAAGGTCGAGCAATATTCAAGCAGTGGAATATTGTGCTGAACTGGCCAAGATGATATCATTCACAATCTCAGGCATGTATATCAGAGTTTCCATTCATTATCTTCTGCTTATCCAGGGTCAGGGGTTGATTCGCAAGGGCAGTAGCCCAAGTAGGGAGGCCCAGACTTACCTCTCCACAGACACTTGTTCCAGCTCCTCTGGAGGAACCCCAAGGCGTCCCCAGACTAGCAGAGAAACATAGTCCCTGCAGTGTGTCCTGGGTCTTCCCCTGGGTTTCACCTCACCAGAAAGGCATCTAGGAGGCAACCTAACCAGATGGCCGAGTCACCTCAACTGGCTTCTCTTGATGTGGAGAAGCAGCAGCTCAGATACCTATTAAACTGATTTAACCCTCTTGTATCTGTGATCTTGTTCTTTCTGTCACAACTCAAAACTCATGAGAACAGATGAGGTTAGAAAGGTAGATTGACTTGTATAATGGCTCCCCATTATACAAGTATAATGGGGAGCCATTATACTTGTATAATGGGGAGCCATTATACAAGTATAATGGCTCCCATTATACTTGGAACCCAAAGGGGAACCCAAACCCTTCCCCTTTGGGCCTTTAGGTTCCACTCTGGAGCTAGACCTGGAGGGGAGTAATGCTGGCAAGCACCTGGTGGCTACTAGAACACAGCTCAAAAAGGAGACGTCGGTCCCACTTCTCATGGTTCACCACCTGTGGGAAAGGCCAAAGGGGTCAGGTGCAAAGTGGGATGGGTGGTGGCTGAAGGCAAGGACCTTGGTGGTCTCATCCTCAGCTACAGCAGAGGGCTCCGTGGCAGAGTTTCCCCTCCTGTAACTCAGTCATGAGTGTCTAAAAGTTTTCCCTCTTTCAGAATCTCAAAGTGGCTTTTATTCCAACTTTCATTCTGTCAAACAAATAGGCAAATGTAGGATTCTATTTATGATATTCAGCATGTTCAGGGTCTGTACCCTTCGAAGGCTACATTTGAAGACTGATTACATCACAGCGATGGAATGAAGGCTTTTCAAATTCAAAGGTTCCTCGCAATGCGGCCCTCAGAAGTGTCCTTATGTGTCCGATCTGACCAAAGCTCAAGGTTCCAGTGTTTGGAAGATCCTAGAAAGGTCACAGACAGTTTGTGATATGACTGTACCTCGGTACTCGTCCAGATTGGCACCTTCCTCACCCCGCCTTTTTCCTCGCTCCAGACGACCCTGCAGGGCGGCCGCTGCTCAGCGGAGGGTCATTATCCAATCACAGTGTGGCATTTTGCCACCAAGGGAAACATAACAATCATCATATTCCTGAGGATCTCCCTGATAACTCATTTATTTCAGTTAAAAGCCAAATGATGGTGCTTAAACACAGCGGAGGCCACCGTGGCTCTCAAAGCGGAACGCCGGAGAGGGACGAGCGGCGCAGAGCGTCTTCATTAAAGCCATGCCACCAAACCAAAGACTCTGCACACAATTAATGCTACATCACAGTGCCACTGCTTATCACTCACTCTCATGGAAACACACACACGCACATGCATACACAATCATTCTACTGAGTGGAATAGACAAAACAGCACACTGCTCATTACTGCTGTGCCAGTCCTGTCTCCATGGTCTATGTGACGGGATGGGGGCTGTTGTCTAATGCACACACGCACAAACCCCCAAACACACACACACACACATGATATTCAGCACACCCACACGCACACACACAAACACACACACATAACCTGCTATGAGGGATCAGGATGGGGGAACCCTCTGATTTACCGTGTTTTATCTTGGGCAAAGAAGCACACACACTTGCGTTCTGTGTCTGCTTCTCTCCCCTTGCCGACACACACACACTGAAGTCGTATCTTGATTAGGCGGCTTAGGTGGTCCCGGGAAATACACTCATCTCTGTCTGTCTCTCTGCCTCTGCCTCTCTCCCCCCCTTACCTCTCTGGCATGTTGTTATCTCCAGGGTCCAAATGTTTAGAGATATCTTCACACACACCTGATGGCAAACAACCTCAGTTGTCTTCCCTGTGTGTCCTTCTTCTAACAGGCTCCTGCAGCCTTGACCGGACCCACAGCCTGTTTACAAAGGGTTGGACCCGACATCCATTTAGCCCCGCTTTTCAAAAGGGACAAAAAGAAAGGTAAACGCAAAAGGCAGTGAGGTTTACTCTTCCAAAACCCTTCTGTGAAAAATTGGATTCCCGGCCAGCCATGAAACCTCATTGGCATACAGGAAAAAAAATAATAAGAGAAATAAATAGATTTAATACTTTGACGCAATGCTTCATAAACTCAATTTTCAACTGACAGTGTTTTTGTTTTTTGTTTCCCGTTTTTTCATGGTTGCAAAATGAATCTTTGCTTTTTTTTATTATTATATTTCTAATGCAAAATAAACATTTTCTTCACAGAAGATGAACTATTTGCATGGTGTTATGTTACAAACACAAATTTCTATGCACTTTTGAGCCTTTTTTGTGACAGACCAACACAAGATCCTGCATTATTTTTATTGTCAAAATGTTGTTTTTTTTTTTTTTATAATCACCTATAATGTGTGGCCAGGATAAATATTTGTTTTATTTTACTTTGTAAAGCACCTTGAGACAATATTCATTGTGAACTGGTGTTACATGAATGAAAAGAAGGAATTTAATGTATTTGATTCAAATACTGAATTTAGAAGACTAAGGGCCCCTGGAGACAGTTTTGGGTCCATTTCCCAGGAAACAAATAAAAATATATTTTACTCTTACAAATTATAGAACATTCAGATCCAATCATTTAAACTTCAACAGGGTCCACGCCTCCGGTAAGCAATTATTTCTGGGCAGTTGAGGTTCCAGACCTTCTGTACGAAGCGAAGTGTAGAACAAGAGGCTGGTTTTTACCAGGCTAGATTATCACATAAAATCCCCAAATAATACACTCACCTTTCTGACTGCAAATGTGACAATATGTCAAATAAAGGCCTAAGTTTTTGTTTATTTTTGTCATGTTCTGAACTATTGTTCAAAAACCTACAATGTGTGAAAACTGTAATTTATTCTTCGAAAGAGAAAGTGGGTCAAAACTGGATTTTTCTGTTGTTTTTGTGTTGGTCGGATGCGGATTAAAGGCTAAAACAGTTTTTCTACGCAGAGCGCAAATGAAAACAATAAATCAGTTTATTGACTCACTGATATGTTTTTACTGATGATATAATGTTGAGCATCAAGAGGTCATTGTGTGATTTAAGGTACATCTTATCAGCTCTAGGCCCTGACATAAATAAAGATTACACAGCAGTCTCCCTGTAAAGCTTTAAAATAAATCCAATTTAGTCATAATCCATAATCTCACATTATAAACTTTAGGAAAACTCAACTAATTCATTAGCCTTAAATCGGTGGAAAAATATCCGTATCCTAACCTCTCTTTTTTTTATTTTTTTAAACTAAATCTCTGGTGCCACACTTATTGGTGCCCTTTTTTGCCAATAAGAAACCAGCTAGTTTTACCACCGACAGGAGCAGCAGAGAGAGTGACCTTTGACCTTTTTTCTTTGTACAATCTCTTTAGTCCAGCCTTCTTTTATAGATCCTTTTCTTCCACTTAACCCAAACCTTTTCTACAGGTCTTAAGTCTGCAGACTGTTACTGCCATGACGGAAGTTTGATCTTTCCAACCATTTATGTGTTCGTTATGTTTTGGATAGTTTAAATAAACATTAAAAAGACACAACCATCAAGCTGAATTTTTGTTTGAACATTTTAGGCATGATTCATGAAAAAGTCAGAAAATGCTGAATAATTTGGAGTTATGCTCTGTAGAAAAAAAATCAGTGAGGATTGTATGTGTATAGGCGAGAGTCCACTGTAGATGAAAACTCTAATTTAGAGAACAAGCCACGCTTTTTTTTCCCTCTACATTATGTTTATAACATTAATATGTCATCAAGCTCCACTTACTATATATCCTTACATTGCTTTGGTGTGGAGTGTTTTTAATGTGTGCATCCTTTCCTGGGTCTATTTTAGTCGGGGAACACCAATGAGTTTCCCACCTTGACTTGGTTTGGTTTAAAGTCAGGTCTCACCTTTAAAAGCAGACTGAACCTCCAGTTACCCAGTAACAGCAGCAGCTGGTTTGGCGAGCGCTCAAAAAAAGCTGCCAACTATGAACAGACTGCACAAACTATCCAGCAGGTTGCTCTGTTCATAAGATGAATGAAGCAGAACCAAAAATAAAAAAATAAAAAAAACCAGAGTGACAGAGTGCGGCATGTTGTTGTGGTTACACAGATGCCAAGTGAGAAATTGCAGGGATATAAAAGTTTTCTAGATGACATATACGCCCATAAATCACTTTCTCTCTTTGGTGCGACAAAGCCCACGTAAGCCTATAAATACGATCAATTTTCAACACACTGTAAAACAGAAAACAGGTGATCCAAGTAAAAAAAAAAACTGAAGTTAATATGCTGCAAATAATCAAAATAAGTCTATCCATGTAAATATATTAAGCTTATTAAATCGTCGTGTTAAACAAATGGAAATAAATTCGATTACATGTAACAGATTAACTACATTTTTTAAGTTGGTGATCCATTCTGGGGGGGGAGAGGGGTTTCAAAACTTTGCAAATACAAATTTTTCAAACTTTACAGGTAGAAAGTCAGTATTTTTTTTTTATTTGTTCTTATTTTTTTAATTGGAATTCAAGTCAGATTTCTTGGCGCGAGTCCCAAGGGCATGTTTCACTTTTTAAAATTGATGCTATGATAAAGCAAATGATGATCAACCTGCATAAGTCTTATTAGCCCTGCCATGTATCACTTATCGAGCCGTTATGGCAGCACCATGTGCACACAAAGTGACAGCAGCTATTATAAGTAAAACCTGCCCAATTCATCACCAGTTTGCTTTGTTTGGTTTGCTAATCGCACCTTTTTATCACATCAATAAGCAACTGCAGAGCGCAGCACTATGCTTACAATGCCAGCTTGTTCCAAGGCACAGAAAGGCTCCACGGGGCCATATAGGAGTTTTCATGCGCTGCAGTTTGACGGGACAAGATAATAAAGAGGTGATATCCACCTATAATCCTCCCTGCAAACAGTCGCACATGCAGCTGTGTGTGACTGCCAGTAAACCACGCTGGAGGACATTTTTGCAATGAACCACCGCAGCAAGAGAGTGAAAGATGATTGACCGAAGAGCACACAAAACCAAAGACGCGTTCACATTTTCCGTTCCTCGCACACACAAACACACACAAACACACACACACTCTGATCTGGTTCAGTGGGGTCTGTTCTGCAAGTAATGACTGCGCAACACACTTTATTTTTCTTACTCCCTTACAGTTGACTCACGCTCCACTGCCTCTGTGTGTGTGTGTGTGTGTGCGTGTGTGTGCGTGGGCGTGCGTGGGCGTGTGTGTATGTGTGCGTGCGTGGGCGTGCGTGTGTGCGTGTGCGTGCGTGTGTGTGTGTGTGTGTGTGTGTGTGTGTGTGTGTGTGTGTGTGTGTGTGCGTGTGTGTGTGTGTGTGTGTGTGTGTGGACAAGCTAACAGAGTTCTCTCCTCTTGCATGCACAATAACTGATGATGTGGGGCGATCAGTGACTGAAGCCAAAACTATTGCAGACATGTTTCAAAATGAGTTTGAGGAGGAGCTGTTAAAATTTTCAACTGACTGGTCGTTGAAAACTTCAGCTGCTTAAGTAAACAGGCAACTGCGTCCAAACACGCACACACAAACACACACACACACATGCACACACACACATATACTGTACATGCAGGCTCATCCACACACACCAACACGCACAAATGCATACACACAAAAGCCTTGAGGAAACGAGTGATAAAAAGGCAGCGGAAAGCTAACTCATGCTACTTAATGTTAAATCATGGTTGAGCATAAAAAAGTCATTTTATCTGTTCTGCTCACATTTACATGTAAAAGTTAGAGAACAGGAACCAATGGGAAGGCATGATGTTTATAAAAGTGTTCAAACTTTTCATTTTGTCAATGTCACTTCCACACACTTCATCGGATTCATGTTGGATCGCCTGACAGGAAGTAGTGAGTCATTGCGAAGTAACAGAATGGTCCCTCATACTGAGCCAGGTTCTGGTTCAGGTTCTGCTGGAGGTTTCTTCCTGTTAAAGGGGATATTTTCCTTTCCACTGTCGCTACATGCATGCTCGATGTGAGTCTTTACAGAGTAAAAAAGGGCTAAAAACAGATTTTACAAGGTTTAAATAAACCAAGTGTCATGCTAACACGGGGAAACAGTTGTTTGCATTGTTGTTTTACAGCAACAGGTCTCCTGTTTAGGTCTCTAAATTGCACGTAGGAATGTGTGTGTGTGTGTGTGTGTGTGTGTGTGTGTGTGTGTGTGTGTGTGTGTGTGTGTGTGTGTGTGTGTGTGTGTGTGTGTGTGTGTGTGTGTGTGCGTGTGCGTGTCTGTGTCGCTGTGTAGCTCTGGACTAGCAGCCTGTCCAGGGTCTCGCCAAATGATCGATGGAGGCAGAAAGCAGCGCCCCCTATGAGGCTACGTGGGTAAGTGTGTGTGCAGGGATTGGATGGATGGCTTATCCATGTCCTTCTGCTGGAGCTGCAGGAAGAAATGCATTACTCTGTGTTGGTCTATAACATTAAATCGCAATAAATATGTTGAAGTTTGTTGTTGCAATTTGACAAAACGTGAATAAATGCGACGGTTATGAATATTTCAGCGATGGATTTGGTAGCACGCATTGTGGGCCTGCAGTGCAGAGGCGCTCAGTAATTGAAAACAGGCTGAATGATCCGAGAGAATGACAGTCCTGAAAGATTATGTGAACTCAAACATTAACACAATTAAGTGTGTGAGCAGTGGGGTATGGTGCGACATTAGACACTGTCTTAATAGCCCCCCAGCACCAAGATAGAGGAGTGTGTGAGTGTGTGTGCATGAGATAGAAAGAGAGAGAGAGACAGAGAGAGAGACAGAACGCATGCATGACAGCCCGTATCTCCATGACAAGATGAAGAAAAGCCCAGAACCGACTCAGAGGCATCAAATGCTCCTCGTCATATCGGCTTGATTACAAACGCAGAAATTCAACCGGACCACGACAAGAAAAGCACGGCGATAACAAATGCTCTTCTTCTTCTTTTTTCATAGCAGCGATCCGCTTGTTAAAGACAGCCGCTTTATCAGAGGCCGAGCAAAAATGATTCAATTGTGCCCTGGTGATTCCGCACCTTAGCAACAGCCGGCGGGTCGGCGTGGCGGCGGCCCGGTTCTGATTTATCTCGCCAGCCTGCACTCAGGTGCTGTTTTGTTAACAGGATTGCAGCCATTTATAACTGTGTTTCATTACTGTACTAAGAGGCGATAAGATGATCACTCACACACACACACACGCACACACATGCGATGGCACACACAGAGGCGCTAATTCAATCCGCTGACAGGGAAACACGGCAAACAACATCCATTATGGCCTCGGAGCTAATTGGTTATGTGGGGGGGGCTGAAGGAAGCCTGGGTTTGGTGTTGGGGTGCCGAGTAATTCTTCTATTTTTCACCTCCCATTGTTTGCAATTATTCATCGCATTTATCTCTCTCACTCTTACTTTCTATCCCCCCCAAAAAACAACAATAACAACAACAACAACAAAAACAGAAGCAAGTTTCTGGAGCTCGCTATGCTAGCTAGCACTAATTCCTCTTCCGGTCTCTCCTTGTACGTACGCCACGGGGGTGAACTGGAGATGAAAACACCTGCCAATAAAGCTAATGCATCCATCTGACCAGCAGCAAGCAGTCCAAGCCCAAAACAAAGATAGCATCTTGGCCCCAGGTGGCATCAAACCCATCGGTGACATTTAATAATGTCCTCTCTCTGGCTAACCTCCGCCCCCAGCCCCCTCCACCCTCCTCCATCACCTGACTCACTATTACTATTCCAGATAAATCTTCTCCTGTGGAAGAAACCGGGGAGGTAGAGACGGGGTTGGTGATGAATCACCTTCATTCATGCAAAGACCAGATCTTTTAGGATTCCTGGCTTTGGCTCTGTTTATTTACTTCCTCCATCACACCACATCACCCGGCAGAGTGATGGCGGATGAATGGCTTCACGGGAGAGGCAGATCATCAGACAGATGGGGCTGCAGGAAGAAATAAATAACGCCGAGAGAGGTGTTTAAGGACAAAGAGAGAAAGATTATAATAATAAAAGGGCAGAAAAGGGGAAGAAAACGGGTTTGATGGCTTGAAGAAGTGAGACGGATAAACAGATAGAGGCAAGTAGAGACAGAGGAGACAGAGAGCGATGGGAAGGTGATGGTGGTGATAAGGGCTGGGGGTAATTGCTACTGCGTACAATGTTTACATGCAGCAATGTGTTGCTGAACATGTCGGCTTGCTTATGTCATCAGCTGAAGCGCATGCAGTTAGCAGACGATGGTATGAAAACACACTCAGAGCAGCAAAAGGTGCTGACATGTTAAAACAGGGGTGTCAAGCTCATTTTCGTTTTGGGCCAAATCAAGATCATGAATGTTCTTAAAGGGCCGGTCATATCAGAATGTGTTGATAAAGCCCATTAACAAAGTGTTAAAATATTAATAAATAACTGTCTTTGCATTTTATAAGTAGTTCTTAAAATTAAACATCTTTATATATTGTTCAGTCCCTCTAGGATTTTGCAATTGATTTTGTGGGGTTTTTTTTGTTTCAATAAAATCACAAATTTTGTTGAGCTAATTTAGAAATATTTTCAATGAATTTTGTAATATTTACGTTTACATGTGACGTTAAATGTGACTTTAATCGTCACATCGATCACGGACTAATCACTTGACATCAAATAAGGTTAAAGCAGCGATGTTGTAAAAGTACAAAGTACTGCCACCTACAGGAGGGAGTAAGTACTCGGTTAAACCTAATGTTTCTGACCATGTTTGCTGAAAATTTGCAGTTTTGCATTAGCGAGAAAAAAAGTGGGAATCTGTTGATTTTACGTAAATTTCCATAATCACACGAAACTGTGAGGACTGATTGATATAATTCGGCACCTGGAGTCTTGAGGGCCACGCAAAAAACTATGGCGGCCCAGATTTGGCCCCCAGACCTTTACTTTGACACGTATGTGTTAAAACATAAGCAAGGCTTTGATACTTAGCATGTTGGCAGATCCTGTTTAAAGAGCCGGTGTTTTGTGATTTCCAGCCACATAATCACATTTTATAGCACAATCAAGTAACCATGTTACCTACAGTTGCTACAAAAGTGCTGCATATGTGTGATAGGACTTAAAAGAAATGACACTTTTCAAAAACCATTGGCTCTCAGTGTCAGTTCTAGTCCTGGCGTAGCTTCTGTGGAGGTGCGACTCCATCAGTCACCGGGCGAGAGGCAGTTCACCCTGGACAGGCTGCTGGTCCATGACAGGGTGACACAGAGAAACACATGACACGCAACCATGCACACACTCATTCATAACTAATGGCAATTCAGAGTAACCAATTAAACTAGCTTAATGTGGTTCTGTGCTGTGGGAGGAAGCTGGAATACCTGGAGGTAAGCCGAGCATGCACAGGGAGAACAGGCACACCCCACGCAGGAAGAGCAGCAGCATTCAGACACGTCCTGCTGCAGGCAGCAGAGCGAACAACTGCAGCACCACACAGACAAGTTCCACCCATTTCATATTTCTTTGAGATTCTAATAAACTTGAATCGCAATATATTTCAATTAAGTCTTCAGGTTTAAACAGAAGTAATTCCTAAAGGCCTTCAGTTTTTCAACTGCTTTGGCTATTTTGTCTCATTAATGCTGTTGTATGCAACTTTTATTTTAGAAAAACTGTTTTTTGTGTATTTGTTAAATGATCTTTATGTCATGACAGTATAACGCAGATAATCTGTGAAGAAATTGAGCTTTCTCTCAGTTATTCCAGGAGAAGGGTCTTAGCATTGTCAATCACTCTCACTACAGCTGGTTCACCACAACATAGCCTGCCACCAGTGCTAATGCTAGTTAGCATAGCCAGCAAATAAAAAGTTTTCCTGCAATGTGACATTATTTCTCTACCATTAGAACCATTCACAAGGTTGATGGACAGCGCTAAGCCCCTCCTCCTGGCTCTGATTGGTTGCTTTTGACCAGGAGAAGTGCATTTCTTGATCTTTTTTTTTTCTAAGGTTTTATTGGTTCTAATGGCCTTTATTTGAGAGAGGTTAGACAGGAAAGTGGATTTTGGGAAAAGAAGGAAGACATGGGGCAAAGGTCATGAGGCCTGGAATTGAACCTGTGACGTCTGTATTGAGGACTAAGGCCTCATTACATGGGTTGTGCTTTTCGTCTGCGCCACCACAGCAGCCTAGAAATTGATCTTTTCACAGATAATCTGTGTCATAGTGTACTGCCATGGCATGGTGAAAGTTTTAACAAATATGTAAAAAGCATATTTTGTAACATTACATACTGCAGCTTTAAAGGAAAGAAATATCCAAAGCAACCTGGACCTATGTGATTATATCTGCCCCTGAGCCTACTAATGGTGTGTCACATTAGAGAATTTCGATGAAGAACATGAATGGCCTGTTTGAGGTTATGCATCAGTATGTTGATTAGATTTAAGTCTAGACTAAGCCATTCAAAACCCTTATTTTTTCCTTTTAAAGCATTCACAGTGCTGTGACTTGTGTGTCACTGTCCTGTTGTATAACCCAACACGCTTGAGCTTACAGTCACAAGCTGAGACAGGCCGTTTGTGGATAATGGCTCTCAGTGTGGCTCAATAGAGCCCCAAAGTCTTAGAAATGGTTTCATAACCTTTCCCAGACTGAAACATCAGAATTTATTTCTCCTCTGATAAATTTCTTTAAATCGGAGCATGATGTAATACTGTTCAAGATCTTTTAACATGTCTAGGTTCTATCCAGGAAATGTTTGCGACTCCTCAGGTCTGCTTGATGCGGCTGGTGCAACTAACTTCACTTTGCAGTTTATTATTTCCTCTCTTCCATCTTTTCGTCTTTGTGCTCATCTGGAATCATCATGTTCTTGATCCAGTTTGGTCATGACATTTGTCACGTTCTGCTGTGACTTTGGCAGCAATTACTTCTAAATCCCAAACACATTGGGGGAAAACAATACACTCTCATTAAAGCATTCACAAAAAACCAAAATGTGAAACCAAAGATTCTCCTCCTGTTAATAACCATTCACTAATTGCAAGTTCCCTTGACAAAGCAACATACCATCCTCCTAGATACATAGCTGTGAAAAGCATTTCATTACCTTGGTAACACTTTTGGTGCTAATATCCCTGCTTGCCCAGGCAACAGTTTTATCACAAGCTAGAGCATGAATATCATACCTCCTGTCAGGTTAGTGGCATGGGAGAAACAGCTTTAATGACTGCGTAGTGCAAGAAAAGCACAAAGATGGAGTGATGGGTTGCAATTCCGTTTATTGTACACTGCCTGCCCCCGAAAAAAAGGGAAATAAAATTGCCACAAATTTTTTTTCAATATTTTAAATGTTCGCTTGACACTGCTGTCAAAAAGCTGTCATTCAGCATTTGGACCAGAAATGCTTAAAAACTGGACCTTGTATGTAGAATGCAACCAGCTCTGTTTGGTCATTCAGCTCTTTCAGTTTTGTTGTCTTTTCAGCAGCTTTTCTTTACTATTCTTGGAGGAATGTAGGTTTTCCTAATGTTATTGTTTATGCATCTTTAATTCTTCTTATGAAACAGTTGACTGGTGTAATGATGAAGACTTCTCGGGTTGATCAACCTTCACATATCATTCTGTCAGTGTCTTAAATCTCCTCAACCCTTCAACCAAGAAAGAAAATCAAAAGAAACCACAGAACAAATTTATTCCTGAACCAAACTCTAGATTCAAGCTCCTGCTAACAGATCCAAACACAAACCATAAATCAAAGAAGATGCAAAGGCAATGTGGTTGGACTTTATAGATCAATGTGCATGTAATTTGTGCAGTAGTAGATCTAAGCATTATGTAAACATATTTTAATACCCAAAGGAATGGAGGAAAAAAAGCCTATCAGGAGAGAGACGGCTGACATTGTTGAGTTCTTCGACTTCTTCCTGTTCCCCCCGCCCTCCCCCGTTCCCTCTACCTCTCTCTTAGCTGTTACGTTGATGGATGCAGCACACTCAGCAATATTTCAAGGCATGATAGGGGCACAAAAAAAAACCTTTCATGGCAAAACAAACAGGCTTCGAGCAGCTTAGGCATGTGTTGACAAATGGAGAAGGAGCATTAAGTACAGTCAGAAATGGCTACATGAATCCCCTGAAGAATAGCAAGAAAAAAAATCTGACTACTTGGTTGGGCCATAAGGCTGGGTAGGTTTTACACTGACACACATGCGCGCGCACACGCACGCACACGCACACACACACCGAAGCAGTCCTTTGAGGAGCCTCGGGCCTAGAGGGAATAATGGTTAGCAACCTGAAAAATGCCCTCATCACAAAAGGCCTCAGACAGTAATAAATGAAATAGTTGAGCCGACCACATTAATCCATGCCACCGCGTCAGAAAGTGTGTGTGTGTGTGGGGTGTGTGTGTGCGCGCGTGTGTGTGTGAGTGCGTGTTTTACGTGGTGAGTGTGTGCATCCCTGTTTGCGTATTTCTCTGCACTTTGCTGCTGGTATCTGTGTTTTTCTGTCTAGTCACGCAGGCTGGAAGCCGTGGTCTCAATTTGTATGTGTGTGTTTCAGTATGTTTGATGAAAAAAAGAGAAGTCTGTCACAGCGTACGACCGTGGTAGATGCTAACACACTGCCAATGCAAATATCGTTCCTGCCTCTTCAGAAAGCCCGGGATATTTGTGAAAGCAACATGGGCACATGTTAGCATTCCAGTAAGCAAAGTCTCAAAGGGAATATTTGGAAAACTGACCAGCAGGTAGTTCTTCACAAAGCAGCCAATCTTGAAGCACCGTTCATGTTCCTCAGCGCTGATTGGTTAAACCCTAAGACCTGAGATAAGGAAGACTGGGAATGTTAGCTTCTGCTGCACAGCCAAGTTGGTTTACTCTGTATGCAAAAATGCATACATTTGGTATTTTAATTATTAAAATAGGCATATGTAACCTTTAGACATTGTCTCAAGGATTTGTAGATTTCAGCTATTCAAGGGCAGTTGTGGTCACTAACTCCAAAAAATACTGCAGAACTACTGTACTTAAATGTCATGAAAGTAAACAAAAGATCTCATGCCCTTGAACTTAAATATTAAATTAAATATTAATATCAGTTGACAGTGAAGTATTTGGTGATTTATTATGGAGATAAATAATCACAAGAATGATTATTTATTCCACTTCCTCCAACTACTGAGGAAGTGGATTCATCCTGTAGAAATTCAAGTGGGCCAATCAGGAGAAGTTGTGAACGGTGACATTGTTTTTTCTGTGCTGTTTTTCTATTTGTGGTCTGCCTGTAGTTTTAGCTACAGCAGCATAGGAAGTGAAAAAAAAGCCATTCAGTCTGTGTTGGTCAGGCATCCAAATATTGAATTAACATTATGGGTAATTTGGTTCAGATCAGCACTTCTCTCTTCGCAGAGATTGATGGTTGTTTACAGTGCAGGTAGATTCCAATAAGCTTTATGGCGTCAAACTGCCACGTAACATACGTCACGGACAAATGTTAGCAATTGGGTCAAATTTAAACCCTCAACAGAGTCCAAGCTTCCAAGCCCGAAACAATCGTTTCTCAGTAGCCAAGAGTTCAAACTCTCTGAACGAAGCAAATAGCATTGAACCAGGGGCTGATTTTACTAGAATACTGTTGTCGCAAATTTGCCTCAAACCAAAAAACAGCCAAAGTGGAGTATTTACATCACTAATCCCAGCTGGTGAATAATATTCTACACATGTCAATAATCATGTTGGAAACACTGTTTGTCAGTCAATTCCACCCCAAATATGTCTAATTTGAGTCATTTGCATACTAAATACCTGAATTTATGCCTATTGTATTTGCTATGTAATGCTGCTTGACAGTAAAAACACAAATATTAAATGTTTTTACAATTATAAATTAATTCAGACAGTAAGACGTTAAATACACACACACACACACACGCACACACACACACACACACACACACGCACACAAACACACAAGATGAGGGTAATCTGTGACTTTAGCTTATTGATCTTTGAATTCCACCCCAAAATATTGGCACTATTCAAAATTTCCAGGCATGTTGCTAAACAAGCTGAATGGAAGAGCAAAGATCTTTCTCCAGATTGTTGACGGAAATGTTCAGAAATGTAAAACATAGAAGCCTGCATCAGATGCATGTGTAAAAATGGATGTCATCAACGGTTAAACCAACCCTTATAAACTCAGCATGGATTTTTACACTACCAAAATAATTCTTGGTGCTAAATTGATGCTGACCTCAAAACACTGGACATCTTTCTTATGGCTATGTAAAGTTGGTCAGTTCTTGTCTTTATTTAGCCAAGAAAAACAGACTGAAAATTGAAACTTTCAAAGTCTCGTCCAAATTTTACCTAAACAAAAACATTACAAAGTCAGAACTAGTTAGCCCATTTGATCATCTCCAACCACTTTTTAACCGCAGTTAGACATGTGGCAACATCATTCTAGCCCTAACCCTACATTTTGCTTGGGGCACTGCTGTTTGCCTGAGACCAGGTATTTATGTTTCCACTGGAAAAGCACAGACTCCAGCCCAGTAAAACTGGCTTCATGTTACCATCCAGTCTTTGTCTGGGCCAGAAGAAGGAGTCGTAATTATCAGGGTCCAAGAATGTTCCAAGCAGCCAATTAAAATGCTGCAAGTGCCATGTTAAAAACTCACATGGTTTCACTTTTAGCTTGTCTAATTTTGAACAAAAACAAGAAAAACATGGCCATTCCAGATGAACAAATATCAGGTTAAGACAGGAGACGAATAACCTCATTGTCTGTAATCTTCATGTTTCTTAAAACACAATCTGTTGTCCAGTGAACATGGGTTAATGCACAACATAGAACCCCAAGCTGAATTTATAAACTCAACTTGTTTTTGTTACTGATGATTAATTTAATATTTTTTCATTAGTCTTCATGATTTCTTCCTACAATAGCAATTGCCACACAAGTTATTGTTCTAAACACCTTTTAGAGAGGTCTCATAAAATACTGTATGTCTAGTTTATTATTTGAGGAAAAAAAATCATAATAAAATTCATTTAGGTTTTGTTTGGGGGGGAGGTGGTGGTTTACAGTTTTTTTGAGTGCTTGCAACTTGGTGATTTTAAGTCTCTTGGCAAGAAGTTTGGAGAACACTGGTATAAATAAATCTCCACAGGGACCGCATAGGCCTGTGCATAGCTGAAATCAGTGAATGCTTGAGACTCCTTCTAAAAACACTTATAACTGCCTGTTTTATTGGTTCAAACACCAAATATACAGTAATATGCATCAATACAGCAGAAACTGAAGTTAGCAAAAGCTAACATCTACAGATTTCCTCATCTCTTGGGTACAGCCAATCAGTGACAAGGAAAATACAGTTTCTGGATTGGCTGCTTGCAAATTCCACCTAAGACATGTCAGATAGCAATGCAGCCAGGTACTTCAGCTTCTAACGTTGCATTTTCTTTGCAATATTTCAGACAGCATAATCTGCGAATGGATGAATTTTGTGCAAATAGTTCGGAATCATGTTCCACAGAAAAATCCATGAATACTAAACTATGAATAAATGGAGGTCTATTGTATACGTTTCCCCTTATTTTGTTTAGAAAATGCATATTTCTAGTCAGCGCTTAGCTTAGCTTGTTCCTCCACTCCTTCCCTTTGCCACTGCTCTTTTCCTCTCTCCAAACTGTGTGTATTTTGGTCTGTCTGTGGGGAGTCAGGGGTCATTATTAATCTTGCTGCCTCTTCTACCTTCAGGCAGAACAGCAGGGCAGCATCGTTCTGTGTGTGTGCATGTGTGTGTGTTTAAGTGAGAGTGAAAGGAGTGGTTGCAAATGAGTCAGTTATGCTATTCAAGTAAGGTGTGAGTTCTAGGGAAAGCACCGTTCATGTCGTAAGGTGTATTTATGCTGCTGCAACGCGCAAGTTTGTGTGTAATGACTGAAAAGGACGGAAGCTGTATTCTGGCATGATGGATCATGAGAGAGCAACATTCGTAGGACACACTCGCACAGGACACACACCCATGAGAAATGAAGGAGAGAAAGAGAGGAGGGTGGAGGCTTGGGGGGTGTGGGGCGGGTGACAGGGAAACCCAGACCGAGAGAGAATAGAAGGAGTAGAGAGGGAGAGCGTGGTGAGTCCCCCGTTTCTCCTGAACTCATTAACCGCCGTCCTCTCTGCCCTCCCTCCTGCACTCCCACAATGCCGAGCAGCGGCGTGCATCAATAACACCGGTGACAGCACGAGGGGGACGGGTCAGACAAGCAACTGCCATCTCCCTGGCAACCACCGCTACGGCCACCATCACCAGGACAACAAATGCCGAGCTCAAACAGGCTACGGTGGGGAAGTGAGGGGGGTTCCCCTACCCCCCTTCACGCCCCCCACAGCCCGTCACGCAGCGAGGGCCGCCGCGCCCGCTGCTGCTGGATCAGAGGCGAGCTAAATCCCCAGCACGGCTCCGGCGCAGGATGAGGTGAGAGAAAGCTGACTGATCCCCATTCTGAGGTGATCTGAACGGACGGGGGGGTTCAGCCTGAGCCGAGGTTACCAGCGTTATTCAGCTTTTCAAGAGGAGGACGGGGAAGAGGACGCCATGATGGAAGGAAGGGAGGAAAGTTCATCTGCAAAAATTCATGTCCGGAAGGAAAAGTCTACCGTTTTCTGGAGAAAACTAAAAATTTCTGTGCAACCCACAAGAGTTAGGGGTGGAAAATAGTAACTCTATGTCCTAACGCTACCCTTACCCTTACAGAACTATGCAACAATCTTTTTTTATTTTTTTACTTCCGTTACTGGTCCAATTCAGTGCTTAAAACTAGCACTTTTAGTCGATTGTTATATCAGATTAATCACACTCTAAAATTTGTAACCTTGAAGTGTAAAAATGCACATTGTCCTAAATATGTTGAAGAAAATGTTTTATTGTCTCAAACCAAACATCCGATTTCCAGATTTCTATATTTAGGACGGTTTGAAAGTAATTTTGTTTCAAACGTAATTACAAATGTCAACTATAAACTGCTGTGGTTCAGTGGAACGAACATTCATTGTTGAAATAAGTTGCATACTACCTTGTTTTTTATCCAAAGTTTTTTATAAATCAAAATTTGCCGCTGGGCAGTTTGACTCTTCTCGCTCATCTTTAAGACCGCGCTGCTGTGAAGCAGGTAACCCTCCATGGGAGAGAGGTGTTTAGGTCAAACCAGGTGATGCAATTAATCTGCACTGTGTGATATTAAGGCGTTAAACCATTAGTTTAGCAATCTTGATCAAACGTGTAAAAGCAACACAACTTGAATTTGTTCAATCAGTGCAATTAATAGTAGAAGAGCCAATGTAAAAATAAATAATAAAGAAACTGAAACTGACAAAAATAATAGGTAGACTACCTTGGTCAAACATATAAGAAATTAATTGCAACAAACCATTCAAATGGTTCAGCAAGTGAAACTAGGGATTCTAAATATAATGTCAAATAAATAATAAAGCATTATGTGTTCTATGGATAGGATACATTGTCATTAATATTTTGGATTTTTCTTCAATATCAGGACGTGATAATATCATTATTATCAGGACTAGTGATGCACCAATCTCACTGTATAGAGATCGGTGCGTCTTTATACAGAACTACATCTTAGAAAGCCACACCCAGCAAGGGGTGAGAACCCAAAACGGGTCTCTGCTCTACGCTGAACAACACAAACACACTCAGGTTAGTCTTTGTCATGAAAATTGGTTCCAAACTGAAAGTCGAAGCAGCCACAGACGCAGCTCCCACTGCCACTCAGCTTCATCCCCACTCGGTGTCTTTTGACGGTGGAGGTTTTGATTTACTTCCCTGAAACCCGAAGCACAGACCAGCCCATCTCCTAAATCTAAACACCTCATCATCTGGATCAAACCAGGAGCAACAATTATTTGTTAACATCCAACACCTCCCACTGGAGCTCCCATTAGGCTTTGACGGCATGCCAAAGTCGGAGCTTTTGCTCTCCTCGACGCGAGCACACTGTGCATTTTTTGGCACCCAGAAGCACCATTATGCAATGACTGTTCCGGAAGCTTCTGACGGTGCTCACTTTACGTTATTTAGCAGCTAATTGAATTAATACGCAATCTAAAGCTCAAAATTACCCCAACAGATAAAAAACCCTGCTAATTTAGTCTGTTTAGCAACTAAAATGCACATTTATTGGTAATTTTCCTGCAACTGTTGAAGACTGTTAATAGGTAATTAATGATTTCCCACATGCGCCGAGATGTACTTCTATTGTAGTTTAAATTGTTCTATGACTACACCTACCGCAATTCTCAAGAATTACTATTTAAATTAATTGAATTTTAAAGTAACTGAATGTGCTTTTTTTCCTTTTATATATGTTAAGACATCAGGTTATTAAATGCACCATAATTTGAAATATATATATATACTAATACAAATAATGTTACAGCACCTTTTAATTTGTTCAGTATTTTACTTTTTGACTTGCTCACAGCTGATCTATCTTCACCTGTTTTCTAGATCTATTAAGTTGTACCAATCTCTTGTCCACAGCCCTCTCCAGTTGATCATAAGGAGGTAGCGAGCAATGTGAACATAACATTTTATCACAATATTTTGTAGCAATAATCATAATAACAATGAAAGTATTTGTAGCTTATTTTCCGTATTTCTAGGTAACTGCACAATTTCCATTTGGAAATAAGCTTCTTCAGGATATAAGTGATGTAAAAATGTGACTCCTAACACTAAACTGCACATAGTCAATGTATTTAGTCATATTTATTACATGTCACATGGAATCGATCGAACCAACACTACAGTCAGTTTTTGGTGTTTCATACATCTTTCATTGGAAATTATTGTTGCTACAATAAATTTAAAGTTCTTATAAGAAATTTTAGTGATTTGGTAAATGATATGATAAATGCCAATCCCTACTCCTATAGATCTTCAATCACTTTCATTTCTGGACTGGCTAATCCATTCCAGAACATTCCAATGCCATTCATAAAGTTATTCTTTGGTGTGCTGCTGAAAAATAAAATTCAGCTTTCTTCATCAAGAGATTTCCGAACTGTTTATATTGTCCAATACCCCAATCCCATCTAAAGAAACAAAACCCAATAGCATGATGTTGTTACTAAATCATGTTTCACTGTGAGTATATTCGTTTGGTAATTTTTACTGTTTTGGTTTCAAACGTATCTTTGAGAACTTGGGCGGAAATGCACTGGATTGGTTTTATTTTCCCACAAGGTTTAAGGTTTTAGCCATGACAGAGTGTTTCCTTTGCAGACAGGACTTCTGTTTTAACAGCCCCATTTATGGCGATAACAAATCTTGGATACAGCAGGTTTGGATGTGGTTCACACACAAGCTGATTTCACTCACCAACATTCAGACGTCAGATAGGAAATCTCTCAAAACGTCTCAAGACCAAACCTGAGGTCAGCGTAAGCAAACATGGCCGACTGGGAAGAAGCAATGACAATAGTTTGTGGACTATATTTAACAGAAAAACAAAACAAAACAAGGACGTTTTCAATGTCCAACGGAATTTCTCTTGCATAATGGCAGTTGTTGTGTTTTCTGTGTACTCGCCGTCTTTCTGTCACCTCGCTTTCTGATTGGCTAAAAGTCATATTCAACAGGTTGTGCTTTTGTTTGTCCCAAAGAAACACTCCTCACCCTGAGATATAGAGCCAAAACAATCCAACATTTTGAATATCCTCAACTTTAGATCGGATCGGTCCCATTGTCTTTCCGAGCAGACCAGATCACTCTTAACACACCACACACTGCAGGAATTTCTCCTAAGATTAACTTTACAACCTTTCTGATAATCGGGGCATTCTTACGATTGTCAGAAGAGAAAAATCAGGGCAAAAATCTGCATAAAAATCTTGTTGTGTCAACTAGGGGTTAGGTGCTATCTACCTACCAAATGGTTGTAGTTTTTATGTTCTACCATACCAACTTAAAGATTTGCTAAACACAACTGGTACTTTACCTGGTTTGGATGAGATTAAGATCTAGGGCCTGCCCACATGGGAACATTTTCTCCTAAAACAGGTTGTCAGTTTCAAAAACAATTGTGTCCACATGGGACAGTTTCAAGAAATGTTTTTTACCCAAACAGAAACACCAATAATAGCCCAATATACTGTTTACTCCCCCAGATGTGTTAGTGGTGCAAAACATGGAGTATGTATGTGACTCCATACAAGTGTAACAGTAAACAGGACAAGAAAACAAGAATAGAAAACAGGAATGGCAAACAAGGGGCGAGTGGAGTCTTGTAGAACTTCACTCTTGTTGCTATTGTGATGTGTTTGGGATGGTAGATGAGGTTAGAGGTTTGGCTAATATGTCAACTTTTTCACATGAATTTGTTGTGCACATGAATATGTGAGGGCAAACTTTTAACACTCTGGAACCCATTTTGGCTCCCCTAAAACATAGTTTGCATGTGTATCTGAATCTATCTATCTATCTATCTATCTATCTATCTATCTATCTATCTATCTATCTATCTATCTATCTATCTATATCTGTAGATAGAATAAAGGAGTAAAACTTTTGGAAGTTTTCTGAGTCACATAATTTCAAATTTTGAAACTCAGAAATTCCTCAATTTTTTCTAGAATATTTCTAAGACTAATGTAAAAATTTCAGAGTTTTTTTGGCTTAAATTTATTACTCCTTTTTTCATCTACAATGGCCCTGATACTCCATTGTACATCTATCTATCTGAAATGCACATGTATCCGTTAGAATTTTGGACAGATTTGAAAATCCTTACAACGAACATGAAGGCAAAGGAAAAAATGAATATGCCGTTTACTTTGGTAAATGGGTGAGGTTTTAAAAGATACTTCAGAGTTTGCTCATATTTACTTGTATAAAGGGTTGACCAATGAAAAGGTGTGCTGGTTACGGCTTGAAAGGACGGCGGATGGTTCCTTTGAAGACCAGAGGAGAACAAGAGAGCAGCATGTCATAGACATTCGCGCTAAAAATGGAAAGTCCTCCTCCGGAGCTGTCGACGCGGAGTTAAATATCATGTCAGATAATCGTTTGTGCTGTTCTTGTTTTTTATAATTTCAGAACGGTGAAACGAGCGGTGAGAGTCCGCTACCTCCTGATAGATGTGACGCTGCGGCGGGCGGCAGCAGAGAGAGATTTCCTTCCCTCGCGGACGGACAAACAAGGCGCGGAGAGGAGAGCGAGAGGGAGCCAATCACACGTCCAGACCAGCGGTGGGCGGAGCTAAGCGGCGGTGTCTCAACCAGTGAAAGCTCGCGAAGAGAGCCGAAACCCCACGTGGGTGTTAAGATCCGAACGACACCGAGAAGAATTCTGGCCAATCAGGGCCCCGAAAGGTGTTAATCTCGACGCTGATTGGCTCAATGTTTTTTCTCGCTACAGAGTCCCGTCACTCAACACGCTTAGCCCATCGTTTTTAACTCTTTCCTACCACACGGGATGGTGCTGCCCATAAAGCACAAACCTGCTCTGTAATAGCTAAATGTGAATTAATGAATGACTCAGAGGCGGTTTGTTTTTAGAAACGCGATACATAAGTTAGTCCGGACTGATTCAAAGCCTCGTTTCAGACATATTCAAAGAAAGCAAGGGTGACATGGTGAAGAACTATAGTGGAGCAGCGGATCAGTGCAGCAGCTTTCTGTTATTTAACGTGTTGACTTGATCATAATCAAATCAGCATGCAAGAAAACGATTAGATTAAAAGCACATGAGAAGACCATGCTTAGCAGTGAGGTATAACCCACATTCACACACCCAGAGCCTAAAATTGTTCTCCTTCCCCAAACTGGGCACAAAGAGAAGCCGAGTCAGGCACTGAGCATTGACTGAAAGACAACAGTCTCTCCAGTCCATCCTTCTTATTTTAAGAATAACTGCACTGATCTTTGATAGTCGATGACGCCTCACGTGTCGTAAGCTCTTTTCACTTTATGCAACGTCCCCCCTCCCCCTCCACACACACATACACACCCCACACCCCCCAAAAAAGCAATAAACATTAACGCATCCATTTTAAATAGCACTACAGTCCGTCCCTCCGCGCTATGCAGTCATACAGGCACCAACACTGACAAACCGAGCATCAATCTTCTCTCGTTCGTTTTTTTTTTTTCCAACCTCCGAAAAATATATAGGAAAGGTAGTCATATCAGGAAGGAGCAGGAGAAGGCTGACATCGCCTCTCTGTGGTTGCTTTGTGAATAGAAAAGAACCGGTCAGAGTGTGTGAGAGAACAGAATGATTGGATGTGGGTTTGATCTTTTGAGTTATTTGTGTCGTAGTTCTATAGTGTTACTGGATTCCGGGCACGTGCGACTTGATATGCGCATCTCAGTCTACTGAGACGACATGACGCAAAAGTTTATTTACCCCGCAAATCCAATTTAAAAGTCAGTCTGATTTTTAAGATTTTTGAATTTATTATTATTATTATTATTATTATTATTATTATTATTATTATTATTATTATTATTATTATTATTATTATTATCTGACATCAATAAGGCATGTCTTTTAACACAGAAATGCAAGTATTTCCATACGCTTGTACAGAGTTCAAAACTTGGTTGGGTCTTATTTTTGGAGGAGTTACTGCATCAATGCAGCGTGACACGGAGGAGACCAGTCCGTGGTTGTGCCGTTGCCAAGGAAAACCAGGTTTCTTTAATAGCATTGTTGGTTCTGTGGGTCTAGTTTTGGTCATTGGAGTTTTCTCCAGTCAATCACAGTGATTCCATAGATACTAAAGTGAGTATTAGTACCTTTGGCTGTATAGCTAGGTGTCCAGGCTGCTGGAAAATAAAATCATCTTCTCCATAAAACTTTGTAGCATAGAGGGTCAGTGTTCTAAAATATCTATGGACTCAATAAGACCAAGTGGACCAACACTAGCAGGTGACATGACATTCCACATCATCTCAAGCTGTGTTTCCATTACAAATGTGAACAAAAATGTGTCTATTCTCAATTTCTGTGTTTCCGTTAAATAAGAAACGTAATTAAAATCACACATGAATAAGTTTGTTCACATGATTAAGTCATTAAAAACACGCAGCACCATCGTCCTACCACTTCCTGCCGTTTTCTTCTTTGTGGTTTGCATCAGCGGCGTCATCCTGTTGTTGATCATGTGACTCATGTGATGCGCAAAAACTGTTTCCATTGCAGTTTTGAGAAATGAATTCAATGAATTTCAACACGAGAGGGAGCCGTAAATCGCAACATAGCCAAAAACAAAAAACGAAAACACCTCATCCTGATGCCAAAACCTTTAATCGAAAAACACGTTTCTTTGAGATTGAGGTTTATTTTCGAAATATCGACTTGCTCAATTATGGGGTCAATGGAAACGCAGCTACTGACTGAAAATTTCACCCAGAACCAGAAGCATCATGGATTCTGGACTCGTATTTCCACTTTCAAATGAAACATAAACTTTACTTTCTCCTAAAATGTATTTTAGAAAAAGAGGTTGTTGGTATTCCCTCTGGTTCCAGAAGACTTTAAAAGAATGCTACCATTCTGGATACTGACTTCAGGGAAATCCACTCGTTGGGAATTTCCCTGAATCTCTATAACAATTTTTCCTTTCACAGAACTTTCCTTTAATCAACTTGCATACTGCATTCTGTAACATCCAGCTTCTTTACCAGCGGCAATTTACGGCTCCCTCTTGTCAAGTTTCAATGACTGTCTGTGAACAACTGCCAAGTCGGCAATGTTCCCTTCAATTTTTAATTCAGATATTTTTTAATTTTAATTTGCCTATTTATTTTATGTAGTATTCTAACTTTCTAAGAACCACATTTTATTTCTTTTCTCTTTGATAATGATTTGTTTTTTTATATATAGAATGAAAATGGAGAAAGATATTTACAGATGTATTTCTGTAACAAGTGATTGAAATGATCTTTTTATGGACATTGTGGTTGTTTCAGATGGATGTTTTGTCCAGGAAGAATATGTTTTGTAGTGAAAAAAAGTGATCAGAATTTACAGCAGAGACCAGGAGAACTTCCTTTCCCTCTGCTCATCTCTAAAGCGTGGCAAAGGAGCAGAGAAAGAGGGGGGAAAAAACAGAGATGAGGCCGAAGATGAAAGGCTCAGCTTGATGGACATGGAGGAGAGGTTCCACTAAAAACAACCGGTGACTCTCTTTTCTGTTCCACATCCGACGCGTTTCACACCGCCTCGTTTACACCGGGCCTTCGTCGGCTGCGACAGCTAGCTGGTCTCAGACTCATTCACGCCCGCTGCAGCTCGTTTTATTTTCCAGGAAACAAAAAAAAAAAAAAACAGGTCTTAACTTTCTGATTAACCAATTCATAGTTCCTTAGAATAATTTTAAAAAAATAGTCAGGTGCGCAGCTGCCAGAGAATTGTGGAAAATCCCGACATCAGAACTTAAAGAAAGATTATTTGTTTTTTATCTTAGGTTTTGTTTTCATAAGCAAATATTTACAACAGATTTCTGCTCTTTTACCTTAAACAGAAGAATCAGACTTAGCTTTAGTTGTCATCACATGCTCACAGCATTACAAACATGTAAACTTTAGAGGAGGTTATTTAAAAAACAACTAAAGGAACACTATGTACATATCAATGTGCACAGCTAATACTTCCTTGTTATGAATAGTGCAAATATGTTCATCTTGTTTCACAGCAGAGAAGCTGACTTACCTAGGCTGTGAGGGGTTCATTGTGTTCATCAGAGACAGCCTGGGGGAAGAAACGTTCTCGGAGGCGGCTGGTTTTATCGCGTTGTAGCACCGACCTGAAGGTAAAAGTCTAGGCAGTTTGTGTCCAGGATGTGTGGGGTCTGCAGAGATGCTAGCGGCCCCTTTCCAGTAGTAACATCTGACTGTTGATCATGTGACTCACGTGATGTGAAAAAAAGGAGTTTCCATTGCAGCTCTGCGAGACACATCTGTTCTATCTGCAGATGAAAAACCACCTGATCATAGCTCAGAAACTTGAGTGAGCTTTTTCAAAACAGTCTTGTTTCCTTAAGTAAATTTATTTTTGCAATTTCAATTTGCGCAAATTTATTGTCAGTGAAACGCAGTTACTTATACTCCAAAACAGGAGTCTCTAATCCTGGTCCCTACCATCCTGCAGGTTTTCGATGAATCACTGCTTCAGCACCCCTGAATCAAATGACTCATGACCTGCTGAAGAGGTCGTGCAATCACTGTAATGCACGCACACACTGTTGTATAGTCAAAGTTCAATACTCCAAGTTGAGATTCATTTCCGCTGTTAATGTGTGTGAAGTGTGCAGGAAACAGGAAAAGCCGTGAACGGCATCCAAAAGCCTCCAGGTGAAACCCTCTCTTGTTTTGCAAGAAGCGACAACTCGGACAAGCGGCGGACTCAGACATAGATCCGGTTGATCCCGCTTTCATTCACTTCGCAACCTGTGGAAATGAACTGAAGGCCAGACAGGAAGGACGGGGAGGAAGACCGACTTATTGGACTTACAAGAAAAAAAAAACAAAAAAAAAAACAAGAAACGGAGGAGATGAGAACGACTAGAGGAAGAGACAGAGGAAGAGTGTGAGTCTGAATAGGAAGGGATGGTGGGTAAGGGGGTGTCTATGTGGTGATTGTGTGTGTGTTGGTGGTGGGGACTGGGGGAGGTTCACTGTGGGGTACGAGGCAGCACCCTGCAGTTCCTAGTAATGGCAGAATAGAACTTAATAGGGTAGAAAAAGGCTGGAGGCTGTTAACTCGCAAACGGTCATTTTAAATTCCCCGTTCTCCATCTTTCCCTCTCCTCCGTCCCTCCGTGCACTTTGTGCATCTTTAACTCTTCCCATCCATGTCTGCCTGCCTGTGCCCCCCCACTGCATCCCCCGAAACACACACACACACACACACTTTTCATCTCTTTTACCTCTCTTTTAACCACTTCTCTCTCCTACCTCTTCCTTCCCATCACTCCTTGCACCCCCCGCCCCCCGGCCTCTCCTTGGAGGAGGTGTAATGATAGCTATTTGAGTGTCATCAGAGGATCGCTGTAATGGCTTCTAAAGCAACATCCCACGGTTGCCTCAGTGAACCTGGCACAGCCGCTGTCCCAAAAGAAGAGGGTAGAAAAAAGAAAAGAAGAAAAAAAAAACACATCTGGTTGGTTGTAGACAGGCGTCGCCGTGCCGACAGCAGCAGCAGCAGATGATGACGCGACCCCGAGGGGCCACAGAGAGCGAGCTAATGATGCGTGGGATAGGATACATATGAGGACCAAGTACAGTAATAGTGATAATAGAGAGAGTAATGAAAACAATAGCGCTGATAATGATAACAGTGTGTGATTTTTCTGATTTGTTAGCACCATGTCTGACTCTGTCTTCCACATAAATGCACCTTTTTTTTCCTCCTCTCTTTTTTTCCCCTCCTTTGTTTTGAAGATTTTTTGCTTTAATTTAAGGAACGGAATGGAAAGGAGGAGATCCACGATTAGAAATTCAAGGATGCAGAAGCGCAGATCTTATTTCCATTTTAATTCCTTTATTTTTTTTGTTCATTTTTTGATTTTTTTGAAGAGCTGGAAGCTGAGCTGACAATGAATTTCATGCATGCACACGCATGCCCGCCACGGAGCCCGTCGCTTAAACATTAGGTAAAAAAAAGAAGGGAGGAGTGAACGTTAATAGGTGGAACAGGAGAAAACGATTGGATTTCTGATGTTTAAAATAAATGTGAAACTACAGCTTTACGCGGTTCAGGCTTGAACTGGACCTTCTATGTGTTGAACAGCGATGCCCTCTGTAGGTCAGACAGCAGCAGTAGTCAGGACGACTAGAGCTGGTCTAGATTCCAGTTCCTCCTGTTTGCAGCTAATTCTAAGCATCCATTTAATTTAATTCTTTTTCTGTATCATCCTGAAAAATAAGGCAGAGGCAAGAAAAAACAGCAAAGGGGTAAACTTGAAGGTAAGAGGTGAAGGAAACATATTTTTAAAAAATCATTTAAAATGAATTAAGATGTAACATGAATTAAGATGTAACATGAACATACTGTCACTCATTAGGCCTGCATGTCATAATGATCTTAGACTTCTAAACCTCTATTTGAATTGTTATTTTTCCAGAATCGAGTAAAACAGGAACTAGTTGCCAGCGTTTTACTTCTTTTTTCCTATCCAGCATTCGGGATCTATGCTCCACAAATCTGGAACAAACTTCCAGAAAACTTCAAAACAGCTGAAACACTGAGTTCCTTTTAATCCAGACCAAAAACCCACCTGCTTAGAGCTACTGAACCATAATAAATGAAACTTTGACCACCATATTTGATGTTTATCAATAATTTTGAACAGTGACCTGCGTCCGGGCGAGAGAACACTGTTCATCAGAAGAAGTCGTTAAGTTAGGACCTGTTTGCAATTCTACCAACCAATGACCAATTAGATCCTTGGATCACTGGGACTCTCAAACCCCTCCACATGGTAAGGTGGCTGCCTCGGAATCCTTTTCCTGGAGGAACTGGCCCATGTAGCTGGGTAGAACAAAGTCTAGGCCTCTCCCCTTAGACTGTTGCCTCCGACATGATGGATGGACAGACATTGGGGTGCAGCTAAGTTCTTTTTGAGGTGTATGCAGACACATTACAGGCACTGCCACAGTAGTTTTCAATGCACAAACAGCTGTTAAATACAGAAAATGCCAATAGAAATAATTATTCCACCATGTTTTGGCGCCTCCTCTAGTGTGGCATCACTATGCATCGCATATAGTACATACCTACTTTTTGTCCCACAGGATGGACGAATGGAAAGATGAAGGAGGAGGACTACTTCCAAGTTCTTCAATTTCATTTCAACTCAAAAGACAAGGTGGTAAAAATCAAGACACAGTTTGGTGTTCCAGCAGGACCGTGAGCCAAACCCACACCAAAACTGGGTTTGGAAAGAATAAAGACAGCAAACATTAAGTTTCTGGAATTTAACAGTATTGAAAATTTGTGCACTCTGCGCTAAAAGCAGCGTTTGCATCAGGAAGTCGACTAATTTACCATTACAAGAAGTAAACATCCAGCAGAAGGCATGTGAGAAGCTTTTAATGGTCACAAAAATATGTTTCCATATAACTATTTAAGGCACATTCAACATAATATTTGGGGTGTTGGTCTATATCTGAACCTGTATATCTAATGTTTACACCATCTGGACAGGAACACAAAAACCCACAATCAAATCTGTACACACAATTCCTGTTTTTCAAATTACTTGAAATGAACTGAAGTTGAAAAAAAGTGAAAGCTAAAAAACAATGTTGTTATGGCTGTTGATGAGTGGGTGTAAACTTTTCACCGGCACGATTAATAATTATTTACTGAAGGTCTAACCAGTTTCAAACTTTAAACATGTTATGTCCCATCCAGCCTTGGAAAGGTGACAGCAAGATTTGCCCTTTGAATTTCTATATCATAAATTTTCATAATTCTCAGTTTTCCAGTCCAAAACTGTAAGCTTTATAATCCAGCTGGATCCAACTGGATTTAATGTTCCATTTTTTCCTCCTGTTTTCTATTTAGCGCTAATAAATCTCCACAAAACTAATTTGAACCCAGCTGTTTTATCCCCCTGCATCTTCACAGTTACAATCGTTCTCATCTCTCTGCTGTTAGGGTATAAATTTAACATTATTACTTATTATGCTTTTTGTATTTTCGCAATATCAAATTCCTCATTTATTATATTTTTGCAGTATCAGGGCTTGTGGTTATGCTATTTACTTTTATGCTTTCCTTTCCTACTTTATGGAAATGCTCAAGTCTTAGTGCTCAAGTCTTCCAGCAGCATTTTCAGACTTCTAAATTAGAAAAAATTATGTTTTTGTGAATGAAATGTGGCAAGTCATTAATTAAGAATAGAACTTTCTGGTTATAATCATGTAGAAATGTTGAGTCTTAGGTGTTCATTTAAAAATATATACATAAATAACATCTGCCACCAAAGGAGTAAACTTTTACTTCTGAGATACAAAATGCCATATTGTAAAATGAAAATGTATTTATTTTTTCGCATCCACCTGAAAAATGTGTAGTTGCGCCACTGCCTAATGCAATAGTTCACACTACACCATTTTTTGCTATTTTCCCCTTACGACAATCTTAGATCGTTGGCCGATCTAACCGATCATCCTGCAGTGTGTGGTGTGTTACGGTAGATCGTCGTGGCCGCTCCGATCTAAATCAGGGGTTTTCCCCGTCTGGGAGCTTAACACAGCCCGTTGAATGTGACGGGTAGCCAATCAGAAAACGCGGATTCTCCTCCTGCTTTCTGAGGGGAAATTATGGAGTGGAATCCCAAACAGCTGACACGGCGCAACCCGAAGTCCAGCGGACATCGGAGATGATATGTGGTATCATTAATGTTTATTCAGCATTTTGTGCAAAGAATATAGAAATGACAAGGGGAGGTGTTGGAGCCAAATTGCTACCTCAGTTGATAAACCCGGTAAGTTTTCAGCTGTTCTTAACGTGACATAAATAGGTTATAATAATTTTCATTCAGTCAGGACTTTACGCTGACTCTAGCCACATGCTTCACAGATTCTAGTAAAGCATTGATTAATGCCGGATTTTAAAATTAGTTAACTGGACTTGTTGCCATTATTTTGTGCCCATGTGGCTGGACACCACACGGCACGACGAACCCGATCGAACCGTTATACCTGGGATTTCTGTCAGCTAATGTGTGTCTCAGGTTTTGAAAATGGGCCGACAACTCGTGTAATGTGCGCTGGACATTAGACTAAGGAAATGAGGAAGGGAAGGTCAGTGGAGAGCACCGGAGCTGAGCCTTTTTTTTATTCAGTGTCATCAACAGAAAGAAAAAAGGCCGGAAGAGACGATAAAGACGATAATTAAAATGAGGTCGATAGGTTTAATTTATCGTCCGATTAATTGATTTATCGTTTATCGCGACAGGCCCACTTGGGAATAATAAAGCTTACTTAACTTGACTAGCTAGGTGATGCTACTAGTTATGTTCACTTAGCTCACATTACCTGTAGCCCAAACATAAAGAGAAAATGATGTTAGCTTTTTAAATGTTCAAAAATAAACCACCCCCTCATCAAAGTATTGTGTGTTTTCTGGAAGTAATAGTTAGGGTGTGTAACTTCTGTTTCCAGTGTATCAGAGCTAATGCTATGACATTAGCATAGTGTAGTGACATTAGCATAGTGGATGAATTTGACACGTCACTTGGATATTACAACTTTCCAAAGAAAGTTTTAATGTCCAAGGATGAAAACATGTTATTAGCTGTTGCTCTGGAGAAAAAAAAGAATCTCTTGTTACTGCTCCTGTTTACATGCAAGCTAATGTAAGCATTGCAGCATAGCTAGCTGACTCAGATAGCTAGAAAAGTGGTCCCATCACACACTTGTGTGAATTTGACCAAACAGATGTCAAAGCTTATTTGGATAAAATATACTGCAGTATTTGTACTGTTGGGTGCTACAAACGTGCCTTGCTAATCTGCTCACTTGATGATCCTTATCTTTGTCTTAATTTATACTCAAGCCCCCCAAAAACTGGGTTACTTGGTGAGCAAGCCATGGGTTGATTTAACACAATAGGGCTGGTTATCAGTTTGACCCAAACTACTTTGTGGTATTTTCACCTCAAAAATCGGATTGGTATAAGTAATGTTTGATAGTAAAACTATCATGAAGTCAGTTGAAAAAAAAAAAACTCATGTTACATGGTAACTAGATAAGTAATTTTTTGGTAATTAATTATTCATTTTCTACAAAACCAAACTCCAACAGTTTCCCAGGACATATTGCAACACAAACACAGAATTTAGAATTTATTAACATAATGTGCATGACTTGTCTTTTTTATTGTGGAGGGAAACTGGAGTAGTGAAAGAGAACCAATGCATACACAGAAAGGGCCCAGTTAACTTCAAACCCTTGACCCAGGTTTATAGCCACAGCTAACAGTGCTAGCAACAATCTTCAAATAATAAATATCGGCAAGTAACTGACTTTAAAAAACAAAACCCATGCTCACTATATAAAACTGTAAAAGATATGGCTTGTCTATATTAACTTTGTGACCAAGTCTTTATTAGCCACTATTGTCAAATCAGTAACTTTGTTGCTATGTTTAAGAGTTCAGACCCATACAATGACTCTTGAAAAATAACTAAAGTGGCTAGGGAGAAACCTTTTAACTTTTTATGAGTCAACGAAAGCTTTTGGAGACTGTAACATGAAATCACACAACATTCCTGCTCATATTCAGAATCACAAGGCACGGAAACCCAAGTTATTAACATTTATTAATGCAATAATTGTGCCATCATGTGCAGGGTGAATGGCTATAACATTTCATCACCTTCCTAAAATAATGGCTTGAGTCTTTTTTTCTTTTTTTGCCATAAGTAATTTTACAAAAAAAAGAAAATCACCACCATTTTCTTTCAAAAAGATGTCATAGGCCAAAAAAATAAAGAAATAAAAATCACTTTTGTCAAAAATGATGTAGGCCATTGAGTCTTTGAGTTACATTGTCAGCATTTGTGTGAGATGCATTGTCCATTCTAGTTTATGCATAAGTTTAGTACTCGTTCTTCAGGAGTAAACCTCTGTTGGCTGTTGTGTTGTGTGAGGCCAGGGCTAGTGGCCATTTCCCAACAGTAGTTGGACAAGAAGGAGGCAGGAAGGGGAAGACATGTGCTAAGGGTACTGAGGTCGGGAATCGAACCCAGAACAACCACTACAAGGACTATCACTTCTACATACGGGGCACCCACTGTACCTACTGCGCCACGCGATGCCCTACTCTCTGCTTGGTGATGACATCTACATTACTCTGTGTCAGTGAGTCATTTCCACTGACAAGCAGAGTAAATGTCATCATGTGTGATGTGAGGGAGTGTGCGTGTGTGTGGAGTGGCGGGGTGTGTATGTTTGAGGGTTGGGGAAGGGTGGTTGCAGTAGATTAGCCAGGTTGGGATGATTGGGTTGAGGATTAGATGGATTCAGGAACAGACACGTCTGTTTACTCCTCAAAGGCGACCTATAATAGGCTGATTGGCAAGGCTGATTACACACACACATGCACATGCATGCACATGCACACACGCAGAGGCAAGCACACATATTCAAAACCTTGCATGATCATTAAGTTGTTGCCTTTATACCCAGCATCTCCTTTCCTAAATTTAGATGTAAAGTCTGCCTCCCCCTTCATCTCAGACACACTTCCCATTAGAATGGAGAGAGCTTGCAATCAGAGACAGTGTGTAACCAAACCCAGCACAGGCAGGTAAGGGGAGCCGCAGTTAGGCAAGTACCCCAAAGGCAGAGGTAGTGCTCTGGTTACCCGGCGCTATGGGAGCATACATGAGCATTGTCTCTACTCACTTCTATTTATGTGCAGGAGACAGAGGTGAAGAGCAGAGTTCCAAATGAGGTGAAGAAAAAGAGAAAGGCAGGATTAGATACCTTGCAGGTTAGAGAAAGGCAGAGAGGGAAAAGAAGAGGATGGGAAGAAAAATCGTCAGGGAGCGGTTTAAGATTACAAAGGGGAGCATCATTCATAGCTGGCTTGAGTTGTGATAGACAGCTTATGCTTTTAGACGATTGAAGCGGTCCTCCAGTTTTCTAGGGCCTCTGAGGATGTTCTCCATCCCTGCTTAAACTTGCTTTTCACAATCTAGAGTCTGAGGTACACAGAAAGGTAAAGCACAGTGTAAAGCTAGTTGATATGATTGATCCAAACATATTATAGGCAAAGAAGCCAAAGGGAGGAACAGACAACACCCAAGAGAAGTCAAGTCTTGGGGAACCAAATGATTGAGCCTTCGGGGTAAATAACAAGTCATGCAAGAACAGGGGTGAAGCTGTTCAGCTGGAGAGACGAGGGAAAGAGGGATATAGGCTTCACAAGGCGAGCTAAGCAGTCCAGAGCAAAATTAGTCCACAGAGAAAGAGGGGGCTGACACTGGACAGAAAAGAGATCAAGGCTGACTCAAGTCTCTGCTGCCTCTAACCTGATTAGGGAGAACAGGAGCGGTGAAGGAGCTGAGTTCGGAGACCCGATCAGCAGAAAGTTCAAGCCAGCAAGAAAAGAAGAAAAAAGAGAAGGAATTACAAGAGGGAGCCTGACGAAAGAAGCCTCTTAAATCTGGGAGCTGGAATTGGAGCCGCAGGAACTGCAGAGGGGAAGCCACAAAACCGCAGTAAGTAAATTAGGAGGCTGCGGCTGGAAAAATGTATAATGAAGTCATGGGCGGGGGAAAGAATTTGTGGTTTTCGGAGTGCTTTATGTACTACACCTTAATGAATTGATTTCCTGCTTTTACAGCATTTCCATTTCACCATTCACTTTGATGCTTCTCTTATTCTTCACAGCTTAAAAACCTCTCCTCTTTCTTCAGTCTAGTCAGACTTTTTCTTCTGTATCTCCTTTCCCCGGATTTTAACTTCTTATTTCTCTCTCCCAATTCTTGTCACATGTCTTTCCTTACTCTCTGGACTCAACATACCCAAAGGTGAAGATGCCTGCTAACGGAAACCATCCCTTGAAGTTACAGTTTGGTCTCATCAATCATGAGGGTCGTTACCTCACTGCAGAAAACTTTGGTTTCAAGGTAAACAGTGCAAGCTAATGAAACTGTTTTGGTGGTGGTACATGTCATCTGTAGACATAATGTATTTAAAGGACACCTTTTTGTGTCTCAGCTGAATGCATCAGCTCCAAGCCTAAAGAAGAAGCAGATATGGACTCTAGAGCAAGACTCCCAGGAGACCCAAGTTGTGTATTTACGCAGTCATCTGGGACGCTACTTGGCTTCTGACAAAGATGGCAAAGTCACCTGTGAGGCAGATGGCCATAACTCCGACTGCCGCTTCCTCATCATACCGCAGTCAGACGGCCGCTGGGCCCTCCAGTCTGAGCAATACCTCCGCTTCTTCGGTGGCTCTCGTGACTACCTGTCTTGTTTCGCTCAGATAATCACAGATGCCGAGCTTTGGGCAATGCACCTGGCTCTGCATCCGCAAGCCAACCTGCTGTCTGTCGCCCGTAAGCGCTATGCCCACCTCTCTACGGAGGATGGGGAAATCGCCGTGGACAGGAACATTCCATGGGGTGTTGAGGCGCTCCTGACTCTCGTCTACCTGAACGGGAAGTACTGCTTAAAGACCTGTGACAGCCGCTTCCTCAGCAGCGATGGAAAGCTGCTGAAAGAGAATGGGAGGGCCACAGCATACACACTGGAGCTGAAGTGTGGGAAGCTTGCCTTTAAAGACTGTGAGGGAAAATATTTGTCTCCCATGGGCCCCACAGGGACCCTGAGGTCAGGACGATGCTCCAAGCCAGGCAAAGATGAACTGTTTGACTTGGAGGAGAGCCACCCACAAGTGGTTTTGATAGCAGCTAATGGCCGTTATGTCTCCAACAGACAAGGTAAGAAAACACAGACCTATTTTTAAAATAGTTTCCTCTCTAAAATCCTTAGATTCATTGAATCTCTGCTCCAAGGTCATCTTGCTAGTCTTCTAGAAACTTTGCACAGACTCCCAACAAGCTGATTGAATGAACAAAGGCTGACCTTCAGTGCCTTTGCTGATGGTCAAGCAAGCTTTTGCTGACACATGCTGACCTGCTTACATTCATAAAGAAGCTGAAAATGATGATTGGTAAGGGGTGCATGGTAATTATGAGTAATACACTTTGCACTTATTATGCATAAGTTACAGTTAACAGATGCATCTTTCCATTAAAATAAGACAGATACGACTGATTCACAGTGTGGGCCTCGTGCAGAGCACCAGAGGGGAACGGCGGATTTTGGAATGGGACTTTGTCTTTGAGACAAAGTAATTACCCCTAAGTCCATTGGCTTCACCACCTGCCAACCAGCACTGGCATTAACTGAGAATGAGTCAGTATGCATGATGTTTGGCCAACTCTTTTATTTAAATGATATTGGAGGATTTTCCAGCATGATCGACCTTTTCAAGTTCACACCTCAACATCTCTGTCAGAGTTAAGTCCAGGCTTTAGTGATGTCAATCCAAAATTTTCACTTAAAATCAACTTTACATGATTTTGTAAATAATGATAATTTAATGCAAAGTTGGCATTTTAATGGACTTTCAATGCAACCTTTAGAGCAACTTTGCATTAAAAGTGTCATTATTTACCAAATGATAAAGACTTCTTCATGTTCATGACATGTTTATGACAGTGTCATGTCAGTGTCATGTCAGTGTCATGTCAGTCTTATGCACACCCTTCAAATAAAGTGTTACCATTAGTTTTATGCCACATGTAGGAAATTCATCCCTTACAACGCATTTCCATTTTGTCTTGGCAGTCCACTGAAAATTGTCCGGAAAATTCAAGGACATTATCAAGATGCTTTCTGGCTAATTTGTGATGGACCTGTATATTCTTTTTGGTCAACAGTGATTCTTGTCTTGGGGTGTAGTGGTTTTCTTTTTTACATATTTGTTAAAACTGTCACTATGTCGGGACACTATGGTATGAAACTGATAATCTGTGAAAAAAATCAAGCTCATCTTCCTTCTCCCAGTGCTCCCAGTTCTAACTAAAAATGACAAATAACAGTCAGGCGGAGAGTCTTAGCACTGTTAATCATGCTTGTGGTTGCTGCTCCACACCCCTCACTCCCTGCTTTCTGCTATGCTAAAGCGTCTTCCCAACAGCAGAGCCTGCCATGAATGCTAGGCTAGTTAGCAGAGCCACCCATGACGGCAGATAAACAGTTTTTCCTTGAACGGTGAGTTGTGGTATCACATTGTGCAGCGTGTACACAAGTTTGATTGACAGTACTAAGACCGTCACACTTACTCTGATTGGTTGTTTTGGTGGGAAACAGTGTATTTCTTCAGACAGAACATCTGTCTAGTACTGTTGTGACATGTTGACAATTTTAACAAGCAAGTAAAAAACATGTTTTTATAAAAGTTACATACTGCAGCTTTAAGTGATGCAACTGAGGCCACTCCTGAGAATATTTAGTAACCTACTGTTCTGTTTTCTCTATTTGTGGATGATGGCTTTTTATGTGGTTTATTGGAATCAACTTTGTAATCCTTAGATTGGGGCATGAAGTGTTGTTGATGGTTTCATGTTGTGTGACAGATTATATTGAAGTGGTTTTGTGATTGTACAGTTTGGCAGTAATCAGGCCTGAAGGTGACAAGTAAAACTGGGTATAGTGGACCAAGAAATTGAATTAATTACAGTTCATTTGTGATTAAAGCAACTGAGATTTTGTCATAAAATGGCCTCAACATAATAAATACATACGTTAATTGTTTTACATCTCTGCTATCTCGTATGCTTAAAATACATTTTGTATTTGTCCCAGTTCATTTAGCTCTCTGCTCTCAGTGATGCGGCTGCCTGTGTCTGTGTTGATATTGAATTATGTCTTTACTCTTCAGTCTTGTGATAGGGGAACTTCAGGCGTTATTTGATCTTGGTGTTAGGCATGACATCACGTCATTGTGCTGATGGACTCCTCGTTGACCCCAAAGTAGTTTCCTCTCAAAACCAAGGTTGAATTTGATCATTGTAAAAACCAGAGCAGTTCTAAATTAGAGTGTCACGTTTCATCTAGTTGAGTTGCCAGAGTCACTTGCCTAGAGTTTCAGTCGCCATGGTCAAAGGACCCATTGGTCTGATTTCAGAATGGATTTGGAGGTAGATTAGCATAGACCAATGGCGGTTGTCAGCACATTAGGTCATGTCAGCCATCACTAGGCAGATTCTAGTCTGCAAGCTCAAGTTGCTACAACCCTGGATGCTGTAACTGAATCTCTCCTTACTCATTGTTCCTGGTTAGCAATGGCCGCTCCGAGCAGGAACTAAATTGCTGGAAGTATGTAAACTGATTACCATTTGGTTTCATATAAAACAAACATTTGGGATACCATGCTATGTACATTTATGCATGCTGATTATTTTTGGCTACATGCTGCTCCTCATCCTGTTTTTTTTTTTTACTCTTTTAGCCCTCTCTATCCACAAACAAAAGCCTCATATTTTTTTCTGCAGCGCTCGCCCACTCACAATCATGCTATCCTGCTGAGACGAGTGGTGAGTTGTTTTGAATTATTGATGAAGTTGGCCCCCGTTCCTGGAGGGCGAGGGGGGTGGGTGGGGAATCTGCTTTCAGAAACCCAAGCTGCCTCTTACCTGCAGCCAGAACTTCCACCCCATGAGTCCGGCTCTAACCCGCTAATCTAACCTGCAAACAGTAAGGCTGACGGGTTTATTTGGCTTTTATTATACATTAAGAACTAAATGTGTATAATGAGATTTATACACATTATACACATTTGGAGGACAGTGCATTATACACATTTAGTCCACGTTATGGTCAAAATTCCTGTGTTAGTCCAAGAGGTTTATATCCAGCTTTAGCTAGTTTAGAGACAAAGCTAACACTAACGTTTACTTCTTAAAGGGGTAGTATTGCATAAAATCAACTTTTCTGAGCTTTAAATCATGATATGATGTTATGCCTTCATCAAAAACATACTTGAAATGTTACCTTGATTCTTTCATGAATGTTTGAGAAATTTTTGTATTTCCCATGGCAACCAATCAGCTGTGTAAAACACCTGGGTGGACCGAGCACCACTTTCAAGACGCAGCTCCTTCTTGGAGCTGCAGCTTCTGAACTTTCGCCTCTCAGAGTAGCAGTCCTCCACTCAGCTCCTTCAGACTAGCCACCAGCAATTAGCAAACATCTAAAGGAACTGTACACCTGCTGAGCTCTCTGTAAGACCGCTGGTAAAAACATTGTTAAAGGGTTAATGAGGAGCCATGTTGTGATGTCTTCCTGAAGGCGTAGCTTCAGAACGAACAGGAGTTTTTAAAGGGACAGAGGTCCAATTTCAAGGCTCTAAGTTACAAAGCCAAAGTTCTTATAAGTCATATTTGATAATTACAGCATTTTTATAACAACTGAAGGTAACATAGCTACTTGATCGTGCTATAAAATGGCACGATGTGACACACATACTGCTCCTTAAACTGAGACAGATGTTACCAATGAATCACACATCTTAGCTGTGGTTGCCAGGGAAGAAATTCACACCTCAACAGAAATTACTTCAAAAACACCAGTAAATCTATAAAAGCTGATTGAAAATATGATTCTGGATTAGGAAATTTTGAATTTTACAGCATGCACCCTCGACAGATCATGAAACTTTTGGGTTGATTGGACAAACGTTTTGTGCTTTGATTGATGAATAAAACATAAATTGTAAATAAATTATACAGCCTCCTCTTAGCTCTGATTGGTTGTTTTTTGTTGGGAGTGAAGCATTTCTTCAGATGACAATAGTAGCTCAGGGACGAGGTGGACGAGATCAATCTTTTCACAGATTAACTGTCTCATAACAGTTTTAGCAAATATCCATCCATCTATTTTCTTTACACCCTTGTCCCTTAGTGGGGTCAGGAGGGTTTGCTGGTGCCCATCTCCAGCTAACGTTCCGGGCGAGAGGCGGGGTTCACCCTGGACAGGTGGCCAGTCTGTCGCAGGGTTTTGCAAATATATAACATCATATTTTTGTAAAAGTGACATACTGTAGTATAGAAGTATAAAAGATGATTATTTTATGGATTCAGTGAGTCGGTATGTATTGTATGCAGTGTGTAATGTTTAGTCTCATGATCTTTCACTGGTCAGTCACAACTTTCTTGATAAACATTTCCACAAGAGTCAATGTAAAAATGACTAAAGCCAAGAAACAAGCTCTGTATTTTCCAAAACAATAGACTTTCTCCATCCATACACAAAGCCTAGGACAAAATGTGTTGGAAAAAGTACAAAAATAAACAAAGGAAAGTGTAGTCGTGATGGATGAAAAGCTGGGAGCTCATGGATAATAAGGGACGCTGGGATAGTGGCATCGGCTTACTATTAATAATTGATGTCAGAGCCGACTATCGTTGATGGATTAGTTAGGTCTGCCCCACTTCCAGACTTGTAGGTAGGACAACCTGAGGAAGGGGAGCTAGATCTGGGCTTCGATCAGAAATAAGACACTAGAACCTGTGTGTTATTCAGGAGCTCCTGGAAGTGCACTGATCCATTTGTTTCTCTCCTCCTTTGCTTTTTCTTGACCATCAAGTGTGTCAAAGATGCTCATCAACAATACCGTCAATAAATAATCATGCCAGCTCGGATTAGAGCACATCCAATCTCCCTTCCCCTCTTTTTTTGGCTTTCTTTTCCTTCTTCCTCCACCTTTCCTTCCACTGTCGGCTCTTGTCTCATCTGTCAGACAGCAACTATAAGGTCCCAGCTGAGCTCTGTCTGAAGATCATTTCTGGGTTGAATTAGTGTGAAATAGACATACGGAATAGGTAGACTAAGCATGACATTGAGCTGGGATGAGAGAGAATGGGAGTGATAGGCCCCCAGGCGTCGCTACGGAGTGGAAGGGCTTAAATTTATGCTTCAGATGCACTTAAGATCAATGATAATTTAACCAGCTGTACGACCTAATGATACCTAGTTTATCAAGTGTGAATAAGATGTGATTAAACCATCCCTGCAGCTCAGTGAGCGTGACATCTCTGTCGCGTATCATCCCCTCTCTTCTACCGGTTTATCTCTGCGGTCGCTTTTCAAATGCCCCAAAAGAATATTTCAAACAAATTGGATTAACACTGTCACGAACGAGCCGATGAAAGCTGAGCATCTAGTTTGGAGACTTTATACTGACAAAAGTCATCTGCAGCTCTTTTGCCTTTATATTTTGCTTGAAAGAAGTCAGACTTTTTCTCTCACCTGTTAAAGTGCTCTTCAGCTCACTGGGGTTTAGAATGCGGATTTGACTCATTTAGATTTAATAACAATCGCACAGCTTTCCCATGTTGTTTGATTATAAACAAACTAAAGGTTAACACATGATCTGGAACAACAGGGACAAGAACAAGAACAAAATTCCCACTGGCCAGGACATTCCATACTTCACAGGAACTATTTTGAAATCTTCACTGGTCAGTCCTACTGCAGAGTTTGTATAATAATGGCTGCACACCAAACAGGGAACGAGTTCTGACCAGGTAAATGTGACAAGAACAAACTGCAAGAACTCCCAAACTAGAGCTGCAAGAACACAATTTAAAGGGGAAGTATTAAGTGTTTTCTAGGCATATAGTGCCATTTTAGAGCACAATCAAGTAGCTATGTTAACTTCAGTTGTTATAAAAAATGCTGCATATACTAAATATAGCTTAAAAGAAATTTGACTTTTATATTTAATGCCCTAAAATTGGGCCTCTGCCTCTTTAAAATCTCCTGCCCTTTCTGAAACTCCGCCTTCAAGAAGTCACAAGGCTCTTCTATTAACCCTTTAACCCTCTGATGCATGAATTATGAATCCCTGAGTCAAGATTTTTTTTTTTTAAATGTGTTTTTACTCTTCTTGGGGCATAAAAAAAACAAACATGAACTTTTTTTTTCAAAAATTTAATTTTTTCAGGAAGTCACAGAAATGTCCACTACGGTGGACTACATGCGCTTCAGCACTCAACATAGAACAGTATGAACTTAATTGAAGAATACTTTAATCTGAGTTTGACCCCTTATTCCATTGTGGGCTTTGAAAAGCACTTGAACATACTTTCATACACTCTAACATTCTATAGCCCTTCTGTTTAGTCCAAACCAAAAGAACAATCTTCAACAAACACCTGCATCTCCAGAAATTCTCTTCTAACTTTTCTCCTAACTCATTTTCCTAACTCCTAGGCTACATAAAAATTGGCAAAGCATCCAGGGCACAGTGCCACATGGCACTGTTTGGAGATGTATTTGGTCTTCCTTGAGCATGCAGCATCGTGGCATCTGTTTGCATTTTTGACTTGGGTGAGTCCAGGCCAGTGATTTTCTGCGCTGAACCTGACTTCACTGGGTACTTTGGTCACTGCTCTGCACTTTGCTGAAGGTGGGGCTCCATTGGGTCTTCCTCTACTGTTTTGCTGAATGGAGTTAGAATTTATCAGTGCATGGGCCACAGAAGCTTTGAAGATAAGGAGATTCATATTTTCCAATCCAGACATCAGGTAGAGTCGCCAGGCATTTACAACAGTCACATCCAAAAAATGAAAGAACACTGATGTTCCATCGCTTGTTTCTACATCTGTGGGGATACATTGCCACACACTGGTCAACAAGATCCACCCCACCCATGTGTTGGTTATAAAGGGCCACTGAGTAGGGATGTTGCACACTGATCTTGGTTTGTTCTTTCTTCAGCCATCTTTGGGCCGTGTCTTCAGGGGACTGACCTGCACAGGTTGATGCCATGTGGATGACTGAGCTGTCAAGCCAACGTGTGACAGTGATGTTACTGTTTGTACAACAGAGCAGGCTCCTCTGCCTTCTTTTCTCAGTTGTTTTTCACTCTTAAGTTTCTGACTCGCTCCTTTCACTCTGTTTGCTCTGCGTGTACCTGTGCCATAGATGCCTAGGTATTTCAAGGCCTCAAGGAGTGGAATGCTGCAGAAGAAGTTGTCAAAAAACACCTTGTGGTTTTGGGGCTTTAATTGGCGCATCACTACATCTCCAGTCATTCCCAAACCACTGCTCTGACCTCTAATTGCTGAGCCCTGGTACACTTCAAATTTGTACATACACTGCTCAAAAAAATAAAGGGAACACTTAAACAACACAATATAACTCCAAGTAAATCAAACTTCTGTGAAGTCAAACTGTCCACTTAGGAAGCAACACTGATTGACAATCAATTTCCCCTGCTGTTGTGCAAATGGAATAGACAACAGATGGAAATTATTGGCAATTAGCAAGACACACTCAATAAAGGAGTGGTTCTGCAGGTGGGGACCTTCTGCTTTCACACTCGTGGTAGCATGAGACGGACTCTACAACCCACACAAGTGGCTCAGGTAGTGCAGGTCATCCAGGATGGCACATCAATGCGAGCTGTGGCAAGAAGGTTTGCTGTGTCTGTCAGCGTAGTGTCCAGAGGCTGGAGGCGCTACCAGGAGACAGGCCAGTACACCAGGAGACGTGGAGGAGGCCGTAGGAGGGCAACAACCCAGCAGCAGGACCGCTACCTCCACCTTTGTGCAAGAAGGAACAGGAGGAGCACTGCCAGAGCCCTGCAAAATGACCTCTAGCAGGCCACAAATGTGCATGTGTCTGCACAAACGGTTAGAAACCGACTCCATGAGGATGGTATGAGGGCCCGACGTCCACAGATGGGGGTTGTGCTCACAGCCCAACACCGTGCAGGACGCTTGGCATTTGCCAGAGAACACTAGGATTGGCAAATTTGCCACTGGCGCCTTGTGCTCTTCACAGATGAAAGCAGGTTCACACTGAGCACATGTGACAGAGTCTGGAGACGCCATGGAGAGTGGTCTGCTGCCTGCAACATCCTTCAGCAACTCAGAATTTGCTCATATCTGTTTACAGACATACCATCTGCAATTATTAAAAGACGAAGGTCATCCTCACTGGACCAGTACATCCTTGTCCAAGGATACTGAATGTGCCCCATGACCATGTTGAAAAATGTGCATTTCTTCGCTTGTCACTGCCAGA
The DNA here is from genome assembly GCF_904066995.2 of Poecilia reticulata. NCBI lineage: Eukaryota > Metazoa > Chordata > Actinopteri > Cyprinodontiformes > Poeciliidae > Poecilia > Poecilia reticulata. The sequence continues at coordinate 22,818,479 of NC_088848.1, read as the reverse complement.
TTTTCTTTCCCTTTCTGCAGCACATACATGTTGGTGTTATGCACTGTCTCATCAATGAGATCTAAGGGAAACAAATACCTAAAGAAATCAATTGGTTCTCTTCCATCAACATTTACCCTTCTTTCTCCTAGAAAAGGTGGCAGGTCTCCATCAAAGTTAGTCTTGAACTTTGCAGACATATTTGCGGGGTTGAGTGCAGACATGGCCCTTGTGAACATTTCTCTGAGTAGGTATCATGTGGACATTTTCCTCAGCTCCCTCATCTTGCTGACCTCCCTCTGCAACTTGTCCTTCATCATCCTGACTCTCATCATCTTGACTTTTAGCATTCTAACTGTCTGCATCTCCTTCATCATCCATATCTCCTATATTTCTAGTGTTCTCTGGTAGCCACACCTCATCACTGCTGTCACTATACTCATCATCAGAGGAGTCAGAGGGAATTTCCTTGACTATTCTATAGTGTTCCTTATTCTTTGCTGCACTTGTGGTCTAAAAGTATGAGAAAATTATAATTTTACTAAGAAATTATAAAAAAGTATATTTTTAAAACTAACTTATAGATATACTCAAAATGAATTAAATTACAAGCAAAACAGTTATAATGAAAGATAAATCAACTACATGACTTATGTTAAAAATATAGTCAGCAATGCATGATGTCCACTGTGTTGGACACATGGTTAATCACAATTTCCTACTTATGTGAAATAAAATTTTCCAAACTAAGTTAATAATATTGTTACTTAGATACTCCTACATGTCAGCATATATTTTTTACCTCTAGGATTCTCTTAGAATAGAAGGATTGAGAGGATATTCCAGGAGTGGTCATCGAGTGTGTCTGTCTGCCAGCCATCTTGGACTCCGATGACATTAACTTGTAGTTACAACAATTTGCCACTGAATTAACCTCAATGGAGGGGAGCAGTAGAGAGCATTCTAAGGATTGATATGCAATTCCACCATAGAAACCATTGCATTTAGGAAACAATGAATTTTAAACAGCTGTCCACTGTAGTGACCGCTACGCACCAGAGGGTAAACCATGTTTTTATCAGCGTTTGCCTGAGAAGTAGCTCCCATAATGCTAATTGCTGCTGGCTAGTCTGGAGGAGCGGAAACTCGGAAACCGCAGCTCAGAGGAAGAAACGTCTGAAGGCGGTGCTAAGCCAACCTAGGCGTTTTGCAAAGTTTAATGGTTGCCATGGAGATTAAAGGATTTCCCAAACATGCATGAAAAGAATCAAGGCAACACTCCAGTGGTTTTGTTTAGGGAATAACATTATAACATCATGTAAACCTCAAAAAAGTGGATTTTACATAATACTGCCCCTTGGAGAATGAATTCTGAAAGCACAGTGCAGTTATTGTGGAGTATTTTTTAAAATTTTACAACACAGCTACCTGCTACGAGAACTCAGAACAGTAGTACTCAATCAAACTTTCATGAGTTATTGCTTCAAATGTCAAATGTGCCTCTCACTTTTTGACATACAAAAACATTAGGATGGTGTCTAAAACTTAAAACTGATCACATAAGTTAATTCAGTTGATTATCCATATATTACAGTTGTATTTCACATTTGTTTTGGTTTTAATTCCCATTTAAGCCAGTTGACTCTAATGAAATACAACTGATTTGTAATGTATATAGTAGAAAGTAAAGCAAAGCACAAACCAGGAAAGGTTAAACCAGTTTTGACAAACTCTTACAATATGCAAACGGCTTTCTGGTAAAACTCTGCTAGGAAGACAGATTGATGAGTGACTGGTACGATAAGCATCAGCTATTCCATAATCAGGAAGTGAAGTTTCACCCAGCACTGGTTTCCCTGGAAGGTCTCCTCTCAGACTCAGACCTCGTTTATCTCGAAGACGTAGCTGACAAGAAAAGTGAAGTGTCTGTTTACCGGGGATTGTTGCGCCCACAGGACCGTGACGAGGAGACTCTATAGCCTGGGAACTGGGGAAGATGACGTCACAGAATGTGGTAACTCTGGTAGCAAAGGGGGGAAATGTCAAGCACCTGTTTGAAAAATAAATAAAAAAATAAAGTAAAAAAATCACCCCAGTTTCTTATTTTAATTTAAACAAGCTGAATAGATAATCAAAGCACAGCTGGTTGCTGCTGGAATTTAGAAAAGAAACAGTTCAAACCCACGAGTCTCTTCTTCGGACATCATTGGATTTTTACAACGTCTTCATTACAGTCTGCTATGTAACAACATTGTGTTGGATAATCACTGCAGCAAGGGACTTTTTGTCATAGTCAGCATGTTTAGCTCATTAGTTGTTTTTATTGCTCTCTAAATAAAGACTGGTTTCCAATACTGATGATTTATTGCGTCTACAGCAGTGTTTCTCAACCCTGGTCCTCACTGCCCCCCTGTCCTGCATGTTTTAGGTATTTCCCTTCTGCCACACACCTGAATTGTATCTCTGGGTGATTAACAGGCTTCTAGAGTACTTGATGGTCATGCAATCATTTGAATCAGCTGTTCTGGAATAGAGGCACATCTAAAACATGCAGAGCAGGGGGGCGGTGAGGACCAGGGTTGAGAAACACTGGTCTATAGTCAAAGAGTCCATCCAAAGCAAAGTCAGCATCATGCTGTCAGTGTTCACTGACTGTCTCAATTTCAGTTTTTTTGTTTTTTTTATTAATTCAAGTTTTCCTTCCATCAAAACTGTTGATTCAAGTTTGAATGATTTTCAAATTTCTGATTTGGTCTTGTTGTTATACTGATTTCATGTTGCCTTTTTCTATCTTCAATCATTGTGTTTTCATGATTTCATGATATTTTGTGTCTCGGTTTTTATTTAATCTTGTATTGTTTCCTAATCCTCGGGGCTGAGCTGACCTGACCACTGCTGTGCAGCACTTTGGTGGAGCTCCTGCTTGTTTAAACTGTTCTAGAAATAAAGAATTTAAACTTTGCCTAACTTCAAATTCTTTTGAAGGTAAGCAAAAGCAACTGACTGCAAATTTGTTTTGTTTTTTTTAATGTGTGACATCATCTTTCTAATGTTTGATCAGCTGTAGTTTTATTGCCGTATGGTTTAGGATTGGTTGCCAATTATTTGCTACGTTTGGCCCATACAATCCTCTGCTCATTTCCTGTTTTTGTCTTTATTCCTTTTTTTTTGTAAGGAAGGAGCGGGGATTGCTCTAAAGCTGATTATATCTCAGCCCCGCTGTGAAGAAAGCAGACATCCGGAGCTGCGGGCGGGGTAATGGCTCGGGATGGGGCTTTAGGGAGTCAGGGGTATGCAGGGAGACGCAGGGAGAAGGGGGGAGGGAACAGGTACAGCTAACAAGAACAGGAAGAGATAAGAGGCATGGAGATTAGCGTTGTTAAAGGATTAAGAAAATGTTTGGGGGATATTTTGAGATGCATCTAATTAAGGATTTGGCCCTCTGCAATCTGGTGGTGCGGCAAGCATTTATCCCAACCGAAGCAACAACCTGTTTGAGATGTTGGTTATCCTTACGGCTAAAACAGAAACCATGTGAAACACAGTTTGAAATGTTTAAGAGTAACTGGGAGAGCTGGTAGAAGAGCAGGTTTGATGGTAAAACTTCATGTTTCCTCCCTCACCAGGATGTCACACCGTGGATGGAAGGGTGTCAGAGTTTGTTTGTCGGAAACATCTGTGTTTATCCTCGATGTATAAGCAACGGAAAGGCAAAAAATAATTGCTTTCCAAGAGATTTGCTGAAAATATTTCAAAGGTGTGACTTTTCATCAGGTGTAAACAACAGGAACTGCTGTTTGTAATTGCTGCTACGCGCTAAAAAGAAACCTGCATCAAGTCAGGCTTATTTCTCCTCCACTGGCTCTTTTATTGTATTTACTTTCCATGTTTTTAATATTACCTCAGAAGTAACTCCTCATTTCTTTCTTTCTGACTATACTCTGACCCTTTCTGGGAGGGATAAGGGAGGAAGACGGAGTAATTAGCATTTTAATGTATTAAACTCTTTACTAGACCAATTTTTAATGTATGTATATTGTGTACCTTTTATAGATGTTTCCAGCTGTACGATTTTTAATGCTGTGTGGATGTGAATTAATGTGTGAGCAACAGACAACTTTAATTTCCCTACGGGATTAATAAAGTTTTACCTAACCTAACCTAACCTAATCTACTGAAAGTACCAACTGGCTTTGGTTCTATTCTGTTTCAGACCTGAGGTTCAGTCCAAAACCTAAAGCTGCAGTTATTGTGTTTTTTCTGTAAAGTTATTATTTTCTCATAATTCTTTTGTGCATTTCTGCAACCTTTATTCCCAGTTGCAGCTCTAGGTAACCTCACAGAGCATGAACCCCTTTTTGGTTGTTTCAAGCAGCTAGCACTTAGCTGCTTGAAAAATTAACAAATTTGGAGTTTAGGTTATTTATGAGCTAGTATGTTTAAATTTTGAGTCTTGTAAAGTTCAAGAACATCCACAACAGGTTTTCTGTGGGGTTAAAATCCCCAAACCCATTCCAAAAAAAATAAAGCTTTAAAATACAAAGTTGAATTTGGGTTTTAGACAATGAGAAGTGCCAGAGTCACTCTTCATTTACCGTAATTGAGTTCGATTTTTGAAAGCAGAGAACCCGAGATGAGTACGTCTAGGTCTTAAGTTATAAAATAGCTTATTTTTGCTCATTTTTATGTTGCTAACTACTAATGGTAATACCAGATGACAATAAGGCATTTCTCTCCATTTTGTATTCAAGTAGCATATTCAATACAGAAGTCGTACTGCACTATCTGTCTCTGTGTTCATCTAAAACGCGCTAATAAATAGTTTGTACCTGCAGCTTTTTTTTTTTCCTTCTAATTTTTCGTCGAGTTAACGGCGACATGCGTCTTTCCTGTGGCCCTCCCAGGAGTAAGCCTGGCCGCTAATCAAGAAGACGAAACTGACATGGAGACGTTTCAGATGGAGATCGACAGGGACACCAAGATGTGCACCTTCCGAACCAGCCAAGGTTTCTACTGGGCCCTGGTGGCTCACGGCGGCGTCCAGAGCATCGCCACACAAGTGTGAGCGAACGGCCGCGTGATGCGTTCAAATGTAGTCTCGATAAAACCCGCATAGGTTTTATTTTGCACTATTATTAGATGTGAGTGGGCGGGAAACACTAAAACATAGTTTCTGAGCAATTAATTATTTCTAATGTTAAAAATAAAGCCAGTTGGGGAATTATTTTACCTTAAGGTGAGGAAATGCAATGACCTCACCTCATCATAATGATGATGCTTTCATTATGAAAGCATCAGTCATATAAGCTTGGCATATAATCCTAAATTAATTTCTGCCGAAAAATTTACTTAGAAATTTTTGAGGGGGGGAAAAAATCGTGAGCTTGAAAAGTTGAACATCTGCGAGAGAAAAAAAAAACACCGATATTTTGAGATGAATTGCAAAAATTTTCTAGAAAAACTTGTGGAGCTCAAAAATGTCCTTTTTTTCCAGAAAATGTCTGAGATGAATCCCAGTTTATGAGTTTTTTTTAGCAACCTCCTTTTTTCTATCTATAGTGACCCTAATATGTTGTTTTATATAACTTTTTTTTTTACTATGAGAAATAATTAGAGGGATTTTTTTTTGCCGACAGATCTGCAAACACCATGTTTTCAGTGGAATGGCTTAGCCACAAGGTGGCGATAAAAGCAAGCAATGGCAAATACATCTGCACCAAGAAGAATGGCCAGTTACTGGCAGTCAGTGACACCATAGGTGACTACATCTCTCTTTCCTGCCGGATCTCCTCATCTCTAAACCCTCGTTGAGCCGACTTGTTTGGTTTTTCCTCCAGGTGAGGACGAGCAGCTCACTCTGAAACTGATCAACCGGCCCATGCTGATCCTGAGAGGGGACAACGGCTTCATCTGCCACCACAGGAACTCCAACACGCTGGACGCCAGCAGATCAGTCTACGACATCTTCACCCTGAAGTACAGCAGTGGAGCCTATCACATTAAAGGTCAAGTCCAGTTTAATACCATAACACATTCAGCAACAAGGCAGTGAAACGTGCTTTACATCGTTAAGACATCTTACAGTCATCAATTGTGAAACAAGCAATAAACATTACATTTTGTACATTTATTACTAATCAGAAGTGTCTCTAAACAAGTTGGGTTTTCAGCCTGGAACTCAGTGTTTTGGCTGTTTTTGCAGTTTTCTGGAAGTTTGTTGAAGATTAAGTGTAGCTTAAAAAACTGAATGTTGCTAATCTCCCCCACTCAGCTCCTTCAGACTAGCCTGCAGCAATTAGCAAAGAGCAAACATCTGGTTGAACTGCATCAGCTGAGCTCATTATAAGAGCTACTTCTCAGTGCAACGCTGGTTAAACATTGTTAAAGGGTTAATAGAGGAGCCATGTTATGATGACTTCCTGAAGGTGGTTTCAGAAAGAGCAGGAGTTTTTTAAAGAGACAGAGGTTCAATTTCAAAGTGATAAATTACAAAGTAAAAATTCTTTTAAGTCATGTTGTGATGATTTAAAATCACATGAGTTTAGATTTTTAACTCACAAATCATGTAGCCCAGGGCTCCAGTTTCAACAAGTTAAATTACAAAGTAAAAATTCTTTTAAGTCATATACAGTATAGCATTTTAATAACAACTGAAGGTGACATTGTTACTTGACGGTGCTGCAAAATGGCACCCTGTACCTGAAAAACACATAGTACTGGCCCTTTAAGCTCCCACGCAGCAGGTCACCGGTCTGCCCCTCACTGGTTCCTCTGTGCCGTTGCAGGTGTGGATGGGCGGTTCTGGTACGTGAACAGCGGCGGGCTGGTGTGTGCAGACGGCGAGGCTCCGGAGGATTTCACCCTGGAGCTCCTGGAGCGTGGCCGGCTTGCCATCAGAGGGAAAAACGGAAAATACCTACGCGGAGACCAGGGAGGGACGCTGAAGGGAGACGGACTGAGCCTCAGCAGCTCGGCTCTGTGGGAATTCTAGAGCGAACCAATACGAGACCCAACTGTTCTGCCAGGCTCGGAGATTCAGAGGAGAGTCTCTAAAGTTTCCTGGTGCTGAAGAAGGGGTTGGATGTTCAGCTGAAGAAGAGCTGGAGGAGAGACCATGCAGTATGATCAGCCAACAGAAGTATTTTCCAAGATCTGTAGCCTCAAAATTAGCCTGAATAAACATTAGTTTGGTGATTTTCTTTTAGATTGTTTTCCAGTAGATACTTGATGCAAGAAGAAATTCATGTCTGAAACTGTAGAAATAAAGGCATTCAGTCATAAGTGGAAATTTTCTCTTCTTTGCCTTCACTTTATGCTATTAAAATCGGGCGCTAACAGATGTAGAAGTTAATCATGGGTACAAAATAAATCTCAAACTAATTTAGGGATTAAGTGATGTATTTCAGGCTGGTGTGATCATAACAGACTCCAATGTTTTTTTTTCAGAACAAGAATCTATGAACACAAGAGCTTCTGTAATTTCTAAATTTCAAAAAATTGTTGCTGGGAAAACCCACTTATTGTATCAAACAGCAAGCTTCCAGGAGAACTTTGAATATTTGATCACCCAAATGGTAGTTCACGTTTAAATGGGTTTGCTTCCTGGCAAAGAACCAGCTTTTAAATCCAGTTCATCCATTTTTGATAAGGCTGAGGTTTGGGCCATATTAATAACCTGCGCTGTCCATTCCACGTGTGTTTATAGGCTTTTATTTCACGCTGAAGTTAAAGAATTTCAAATGGTCCTCCTTTATCATACCACCAAAATTCTGATCTGATTACAGAAAGTCCAAGACAAATTTACGATTGTGGAGTTTAAAATGCATCACTGGCCAAGTTTTCATTACAAATGCTCGCAAAACTTTGTTAATATTCCACTAATATAAAAAAAAACAACACAATTTTGCTATTTTGCCGTTTTCATTGAATATGAAACGCAATTCAAATCAGACGTGATTATCCTCCTACCACTTCCCCAGATAGCACAAAATGTTAAATCAACGTTGAAAAATAGTTAGAATCGTTGATTTTTGGTTGAAGTCGACAAATGATGGTGGATCAACCATCAAACAACCATCCAATCAAACCGTTGAAACTGTCATTGAATCAACGTTGTTTTGTGGTTGAAATCTGATGACTGAAATGCCGAGGTCGCATCAACGTCTGATCAATGTTGAATCAATGTCAGCTGTTTTGCTGAATTATGATCACAAAGGTTGAATTTATGATTGAGGTCAATGACAAAACTGGAGCAACCATCAAACAACCATTCAATTCTAGCCAATTAACTAACGTTGAAAATGTGTCATTGAATCAATTTTGTTTTATTGTCGATATCTATTGATTGAAATGCCAACATCGAATCCAGTGTGTTTCAGCACTGGTCCTCCAGGCACACTGCCCTGCAAGTTTTAGGCATTTCCCTAATTCAACACACATGATTTCAATTGACGTCTGATTAACGGGGTTTTGCTGAACTGAAAACACGCAGGTCAGTTTGCCTTGAGGACAAGGTTTGGGGAAGAACTCGTGGTCTAAATGTTCAATCAATGTAAGTTGTTTTTCACACCTCCCTTCCCCCTTAAATTTTCACATTTTATTTTGTTAAAGATTTTTTTGGCTCTAGTGGTCTTTATTTGATAGTTAATTGACAAGAAAGGGGGAAGTCATGCAGCAATGGTTGCCAAGGCTGGGAATTGTACCTGCGACAGCTGCATTAAGGACTAAGGCCTCCATATCTGGGTTGTGCTTAGCCAACCCCTGCGCCACCACAGCACACCCCATTTTAGGTGAGGGTTAGTCACATTTTTAACTTAAGCACTATGTGTTGACAACATTGAGTTGTGATTCTGTTCTGTACCCAGATTGCACATGATGCCAAATCAACATTGAATTAACATCTTTTGCCAACAAGCCAACAGCAAAGCAGCTGTGTGTTTGGGACATCTCACTTATGTAAATAGCAGGGGTGGACCGCTTCACTCCTTGTAGTAAGTCAGGGGTGTCCAAGGTCGGTCCTCGAGGACCGGCATCCTGCATGTTTTAGTTCTCTCTCTGGTTTTACACACCTGGATCAAATGATGGCTTGTTAGAAGCCCTAAGAGGAATATTGACAAGCTGAAAAGGTTGTTACTACCACCAGGGAGAGAACTAAAACGTGCAGGATGCCCATCCTTGAGCTCTGGGTCAGAACATTTTATTACTAAGTGGGGGTTAATCATGCTTCAAATTAAGCACAACATGTTGAGAACATTGGGTTGTGATTCCTTTATGTACATTTTCTTACTTGTCTGCAAATATTATTACTGACTGTGCATAATGTGTTGACACAAAAACATCTACAAGTCTCTACTAGGAGTTGTACAGTCTGACTCCCCCTTTTTACACTAGTGGTTTGTCCCAACCTAACAGCCATTTTGCTGCTGGCTTGCTTGCAACCGGCTTCTGAATTGAATTCTCCTCTGAGCAGTTTTATGGTAAGTTTTTCAATATTACTTTGATCTTAAATGTGTTTATTGAAAAATAAGGGCATTGTTTTGTGCCTATACTAATTCTGGTTATTTTGGGGCAAAACAGATATTTTTAATAATTCAGGTCATGTCTCATTTTGCATTATTTTCATCCTTAATTTTATTAAAATATATAGTAAGATAAATAGTAATGAAAGATTAAAATTAACTTAACAGTGAGTGTACATGGGGAACTATATGGCATTTGTTCTCAGACCTGTAACCAGTACAGTTTAATCTTTCAGAACTTTTCAAATGTTTACCATCTTTCTAACCGGCACCTTCCTCACTTTTATTTTTGTGTTTTCCAGCCGTTGCTCTGCAGTTTGACCGAAAGCTGACTCTTGAGGACTGCAGTAAAACTGTCAAGAAGTGGCTTCATTACACGCCAGAACGAGAGGAAGACATCACATGGAATCAAAGTGACTCCACCCAGAGTCTAACTGGGGTTACCACAACTTGTACCGTTTCCCTAGTCCATACAGTACAAAGCTTAACCTCATGGACTCTGTTCTTTTGTGGACAACAGACTGTTCTGACAGTCAAAAAGTCAAATATGTTTAAAGACTGTCCCTCTTTTCTTAAATAAAATGTTATATCAAACCTAATGTTATTTTTAAACTTTTGTACATACTTTACCCATGATCTGCCAATAATGTAGTGTTTAAAACCAGTGAAGAAACTTTTAGTGGTATGTTATGTAGACCTATCAGACCTAAAAATGTACATAAAATATACAATATACATAAATCCTTAGCTTTCATTCAATATGAAATCAACCCAAATCTGCACGTAGAGCCACATTCAGATGATTGAATCAACATTGATTCCTAACTGATTCAATGTAAAAACAGATATGCATGCAGATCCACAGTCAAGAGTGTTGAATCAACATTGATTTAATGTAAAATCAACAGAAATATGCATGCAGAACCAGATTCAGATGAAGGTTGAATCAATGTTGATTCCCAACTGATTCAATGCAATATCAACACAAATATGCATGTAAATTGACATACAGATGGTTGAATCAACATTGATATGTCAGTTGTGGTTGAAACCCTAACGTTGATTCAACATATAAGTCACCAGCCACTTTCAATGTTGATTCAATGTTTCTGGCCGACATTGATTCAATGTTGTTTCAATCATTCTGTGCTATCTGGGTCCTGTCTTCCTTGTGGTTTGCATCAGTGGTAACCGTAGTAACATTCGGTTGTGTATCATGTGACTTGTGTGACTCAATAAAAAGTGTCTCCATTTAAGTTTGGCGAAATAAACCAGTTCAATGTGGCCAAAAGAAAACCCAACCTCATCCTGTCGCCAAAACGTTTTAATCAAATTTATGTTTGAAATGTCAAATTACGCAACCTCTCTGAGACACAGAGTGTTTCACTTTCAGCAGATAACCCGGTTCTATTCATGTTCTCCTTTTGCTGCTCAGTTAACCTGGAAGCTTCATGTTTCTGTTCTCAACACATTTATGGTGTAGATCAGTCAGCGATCAGAACCAAACTTTCCGTCAGAGGAAGAATCATCTCATCTGCCCACTTCCTCCAGTTCCAAGAGACTACAGATCAATCAACCACATGCAAATTAGACAGGATTTATTCCTTTCTCTTCACAATATACAACAAAGGAAGAGAGTTTGATCACCAAGTCCCACAAAACTCAGCTGACTTTTAAAACTTAACATCAAAAACAATTCAAACTAAACTGTAAATAAGCCAAGCTAAAAACCATGAAAGTGGAGTTTATAAAAATATATTTAATGTAGATTGCTTTCCAAAACCACTCGGTGCTTTTTCCCATTTTTTATTTTTTTTTTACTTAAGCTTTAGTTTATATGAAAGTAAGACATAACTGTGAAGAGGAAGGAAAAATAAGCATCGGCCTTTTATGTTTTGTTTTTACCAAATCCTCTGTGGCATTCAGATTCAGCTTCCTTTCCTCTGATACCCCTAAATAAAATCAGTGGAAGAGGAAAACCTGCTGAAGGCTGCAGAGGAGACGAGACTTTGGTGGAGATTCACCTTCCAATAGGCCGACCAGACATTCACCTAGAGACGGAACGATCAAAGCATGTTCAGGTGTTGGAATGGCCTAGTCAAAGACCAGACTTAAATCAATTTGCCAAGACTTTGGAAATCTGACTTTTTAGCAAAAAAAAGGAGAAAAGTTTCCATCTCTAGGTGTAAAAGGCTGGCAGAAAAATACAAAGGTACACCACACTTTTCAGTCTTTTCTTAATAATAATGGTAATAATAATAAAAACAGAAATCAGCTTCTCGTTTTTCTTACAGATTATCCTTCACTTTGTGTTGACATGACACCTAAAATCCAATAAAATATATTGTCTCTGTGGTTCTAAAAGCCAAAGCAGTTCAAAGGGTCAGAATACTTTGTGATCCGAACTTTACAGCCAGGCCCCGAATCCTCTGCTGTCTGAGAGGAACTGCAGCATGAGAAGATAATTAGGCAGCTTCATCATCATCCTCAGGTTGGAGAAGGTAGCACGGGGTCGAAGGTCAGCTGAGTGGGTGTCAGAGCATGAGCAGAGGGCCATCTCTGAGCTGCTGGTAAACACGCAGGAGGAGCGGCGTCTGCCCAGAGGACACGCCCACACTGCTGGCCTCCCAGACCTGACCTCGCTGCTCCTGACGGCGCAGGAGAGAGAGAGAGAAGAGCCACGCTATTGGTCGCTTTCTGGACATTTCAGGTTTAAGAGTCATACACGTCTCTTGTGTTCTACACAGGATTGAGGATAAAGCCCAGTGTTACCTCAGCTTGCTGTAGCGCTAGCCTCAAATCTGCAGTGGGAACCGTTCTGGAGGAACCGGCCTTCTGCAGCAGAGTCTGTGTGAGAGAACAGAGCCATTCGTTCCAAACAGACACAAAAAAGGTCCAAATTTGAAGATGTAGGACAGCAAGTAGGTTAAATCAGAGGTTCCTAAACTTGTCCATGCCATGGCCCCCCAAACACATTAACCTTTAGCTGCTGACCGCCTCTGCAATCCACAGAGAATGCTACAGTATGTACAGAAAGGCTGAACTTTACTTGATTTTGTTAGAGGAATTGCTCTAGAAATAAAATTTCTAGAGCAATTTTGCTATGCTCTATAAATATGATAAAAGTAAATCTTATGTTTTGTACTTTATTTAGGAGAAAAAAATTAGAAATTTGTTTTGTTTTTCAATTGTTTCTATGTTAATATGTCACCTATTCACTGTTTCATAATTACATTCATGTAGCGCACATGCTGCCTCATACCTTCTGATTTTAGTTGGCAGTGAGTTCTGTTTTTGAAAATGTTTTCATCAGGTATTTACATTATGACTATTAATCTGATGTTGCACATCTTATCCACCAATCCCCTCTTGCGGTAAGAGGATATGCAATATTTTATACTAATCACATTAAATTGGATTTAACCTCCACAGTTCTTCTGGGTTTTCTTGTCAGAAACTTTTCCACTTCTAGCCTCAGAGCAGTTTGATGAATTTGACAGGCAGCCAATCACAAAGATGATCATTTTAAATTTATTTTTTTCTGCATTTCCGCTATGTGGGACAATAAATGTTGTTTCTATCTTCTATCTCCATATTCAATTTTATTTTAACTTATATTTTATACCAATGATTGATTAACAGAATACATTTATATATGCAAAAATATGACTTAAAAATATATCTGTGGAAAGACTTAAATATTGCTGCTCACATACAACCTCATGTGGAACACAAGGTACTTCCACAATGTAATACCTCAGTGAGAGAAATAAAAATGAACTCCACACTTTTCAGATTTTTATCTGTAAAACATTTTGAAAACCGTTTTCCTGGAGGATAAGTTTCACTTTTGTTGATGACTGACACTGGGGAGCACGTTTAACTGTGAGTTAAGATTATCCACTGTCATAGCAAAGGCTGATGGGAATAAAAAGACACAAAAACAATCGCACAGAATTAAGGATATTGGAGCCGATCGATTGGTTAATCTCTGAATCCTCCATGAGAAAAAGTGAGAACAGGCGATTCTTCTACAAATAACTTGGAGTTTCATTCAACATAACACTCTGGTAAGGTTTATGAAAAACAAGACTTCAGTCCATCTCAACACATTTGGGCGTGACTGTTTGTTGACTTCGGTTGTGTTAAACAGGAGCTGGAACACTTTCATCTGCTTCCTGTCGTCTCCTACCAGGTTAAAAGGAGGAGACAACAGCTAAGCTTAAGGTCGTCTTTAACAAGTTCTAGAAAACTCTGACTGGCAGATTTTGAGTAAAAATTTTAGAATAACCTGTAAGCTCCTCTGAGGTTGCTGGTATATTTAAGAGCGCAGGGTGTGTACCTGAATGCGACGCAGCAAGGCGTAGTGCAGGCCGCACACAGCCGCAACTGACGAGCTCTTCACCTGAACCTCCATGGTGACCAGGGGTTTCGTCTTCTCCTCTACGTTTACCTGCAGACCAGAAGACGGACGCTCGGGTTAAACCAGAAAACGCCAGTCGGAGTAACCAGGTCTCTCCAGTAGAGGGTTCACCTCTTCAGCAGTCAATTTGACTGCAGCGTTATCCGGTGCACTGCCACAGATCACCGAACTGCTCCCGTCAGTCTTGATTCCTTTGCGCTCCGTCTTCACTCCACCACAACCTTCAGACAACAGCCACTCAAGCAAAGAAACACGGGGGCTCCCGGGGGCCAACCCCAAAGCGTCCCTCAGTAACTCTGACGACACACGGACTCTAGCAGAATACTCCTCCGGTCTGGACGCCTGGCCTCCTCCTCTGCACTGGAGCTGCCGTGAGCTTATAAAACCCTGGAGGAGGTCTGCCAGGTTGCTGCTGGACCGGGCCGGAGCCGGCGGGTCGCTGAGCCGCAGGGCGTGCAGCCAGTCCACCGTCAGGGTGTTCAAGGGCAAACTGAAACAGGCGCTCTGCAAGTCCAGAGGGGCCGTCGCCTCCTCCTGTCCCAGAAACCTCCAGAGGGAGAACAGGAGCGAGCAGGTCACGGTAACGGGGAAGGAAGCGTCGCCCGCCGCCGCAACCGGCAGAGACACCTCCACCGACTCCCCCGGGCCGAAAGCGCCTAACGGGAAGGAGTAGTTCATAGACGAGGCTTCCCCTCCTGCTTCTAGAGGACAGGACAGCGGGAGGACAGTGACACTCAGCGTCCAGCCGCGCTCCAGGACGAAAGGACTCAAGTTCTCCAGGACGCATGTCAGGTTCAGGGAGTCTCTCTGAAGCAGTCTGCTCCACCGTACCGAACCACGACATCTGACCGGCTTCAAGTCGGACTCTGAACGGTTCGACAGCAGGAAGCTGATGTTCATCACCTGATTCAGCTGCTTCAGGATCTGATTCTTAGATCTGATGATGGTTTTCAGCACTGATGCTCTGAAGGAAAACAGGATGAAAGCACTTTAGGTTTGGGAAAGTTGGGACACAAAGTAAAACACCCGGAAAATATTATTTAAAATATCATTAGAGGGATATTTAGTTAACAAACTTGGTAAGAGTTTCATTTTCACCCAGTAGCTATGACTCCATTACAAATGTGCACAGATCTTTGTCTATATTTTGCTAAAAAACAATATTACATAAGAAATGAAATTAAAATCACACATGAATCAGCTGTTCATGCGATAAGAAAATAAAAATTCTGGCAGTGATGGATTTAAACAGTTACATTAGATGTATTCATAATTCAGCCATGGTGCTAGCACTCATTATCTATCAGCCAATCAGAGGAGACGTCAGCGTCTTGTTCAGCTGTTGGAGTAACCAGCTCCCTCATATGGGAGCTGCTATGTATGCGATGGAATTATAATCGGCCATTTTACATTAGAGCTGTGGATTCAACATGTTGGAATTACACACAACTTTTTATGAATTGTGATGTTGTGAGAGGAATGAGCCAGCAGCACATAGTCCAAAAACAAAAAAACAAAACAAAAAACCCAACAAACAAAATAAACGCCTCCATTGCAGTTTTAAGAAATACACCTTCTTTGCTATGGTTGAAAAACCACCCCATCCTAGCACAAAAACTTTTGATCAAAAAAACGTGAGTTTTTTTCTAAACGTGTTCCCATTAAGCAAATTTATTTTCCTAATTTCAATTAGCGCAGTTTTACGGTAAACGGAAACGCAGCTGGTTGAACTCATCTCTGGTTTCGCTCATGAATCTAAAACAAACGGACGTCCTTCGGTTGGTGTACCTTTCACAAATGTCCCCAATGGCAGACAGGATGTCCCCGACGCTGCGTCCAACCTGGGAGGAGGGACGCTTGGACAAACCATCCTCCTGTGTCCCAACAGGGAGACGAATGGACTGCAGCCGCCCTCTGACCGACAGACTGAGCAGCTGAACTTCACCTGGGGGTGAAAGTCACACATTACCAACCCACGACCTTCAGGACGCCACACAGAACGGTTCAAAGGTTAAATACGATTAAAGACTCTAAAGAACTTAAGATAAAGGCTTCCAAACCAGACAGTCACTTTATTACTATAACAGAAGGTAGTGAATGATTGAAAAGAGGAAGAGTATGAGTCTACAAGTTATTATAAATTAAAATCGAACAGTTTTGCAGATTTAGAAAGTAAAATTATTTCCAATTCTTCAATGCAAAGAAGAACTAAAGCTCAGCCAAGGTTAGATGGAGAACGTATGAACTATAGATGTAACTTTACTGAAATTCACAAGACGAGACTAAATGACACAAGGTACAAAGTTCACAATCACATATTAACATCACTTTCAACATTTTCAAATTTAGATCAAATTTATGCTGCAAAAAGGCCTTTTTCTGATTTGTTTTTTTTATCAACTACACACGGTCTGCAGTACATTTACCATTGCCTAGTTGCTGTAGGTAGTTGAAGCATATTATACTGCAACTTCATCAGGCGAAGCCAACATGATGGCAACTGATTACCGATGAGTTAAGACAGCAACTAATGATTATTTTTGACAATTTATTAGTTAATCAGATAAAAAAGTTGACATATTGTGAAGATTTAAAGTTAAACTAAGCAGATTTTCATTGGGGGCCCCCATAGCAACATGTCAACACCAGATTCTTCATTCCTAACCAACATACCAACTATCATTAGCATTATTTGCAATTAGCTTACATCGTGCTGATGTTATTATGGCTGTTGATTTTAAACTTACAGGAGTAGCAAACTAAAAATAATTAAATATTGGTTTTTTTGTGGTGTTTAAGTGTGACATATTATTTAAAAACAAGTTTGATATCTCATATTTTCCCAACAGAGGCAGCAGCCAACAGCAAGAAGAAATCTACCTATTATATGTGTAATAACTATATAAATGATATATTAATCATTTTCCATGTGAAACAGCATTTAGTTTGAATTACTCAATGCTATTTTATATAAATAAGTTTTATTTATCATGCTAGCTTGGTGCTTTTGGGGCCTCCTGGTGGTGTGGAGGGCCCTAAGCAGCCGCTAGACTCGCATCACGTCCAAGTCTTTTTTTTTGCCAGAAGTCTATTTTTTTCCCCCTGAATCATCTTTTGACAAAAAATAGATGGTGATTTTTTTTCTTTTTTTTTTCCAAAATCACTTTTTGCAAAAATACAAAATAAAAATAAAAGACTTAGGACATTTTAGGAGGTTGATGATATGCCTTGGACCTGCTCTGCGTGAAACACATTCAATCCTGCACTGGAAATGTGACAAAACATTCAGGGGGTGTGAATATTTTTGCATGGTACCATGTGAGGTGTCATCCATTCACCTGCAGAGCTGCATGTAGGCTGGTGCAAAGCTGCGACTCCGCTCACGTTTAAACTGATGGGTGTGACGAGGGCAGCAGGGTTGGACCGGGATGCTTCGTCCACCATGTCCCCCTGTCTTCCTACTGTCCCAGAAGAACCGTCCCACAAATCCACCATCAGTAGGTCTGACCCGGTGCTGTAGTAAACACGGCTCTGATCCATACAGGCACACTCCACAGGACCTGGGACGCACCCCAGGGTAAACCTGGCGCCGCCACCTCCATCCAATCCGGCCCTGCCAGCCCTGATCAGAACGGCTCTGCCTTGTTTGCCCAGAGCTATCAAGCACCCTGCGCAACCTGCATCGGTTTCCATGACAGCAGATGCTCCGACAAACACGACCGACTGCTCGAGGCTGTGGAGGATCCGGAGCCTGGATCCCGGGATGCGCAGAGGGAGGAAGGACAAGCGTCCGTCTGGCAGGCCGCAGAGCACAACCGGCGATTTGGAGAGCGCCGCTTCTGCCCCAAACAGACGCCTGAAGAGGAGAGGCTGGAGGGAATAGTGGGAACGAGGCGGACGAGGAGGGGAGGAGGCGGTCAACAAGTCGCCGGGATACACACACACCAGCACACATCTGGATTCTGTGTCACCTTGAACTTTAGGCGAGACCAGCGGCAGAGAGAAGGAGGCGAGCAGATCGCAGGGGTCGGACTGGGACGTCCGTTGGGTTTGATACAGAGTCAGTGACCAGGACGCGTCGGTCCGGCAAAGGGTCAAGAGCACAGAACCAACGACCAGGAGGGACGACACCCTGTCGGCGACGGCAACGAGAGACTCAGTAGAGATCTTCAACTCAGTGGGACCAGAACCTGCATCATGGGAGAAACTTTGACCCCCAAACAGATGAAGGGTCAAATCAGATTTACAGACATTAGAGGCGCACTGACAGCAGCAATCACCCATCCTCAAAATGCCAGAGGATTCCCCAAGTGTATTATAATCCTGGCGGGCCATCAGGCCTTACCTCTTGCTGGTGGATTTCCTAGCGGCCCCTACCACTAGCAGGGATTAGCAGATTTTCAGGAAACCTTGATAGACCTGATATACGATTTGACCAATTCCAAGTTTTTTTGTCTGAAAGTTAGACTTCTGTGTGAACAGTTTACAACTAATTATGACCCATGTCTGATAAAATGCACATTATAGTTCAGACTGCAGATGCTTTAAAAACATATCCAATACATATTGAAAATAGTTTCTCATGTGGTTCAGATTGGATTTTTTGCAGGTGAAAAGATCGGAATTGGACCGTTCAGATGGGTACGTGTCAAAAATTGGCAAAAAATAAAAAATAAAAAAATCAGATTTGGGTTGCATTTGCCTGATGAGTGAACATAGTTTATGCTACTGAGTGACGGGAAGTGATTTGTACCTGGGTACCAGCAGCTGGATGTTGACGCAGTACACTCCACTCCAGCATGCCACAAACAGGAGCTGCTCATCATGGCTGACAACCAGATCCCTCACAGCAGCAGGCATCTGAAGAACCGCCTGCAACACAGCAACCAAACAGGAAGTAACAGGAAGGAGTTCTGTTTTCATCAACTGTAATGAAAACACAACATTAGAATATTAAGTAAGACCAATAAAAACGCACTTTTAATACAGCCATCCATCCATCTTCTTACACCCTTATCCCTTAGTGGGGTCAGGAGGGTGCTGGTGCCCATCTCCAGCTAACGTTCCGGGCGAGAGGCGGGGTCACCCTGGACAGGTCACCAGTCTGTCGCAGGGCAACACAGAGACACACAGGACAAACAACCATGCACACACACACACACACACACACCTAGGGGCAATTTGGAGAGGCCCACTTTTAATACATTATGGGAAATGTATTAATTTCCCATAATGTAATGACCGCTGCCTTGCCTGCTGGTCCAACAGACAGGCACTCCCCCCCCACAGAGGGCAAGCTAAAAAAGCAGGCTGGTCACTGTGCTGTGTTGGTGAAAAGTTGACATACTTTTCAGTGGTTGACATTTCTGTTTTTAAAATGTATTTTTATTGGTCTTATGTAATATTTGCATTTTCTAAGAAACCTAATTGGGGATTTTCATTAGCATCGAAATGATCAAATGCTTATTTCAACAGTTTGTGTGAAATGAATCTACAGTATATAGTACAGGAAGGACCTTCGGAACTGATTTACAGAAACATAAACTTTCCAGCTTGCATCTGTGAATTAATCACTTCAAACATAAACCTGCTTACCCTCAGTGTTTTCTCCTGCGCAGTGAAGACATAAACCTCCTCACCACCAGTACAGATGAAAACATCCGTCCCAGTTCCACACTTGACCAGCGGTGTTCCAGATTTTCCTAAAAGGCCGAACTCAGCCCAAGACTCAGCAGCGCACCGTCCTTCCATCATGACTACAAAGTTTCATCAGGGCGACACGTTTTCTACACATCTAGTTTATCAGCAGGGTTAGTGGCGAAGTCAACTTTGTGACCAGCTGTTGACAAGAAGAAGACGTCAGAAGTCCCGCGCCTCGTTATTTTAACCAATGACAGTCATGAACTACATTACCCATGATCATTAGACGGAAATGCTGTGAAAAAAAGACCGAGGGTTTTTCTTTTTTCCGCTCTATCCTCTTGTTTTACTGAAGTTAGAGGCTCTAGAGCGAGTAGGTTTAAAGTATTTTCATTAAGCAGAGAAATAATAAATACAATTAAAAACAAACAATGCTGACATTTAGAAAATTACCTTACTTATGTTCCCACAACACCAGAGCTCTGTCTGACACTAGGTGGCGTCCGGTCAACGTGTCGAGCTGTTTAACCACCTACGAAGAAGAAGGCAAGCAAGGCCCAATCAAAACAGCCGAAGTGAACATCCGCCGAAATTTGAAAACGCCCTCTAGCTTAGCAGTTGTTAGCAGATAGAGTTTGAGCTAAGCTTGTGAAACACATAATGGGCCCGTTGAATGAAAAGGATATCGAGTTCTATTTTTTTGAGAACAGACTTAAAACCTTTCAAGGGTGGCCGTTTGACGAAGACTGCGCGTGCACTCCTGAGAACGTGAGTATGAAATGGTGAAGTACCGCAAACTCCCACTGTTAACTGTGTAACTCTTTTCCAAGTCTGTTAGCATACAAGATGTACATTCTTCCTTTCTTTGGCTCTACAGTAACAAACCGTTAGACAAAATAACTTCATATGAAGCTGCAACATGAAACCTTTTGTTTTTTCTTTGGGTCATTCTAGCTGGAGGTTACATACTATTGTTATTGCTTTAGGTGGCTGGTTTTCAAAGATTTTATAAGTAACAACAGCTCACTTAATATTTTACAGTTGGCTTACGAGACATTTTAATGCAGCACTACAAATAGACATTGGAATATCGGCATGCGCTGCCATTTGTCATGTCATTTATTCATTTATTTATTTTGTTAATACGAAGGAAAACATTTTAAGTTTCCAATTCAGAAAAATTAACAGCAAAATCCAAAGGGAAAAGTCTAAAGGGAGGAGCTAAGCTTTTCACCAACCCCAATTCAATATGGCTTCTTTAGAGAACGTATTCACTTCTACCAGTTTGTATATCACTAAATCTTCCCCATACCTACACAGATACAACTTCTGTTTGCAATCACAGTTCTTTAGACTATCCCATTCTAACCTTTACCTCTTAGTATTATTGGTTTCCACCAACTCTTTGCTACAGAATAGTGGGCCCCAAATGTAGGAGCACAGCTTCTTAAAAACAGAGACGTTTCAGTGATAGCCTTGGAACAGTTGAGGTCCTAGCTGCACTAGCAAATACATGCAGGAATGTGAATTTTTTTTGTCTTGGTAGAAATATTTTTTATGCCAGAAAAGCCTCTGTAATATCCAGGTAAAAGTATTTGTATCACTAAGTGGGAAAGATAAAAATGTTTCTCATTTTAGAAAATTAGAGCCTGGATGAGTGTGGAATATTGAAATGAAAAGCTTGTGGACATGTGTTGTCTCAGTGCTGTCTGTGTGCTCATGTGTTGGTGTAGATGGCCAGAGCTGGTTTTATCCACACGCCATCAGAGAACAGCCCGGACACGGCCATGTGTTTCTTCTGTCTCAAGGAGCTGGAAGGCTGGGAGCCAGAGGACGACCCAGAGTAAGAACTGCACTTAACTGGGCCACATGTCTGGTTACCAACCTTACAAATGCACTGTAACTCTTTTCCAAGTCTGTTAGTATACAATATGTACATTCTTCCTTTCTTTGGCTCTACAGTAACAAACCGTTAGCGAATGGAACTAGATAGAGCCAAATACACCTTTACAAACAATCTGAGCAAATAAAGGAGCTTGGTTATTTTTATTTTTTTCCTACTACAAAAAATGGCATCTGGTTGACTGTCATTTTTTTCTGCCTTTGAATTTTGAAAAATATGGTATTTGGTTTTAGTATTTTTCCAAATTAGGGTTACTGTTACAAAGCTCTGAAAATCAGCCACTGTCCTCCATTGCTCTGAGAGACTGATAGACCCGCCAAGCATGTGCAGTTAACAGTCAACTCCTCTTTTACAGACTTTTTAGACAAAAAAAAATTGAAATGGCAGATCAGGCTTTTTAAATATTGGTGATGGACCAGGAATCAGTGCAGCCCATCTTCATCTTAAATGGGACTTCTGTTCAGTTTGGATTACTTTGCTTTTTTCTTTGCCATCCAGAACAAGACTTTTTGTATTTAACTGCAGACGGAATGTATGAACCTGCAAATATTTATCATGATCATTAAGGTTGCTCTGTTTTATCAGGAAGGAACACAGATCCCATTCGTCATCCTGCCATTTTATCGCCCTGAAGAAAAAAGTAGAGGAGCTGACCATGGAAGAATTCTTCAAACTCCAGAAGGAGAGGCACAAATTCGTAGTTGTACGTTCTTCTTCACGGCACGCCGCAATTCCTGATTCCAGACTGCTGTTTTTGGATCGATTCAGAACTTTGTTTCCTTTCATTCACAGAACAAAACTGGAAACGAGGCCACTGCCAAGTTTGAGGAAGCAGCCAGGCTGAGGCGAGCAGAAATCATTAAGACGGCCATGGGAGAGGAGTGATCCAGGATGGAGAGATGAGCCTTCCCTCACTCTGACCATTTTCTGTTTTTAGCTTCTGTGCTGTTGTTTTCTTGTTTCTTGCTCTTGGTGTTGTTTGTACCATGTGCTGGTTCATAGCACTATGAGGTTTTACATTAAACTTTTATTATTTACATGGTTTCATTAACCCATTTAATCCCACCGGCAACAATTGTTGCCAGACATTTTTTTCTAACTTCTGGAAGCTCTAGAAGAATTGTTTTGACTTTTGGCAGCTAATTGAAGTTTTAAAATCAAATAATAGTGTGTCTACTCTAAGCAATATCAATTTCATGCATCTAGTGTGAAAGGTCACATGACCAGACCTCTTTACTTCCTGGAGTTAAATGTCAGTTTTAACCTGAACAAGAGGAAGTCAGTAAAATATTTTGAACATATGTTCTTTCAAGTGTCTTCAACTGATATGTAAAGAAAATTGTATCCATTCATTTATCTTTTGATCATAAGAGTGATTGTAAGCATGGCAACAATTGTTGCTGTTAGCATAATACATAGCACTATGCTATTGTCCATTGGTTTGTTGTTTATTCTATATGCCTTGCTGTTCCCACACAGCTTAAAACTATCAGATATTCTAGACCTGAAGGAACCTCAAAATGTCTTCTACATCCCACAGTTGAAACCCTCCCATATTTCACCCCCCCAAAAGGTGATCCTTTCCACAAAGTGTGGCCTATGCACAGAATGATGACTACAAGATGACGCCACGCCTGAAACTAGTTTAGGACGAGGCCACGGTCTTGTGCTTAGTCTGGTGGAACTGGGGCAATGTCCTCTCAGATGCACATTTGTTCATACCAATATTTTTACCTGATTTTGCCTCTTTGATGAAATGAGGTCAAAGGTCGCTTGGCACATTGAGACAATGACATCTGCAGGATGTGGCATTGAATCTTTATGTATCTAAAATATTTCTGAACACTTGTAACCATTCTTTGTTGTAATAGGTTGTGCATGTCATGATTTTTCTTATTTTTTAAAAATGTATAAATAGTTCAGATTTGTGTAGTTTAGACTGCTGTTTCCCACCGGCAACAACTGTTGCAGAGTACAAAAACCTGTATTTTCACTAATCAACATAAAATGTAATAATTCATAAATGTGTTCAAGGATTGAAATGCATGCACTTATTTTGCAGGAAAAAATTTGGGATTAAACGGGTTAATACTTTTCATGCTTTTCTTTGTTGCCATGAAACAGTTTAGTAATGGATTCAGTACCTTGTAAAAAATGATATATATAAATCATGAAGTGGAGCACAGTGCTTTGCTGTTTTCACATTTTGTTACATTACAGCCTGACTGTAAATTGTATTAAAATGTGATTTCTTGGTTTTCTATTTTTGAAGACATGGGTTATTTGCGTGTAAAATTTTGAGGAAAGAGATTCATGTAGTGCAATTTAGAAAAGGGGAATAATATAAAAGAAATGGAGAAACACGAAGCGGTGTGAATACTTTATGGACTGCAACATAAAAATTTGTTTTCCAGCCACTTGATACTTTTACTCTTTATATTTGCTCCTGAGCTTTATAAAATTCAGTATACTAAATATAGAACTTCAATATAAATTATGCAAATCTTTTTCTCTTTATTTGTTCTCTTTGCCCACCTTACCTGATGCAATCAGAGCTTCTCTCACAATAACGCATTATTTTCTTCCACTTCAAAACTTTTGTTTTTAGCAGAAACCAGGCAACCTAGTCTCAGTATTGCAAACTTGTTCAAGGTACAACAAACGGATATCTTTTTTTTTCTAGTTCTTGGGTGCTTCGGCCCTTTCTAATGCCGCCCTGGGCAACTGCCCCTACAGCCCATATCAAGAGCTGCTAATCCAAATAAAGCATCCAAATAAAATGTAGCCGATGTTTAACGGTATACAGGACACTGTTTTGCTTTTATAATATTTCCAGAGTTCACCCTTTGAGCTTGATGTTTTCTACCAAAGCATAACCTGGTCTCATCAGGTCGCTGGTCACCGACCGACAGTTCCAGTTTATTAAAGTGCCTGTGCCTGTCTCTCCTCTCCTCTCCTCTCCTCTCCTCTCCTCTCCTCTCCTCTCCTCTCCTCTCCTCTCCTCTCCTCTCCTCTCCTCTCCTCTCCTCTCCTCTCCTCTCCTCTCCTCTCCTCTCCTCTCCTCTCCTCTCCTCTCCTCTCCTCTCCTCTCCTCTCCTCTCCCTTTGCGTAAACGCGCTCGCTGAGTGAATCAAGTCCCTCCCAGATAGAAGCTGAGAGGAACTCTGCCGTCAGAGACCCTCTCCAGTTTGATGACAGAATTTTCTTACAGCCGTTCGGAAAAATATTTCTTTTCTTTTCTGAACGTTGTCGTGCGTCGCAGAGACGGTGGGAAGCTTTGGATCTCCGCCGGGGACTGCGCGTTACGCACGAGGCCGAACCTTCAGCCGCGCACCATGAAGGTAACCTTTGGCGCTCTGGTCATCACTGCCGGGGTCTGCGGCGTTCTCAGCTTCGCCTTTCTGGCGGCTTCCCTCGGAACCGATTATTGGTACATCATAGGGATGAACCCAATGAACACGACCGAAGTTGAGGATATGAGCTCTCACTCGGGGTTGTGGAGCATCAACGAAGGTAATCTGCGCCTTTAAACTCACCGTCCAGGAGGTCTAGTTAAATCACAGCGGTAGAATTCTATGGCTGTTTTTCTCCTCTTTACATCCAGGAGGGAAGATGCATCCTGACTCCATTGATTCATTTGCAGCCGATTCCTCCAAATACACCGAGACCGAACTGCGCATGCTGAGTGAGACTTAAGCTTTATTTCCTCACAAACTCTCTCTGTGTGTGTGTGTGTGTGTGTGTGTGTGTGTGTGTGTGTGTGTGTGTGTGTGTGTGTGTGTGTGTGTGTGTGTGTGTGTGTGTGTGTGTGTGTGTGTCTTAGCTCAATCCGTGTGTTTCCGCTCCAGGCATGCACAGAGCCATCGTGGTGATGCTGCCACTCAGCCTGGTTCTCCTGTTGTTTGGGGGAATCTGCGGACTGGTCAGCGCCCTGGCTCGGAGCCCCGTCCTGCTCACCGGCACGGCCTGTTACTTCTTCATCAGCAGTAAGTTACGACTGAAAGAGCTGAAGCTCCACAAACTGGAACATCAACAAAAAGTTGTTTTATTCCGAAGAACTAAATTTCATGAGATTCTTTTCATCGTGCAGAATATCTTTCACACGTCTGTTGTTCATTTTGATGATTATGGCTCAGATCTAATGACAACAAAATCAGTTTCTCAGAAAATTTGAATATTAAATAACACAAATTAATGTTTTCTTTTTAACGCATACATTTTATGACAGCTAAGTTAGCTACAAAGGGACGTTCCTAAAGATGCTGGCATTTCACAGACGGCCATTTTGAGTGCCACATTCAGGCATATTAATAGAAAACTGGGTGGAAGGAAAAAGTGTAGACAGTTGTTTTTTGCTTTTCTTTTCTTTTTTTTCATTTTAAAATCAAGGTCTCTGAGGTCTGGAGGAAGAATTGAGAGGAACTGAACCTAAGATTCTTGAGGTCCAGTGTGAGGTTTCAGCAGTCAGTGAGGATTTTTTGAGCCATGTCTCCTTCTGGTGTAGATCCTCTGGGTTTTATCAAGTAAAGTTGAGAATCGATGAGAACACGTCAAGAGGAAGATGAGAGCCAATACTGCAGACGAGCTGAAGCCTGTTGGTCGTCTTCAGCACCTGAGCAGAGCTCTGGCTTCCTGCCTCCACGTCGTACCGCGCTGAGAGCTGAGACCTTACACTACATGGCAGCAGCTTTGTGTTAAAAAAAACTTTCTCATCACTCTTGTGAAATATTTGTTGAATCTGAGAGGCAATATTTTGAGTTTCCAGTAGCTATAAACCAAAATCATTCAAATGAACATAAATTAAGACCTGAAAATATCACGATGTGTGAAACAAATCTCTATAACATATAGTAATTCAACATTTTCAATTGGATTTGTGACATAAATTAAACTTTTAGATAACATTTTTAGACATAACGACTAATCTGAATTGTCATAGATGGTAAAAGACAAAAGTATTTTATATGCTTCACTCATTCTAACAAGCAAAACAGTGAAAATTTGCACTACAGACTAAATAACTCCAAACTAAGGCTGTAGGGTTGTAAAGTTTGCACCTTATGTGGGGGATTCTCGCCTCATATGTCACCCTGTTGCTGTTATGGGAGCAGCCAAGTTACATAAAAGCAGCAATAACACATCACAATAAGCATGAGAGCAGCTCTGCTTCGCATCACTGTGGCGTGGAGTCAGTGGAACAAGTCCAGCTGCTCCGAAAAGTTTCTTCAGTTCGGAGCCTGGATGGAAGTAAGAGGCTGAAGGTCATTAAGGTCACTGCAGTGAGGCCGGCAGAACACGTGGCTCCTCTCCTCTCCTCTGTTCTGCTCAGTGTTTGATGATCCAAACATGTCTCTAATGACATGAGCCGTTCTGATCACACGCCCCGGTGTGAGGGCTGTATAAAGCCTCCTGTGGAGACGAGAGTATTTGTTCAAAAGGTGAAACCTGATCCCAACACCTCCGTTTAGTTCTGGTAGGTTTTCCTCCATCCATCCATCCATCCATCCATCCATCCATCTGTCTTCAACATCCTAAATTTGCACATTGATATCATATCTTGAAATGAGTGTCCTTTATCCTTTTGTGTAGCTGCTGTTGTTTCTCCAATCCAGAGGTCTGAACATTCCTCACTGCAGTGGTGTGTTACACCACTGTGTGTGTGTTTGGGTGTCTTATCCTTGAAATGAATCATTCTGAGAGAGCTGTTGGGTTTTATGTCATGCTTGGAAAATATCCTTCTTAGTTTCTCAGAATCTCCAGCCGCATCCTGTGATGATCTTTCCTTCTCCTTTTCTTTTTTCCTTCATTAGGGTGAGTTGTGTGTTTTCTCGATGTTTGAAGTGTGTTTCTCGTCGTTCACTTCCTTCCTTGTAGGGATCTGGTCGACTCTGTGCCGCAAGGTTTTAGTGACGGAATGTTTTTTGTTCCAGAGTTTATAGAAAACTGGGCAGGGGGGTTCTCTGGTTCTCTCTGAATGTATGCCAGACGATGCAAAAGGATAGTTTGTTGTCATACCATCCTCCCTCGTAAACTTGATTTTGCCTTCACTCGGTAAAGGCTTCCACTTCTTTGGCCTGGATTTTGACCCAGGTGTCATTCTCTTATCTGAACCAGTGGCTACGTTTCCTGACAGTTTCCCACTGTGAGCAGCAGAGGTGATAAAAGGACGGAACATCAAATGATGCAAACTCTTCTCCTGGATCTTGTCTCACCGTACCTGTGGCGTTGTGCCTGTAATGTGGGGAGAGGCACTGCGACGAATGAATTCAGTAAACATTTCAACAGTGACGTGTGGCTTTTATTTGCATTCCGATGTTAGACTGTGGAGCTCAGTGCTGTGAAGATTTATTTAATTCAAATAAATTAAATTAGGTGTACTCAGCAGAAAAAAAGGTTAGGAAAAAATTTGAGCAAGTTAGACAAGTTTTTAAGACAAAATCTGTGGATTGGTTATAGTAAAACATTGTGTGATGCAGGCAAAAAACACATTTTTGTTGGTAGAAATGGGAGGGAATCCAGCTGCTGACCACTGAGGTGGACTGATCATCTTTTGAACTTTATTCACAGCCAGTGAATAAAGCTCTTCACTGCTGGGTGAAGGAATGGATGTGTGACAAATGTTTGGCACCACAGAAGAGACTGCTTCTGCGCTGCTCTGTCTTCTTGCATTGAAAGAGTTGATTTAAAGTTCCAGCACAAGCAGCGTCTCACAAGGTGAAGAGAATATCCCTGGGTCATGTGATCAACATGAAGACCTCAGTCAGAACAAACACAATCAAGATGACGAGAAAAACTAGCTTCAGTCTGTTCTTATGGACGGATGTGAATCTCCCACCAGGGCTTCTACCAGCCACCGGTTTGGAATATCTAACCGATTCCTACGTTTTGGTTGTTGGTAAAGTTAGCTTACTCTTACTGATCTTAACACTGTTATGTTAATGTGGGTATTTCTGGTAATCAGATTACTATTGGACTCATAAAGCAATCTTCTGAGCTTGTGGCACACCTCGTCCAGCTTGATCTCTGCTGCCTTATGACCTCCATAAAGAGAACCTTGTGACAGACAGACACTTACCTACAAAGACTCTTTATAGTTTTCCCTTAATAGTCAGCGCATGGTGAGGAGCAGGATGGGGTGAAGGTTTGAATCCGATTAGAACCTTTTTGTGAACTTCTTGACGTCCAACATTTAGAAAAACGATTTTTTTTTTTGATCATCAGTTGCTACTTATTTTTAAGCTAGCATTTACTAATAACCTTTAAAGAAATACTCATAATGTGTTTAAACATAAAAGAAAACAACATCAGAATGAAACTTGGAAAATATGCTCTTCTTGTGTTTTTGTTTCTCACAAATAACTGAAAAGTATTCACCCCCCTGGGATGTTTTACCCTTTTACAAATCAATCACAATCGACAAAATGTGGCATTTTTTTGACAAAGGAAATGGCAGATTTAATATTAATGTGAAAACCAATTTCTACAAAATAATGAGAATTAAATAAAAACAATTAACATTAAATAAGTAACTGTATAAATATTCCCCCCTTCACATCAGTAGGTGGTTAAATGCAGCTCTGGCAGCGGTTAGAGCACAGCAGGTCCGTCTCAGTCAGGCTGCAGCTAAAACCGATGAAATGATGAAAACTGAAACTGAAAAAAACATTTTTGAACTGAAAAAAACAGTCATAAGTAAATCATGCTCTTATAAAACAAAGGATCACTGAAATTATAGATGTAATATCCTTCGCTTTAGTGTTTATGGATCTATTTGTTAGCCTTTCAAATTGATGTAAAATACATTTTCTTTTTACCCACACACAGAAGTTTACATGATCATCTGTCTGCAAATTACAGCACTCCATCAGCTAAAGTTGGAAGAAAACACCAGTTAGTCATCATTCAACAATAATTGAATAAATGAAAAACGTAACTAACTAACTAACTGACTGACTGACTGACTGACTGACTGACTGACTGACTGACTGAATAATGCTTTGTCCTGAATTTATCAGGATAAAGGCAATATACTTGGCTTCCAGCAGCACTATGTCATGCAATAAGACCTTCATAAAAAGTAATGAAGTTGTTTTTAATGTCCTACAATATGAATAAAAAAAAAATGCACATTTTGGAGCAACCAATGCACAATCAAACCATCAGACCGGCAGACTCATCTAACCTCTCCAGAGAGACATGATTACAGCTTGTTGGCTGCCATCATAACGGTTTCCTATTATTACAAATAAAGTGTGAGACGGTTTCCGTCAGAAAGGAGAGGAGGAAATGTTCAGCAGGGATCGAAACATTACAGGATTCAAAGGATTAGCCCTGAACTCCTGGTTTTGTGGAGCTGGTGTGGTTTCATGCTTCCTCCGTTATGTTTGTGCCACGAGGCGAATGATGCATCTACTCCTCACCAATCATCAATCACCAAGAGAAAAGAGCATTTTAAGATCCAGGAAGCAGATTTGTGTTGTGTAGACCGGAGCTTAGATGTAGCCGTGTAGTTACTGTTGTTACAAAGATTCAGCATCTTTATTCCAACATGAATCTGTTGGGATCTGAACCGTTCCATTGTGGCTGTGAGTGAGAATAAATAAGTAAATAAGTACGAACATTCTATTCATAAATTCATTGGGAGTACAAGTAGAAAAATGGAGGACGGTGTGTTCAAGTGGTGGGGAGTGTTAGTGTTTGGTGATAAAGAGTGTGTTGGATGTAAGCTAGAAAGCTCAGGTTTGGTTCGGTCATTCTCATGGTTGCTGGGTTTCCAACACGACTCGTTGTAACTGGACTGGTTTGTGTTTTCCTTTCGGATGGACGGCCACGTGCTGGTAGGTTTGTAGAAGTGACACTTCTTCCATTTTCAGATGATTGACTGAACAGAGCTATGTGATTTATATTGTTTTAAGTTGAATAAACACAAATTCTCCTCAAATTTTCTACCTTTTCTTGCACACCAGATGCTCTTGGTAGCTAACCAAGCAATTTCAACAAACTCAAACAGGAAGTTGGATTTTTATTTATTTATTTTTTGTAGTCATTCTCTATAAATATAGAGAGTTGGTGGGGAGGAGAAAGTATCTGGTGCACCAGAGTTGCTGTCTGGTGCGCACAAGAAAGCATTTGGTCTTCAAGAGATACTGACTGGTTCACATGAGAAAGTATCTGCTGGAAACAAGAAAGTATTTACGTATATCACTGAATACAAATAAATACTGCACTTTTTAGATTTGCATTGATGAAGAAAATTGAAAACAATGTATCCGTTTTTCCTTCCACGTTGTCAGGTGTTTTTATAAGATCCTATCAGGTTGGAATACAGGCCATAACTGGTATCTGACAGGTAAAGGTGAACCATTTAACTTTAACAGGAATGTCAACACTTTTCTTTACATCATAAACTATATGACTACAATCCTCCTGATAACACAGAGGTGATGAATTTGACACCAGCTGATGGGAAATACTGTTTACATCCCAACAACAGAAAGCAAAGTCTTACTTTTTTTCCCACCTGAAAGATTTAAAGTTGACAGAAAGACCTGAACCCACCTGAGTGAAGTTGCCCCCCCACCTTCTTCAAATCAGACAAAATTGGTGTCAAACGTTTGTGCTGGTTTGTGCAGCAAAAATGTCCGTTTGTGCCGCTATCATTTTAAAGATATAAAGAAATGTTTCTAGAGGTCATCCAAGGTCAACCCCCCCCCCACCTTCTTCAAATCAGACAAAATGGGTGTAAATCAACTCGGCTACGTTTGTGCTGGTTTGTGCAGCAAAAATTTTGGTTTGTGCTGCTTTGGCTTTGAAGATATTAATGAAAGTGTAAAGGTCAAAAGGTCAACCACCACCCCCACTTTTATGAAATCAAACAAAATTAGTGTCAAACGTTAGTGCTACATTTGTGCTGGTTTGTGCAGCAAAAATTTTCATTTGTACCGCTATCATTTTAAAGATATAAAGAAAGTTGGATTTCATAAAAGTTGAGGGGCTGGTTGACCTTTTGCCCTTTACACTTTCATTAATATCTTCAAAGCCAAAGCAGCACAACAAAAAAATTTGCTGCACAAACCAGCACAAACGTAGCACAAACGTTTGACACCAATTTTGTCTGATTTGAAGAAGGTGGGGGGGCAACTTCACTCAGGTCCTGAACCCACATCGATAGCAACTTTTGTTTCTGAAGCAGAGGAAGACAGTCAACTTCTGTCCTTCCTGTTTGCTTCCCAGCAGCGTCTTCATCCTTTTCTCTCTCCCTCCAACTCATTGCCGCCAAGAGCATAACAATGAGACATCAGACTCGGTTCCTCATCACATCCCCCTCTCTGTTGCGCCTCAGGGTGTAATTGTAATAAAATCTTGATTAGTCACCACCCTGGGTAGCTCCACTCGCATCCACTGAAACCAGGAGCACGCTGTCAAAATTAAAACGGTTTCCAATAGCAACACAGTGAAAACCAGTAGGTCTTGCTTTCTTTTTATGTAGATAAGGGAGGCTAATATCGCTCACATCAGTGCATTTCCTCTCTCAATATGAGATTTCTGCCAGCTTGATTCTTGTCTCTTAGATTAGTGCTCTTACCGCCAGATCCAGGTGATGTCAGAGGCCACAAACTGATTAAAAAAGGTCTTGACTGGAGGATGTGGAGCTTCCACCGTTTTAAATGTTAAATCACATATATGGGTTATTGTGTTTTTGAAGACTAATTTCAAAATAATTTTAATGTAAAACAAATTTAAATCAGTATTGATTGTGTGTTAAAGTTCATTTCAGTACATAAATATTTCCCAGGTCCTGTGATGCGGCACATCGTGGAATAATTTCACTCTGTCTCTTTAAATTGATCCGATTCCTGGACCTGATCAGCAATCTGTATCTGACCAATCGGCTTACAGCAGTGCTAGCCACGCCCACTGAATTCAATTGAAATCAAACCAGTTCAGTCTATTCATGTGCTACTGCTAAGCAGACAGTCAGAGCAGATGTAGCTTCTTTGGAGGGGAAAACATGAATAAAATAAGAGAAAACTTGAAGTTAACAGTTTAAATAGCAGTAGATAATGTAAACTGGAGAAGAAAATGAGGAACAGTAGTCAGTTTGTTCTTCATGCTAGGATTATAGCATCATAACTGATAGCATAGATCGGGATAAGCTAACATCAAGAATGAGGCATTAGAGACTCTCATAATGATTACATAATCTAATAAATATATATTTCCATGAAGACTCAGACCAATTAAAAGTCAATAAATCCACACATCACATTTTATCTCAATCAATAATATTTCTGAAAAGGACCTTCCTTTTATTTGCTAAAACTTCCATAAATATTTTACAACTGAATTAATAATTCTATGGCTGCACTTTATCTGACAGTATTAATGGATCATAATGGGTCGCCGTGATAAAAGGCCCTGCAGCATCCGCCTTGTGCAGACTTTCTCATGAGAAGCACTCGATGTTTATTTGTTGCGCAGATGATCTGCTCTCTCTCAAAATAAACATAAAAGAGAAATGATATTCCTCTTTTTTTTCTGTTTGCTTCCACATCCAGGCCTGCTGACTCTTTGTGGTGCGAGTCTCTACATCGTCTACTCCTACCAAGCTTTGGCAGAGACGAAGCGCCTGGTGGGGCCGGAGGGCCTGGCCTACATCCACACCTCCTTCGGCTGGTCTCTGGGCCTGGCCTGGCTCTCCTACGGCCTGGAGCTGCTCACCGGAACTCTGATGCTCATAGCCGCACTAAAGGCCAGGCTGCGGCAGAGAGGGCCCAGTAAGGCCTGACGCTGTCTGCCGTGCCGATCCCTGAACGTCAAAAAAACAAACTGAAGTGTTGTGGACAACTTGCATTTTTATTTTATATTTTATTTTTGTGCAGGTGTGCAAGAGTTTCACAGGAACAGTGATTGAGCTGTGAACAATTGAGCCCCCTTGTGGTCCCTTCTCATTTTGGAGTTGTTGATCATGGTGTTTTATTCAAGTATATATGTAAAAAGTAAAATCTATAAAGTTGTCCACTCTACAAACCTTATATCTGTTTTCATCATTTCATGAGTCCTATTTGCTGTTTTCAGTTGGATAATGAAAACAAAGTGTTGCTATGTAAAATGTGCTAAAGAATTATTATGTAGTTTTCTCACATGTAATAGTTAAAAAATGTCCATATGCGGAAACATTTTTGCTGCTTTCGGACATTTCAAGATGGTTTTCACTTTACTGTACAGTGATTTATATGAGTGTTCATACTTTAACCTTTCTATGAACTGTTGGGTTGCAACCACAAACATCAATGGATTTTTTTGGTAGTGTATGATTGCAAAGTAGTTTTTAAAAATGATAAAATTCTAAAAACTGTGCCCTCCATTTGTACTCAACTCCCTTGATTCGAAAAGCCTGATGGTGTGATTACTGGAGACAAAATTTGTCGACTGAGACCACAAATCCCGGTCTCTCTGTGGAGACCAGGCTTTGGTCCTCACAAGGAGCCATGGGTCCCCACAACGTAGTATGTGTCAGGAAAATGGTCCCCACAAGGTATTACAAACACACGCATGCGCACGCACCTACACACACACACACACACAAATATATATATATATATATATATATATATATATATATATATATATACACTGCTCAAAAAAATAAAGGGAACACTTTAACATTTAAGTGAACACTGAAGTGTTCCCTTTATTTTTTTGAGCAGTATATATATATTCATACATTTAGAATTTACTCATAAATTCTAAAGTAAGCTAGAATTAGTATTACATAAAATGTACCTTTAAGTTTGAAATGAAAACTGACGGCCTAATAATGCCACTGCTATGAACGAACTAGCGAATTCAAGAATGAACGATTAACTCGGGTCTCAGTGAGAGACGTTCTTAACTTTGCTTGTTTACAATGTTCTGCTCACACTGCAGTAAGTCTTGTTATTCTTTTTCATTTACAAATATATTTAAGAAAGGGCTGGATATGAGCAGAGTGGATTCTCGTGCTCTGCTTGTTTTCGTCACACGTCACGGCGGCTCTGTGCCACACTGAGTTCACACAGCAGCAGAGAGGAAGAGGAGGGTTACGGTGAGCTAACTTCTTCTTGTTTTATTCTTGCTTGTTTCTCTTTAGTCAATGTTGATAGTTAAGTGTTGCTTATAGTTAGTTTGTTACCTTCACTGTTATATTTAATGACAAATTACAATTTTGCTTCTACCAAAGCCTCTAAAATCAACTTTTTTCCTCTACTGTTTATTATATTTTCCTTTTATTTTGTTATAACAAGTAACACTAAAATGTTATCAATGCATACAACATTTGTATGTAGCAAAAAAATAAATAAAAACTACATGAGTATCTGACGTTTATGTATTGAAATGTTATATTTTATCAAAATATACACATGTTTGTGCTGTAAACACATACTGCGGTTATTTAATAAAGATGATTCAACTTTTTTGTGAACGTCACCCATAAAAACTATGAAAATAAAACTATGTTACGAACAAAATGGCTTGTTCGTAGAAAATTAACATTTTCAAAAATGGATCATTTGAGAGACATTTGACTAACAGTAGGTTTTCACTATTTGAGTTGTGAATCTCAGTACCTCCTCCAGAGTCATCATGGGTTTCTTTGCCACTTACCTTTTCAAAGTTCTATAAAGTTCTGTTTCCAATTTCTTTGTACATTGTAGGTACAAAGAAAGTGGGGTCAGGAGTAAATTTCTGCCAAAAGACTCTAGATAAACTTTGAGATAAATCTCAAAATAAAATACAAAAAAAAAAAAAGACAAATATTGATTTTCAAAAGTCAAAACATATTAGACTGTTGAAATTAAGAAATTTCTCTTTTTCTTTGTCTAGAAAATTTCTGACTTTCTCACCAATTTTTGAATTTTCAAACTCAGAAGTTTCCTTATTTTTCTTGAAAATTTCTGACATTCTCAAAATGTCTGAGTTTTTTTGGTGGAGATTTTCTCCTTTCTTTCTATTTACAGTGACCCCAATACACCGTCGTAGTTTTCTCAGCCGTGGACGGCACAGCGATCAAAGCTTATTTCATCTAACATTGGGATAAAAACCCCTTACAGCTGTGCATATAGTAGAAAACAAGAGAGTCTGAGCAACAGCATTTAGATCAAAGGTGAGTTTGGAAGCTTGAACTTCGTTGTTGTGGGCTGAGTGGCACCATATGACCTTTGACCCAACTAGATTTCTGCTGCTGGCATCCATCCTGAATCTCACAGCTTTGTGAACATCTTTCTCAGAAATGAAGCCCCCACCCCGCCTCCACCTCCACCATATGTTTTTCAGAGACGTGGGAACATGAATAATATAATCTCCCTCAGCATGAGGTCAGGGTCGGAGGCTCGGATAGTTTGGGGCATCGAAAGAACTACGGAAGCCAGGAAAGAAATTTTTGTTTATTTTTTCCCTAAAGACCCATTACTTAAGTTTGACTAAAAGTTCTTTGAGCATATGACCTTACAAGCAACATGTACCTTCAAAAAATAATGCAAAAATGTGTGAAGCATTAAATTTGATTTGATTTTTTGTGTTTTTCCATTTCAAAGTGTGTTCTCAGAAGCATCATCATCATCACCAAGCTAGCTTTTAAAACCATTGACTTCAGCAATACTAGTTATAGTTTGCAATGTTGCGCAGCGGAACGCCTTACTTTAGATACAGGGACAAAGTTTTTCTTGAGAAAAGTCACATTTCTAATTAAACATTTCAGAATTCTGGGGAAAAAGTCAAAATTTGAAGAAAAAAAAAAGTCACAATTCTCAGAATTCTGACTTTTGATCTCATGAGATTCATAGAAATCTTTAATTTTTCCAGTGGCTATAACCTTTTTCTGTAGTTTTCATATATATTCTGCCAAATTACATCAATGTGAAACGATGTTCAGTATTATTTAACTCTTAAGAAGTACTCAGTGCAAAGGCAGCTTTTTATTCATATTTAAGGAGTTTTTTAATAAGTTTCATTAATACATTTAACTACAACTGGCCCTTTAAAGACAGTCATAATCTTCATATGGCATAAATTAAAAATGAGTTTGGCATCAATGAACCAGAGTGTAACATGTTGGATCACTTCTATTTGAAAATCAGGAAGGAATGCGGAGTCAGGAAATTTTGTACATTTTAAAATTTTGTACAAAATTTCATCAAGGACAGAGAGCACCTGAAACATTTAGAAGGCAGATAGATTTTATTCCTTATTTTACATCAGCTATACAGTTTCTGTGTGAACAGATGAAAGAGTACAGAAATGCAACAGAGAGCAAACAACATACTGTCACAGCACAGATAAGAGTCAGTGATGTTACCATAGCGATGCTCAGATTTGTAGCATTAAAAAGGGTTTTATTTGAATGTGGAGAAATAACTTGAACATGGCTGTCAATTAAAAGGTACAGTAGGTTGTTTTAAACTTCGTCCACAAAGGGAGTTGTTTTGAGGTTACCAGAGGAGGCCATCGTCTTCTTGCCCGTCACAAACTTCTTGGCAGCCTGGGAGGAGAGGGAGAGCAAAAACAGGAACAATGGTGACCAAATGTTTTCCTGAAATGTGACATCATTCAATCATTTTATTGGTTCTATTTGTATATTTTTGCTGTTTTTACCTTTACTAGATTAGTTTGTATGTTTTAACGTAGTGTGTGCTAATTCCATAAATATGTAGTGTTTTGCTGTTCACATTACACCAGCGCAGGGTTTATGTCTTCATCTATTATTTTAAAACCTGAGCCTCATCAGTAGGTAGCAGATATTTATAAATGATAACTGAGACTGAACTATTTGGCTGTTATTTTCTTGATAATCAATTGGTGCCCTGACTTGGTCATTTTGATCTAAATTACTGGCATTATTCAGAATTGCTCTAAGCAATTATTATTATTCAAAGCCAAAACTGGAAGATGAAGCAGCAGCTGAAACAAAAGGTTTCAACCTGCAACATTTTAATCCATCACAGATAATAAAAAATAAAAATAAAACACAAAATCTTACATTTGCAACATCAGTCAGGGAGACGTTGTCGATGTACTTGGAGATTTCTTCTTGAGTGTGGTAGGATCCATCAGTCAGAGCCTGACAGCCCATGGCCTCCAGCAGACCCTCAGACGTTTCCAGAGACATCAGGAACTGACCTTTCAGCTGAGCCCTGAAGAGGAAAACAGTTATGTT
Source organism: Poecilia reticulata (assembly GCF_904066995.2). Taxonomy (NCBI): domain Eukaryota; kingdom Metazoa; phylum Chordata; class Actinopteri; order Cyprinodontiformes; family Poeciliidae; genus Poecilia; species Poecilia reticulata. The sequence continues at coordinate 22,780,821 of NC_088848.1, read as the reverse complement.
TACTGGTTTAGAGACAAAAAAAACAATAGTCATGTTACCTTAACCCTCCAATTGTCTTAAGAGATTGGGTCAATTGGACCCCGCAAGTTTTCTACAATGTTTTCTTTTTTTTTCTTTTTTTTTGGTAGTGGTTTCGGGAACTGACGGTCTGACGGGACAGAATAAAAAAACCCAGCATCAATCTGGGTTACTAATAAAATCACAAGGTGTTCCATCAGTTGGACGACATCAAGTGTAGTTCAAGTTCACCTCAGAAAAAGAAACCCCATGTTTGTACTTTAGACACCAGTTGAACATAAGCATGAGAAAGACAACGGCTTTGTCCTACAGTGTAAACCGAGTCTGGTTTATGTTTCCGACTGACCATTTTTACAACAAATGTCAATAATATCAGTTTTATCTGGTACTCGTGATTAGAATTTGTTAAAGTTGAAAACAGGATCAGGTGCTGAGTTTTGATTAATTTAAAATATGACTGAAACTTTCTTCTGCTCATAAAAAAATAACTTTTACTTGAAGTAAAATTTTAATGTGGTAGTTTTCAACTTGTATTTGAGCAACATATAACACTTATAACTTTCCTTGTATTTAAGTTGATCAAAGTAACTGTACTTTTCCTTGAGCATGTTATTTTTGTACTCTGTCAACTGCTGGTGGAACAAAACCTGAGCTCCTTTCTCAACCAGCTGTCCATGTGTGTTTCTTACTTGGCCCGAGTCAGGTCAGCAGCTGTGACTCCTCCATCAGCAACAGCTTTAACCTGGGTCAGGGCAGCCCTGACCACCTGACAGGACAACAGAGGACAGCGAGCGCATTAGAAAGCAGGACGGAGCATTAGGGCCAGAAAAAGGAAAAAATAACTATTTTAATTCTGAGAATAAAGTCAGAACATTAGGAGAACATATTTTAGATGAACTCCAACATGAAAAAGCAGATTTACCACTGCGTTAAATGAGAAATGTTAAGCATTTTATGGAGCTTGACTTTGGTATTGGTTTGACAAATGAGGAAATCTTGACGAAAGAACTTCAGCTTTATCAATCTTAACTTTCATCAAAGAGTTTCTTTTCTTTAAAAATGACTTTTTCCTAATAATTTTACAACTTTTTTCTGGTAATATTGTGTCTTTATTCTTGTAATTACATTTTATATTCTTAGTCTGACGCCAATACTCAGAGATGTTGATCTGTTGGATAAACATACATCACCAGCCGCTGCAGCCTGGGCGATGGTGTAGACCCCAAACAGACCGGAGTCAGAGTAGCTGGCATGGAAAGCACTCACCTGGGAAAAAAAGAAAAAAATCTGCTTTAATAACCGCACATAAAGACCTTCAGTCAAGTTGATTCATGCTATGTTGATCAAAGTGAGGATATCAGAAGCTTGCGTTTCTAAATACACTTTTTCAGTCAGGAAATTTAAATATTATACATCTATTCCTGTACTAGTTTTTTTTCCTTTCTTGACTTTTTTGAAAGTTAAAAATGACAGAAAATAAAAAGCAGATAAACATGTTGAAACTATTGTAGACGTAAGGTCAGGGCGATAAATGGATTGATCAGATTTGCTGTTTATGAGGAAATCATTTTTGGAAAACAGCCTCGGGCTCCGACCCGGCCAGCGCCGCCATCTTGTTTTACTGATGGCTGAATTCAGGTCAACTCTTGAAGGAGATGAATGGAATAAAAGCAAGTTTTTGAAAAGATTTTCTGTCATTTGTAAGTACTTTATTTTAAAAAATGAAGAAAAAAAAATGCTGGTTTTATTTTGAAGTCTTATCCCCCAGCACTTTAAAGACTGCATGACAAAGTGACTGCCACCCACATCAAAGGGGTCAGCGGTTGCCTTGGCGACCCCTTGGACCAGCTTGCTGGAGCTGCCGGAGCCCCTCTTGATGTGCGGTCCGGCTCCCAGGACGTGCTGCAGCACGCTGAACGCCAGGGCTTCCCCAGTGCCGGCTGCAGCCGACTGGCTCACCACGGCAGAGTGGACCAGGCCGCTCAGGCTGGACAGACGGACCTCTCCTGTGGACCACAGTTACAGGTCTGTACAGGGACTACAGGCCCCCTGGGGTCCAAATGGATCATCATGCTGTTGCGGCGCTGAGCTCACCTCCGCGGTACTGCGCCTTGGCCCCGGTGGCTCCGGCTCCGCCGCGGATGTTGAGGAACTGCTCCCCGACCTGCTTCAGCACAGAGTGCTCCACACCTGGAGGACCAGAGACCAGAGGACAGCACAGTCACAGCTCTGGACGGGAGAAAACCATAACCTACAACTACTGTGAAGACGCCGTTTACAGGTTGGCACCTCTGGTAAAAACACACAAAAAAAAAAATCCTGAAAAGAAATGAATCTGTAGCCCCATCAGGACTCTAAATCATTAATGTTGATTTCATGTCTGGTGAACTTGGTTCACTTTCCACCGAGCTTCACTTTCCTAGTAGATTCTGCCAAATATTGCTGTTTAACATCCTGATGTTTGAAAGGGATCTTGGAGGAAAAAGGGGCCCACAGCATCATAGAACCTCCAATGAGGTGACACTGATGGAGTTCATGTCCTGCCAAAATGTTACAAATACAATACATTTCACAAACTGTCCTTGCGTACAAAACAACGTGCAGCAACTTTTAACAGCAGAGGGCACCGTGGAGACGCCTGAAACCTGCTACATGCTATATAACTACATACTTTATAAAATCTATTCCATCTAACCACAGGTTTCAGTTGTCTTGATGGCGCCCCCTGCTGTCATAAGTGTCATGACTTTTTGCAGAACCTTGTTGCAGCGTGTTTGTGAGCAGATGTGTTGTGTGTGAGCGGAGACACTTTCTGAAACATGTTTTATCTGTTTGCAACATTCTGGCAGGAAGTGAACCCCATAAATACTTCCTGGGCACTCGATTTCAGAGCATTGACTGAACAGTTAATAGTGTGTTCATTTGTTTCTTTTACTCCTTGTACCGTGTTTGAGAGTTAAATTATACTGAGAGGCCATGAGATGCATTTCCTTTGTTTCATGTCTTTGAGTCTGTGGCTCAAACTCAATATTTTCCTCAAAAGCAGGAGTTTTTAGCAAACCTTAATATTTGTGATGGAAGGACAGACACCTTAATTATCGTCTTGCTCACCATGTGTTGGCTCCTCATCAAGCTCAGTATAAATAGAATTAAAAACCCAAAAGTGATAGATGATATTTCTTAATGTGGGATTCTTCTCCCTAAAGAATTTGGATCTTTCTACATTTCTCAGTGTGAGATTATGTTCCTGTTTTATGTTTTTTGCCAGAGGTGTCCACAAACGCAGCCAATAGGCTTTCACAACACTGTTGGGTTAAATGACGACAGTCTTACCAAGTCCTACAAGAGCCATTCTTGCACTTGTGAAATTGTTTTGGACAAACTGGTGAAGCTGAGGAAGCAGAAAACAAGTGGATGAGGAACAGGCCTCCTCAGGTCGGCATTTCAGAGCGGGCAGTGAGAGAGCGCGAACTGACTCACATGTTCAGAATGGATGTGGTCAACCATGTGGTCTGGACAGTACAGGGAGTTACACAGAGCGTTCTTATAAGCTGCTGCATGGAGAGCTTCGACCACACCTGGACAAGGACACAGAGCAGAAACACACAAACTGGATTTCATGTCTGGAGAAACCAGAGAACTCTTACCGAAACACAGATTTCCTCATCTATTCTACACAGTGACATCATCTCTCCAGTGTAATGACACCACAGTGCCCACCTAGCTGGGGGTTCTGTGCAGCCTGTGCTTTGTCCAGCTTGACCCTGGGCGTGAGGTCAGACACCTCCCAGGGACGGAACTCGGGAGCCGTTGTCACGTTGATCAAAAACTCCATCACTGTGTCGCTGCGGAACAATCAGGATGGAGGGAGGAAAACATGAGCAGCTTTCATGGCCGGCCTCTGAAGGACGTACCAGACGGAAACACTTACATGTCGTCTCTCAAGCAGTCCACTACGTACATCATATTCTCTCTGGACGAACTCACACTGCAAGAGAAACATCCAAAGATAACAGAGCTGAGTGACTCTGGTCATGTTGTTTTCCTGTCAGTGGAGGGAGGGAGGGGCGGCACTGACCTCAGGCTGCCTCCCACCGCCTCGATGCCGCGGCAGATTTTGAACGCTGATGCTCCTTTGGTTGTCTAGAAGAAAATAAGCATCATATTGTATGATAATAGCAGTAAAGGTTCTGTTCATACAGCACCACTCAGGACTTACAAAGATCTTAAAACGTTTTTTAAAACAAAGGAGCACTTCAGAAAAAAGAAAATTCACTGTTAAAAATAATTACAGTATTTTGAAGGATCATAAAGAAGTGATAAAATACAACAAATACACAAATAAAAACAGTGTATGCAAACACATGCCAAAGTGATATATTTATACAGTCATGTTGGCACCTTTTTCCTTCCACACAACCTTCTTTGACAATATTAAGAATTTTCTGAGACACTGAAATGTGTGTTTTCTTTATATAATCAACAAAAATATAAAAGAAAAAGGCATTGACATATTAGTTCACTCTATGTGTAATAAACTATTGGACAACTTTATGAAATTGTAGCTAAATTCTTTTTATTTTTTTAGCTGTACTTTAATATTTACACTACTACAGCTACACAATAGGGACTAAAAGAAAGGTTTTGCTATTTTCTGTATTGAAGAGTTTCAATAATTATCCCAATAAGGTTTAAAATTAAAAGTCTGGGTCTTAAGATTTATGACAAATTGAAAAAGCATAAATAAATTTAAAAAATGTAATAAAACATTGGTAATAAATGTAGCTTCATACCAGGTTGGAGGCCAGCCTGAGCAGGTGGGTAACGCCTTGGTTGTCAGGGGTTTCATAGCGACAGCCGGCCTTGATGAAGACCCCAATTTTGGAGACTGGGGAGTAATTCTCCAGAGACGTGATCACCAGTCCGCTGGGCAGCTTGTTTATCTGAGCAGGGCGATAAACAGGGTTGCTGTTTGCCAGACACACCACAGTCTCTGCCTATAAGCTTCTAGAATGATCTGCATGCTTAGGTGGACAATTCAGCAGATTCAAATGAAAGCAGAACACAGCAGGATGAGTCCACCGCCAGACTCATTCTGCATTGAGACATCCCAACATACATGAACGTCCTGGTAGGAGTGGGCAGCCCCCGGAGAGAGCTTCAGACCGACCAGAGGCTCGGTAAGGGACTGGCCCTTTCTGGCCGCGGCATAGAAGCGTCTCTGTGGAGGAGAGAAACACGTCAACACCTACTGACCTGCACATCCTGAGGCTGAAACCCAGTCACCTCCACCTTATGGGCAGCTTGGGCTGCGTAAAGCCTCGTCTGGAAAAACAGAGAACATAGGAAGGCGGGACATTACAGCTAATGTGTTTCTGTCTCTGTGGTGGAAGAATGAACCACAGAGAACTCCTCCTGTGGAGAAGACCCTAACCCAGCTGGTGACCATACAAGCTTTTTTTGTTGGCCAGATGGTCGGAGCGTTTAAAAACAGCTGATCTTTAATTGATTACCAAACTCACCATATCTAAGAAAAACACTATTCAGTGTGGAAGTGTGGAACACACAAATTGCCATATTTTCACTGAGGGGTGATCACACCAAAGCTGAAGAAGCTTTTTAAAAGGAAGCTGTTTCCTACTGCTCATAACCTTGGGCTGCGTTCACACTGCAGCCTGAAGTCACCCAATTCCAATTTTTTGCCATATCAGTTTTTTTTTTTGTCGTGGTCATTCACACTTCCAAATAAGTGCGACCTGTGTGTGTTCTCCACTTTGAACGGGCAAACGACCTGAAAGTGTCCCACATGCGCAGTAGAGGGCGCAATAACTTCAGCATTCTCAATGTTTTACCAAATGCCATAAAAAGAAGTACACAGTGTTTGCGGAAGTAAACGCGGATGGAGGTTAACGGTGGAGCTTAGCTTACAATTTGAAGTTGTTGTCCAACCGGAGCAGCACATTAACAACTTAATCCTCATTATAATCAGTCATGGTGGTTGTTTTTCTTCCTGCTTGCGCATTTCAGGAAGCAGAATAGTGACGTTTGTCGAATATCAGTGACGTTCAGGTCAGATGAATGTGACCTGAACGTTAGGTCACATTTGAATCTCATATGTATCGGATACCCAAGAGGCCTGGGTCGCATTCGAAAAGAATCCAACCTGTGCTGTTCAGACTGTCGTGACAGGATCAGATACAGGTCACATAACGTAAAAAAATAAAAGCGGAATTGGGTCACTTCAGGCTGCAGTGTGAACGCAGACTTAGATCAACATTTAGTATGAAACTTTTTAATATCGACCTAGTGAAACTCCTCTTAGATTACAAATCTAGAACAAACTTAGAAAGTACCATCTACCTTATAGAATCAAACATGGAGAACAAACATCTAGTTTTATCAGACCAAAAATCCAGTGAAACCCATACTAGTTTAGAAATTAAGAACTATTTATTCTTATTAAACACTCAGAACCAATATGTAGTTTTATACTTTTACCTTTTTGTCTTTTTTTGTTTGCCGTTTTGTTTGTCTTTCCTTCTAATTTATATAAAACATGACATTCTGCTTTCTGCTGTATGATGTTTTAATGTTTTCTGAACAGGTCTTTGTTGAAAATGAGAATTTGTTCTCAATCAACTTACCTGGTCAAACAAAGGTTACCATAAATAAAAATAAACAAAATAAGTGACATCTCACAACAAGAAGACAAGAATAAAAATTGAGCCAATCCCCCCCCAAAAAAATCTGTGATTAATGCATCTCTAACTGTATACATTACATGACAGACCAAAGCACATGATGGTGCATCTTGACAGTTAGCCCTGCAAAAGAAGCACATTCTCACAATGAAAAACATTCACTTGATCCTGCAGCTAGGAATGTTGAGCAAATGGTTATAGTTATGTATTGAATTATAAAAAAGAATGATTCACAGGCCCTAAATTAGGTTTTCATCTGCAGTTTAATAAATATAAACAAAACACTCAGCAGTTTAAAAATACCAATGCACCTGAATTTGGCTTGTGACAGGAAAGGGCCTAATTACAACTTGAATAGTCACCTCTATTTTGATTATAAATAACTAATGCCCCTTTAGAGCAAAACGTCTGGAGTGTATATTGAATGTTGTTCTTCTCATAAATGCATATAGACTACAGAAAGATATTGCAATCAGCTAATAACTCAGTAGAATATTCACAAAAACCAAAGGATTGAAAATCCCCCACAACATTCTAAAAGTGTAGACTAAATGTAGACTTGGGAAACTGAAGTACAATGAAGGTAAATTTGCACTAAATGTTACCAAATTTATTTTATATAAACCATTCTGACAGTAAGTTGACAGCTAAATCCGAACACAACATATGAAACAAATCAACATACAAGACGCTAGCAGCTACGAGCTAGCTGCCTTAATGCTCCCAAAAAATGGTTTTCTGTTCTATAAGCGAGAAGTGAACCCAAACCTATTAATAAAAGCTACAATGTACACGGTATGTATGTGTTTATAATGTAACATTCCCAGGTCAGACTTAAGCTAGCAGCTTCCTCGGTTGCTCTTCATCACAGCCTCCCTCGACAAGAACCCAGCAGTTTTTATTTTTACCTCATTCAAGAATAAACCAAAAGAGCTCGAGTGGGTGAACGTGTTCCCCCAGTATTCAGACATATAAGCTACATGAAGTGAGCCCTCACCGATAACTGACTGATTCCTCGGATCCCCTTCATCTCTCTCCTTCAGTCAGGACGAAAAACCAATATGGCGGCCTTCAAAGTGCCCTACCCAGAATGAACCGCGCGTTCTTCGCTCCCGAGACCTGAAGCAGATACGCAGTGAGGGCGAGTGAGCGCCCTCTCGTGTTGACATGAGAGTTGTGTCCAAACTACATGTTTCTGTGGTCATTTTGACTTTTGTCTGTTTGTCTGACATGTCGCGATTTTAGATTGGCCTGTATTAAGTATTACGCACTGAAATAACAATATTAATTACAATTTAATCCCAAGACAAGATATTTCAATGTGTTTTTGGATACATTGAGTTTATATGCGCTAATATTATTTGTTTGTTTTTATGCCAAGCTGTCTATGAAATGTAAAAAAAAAAATGAACAGGAATCGAATTTAAAATCTTATAAAACACGAAAACTTCTACAAAAATGGCTGTAAATAATGTTTACTCCAAAATGATTGGTAAAAACATATTATTTATATTTTACATCCTACTTCTGTCACCCTTCAATGAAATTAACTTACACTACTTAATAATGTATAATATTTATATTGTTCACGTTATTTTCCACAGATCTTAGCCCCACCCTTTAAGATAAGGTCATGTACCAATTTAGTGACATTTCATATAAAATTTTATGGCATTTAATGTCTAACATTTTACGGCTAGTTGTTGGGAGGGAAAATAATGATACATGTGAAGGATGTGAAGAGAAAGAAAATGTAGAATGTGTATTGATGAATTGTAAAACATGAGCCTGAAAGGGAGATAATGAGAAAAAGTAGCAAATACTGGACAAGGATTAAGTCTTAAATTAATATTAGGAACTGAAGGAAACATAGTGGATTAAGTAGATTAAGGAAAGTATTATTTAATACAAAATTAAAAAGAAATTAATTGATGTGAAGTAGTGTCGCTACACACTCGTGTACAGTAGATGGCGGAATGCATCTGAAAGTTGCTTGTGATTCGCCATAATAGAACAGAAGAAGAAAAAGCTCCGCCCTTTAATGACGACAGAACGAACCGAACGAACGCTAGGTGAGAGGACAGTCGGAAGGCGGGTCGACTGGTTGGCGGAAGAGGTACGACCAGACTGTGAATGGTTGGAAGGATGTCAGAGGGAAATGTGACAGGTAGTGATTGTGCGGAAATGGAAGAGGGTGCGTATGATGTGGAAAATGAAGGACCTTGGCAGATTCAAAAAGCTAAGCATAAACGGAAAAAATCAAGGCAGCAAATAGAATCATCTGTTTCCGAGGATGAAGGAGAAGCTATTAAGATGACAGAATTTAAAGTAATCCTGAAGTTTGTCAAAGAGGGTGTGTCCTTTGGAAATTGGAATCCAATAAAGCTCACAAAAGAAATCAATGCTCTGGTTGGAAAGGTGAAATTTGTTAAAGTATTAAGAGATGGATCGTTGTTGATTATCTGTAATGATATTAAACAAAAAGAAAAGGCGATGAATACAAAAAGAATCCTGGGTGAGAATGTGAGAGGAAGACTTTTGGATGACAAAAAGTATGTATGCGGAGTCATTTCGGGGATTCCACCCGATGTACCAGTTGATGACATCAAGTCTAATGTTTCAGGAGGGAAAGTGGTGGAAGCCAAACGATTGAAAAGAAATAAAAATGGAGTGAGGAGTGATAGTTTTTCTATCATGTTAAAATTCGAAGAGAACAGTCTGCCAGATAAAGTGTTTGTGGGATATATGAGCTATGATGTCCGACCATTTATTCCTCCGCCCCTGCGGTGCTTTAAATGCCAGAAGTTTGGACATGTCGCTGCAGTGTGTAAGGGGAAACAGAAATGTGGGAGATGTGCTGGGGATCATGAGTATGGGAAATGTGAGGAAGGAGCTCCGCTGAAATGTTGTAATTGTGGAGGTGGGCATAGTTCAGGATTTAGAGGATGCACAGCTAGTAAAAGAGCTGAGGAAGTTCAGAAAATCAAAGTCACTACTGGCATTACTTATGCGGAAGCAACGAAAAAAGTTCCTGTTCAACCAATATTATATCCAAAGAAAGTGTCTGGAGGAGAAAAAGAAAAATCTAAATGTTCAGAATGCTCCAAGATTAAAGGTGACACTCTACTCATGACAAAGGAGGATTTTGTATTGTTCATGGTAGAAGTAGTTAACTGTACTGCTCAAACACAAAGGAAAACAGAAAAAATCCAAATAATAGTGAAGGCAGCCCAAAAGTATCTTGATTGTAAAAATGTTAATTGGGAATCAATTAAGGAAAAATTAAATGAGACACAATCTTCTCAACCTCAATCATGCAGTGGCGGCCCCTCCTCGTCATGTTAATTATTCTCCAGTGGAATGCAAGAAGTCTTATTAGTAATGGTCTAGAGTTTAAGAAATATATTTCAGATTTGACAATTAAACCTCACCTGATTTGCATTCAAGAAACCTGGCTTAAGCCTCATCTGGATTTCAAAATTTCTGGGTATGCATCAATTAGGAATGATAGAACAGAAAGACAAGGAGGGGGAGTAGCAACTTTTGTTCTAGACAGTATAAGATATAAAGTGGAATCAATAGGGAAGAATTATGAATCAATAGTTATTAAGATTTGGATAGAAAATGATCAAATGTTGGTGACAAATTTTATAATGCTAACAAGAAGTTGTCCATTCAAAATCTTAATGAAGTAAATGATCAAAATGTAGGTAAGACTGTATGGTGTGGTGATTTCAATTCTCATAATGTTATATGGGGGAGTCTTAATACAGATGCAAATGGATTGGCTATTGAAGAATTTCTTGAGTTACATTCTCTGGTTTGCCTTAATGATGGCAGCACTACTAGATATGAATGTTGTAGGAATCTAAAGAGTGTTTTAGACCTAACATTGGTTTCAAATAGATTAGCTGGAATAACCTCTTGGGAGGTGATGAGTGATTCTCCAATGGGCAGTGACCATTTTCCTATTCTAGTTTCAGTTGGTTCTGAAGTGATAAAAGAAGAGGAAGGACAGATTCCAAGATGGAAGTTAAGTAACGCTAATTGGGAGTTGTTTAAAAATTTAGTTGATAGTCAATTTAATAAACTGAGTGAAAATATGTTTTGTGATGTGGAGATGTGTTATTCAATGATTAAGTCTGTCATTATTAATGCAGCTGAAAGTTCAATTCCTAAATCAAAGGGAAGAGGAAATAGAAAGTCTACTCCATGGTGGAATGAACAATGTAGTATTGCTATAAGGGGAAGAAATAAAGCTTTTAAATTGTTAAAAAGATGTCATACCTTTGAAGCACTAATTCAATATAAGAAAGCACAAGCTATAGTTAGGAAGACCATTAGAGAAGCTAAGAAGGCTTGTTGGAGACAGTATTGTAATTCCATTGGAAGAGAGACCAAATTGTCAGAAGTATGGAGAGTTATTAAGAAAATGAATGGTGTTAAAAAGAGTTTTTCCTTACCTGTTTTAGAATTAAACGGAAAAATAGCGATTAGTAATAAAGAAAAAGCTGAATTATTAGCAGAAACGTTAATTAAAGTACATAGTTCAGAAAATTTATCTGTAGAAATGAAAAGTAATAAATTAGATTTATTGGACAAAAATCCAGAAGTTACTACTAGGAGAGAAGTCACAAATCAGGATATAGATATGCCCTTTTCTATGTATGAGTTAGAAAAAGCTATTAATAATGCTAAGCAATCAACTCCGGGGAAGGATGGAGTGTGTTATGTAATGCTCAAACATCTTAAATATTCATCTCTTACTGTTATATTAAAATTATTTAATCTGATTTGGATGACTGGAAGAATTCCGGCAGAATGGAAACAGTCAGTTATAATTTCCATATTAAAACCTGGTAAAAATGCAACAGACCCATCAAATTATAGACCTATAGCTCTCACATCCCAATTAGGGAAAATAATGGAGAGGATTGTTACAGATAGGCTTTCATATTTTATTGAGCGTAAAAATAAATTTTGTTCATTCCAGAGTGGTTTTCGTAAAGGGAGAAATACGATGGATGCAGTTCTGTGCCTAGAGTCAGAAGTAAGAAAAGCTCAAGCAAACAAAGAGTTAGTGATAGCTGTGTTCTTTGACATAGAAAAGGCATATGATATGTTATGGAAAGAAGGATTATTGATTAAATTAGGGAAACTTGGTATAGGAGGTAAAATTTATAATTGGGTTTTGGATTTTTTATTTGGTAGAGAAATAGAAGTTCGGGTTGGGGCGAATTTCTCCTCTAGATATGATGTTGAAAATGGTACCCCCCAAGGTAGTGTGTGTAGCCCAATTCTCTTTAATATTATGATTAATGATATTTTTGATGAGATAGATAGTAGTATAGGCAAATCTTTATTTGCAGATGATGGTACTCTATGGATTCGGGGACATAATCAGGTATACTTGCAGAAAAAGATGCAGGCTGCCATTTTGAAAGTGGAAGGGTGGGCTAATAAATGGGGTTTTAGGATATCAATTGCAAAGACTCAAGTAATTTGTTTTTATAGAAGACATAAGGAAGTTAAGTTGAACCTTTATAATCATAAACTTGAACAAGTGAAAATAGTGAAGTTTTTAGGTGTCATTTTTGATGAAAGCTTAACTTGGAAATATCAAATAGAAGCAGTTCAAAATAAATGTAAAAAAGTAAATAATTTGTTAAGATGTCTCTCAGGACAGGAATGGGGAGCTTCAAGAAATGCATTGTTGGGAGTTTATCAGGCGCTCATGAGATCTACTCTGGACTATGGGAGTATAGCATATATGGCAGCTGCTGACAGCCATTTGAGAAAGCTTGATAGTGAGCAAACAAAAGCATTGAGGATTTGTTGTGGAGCCTTCAGAACATCATCTTTAGCTGCTTTACAAGTAGAAACTGGTGAGCTTCCTTTAAGATTAAGAAGGTTGAAATTAATGTTAATGTACTGGGTAAACCTACAAGGACATAAGTGTGATCATCCAACTAAGATGGTGCTGAAGGACTGTTGGGAACATCATAAATTAAATTGTAATAGTTTTGGATGGATTGGGGAAATAAAGGCAAAACATCTTGGTTTAAATATGCTCCAGTATAGTGCTACAGTTCCTCAATCTGAAATTCCTCCATGGTTATTTCTAACTCCAGAAGTTGATCTTCAATTAAGTGAAACTCTTAAAAAGGGAAAGACTCCAGAATGGGTTGTAGTTAATAAATATTTTGAAAGATATAAAGACAACATAATTATATATACAGATGGATCTAAAGATCCAAATAGTGGTAGAACTGGAGCAGCAGTGAATATCCCACACCATAAAGTCTTGATTAAGAGGAGAGCAGCTGATCATTTAGCTGTTTTTACAGTTGAATTATCAGCCATTATATTGGCCTTAGAATGGTTGCTTGATACTGATACTAGGGAAGTAAGTACATTTATCATAGCATCAGATAGTCAAGCAGCATTATTAAGTATTAAATCTGGCAAATCCTGCAGATTAGATTTAATATTAAGAATATACCAATTATTAGTTCATCTTCATAACAATAAATGCGTGGTTAAATTTGTCTGGATTCCTGCTCATGTAGGTATAGAAGGAAATGAGGAAGTAGATATTTTAGCTAAGCAGGCCTTGAAATCAGATATTGTTCATCTGAATGTTCCTTTGAGTAAAAATGAGGGTAAATCTATTATTCAAAAAGAAATTATTAAGATTTGGCAGGAGCTATGGGATAATCATGAAAATGGGAGACAATTATATTCAATTCAGAGGAATGTTGGAGATAGTAATTATCTGAGTGGAAGGCGGAAAGAGGAAGTAGTTATGTCTCGACTTAGAATTGGACATTCTGGACTTAATAGTTCGCTCTTTAAAATAGGAAAGCATGAGAATGGGGCTTGTAGTTATTGCAATCAGGTGGAAACAGTGAAGCATGTCTTGTTAGAATGTGATAAATACTTAGAGGAACGCCAGTTTTTAAAGTTGTCACTAAGCAGGAAGAATATAGGACTGTCTATGATAAATCTATTAGATAATAAATCAAATTATGTTAGAAATCTTTTATTTAGGTTCTTAAATAACACTGGGTTAATGAATCGTATTTAGAATATGGCCAAGTATGTGTGTGTATGCCAGTGCATGCTCATGCATTAATTCATGTATTAATGAGTGTGTTAGGATGTGGATTTGCACATCCTACACATCATTGAGGGAAAAAAAAAAAAATTTCCCTCCGAGATCTCTGATGACCACACTCCAGTCTGGTAGGTGGCGGTAAATGCACCTTAAGTTGGATGCCAGCCGCCAATAAAAAACAAAAGAAGAAGAAGAAGAAGAACGAACGCTAGCGTTTTGCTAACGAGTCAATGCGCATGTGTAGTACTTTTCGCACGTGTGGTGTACGTTCGGACTGACTGTATGCAGCAGAGCTTACAGAGTTAGTGACGCTGTTAAATATTGGGTAAAAGAAACGTATCCTGCGGTTTTTTGCTGCTTTTTCAGAGCTAGGAGAGAAACAAGAAGTCCTCCGTGAAGCATTTCGCCGAGAGGGCCGGAAAACTAGGAAATATATTGCAATGGTGAGTTCTGTGTTCGGCTAACAAGCTAGCTCTCCGGCTAACTGTTAGCAAGCATGTGAATCGACTATGAGCGCATTTTAAAGTTGAAGCTGAGGTTTTTATTTTGGTTCGACGCGTGTCTCTTGTGTCTTATCTGGACTTATTGTTTGTGTTTTATTAAGACTGAACCACAAGTGAACCCGAAGGCCTACCCGCTGGCCGACGCTACACTGACCAAAACCATCCTGGACTTGGTGCAGCAAGCATCCAACTACAAACAGCTGAGAAAGGGAGCCAATGAGGGTGAGAGAAATACACAACCAGATCCGTCTCATATGGAACATACTGTCAGATCAATAAAGCTTCAAACAACGACGGTGCCAATAGATACGTTAGTAAAACAAAGTTGTCAAAACATCTTTCCATTAAACATCCAAATGATGCCAACATGCATTGAGTGAAAAATATCAAAAATTACATTTGGAACAATTACCCCAAATCAGGTATTTATCTCAAAATGTATCTTTTAAAAAAATGTTAGTAAATATTCTTAAGTGGATGTTTTGCTCTTTTGATTGCAAAAAAATACACGTGGTTAATTTGAATAATTCTCAAAATCTAGAACGATACATGAGAACATTGTGGCATAAGTCTGCTTCAAAAATGTTACAACGCATGTTGTGTGGAGTCAACATGTAACGTTAATCCAGTTAAAAAAGTTTTTACCTGCACAATGTTTTTTGCTTTCAAGTCAGGAAAGATTTTATTCACTTATCAATCCATTGATCTTCAGAATATAGAGACAGACAAGTTGGCTAAAAGGGGCAGTATTATGTTTTTCAGACATATATTCCATGTAATTTTGTAGCATAATAAAGTAACTTTGCCTTCAGTTGTTAAAGAAATGTAATGCATACCATGTAAGAGATTTTACTTCCTGATTTAACACCTTGAAATTGGGCGTCTGTCTCTTTAAAAACGCCTGCTCTTTCTGAAACTCTGCCTTCAGGAAGTCATTGCAACATGGCTCCTATTAACCCTTTAACGTTTTTACCAGTTTGCTAATGGCTGCTGGCTAATCTGAAGAAGCTGAGAGAGAGAGAGAGAGAGAGAGAGGATTTCTCAAACAATTCATGTTGTTTTAGTTGGTTTTTTTGTCTCTCGCCGTTTGTTCTTGTAGGATTCTATGCATTCATGTGATTGTAAACCTATGTTTTTTGTTTTTTATTTCTCCCTCAGCCACTAAAACCTTGAACAGAGGCATCGCCGAATTCATTGTCATGGCAGCCGACGCCGAGCCACTAGAGATCATCCTCCACCTGCCGCTGCTGTGCGAGGACAAGAACGTGCCATATGTGTTTGTGCGCTCCAAGCAGGCGCTGGGCCGGGCCTGCGGCGTGTCCCGGCCCGTCATCGCTACCTCGGTCACCATAAAGGAGGGCTCCCAGCTCAAGCCTCAGATTCAGTCTGTTCAGATGGCCATCGAGAGACTGCTGGTGTGATCCGACAGCAGCACTGCTGGTTGATGGGTCCATCCACTCTGTCCTCATGTTGGATTATTTAAAACATTTGGCATTTTTAAGAGGATTGCACGTTTTTTATTTTGTAGGACCATCAACTGTATCTTAATAAAAAATTATTTTTTTTTTTACAACTTGTTTAAATTTTTTTTATTTAAAATGTCATCCTAACTAAAAATGTTGCGTTTATAAATCAAATGTACTTTTCCCTGCAGGGGGGTACGGCAGAGTATTAAGGCCATTGTAGATGGAATATATATTTGCTGAAAAACTCCCAAAATTTTGGGATTAATCTCAAAAATTGTCCACAAAAAACATGGAAATGTAAGGATTTTTTAAACTTTGAAATTTGAGTTTTCGAATTAAAAAAAAAACAAACTTTTTCTTGAATTCTGAGACGTCTCAAAATTTTAGAATTACAACGGCCCTTGTATGTCATTGTAGATGGGCAATAGAAACGAGTTGTTTCAAAGTGTTTTTTCCATTTCTTAATGACATAAGTTGAAATTATTGAATGTGAAAATCGTCTTTCACATTAAATATTGAAGTCTTTTTGGAAATGTATTGAAAGAACTTGCCTGTTTAATTTGTTTTCCTGGGTCTCCTAGAGCTGGTCTTATTTTAGTGTCGTTGCACAGACACAACAGTGAAATGTCATCGCTTGGCCACCAGAGCAAACACACAAAGCTAACCTTTCATTTAGAATTTTAAAATTTCACAGAGCTTGATGTGATCTGACACTGAACCTTTCACACTTGGTGAAAGTGTCATGCTTTTCCATCACTATTATCAAAACCTTCCTGACTGCATAATTAGATTTTTGAACACATCTCTAATCATGACGGAGCCACCACTGTGTTTTACTGACACTAGCTTTGTTGCCATCAGTGTTCAGATCGCTTTGAATCTTTTTGTAAACCGAATAATGGTATGATACAATGAGAGCATTATTAAAATCCTAAGCAAATAATTATGACAATGAATGCAACAAAAGTAATTTAAGTATAAACAAGGTGAAGGTTTTCCTTAAAGCAGTAATGTAGATAACCAATATCTGACCAATAAAACTTAATCATTTTGGGAAAGTTCAATCAACTTTTATGAGATATTGGGTGTATGTTTTTGAAATGAGTCATCAGATTTATAATCAGTTAATGAGGCTATTTGAATTTATCCATTATAATTTAGTAAAAATATTCTCAAATTCCACACAAAAACTTAGACATGGTGGCGTTTTAAATGTAATCATTTCTGCTGTTCGTATTTAGCCAGGCTTTCTGTTTATGGGCAGATGAATGAATGAGTGAAGTCATTTCCTTTGGTGGTTTGTCAGCAAACTAAACCTCACCGGGTTCAGGTGGAGGATCTCGGTTTAAAGCCTCATTCCGTGTCCGTATCTGATCATCTTAAAATTCACTCAGTTTCCCTTTTTAAACTGAGTTAATGCTAACTCAGGTGGATTTTATTCCCTCTCCATTTATAGATTTTCTCTCTTGCTTGATGTTCACCAAGGAAAGCTCTGCAAAGTAACAGCAGACTGCCTTTTACGACAGTGTAAGTACATTGAACGCAGCACCGTTTCCGAGGAACAGCCTGTTTCCCGCTCCATTCTTCAGGAGCTCTGAACGCAGCTCAGGTTCCAGTGAGGAGGATTGAACTTTTGCCCTCTTCGCTGAGCAGAGACCATGGCCGAGCCTCCTGTCATCATCTGGCAGCAGGAAGTTGAAAGTGTGCTCCGTTACAGGGACCTGGTCCCCCGTCTGGAGGACGCTTTGGGGAAGTTCTCCCGGCGGGACCGCGCCGAGGTGGTCCAGCCTGTGCGCGCCGCGGTGCCGCTTCAGAAGCACAGCGGGTAAGGCCTGCGGCTGCTTCGGTTCGGTTCGGCACACATTAACAGACTGCTGCCAGAACAGCGGCTCAATCTGCTTCTCCTTCCAGCTTCATGGGGCTCATGCCCACATACATGGAGAACGACGGAGTGCTGAGCACAAAGTTTGTCTGTTTCTACAAGAGGGAGAAAGGATCCACTTTGCCAGCCGTTCAGGCCACCGTGGTTCTGCTGGACCCAGAACGTGGGAACGTCAAGGCTGTGAGTCAAACACGCCTGCAATGATTAAAGCACCTGGAAGATTTTTCACATTTTGTCACGTCACAGTTTCTGTAGAAAATTTCGGAGATTAATTTTAAAATGTCCCAAGTTTTTTGGTAGAAATTTACCCCTTTTTTAATCTTCAATGACTGTAGGGAAATGATCCCTGACTTTCAAAATGGCCCAAAAAATCTGAAAGTGTGGCGTGCATTTGTGCTCACCCTGCATGCTGTAATACTTTGTAGAATCACATATATTGTTGCACTCACCAGTATTCAGTACCTGAAAATAAAGGATTCAAACCTTTGGATGTTTTATCCTTTTTACTGATTTTACAAATTGATCAAAATCAGCTAAATGTAACTTTTTAGACAAAAAAAGGCTCACACCTTTAAAAAGTAAAGGTGTGTGTGACTGAACCATGTAAACACTGCTGGAACGTCCCGCCTGCAGGTGATGGACGGGGAGGTCATCACGACCATGAGGACCGCTGCCGTCTCAGCCATCTCCGCTAAGGCATCTCTGCTGTTGACCTCGTAACACATCAGCCTCTCTGTGCAGTGAGACTCTGCAGTAACTCGGACCTGTTTGGTGTGTGTGTGTGTGTGTGTGTGTGTCCAGCTGCTGATGGCGTCCGGAGCAGAGGTTCTGGCCATCCTGGGGACCGGCACACAGGCTCTGAGTCACTATAACATCTTCACTGAGATGTTTTCTTTTAAAGAGGTACTTGTTCAGCAGCGACAATAAGAAGAAAGGGAAACATTTTGTGTGTGTGTGGTTTTTAAAGCATTTCTTTAAATTGTTTGGGTCGTATGTGTTGAGTCATTATCCTGCTTTTCATGCTAAACTCACCTGGAGTGTTTGAGAAGCTCCACTAGCAAAGTTCAGCAAATTGTTTATGTTTGTGATGGTAAGACAGAAAAAGATTTTTACTGTTATCTCCATCTTGTTCGCATGGAGCCAGTGTCTCATGGTTGCAATGGAGACAACAAGACACAACCTAGCATACATCTGATCATCGTGACTCACATTTATCCCTGTTAGCTTTGAGATCTTAAACGGTAAATGTCTTGACTTTCTTAATGCTGCTGGTTTTATTGCCATGCTGCTTCTTGTTTATAAAAATAGATATAGGAAATACAGATTTTAGCAGTTTTTTATTTATTTGGAATAAACTCCTTTTTGCGTGCATCAGTTTCTACAAGCGTAAAACGTCCCATAGAAGAAACTGTGTCAATCCTCTTGTTAATATTTTACCTTCTTCTTAGTTTTAAAACCTAAAAACAGGAACAAAATGGTGGTTCTTTAAATGTGACAACAAATTTCCTACAGCTGATATTCATTAGTTGGTTTTTTTAATGTTGTCTTTTTCATAAGAGGTTATGTAACATTTGCAGCTCTCGGCGAGTTTTATTTTGCTGAACCAAAGAGACTAAAAATGTCTCTTTAGTTGGTAACGGTCGGAATCCCGTCATGGTTTGGCGTCTTTCTACATCCTCGTCGTTCTTCTTCCTCAGGTTCGCGTTTGGAGCCGGACTAAAGAGAATGTGGAGAGGTTTGTCCGCTCAGTGGGAGGCGGTGTGAGAGGATGCGGCTCGGCGGAGGAGGCGGTGAGGGGAGCAGACGTCATAGTGACGGTGACCGGATCCACGGAGCCGGTGCTGCACGGTCAGTGGGTCAAAGCAGGAGCACATGTGGCAGGTGAGGTCCAGTCAGATACAAAAACCAGTATAATCACAGCCACGAACCAGGATGAACCCTTTGACTTTGCGGAGCAGCTGTGGGAGCCTGCAGGCCAGACTGGAGGGAGCTGGACGACGTGCTGATGAAGAGCGCTGTGGTGTACGCGGACAGCAGGGAGGGGGCGCTGTCGGAGTCTGGTGATGTCATCCTTTCAGGGGTCGGTCTACTTTAGATTTGATTTTGAATCCAGTTGGAAAACTGAAGGTGAGCAGAATGAGAGTCGGTGTGATTGTGTCTTTCAGGCTCAGGTGTTTGCAGAACTGGGAGACGTTATCAACGGAACCAGACCTGCTGAAAGGGAGAAGACCACCGTCTTCAAGTCTCTGGGTGTGTTGGATGATAGAATTATATCACTTTGTTGTAGTTTTTAATGAACCTTAATGTGTTTTCTTGTTTTTGACAGGAATGGGAGTGGAGGATGCAGTGTCTGCTCAGCTGGTGTTTGACCAGTGGACAGCTAAACAAACCAAACCATGAGATTTGTTCTTGATTTCTGACGTCTCAGCTGGAACTTTACGGTCACAGAGGTGGAGGCAGACGGCAGTGTGTCCGAGGTTTTAGTTTAGTACGAACCAACACTGACCAAACTGCTGTCTGCCGGTCACTTCCAGTCTCTGACATCAGCTCTGGACCGGTCCAAATCTGACCCAGCAGAGCTGGCAGCTGGCAAAAATGTTGGCACTTTTAAAATATTTCGAAGCAGTATTTTCCCTGACAAAATCAAAATAGAGTGTAGCACAAATGTTTTGTCTTTTAACCACATATTTTTCTTTTAGTTTAATTTAATAAAAAAAAAAACTATTCAGTTTTGTCACTTCATAAACTGAAATCCAAAAAGGAAACAAATAATCCTGCAAAAACAATAAAAAATAATAATAAACAATGCCAGGCATGTATAGACATCACTCAAGATCAAAATGTGTATAAAAGAATTAAAAATCAATCCACTTTTTGTTTGTGTTGAACGCTGTCTGGGAGCCTTTTCTGCTTCCTCCTCCCAGGCTTCATGTAAACAAGCAATAGAAAACTAGTTTGGGGCTCAACTGGTAGATGACTTGTTTCCCCACAGGTTGGTTGCCCTGGGTAGGGAGCCTTAGTCTTACCATTGAACAGCTGCTGAGTGCAACTGGAATGAGCTGAACAGCTTTGAATAAAATGTCTTCATGTTCACATCAACAGAAACCTTTTGGTTGGCAAATTTCCCAGAAACCTGGTTTAAGAAAATAAAATTACCGGGAACAAAAGTCATAATATTTCGAGAATAAACTCATACAGGAGTAAAGTTATAGTATTACAAGAATAAAATCACAATAATAAGAAAATAAAGTTGTAATATTGCAACTTTATTCCTGTAATATTCCAGGTTTTTTATCATTTTATGATTTTATACTCATAATACTATGACTTTTTAAAAATAAAATTATGACTTTAATCCCATAATGTTACAAACTTATCACAGTAACACTTTGATTTTATTCTTGTAATGCAATTACTTTTCTCATGAAATGATGACTTTTTCTCGTAATGCTACGACTTGATTTAATTTTTATTTGACATATTTTATCAGTGCTAATACGCTGTCATGGTAACTTTATTAATGTTCAGTAAATAGTGAGCGTAAAGTAAGGCTGCCTATGTTGCTTTGCCACACATCCACAGTCACTATGATACTTTCATTTCATAAAAAAGTGACTGTAGGTCAATGGATGGAATAAAAGAATCTTTAGTAAACATAAAGCACAGGTGGTTTAAAATTTCTCTCCACTTCACTTCAGGAGTTCCAGAACGTCCGCTGTCATTAATCCGCTCTGCTGGCCTCAGCGACAACATCCCTGTTTTTAAAATCATGAACATATAAAAGGAATCATCTGCATTATGACAGGCTGCAGCTTGGCTCCGGTTTTTTAGCGGGTTTGGCGTTCAGGCCCACCCTGGCGGTTTCCTCAATCACAGCCTGAAGGCCGTGCTCAGTCAGAGCCGAACACTCCAGGTATGTCACCGCACCTGGGTTTCAGAAGAAAACAGGAAGATGAACACAAGCAGAATGATTCAGTGATATTCAACAGGTTTAAGGAAACGGATGCAAAGGCTTGGAGAAAAAAAGGCCTGAAAAGCTTAGCCACCTTTACTCTGATACCCCTAAAGTAAATCAGGTACAATAAATTTACATTAGAAATCACATTTTAGTAAATGTAGTTATGGTCCATCATGGTGCTTTGCTTTTCTATTGTGCATTTTTCATTCTTTTCTCTTGTTTCAAAAATAACTGCAGTCTGGAATTTTGTTCTTTTTATACTTAGAGGTAGATTGACAAAATTTAAAACCTGATCAAAAAAACATTTTTCTCTTTTTAATAAGACAAAGAACACCAAAAATTTAGTAATACATTCTTTTCAAGGTGACTGAAAAAAATCAATAAGCAGGTTGCAGTATGACGTCATCTCACCGTCCCGCCGCGGCCTCCAGTTGGAGGGTAAAACCATAGACGTACTATATATATTATGTCACCAATATATATATGTCACCAATATATATATTGGTGACATAATATATATATTATGTCTATGGGTAAAACTGCTCACTGGACGACGACTACAGTTGGTGTTAGCTGTTATGTTGTCAACATAACACGCTAAGCCTTAAATGTACGTGTGATATATAAAAGAAAACTGGACACAATGCTTTGTCAAAACTACAACTAGACAACCAGGTCAGAAAAAGTTTTAATAAATAAAAAATAACGAGGGAGAGGAAAGTAGGTCAGTCATGCTAGCTTGACTTTAGCAACTTAAACATGTAGATGTGCTGAGCAGTTCGGTGTGTTTCAGTTCAGTTAAAAATAAAAATGCCTACACAACAACCATGACAGATCATCAGTAGAGAAGGGGCTTTAATTAGCTAGTCAGCCACCACTGTGTTAATTTAGCTAATAGCAGCGGTAGCTAATCTACTACAGTAATCAATTATTAATAATAATCACAAAATAAATATCAAGTCTGAAAACAGAAAAATGTAACAGACTGAATGTTCTGTTCTTTATGTGGTAAATGGTATTTCGGTGTTGAACCCTGATACATTGGTGGCGTTGCTGTTAGCTGCTACGGCAACAAACAAGTTTTCAATGTAGCTGACACAGAAAGCAAGAAAAAAGAATGGCTGAGTAGTTTTGAGTTGTTCTTCAATGGTTTTTCTGCGTTATTTTCCCCTGTGCTGTGGCACACCGCACTAAATTAAACATACCTACAGCTCCAGGTTTCCAGGTTTCATTTTGTTAAAGGAACTGTTGTAGCATAACAGGGCGGCTGCAGATGTTAAATAAAAGAACCGCCTTTTTGTCCTCCAGCGCAAAATTTCTAGATATAAACAGTGACATGCAATATGTCTATTACGACTGGACAACCCAATTATGCTGAAGTAAAAATGACCAGTGAGACCAAATCTTTAAGAGTACAGAAAAGTTGACTCGTTTCTATTTCCCTCTCATAATAATAGATCCATTTAAATCAAACTAAAAACATCCAGTAGATCAGAGAACAGATATCTACCTATTTCTTCAGCCATGGCCAGGCCCTGGTCATAGGTGATGGGAGAGAGATGCTCCTTTTTCAGCTTTTCTATCCTGTCTTTGTCGTCTCTGAGGTCCAACATGGTGCCCACCAGGACGACTGGCACTCCGGGGCAGTGATCTCTGACCTCTCCGGTCCACTGCAGCAGGAGCATGGAGACTGGATCAGTGTTCACGGTATGGAAGCAGCGTTTTTATTGGCAAATTATCACAACAAGCAGAAATGAGAAGGCTCATGAATGATGATTTGCATCCAAAACATTAAGAGTTTTATATGCATGTTTTATTATTTTATAATATCAAAGTAAAATCCAAAACCTGACAGTAAAACTTCTGATTTTTTTCTTTTTCAAACTGTACATTTTTTATTTGTGTTCTTCGGTTTAACAGAGGTGTGCAACCTGTGGCTCTGGAGCCACAACGGCTGTTTACAACTTGATAAAGAACCAAGTCATGATTTAAATCTACAATAGAACGACACTAAAAGCAACAGTTACATTGTTTTGATCTATTTTACTTTGTCTATCATTAGATTGGAAACCACATGCTCTTTTTTGTTTTTTACATACTTGTATCAATATCCGGTTGAAGAAAATACACCCACCCTCTCTTTGCAAGAGGTTTTCAAGTTTTTGCTTGTTGTAAAATCTAAAAATAGAAATAAAATTGTGAGGGTTTTTTTTTGGAAAAGACAACAAATTCCCTATAGTAAATATTTATTTAAAAAATGGAAGTTGTCGTTTTTTCAAAACTTTGTTTATGCTTTGCAGCTCTAAATGTGTTTTATTTGGCTGGACTGAAGAACCAAAATGGCTCTTTGGATTGTTAAGGTTGCAGACCCCTGGTTTAATGTCTTCAACATGTTAGTTATGAGTAGAGTCACCTTGCTCCGCACATTTTCAAAAGATGATGGACTGGTGAGGGAAAAGCAAAGCAGGAGCACATCCTGCAAGGTAGAAAAACAACCAAAGTCAAAATTCCATGTACAACATACAAATATTTACACGCTTAATTCACATCAGATGTTGGCAACAATACGAGTGATCCAGGTACAAAGTTATGGGTGCAAAATTGGAAAAACATTTAGAATCTTCCCATATGGTTTGACTGAACTGACTATATTTATTCATGAACTGAATTTGTTTGTGTTGACATGTGAATATAAATAAAATTAATTATGTTTCTATTGGGGATCATTGTGATAGACCCACACATAGTAGAGTAAAACTGTGAAGTTGCAGGTAAACGATAAATAATTTCAGTCGTTTCTCACCTTAAAATCTGAAAAACATACCATACATCAATATTTGGCTACTCCTACTCCAACACCCTTAACAAAAAAAAACAATGCAACTCGGCTTCCATGCACCTCAAACTTCCAGAAAACAAAAAAAATCCAGAGCACAGAGTTCCTTTAAATCAGTACTGAAAACCCACCTGCTGCTTTTGAACCATAACTAATGGGACATAAACCAACGTGTTTGATGCGTATTGATCGATGGCACGTGAGAAAACACAATGTCTGCTACTGGTTCCACAACAGCTGACTGAATGAAATGGTGTTTGTGCTAACAGTGGCTAGCTGCTGTGGGTCTCCGTGGAAACACACCGTCTGTGGGAAGGACAGGCGTCTTAACTGGTCATAGTCGGACAATCCGGTGGGGTCCCACACATCCAGGTTCACCTGGTTCCTGTCCACCGTCACACTGACTTTATAATTGTCCATCCTGCAGGTAGAAACATTCACTTTCAAAACGGATGACTTTCATTTAATCTTCAGTCATATTAACAAAATAAATTCACCTATTCCCATCACAGTTACTACGACCACAAGGTGCTGCTGTGTGTGACTTACACTGACGGGGTCCAGTCCTTAGGAAAGCCTGCGGTGTAGGTGATGATCATGGTTGATTTACCAACAGCCCTGAGAGGATCAATGAGGGAAGCTTTTTCACGGACGGTTAACCATTCAGAGTCGTTGATTTTAATCAATATGTTTACTGATGCAGGACAGAAAATAAGTATTTGACACACACACCACCATTTGTTTAAGCACGGCTAAGTTAACTAAGTTAGCTTTAACACTTTCAGTTCCATCTTCTAAATACGTTACCACTAGCACTTGTTCCTGGGTTACTTTTATCCACTTCAATTAAATGCAGATTGTTTTTATGTTCTTCAGCTGCAGCACTTTCTATCTGAAGCAAACATCTGGTTTTGTTTGAGTCACAGTTAAGAGCTTTGGTTATTCTTTATGTACTATTTTGTACAACATGCCAGTATGAAGGTTTTGTTAAGTTTTGGTCCAAATACAGTATTGTAACATTCAGATGCTGTTGCACCTAAAAAATACATTAAAACACACCTACTTACTATTGTTGAAACATCCATGTAAATCTAATTCACCTGTACAGGCACATTATGTCACCTGAAATCTAACTTTTATCAAAGTTTTTTGTTACTAATAATTGTGTCACTATATCACATTTGACTAGAGGCTTGTACTTGGCATTAGCAGTCTGAGATATTTTTAGTACACACAGCTGTGTTCATTCTGTACAAAGACAGTAAACAGCCAAAGGCTTCTTAGGCTTCTTAATCTTTAGCAGCATCTCCACCGCAGTGATGCTGTGAATTCCTGGGAGCTTTTTACAACATTTAATTTCAGCTGAATTTGATTGAAATATGTGTGTGATTACAAAGTTTTAAAGCTATTTATAGATTTTAGCACTCAAAAAAGGGAACCAAGCAGCTCCAGTTGCTCAAAAGTACTGCGTGTAGCCTGACAACAAACAAAATCTGCTGGCATGTTAGACCTACAGCCACCAGGTGATTTCTAGATTAACCCAAACATTTACACTGACTTTATTCCCACTGATGAAGACAAAATATAAGGTAATATAGTTTAATTTGGAAGAAAACTTTCCATTGACTTACCCGTCCCCCAGCAGCACACACTTTACCGTCTGCATTGTGTAACGGTATGGCGTCAATTTCCTGTAAACCCCCCCCCCAAAAAAACTGGAGTTTATTAAGCAATCACAACAGTGCGTAGTACATTTCCATTTGCTGGCGGGTCCATGAACGCAGCATGGCGAAAACTTAGACAAGGTAACAGTTCTGATTGGTCAGATTTTCATCTCAAATCCGATGACAGCAACCACGAGATTTTGATCTAATAGGGGAAGAAGAAGAATACAAAGAGGGGGATAAACATAGACATAACATAAGAGTAGACCCCGCATTGGCTGCTCCGGTACAGGAAATACGGCGGCCATCTTGGAGCTGTTGTGCCTCCTACTTTGCTCAATCAAAACAGCAGAAGATGCTCGGATCGATGGACTATTGATGTGAGGGCTCCACAAACAACATTTCTCAAGTAAGATGGACATATTATTGTGTATACTTTGTGATTAGAATATTACTTTACTGTATTTATGTCCACCGGTGAGATACCAGTTAATATTAGCTACACCGCAAATTCAGAAGTGCCAGATTTCCAGTACAAGTGTGGCATGTTAAGAACACAGTGTTAATTCAACAACATGAGTGTTAGATTCCCTAAAATGTTCTATAAAGTTTGTCCAGACCAGTGTTGATTTCTATTATTATTATTTGAATATTTTTATTGGATTTCAACAAAGTAGATTACTAACCCAAACATTCATATCCACACATCCGTTACAGAACAGAGAAAAAAAAAAAAGGGTTGACTTAGTTAACTCCATTCTGGACTGACTGATTGACTGGAAGTCCCTCAATGTGACACAAGAATGGCCGCCACACTTTGTAAAATTTGTCCGCAGAACCCCGCACAACATATCTCTGTTGTTCAACTTTGAGAATTGAAAGCAAGTCCTTAATCCATTGTTTATGGGAAGGAGGTGACTCTTTTTTCCACGATAGAAGTATGAGTCGACGAGCAACCAATGTGGAAAAGGCTACAGCTGAAGCTTGTTGGGTGGACACACAACATGTCTGAGGAACAACCCCAAATATTGCAGAAAGAGGGTTCGGCGGAATATTAATAATCCACGCTTCTGACAGGGTCTTAAAGATAGCTCTCCAGAAGGTCTGCAGTTTTTGGCATTCCCAGAACATATGACCAAGAGTGCCTTTCTCGCTTTTACATCTTGGGCACGCCTCATCCAATCCTGGAAACAACTTTGCGAGTTTACTGTTTGACAAATGAAGTCTGTGAACCACCTTAAATTGTATTAAACCATGTCTGATACATATTGATGAATCATGAATAAGCCTTGCTGCCTGCTGCCACTCTAACTCAGTTATTCTCAATCTCATCTCCAGCTGCCACTGTTCTTTAATTTTGTCTAATGAGGGTGCAGCCACTGTATGAATTAATGCGTATACCTTCGATGTGGCCCCTCTCTGCTTGGGGTCCACCTCCAGGCACTCGTCAATCCAACTGGAGTGTCTGTGAGAAGTGTTTTTTAACAAAACTCCGCCAAATGATTCCTGCAGCTGTTGAAAGGACACAAGATGCCCGTCTTTGAACAGGTCTCCTACAGTCCTTATCCCTTTATTTGCCCAGGCATGGAAAGCAGAGTCAATTAGAGAAGGAGGGAACAAAGCATTCATTGATATGGGAGCTGTTAGGAGACCTTGTTTTTGTTTGAGATGGATCCTATCCAGTGTTGATTTCTAACTCAACACTCAGTCTGGTGTTGATTTAGATAGCTTATAGAGTAGGGTGCCCCACAGTTGACTCAAGGTTGCTAAAAACTTTACCAGACTGACTGATTTTAGTGACATAGTGGGTGTAAAATATTGAATAAAATGTTGTGCCACATGACTGGCTTTATTTTCACTCTTGTATTTAACTTTATGACACACAAAACTACAAATGAATCGTCCTTATTGACTCCAGGTGCATTCTGGGTAAAGCTTGTCACCAACTTCATCATCAGTCACTTGGCAACAAATAGCAAACTAGCTAGAGCTACGGAACGTTAGCATGTTTTGAATTAGTGACCAGTAGCCTCTTGTTTCTGTTCTTCTCTTGGTTTGTTGTACTTCATGTCAGATGGACTTCAAAATGACATAGTCGCTCTCTGTGGTGGTGAAACTTGTTAGCTCCGCAATGCGGGCATGTCCATGTTGTAAAGTTAAATGATCATGAGCTTTATTATGT
This sequence comes from Poecilia reticulata, assembly GCF_904066995.2. Taxonomy (NCBI): domain Eukaryota; kingdom Metazoa; phylum Chordata; class Actinopteri; order Cyprinodontiformes; family Poeciliidae; genus Poecilia; species Poecilia reticulata. The sequence goes on along the minus strand of NC_088848.1, from coordinate 22,752,494 downwards.
GGGCCCGGTCATTAGCCCCGCCCCCCGGCCGACGCCGTCATGTTCCGCTACTGCGTCACATGTTTGGCTGAGGAGCGGAGGCAGCAGTATGACGTCTTGTCTGGAGCTTATTATAACAAGGTAAGTTCCATGTTAAAATGATCATGTTTTTGACTATTTTTTATGGAGGCATTAATTTTACGTTTACACAAGTATTGATTCATATACATAGTTTGCTTAACGTACGTTTATTTGTTTGGATATCACGGTATATATGACTGTTTATTATCTTAACCGAACATTAAAACTGTCAGGAAAATCTGGAGGCCATTTGAGTTAACATATTTAGCTGCGGAGGTCGTTTAAGTTTTTGGCTGTAGACTGCAAAACGGGGGAGTGGCTGTGCTGGACCATTGGCTTGATCTAAGCCACAAGTGTCAAACTCCAGTCCTGGAGGGCCACTGTCCTGCAACAGTTAGATGTGCCGCTGCTGCACCACACCTGAATACAATAATTAGGTGATTAGCAGGACTCTGGAGAACATTTCTACACAATGAGGAGGGAATTAAGCCATTTGACTCTGGTGTTTTGTACCTGTGGCACATCTAAAAACTTCCAAAATGTTTATATTTGTCAGTGTGTCATGTTGGTGACTGAAGCCTGTTATGATGACTTCATCACATTTCCTCAGACAGGTTGGCACAACTTTTAATGCTGTCCAAACATGTTTCTATAAGCTGACTAATTTCTTTAGTAATTATTTCTGACTTTTTTATGCTTTGTCTTGTAAACCGGGTGGGCAGAGTAATTTGAATGACTATGACGGTGACACACACACAGGTGAGTCTGATTAGTTTTGCTCACACTACTTTTTAAAATATTTATTATTCTAATGTTTCTGCTATATTTCTTGTTTTTTCTTTCCAGACTGGAAGTCTTCCTCCTTCATATTGGTGAAAACAAGAGCAGCACCGAAGACACTTCACTATCGGTGACCACAAGACCACCCATGACCGCTTCCAATGAACTTTCAAAGCTTCACCTTCAGTGCAAAGTACCATGAATGTATGACCTTTGTTGTATATTGCTGTCGGTGCTGTTTGATGTTTTGAAATAAAAGTATAATATGTTCTGCGAATGGTGCTGGTGTTTTTGTAGCATCTAATGTCTTAAAATGAATTTGGAGATTTTTGATGGCCAGTAGTTTCTGGGGGAACATAAGTTTTATTTGCTCTACTGACTTTTATTTTGGAGTGAATTGACAGAAAGGTGGGTAATGAGAGAAGGGGAAGACCGGGAAGCGAACCCACGACAGCCGCATTGAAAATTAGAGCCTTCATATGTAGGCTGTGCTTATGGGGATAAAGAAGGTTATGGCAGGTGGTTTTAACGTAAAATTAGCGTCGCCACTCTTACGTTCCAGATATTTGAAATTGGTTTATGACCAGACATTTTATTTAATTAAGACGTCTCTCATTGCATTCTAACTAACATAAATGAAGATGTACCATTAAGTTGTACGGAGGTTCCAATTCAAGATATTTGCAATTACTGACTATCTGAAACATAAATGTTCTGTGGTGATCTGTGTTTTTCTGTTATTTTGATGTTTTCTGTGTCCTGTTTCCCCTGTGAGTCTCTGTGTCGTCCTGATTGTTCCCAGCTGTGTCTCGTTTCTTTGATTACCCTCCCAGTGTACAGTGGCGCAAAAAGTGGGTATGCAGGGTATGCAACGCATAGGGGCGCAGCACCAGAGGGGGCGCAAAAAACCCAGTCTGGAGGGGGCTTTACGCTCCTTCACCTCGCGCACAAAACGAGGCAAATGTAGCGAGTTTTACCCTTCATGTATCGTCGCCTAGGGGGGGAGTGTCGCTCCCTCACCCTGACGTTCCTTCCCGTGGGGGTGGGGGTGATGGGGGGCGCCGATTTATGTTTTCGCATCCACCTAAATAATGTGTAGTTGCGCCACTGCCAGTGCATTTAGTCTCACCTGTTGTCTTTGTGTCGGATCCTCGTTGTGTAACCTCGTGCTGCCTGTTGTTCCGTTCTGTGGATATTTAATTAAATCATTCATCACTTCAACCTGGGTCTGCCTGCGTCCTCCCTCACCTCAACAACCACAAATCATGACATGTTCGTCACCTCGAAAGAAAATTTGAACTGTCAAATTGCCTGATATCAAAAATTCTGATAATGTTAGACACCAGAATGTAGATGCAGCTGTGCAAAATTATCCCTCAGGATAATTAAAATGCAGTTGTGCTTCGTCAAAAAGTATTTTATTTAGATATCAAAAATGTAAATCAGACGAAGCCGAATGCAAGACGGACCAAGCAGGTTTTATGCTAAAACGGCCTGCCATACACGTCTCCAGAGGGCGGTGGCGCATTCGTGTTGCATTACTAATAAAATTATATGGCTCTTATCTGACCGGCGTGGTTCGGCCTTACCTGTCTGATTCACAGAGGAACGAGTTCCGATGGTGCGAAATGTGAAAGATTTTATTTTAATGAATGAGTTCAGATGAAAAAGCCAGTGATAAATGATTTTGTGAAATGAATACCCAAAAAATCTAGTTCTTATTAAAAGCTATAAAATATATCATAACTGAAAGTCTTCCTTTTATCTAAAACTGGAAGGAACGTTTGTCAAGGCTTGTGGTTCTTTTGTGAGAGAGTTTTTGTGCAGTAGCCAACAGGAAGGTTTCAACCACTATAGTCAAACTACAGTTACAGATGTGTGAAGTCTTACAGAAGAATTCAGACCTGCTGAAATGTTTCACATTTGTCATGTTTCACGCACAAACTCCTTTGGACTTAAACAAGACAGACCAACACAAATTACTGTACAATTGTGAGATGAAAAAAAAAAAAGATCCATGGCTCACTAGAAGTGTGTGACTATATTTTGATATTGATCCGACACCCAGGTGTCGGATTGGCAGTATTGCCAATACACATATCGACACTTTTATTTTTAAAATTCGATAAATCATCAAACTTCTGACCTTTTTTGTGTCTCCCCTTCCCCTTTCAATTATTTTCTTAAAATCTAGAATAGAAATTGGAGAAAGTTTATACAAAATACTTTAATACAATATTAATATAATTCATAGAAACAATAGAAAACAGAACAAATTTGTGTGTAAATTTTCCTAAATAAAGTGCAAAAGATATTATCATCTGAGAGCAAATCACAACCTTTTAGAGGCGGAGCTGAGAAACTACAATTCTATGAATAAAAAAAATAAATAAATACATTTGAGAGGGAATCTGAAACTAAAGTAACGATCCTACCGTTCTAGTATGGATCTGATTACCTTATCAACATTATCAATATTTTGGATCAAACTGCCCACTTATTGTTAATTAAATTTGACAAAATCAAAATAATTGGGTTTATTTGTAAATTTGTTTTCAGCCCTAAAGTCAGTTTTGTTATAACTCCGCCTCTCCGTAGCTAGAGCTGCAGATCCGTTGAGGTCTGACCAGTTTTAAACATCAAGCATCTTTTTTTTTTTTCTTGTGCTTTTTTTAGACTTCCTCTCTCTTAAGCAGAAACACTTTGATGAATGTCTGGAATTATGTTCATGTGTCACTGCTGATGATCAGGAGTGACTGGTTTATTTTTGATTCGTGAAGATTGAGCAGATAGTACACCAAGATGAATGTCAAACAAGAACTAAACCCTCACTTCTGCGAAATAAGACAATTAGATTTTAGCCCAGACTTTGACAAGGCCACTGTGCTTGTTTTTGTACAGGCGTACCTTCTGCTGTGTTTTGCTGTGTTACCTAAAGCAGCATGTCGTTTTGCCTCCGTCTGTTTTCTCAATGTTGTTGTGAACGGAGTCAAGTGAGAAGTTGTTCTCGATTCTGTTTAATCTTTTACTGTGCTCTTGGAGCAACTTTGGGTCGGTTAGACAAACTTGGGAAGGTCAACTGTTCCGTGATTTTTGTGGAAAAACGGTTTGTTGCGGTTTGTTTGAGTCCAAAAACATAGGAGTAGATTTGCAACATTTTCTATCTGTTCTCGAATCTCTTCACGCGGGAAGATGATGCGTTGCTTTTTCAGACTGTGTCGCCTCCTTCCTGTTGCTCTGACAGGTTCTGCTAAAAGTATTCATTTATTCCACATCTCAGGCAGCATTCCAGCTGGTGAAAGGTGAAACTGAACACATCTATCCAAAAACACGTTTAAAGGTCATAACTGACCACGTCCATGTCTCTGTAATGGACGCTGAATGAGAGAAGAATGTACCATCACAGGTCAGATGTCTGGAGGGAATGTGGAGGTGAAGAACATCCAGTCAGCTCAGCATTGGCTACCTTTGAATTTAGAATAATGTGTTTTCAGTGGTTAATTATTTGAATAATCTATCAGAAGTCTACGAAACAGGATCAATTTGTTTCTCAGAACAGAATTTATTACCATTTGTACAGATTTAGTATAAGCACATTGAAATTCTTGTTTATCCAACTCAAGAATAGTGAAGGTTTTTTTAAAAAGATAGAACATAAATATAAGATAAAACAGACACATAAAAACCTATTGACCTGTTGAATGATCTTTATAACAGATTTAAACGAGCAAGGAGAATTTCTGAAGAAGTCTCAGACTGAAGATTTATTCAGCATCAGTAATATGATCACACTTCCATCAGAATTACATGAAAAATACTACAGAAAGCACAATTTATGTGATCAAAAAGGATTTAGTGAACATTACGCTACGGCTTATTTTCAAAAGATTCCAATAAAAAACACGGGGAAAAAAAAATATTGCAAAAAAAATTCCACAAACCACTATTAGAGATAGGAACCTTTAAGAACAAGAAAATGAAGTTATTGAACATTAAGTTAACATTTATGTAAAGTTTAATGGTCCTTCAGGAGAATAAGGAAAGGCACTAAATTTGAACACTGACTAGACGTCTCCCCTCTTCAATGCAAGAAGGAAGAGAAAAGGAAACATTTCAAGTTTCAGAGCCACCTTAGTCAATTTCACTGGCACCAGGAAAATACATTAGAAAAAGAAGAAGGCCTTACTGTGGTCTGGATCTTGTGTCAATGAACCAGACTGCCTCTAAACCTGGAGTTCTGATGCTCATCTCCTGGGTTGCTTACTGGGAAATTCCCAGCACAGCAGCTGGACAAACAGGGATTAAAGATACTTGTGTGCAGCAGGGAGGGACTGGTTTCCTCTGGTTCATGCTTTGGGTGTTTGGACAGAATCCTATCTTGGTTTTGTAACTGACTGACAAACAGCGAAGAAATGCTCTGTTGCTGTGTTTCCATGGACCGTGTAACCGCACAATTTAACATATTAATTCATTTAAGTTTATTTGATGGGGACAGACATCAATAAACTCGACATAGACAACCTGGACAGAACAGCAGTCCCATGTTTGTGTCATAGTGCTTGTATCAACAGCTATCAAACCACATGTCAAAAATAAATTTGGTTGATTGAAACATAACAATTTCGAAACAACTCATTCGATGAGTTTTTTGGCACTAGGATGACGTTTTCCCAAGACAGCAATAGGAACACATTTTTCGCATGACATCAGTCACACGATCAACAACAGGAAACAAACTTTTCATGTGCGACAAACAGCAAAATGTACAGTGCCAACAAAAACATTCATCACTAACAGATTTCCTGAGCTCAGAGCAAAGGATTGTTGCTAAGTTGACTCTGAGCCAAGAGATTCTGGATATATATGTCATGGGATTGATCAGCCAATCAGAACCAGCCGGAGGAAACACGCAGCCAATAAGAAAAAAGAAACATTTTATTTACAGGTGTTTGACTCATTCAGAGATGGGGAATGCAGACAAGCTCTCTGTCACATGAAAGGCTTCAAACATGAAACCATTTGACTGAATAAAAACACAAACTCACCTCAGAGTTTAAAGCATTAATCACTATTTTAATTTACAAACAAATATGGATAATTACTATTTATAAGAAAACATAATGAGATGATCCTTCATATTCAGATAGTATGACAGATATTCAGACAATACTAAGAGAAGAGATCACTTCAGGTTCATAAAAATATTATTACATTTAAGATTCGCAAGACCGCTAATAGTATCCACGGATATTCAAAGCACTTATTGGGTGGAGGTAGTTAGGGAAGGTGAAAGGTCACATTATGAGTCTCCTATGCTCTACACCAACCTGTTTATGAGATTTGCTCATAGCCCAAGAACCTTGCAGACCTTTCCTACGTCTTCTGAGAAAGGTCAGAGGGTGGAACCTAGAGTTAAAGCTACAGTAGTGATTGGGTTTTCAGAGGATTATTTGGGTGTTGCTTGTGTATCTGTAATTGATCACTTTGTATTGAGTCTGACTGTCTGAGAAATGCTGGTTGATTGACAGTGTATTCTTGTAACAGCAGCTCTGTGGATCTCACTATATCACGGCGCACTTCTTCTTGACCTTCTGGTTGGGAGCGGTCACAGAACACATCACCACCCTGACGGCTTCGTCAAACACGGTCTTGAGGCCGCGCTGCGTCAGAGCCGAGCACTCCAGGTATTTCATCGCACCTAGTTTGAGGCAAGAACAAGGAAAACATGTCCATTGTATTTCCAGAATGCTTTATCCTTCTGTGTCAAATCAAGTTTTCAAATGACATGTGCATCTCAGTAAGTTTGAATATCATCACCTAAGAGTTGATCTACTTCAGTAACTCAACTTTAAACAATGAAAGTCTTTGCACATCACTCTCTCGACCTAACACAAACCTGTAGCTGAGTTTCTATTAACCATCAAATTGCGCAAGCTGAAGTTGCAAAAATACATTTGCTTAATGGAAACACACCGATTTCTAAAAAAAATGTTGTTTTGGTTCTAGGATGAGGTGGTTTTTCAGCTGTATACAAACAGATGTATTTTGCAAAACTGCAACAGAAACACTTTTTTTGCATCACACGAGTCACGTGATCAACAGCCGGATGTTACTACTGGCAAAGATGACAAAGAAGACGACAGGAAGTGGTATCAAGATGATGTTTTTTGTCTGTTTTCCCATCGTTCAGCTGACTCCACCAGAACTCCCACAGCATCAGTAAGTTTGAACACAACTCTTACAGAGTTGTAAAATCTGTAAAATGGCCGATGATGCCTGAATAAGACGCCGGCACCTCCTCTGATTGGCTGATAGATAATGATGGCTGAATTATGAATATATCTCATGTAACAATTTCAATCCATCCCTGCCAAGATTTGCAATGACTTATTGTATGAACAAGCTTATTCATGTGTGATTTTAATTTAATTTCTTATTTAACGCAAACACTACAATTGTGAAACTATCTTTTCTTCAACATTAGCAGAATATAGACAAATATTTGCGCTGATTTGTAATGGAAATGCAGCTGGTGTGTGGTGGAGTCCAGCCCAGGCCACGCCTTCAAACTCTTAAATTTGCTTCACGATCTTCTTAATTCTGCAGGAATTCCTGTTGCTTGTCTATTTTTGCCTGTTACATTTTAAACTTCCTATTAATACGGTTGGACACAGAACTGTTCTGAGGTGTTAGGTCACACGTCTTCCTCATGAGTGCACAGGCCATAGCATAACATTGTATTTCTCTTATATAGCATTAACATTTTCTGAGAAACTACATTTTGGGTTTTGGATTTTTATTACGTATGACTAATAAACATTTGAATAGTTCTGAGTAATAATCTCCAAAATGAATTGAAATAAGTACATGATTTATACTGCAGTGAACACTGAATCTATGCACACTTCTTGCTACACTCAAACTAACCAATTTTTTAAAAAGAAAAGTCACTCTAAACTCATGTTTTAAATGTTTTAATGCTGAACATGTGTTGGTGCATGTGTGGACTGGACGACTGACCTATTTCCTTGGTCAAGGCCAAACCCTCGGGGTAGGTGACGGGACAGAGGTCCTTCTCCTTCAGCTTTTCAATCATGTCCTTGTCGTCCCTCAGGTCAGACTTGGTGCCCACCAGGATCATGGGGGTGTTGGGGCAGTGGTGCTTCAGCTCCACACTCCACTGCAGGAACAGCCAGCAGGATGTTTTCAGACCAACTGACACGACAGCAGCAGGATCTGTTTCCTTTCGTTCTTTAGCAATGTCTTATTAATATAGAACATTTCAGCAGCAAGACGGATCAAAGTGCTTCACATGATGAAAACATGAGACCATAACTAAATGTACCATCACCGAATATACATCAAATATATGAATGAATCAATGATTTGGTAATTATTTATTGAAGAAACTCTAAGCTGGTGGGTTTTGAGCCGTGATTTAAAGGAAGTCAGTGTTTCAGCTGTTTTGAATATTTCTGGTAGTTTATTCCAGATTTGTGGTGCATAGAAGCTGAATGCTGTTTGTCCATGTTTGGTTCTGCTTCTATAAATGCAGAGTAAACTAGAACCAGGAGTGGGGGTGTACGGGCTGCTGTTTTCTGACCGATCGCCAATTACTGCTCTTTAAGAACACTGGCCTGCCAATTCTAATTTTGGTAGATCAGTTTTCGGTCTGAAATGAAAGAAAATAAGTCGGTGAGTTGGTGACAGTGCTGTGATTATTGTTAAACATGCAGGCATGACCTGGTGGGTCAATCAGTCAAACCTTTCTGACAGACGAGCAGAAGAGGACAGTGGCTGATTTTTAGACCATTGCTCAGGAAGAAAAGATTGATGGATGATATCAGCTTCACTTGTAAGTATCGGCCAATTACCGATCTCCAAAAATGAAGGAAAAGACCCAAATGCTCTCAAAGGTTGATGTATGGATCAATACTAACCTATCAATACTTGAGCTTTATGCTTTAAAACTGTTTCTCAAATCAAAAAATTTATACTTTTGGTACTTTAGTTGTTTTAGGTAAACGTTTCACAGTGGAAAGAAACAAAACTGTTGAGATTTTATTGTTTGTAAAACCAGTATGTTTACGATGTCTATATTCAAAACATATATGAAATGCATTTACTGCATTTGCAAATTCCATGAAAACCTCCGATATGTCAAAATGTCACATTATACGAATTTCTATTATATGTAGAACTTCATTTATTCATTTAGGTCATTTCTGTAGGAACATATAGTAATGCAAATATAAAAGTAAATACATAATCAGCTCTGGTGTAACCAGTTGACGTTGCAGGGTCTTACCTTGGTACGGACGTTTTCATAAGAAGCTGGACTGACCACTGAAAAGCAGACCAGGAACACATCCTAAGAAGGGAAAGAAAGAATAAACTTAGTTGTTTGTCTGTGCTCTCTTGCAGATGTATGTAAACCCACCGTCTGAGGGTAGGACAGAGGTCTGAGTCTGTCGTAGTCCTCCTGTCCTGCTGTGTCCCACAGACCCAGGGACACTGGTTTCCCATCCAGTAGCATACTGGCAGAATAATTATCAAATCTGAAGGGGAAGAGTTTTCAGAAATAAACCGACTTATCTTGGTTGTGACATTTCACCACGTACAACACAAAAACAATAAAGATATTAAAGACATTAAAATCTGCACATTGTCTTTAATAATCCGGACTCTACATTACAGTTGAACATGACCACATCTGGTCACTAGTTGGCGCTGTTTGTTCCGTGTGGTACTTACACTGTGGGGATGTATTCTCCTGGGAAGGCATTGGTGGTGTAGCTGATGAGCAGACATGTTTTACCCACAGCCCTGAGGAGGCAGAGAGAAGACAAGAAGACCAACTGTTCAATATGAAGCACATTTAGATAATACAAACAAGAGCAACACTAGCCTAGCAAAAACCAGCATCTTCTACTGCACTTCTCTTTATCCAAAGCATTTGGGTTGTTGAGAAACGATTGCTAAAACTACAGACAATTCTAAAGCAGCACAGCAAACCAATATCATTGTTCACAACTTCAACTTCGCTGGTTGGTCCGAGTCAAGAGGAGAGAGCCCAGGCTGTGCTGGAAGTGAAACAGTTTTTGCAATGGACAGACTAGCATAGCACAGTGCAGGAATAATTAATAAAAGTCTTCAAAACTCCAAAATTTCTAGATTCGCACTGAAAATAATTTCTGACCTATTGTTCAAATGTCTGCTTTTTGGTTTCTGTTATAACCAGGATATGTTATAATCTCTACCATCCACAAACTGGTACCAAACACCAATGAGGGGCTGTGAAAGACGGCAGATGACCTAAGAGGTAAGATCATCACCAAGATAGGAAAACATGGCCTCTGTCTTATGCTAGCGCTATGTGATTAAGAAACATACTGTTGCTATGTCCAAAGTTTTACATGCTAAGCCAAAGGAAATGGCCTGGAAGTCCCACAGTCAGAGTGGTAAACAATCCAAAGTAAGGTTGAGAAAGAACCGGGTCAAGACTCTGTGGGACATTCAAGCCCAGAAAGGTCAGCGGTACCAAATCTCAAAACTGTACCAAGGGATCAAAGAGGAAATAACTGCCGAAAGTCAAGACCAAACTGCAACCATGACTTTCGTTTTTTCAAGGAGGAACTTCTGAGATCTGAGTCAAGAAGAGCAGAGTCCCAGAAAACGCTAAGATGTAGGAGAACATTTAATCTCCTAAACCTGCTGAGGTTTAGGAGATTGAATGTTGTTTAGGTTTATGTCCATGATAAAGAGGGGATTACATTTTTATTTGAGTTTGGCCACAAATGTAAAATATGCTTCCTCACAAAAAGCATGAAAATAACCTGATTATTATTGTACACTTTCACTATCGCTTGCTGTAAGGGAACAGTGACAGTAACTGCTGCAGTACAGAACCGACTGGACCTTCTGTCTGCCTACTTCCTGTCTGAGTCCCGTCATTAAAGGCCACTAGTTCCAAACAAGAAGAGTAAGAAAAAGTGAAGGTATTTAAAATCTTTCTTTTGAAGTTGAATATTTTTCTTATAAATAAAGGTGTACAGTCGTCACTGAAAACGTTGCTGCAGCTGATGTTGCTCACCTAACCTGATAAAAACATATAAAATATGTTTGTAAAGAGCCACAGGTAATGGTGTCTATTAATGTTCAGCCTGGCACCTCCAGCAAGTGAAAAAACCTGTTCCACCATGACTGTACAACATGAGGATAAACTAGTTTGGACTGGTGGAACTGTTTTCATGAGCGCTATTTTGTGACCCAGAAAACAATTTAATCAGCCTTTTCTTTCTCTGTCTGGCTCTTTTATATCAGAAAATAATCAGAAATGACACTTTAATGTCTAATAAAGACAAAAAATACAACATTTTACACTAATGTGAGCTGCTTTGTGATTATTTGATATGAGAACCATTTTCTTTGCCTTTATCTGGTTATGGTTTACATACAAACTAGTTTGATTTTTAAAGTAAATATTAGAGAGGGGGAAAAACGGCTTCTGTTGGCCATGTTTGTTTTTTTGTTAAAATACATTATGAGAAGTGAAATACAGGTGAGAAGGGAAAACTGAAAAGTCACTTACCCATCCCCCACCACCACACACTTAATGGAATTTTGCATCAGACACAGCGAGCAGGTCGCCTGGACAAAAGGAGGATGAACAGGAATCTGTTGTCCTAAACGCGAAGCAACCGGAGGAAAAGCTTCTGGAGAGACTCATCCATGCTCTGCTTCAGGACGAGAGACTGCAGCACCAATTATTGGACTTCCTCTCCAGTACCAGGAACAACACCCTGATTTATCTCTGGAATCTTGCTCAGGTGTTGTCTTTTGGAAAGAATTTCATTCATGCAGATGTCTGCACAGTTCGCAGAACAAAGCAAAATGTCTGACAAGCATTGAACTGTGATGCTCATCAAAGGGGCAGTGTTGAGTAAACTCAATGTTTTTGAGCTTTGCGAGATGTCATAATTCCTTCATGAAAAACACACCTGGAGTGTTGCCTTGATTCGTTAATAAATATTTGAGAAATCCTTTAATCTCCATGGCAACCATTCAGCTGTGCCTGTGTGAATCTAGCTCTGCCTTTTTAGGACGAAGCTCCTCCTCTGAGCTGCAGTTTTCTAACTTTAGAGCTTCTGCCTCACAGTCCAGCTGTGACCTACAGCTCCCTCACTTTAGCTCCTTCAGACTAGCCAACAGAAATTAGCAAACACCCGGTGGAACTGCTACATGTGCTGAGCTCATTGTACGAGCTACTTCTTAGTGCAACTCTGGTAAAAACATAGTTAAAGGGTTAACAGAGGAGCCATGTTGTGATGACTTGCTGAAGACGGACTTTCAGAAAGAGCAAGAGTTTTTAAAGAGACAGAGGCCCAATTCCAACGTGCTAAATTATAGAGTCAAATTTCTTTTAAGTCATATTTGACTTAACATTTGAAGGTTACATACTTTCTTAATTGTGTTATAAAATATCATTATGTGCCTGGAAAACACATGATACAGCCCTTTTAAGAATGCACTTTGATGAAGTCGAGTCTCCAGCAGGGCTGCCTCCTTTTGTAAAGATAAAACAGACCTAAAATAAACAAAACTTTGATATTATTCTGTATTTGCTATGTGCAAGTTCAGAATAACATCAAATCATGTTTGTTGATCCAAGCATTAATAAAGCCTTCTAAGACCTGAGCTCCAATGGTGTGAAAAAGTGTTTCTTCCCTTCCTGATTTCCTGTTTTTCCATGTTTGTCCCACTTCATTGTCTCAAACAAGCAAACACAGAATGCAGTTTTTAAATGAAGGTGTTATTATGGGAGAAAAAAAAGGAAATCAGGAAAAGGACAAACAGTTTTTCACACTGTAAGTTATGTGGTGTGCAAACAGCTGAAGAAAAATATTATATATATATTATATATTTATATATATATAAAATCAGTGAATAAATGAAACACAGGAACATAAGAGCACACAGAGCATGCTCAATGCTCTTTGATTTCGTCACCTGTCATGGTGGCAGACGTTACAGTGCTGTGCTGCCTGGCTTCATGCAGCAGGAGAGAAAGTCAGGGGCGCTCCTGCTTGGCTGCTTCTTGCTTGTTGCTCCTTGGTCAGTGTTCGTAGTTCAGTGTTTACCACTACTGCATTGAATTAATTGCTATGTTTAAAGGTGCAGACAGTTGTGGTTTCTGACATGGGCAAACGCCCAGGGCTTTATGTTTTTAGGAATGGCATGAGACCTCTGTCAAAACAGAATACAGAGTTTCAATTGATAATTATATTGGTTACATTTATTTCTGGGTGTTTTGATGGGAATGTGAATCTTTCAGATCAATTTGAGAAGCAATTTTGATAATATTTCACATTTTATTGTGTCATGCTGGTCTTGGTCTAAAAGTCTTGGTCTTGTCTTGATCTCGATACACTCCAGTCTTGCTCTGGACTTGGTCTCTACAACACTACATGTTGATTTTTCATTGTTTTCTATCATAGTGCACTTTTCTTAATCCACACAGCCAATTCAAAAGTGTTAGATTTCCAGTGTAAATGTTGTATGTTAAAAATACAGTGTTAATTCAACAACATGAGTGTTAGTGAGTGTTAAAGAGTTCCAAAGAGTTAAATACAAAGCAATCCTGTAAAATGTTTATTTCTAAATTAACACCAACAGCAACTCAGTCTGGTTCCTTCCACAATTATAACATATTTGTGACGTCACTTCAGGGAAGGAGCTACAGGTAGTGATGGGCTATCAGATAGCCCATCACTACCTGTAGCTCCTTCCCTGAAGCCAGGCTTCCAGGCTTGTACCGAGTAAAAACGGGGCGTGTCCGATGAAGCCCCGCTTCTAGGCTTGTGTCGTCTTGCTGAAAACCACGTGACAGGCAACAAACGATGCCTCGCATCACCTGGATCACGTGACTGCTTCTTTTTGCGTGAAGGTTTTCAAAATAAAAACGCGGTGAGTGTGCTGTGTCATTGGTTGTTGTCCATTTGGTCGCGTATCAGAGGAGAATATTTGTCTTCAGTGGCTAAAATAAAATGAACATTGACCAACATATTTGATGTGTATTGATGATGGCACTCATCACAATGTAATGTTTGTTACTGGTTTTCTCAATTGTAGATTATGGTTTTTTTTATGACTTTATATTTTTTGTGATTATGTGATGTAATTCTCTTTGAACTGCATTATTGCTGAAACGTGCTACACAAATAAACTTGATTGTCTGAAATGGAGCCAGCAAGAGGAAAATCTCTGACATCTGGGAATACTTTGAGACAATCAATAAAATTCTTCTTAAATAAAATAATTAACCCCTCCAACTCCCAATTTCTCACCTTCTGCAAAGTTCCACTATTATTTGTAGTCTGATTAGTAAAGACATATCAGTACTGCACACCAGAAACAGATTTAATGCTGTTGAAAGACTAAAATTCAACATGCAGCCAAATATAAGGGATCAAAGCCAATTAGAAGTCCAAGAAAAAGTGAATACCCCAACAGGCACTGCACTCCCAAGACACTAAAACATCAAATGTCTTTATTGTCAAATCTGTCTATGACATAAATGAAACCCCAACACAACCACTGATGTTAAATATATACCAGGATTAGATTAGCTACAAATCATTTTAATAATTAAAACATATGACAATTAAATGTGGTTTCACTGATTCTCCTGTTACTAAACATGAGTTTGATGAAATCTTTGTGACAATTTTTGTAAGTATGATCCAACTGAGTGACAAGGCTGTTACAGTTTCACCAGCGGATGTCACTAGTGAGTGAATGAAGCATCGAGTAACGAACCTTTATGCAAAGCAAAAGGTTGGAAAGCTTCTTTGCTTCATGAGGTTTCATTTGCCCATCGCTAGATACAGATAGGGAGAGGGTTGCAGCAGATCCAACTTTTACATCACATCAAACTACCCCAGTAGGTTATATAGTAGGGTGCCCTATTGTTGACTCAAGGTTGCTAAAAACTTTACCATACTGACTGATTTTAGTGACATAGTGGGTGTAAAATATTGAATAAAATGTTGTGCCACATGACTGACTTTATTTTCACTCTTATATTTAACTTTATGACACACAAAACTACAAATTAATAGTCCTTATTGACTCCAGGTGCATTCTGGGTAAAGCTTGTCACCAACGTCATCATCAGTCACTTGGCAACAAATAGCAAACTAGCTAGAGCTACGGAACGTTAGCATGTTTTGAATTTCTGTTGTTTCATCATTAGTGACCAGTAGCCTCTTGTTTCTGTTCTTCTCTTGGTTTGTTGTACTTTATGTCAGATGGACTTCAAAATGACATAGTCGCTCTCTGTGGTGGTGAAACTTGTTAGCTCCGCAATGCGGGCATGTCCATGTTGTAAATGAAATTATCATGAGCTTTATTATTTGGGCCCGGTCATGATCTAAGCCACAGGTGTCAAACTCCAGTCCTGGAGGGCCACTGTCCTGCAACAGTTAGATGTGCCGCTGCTGCACCACACCTGAATACAAAAATTAGGTGATTCGCAGGACTCTGGAGAACATATCTACACAGTGAGGAGGCATTTAAGCCATTTGACTCTGGTGTTTTGTACCTGTGGCACATCTAAAAACTGCCAAAATGTTTATATTTGTCAGTGTGTCTTTGTTGGTGACTGAAGCCTGTTATGATGACTTCAATACATTTCTTCAGACAGGTTGGCATGACTTTTAATGCTGTCCACATTTTTTTCTATAAGCTGACTAATTTCTTTAGTAATTCTGACTTTTTTATGCTTTGTCTTGTAAACCGGGTGGGCAGAGTAATTTGAATGACTATGACGGTGACACACACACACAGGTGAGTCTGATTAGTTTTGCTCACATCTTTTTAAAAATATTTATTTATTCTAATGTTTCTGCTATATTTCCTGCTTTTCCTTCCAGGCTGGAAGTCTTCCTCCTTCATGTTGGTGAAAACAAGAGCAGCACCAAAGACACTTCACCATCAGTGATCACAAGACCATCCATGGCAGCTTCCTATGAACTTTCAAAGCTTCACCTTCAGTGCAAAGTACCATGAATGTATGACCTTTTTTGATGTTTTGAAATAAAAGTAGATTATAGATTATATACTGCAAATGGTGCTGGTGCTTTTGTAGATTTAAGTGTCGTCTAATGTCTTTTAAAATTTGGGGAATTATTGATGACTAGTAGTTTCAGGGGGCGGCGGGGGTTTAATTGCTCTAATGGCTTTTATTTGGTAGTAAATTGACCAAAGAAAAAGTGGGTAATGAGAGAAGGGGAAGACCGGGAAATGAACCCACGACAGCCGCATTGAAAACTAGAACCTCCATATGTAGGCTGTGCTTAACCCCTGCACCACTACAGCACACCCTGCCAATAGTATTTTAAAACTCAGATTTCTATGTTAATATATATTTTACACCATTCTGTATTAGATTAACATGTTCATTGTGTTAACTTTTGACAAAATACACTAGTGTTGGGTAAGTCAACACTGTGTGTTTAATTTCAACTACTGTGAATGTTGATTCAACTATATCACAAATAACACTTTCGAAAGTGTAACTTCTACACCATCCAGAATGGACCAATATAGACACTTTCAAAGTGTTGAATTCAACTCTGTAGGAGTTGAATTCAACACTTCCAAATTTGCTGTGTGGATGTGAAATTAATATTCTTTGGAAGAATCCTGTAATATTTTAACAAAACACAAATCCAAGAGAGCTTTGTAAATACTTTATTTGCTTAAAAACCCCCCACTAAAGACACTGCTGTATTGAAAACGATTACAAAGTGTCCAGAATTTATGGCTCTTCAGAGAACCTGTACTAGTTTAGTTTTTCTCATATCATTGGACAGCATTAGGCATGGGCCTGTTACAGTTTAGAAAAATTATAGTTTCCAAAACTGAGAAATCCATTCTTCTATTTACAATGGAGTCCATTTATTAAGTGATTGTGACCTGAGTTTTCTTAGATCTATGAAGATCTTTCAAATGGAAGTCAGACATAATACCACTTCCAGGTTAGCAAGAACACAGAGTGAAGAATGCAACGGCGTGTCAGGTCCATTGAAGATACAAATGTTTTTAAAAAGAAGTACATTTCCTCCAACAACTTGGAAAGTTTGAGACTCATCTCTGAAATTTTCTAGAAGAAACGAGGGAATTTCTGAGCTTGAAACTATAAATTTGCTAGAAAAGTTGAAAATTTGAGATTCATCAGATTCATCAGAAATGTTATATGGAACATGTGGACATTTCTGAGTTTCAAAAGTTGATAATGTTTGACTTTTGAAACTCAGAAACTTCCTCGATTTTTTCCAGAAGATTTCTAAAAGTAATCTAAAAAATTAGGTGGAAATTTACTCCTTTTTCTTTTTTTTCCCCTCCTATGTACAAAATGCTCTGATCCCGCGTGGTAGAAAAGCTAGTTGTAGGAACCTTTGTGCTGTTTCTTCTTCATCCTGGCTGTGTGTTCTGATCCGGACGGGTCTTCCTTACAGTACAGTGCACTTCCTCCTCCTGGGCTTCTTGGTGGGCTGGGGGCACAGGACCGCCCTGATGGCTTCATCGAACACCGTCTTAAGGCCGCGCTGCGTCAGAGCAGAGCACTCCAGGTACTTCACTGCACCTGGTTTCAAACAGCATCACAATCCAACTATTAACATATTTCTCATGTTGTTCTATAGGCCTGTTGCAGGAACTAGTGTTGCTGGATGATAAATTGTGTCGGTAATTATTACAAGAAATGATAATATTGTTGTTTTGTGGACATTTTCAAGTAATATGTTGATAATGGCAGAATAATGCATAGTTTGCCCTCTCAAAGGGGGAACTTTGAACTTGAACATACACGGGCACACACACACACACACACACACACACACACGCACACACACACACACACACACACACACATACACACACACACACACACACACACACACACACACACACACACACACACACACACACACATCTATATGAAAAGCCAACTTTGCTGCACATAAATCAAATTTTATTTCACTTATTAAACTTGGTTAAATATGGCAATGGTTTTGAAAGAAAGTGAACCAAAACCGATTTTATAACAGAATAAAATTGTTCAACTGAACTTAAAAGAATTAAAGAAAACTAGATACCTTTCTTTTAATACAGCAAACATAAAAATCCTTTGAAAGTTTTGGATCTACAATGAAAAACATTCCTTTCCTACAAAAAAGAAAAAAATGGGACCTTTCAGTTTTTATTTGTTTTTTTCTGGCCTGTTAGTCCTTCTGTAGCGCCTAGATACATTTAAACAGAAAATACGAGAACCAAAAACTGACCGATTTCATCAGCCATGGCAAAGCCCTGCACAGTGGTGATTGGAGTCCGTTTCTTCTCCTCCAGAGCTTCAATGGTCTCACTGTCGTTCCTCAGGTCCACCTTGGTACCCACCAGGATAATTGGGGTCATAGGGCGGTGACTTCTCAGCTCTTGAAACCACTGCAGAAGAAAACAGGTTGTAAATAGCTCAGAAATAATAAAAACATTTCTCCATCCACCTTTTGGTATCTTATATGTTCTATTGTCTAAAACCAAATATAGAAATGTAGATAAACTTTATTTCTCAAGTAGACATTGGGTTGTGTCAACGACGGCCCTGTTTTCTACTTAGTGGTGAGCAGATGTGAACATCTGGCCTTGTTGCAGAGAGCAGGCTGTTCTCACCTTGGCACGAACATTCTCGAAGGAAGATGGACCAACAACAGAAAAGCAAAGCAGAAACACGTCCTAAGATGGAAGGAAGTAAAATAAAAAACATTCATAAAAATCTTTTAACACAAACTTTTTACAGTTTAATGTAAACTATTGAAAACTCTGTTGGACTTGTAATGAATGTAGTGTTTTGCAAGTAGTTATGTTAAGGCTCTAACATTTTTTGTTTTTTACTTAAATATGTTTTTTGGACAATGTGTGCTACAAAGCAGCATTTACTGTGTTAGAAAATAAAGTATAGGAACAGTGGTGCCTGAGTTTATTTTGTAATCGTGTTATTTAGCTTCTGTAGCCAAAGTTCACATTGCCAAGGTTGTCCAGATGAACACTGGTGTTAATATTCATCAACCTCCTCCTCTTCTTCTCCCATGATGGAAATAGGATTTGATCTAATCATGCTCCTCTTGAAATCAACAATCATCTCCTTTGTTTTGTTTACATTTAAGATGAGATGATTATTCCCACACCATGACACAAAGCGCTCCACCAGATCTCTGTACTCAGCCTCTTGTCCATGTCTGATGCACCGACAACTGCAGAATCATCTGAGTGTTTCTGTAGATGACAGAAGTTGGACTTGTGCTGGAAGTCTGAAGTGTAGAGAGTGAAAAGGAATGAAAAGAGTCCAGAGCCCTGTGGTGCTCCTGTGTTACTGACACACTGTCCTTCAGTCTCACAAACTGCGGTCTGTTAGTGAGGTAGTCATAGATCCAGGTGATTGTTGAGGCCTCCACCTGAGTCTTCTGGAGTTTCTAACAGAGCAAATCAGGCTGAATTGTGTTAAATGCACTAGAGAAATAACATGATCCTCACAGCACTGCCTGCTTTGTCCAGATGACAGTGGATTTATTGAAGCAGGTGTATGATGGCATCTTCAACTCCAATTTCACAGCGATTAGCAAACTAGAGGGGGTCATGAGTTTCGCCAGGACTCTCCAGGAACTTCATGATGTGGAATGTCAGGGCAACAGGTCTGTAGTCGTTGATGACTGATGAAAATCAGTTTTCTTCGAATCAGCCAGCATGTCTTCGCTCTTCAGAACTCTTGGGCTGACACCATCCGTACCTGCAGCTTTGTTCCATTTTAGTCTCTCCAACTGCCTCTTCACTTGACTTCTAGATACAGAAAAGTGAGAGGAAGGGAAGAGAAGGCAAAGGGAGCATCAGCATCTCCTGATTTGGTTGAAGACAAACTTGTGGAAGCAGAAGAGTCCATAACTGAGGTGGAAAATAGGACATCTGATGTTGTTCCCTCTTCACCAGGGGGTTTGTATTCAAAGCAGAGAAAAACAAGATTATGATCCGATTTCCCCAGAGGAGGTCTTGGTTTGGAGACATATGTATCCTTGACATTAGCATAAAGCAAATCCAAAATCTTGTTTTCCTGGGTGGAGCAGCTGACAAACTGGTGAAAAGTTGTCTGAGTTGAAGAGGCATGATTAAAATCACCAGATATTGCCACAAATGCATTGGAGTGTTGTGTTCGTATGTTGGCAACAACAGAACTGATGACATCGCATGCATTATCGGCAAGAGCTGAGGAAGTAATGTAAACAGCTGCCAAAATGAACCCTTTTGGTAAATAATATAGTCAGAAACTTACTGCCAAGAGTTCAATGTTTGGTCTGCGGAGACGACACTTCATCATCATCATCAATTTAATTTATAGCTTCACAGTAACATGTCCTGGGTGACACCATCTGTTGTTCACAAACACTGCTAATCCACCTCCCCATTCTTTATAACTAATCTCAATTATGTCAATAGGCAGTAATCATTATGTCAAATAATGATAAACCATTATGTGACAATTAATCATAAATCGATTATTTGTTTGCATTCCTACTTGCTACCACTAGTGTAAGCAGACATACTGAACATAGACCCACCGTCTGAGGGTAGGCCAGAGGCCTGAGTCTGTCATAGTCCGCTTGTCCTGCTGTGTCCCACAGACCCAGGATCACTGGATTCCCATCCACCATTACATTGGCAGAATAACCATCAAACCTGGAGGAAAACAGCAAATCGTTAGCTTTCAGTGCAAACTGTCTTTGACATAGTGTTCCACTTATTCTCTTGTACTATATCTCTGTATCTGTCTTGTTTACTCAAACTTTACTCAGCTCTCTACTGAATATGACCACATCTGGTCAGAAGTTGTCGTGGTTTGTGCCGTGTTGGACTTACACTGTGGGGATGTATTCTCCAGGGAAGGCGTTGGATGTATAACTGATGAGCATACATGTTTTACCGACAGACCTGAGGAGAGAAATAAGACAATAGTGAGAGTTATAACTTAATAAGAGTGTCCTCTAATGATGGCTGACCATTCTGATGTAGTACTGTCCATGTTTGTCTGTATTATACCCAATGTTTTATACCAATCACATAGATTTATCAGCTCATATTTTCTTCTTCAGGTGAGGAAAGAAATGACTGTAATTCTCTGGTTTTTCTGCCTCGCATTAGGAGTCTGTTTACAAGTGTGAGTGAGAAGGATACCAGTCTGCACTCAAGGAGGGAAGATTCTGATTTGGTTTTTTTCCATTAGTTCTAACTACTCTGTACGACTCGACTCGTCTGTCTGTAGTTACAGGGTTATAGGTTACGTAGTCACTGTTGCGTCTCCAGTCCAGGCTGTTGTCCAGATTTCTATTCTACAGAATTGCTCTTTTATATCAAGAAATAGTAAGTAAAGTTTATTTATAAAGCGCTTTTCACAGACATAAAAATCACAAAGCGCTGTACAATATTAATCGACCTTAAAACCACACAAAACATGAAACCAACATAGGAAACACAATAAAATCAAGAGATAAAAGCCTGGGAAAATAAAAAAATGTTTTAGTTGCTTTTTGAAGCCTCCAGAGTCAGCAAAGCTGCAAGAGCCAGCTGTTCCACAGCCTTGGGGCCACTGACTGAAAGGAACCGGAACAACCAAAAGATTCAGCCTTTCAGAACAAAGACCATGAGCAGCAGAATATTTAGATTAAAGCTGGCAAAGTTAATCAGGAGCCTGACCATGTAATGTTCTAAATGTCAGCACAAGTACTTTAAAACAAATTCTAAAATCAACTTATCATATATATCATATGATTAAAATGTTCAGGCAAAACTGTTAACAATATTGACTCAAAGTAAAACTATGAGAAGCTTAGAACATCAACTGCCTAAGCCGAAGAACATGCACAAATTTTCCTTCAAGTCTTCTTGTTTACAAAGACTAGAAATGTTTTTGGTTTGTATCAATGCAAACATGCTGAATTTAAACACGAATGATGTTTCAAATAGCACACTAACTTTGAATCTAGATCAAACACTGAATAAAGTGAGAACAAAAATCTAACTTACCCATCTCCCACCACCACACACTTAATGTTAATCATATGGTGAGTTAACCTGGACAAATGAACAGGAGGTAAAGTAAACCAGAGTCCCTGTGTTGTCTGAAGTGCACAGCAAACTAAGTGAGCTGTTGTGGAGTTTCTGGTTTCTGTCTTGTTACAGGAATGATCAGTTCCTGTAACCTATTCATTTACCGCCAACAACAGCCTGAGAAATCTCTGGAATTCTGACCAGGTGTTGCTGCTGGTAAAGGTGACACACTGAATATGGGATTTTCATTAGTTGTCAGTTCCAATCAACAATATATGAATATATGAACATGAGAGAGATATATTACTAAGATCAACAAATGTGGCCCAATGTGATCAGACACCATGATGTGAACATGTTGATTCTGTGTGGCAATTAATTTAATTTTTCATTGTTTTCTATCATAATACACTTTTCTTAATCCAGCCTAGATTTTATGGCAGGTTAGTTTTTAGTAACTGATTACTGGGGGAGTGACCAGTAATCAGTTAACCCCTCCGCCCGGTAACAACTCTTTTAAGAAACTTGATACTATGAATAACATTTCATTTTTCCTTTGAGATTAATTAAGTATTTTTGAACTGTTTGTTTCAGATGGATTCCAAACTACAACTTCCATTAAAGACTCTAAAATATTGTTGAAAAATTGACTCTGCAGGTTTATTTATTTCGAACATGATAGAAGAATAAAATCACACACAAGGAATGCAAAATACATTTTTGTACTACAATAATCTTAACATGCTTGAAAAGGAGTAGGAAGGAGTGAGAAACATATGAACTCCGACCCCATAAACTCGTACCATATTTTCAGATGGACTCATAAATCAGATAAAAAAATAAACATAGGTTAATTAATGTTCCATTTTATTTGGGTTTAAATACGTCGAAATATATATATATATATCCATCCACACACTCATATGCGTTAGCCTCAATTTACACACACATTAGTGCTGTCTCTCACCCATATTTCTATATCTTGTAAAATGACCTTATATCAACATTTTAATTGTATTCATTTTTGACTTTGTTTTAGCTCTTCATTTAATTTGTTCCATAATTTTACCCCATGAATTGAAATGTAAAAGTTCTTTCTTGTTGTTCGTAAACTACGAATCCTTAAGTTTGACTAACCCCTCAAATTAAAACCCCTTCTCTTTCAGACATGTTCTGAATGAGCTCAGGTAGCAGTTTATTAGATGCCTTAAACATAATTTGAGCAATTTTAAACTTCACCATATGTTCAGATTTGAGAATTCAGAATAAAGGGTTTGTGTTCTCATAAACATTGACATTATGGATGGTTCAAAAGGCTCGTTTCTGTAGGATACTCTGTAGTTGTACACAACTTTTGTAATTAATTCCCCAATGCCTCTGAACAATATGATAAATATGGCGAAATCAGAGTTATTTAGAATATAAGATGATTATACAGAATGTTTAGTTTTTGCCAGGATTGATATGTTTCTACATAGTTGATTCTGTAAATGTTTAATGAGGTTTCCAACTTTTGTCATCTATTATTACACCAAGAAACTGATTAACATATACCCTTTCCAGAGTTACACCTTCTGTCTGAACTTGAATTTGAGTATTTTTGAAACAGTTTTAAAAAAAAACATGATTTAGCCTTCTCCAAATTTAGCGATAATTTACTATTGTCAAACCGTTTCTTTAATTCACTGATTTCTGAGGTAAGATTTTACTGGAGACTAGAATATTTGTGTTGTCAGCAAATAACACAAATTTTAATACATTAGACACTTTTGCTTATGTTGTTTATATACGAATTAAATAAAACTGGTCCCAGTACTGAACCTTGTGGTACTCCACACACAATCTTTGGGCAATCGGATTCAATATTTCCCATCTTCATAAATTGTTTTCTGCTCTGTTCCCAGTTTTCTTTTAGGTCCGACCTAAAAGAAAACCGGAAGCAGGTTTTGTCACCATGTTTTTGAAAAAGAAATCACATCCTTAGTCAGTTTGAAAGCAACCAGAAAACAGGAGAAAAGGACAGCTGGACATTGTTTACACATTAAAATGAAATTTCACATCTTCTCTGTTTGTAAAGACGATTTTTGTGGGAATTCTGACTCATGGTCCACATGGATCTCCATCAAACTATCTGGCACCTCTGTTTTTTCTGGACTTTGGGGGGCAGCATGACCGTCCTGATGGCCTCATCAAACACAGCCTTGAGGCCGCGCTGCGTCAGAGCGGAGCACTCCAGGTACGTCACTGCACCTGGTTTCAGCACACAAAAAAATTTGTTATCACATCTATGCATCACATTGTGCAAAAAATGTATGGATGGATTTTGTATATATACTTACGTGCAAATTTTGTAAATAGATATGGACTTTCAGTTTTTTGAGTTCCCAATTCTCCAATGACGAGTTCAAATCAAATAAAAATATAAAATTTATACGGTGCTGCACCACTAGAAAAAGTATTACAATATGAGGTATTAAAGCAATTCATTGACATCATTAGGGCTGCACAATATATCTCAAATATTTATATCACACTGTAGTGCAATAATTATGGACCAACATATTCCAAGTGTTCTGACCTTTATTTTCCATTCATGTAATGCTTAGCCTGTCGGACAGAGGGTCACAACAGACATATTTGACATCAACTAAAATGTTAAAAGTCACAGAGTGATGGAAGAACAGGTGAGAAAGAGGAAAGAAAAAATAGGCAATATTTACAAATATTAAAAGAAAAGTTCACTAGGGGACAAGGGTGTTAGACTGGTAACCTATCATTGGACCTAAGAGTCCAATGATGAAACGGTCAAATTCACCTGAAGCATTTAATCTTCTTCCTCTTCTCAGACCCAGAACGAACCTGAACCCATGCAGATCGGCAGACACAGCCTTACTCCTGAAGAAAGAAAGAAAGAAACTAATATATTCCAACCTCTGTCCTTACTGTGGCTCCCCGGGTCATTACATTGTGGTCATTACATCCAAAAATTAAGCCAATAGGTCGAAATCCCAAGGAGGAGTTTGTTAAAGTTTGAAGTGTGTAAAAGTGAAAAATGGCCAAAATTTGTCCTTTGACCCAAAATGGCTGCCTCCTTGAACCTCCAAGAGGCTTTTTGTCTTGATTTAGCAGGAGTGAGGGTGATCTGCTTACATACCGAATTTGAGATATCTACGATCTGCAGTTTGCCCCATCTCGCGCTAGAGAATCTGTAGAACAGTTTGGCCATGCCCACTTGCGGTTTCACTGGAATCCCAAAATTTTATATGTCGGAAAAATAAGAAATCCTGTGATTACAATAGGCCTTCACAGCGCTTTGCTGCTTGGACCTAATCAAGGATAGAAAGGAAGAGAGACAGGACATCAGGAAGAAACAGTGAAAATAAAATGAGGCAGGACACAAGGATGGAAAGGAAGAAAGCAAATGGCATAAGACACAAGCAAGGAAGGATGGAATGACAGAACCTGCAACCTGAAACTATTATTAATCTATAACCCAATTTAGAAAGAAAGATAACATTTCTATTCTACAGAATTGCTTTTAAATCAAGAAATTATCAAATGATTAAAATGTTCAGGTAAAACCATTACAGTATTGACTCAAAGTGAGAAGCTTAGAACTTCACTGAATTAAGTGAGAATAAAAATCTAACTTACCCATCTCCCACCACCACACTTAATGACATTCATCATAAGGTGAGTTAACCTGGACAAATTACCAAGAGACAACATAAACCAGAGTCCCTGTGTTGTCTGAAGTGTACAGCAAACTAAGTGAGCTGTTGTGGAGTTTCCGGTTTCCGTCTTGTTACAGGAATGATCAGGACTTCCTCTTGATTTACTGCAAACAGTGGCCTGAGAAATCTCTGGAATTCTGACCAGGTGTTGCTGCTGGTAAAGGTGAATAACCAAGCTGTTTATTGTGATTCTTAATAAAGAAGTGTCATTTTAGGGAGAACTTGCCAGATCAAATCAAAGTTTTGATGAATATTTTTTGAAACTTCGACCAAAATGATTTTTGTTTTCCTGTAAAGGAACAGTTCACACCATACTGCCACTACAAGCTGGTAATGCATTTACTAGTATCATTTAATATAGACATGAAATTAATATTCTTTGGAAGAATCCTGTAACATTTTCACAAAACACAAATCCAAGAGAGCTTTGTAAATACTTTATTTGCTTAAAAAAACCACAACACTACATAAAGATACTGCTGTACTGAAAACGATTACAAAGTGTCCAGAATTCATGGCTCTTCAGAGAACCTGTACTAGTTTAGTTTTTCTCGTATCAGTTGGGCAGCATTAGGCATGGGCCGGTTACAGTTTAGAAAAATTATAGTTTCCAAAACCGCAAAACATGTTCCTATTAAACCATTCTTCTAATTACAATGGAGTCATTTTTGCTAAGTGATTGTGACCTGAGTTTTCTTTGGCGAAATAGAACACAATAGCACCGCCCCCTCCCCAACGTGTTGCTGTGTTGTCGGGTTAGCTGGCAGGAAAAAGGACCCCAGTTGAGCTGGAACCACAGGTGGCGCTACTGAGCACCTTTATGAAGTCAAAGCCGTTTTAAAACAGTTTGGGTCCACAAGCAGCCAGCAGACAGTCACACTGACCAGCTCGTTTTTACTCCCACCATTACTGAAGAGCAGCTGGGATAAAGCTATCAAAGTTCAGCTTTCAACTGGACTTCTGCTCAAAGTCTGATTAGTAATGTTGTTGCAGCATCTTAGATAGAATAAAACAGCTTTGTTATCATATGTAATTTTTGTTTGCAACAAAACGTGTAATTTGAATCAGTCTGAGAATTTCCAACCAACCCATGTCTAATTTTTATTCAATATTAAATGCCTAACACTAATGAGCTCCACCCATCAGATATCACAACACTGACTCACTTCTGTATACCTCGGAATAAAGCATGAAAAATCACAAACCTTCATGACAACATAAATATGTCTGAAATAATAATAATAATAAAGATAAATGCAGTGAATGCAACTAAAATACTGTCCTCCAGGAGTTCGACTCCTTTTCCTTCTGTCAGTTTTTGCGGGTTATGCGTGACGTTGCCATGTCCTTCACATGTTGAAATAAGGGGTGCACCGATAAACTGTCACATATTTCCTCAATTTTTAAGAAAATTGGCAGACACTCAGATGGAAAAACCGATCTTATCTGCCTCCGCAAAAAAAAAAAAATCAGCTGATTTTTTGATATGAATACCTATATATTTAATCGCTTTTCAGACAATTGACAAATTGCCATCTGTCAAAACTGGAATTGGCAGTTCAAGCTTTTAAAGATCAGAGAGAAAATCGGTGCGACCCCAAGTGAGAAAAACAAACATTAAAACTAAAATATGATCAGCAATCTGGGTTTCTGCAACCTCCATCTGAATGAAGTCATGTAAACAAACCAGTCTGTCGAGCACAGCTAGCAAAACAAGTGACATTTTAAAAAAAATTAAATGTATCTAAAAAACATTTTTGCATAAAGTAAAATTCAATAAAGGCAGCAGGAATCTTAGTGTTCAGGGCAAAGTGAAGCACTGGAACTTCTTCTGTAAAAATCTAGTAATATGACAAATCCACATTCAAGTAGTGTTTCTTCACTGCATATGACAAAAATACATGAATATTTTTCATAAAATTTCCAATTGTATTCTTACCCTCACATCCTGAGGGCTTTTCAAAATTGACCATGTACTAATGGATCTGAAAGAGCCAGATGTCAGCAACCACACGGACATCTGGTTCCACTCATTAAAAAAAGGGGGAAAAAAGAAGCTTTACTGAGATCTATGAAGATCTTTCAGATGGAAGTCAGACATAATACTGCTTCCAAGAAGCAGCATCTCCAGTCAGGGCCACTGGAGGTAGAAAATTTCAAGACTCACCTCAGAAATTTTCGAGAAAAAATGTGGACATTTCTGAGTTTCAAAAGTTGATAATGTTCGACTTTTGAAACTCAGAAACTTTGTTTTTTTTCAGAAAATTTCTGGAATTAATCTAAAAATTTCAGAGAGTTTAGGTGGAAATTTACTCCTGTTTCTTATTTTTCCCCTCCTATGTACAAAATGCTCTGATCCGGCGTGGTAGAAAAGCTAGTTGTAGGAACCTGTGTGCCGTTTCTCCTTCATCCTGGCTGTGTGTTCTGATCCGGACGGGTCTTCCTTACAGTACAGTGCACTTCCTCCTCCTGGGCTTCTTGGTGGGCTGGGGGCACAGGACCGCCCTGATGGCTTCATCGAACACCGTCTTAAGGCCGCGCTGCGTCAGAGCAGAGCACTCCAGGTACTTCACTGCACCTGGTTTCAAACAGCATCACAATCCAACTATTAACATATTTCTCATATTGGTAGAGGAAAAAGGGAGACATTCATAATAATTGCTGGAAAAGCAGCAAGTTGCACAGATCTATAGACCTGTCACAGGAATTAATGTTGCTGGTTGATAAATTGTGCTGATAATTATTACAAAAAATGATATTATTTTGTGGTCATTTCCAAGTAATATGTTGATAATGTCAGAATAATGCAGAGTTTACCCTCTCAAATACTAATAAACTTCAGTTTGGTAAAAAACATGCAACACTGGACCTGGAAGACATTTTAAATATTCAAAGTAAAACAGCAGCCAAAACAATAAATAAAACTAAAATAAAGCTTATATACAATCAAAAGCATAAATAAAATGGATTATGAAGCCTCCAAATAAAAATGCCCTTTAAAAAAATATTCATGATCTTATGGGAATTATTAAGCTCATTTTAATTTAGTGTGTGATTAATTGATCAGTTGCTTATTGCAAAATGTTTACAGGATTAAATTAAATTAATTTTGTGTCTCTGAAATGTGTGTGTCATCCTGAATAGTTCATGTGTCGTGTTCATGTTACTTTAGCTGTGCAGCCATCATCACTTAGTGTTTTAATATTGAACGATGAACAAATGGTCGAGAGCTGAAGCTCTGGAAGCTTCCAATGAGTTAGAGAAATAATAAAAAGTTATTTCAAGCATCCAGCATACTGAGGTGAGAAAAATCATCAGTGGAGATAATGCCAAAAGTAATCATGTTAATTATTGGTCATTGATGCAAATCTGAGTCAAAGGTTGAGTAAATGCTGGCTCAGTAGTGACAAATATGACAGTAAAAATTGGTCTGGGGTGTGTGAAACAAAAACTGACTTATTTCCTTAGCCATGGCCAAGCCCTGTGGATAAATGATGGGAGAGAGTTTCTTCTCCTTCAGCTTTTCAATGGTGTCCTTGTCATCCCTCAGGTCCAACTTGGTGCCCACCAGGATGATTGGCGTCTTGGGGCAGTGGTGTCTGACCTCTGGATACCACTGCAGGACAACACGGGAAATCACTTGCAGAACAGGAAGTATGAGGGTGCTCCATTGTTTGATTAATGCCAAGCACACGTCTGTTCATTATTAACAATATTCCCTTAAAATATCAATTTACCGTTTCAAGCTACACTCCATGCTTTGCTTCTCATTGGGGGGACACCGATAAGTTGATTTCCTTAATTGGCCGATGTTTACAACATTCATCTATATTCTGCTAATGTCGGAATAACAGTTTTGCAATTGTGATGTTTCCATTAAATAAGAAATTTAATTAAAATCACACGTAAGTTGTTTACACGGCAAGTCATTAAAACTGATATATTCATAATTCAGCCACCACTTCCTGTCGTCTTCTTTGTTGTTTTCAGCAGTAGTAACATCTGGTTGATGATCACGACTCATGATGCAGGAAAAGGTTTTTCCATTGTAGTTTTGTAAAACTCATTTCAATCGGGCCTCATCCTTACACAAAGACTTTTTATAGAAAAATGTGGGGGGGTTTCGAAATTGGCGAGTTTTCATCAAGCAGATTTTTTTTTCATAATTTCAATTTGCGCAATATTATGTTCAACTGTAACGCACTGTCCCCCTTTAAGCTGCTGTGAAAGAGGGCTGACTGATGGAGCTACCCACATGTGTGGTTAATAATAGTCACCCAACTGTTGCTAACTTAGCATATATTGAGATATAAAAAGAAATTCTTGTCATCCAAATTCGGAATTGGCAGGTCAGTTTTCTTAAAGATCGGCGATCTTTAAGAAAACTGCAATCGGTGCAGCCCTAGATCCATAACGCAGCCCAGGCTCTTCTTACCTTGGCCCGGACGTTTTCAAAGGAAGCTGGACTGACGAGTGAGAAGCAAATAAGAAAAACGTCCTGGAAAAAAAACAAAAACAAAAGTAAAAAACTTGATTTAAAAACGTCACTGAAAGTATTCATACCTTAATATGAGAAATCATGTTGTTAATCGAGTTAGAATACATAGAATAGAATAATAATGACATAACAGCACAAATCAGGACTTATTATATTGGTTAAATACAGAGTGACTGTCTCTCTCTGTCTCTTGAACAAAGACCAGATTGTTGTGAAGACAAACGGCATAAACAAGAGCTGCTTTTTACTCCATCTTACTGTTCTCCAGACTCTATATTATTCACTGTACTTGTCTGAGAGGGAGATTGTTTTGTTAAATAACTCCGAGTGAAGACAGTGTTCTCTCTGGCAGTGGCTAGCTAATACAGATCTGTGCAGGACAATGGACAGAGAGGGGTTGTGTGTACGCTCACTGTCTGAGGGTAGGACAGCGGCCTCAGCCGGTCGTAGTCCTCCTGTCCTGCTGTGTCCCACAGACCCAGGTTCACTGGTTTCCCGTCCACCATCACGTTAGCAGAGTAGTTGTCAAATCTGCGAGGAAAGAGCTGAAAATGAGCTTTCAAGCACATTCCTGCTGACCAGAAGTTTACTCTAACACATTTTAGGTCCATCACATTAAGAATGACCAGAGTAGAGGAGTGTGGGACTTACACTGTGGGGATGTATTCTCCTGGGAAGGCGTTGGTGGTGTAGCTGATGAGCAGACATGTTTTACCCACAGCCCTGAGGAGGCAGAGAGAGAGAGAGAGAGAGAGAGAGAGAGAGAGAGAGAGAGAGAGAGAGAGAGAGAGAGAGAGAGAGAGAGAGAGAGAGAGATTGCTACAGTAAGAACAGTGGATTTCATAAGCAGCAAAAAGTATTTCTAATTCAGAGACTAGGAATTGGGAAACACAACTTGTATTGGTGCTCCAGGTCAGGACTGGAACTGACCATTATTTTTAGCGATCGATGATTCTGACGATCAATCGGATTAAAACAAATGGCGCATTCTGCCGAGTTTTCATTTTACCTCCTAAACCTTTTTTTTTTTTTTTTTTACACAATATGAAAAAAGAATTGTATCTTAAATGCAAAACGTAATTTTTTTTTGTCGTTTTGGCTTATTGCTCTCAGTGTTGTTCTTTTAGCAAAATGAACCAAACCTACCTATAATAATAAATACTATTTAAAATTATTTTATTTTGGCATGATTCTAACATCTCTCCGTTTTGTTATTGCTGTGGTTATTAGTGCAATTTATTTTTAAGGTGAAATACACTTAAAGACTTTCTGCACATTATCGGACACCTATTCTTACCGCTAACCAGTCAGAACAATGTTCAAAAACTCACACATGGCAATATCTAAAAACTAAATTAATTATAAATTAGCAATATAAATTATCTCAGAATTTCACCTGAATAAACGATTACACGCTTTTAATCTACAAACGTGATATTGGATTCATTTAGAAGTTCCTTTCAAACTCCGTCAGGTGCCACGAATTTGACATTCAGCTTTTATTAAAAAAAAAAATGTTACTAGTCGCCCACTTTTGCTTAAAGTGATTGCAACTCAAACGTTAGGAGTATAAATAGTTCAGATATATTGACTTAAAAGGTATAAAGTAGCATGCTGCGTCTGATTGAGGCCAAATCTGCGACCCGGCTGGACGGACAGCAGCCACCACAGCAGCTGTCAATCTATCTGGGACTGTTAGCCGCTAGCCAACTGTTGCTAACTGGGTCAAACAAAAAACACAATTTTTAAACTTTAATTCTACAACCTACGATTCAAACTCTAACATTTGAGGTTAGAATGGGAATAGAGATGTAAATTAACTCACCCGTCTCCCACCACCACACACTTAATGGCCTGCATTGATCCCAGTTAGCTGGTCAAGCTAACAGCAGCTAAATTAAAGCAGTCTGCTTGTGCTGCCTGAAAGTGCAGCGAAAAGAGAGATAATAACTCCGAAGTGATTTATAAAAATTCTACATAGAACGAACTATCTGACTGTCCGTGTCTGGTCAGGAGCAACACCCCAGTAAAACTTCGGAGATGTTAAACGCACAGACAACACCCAGAAGAAAAAAAAAATCGAAGCAAGAGTGAAGGAAAAATACGCCCACGGTTTGATTTGGAAACTGTAGATCCCTGGAAGTCTTATCCGGTCCGAGCCGAATAATGGTCAAAGCCCGCCCTCTAGTGGTTATTATTTGTGTGACACACAGCGATTGTCAGTTCTCAGAACATTTGCATTGTTTTTCTTTATCTTCAAAACCTAAACAGAATACCTAAGTATGGCAACCAGTGGTGAAAGTAGTTTTAAATTTTTGTGTTACTGACATCGTGGAGATTCCTACACACGTCTACATCTTGAAATAGCACCTGACCCAAACTCTTGCCCGAGTTTGGGTCAGTTTGGGTTTTTTGTTCTTGAAATCTGCCTTTGAAATACAATCATGAAGCCTTTTTATCCCCAAGGCTCCTGAATGACACAAGCCAAGAACTTTTGGGTTCTGGACCTCAATAAAATGATGTATAAGTGCAGGTCTGAATCGCTCTTCTGCTTTTGTTTCTTATGTTTGGTAAAATAGTCACAGCATTAAATTGTCTGCAAAAATTAATAAAAATAAATATAATAAGTCACAGACTGTTCCTAGCACTGTGCAATGATTAATACATGAATAATCCTAATTGATTACTAGTAATTAAAAATAATAGTAGATCAAAGGCTTCAGAACATTCATACCACAGCAGGTATGGAAAACCGCAAAAGCAAAAATTAAATCATATACAAATCTATTAATCTCTTCATGTTAAATAAATAAAAAGTATAATGTTTTATTTAAGAATTTATGTCAGCTTGAGTCATGCAGATCTTATCTAATCATTTCCATAGCAACGATCAGAAGCAATGTGTTGGCCAGAAGTCCAGTGAGCTCACTGATGAGGCCATAGATGACATCATGCACATCACAGTAGATCAAAGAAGTTCTAATGCTTGAATACTGGAATCTCTAAGCATCAGTGAGGATCCAGACAGGAGTTTCAGATTTGTTTATAGCAACAATGTTCAGTTTTGCGACGGCGCTTGTTCCCCTGATATTCCCGGTTGGTTGGGGCATCGGATATGCCGTGATGACTGGGATGAAGAAAGTGTGCGATCGTTTCTTCCCAGGAAAGGATTCCAATGAAGGATACGATCAAGATGAAGAGGACGATCTGTTCTGGAAAGGATTTCCATCCACTTCCAAAAAGCAAACCGACCCGGCTGGGGAGGTTTGTTCTGAGATGATGGTACACCGTGAGGGTGAGACTGCAGTCGCAGAAAAATCTAACCCGGCTGGGGAAGATTTGTCTGCAGCTGATCTCGCAGCCGAAGCTGTGGCTGAAGTGACAGCCAAAGCTTTGGTTTCGCTGGTCCCATCCTTGCAGGAGAGTCCTCTGAAGGCCACTTTCACAGGGTCCTTTGACAGTGTTGAACATTTGTCTGAAAAACCATCTCTGAATGTAAAGATTTCCGTTGATGTCGAGGTTTCTTGTTCTCCTGGAGTTAACTCAGAAGATAGCGTTGGGTCGGATCTGCTAGATGTAGGGAAGACATCTGCAGGACCAGGACAAGCGGAGGAGAACTACTTCAAGTTCTCCGATGAGCTCCAGAACAGCTGGGTGAACGCTGCGTTCCAGAGCATCCTAAAAATCAGCATCACCAAGCGGTGTCTAGCTAAGGAAAGGGTTTTTCTGGAGGCATCGTCCATCCCCTGCTCTGGGAGTCTCCTCCTCTCAGCTGTCCGTCAGCCCGGCAAGCATTTTAGTCAGAAAGACCTTTCCCCTGTTCTGATGGAGCTGAGGGAGAAGAAGCTCCTGTCGGACGTGGGAAAGGACTACGACATCAAAAGTTTGCTGGAGTCTGTGCTGGTCTGGCTGGATTCGTTTGGCGGCGACACAGATAGAGAGTTGTATGACAACGACTCGTGCTCTAACTGTGGAGCCACTTCCCTCAGGCTCCTGAACGACAGCGCCATGATTGCCCTTCCACCAGTATTATTTTCAACCAGTATATCTATACTGGTTGAATATTGGTTGGATTTGGCGTGCAAGCGCCGTTGTTCAGGCTGCGGGTCACCCTGGCAGAAAAAACACTGCCTGACCGATAACAAGGTCCTGGTATTTTTTCTGCACAGGTTGACCAGGAAGCACCAAACCAAAGCCACTCAGACCATCGATGTGCCTGCAGAATGTGGGACGGAGACGTACCACCTGTCCTCCGTCATCTGTGGGGATCCAAACCTGACAGACGTCTACTGTTATTTGATGAAGGGAGAACGAACCGTGAAGGCAGACAATGAGTATGTCTTCACTGCAGACAGTGACTGCAGTGAAGACATGTCCAACAACGGTTTCATTTACATTTACGAGAAGAATTGATCAGACACCAGAGGACAAAAGGTAAAAAGATTTGACAGGTTTCCTGTTTGCAGGTTTCTCTCCGGGCGCTCCGGCTTCCTGCCACAGTCTGAAATCTCCATGGAAATGATCCAGTAGGCAGAGGTGGACCCTGGAGGCGGGTCCAGCGGACGGCGCCGGTGCAGGGGGCAAAGAGCACTGGGGTTAGAACTGGGAAGCAGAGCCTCGGACAAAACACAGGGAGGCAGAGGAGCAGAGGGAGACTCTCTCTCTAGGTAGGTAGGTAGGTAGGTAGGTAGGTAGGTAGGTAGGTAGGTAGGTAGGTAGGTAGGTAGGTAGGTAGGTAGGTAGGTAGGTAGGTAGGTAGGTAGGTAGGTAAGTAGGTAGGTAGGTAGGTAGGTAGGTAGGTAGGTAGGTAGGTAGGTAGGTAGGTAGGTAGGTAGGTAGGTAGGTAGGTAGGTAGGTAGGTAGGTAGGTAGGTAGGTAGGTAGGTAGGTAGGTAGGTAGGTAGGTAGGTAGGTAGGTAGGTACTACAACTAAACACGTATGGAAGACCAAAACCGACATAATAAGAAATAACAAATAAATATGTAAAAAAAAGAATAAACATATATCCGACATATATAAAAAAATAACAAATATATAAAATTATATATATATATATATATATATATATATATATATATATATATATATATATATATATATATATATATATATATATATAAAAAGCTGGGTATCTCTTGAATTGCTACAAAATAAAGCTGTATTTCCTCCCTCAGCCCACTGGAATCCCAGTTTTCCATGTCTGGCATATAATAAATCATTTTATATTTTAATCTGTTTCTATTGATCTTGTGTCCAGACAGAGGGATCATCAGTAGCCTATCGCATCATGACCTGTTTGTCCTGAAGATCCTGCAGCTTCCACTTCATCTTCCTAACATGGCGCCTCCTCACCCTGAATCTCATACTGATAGGAGGAACCACAGAGCTCTGTTAGGTTAAAGCACATCTTCTGAAGTTCGGATATTTTTCCTCCAACGGGTTCCAGAGGAATCACCTCAAACCGGATGTTGGACTTTTCAACAGTGGAGCTATAAAGGTTGAAAAATTTTATTATTTTGGAGAAAATCTCATCAACATCAATATTTCCAGTAAATAAGAGGCAAAAAACAAAGTTGTTTGATGAAGGAAAAGCCTTTCAGACTCTGAACCCGACAGCACCAAACTATTTTTATATTAGACAATTAATTTAATTTCACATAATTATCGCGGTAGAAGCCATTTGTTTGTTAAATACCTAATGAAACGTATTTACCGTGTTTGATGTTTGTTGTAAATGACATATAGTCACAAAGAACGAGGTAATTAGTAAAAGTTTGTCGTTTGTTGAGTGTTCAGAAATTACAGCGGCTGTAATGAGCCAAGACAAAGACAAACAAAGGTAAAACAACCTGAACAGGTGATCAACTCTAAACCACTCACACATTTTACTCTCCATCTCTCTCTGTCATTTGAGCACACCCGTTGCCATGGCAACCTCTGCGCCCCACAAGCTGACCAGAGATTATGTTAAAAACGTTCAGTCCGTTACGATATCAGGTTTTCAGGCTAGATATTTATTTTACGATTATTAATAAGCCTCTCATGAACACAGCGGTGGTTGATTAGTTCATTTTAAACTCCTGCTGTCCTCGTTATGGAACCAAAACGCACAGAATTGCAACACCTTGTTGAAACAATAATCACTGAGGTTATTATTGTTGATGAAACATTAATTTGAACACGATTTGTTGATTTGTTTTGTTCTTTAATAAAGTTATGAACATTTTGATAAGGACCCAGAGGATTCTGGTCTCAACGCCCTGGCGCCGTTCAGTTTGTCACCTCATGCTGAGATCGACTCAAAACCCTCAGCGATCGACGTGTTGCAGCCCTGCTCTACAGCACAAACAGTTCAGAAACAATATGAAATGGGAAAAAAGTTATTTAATAACTGATTAAGTCGTGTTTTAGATTGTTCTTGAAAAACTAATCAGTCACGGCTGATTAGTGGGTGAAGTGAACTCACGACTGCACAGTGAATCCACTGATTTTTTACAGCAGACAGCCTCTCTTCTCTCTTGCAGGTACTGCGTACCCCCGATAAATCTTTTAGGGGTACGCAGGACCCTGCCGTACCCCCTTACTTTCACCCCTGATGGCAACCCAAAAAATATAGTTGAAATTCTTAAATGATAAGCAAACAAACAAGCGAACAAAAAGGCAAACAAACAAAGAAAAACATATCTAAATACACACTTTTAATCCTCTTAATGGTTTAACGTGACAATACAATGGAGTCTTATGTTACTTGTAAATGTTTACTAACAAAAAACTTGAAGTTTTATTAAGTTATAATGAACAAACATGTTCAGAATGTTAATATGCAGTGAATGTGTTTGTCCAATTTCTGTTTGGAATTAAAATATTGTTTGCTGTTGGTCTTTAATTTTTAAACATATAACTAAGATTTCAACTTGGATTGAAAAATGATGCACCACCAAAATGAAGCTGAGCCTTACTGTCCAAATTTCAAGATTCTCATTAAATTTCATTGATTTATTTGTTAATTTCATTAACTTTTTTATACATATAACTAACATCACAATAACATATAATCGGGGATACATGTTCTCCAAATAAAATTCATATTTTGCATTTTGTTTTACTGACTATTGTAAAAGTTCATCAGTACTTGAATTCAAAAATGCCATTTAACATTTGAACACCAGAGGGCAGTGTAGTCCCTTTCTGTCGAAGACTAGAAAATGATCCATTTTTTGCTCTCGGGTTAGTAACATAAACTGTAAACATTTATCTGCGCTTCTTTCTGTAACTTTTCAAGCTCTGGTTCTGTTTTATGCTGCTCTGAAGTGTCATCAATTATTCTCTGACTCCATGATAACCATCTTTTTGTACATGCGCCTTCAGTGTCACGTGCGGATTGAGTTTTGTCCCGCTACAAAAAGCACATTAAGATGATAAAAACCTCAACATTAGAGAGAGTGAGAGAGAGAGAGAGAGAGAGAGAGAGAGAGAGAGAGAGAGAGAGAGAGAAGGATAAGTAGAAGCCTCACCATGCAGCTCGTCAGGAAGGCTGTTAAGGATGTCACACTGAGAAACAGTGAAACAGGAAGAAAATGACTTAGCATAAGCATAAACAATAGAATATGAAAGTGTGTAAGATCTGATCTTACACACGGGCTGCATCCAAATGGCGCGGTATGGTTCAGATGTTAAATTAAAAAAAATCAAATATTTTCATCTCTGTTAGGATTGTTTCCCCCTTTTTTCTTTCTTTTTTTATGCTACATCCACAAATATGAGTTTATTTTATTGGGATTTATAAAATAGACCAACACAAAATAGTGTAAATCATAGAAGGAGAATGATACAGAGTTAACAATGTTTCTTTTGCTTTTAAAGAAAAAATAAAATCAAATAAGTGTGAGAAATCCTTTAATCTCCCGTGGCAACCATGTGCAAACCTCCTGGAGGATCTAGCAGTGCCTCAGAGACGCTCCTTGAAGCGTCTCTCCGCCTCACAGAGCAGCCCACCCCCATCACTCCCCCACTCAGCTCCTTCAGACTAGCCAGCAGTAATTAGCAAACACCTGATAGGACTGCACATCTGCTGAGCTCCTTATATAAGCTATTTCTCATTGCAACATCTGTAAAAAACATTGTTATAGGGTTAATAGAGGAGCCATGTTATTGTGACTTCCTGTAGGCGGAGTTTCAGAAAGAGCAGGAGTTCCTTAAAATGACAGAGACCCAATTTCAAGGCACTATTTTGCAAAATCAATTTTTTAAGTCATATTTGATAAAAAAAAATAATAAAAAAACCCCCCAGCATTTTTATGACAAATGAAGTTAATACGTTTTTGGATCGATATTCTCGTCTTTGTGGAACCCTTTTCATTGGTCACTGCCTGCCAAGCAAAACTAGTTTAGGGACAGACCTAATAAATACATTACGTTTGTGTTTCCACTCTACAAACCCGGCCTTCCGTAGGCTGATTTAAACAAGATGCATATGTCATCATGTAAAGATCATCTTAACAACCTGCTGCTGCTGCAGGTAATTTATTTAGTGAGTGTTTGTTGTCTCTGCTGTCACTCGCAGTCCATCCTCATCTTCCTTCAAACAGCAGCTCACAGAGGCTTCTTGGTGGCTCATTACATTCGATCATTAGTTCCATAATAAGCACTGGGGTTTAATGACCCTCGCCATGGTGCTCCCATTTGCACAAGAGTCAGAATGACAGGCTGCAGGCAATCATCGGTAAAGTGCCTAAATGTGCTTTGTAATGGTAACACAACAGGGAAGGTGGTGTAGAGCTGCAATCCTATCATTTAGGCAGAAAGTCAACATTTTTAATGAATTAGCAGCTAAATGAGCTCATGATGGCAGCAGATGGCTGCAGCGGACCTTTGTGTTGCTGTTCTCTGTCTATCAGTGCAGGCTTACGGTCTGGAAAACATACTTAAAAACAGGATCTGGTTTCAGCTGCTCTAACTTGAGGTGTCACAGCTTTAAATGATGCAGAAGCTTCTGACGCGGATATGTCAGGTTAATGGAAACATGCACAATGGATGTAACTGGCTCACAAAAGACACTTTTCTCAAAATCTGCTCTTTAGATACATGTGCCATATTTACGACTGCGTAGACGGAAAACAGTAGTAGTACATTTCCACCAAGAAACTCAGAAATTTCAAGATTGATCTAAAAAAATTCTAGAAGAAAAAAAAGATATTTCTACATAAAACGATTAGGGCCACTGAAACAAAAGAAGTCGGACTTTTTTCTCAGAATTCTGAGATTAAAGTCAGACTTTTTTTTTTTTTGTCAGTGGCCCTAATCCTGTTCCGTACATTTCTGAGCTTTGAATGTTCAAAATTTGCTAGAAGGATTCCGGAATCCCAGAAATTTTGAGATTAACCTCAGAAATGTTCAAAAGTGGAAAATGTTCAACTTTACACACTCAGAAGTTTCCACGTTTGTTTCTGGACAATTTATGTGGCTAATCTAAATATTTCTGAGTTCTTTTGGTGGAAATGTGCTCCTCCTTTTTCCCTCTAATATTCCGTCAAACCTTGTCACAACTCTTAGCCTCATATTTATCTGTGAATAACTGAATTCCTTGAAAGCAGCTTAGTGCTGAATTGAAGTCCCTCAGTCTCTGAAAATGTTGAAGTGCATCCAGCTGCTTCCTGTGGGCTTCCTCAAACATCTCATTGTGACAGCAGAATTTAGTTCAGGTTAGCTTTCTGTGCAGCAGTTTGTTTATTAGCCGGTGGCAGCAGATGGGTTGCTGCTGCTGCTGCTGCTCTGCTGAAGCCACTTTGCCTCTGTGTTCTCTGCCACCTGAAGGGCAGCGCTACAGATCAAAGGAGACTTCCAGGCTGCCACTCCTGCACCGCACACCCATCTATTCACACCACGATCTCCTCTGATGAGTTATTGTCACAGTGGGATGGAATCAGATTGAATGAGTCAAACGTTGATGCCGTTCCCGGGTCAAAAATGTAGCTCCCTTTCTCTGCATGTGTGCATTCTTTTCTCTTTTTTTCCTTCCGTTCTCTACCAGTGCTGCCTGCTTCCCTCGCTGGAGCACAGTGAGGCAGGAAGTGTGTCACATTGCCCCATGCATTTGTTTGTAATACCTTGCAGGGACCATTTTCCTGACACATACTACGTTATGGGGACCGACTATTCCTTGTGGTCCCCACAGGAGGAAACACTGTTTTTGGGTCAGGTGTGAATTGAGATTTGGTTAGGGTTAGGATATGGGTAAGGTTTAGACTGTAGAAATGAATGGAAGTCAATGAAAAGTTCCAACAAAGATAGCCACACAAACGTGTGTGTGTGTGTGTGTGTGTGTGCGTGCGTGTGTGTGTGCGTGTGTGTGTGTGCGTGTGTGTGTGTGTGCGTGTGTGTGTGTGTGTGTGCGCGTGTGTGTGTGTGCGTGTGTGTGTGTGTGTGTGTGTGTGTGTGTGGTCTTTCAGATGCTTGTCATCTTCACACAAATAACCGTCTACAGTCCAGATGTGACTGATGTAGAAGGTAAACCTGCTGTGCTGTCATGTCACTGGCTGGTCCAGAATACTTCAGCCTCACTTGATGGTAAAAACATTGTAGAAGGGTTAACAGAGGAGCGATGCTGTGATGACTTCTTGAAAGTGGAGATTCAGAAAGAAAAGAAGTATTTTAAAGAGACAGAAGTCCAATTTCAAGGCATTAAGTCAAAAAGCAATTCTTCTTGTAAGTCATATTTGATATGTACAGCATTTTATAACAACTGAAGGCAACTGATTATGCTATAAAATGGCACTATGTGGCTGAAAAACACACAATACTGCCCACTATATGAAGTTACTGAGGTCAAAATCAATGGTTTCCATCGACTGTGGAGAAAAAGTTTCCACTGAATATGTCATTCGTAGTAGTTTCAAAATTGACAAGTGAAAATAGAAAGTGACAGGATTTTCTTTTACCCCATCAGTCAGTCAGTCAGTCAGTCAGTCAGTCAGTCAGTCAGTCAGTCAGTCAGTCAGTCAAAATGACGGACAGAGAGAAAGTCATACACTTACAGCCAGACCTCCAGTAGAACAGTGCAGATCCAGTCATCAGACAAAGTGACAACTGTCTTTTTGTCTTAATAAAAGGTGGACAGTTTCTTAACTTCTTGAGTATTTTCCCCAGTTGATTTGGTCTAGAAAATCTTTTAGTCTGTTCCTAGCAACATAAACTATTCTATTAAGTTCAATAGAATAAATGTGCTCTAGTCTTGCTGGATGTTTACAGACCTATTTGCTATAAAATTAAAATGAACAGTAAACACGGCCATTGAAAAAAAAAACTACTTTGTGCCTAATTCTAATAGTGAAATTCTCAGGCTACACTTTGGACGCCCCGTTCTGTGCTGTTTTGTTCCATTACATAAACTGTAAAATATATTAAAGCAGGTGGCATAAATATGAAACAGTAACATTTTTATAAATCCCCAGTGTGATCTGGAGCTGTATAAAAACCTCCGACTGTGTGGAAATGTATTTCTCAGCCTCATTATAACCGCATGGGTCACAAAGCAGACCGCTAGCTTACATAATGACAGAGCATGACTGCAGCCAACAGAGGCTTGTCTCTGTGCTGAGTGAAACAAGAAGGTCGCAGCAGTTTGTATGACTGGAAACAGACCTGATGAGACAGAAAGCAGAAGACATGTCCTGCTCTGCTGCAGAGACGCGCTGGAAAACGTCCCTCTTCCAGCT
Source organism: Poecilia reticulata (assembly GCF_904066995.2). Taxonomy (NCBI): domain Eukaryota; kingdom Metazoa; phylum Chordata; class Actinopteri; order Cyprinodontiformes; family Poeciliidae; genus Poecilia; species Poecilia reticulata. The sequence goes on along the minus strand of NC_088848.1, from coordinate 22,710,555 downwards.
ACACCTGGAGCGTCTCCATGGAAATCAGGTTTCTCCCCCTAAAGCTCGTCTCATAAGAGCGGGTCAAAGGTTATTCGTGGGAAGGCCGACTCTTGTAAAAATTCAGTTTCAAATTGACACAAATTCTTGAAATGATGTTTGAATTGAGGGGAAAAAATGTCAATATTAGGACTGTTCTAAGTTATTTTTGGTGGTGGTAAGAGGGGGGATTGCTGCTGAAATGAAGTATCCATTTGTTTTTTATTCATATTATTAGTATTATTAGTGTTTGGTATTTTCTGCCAATTTTAGAATTGTCTTATTACTTTTTTGCCAAGCTTAACTTTATTTTCTGTTGAACCTTTTATCCACCTGTGATGGTGTGATTATTATGAAGCACTTGAATCAGTTCAGGTTGTTGTAAACGTGCTGCAGAAATAAACTTTGACTTGACTTGACTTGAGATGGGCGCTTACAACTTTCATTCAAGTCCAAAAATAAAGGATGTTGTTTTTTTTTCTTTTCTTTTCTCTGGAATCCACCACTGCTGTTCCAGTCAGCTGAGAGCTGGGAATACGCCTCCACTCACATAGTTAACACATGATGATTCCCAAACTGTTCAGCCACAAACCCTACCTTTCGGCCGAGACGCAGCTAAAAACAGCAGCGGAGGGCGATGATAACGAGGATGAGATTGTTGTCTTCCCTCTGTTTCTCTTTCAGGATTCACTCAGAGTGAGCAGTGGGTTCTGCCTGGAAGTGGGCCCCTGGGGGCCAGTGCGGGGGAGGGGGGATTCACCGGAACATGTTGTGATTCTGTGGAGGCAGTGTTTGTTTATGCCTGCAGCTTCTGTGAGGAAATGAACATTACATTTATTTTATGCTTCAGAGGAAAACAAATGAATATTTAATCTGATTCTAAGAGAATTTTTAAGATGACTAGAGGAAGTTGGAGGATTAGGTCAAGTTTACTAAAAGGATAGTGTTATGTGTTTTCCAGGCACGCAGGGGCATTTTTAACTATGTTAACTTCATTCACATTCTCACCTGGATTTAGGCCTGGACGTTAACTGGGCCATTCATAGCAAGCTTTTGTCCCTGCTAAAGGAAAGTATCCACATTGCATCATCATGGATGGATCACTAACAGTGGCTTTATTTTAGCCAGATGTCCACAACAAATAGTCTCAGCAGCTCCAGAGCTCTGGATCTTTGCGCGACTTCTTAAGTTTGTTTCTAATAGGAAACGAGCAACGTGAAAGGATTGTAAAATGCATGTTTTTATTTACATTTTATTAAAAATGGCCTGTTTTATAATTTTTTTATTGAGGTATTGATGTTTTTCTCAGTAATCAACTGTAAAAATCTTTATTTCCCTCATAGCAGTCAAACTCTTCTCATAACTGACCAACTCTCTGTATATCTCCACTGGCACTTTAAGGGTTTATCTTTGGTGATGAGCTCTGAGCCTGTGAGGACAGAAGGCCTCCTTGCCATCACCCTAATCTTTCATTTCCGTCGTGGATTTGCTATCAGGTTCAAGCCGGGGCTGACGGAACCGCTCCAAGACGCCGATATTACAATAACACGGTCAGGAGAATCATTTTGGAAAGATTACTTTCAGCCTAAATCTGCTGGTGGAATGTTCAGAGTGTTTTATTCATTTTTTTTTCCCAACACTAAGAGACGGTTATACCAAGTCACCGTTAACCTCCAGCTGCCACTTCCAGACTCTGAGGATTTGTTCAAATCCTCCTGGACCTTCAGAATGGTGAGAATCTATCCGCAACATATTTCATCATCATCCGTCATTCCATTCTTCAAACAATAACACTCAGCTCTCCTCTCCCCCCTCGGATCCCAGTGGATCCATTCACCTGTTTGCTCTCAATAGACCTTTCAGACCTTAAAGCTGCAGTAACGTTTATTAAAATATTTTTTTATGTATGTGTTAAAACTGTCGCTATGTCGTCACAGTATAAGACAGATAATCTGTGAAACAATCCAGCTCAGCTGCCTTCTTCCAGTGCTAACTGGAAACAACCAATCAGAGCCAGGGGAAGGTATTAGCGCCGTCAATCATGCGCATGTGTGCGCTCTGTCTTTTCACAGATTATCTGTTTTATATTATACAGCCACGACATGCCCACTGTTTTAACAAGTATGTAAAAAACAAATGATAATAATAATAAAAAAGTTACAAACTGCAGCTTTAAAGTTATTTAATGGTTTTCAGCTGTATAGAGTCTCATCCTGACCAAAATGACACCAAAGTGGAACCGTGGCTCAGTTTATCGGACAGCAGTTGTGATTATCACCTCAGAAACTTCATGTTTTGTCTGAAGTCATACAAACTATCAAGACAGCAGCTTCTTCTGCTTCCATCATGTAAAAACGTATTCCATAGCATTATCTCACATTGCAAATAAATATGGATTTACATTTCTTAGTAAGTTATATTTTTTTATATACAATTTGTGCCAAACTTATTGGCACTCTTAACAATTCCTCTACAGTCAATTTTTTTTTTTTTGCCAAAATCATTTTCTGCAAAAAATGACCCAGACTGTTATTTTTGGAAAGTGTCGACATATCTTTGGCCGGCTGTGGGTGCTACTACATGTGGCACCTTCTAAGCTTATTTTCTTCCCTATACAAAACAGAAGCTAAACGTGTAAAACAAAGGTAAAAATAACCATTACTACTGACAAAAGTTTTAGAAGCTTGCCGAGGAGCTTTTGTTTAGTTAAACATCTTCGCACTGAGAGGGCGGAGGAAAACAGGCCCATTTCATCACTTCCTGTCCTGTAACTTTCGCCCATTGTGCCCCCGGAGTGCTGCACAATGTGTCCCCGGCACAACTCCCTTCCTGAGCTGGGGACCGTACGTTGAGCTGAGTCCAGCCCAAACCTTCGTGTTCCTCTCCTCTAATATGACAGCTGGCCGGCGTAGCTGGCATCTCTGTTGGAAAATCCTCAGTGAGTGAGCTCATACGGGGAGGGAAGGGGCAGGAAGTGGAATTTCCTTGCCAGGACTGACCTCAAAAGATGCTGTAATACCTGCATCACCAAAACCCAGGATGTGAATCTGGAGGGAGCGCCGAAAGGAACAGGATCAGGACCTTTGTCCTAAGGAACTTCTTTCAAGTAATTAATGGAAACGTGTATTTAAAAATATATAACAAATATCCCTAAAAAACAGTAAATGAAGTAGAGCTGAAACGATTAGTCGGATTCATCATGATTAACTGATTATTGAAATAATCGTCAACTAATTCAGTAATCAATTAATCATTAGGTGGAGTACACAGATACACAAAAACACCATTTGCTGAAAAAAACAACATATTCAGAGCAGTTTTGTCTTAAATACAGTTTGCATTAAGATTAAAAAAAAAAATCTTTGTCAAAACTCCTCAAGTGGCAGGGTTAGCTTCACCCAGTTCAGATTTGCTAAAGGAATAAAATGTTTATTTTTTCTCATTTAAAAAGGAATAAAATTATTTGATTATTTGTATCTTTTAATGTATTTGTATTGTTATATAAAACATTTTGAGAGGACAAATGAAAAATCTGTAGAATGTCCCATTTTTTTCATCCAATTAATCTATTAACCATCAGAATAATCAATTCATCGATTACTAAAAAAATATTTGAAGACCTGAAATGAAGCAATACAAGATAACTAAGTGTGATGTGGAAGACATGGATTCACTTCTGAAAGATGAAATTATTACTCAACTACTGACTGATGATTTATATTGTCATGTTGTCTATAAACACAAAGAGTGAGAGAATAATACCAGCAGTAGAGAGTTACAGTAAAGCCTATGGTGGGTCATTTCTTTCCTGTCTTTCTTTCATTGTTTTTGGTAAACACTCATCATCATGGTCACTAGTAAAAACAAAAACAACTCCTCCACTACCCTCATCATCTTCATCTCAATGTCACCCACCTCTTAAAACTAGACTTCAAGTGTTTCATGAAGCAACCATTGAATTCTCCGGTTTCCTCTCCAGATATCTCTGGCCCCTTTATCTGGATTTTATGATTTAGACCAAATGAGCCTTTGTTTTGTCCCATCTCAGTGTTTTTTCTCAAAACAACAGGTTTGTTTACCAAAAATAACGAATGACCTTTAAAACCCTTCTGGTAAAGTTATTTGAAATTCCCTTTAATATATTGTACAAATCAATTAATGTATATTTTACTTAGATTATATATATATATATATATATATATATATATATATATATATATATATATATATATATATATATATATATATATATATATATATATATATCCATCCATCCATCCATCCATTTTCTTCCGCTTATCCGGGGTCGGGTCGCGGGGGCAGCAGCTTCAGAAGGGAGGCCCAGACTTCCCTCTCCCCAGCCACTTCTTCCAGCTCCTCCGGGGGAATCCCAAGGCGTTCCCAGCCCAGCCGAGAGACGTAATCCCTCCAGCGTGTCCTGGGTCTTCCCCGAGGCCTCCTCCCGGTGGGACGTGCCCGGAACACCTCACCAGGGAGGCGTCCAGGAGGCATCCTTACCAGATGCCCGAGCCACCTCAACTGGCTCCTCTCGACGTGGAGGAGCAGCGGCTCTATGCTGAGTCCCTCCCGGATGACCGAGCTTCTCACCCTATCTCTAAGGGATATATATAATTTTCTATTTCAGATATCTTAAATTAACATACTGAATAGTCAGAATTACAACGTCATAGAAATACGTAGCATGTGAAATAAAAAAAAAACATGGAAAAAAGTATTATGCTTCAAAAAGTGGTGTCACAGTCCAGTTGTAAAAAAAAAAATAATTTAAACGACTATAAATGTCCAGACAGGAAATCAAAACCCACGTAGAAGAGCGGTTGTGTGCGCACGCATGTGTGCATGCGGCGTAAGTATGAGGTTGTTAATGGCGGTGGGCGGAGCTTGGTGACGCCGCCCTGATTGCAATGTGTGTGTGGCGGTGAGTACAGGCGGAGCACATAGAGGATGGAGCAGAGGGACCGAGGAGCAGCCACCTCAGATCTCATGCCCAAAGCATCACCTTCCGCGCGAGAAGATTCGCTTTCACTCCACGCGCAGAGTTTGGATTCCGCTCGCGTGCATTCGCGTCTTCGCTGACAGCAGCTGCGCGTCGGTCCGCTTCTGCCGTCTGTCTGTGAACACAGCGCCGGTTCTGGCTTTTATGTCCCGGTGAAATTCTACTGAAAACAGGGAGGGGGAGAACACCTAAAAAAACAACAACAACCAAAAAAAAACCCAGTGTGATACATTTCACGCGAGGTTTCACACATTCAGCTGGACTGCAAAGTCGCTCCTCCAATCGAAATGGATGAAGACAATCATGGTAAGCCTGGTCTCACTGGTTTCCATGGGATGGATGATGAATGGATGTGTGAGTCAGTCAGGGCACACAGATCAGGTGCTTTTTTTTTAGGTTTTACACTGAAAAAACGGAATGAATAGTCGTGTAATCCCACTTAGAAGGCAAAACAAAGAGTCTTAACAGCTTCATTAAAGCCCATTATCACTGCTGCTGTTTTAGAAACGTCAAAGTAATGAAGAGAAATGTGGGAAAAAATCCGTGTTTGTTCCCTTTCCATCAGGCTGACGTCTTACAGCTGGGCTTTGATGTGTCGCTCATGCTCTCTATCATCTGGCGCCATTTGAAGCCTGGAAACTGGTGGGGATGATAAACTGAATGATTGGCAGCCCTGCAATAGCTAGTGTCATGTACAAGTACAACCTCCGTCAACTTTTTCACATTCTAAAATAGAACTTAAATCCCACAAACAAGGGAATAGACCATATTAAAACTGAAAACTTCACAAATGTAAGTGTAGAAATGCTTGGCAGTAGTAGTAGTTAGTCACAGATACTAGTACACAGGAATAGAAAAACTACCACCCTGAACGCACCATCACCATGGTGATTTTTGGAAGCATCATGCTGTGTCACCAAAACCGCTTGTGGTACTTGAATTACTTCTTAAGAGATTTGCCATTTATTTTTTTTGTAAAGGATTTAATGCAGTACAAATTTTAAAAGAGGGAAACAGATTTTTGCTGCAGCTTTCTATGTGAAAGTTTTACATGTAGGCGGCCATATAGGAGGTCAGGGATGCTAACAGATGTCCAACTTCCTCGTTCAGAATGCTAATTTTGAAACGTTTTTGATTGATTTTCAAACGACTAACTTGGAGGTTTGAACATCTGAGTAAAAACTGCTATGTGGATGAAATGGAGTCGGATAGTAAAGAGCGTCTGATGGGAGACATTCGAGAGCGTAGAAACTTGTACAATGAGGAAGTCAATGAGGAAATATAAGGACATTCACAGAACAAAAAATACATGGGAAGAGATGGCTCAGATGACGCACTATGGAATTGTGGGAAATGCAGGAATTTGTCACAAGAAAAATTGTGACAAATTCCTCGTACCAAAGTCGAGCATTTGGTACGCTTGACTTTGAAATTTCAACTGTCCGGAAAGTGTGTGTGGAGTCTGCGCAGCTAATGCGATATGCTCTGTATGCTGGAGTATGTGGGTATTTTTATTCTGACAAATTAAAGAAGAAAACCTTTGTGTGTCAATACAGTACAGGAGATATGCTAAAAATTGTATTTCATTGTGCTTAATCCATGCTGGCTATTTTTGAGAAATCGTTTTAGTTTACTGTTGTCATTTTATTGAGACAGATCAATTTAAATTCATGTAATAACTGATGCATTTTGTGTTGTTGGTTATAATTATTAAAGATACAGCTGAATTAACTAGAATTCCTATTGGAAATTCGGCCTGAACCATAAATCAATAACAATATATCAATAACACAATAGACATGTGATCAATATCAATAGATAACACATCTGATAGACTGTTTAATAATTTAACTGAGCTCTGCAGTGCATCCCCCAGAATGCAGTGGGGGATGTAGGCAGAGGTAAGGCTTTAGCTGCTGAACCTCTCACATTAAGCTAAGCTAGCTGAGTGGCATCAACTAACTCACTCACTGTTTGGTTGTCTAGCAACAACCTGCTGAGTAATTTGGATTTTCAGGTTTCACCACTGTGCCTCATTAGTGTTTAAAAATAAAAAATAGTGTGGAGCTGAAACTGTAAATGAAAGAGGAAAGGTCACACCAACAGTTTGGCAGTATTTCAGATATCTAAAACCAAAAGACTGATTAATAATTACCGACATTGACTGATATGAAACGCCTGTATCATGACATGTTTTTCTGGCGTAACATCTGGCCATATTTTGGGCTTTACAAAAATCGGTACTTGGAAATCGGATCAGTGCATATTTGAGTAAAACCTTTAAACTCGTTAAAGTTCAAAGATTCAAACCCGACTCTGAGCATCACCGATTGTGACTTTGACGTGCGGTGTGATGCAGACGTGCCGCTGTGTTAAAGTTCAACCTGTGCTGCTCAGCGCCAGTTATCATTCCATCGCTGTGAAGCGCTCTCTGACACATTCAGCATGTTTCTGGACTGATAATCCGAACCGCCTTGTGGGGCTGAAGGCTGCGGAGGAAGCGTGGTGTAAACAAACGGCTGTAGTCTGATAACAACGCGACAGTTAAACTGAGAGACCAGCAGAGTCAGGATTGACGCTCCCCTGCATGACGGAAATTCATCTGATTCAAGCTACACTGTTTTTTTTTTTTGTTATAATATTCACAATCCAACGAAGCAAGAGTTACATCAAGAGTTACTTATCAGTGAGCTTGGGTGATAAGCAGTCGAAATCAAATGATTATAAAGTTTGTTCTTATCGATCTGGGTCATGTGACAGGAAGTGAGAAGCATGCTGTCCATGTAGAGGCAATAATAAACGCAGCTAACTGAGTTCTGTAGTGTCTACACACACACACACACGCACACTGTCACACCTCACTTAACATCGTTCACAAGCATGCTTTGATACGCAGGTTATCACAACTCTGGCACTTAGCGCTGCTATATCTGGCTCTGCCAAACACCCTGAGTTTAATAAAGACGAACCTGGAGCTGCAGCTCCAGGTTAGCGGGTCGGTGGTGCGTCTGCTTCCAGTTTACAGCCCTATGAGGTTCATAAAATGGGATTAGGTTAAGTTCAGGCTCACAAACATTTAACTGGATGAAGATGAGCATCAGACCACAGGCGAAAGCGGCCATTTTTCTGGAGCTTTGTAGGTCTGAGTTGAACCTGCACTGCAAAAACATAAAGTCTGACCAAGTCATTTTGGTCTAGTTTCTAGTACAAATATCTTAGAACACTCGAAATAAGACAAAACTAACTTACAAGTAACTTTTCAGCAAGATATAAGGTCTTGTTTTAAGTAAATAACTCATTAATCTTGATGAGAAAGTAAAAGTTTCACTGGCAGATTATTTCACTTATAGCAAGACATTTTCCCATGTTATCAGTGAAATAATCTGTCAGTGGAAGTAGTACTTTCTCATCAAGATTAATAAATTATTTACTTAAAACAAATTCATATCTTGCTGAAAAGTTGGTTTAGTTTTGCTTTATTTCAAGTGTATTAGGAAATTTGAACTAGAAACTAGACCAAAATGACTTAGTAGGATTTAGTGTTTTTACAGTGTTTTGCTATTGCTTGTGAATCCTGCAGATTCGCTGGTGAAAAACAAAACAAACACAAGCAGTGAGTGGAAATGGACAATTTTCACAGCTGAACGGCTTTTTCCAAAAAGAGCCGAACTAATCAAATGATTTTAAAAATGAGACATGCTGGTTATGAAACCATTTGTTTTTCATTTCTTTTGGTAAGTGGTAGACAGGGTCAAAATTACCCAGTGGCTTACGACCAGACTTGACCGCAACAATTAATTAAACTCAGTTAAATAAAGCATGAGTGTCTTGGAAAAAATAGAATAAAAAAAAGTTCTCAAACATCTAAAGATAAAATGTTAATATTTGTTCAGGGAAAATGAAAAAATAATTGCAATAATATTGTTTTAATTGAAAGAAAATGAATTTATGTGACCTGTGAGTACTTTAAGTAAACAGGATCATTACAGATTGTCCCCAACATTTTTAACGTTGTCTCCATGGGGAATGTATATTTTGTGACACGGAGGCTTGTTTTCATTAGCTGCTCTTCAAACTGGAAAGTCAAGAAAATATGTGAATCAGTGAGGCGGGGGCGTGCTGATTTTTAGAAAATGGCTACTGAAAGATAGTTTATCACAGATGTCTGCAGTCATAAAGTTTGGACACCCGTGTTGTAAACTATAAGCCGTACCACTGTGATACTCAGCTGTGCTGCGCTCACTAATCTCTGTTGTTTGTGTGCTGCAGAGCAGACCAGGCCTGGCCTCAGCATGGAGGAAATCATCAACAGACTTGAATAGTTTTTTTTTTTTAATATATAACTCATGAGTCTAATTTTAGCAACATTTTATAGTTGGATGGAGAAGTGAGGAGGGGAAAAAACACAAAAGCCAAACTGGTGTTGGAAGCAGAGCAGTGAATGTCTGGATGGAGGCCATGGTTTGTCACAGCTGGCCTTCCTGAAGTTTCTCCGCTCCACAGCGGTCAGCGCTGAGCTTCAGTCGCTCAGTATGTGGATGTGTTCACTTCCACAGCTCTACTGTCAACAGCTTCACTGCAAAAATGTGAAATCTCACCACCTACTTTTTAGTCCAGTTTCTAGAGACACACCAATCCTCTTTTTTCCACTTCAGATGCAGATATCTGAGGTATCGTCCGATTAGATACAGAAAAACAGCTGGATTAACTTAAAACATAAAAAAAAAAATTTTAAACACAGACATAAATGTATTGAATTACACATTTATTTGATAACTCTGCACCAGTACAGCACACTGAAATAAACAAACAGCTTCACAAGTTTGATAAAACATGTAAAAACAACTTTAAATTATTCAGTCAGTGCAATTAGGAGTAGAACAGCCAATATAAATGAATAATAAAGAAACTGACAAAACAATAGATTGACTGCTTTGGGCAAACAAAAAAAAAATTGTTCTTCCTTCAAATTTCTTTCAAATTGTTCAGAAAGTACAATTAGGAATTCAACATATGATTTAAAGTAAATAATAAAGCACGGAGCATAGATTTAGGTTGAATAGATCTGGTACATTGTCTCCGATACGCAGTCTTGACTTTTGTTTTTTCAATATTAGACCAATACAGATAAAAATATTGGCTTGATGCATCTTTACATTAAATAAGACAAAACTGACTCATAAGTAACAAAAAGTAAAGTATTAGTTCTACTGGCATATCATTTATTATCTACCTTATAACATGTAAAATATCTTGTTATAAGTGAAATAATCTACCAGTGGAACTAATACCGTTCATGAAAAGTTACTTGTAAGTTAGTTTTGTCTTATTTTAAGTGTTATAAGATATTTGCACTAGAAATTAGACCAAAAATAATAATATAAGACTTAGTTGTTTTTTTGTTGTTGTTTTTTTGCAGTGTTCCCTGTAGAAGGACACATGCAGAAATGTTTGTCCTTGTCGTTCTCTGATCGTGGGAAACCTTTCCTTCTGTTCTCCTGCCTTCATTGCCACAGATTGAGCGTTTGTTGAAATAACAAGTCATATCAGGCTGGATTTTATGATTTTAGACCAGGAGCTTTAATGGTGAAGAGTCACGAATGCACAACGAATGATTTTCCCCATGAAACTGAATCACCAAAACCTAAAACAAAAATCTCCTCTCTCCTCAGATTTTTCAACAATCACCCCCCTTAGACTTAATAACCATCTAATTGTGCGCGATTATTTACCAAAAATATTTCTGATCACATTCGCGCCGGCGGGCTTGAAACCCGAGATAAAGCAGCTTTGGAGAGTCAGACGGCGTGCGTGTCACTTCTTGGCGGTCGCAGCGCTGCAGTTCTGGGGGAGATTAGTTGCTAAGAGGGAAAAGTTGGTGTAATTAGGGTGTGGAGCTTGTTGTGGCTACGGGGCGAGTACGTGGGAGGACGTCAGGCTGTCAAACAGGCTGGAGCTGGTTGGTAGTGAACAGAGTTGGGTACTAACCAGTAACTTATTTGAAAAAAAGTACTATTTAGAGTATTTTTTTACTACGCTGTACTTTTTACCTTTACTTGAGTAATTCTGTTACGAAGTATTACTCTTTCTTGAGTAAAATGTCTGGATTCTCTACCAACTGAATGAAATGTTTTAACCAAAATTTCACCAGACACAGACACATCTGCAGTTTTGTTAAAGTTTCATAAGTTTTCTATTGAAAGAAACAGATTTGGAAAAGAAAATATTTTTGCCTGATTTTGTTATTTTTTCTTACTTATTTGAATTACTGTCATGTTCGTCCTCAAAATACCAACATTTTCACTTAACTTTGCAGTTTGGTCCATCTGATTATGTACTTTTTACCAAATACTCTTAATTTCTTGGACGGCTACTTTTTGCTTTTACTTGAGTAAAAATATGCTGAAGTATTGTGACTCTAACTTGAGCACAATGTTTGGTTCCTCTTTCCTCCTCTGGTAGTGATCGACTCGTAGAAAGTCAAATCCCAACTAGAACATCAGTTTTTTTCCCTCTCAGGTGCTTCATGTAGCTTCTACTAAGGCCTAGGTCTAGTGATGATTTATTTATCCAGATATTTTAACAAATGTTGGCCTTGTTGTGAGCCAGTTTGGAAGATTAGAGGTCAGAGAAACGGCTGTAAAGAAGCCAGTAATGAGTTTATCTGCATTGTCTTGGTTCTTTGGAGAACCTAGACAATGGTTCTCCCTGCTGCACAGGAAGTTAAAGTTTCTATTTATGGCAAGCCGATTTGACCCCCTGATTGTTTTCACTGAGTCTGCACCCTGACGGGGTCAAAGGCAGATCATAAACTTAATTACGTGCCTGATTTAGAAAAAGATGCAATGAGGGCGATGAAGAAATATTCACAATTTTGCCAAGTCATTTGATGTTTTTTTGTCAAAATATACATAGACTATGTTATCCTAAGAGTTCTCTATTTATGAATTACAAAACTAATTTTTAAACATTTTTATTTCCCATAAATCTGCAATCTTGAAACTCTTATTTTGAAGTAAGAAAAGAAGTAGAAGCAGCAATTCACAGAAACAGACCTAAAAGCACTGAAGAAGCATCCACTATTAAAGTCCTTTAAATCCATCCATCCATCCATCCATCCATCCATCCATCCATCCATCCATCCATCCATCCATCCATCCATCCATCCATCCATCCATCCATCCATCCATCCATCCATCCATCCATCCATCCATCCATCCATCCATCCATCCATCCATCCATCCATCCATCCATCCATCCATCCATCCATCCATCCATCCTTACATCCTTGTCCCTTAGTGGGGTCGGGAGGATTGCTGTGGTGCCTATCTTCAGCTAACGTTCTGGGTGAGAGGTGGGGTCACCATGGACAGGTCGCCAGTCTGTCGCAGGGCAACACGGAGACACACAGGACAAACAACCATGCACACACACACACACACACTCACACCTAGGGGCAATTTGGAGAGGCCAATTGGTAGAACATAGAAACATTCCGCAAAGGAAGAGAGACGATATGAACAACTTGTTAGCATTGGCAAAACTGTTAGCCGCTAACATTTAACTTAGGAGTTTTAAACGTCCTGTCAGCGTACTACTAGTAGAGTCTGGACTGCTTCTCATTGCCTCTTGTTTTTAGTTTAACTAGATCATTTTGCACTGAACAAAAATGATCTAAATGCTCTAAAACATAGTTTGAGATTTATGAAGCTTTGCTTCAGTTGTGAAAACACACCAAGGAGCATTTTTAAGCTTACTTGTCATTCAGAACACCTCAGACCACATGGTTAAATACATCATAAGAAGCTTTTGTGGCGGTCCAATTCATGATTCCATTAAACTCCTTCTAAAAACATTCTAAGCTGCCTGTTTTAACAGACAGGTATATTTGGTTCAACACCAAACATACCTTAATACGCATTAATTAGCTACCCAAGATCTCTTCTACCTCCTGTTCATGGCAGTGCAGCCAATGAGTGGCAAAGAAAATCTCCTGGACTGGCTGCTTTGCAAATGGAAGCCAGTAGCATTGTGCCAAAGTTTTTCAGTTTCCAAAGCTGGATTTTTTTTTTGGGGGGGGGGGGAATTTTAGATATGCTCTGTAAAAAAAAAAATCCTTCTTCATGAACAACTCAGTTTCCCAGAGAAATCTGCAAAAAAGTGAATCTGCAAATGTTGAGTTACCAACAGACAGGAGAGCCACTGACTCACTAAACCATCTATCCATCCATTTTCTTCCGCTTATCCAGGGTTGGGTCGCGGGGGTAGCAGCTTAAGAAGGGAGGCCCAGATTTCCCTCTCCGCAACCCCTTGTTCCAGCTCTTCTGGGGGAATCCCAAGGCGTTCCCAGGCCAGCCAAGAAACATAGTCCCTCCAGCGTCTCTTGGGTCTTCCTCTGTGTCTCCTCCCGGTGGGACGTGCCCAGAGAGATGTCCAGGAGACATCCTAACCAGATGCTGAGCCACCTCAGCTGGCTCCTCTCGACATGAAGGAGCAGCGGCTGTACTTTGAGACCCTCCTTGATGACCAAGCTTCTCACCCTATCTCTAAGGGAGAACCCAGACACACTACGGAGAAAACCCATTTCAGCTGCATGTTTCCGCGATCTCATTCTTTTGGTCACTAAACACGGACCGGAATAATCTGCATTAATTATGATCCTTTAAAACAAAGTTTATAATCTTTGAAACCTTCACTCTAAAACATGGGGTACTATAGTTTTTTTTCTTAAAAATGTATCTTGTCGTTGAGCTGGATTTATTGTTGCCTGGCTAGCAGCCTGGGGTGATTGGCTAATTAGCGACACATGTTTGCAGCTCACCCTCTGATATCCCATAAGAGCAGCGGGGGTGTAATTACTTTTTCCCACGCTTGTGTTGACAGTCATGGAAACATTTTACCTAATAAAACAAAAATAAAAAACCTATTTTAGCTTAGACAAATGAGACTCCTGTGTGCTATAAAGCAGAGGCGCTATGAGGTGCTAAAACATGCTCTTTACAGCCCCAGCGGTTGACCCAGTGGGCGGGTGCTGTTGTTTGAAGGCTTAAGGGATGATTTGAAAATTATTTAGACGGCAAAGATTATAGGTTTTGTGGTCAAAACACAGAACATCATACCAGATGTAACAAGGCCAACGCACAAACACACAGACAGTGGCGACGCGAGATGTGCACGGATTGAGTCTGAGCTCAAAGAGGAGACTACATATGGAGCTGATTAGAAAAGAGTCTGCGGAGGCTTTCCTACATGTTGCCATCTCCATGGCATTTTGAGTGTGTGTATGTGTGCGTGTGTGTGTGAGAGAGACATTGTATCTCGTTGTAAGGCAGTGTCTCTGCTGTTGTAAACAGAGCAGGCAAAGCTTTTGCCTGGAATTATTACTCGGCGGTGTAAGTAGGAGAAGAAGCTCTTAAAGAGCAGGATGGCGAGCAGAGATAATAAAAAAAAAAGGCATGGCAAATGAAATCAGGGAGCAGCACTGAGAGACAGCAGCAGAGATGCACTGAGTAATCTGCACCCAACGTCAAGGGAAGGAGAATTAGGAGAGGGCGAGGTCTGGATGGGGGGGGCACGGAAGCCTCAGGGGCGACGTGTTTTTCTTGCCTTCTGGCTGAAGACAAACGGGGAAACACCCAGCTTCTACGCACCTTGAGTGTCTAATGAGTGGGTCAGCTTTCAAAACAAAACCTGCAGCTTTACTAGATGAGATGATACATGACATTTTCACAAGACAAACTAGAGCTGCACCGGTCTAATATGGTCCTGATATTCAAAACAGTTCTAGATCAGGTTTCGATGGCAATGTGCCCAATCCATAAGGACAGATCTATTAAGCTTAATTCGATGCTTTGTGCTCTGAGTGACATCATGCTTTATTATTTATTTTACATTATATTAAGAGTATATAATGTAAAATAAATGATAAAGCAATTTCAAATGGTTCAGAAATGTCACTTTCTGAACTAATAGCACTGACTAAACAAATGAAAGTTGTGTTGTTTTTACATAGGGCCGGACAATAAATTAATAACTATACATATTGAAATAGATACATGATCAATATTAATAGATAATGTGTCTGATAGAATTTTCAATATTCAGCATATAGTATATTCACTGACCTTCAGTCCAGAAATTTTGGGGGATGTAGGCAGATGAAAGAGGTCAGTTATGAAGCGACGGGGCTCAAACCTGCTCAAATGTACATAAAAAAAATAATGCCGTAGAATGAAAACTGTGGATAAAACGGAAACGGTCACACCACCAGATTAGCAGGATTTCAGATATTTGAAATAAAATCTGTATCAAATCTGTAATTATTGATATTGACTGATATGAAATGCTTTTATCATGATACATTTTTCATCCAGATAGTCCAGCTCTAGTTTTGCATGTTTGACCAAGCTTGTGAAGCTATTGGTGTATTTAAGTGTGTTGTGCTGGTGCACAGTTATCAAATGCATTTTTAATTCAGTAAATTTATGTCTACCTTAAAAAAAAAAGTGTGACAGTAAGTCTATTCGAGCACTTTTTTTTGGTATTGGCCAATACTTAACCTTAGATATCTGTATCGGTATCGGAAGGCACAACAGTGGATTGGTACATCCACTGTTGCACCGATCCGCTGTTGGATGGTGCGGTGTGGTTTTAATGACTAACACAAACGCCTTATTTTTGCATTGTTGATATTGCAGTCAGCAGCTGATTTCTGAGTTCACCCTTATTGGATTTTTCAGATCTGTAAGAAAAGAAATAATTTCAACTTGTGCTTGAAAGTAGAGAACCACCTGTGTTTGTGAGTGAACACAAAGTTAACTGGGATCACACACACCCAGAGAGAGGCCAGAAGAAAAACACCAATCTCACTCCTTTTCAGACTGATCAGATCTTCAGATTTTGGGTTAGTTGAGGGTCAGGATTAGCTTTGGCTGCCATCTTATGGTTGCAAAGCCCCAAGATTCATTGAATCAAATGTTGCCATAGGAGCAGATGCTGAGCAGATGTGTGATATAAAGAGCAGATAATGTACAGACCACCTCCCCTGCAACCAAACCACACAGTAGGAGGTCCTTTCAGAAATTGCAGATTATCCAGCAGATCAGTGTAGAATCCGAGCCCCAGATTCTGCCTGTATCCCCAGAGTTGGTTAACAACTAAAGGTCACAATAGCTCCCCAAATCTCTTCAGTCACGCAAAAGCTTGGGATTTTATACTGAAGTATTACTGAACAATCTGCAACACAAACATACTGTGATAATGTAGGATGGAACTGCGTATGGTGTGAAGGTACAGCTGAATCTCATCTGGCATGTATCCAGGAAGTAAAGACGGTTAAGTCATGTATTTGTTGCTTTTAAAATGTAAAAAATCAAGATGTATTTTTTTGCTAGATGTTAAAAGTATTTTTCTGATTTTGTAAAGAGGGAGGGCGTGTTAATAAGTCTATTATTTAGGCAACAACTTTGCCCAACGCAAAACTCTGACGGTTTGCATGAACAAGAAGACTCTTCTCTGGCTCTATATCCATCTACTGTAATCCCAATTTTAAATGAACTTTTAAAATAAAAGGAAAACAAAACAAGAAAATGTAAGCCAATTGTATTTTTTTATCTATGGTTTGGAGCGAATCAATCAGGGTACACAAAGTGTAATTGTTGACACTATGCTGGGCTGTGATAAGCAGGAAGTAGTGGTTGCTAATTATCATGGACCAAACATCTAAAAAAAAAGAGTCCTCCCCTCCGAGCTGGAAGTTTGGACTTTGACCGGGTTTCGTTCCTCTGGTAAGGCACAGAAACACCAGTGGACGTAGGCATTCACTTCCTCAGAACTTATTTGGTAAATGTTTCCATTTCCCCTTTAGCACATCGAAACTTTTTCCGAAAAGTCAAAAACCACTTGGAGTAAATGTAAAAACATTTAGAAATTTTAAGCCAAATTGATGGAGTTATTTAAAATTTTGTAATTTCCATCAACCTTGTCTTCAAAAAGTGCATAAAAAATGCTGATGGAATCACGGTTAATATGGAAATTGTTGGTGTGGAAAAAAGACTCAAAGTTAGCTATTATCAGTTTAAAACAAAGCTAGGCGCAGCACTAGCTTTGCTGCTAGCTAGCTACTATGTGCCGTGTTTCCTTCGTAGGCATCAAGTTCTATGTGTTGGATTAGGACATTCACAATTAACGCAAGTGCCTCCACTAACTGTAAAAGTACACAGAGACCGAAGTTAATATTAGATGCTAAAGATCTGAGGTTCATTATTATTTTGACTTGATTAGTTCACTTTGTGCTGCTAATCGTGATATTTTTATGCTATTTTACTTTGCATCACTGAAGTTAAATAGGTTAAAGTGGAACTGCAGCCATGCAGAGAGAACATCTGGTTGTACGGATCTGTGTGCTGAACTTCCGCCTTAACACACTCATATTGGGCTTAATCGGTGTCGGGGAGGGTGAGTGTGTGTGGGATTAGTGCCAGCAGGCCGTGGTGTCTTTTGAGCTCATGTGCCACATGTCGGACTGTCTGTGCAAACGACCCGCGCCGTAACACAGAGCATGTCTCAGAGGGAATTGGGACAGCGGGCCTCAGATTAGAATCTGGATCCAGCGGCAGTTTCCTCGTCTTCCACACACGTGACCCGGCGCATTCCAACACCAAGCTGGGTAACAGGGTTACCTGTTGGTCTACTTAAAGCTCATCCACTTGTAATATTATTACAGAGGGTAAAGTTGCTAGCTTAAAGCCAGTGAATCTGGATGATTCTCCTCTTAGTCCATGTGGGACAACTGCCAAGGTTAAGTGAGCGTGGGATTTTCACTCTGCACCGGTTTTAGTGAAATCCCTAAATCAGGTTTTTGTAGCTTGGCAATCGGAACCCAACAAACAACCTAAATTTGGGTTTTTGTGTGACCAGATGGAGGTCTGAGTTGTTTAAAGTGACTGATGGTATTTTGTGCAGTAAAGCCTCTGGCTCCAGTGGGTGGTCAGTAGCAGTTGTTAGTTTTGGGTGTGAAGAGCAGCAGGGGATTTAGTCTTCAAAGTAGATTTTGAGGGATTTTGCTTTTTGGAGGGGGGGAAATTACTGGAGGCTCTTGTTCTTGGGGAGCGCGGTTTGAAGTTTCTAACCCTCAGGAGCTTCTGTGAATTTCTTACCCCTCAAAGATCTGAAGAGGGTTTTTTTCTATTGCTCACATCCCACTTAATTTTCATTGGTTATATAAGTGTGGCTTTGTTTTCTTTGTAGTCTGTAGCAAAATCTTGTTTTTCCGTAAAAAGTTCTGCTGCTGGGATGAGGTGAAATTGTGTTTTTTTTCCAACACTAGTGAAATATTGACGGTGTTTTGCACACATTTGCAATGTTAAGAAACTCGGTGGGTTTAAGTGTGTTAACAGTTTAACTGGTGGGACCCAATGTAGAAGGAAACACCTGGACAAAAACGTCAGTCAACCTCTTCTCTAATACTTTGTGGGATTTGAAGGACTAAAGTGATTGCAATAAGGGAAACCTGGACTTTCAACATGTGTAAACAGGTGTACATTAATAGTTTTGTTATTAATTTTGTAATAAATCAAGATTGGAGTTGTTTATATGTCAGGCGTTTGCACAGAGAGATTGGATTCGCATAGCTGTAAATGCCCTGACCCTTCACTGTCGTACATTCAGACATCTGACCTACGAAGAACTACCTGACACTGTCAGGCTTTAAATGAGCATCATACTTGCGTACATATTTGATGATCACTAGACATTTTTAGTATCAGTAATGTGTTTAGAAGTTAATTCAGAAGAAGCACTCAGATCCATCTATCTACTCATTGTCGGGTCACAGGGGTACCAGTTTAAGTAGGAACTTGATGTCCACAATTCCCTCTGTCCAGCTTCTTGAGCCTTCTGCGATCATCACAGTGATTTCTCACACAGTGGTACAAATAACTCACAGCAGGAAGTCAGAAAATACATATTCAGAACGCTGTTTCTTTATATTCGTATATTATAGATTTTAGGGTGAAATTGTAAACAAGAACAAGTTTCTGGTAGATGTCTGCTACTGCAAGCCTTGTGATACAGTAGAAGAAGAACGGGGCTGTGCACCGCTGGAGTATCTCTAGCCCACTTAGATGTTGTTAGCCTAATTAACTGTAGCTGTGTCTCAGTCCCGTAGGCAAAATCCATGAAAGTTTCTTTCTACTTTAACTGTAAGTACAGAACAGTGGGCTAAAAGTTTAAAAGCGATTCCTTAAGTCCAACATCAAAGAGTTGTGTTAAAGCCTTGAAACTTTCTAAAAGCTGTAATTGGCTTTAAAGCTCCACTCCGAGCGCACGCAGCAGTGTTGCGTAAGAGCAGAGAGGCAGCCCGGGGTCAGCAGCGCTAATTAACGTCTTTGTTTTGCTACTGTCGGCCATTGTTCACTCATATCCCCCTTTGCTGTCTACTGAAACCGGCTCCACAGAGGAAACCCCACAGCGCTTCTCTCCTGTGTACCTGCTGCTCGCCATCACCACACAACAGGGTGGGGAAACCCCTTCAGTGTTGTTTGTTCAACCATGTGCAGCAATACCTGGCTAGCCCTTAGCTCACCTGAATGCTTCCTGGTGTGAGTTTAGTGGAAATTCCCACTGAATTCGGATTTCCCAAAGGGCAGCAGATATAAATTCATGAAGAAGTGAAATCTCCTTCATTTTTCTGGATCTGCTTTTTGCCACACACAGAGCAGATAGATCTAAATACATGCAGAATTAAACAAGTCCAGCATGATAATTTGGTATTTTGCAGAAAGTTATAGTTGCTTTTTTTTTTTTTTTGCCACAAACACAACAGCTGTTGATGTGATCCAAGAGAACATATAGGTTATCTTGGAACATAGATTTAATGATTTTACTAATAGAGAAATATTTTGTTTCTCTAGTCTTTGATTCATTTCTAAACCTTTCAGTGATGCTTAAAGATCAAAGTTAAAAATGTACTAGATTAGAAAATTGGTCCATATAATCCATGAGAAAATATTGATTAAATATATTTTATATTAATATATTGTTATATCATTAGATATAATAAAGATTATATGTAACAATTTTATGTATAAAACTGTAAAATTGTTTCATATAATAATTTTGTGGATTGTCAAATTCAATTATAGTAAAATATAAAATTTTTACAATTCTGTATTGTAACATAAACTAAAATGTAAAATTTTGTATTGCAAAATTATAAAATATTACAATATAAGAGATGAAATATTTTTATAATGTGAATTTTCATATTTAGTATTCAGATCCTGCAGATAGCTTCATGAATTTTCCCGTCTGTGTCTGGAGAACTCTGGGACAAACTGAGGCGAATCAAACAAGTTAGGTTAAAAAAAGTAAATTCATCCTTTAAACTCGCCTGTTTTTACTGTGAGCGGCAAACACTCAGGGCGTGGGGGTCGGAGGTCGGCGGGGTGGTAGGCTGTGGTAAACTGCCAAATTCACATTTAATGAAAGAAAGCCTAATCTGGATTAGTTTTATTAAGCGCTATTTCCCCTGGGCCAAATGGAGATGGGGGAGGAGGGACGAGCCAAAACGCTTTTCAGCTGAAATAATTAAGAGTCTTCGCCTTCTCTCTTCCTGCAGTTAAGACGAATGTCCAGGCTCTTCATATTCGCCTCTCCAGCTGATGGAGGAAGAACAGCTGCAGCTTTTCACTGAGTTCACAGAGTTTCTGCTGTTCTGGTGCATTTTGGTGCTTGATCACTTTTTGTTTCTCATTTAACTCGGCAAGTCAGAGGTTTTCGGTTTCTTTCGTGCTGTCGCAAGATGAGGAAAGAACAGAATGCAAAAGAGATGTGGGAGCTGCTTAAATGAAAGTTAAAGTTAGATGTATTTTTCCATCGTGTCTGTCTTTCAGTCCCTGAGGATCTGTCCCTGGAGGAGAGGGATGAGCTGTCCAGCATCCGGCGGAGGAAGAGGGAGCTGCTCGATGACATTGAGGTGCGTTTTTTTTTTTTAGTTTTTTTTTTGCAGGAATCAGTCACAGTAGTAGCTGCATCCATTTATTATTTCCCACTGGGGTGTGCAACGAAGAAATCACAAATTTAATTGAGCACAGATATTTGCCCACTCCTTCAAGTTGGGTTGTTGCATAGAATAAAAACTAAATCTGCACTAAGGTAAAAACATAAAAACGGAAAGTAAGTAAAAAGTCTGCACGGTTATTAAAAATAACATAAATAACATACTCAGATTCCGAAATGAATGTTCCTGATTAATGAGCAGGAAATTAGAAGAATGTACAAACTGTGCTTGTATATTTATGCATAAGAAAACAACAACAAACTAATTGAGTTTGTTGGAAAGATGGTGGGAGGAAGGATCTGTGATTACGCTCATTTGTGCCTCAGGATGCAGCAGTTTGTCATTGGAGCCGTTCTTCTGTTCCTTTCTCTATCCACAGTGATCTGGATTCATGGTGCCAAAAGTTACAAAATGCTTGTGGAAAGAATCTTCCTGTTTTACGTTTCTCTGTTTATGTCCTTTGTTATCATTTATTACCTTCTCTAACAGACTGACATTTGCAGTTTCTTGGAGTGTACAAACCTTAATATTGTCCTCCTTTCCTTTTGTATTTTTTGGTGAAATACACTGCTCAAAAAATAAAGAGAACACTTAAGTGTTCCCTTTATTTTTTTGAGCAGTATAGATAAATATGTTTCCTCTGTAAAAAAAAAAAAAATACAATTGAGAGAAGTTTTTCAAGTTGCTTTTTATTTATTTTTTTAGATTCATTTATCTTTATTACTCATCTTCACTGCAGGGTTGATATTATCCAGGTATTCAAAAAGCATTTAATTTCTCTTTATGATAAAGTGCTTTTGAATTGAATTTGAATTGAAATTTCATGGGAATCAGCAGCTCTTTGTCTCTCCTCCACCTCTCTGGGTCTATTTGAATGATGTGGATGATGCAAATATCCCAACTGTCGATCTTTGCGCAGCCAGTTTACTCATTCTACCTGATGTGTGTCCCGGTGCTGAACGTTGCTCTGGTCTCTGTTTTGTCATAAAGACAGAAAACCTCTGGATAATGATTGGCTTTCTTTCTCCCAGAGGCTGAAATTTGAGATCGCAGAAGTCATGACAGAGATTGAACAGCTGACGTGTGTCGGGGAAAGGTAGGTCAAAGTTCACGGTTATAGCTGCTTGGATACATTATGCTAATTTACACCTATAGTAGTTTCTGTGTACGGTTTCTCTCCTTGATAGACCCTCTCTGTGTTTTCACAGGTTTTATTTGTTCAGATGTTTTCTAGTCTAAATTGCCAGTAAAAAAAACTGTATCCCAGTATATTTTTTAGAAATCTGGCTGTAAAATATGTAAAGTATGCAGCAATTTCTACAGTAGGTGTTCATAAGTACAAAAAACGATCATGAAGGTTTTACGACAAATTTTGTTTACAAAGAAAAAGGTTGAAAATTTTTCTCTTTGGGCTGTGAAGTTGTTCAAAAGTGATTCTTTGTTGGAAAATGCTTTTGTTTACATATACAGATCTGTTCATTAAGTCAGAATATTATAGAAAAGTCCATTTATTTCAGTAACTCCATCACCAAGTGAAACTCATTATAGATTAATTAGACAGAAACTCATGTTTGACACCTTTAATTCTCTTTATCATGATGATTTTTCTAACAGGTAATAAAACACAAGATTTAAATTCACAATATTACATCAGACCAATAAAAAATATACATATAAAAAAACGTAATAAGTTTAATATCACCTTAAAAGTAATTTTTTAAAACATACTTTTAAAACAAGGCTCACCAGGATGTTTAAGTTTATTCAGTATAAAAATATACCCTTGAATATGTCATATAGGGATTAGGTAATGTATGTCAAATTTATTCTATATAGTTGTGAAGTTGAATGAAAAGCATATATGTTTGTTTTTTGTGTGGTAGAAAATAAATAAATAAATCAATAAACCTCCATGTTTAAAGATGGTGGTGGCAGCATCATGCTGCTCCGTTAGCCAGAACCTGATCAGAGTCGATGGAACATAGCTGGAGGTTCTGCCATGAAATACTTTAGACCAACGCATATTCATGTGTCAGAATGGCCCAGTCAAAGTCCAGGCCTAAACCCCAAAGAGAGGTGAAACCTAACGATGGATGTTTCCAGAACCTTTTCATCCAATCTGACAGAATTTGAGCTGCTTTGCCAAAAACAAACGACAAAACTTTCCATCTCTAAATATTAAAATCTGGTAGAGATGAAACAAGAAACATTTAAAAGATGTAACATCAGCAAAACAACCTCGACACAGGATGAAATATTCCAATTTTTATTCTAAAACAATTTGAAAATTACATACACTTATTTACATTTATTCATTTATTTTTGTAAAATCAATTATCGAGCTGGATTTAGCTTTAAAATATATAAGGAAAACTAAATGTGTCAAAAATATGTATTTGTATGGGATTCATATCCTGTAGCCTTTGCATAGATAAACTAACAGCTGCTGTTGACAGGAAGCGTTGACAGCAACGTTCTAAATGATCTTCATTTATTTATTTGTTTTTTTCAGTCAACATAAATATTATTAGAATATTTATGTTCTAATAATATAATTAGAATCTTTGTCATTTTCCCCTCTTTTTTCCAGATAGAATTATCCCAATAAATATCCCAGTCATATTTTAATGTCATATTCACGTCTGCTTTGGTTTAAATGAAACTTGTGTGTGTGTGTGTGTGTGTGTGTGTGTGTGTGTGTGTGTGTGTGTGTGTGTGTGTGTGTGTGTGTGTGTGTGTGTGTGTGTGTGTGTGTGTGTGTGTGTGTGTGTGTGTGTGTGTGTGTGTTGCAGCAAAACGTCCCAGAGGAACAAGCAGATTGCCATGGGCAGGAAGAAATTCAACATGGATCCCAAAAAGGTTCGGTGTTCTGTTTCCATCAGAACCACCAGGCTCAGACTGACTCAGCTGTGAGAACAAATAGAAACGAGAAGAAATAGATTCAATAAAAGCTACAAAAACATACATATTACTGTAGTTTTATGGAAGATATACAGAAACAGCAGAATAACACAAGATATTCCTAGAGGATTAGAAGGAATAGAGTATAAAATGATGATTTTTTTTTAATGCAAGATTTTCATATGTATTTTGATATAAGAGTATGTTGATGAATAGCATAAAAGAGTGAAAAAAAAGTAAAAAAAAAAATCTTCTCCTTTTCAGACAAGTATGGAAGCTAAAATGACTGATTCTTATGTTCCAAAGCAGTATTTTTTTGTGTCTCTTTTTTTTTTTATTGATTTGTTTGAAACAAAGAAGAAAGAAGTTTGTCGTTTCCACACGGGGCTGAGATGAACGTTCATGTGTTTTTGTCGTCTCTCTCTCTCTCCTGCAGGGAATCCAGTTCCTGCTGGAGAACGACCTGCTCCAGAACACTCCGGAAGACATCGCCCAGTTCCTCTACAAAGGCGAGGGCCTCAACAAAACCGTCATCGGGGACTACTTGGGCGAGCGGTGAGAGAGAAAATCCTCTTTGCGTGAGATTTACACCAACCGTTGAGATTTAAAGAAGAAGATCACTGCCTGTGTCGACTAATTAAGGAGAAGATGACTAAAGCTGCCGTAGAAATGAAGCTGTGAGACGGTGTGGGTGTTTTGTTGTATGAAGCTCCCCACATGGACTTAGGGCTGGTAGGAAAAACAACCATCTAGCTCCTCACACTGCAGGCCTAGCTGTAAAAATACTAAAAGTCAAAAGTTTAACAGGAACGAGGCTTATGAGATAAAGTTAAAGCACTTAGTATTGTATTGGTATGGGTGGGCGATGTGGGCTTAAAGTTTAATCACAATACTTTACTGTGATAATAAAAATGACAAGAACCATTTATTACTTCTTTTTCAGATAACTTGTATGTCCGTAGCCGTGTCTCCATTCTAAATGTACGCAGACTTTATCAATACTCTGCTACTGTCGGAAAAAGCCACACTTTTGCCATTGTTGTGTTTCCATGCATGTGCTTCCAAGAGACGCAATTAAATTTCCTATCCGTTTACAAACGGTTTGTTTCTAAATGAAAAATCTCTAAATTTACTCTGTAATTTTTGTCTTAATATTAAAATCGCAAACATTTGGCTCAAATGTCTGATTTGCTATAGATTTGGAAAGAGCACCAACAAAATCAAACATATTTGGCAAACAAAAATAGGAGACGGTGAGCAGCTGCAACCAGACGAGCTGTTTGGAAAGGGGAGGAGCTCATTTGCATATTCATAAAGAAGAGTCATGCATTTTAAATGAGTCCCAGATGCAGAGCGACGTCGCAGATGTTTAAACGCATGAAGGGATTATTTTCAAACTAAATCAACCTCAGTAAGAAACAGAAACATTAATATAGAAAAGGTTGAGATGTGAGTCACTTTGGGACATTTTTTGTTCTGTTGCTTAGAAAAACAATTTTTGATTTCTAACAAATATTATTCTGAAAACACTAACCAGCAATAATTAGCAAACAGCTGGTGGATCTGCACATCTGCTGAGCTCATTGTAGGAGCTATTTCTCAGAGCAACGCTGATAAAAATGTTGTTAAAGGGTTAATAGAGGAGCCATGTTGTGATGACTTCCTGGAGGCAGAGTTTCTTAAAGAGACAAAGACCCAACTTCAAGGTGCTACTTTTCAAAGTCAAATTTCTTTTAAGGCATATTTAATATATAGAGCATTTTTTTAACAACTGAAGTTACCATAGTTACTTGATAGTGCTATAAAAATGTCACTCTGTGCCTTGAAAATACATTATAATGCTGCTTTAAAGAGAAATGCCCTAAAACCGTTATTGGCCGATTAAAGCTTCACGTAAACAGGATGTAGGCTATCGGCTGACTTACCAGGGACTCAGATAACCGATAAGTGTGAAGGTGGACTCTAATGACTACAGAAGCTTCCTCGTTTTTCTGTTTTTGTTTCTATCTTCATCTCCCAAAACCAAGAGAACAAAGACGGTGATGATTTCAGGTATGCATCGTTCTGCATGGAGCTGCAGGAACGACTCCGGTTCTTCTTTGGTGCTTTTACCAAACAGTTAAAGCTCATACCGCTTGTGCATCTGTTTGTGCATTTCTAGTCAGACATTAGATGATTTACTGAAGGCTTTATTCGCCGAGAATCATCAAAGAGGCCACCTACCCACTGAAGCCACATGAAGCACAAGCTAAAGGGTCTGCACTCAGTAATTATCACTAATTAAACATACAAGAAGCAGGAACCTATCATTACACACCGAGCAGTGGCCAAGATGAAGATGGGGAGTTGTGCAAAGGAGCTCTGATTTTTATTGTATTTTACTTTCAGCTTTACAAACAGCTTTCTTCTCTCAACTCAACTTACTTCTCAATAATGGCGTCTGGAAACGCCATTATTGCGGACGCCTGTCCTTGGAGGACAGGCGTCTGTAGGTGTGACGGACAAAAAGCAATAACTGCTCCAATATGGCTGCATTTATAGATCCAAACCGGCAATAAGCAGAAAGTTCACACTCTGCCTCCGAATACAGCACAGAGTGTTACTGAAATGTGAGATTATTATTGTGTTCAGACGCATGTTGGCTCACAGAATGCAAACATCTACGTCAGAATGGTTTTGGTTTGGCTTGGAGACGCACAGGCTCTGGATTTTATACAATAAATATAATCAGAGAGCAGGTAAACTTGTCCTTTGACAGCCCTGAGCCGCCTTGACAAACTAATGACAGAGAAAGAAACGCAGAGCGGAGCTTTTTGAACATTTCTCCTTCAAATCAGCCCAGACCCACGGAGCATCTGATCCAGCAGGATGCAGGAACGACTGGAATGCAGAGGAAGAGTTTCACCCTGCATTCACATTAGCTGCGTTTCCATTAACCATAAAATTGTAATTACAAAAATACATCACGTTTTCGACAAAAGGTTTTTGCGCTATTGCCTCAAAAACTGTTTTTTCAGCCATATAAAAATAGATGTATTTCACAAAACTGCAATGGAAACATTTTTTTTGCATCATGAGTCACGTGACCACAGCAGGATGTTACTACTGGTGGAAACCACAAAGAAGACGATAGGAAGTACTATTAGGATGATGGTTTATTTCTGGGGATTTTTGGACAATGTCCAGCTGGCTCCACCAGGTCTCTCACAGCATCACACACATCATAAAAAGTTATGTAATTACTGTAATTTCCCAAAAACGCTGCATACGTAGCTGCTCCCAACTAGGCGGGGCTTGTTGCTCCAACACCTGAATAATACGCCGACGTCTCTTCTGATTGGCTGATAGATGATGAGCGTTGTGTTTTTCCACATTAGCAGAACATAGACAAAGATTTACACACATATGTAATGGAAAGGCAGCTCTTGATTCATCAAAGATTGATGAATCTTTACATAAAATCAAACTGTAAATTCTCTTTTCTAAACTAGGGACGACTTCAACATCAAGGTGCTTCAGGCTTTTGTGGAGCTGCATGAGTTCGCCGACCTGAACCTTGTCCAAGCGCTGCGGTGAGAAGACAGATCTGACCCCCTTGCCTCGTATTCAGAGAGAAGAGAAGGTCTAATATTAAACGCATCCTGTCACGTTCTCCACCGTTCAGGCAGTTCCTGTGGAGTTTCCGTCTGCCAGGTGAAGCCCAGAAGATCGACCGCATGATGGAGGCGTTTGCCTCGCGCTACTGCCAGTGCAACCCTGGAGTCTTCCAGTCCACAGGTCAGACGAACCGCCGCTTACAGATTCCTGAATGCTTCTCTCAGGTGTTCCATCACAAAGCTGTCAGATGAGCTCCAGTAGCTCTTCATGTGTTTCTCCAGCATGACGAGTGTTAGTACTGAGGGGGAGGGGAGCGGCAGGACTGAGAAAACACCAGGAAACATGGGAGATGAAAACAGACGTGTGTTTTTAGCCTTTTCTGTGTAAATGTTGGTCCAACCCATACAACAAAATGGCGACTAGTAACATATTTGAATGTGATTTTTTTTTAAAATATAAAACATACTATTTATTCAAGACAAAGCAGCATCAGACAGTGAAGTGAGAGAAAGTGCTGTATCCATCACCTTTCAACACAGTTACAGCTGCAAGTCATCTGTTGTCGCATTTTCGACAGTTCCTTTTCTAAAACAGCCGCTACCCATCTTCTAAACAACCGTCTTCCACTGCAAAGAGAGAAGAGCCAAACAAGATGGCTGCTAATGTTAATTCAATATTTGGAAGCTTGGCCAACACAGACTGAACATCTTTGTTCACTTCTTCCACTGCCATCGCTAAAACTACAGGCAGACTACAATTCTAAAACAGAGCAGAAAATGGATGTCATCCCTCACAACTTCTCCTTCTGTTCTCTGACTGGTCTGGTCAAAAATCTACAGTCCATTGGAGAAATCCCAGACTGAGGTGTAAGCGGAATAGCACAGGAATGTAATAGCCAGGCTAGTGTTCTTTTACTGGACGCAAAACATTTTGCTTAAAAAGAAAAAAAGACAGAAAAAAAGTTTGTGAAAATTTTGCTCTTGCGTGTTTGTGTGGACTTCAAAAACACCTCTTTTCATTAAAATGCTGACGTATCAGACCAATGTCTGAACTCACCAGTAGCCTCAAGCATGTCTTAAGTGTCGTACATAACAACGAAAGACTCAATGTCCATGACTACCGCAGAATAAACTAATACATAAAGATTTCCCTCCTGCTTTGTTGTTCACCATTTTTGTCGTCTTGTCCTGTTTAGTGCTAACCTCATGTGAAGGCTTGATGTGCATATCCAATGCTCTATGTTTAGCGCCACTTACAGGTCTGGAGGAGTGAAAAAAAACAAAAAAACATTGCGTTTTGGGCTATTCTCGATGTTGAGTGAAACAATTTCTGGACGTGGTTTCTTGTGGACAGGCGTGATTTTGAAACCAAAAAACCCTCCAAAAACATTCCTGTATGAGAGATACCTGACAGGATATCAGACTGGAGGACTAAATTCCAGTGCGTGCCACACTTTTCAGGGTAAGGGTTTAGAAGAATGTTCAAAGCCTCATATCCTTTGACTCTCTGTTCACCAGTATGCTCTCGTTTGTGTTGACCCGTCTCATAAAATCCCATTTAAATACACTGTAGTTCATGGTTCTGATGTGTAAAATAATCAGAGAAATTTCAAGCGGCTTGAATATTTTTGCTAGCCGCTTTATCTGCAGCTGCACAGTAAACAACAGCAACAAACGAGGGTCATTCATTATTCAGGAAGAGTCAACCTGGCTGAGTGATACATGCTGTTGTGATAAACAAAGGCCTGCAGCTACATCTATCAGTGAATATTTAAAGGGCTTTTAGAGACCTAGTGAGCAACAGCGGAGCCGCTTTATTCGCTGAGACGTGGATGCATAGTCATTAGGTAACAAAATATTAGAAAAATATTGATAAGGTATTTTTTCTTTTTTTTTCATTCCATAATTTCCTGATTAAACAGTTTATTGAACTAAATGCACATGTTTAATCCCAGGCCTCATCTGGAAAAAGCCCAAAACCGACAAGGACATTTTAATGAGTCAGAGTGGATGTGGGACAGAGCGTTACCATGGGACCCCGACCCTGACAATGCCAACGCACTAAGCTCATAAAAACAACATGATCGCGGGTCTTTAATTACAACCAACACATGAAAGTGGCCTGTCTTCTCCTGCTTTGTGGGACTACATGAAAATTCCTCTTTCACAAACGTCCCCCTGCTGTGCTGTGTTCAGTAGAGAGAGGTTTTTTTTTTTTTATTTTACAAAAGGTGGGGGGTGGGAGGGCTTGGAGCTGAGAGAGACGATGGGACTGGAGCAGTATGAACTAGAACATTTCTGAAGAAATTTAAAAGGGGTCTGCCAAAGTGTGCTTGTCAGTTTGAAGCCAGCCGTCTGATGCTGAAAATGAGCAACAATGCTGAGGTGAAGTAAAATGTAGTCAATGGCATGCGGAGTATCATTATTGTGTTGACTAACAGGGACTTACTCCATTCTGTATGACAACAATTGTGCAATTCAGTCTGATCTGCTCTGTGACAAGTGGAGGCCTCAACAATCACCTGGATCTATGACTACCTCACTAACAGACTGCAGTTTGTGAGACAGAAGGACTGTGTGTCAGTAACACAGGAGCACCACAGGGCTCTGTACTTTCATCATTCCTTTTCACTCTCTACACTTCAGACTTCCAGCACAAGTCCGACTTCTGTCATCTACAGAAACACTCAGATGACTCTGCAGTTGTCGGGTGAATCAGAGATGGACAAGAGGCTGAGTACAGAGATCTGGTGGAGCGCTTTGTGTCATGGTGTGGGAATAATCATCTCATCTTAAATGTGGAAAAAGAAACAAAGGAGATGATGGTTGATTTCAAGAGGAGCATGATTAAGTCAAACCCTATTTCCATCATGGGAAAAGAAGAGGAGGAGGTTGAGGAATATAAATACCTCGGTGTTCATCTGGACACCGAGGTGTTGGACTGGAGACGCAACAGTGAAGAGTCTCTAAGAAGGTATAGAGCAGACTGGACTTTTTCAGGAAGCTAAAATCCTTCCACTTTTGCAGTAAGATGTTGCAGATCTTTGCTCTCTGTTGTTCAGAGCATCATCTCTTCTGCCGTCATCTGCTGTGGCAGCAACAGGGACATAAAAGACTCATTAACCTGATAAAGAAGGATGGTTCTCTTCTGGTTCTGTTCTGGGGAAGACGGTGGAACATCTGAAGATGACGATGCAAAGAGGGAGTCTTCATAAAATCAAGAAATTATGGTCAACCTTGACCATCTTCTTCATGAGACTGACTTGGGAAAACAAAGTATGTTCAGTCAGAGGCTTCTTCAGATTCACGGTAACACAGACCGCTACGAGAGATCTTTTATGAGGAAAGAGAACGAAGAATTATATATCAGGTTGAAGTCAAATCACAGCAGGAAGAGATTCAAAAACTGCAAAAAATGTTAGAGAAAAAACGCATGAAAGTCAAACGTGTACATGGAAGAAACCTTGAGCCAGAGATGACAGATTTATCAAAGAGGTCTTCTCCATGTCTCTGCTGTAGAGGAGTCTTAACATAACCATACTTCTACCTCCTCTGCCCTCCATCCTGTTGTGTTGTTCTTCTTCTCGTTCTTCTCTTGTCAGCCAAAGACAAGAGCATTCTTAAGGAGCTCAAGTACTTCAAGAGGGAGGCTCAGAAATATGCCTCCTGCAATGAAAGTCTGATAGAACCATTGATGGACGAATACAGAGTGAGACTTAAATATGAGGAGCAACTCAAAAGTCACATTGAGCAAGTTTACAAATTCAAAGCACAGGAGGAAACGATGAAATCTCTGCAGGGTCAGGTTGCAGACCTGATGGTGAAGTTGAACCTTGCTCTGGTGAATAACCATTCTAGAGTTTCCACCCAACCAGTGCAAACTGAAGGCTCCCTACAAACAGAGGAGTCCAAGCAAAGACGGACCTCCACACAAACGGGGAGGTCTGAGGAAAGATGGACCTCCATGCAACCAACCTCCACTGGTTGCATGAAACGCCTTTACATTGGCAATGGCATGCAGGCCAGTACATGCCTGGCTCGGCCTTTATGCCAACCCAAACCCAGGTTACACTAACCTAGATCACTATACAAAGCCAGGTTTTGCCAACACTGGGGATTATGGAAATGTGAACACCATTGACTGCTGGAGACAAACTAGAGCAGTATAGAAAAAACTGTAATGCTCCACTTGTGAAAGTAAATATGTTTGGATTTGCCTTGACACTCAGACAAGAGACAAAAGAAAACAAACAACAAAAAATGAAAACATCCATGACAAAAACATTCCCATATTAACCAACAACTATAAGAAAGGAGCAAAATTAATTTTAATAATTAATACAATCCATCTCATCTCATCTCTCATATCTCATATCATCTCGAGCCGTGCCTACATCATTCATTTGTACGAATCACAGCAGTATGTGTAGTGCTACTTTGGAAGTCGACACACTAAACTGCCTCTCTGGGTCCAGCGGGTTTACTGGGTTTGTAGAATCACTTATTGAAACCTGAAGTAATCCAGCAGATGAGTTATGGTCATAATCACCAGCGGTCTTTGAACAGGAAGCAGTCCAAACAGAGGATGAATGGTTATCAATAAAATGTTTTAGTCCCCATAACATTTGCATAATCACATCACAAGCGTGCTGGTTTATCGTAACACAGGAGGCTTTCCTAGCACATCTAACAACACAAAATAATTAACCCAACATAATAAAGATATTACGAAGGCCTCAAAAGTTTTACCTTTTCACCCAAAACAGATTTCATTGCGCCAGCTACACGTTGCTTTTCTTTCTCCTGTATCGCCACTAGATGTCACTAAAACGAAGACGCCTTCCCACGCTGTGAAGTGGAACAATCTTTTCATTATTTTGATTTTGATTATTTTTTGTATTCACCTTTGTTTATTTAACAAGGGGGATTAATACATAGTCTTCAGGTTTGGCAACCCTGACTAGGATAACATGATTTTTTTCGTCCGTATCAGAATTGGTTTATTTAGCGAAACGGCAAACACTTTTTTTTCACATCACACAGTCACATGATTAACAATCGGATATTGCCGCTTGTGCAAACCACGAAAAAGAAAACGACAGGAAGTGGTGGTAGGATGGTGGGGCGGGGCGGAATATTTTTAATGACTTATTGCGAGAACAAGCTTATTTACCTGTGATTTTTAATAGCGTTTCTTTTTTAATGGAGAGACTTTAAGTGCGAAGTCGTGTTTTTTCGACACTAGTGGGATATTGACAAGGATTTGTACACATTTGTAATTGAAAGGCTGGTAATGTTGTTGTTTTACACCCCAGAGAAAGAGGAAGTCACAAATTACCAACAACATACTGATCAACTTAAAGTGATGTTTAAATTAGAAAAATAAAAAATACTGTTTGATGTCAGAGACTAATGGGAGGAGATTAAAACTAACATATTCAGTCTCCTCCTGTTGCAGATACCTGCTATGTGTTGTCATTCGCTATCATCATGTTGAACACCAGTCTACACAATCCAAACGTCAGAGACAAGCCCCCCGTCGAGCGTTTCATCTCCATGAACAGGGGAATCAATGAAGGAGGTGATCTGCCAGAAGAGCTTCTCAGGGTGAGAGTTTGTAATAGGTGTGTGTGTGTGTGTGTGTGTGTGTGTGTGTGTGTGTGTGTGTGTGTGTGTGTGTGTGTGTGTGTGTGTGTGTGTGTGTGTGTGTGTGTGTGTGTGTGATGATGATTGATAATCTATAATGCCTCCACCACTCGCATTCAACACAAATGAGCCATGTTTTCCCTGCTCCCCCCAGTTTGATTAATAGTTTTCCTGCCTCGTCTGCAGAATCTTTACGACAGCATCAAAAATGAGCCCTTCAAAATCCCAGAGGACGACGGGAACGACCTGACACACACATTCTTCAACCCGGACAGAGAGGGCTGGCTCTTAAAGCTGGGTAAGTGGATTAACAGAACCTGGAGTGTGATGGTTTCTGTCAGCGGAGAATCAGAATTACTAAAAAAAAGAGTGGTTTTCCGTTTCCTGCTGAGTCAGTGTGTTTATATGTGTTGCTTGAATTGATGTTTGATTTTCAAAGGCAATGTTGGAAGGTGATAGATTTTGGGGGGGCATATATGCTGTGTTTAATCTATCATCCACAAGGAAACACCCAACACTGTTTGTACTCCCCCAGACCTGTAAGTGGTGCTGAACATTGATTCTGGGACAATGTGTATAAAGTGGTTAATACAACAAGAATGGTGAAAAACAAAGTGGAGTCTTTTATGTGGAGGGATCACGTGTCATGTTGGATAATAGAACTAGTAAACTACAAGACGGTGGTCATTCAATCTGCTATTGTCGTTGCTGTCTATGACATCTTTGGGGTTATAGGTCAGGTTAGAGTTAGGGCTAGTACACAGCGTTTTCTCATAAAATGATTTGAGAGTGAAGCTATTAAAGGTTCATCCTACCTGCGACCTTTGTGTCAAAATCAGAAGCTAAAGTCAGGTGGCAGCAAAAGCAAAAGGTCATCAGCAAAACCAAGACATAAATGTCACAAAGAGTCTGAATCTCAATATATAGTATTTACAAATACTTTGTTTTCAAATCAATTTATTTTAGATGTTTTATATTGTTTGCAAAAAATATATGCTTGCTTAGTTTGTCACCAGCACTATTCTTTAGGCTCACTTGAATCCAATCCTTTTATCCAAATAAATGTCATTTTTATCAACCTAGAACAAAAATGTACCTTGCTCATTTTTCTTCTAAGCTAATCTTCAAGCTAGCTCAGGACAACCTTACTTCTTATAAAATGTATGCAATTTATGGATTTCAATCACTTTTTGGAACTCTTTAATACATGAGCTGTAAAAACATGCATTCTAGAGTTGTACTATTATTTGTCTTTTTTTATGCTTTGGAGTCTATTTTTACAATCCTGCCATTCTCTGCTCATGTAAAACAACTTTAGCATAAGTCAAGAACAGCATGTTTCAGTTTGTCTGGACTTACACTAGTTTCCTGAAGAAATTAGTCTGCTTCCGCTTGGAGGAAGCTTTCCTCCAAGCAAAAGGTCACCATTTCCGTCTGCAGTCAGCTGTTATTGCTAACAGGAAGCTAACAGGAGGGTCGGGGACCTTGACAAGTTTTGAACATTTTGCTTTACTCAGCAGTGCAGATTTAGCCGTCTCAACTGGATATTTATAGAGTCAACTTTGGCACAAATGTATTATTTTATTTAACAAATTAAAGCCCCAAAGGGCATTGTGTGTAGTCGCCAAACCTAAACCACCCACTGATGTGAAAAGTGTTGAGCAGGAACTTAATCTGTGATGTTTTGATTTATTACCTGCTACAAGGCAAGTTGTATCTATGGACACATTTTGTATGCAAATTTCAACATTTATGTTGAAGCACAGCTTTATACTGTAGATAGCTCTTGTTATCAGAAAACAGAACGCTGCTTCTCTACTTCATGACCTCTGATTTTGTCAATTTAGAAGAAATATTCAAGATTTTTTTATCCTTTGCCAATTTTTTTCTCTGAAAATTCTGCACCTCCATCATGGTGGCTAAGATATTCTTCATAGGTTTGTTGGGCCTGACGTGTCTGCGGTAATTCAACATCACAATCACCTCTTTGTTAAACCTCTCCCCATCCCCTCCGCCATGTGGCCACTCTTCTCTTGGAATCCTTCAGAACTCCTTTGCCTCTGAGCCTTTCTCTCAAATCTCTGTTGTGTTCTTTCATTGTGTTCTGCGACGGCTGTTCCCTCCTAAATCTTTTGCATTAGGAGGTAGGTAACACTCCGTCCTCCTTCATCCTCCCAAGCACATTGCAGAGTGCAGTATGCTAGCAATAGCTGCCATATCTCTCCGAGCACACCGGGGCCCCAGATGTGCGGGGCACCTCGTAAAACTGGCCTGTTTATCAGAGCTGTGAGGCGACAGAACGGCTGTGGGGTGACGGGTTATGTCCATCACAGGCAGGCTGGAGGTAACTGATCTGCATGAGGATTGCCTGCATTCTTCTGGTGGCTGTGGAGGGGTTTGGGTGATGCACAAAGTTTATCTTAGGCAGTGCCCACGCAAAGGACTGATTCCTTTCTCTGTTTTTTTCTCTGTTTCTTTGTTTAGATGTTGACATTAAGCTCATAAGTTTGAATGCAAGTGTGAATCTCAATAGATTATAATGAAAACCGTAATGTATTTCATTATATATTTTGTGTTTGATTAGTTGCACGCTGTTATATTTCATGGACCGTTAATTTCTATGCTTATGGCTCACTGTTATTAAAAATTAAAAAATTTTCGTATTAGAAAATGTGCTTATTACATGGGAAATATTAAAAAATAACTTTTAATAGATGTTATGTTATGGCCTACACACTACGGACTTGATGTCATTGATGTCATTGTGAGGAGAGCAAGCTGGAAAAGGTGACTGCTATGAAAGTAGGTTGTTCAAACTGTTTTATCAAAGCATACTTCTGGAAGATTTAGTTGAAGGAAAAAAGATGGTTAAATAAAACAGTCTAAAAAAAGCAAATAGGATAACCAGAGTTATCCTATTTAAGATTTTCTGGGTTTATGAGGGAAATGTCATAAAAGTGGCTAGTAACACCTTAGCATAAGCACCAGCTGATCTCCTGCAGTATATCATACAGAAGCCCCTACCAAGAATTGAGTGCAAATGCAGTACATACATGGACATCATATTCAGTAGATCATTTCTGTATTAAAAATAAATTTTTATTGGTCTTTGAATAATCACATTTTCTGAGATGCTGTATTTTAGGCTACTCTTTAGGCTAGTCAAAAATTAGCAACTGGGCTAATCTTTGAATTAGCCTAGCCAAGAATTAAAAGCAGAGACCTTCTGGATTCATTTCAGGGTATCTACCTCATGGTGTTTTCCTGTAGGTACTGTTAGCCTATCCACAGCCTTGCCATGCAGGTAACCCCAGGCCCTGCTCATCATGCTGACCCTGTGCAGCTGGAACCCTGAGCCATGCTTGAGTTTGTGCTGTGGGAATGTACTGCTGCTCATTCAGCATAAAGAACAGCCTTGCCCCTCTTCATCTTCCTTCCTGAGTTGCCGCCCTGCAAGCCTCTCACTGCTTTGTCATGATATCTGCTCTCTTCCTGTTTTGCCTGCTTTCCAACCCAGCTGCTATTCACCAGAAACATTTTTTCCTCATTAATGCCGTCCCCTCTGTAGCTCTGCTCTCCATCAGAGCCACTCCAACTAAGTGTAATGAGGGAACATTATTGTTGATGTCTTTATGAAGACGCTCTCCTAGGCTGTCAGCTCTGTGCTGCTGTGGAGCCTCATGTCTGTGTTCTCATTACCCTCTGCCATCACCGTGCCTGATCCGGTCATCATCAAACCTGGACAGCACGTCAGACATTTGTTGGCCACATCTTGTCCTATTGTAGGACTCGGCATGTTCCCCGCACTGACACCAAGGCATGAGAGTTACAGTTACCAAAACTTATAACTTCAGAACCACAGAAATGTTGTGTTGTACCACTTCTAGAGTTTAAAGTTTGCTGCCTGTCAGCTGACTGAAAAGTGGCTGCTATATTTTTCACTTGTTTAGATTAAAACAAATATGTTTGGAAAAAATGTCAGTCTCGAAAAAACATGGGAAATCGTGGCTTAGAATCTAAAGGAAAGCCAACTATCACTAATATTTAAGGGATTCTGTTCTAAAACTATAGTATACTGTTAGAAAGCTACGTCATGTCTGAGCTGCTAGCCCAACTACCGGCTAACATTAGCCTTTTAATTTCCTAGCACAACAGAGCAAAACAGCAAAAAGTTATAATGCTCTAAAAAAGCGCTTGAAAATCACTAAATTTGTGGCTATTTAGTTTGTTCTATATTTTAACTCTATTAAAAGGAAATGAATGAATAAATACAATAACTAACATACATTGTCATCATTGTTGATAAGCTGATATTGTACATTTTTGTGTATCTACAGCGATGTGGTAAAATAGCATCATTACAATTGGAAGTGTAACATTACAGTGAGGCTCCGTCTACACAGACTCGCTCTTCAGTTAAACCGTAATGTTTGTAGCAGTCCACCCGTTCGTTTACACGGCAACCAGAGTCTCTCTGAGCGGTCACTAGTGTCTTTCACAAAGCAGACCTTAAAAGGTAATCGTAGTTTAATAAAATAACTTTCTATTGTTGCAATTTAATAAACACTTCTGTCAAAGTTAAGAGAAGTAACATGAGCCCCCTAGGTTTTTAACAGCTTTTGTTAGCCATTAGCACCATTAGCCATAACACCACACTGATCGTAAATATTTTCACCTTTTCAGGTCCAAATCGTGCAAATCGGGGTGCATAGAAGTTGAAGGCTCTAAATTACATCAACGAAAAGTTAAAATAACTCATCTTTTGTAATCTAATTAGCAATCTGTTTCAGAGGCGTCTGTTTTTCCACTGGAGAAGTTCTAACCTCGCTGCACAATGTTCTCTCTTTAGTTATTACAGTAACAATCCAACAGAGCTGTCAACGCTCTAAATGTTTGAATACAATACATAAACAGATGTCCTGTCTTCATATACAATCCACGCTACCCAACGACATGAAGTCATTGGGTGGCTCAGCCCCAGTTAGCTTTATTACCTTTCAACGTCATTTTTGTTGCCAAGGGAGCGCAAAGAAGAGGATTTGATCAGTGAGATATTAGATCTCACTCTATTATCTCACTCTAAACAGAGTGAGATATTAGTAATTAGTGTTTATTTTGGGCAAAACAAAAAGTAGAATTAAAGTACATCATTGTCTATAGCGCCACCTCCAGGAAGTCTATGCAAATGGACTTAGAAATTATGTTATTGTAATTTAATAAACACCAAATTCGCTGTCTGATGTACAGTGAACAATGAACAATTCAACTATCTGGGAAGACTGGATATAGAACAGATATTAAGATCAAATTTAAAAGTAATATAAAGTAAGGCAGTGCTATGTCAAATTAAAGGCAGAAGGGACTTTCCAGTCTTTATAAACATTAAATGTAACCTAAAGTAAAAACAAAGACACACTACAAATTATTATTCAATATTTAGCATAACTGAAAATGATTTCAGCATTTTCGGTTATTTTCAGGCGTCTGGTGAAATCTACACCCGAAGCCTGTAAATCCAGGAGCCTGTTCGTCGCATTGTGTCCGTTTGTGAGGATGACATCAAACACATGGCTGAGGGAGATTAGCAGCTGTGTACAGGCTTGTGGGTCGACTGCAGCGGAATTAAACTGAGACCTCAGATTACATCCGATTACATCATTAACGGCTGTTTTTTTTGTGCACTTTCTACAGTGTCAGCAAATACATTATGAACCGTAAAATGCAGACTGTGCAATCATTACATATATAAAGTGGAGATGGGGTAATTTAACATCAAATTCAATAATTCTATTACTTTAGTTTAAGAGAGATTTTGCCTCATTCTGGTCAGATAATGATCAATTGGAATTTCATTAAAACAACCCAGAAGCATCAGTTTTCTGCTCCAATCAAACTCAAACGTTTTGGCAGTGCCTC
Source organism: Poecilia reticulata (assembly GCF_904066995.2). Classification (NCBI taxonomy): domain Eukaryota; kingdom Metazoa; phylum Chordata; class Actinopteri; order Cyprinodontiformes; family Poeciliidae; genus Poecilia; species Poecilia reticulata. The sequence continues at coordinate 22,671,401 of NC_088848.1, read as the reverse complement.
GTCAGACGTAGTGTGTGGCATTATGCTGCAGCCGTCATGTTGGAGCTTTTTTTCTTGATGGTAACACGGAGTTCAAATGACTTCACAAACCTCCCCTGCTTCCCGCTGGGAGCTGAGGGGGAAGGCGGTGTTCTAGATGCCCTGACCCAGTCTGAGGATCAGGACCAGATGTGGTACTTGAAGCTGGGTGTCTGTTGTAGGTTACCTTCTAAAGTGAACAAAACAATTCCACTGGCAACTCTGTGTGAACTCAAATACCGTCTGTTTCTTCCCGATAGGCGGCAGAGTCAAAACGTGGAAGAGAAGATGGTTCATCCTAACTGACAACTGCCTCTACTACTTTGAATACACAACAGTAAGTACCAGCAAGTACATCTAAGGGCTGAAATAATCGTTCTTAAAACTGTTCTCTTCCTATTGTGCTAATAGCACAACAGGAAGATAAGTATCTGGAAAGCCAAACAGTTTTAAGCGAAAAACCATGAAAAACACAATCTTCTGTGAGCACAACGTTAAGGCTGCATGAGAACCGTAAACCTGAATGATTTGTACCTAACATTCATTTATGTCTGAAATTACCAAATATGTAAAAAAAATAAAATAAAAAAAAACCATTAAAGTACAAAAAGCCAAGTGTAATGCAAATGAAGTTTGCTGACAACTTTATAAAACAAATATCCTCTCTACGTCATTTAAAAAATATACTCACAGGATTGGTTTCAGAAAATACATCACTGAGTGTGGTTTCAAACATTCCAAACCCATAGGGGGCAGTGTAGCGCTAAGCTAAAGCCAATCAGATTGCTTCAAAACCACCAGGACTTTCTGCTTGGAGTTAAACATGGCACCTGGATGTTCATTTGTCTGGTCAGGTTGAACTACTTTTAACTTTATATTGTATGTTATATTAGATATTTATATTAGCAATACTTTAACTTTATATTTGATATAAAAGTAATAAAATACAAGATGATGTCATCAGGGAATCATGTCAAAGTAAGAATTGGTTCATTATTTGTCGCAGACTGTAAAGCACGCGGCCCTGAATCTCCATTTTCTCTCGTACACACGGCAACACAGAGTTTTTTCAAATCTCCACTTTGTCCGACGTGTTTCTGTTCTTAGTGAATTAAACAGCTGAACAGGATGAAAGGCCGAAGCAGATAAAAATATACTTGTTTTCCCAGCTATCTGGCTACATGTAGAGTCGGCCTTAGCGGATTACAGCTGTAATAATAAGGTGATTTACCACCTTTTTGCTCATTATATGTGCATAAATTGTTTTATTCAATCCTGTTTAAAGCTCAAACCTCAAAAGGCTATATGAAAGAATTTGGTGCAACAACAAAAACAAAAGTAATCTTTTCCATGTCAGAATCATAAAAGACAGTGGCACAAGCCTTTGCCCTCCAGGCTTACTATTTATCAGATGTGTCCCTTTGGACCTAAATGAGCCACACTCCTGCAATTAACATGAGACTTCATTGGAAACATGTGCGAAATCCACAGCAACACATCTGGCATTGCATTGACACAACCCCCCACCTCAAGCGCTCACTCCCCCACAGCCTGGAATCCCCCAGCGTACACTACTAGCTCCTGTGGAGGTGGTGGGGGTCCACGGTTCACACAGAGCCAGCTGCCAGCCTCTGTCCCTGAGGGGGAATCGGCCTCACAGCCAGGTGAAAAACAGAGAAACACAATCACTCTACAACGGTAAAGACAGGCGGCTGTCATCACTACAGCAACCAGAATGAATGTGGAGCTCAGGGTTACCTCTCCCCCAGGGGCTGTCCCCTATGTGACCAGAATGAAGGCTGACCTTCGGCAGGTTTTCGGTTCAGTCAGATTCTCCTCAAAGTAAAGGAGCAATAATACTTCATAGACATGCATTGGGTGTGATTTTTTTTTAATGATTATTTTAACCAACATTTTCTTGCAGCAGAACATTATTATTGTCAAGAAACTCCCAATATTTTTAGTTTGAGAACATTTAGACAGAACAAAGACTCAACTAAGAAATTAAAGGGGCAGTAAGTATTATGTTAAAGCCACTTTTTGAGATTTACATCATGATAAAACTTATTCTCTCGTCAAAATCAGACCTGTAGTGTTGCTTTGATCCTTCCATTCATGTTTGAGAAATCATTTCATCTCCAATGGCAACCATTCAGGTGTGAAAAACCCCTGGGCGGACATAGCCCCGCCTTCAGGGACAAAGCTCCTCCTCTGAGCTGCAGTTTCCGAGCTTCCGACTCACAGAGCAGCCCTTCTCCACTCAGCTCCTTCAGACTAGCCAGTAGCAATTAGCAAACACCTGGTGGAACTGCTAATCTCATTATAAGAGCTACTTCTCAGTGAAGTGCTGATAAAAACTTTGTTAAAGGGTTAATAGAGGAGCCACGCTGTGATGATGTCCTAAAGGCGAAGTTTCAGAAAGGGCAGGAGTTTTTAAAGAGACAGAGGCCCAATTTCAAGGCATTAAATTACAAAGTCAAATTTCTTTTAAGTCATGTCTGACATTAACAGCATTTTTATAACAACTGAGCATAACATTGTGCTATTAAATGGAGTTATGTGGTTGGAAAACACATAATGCTGCCCTGTTAAAGATCCAATTTGTCTAAACATTTTAGTGTGACATTATATCAAATAAAGGATGATTTGTATTTTATATGCCTAGGCAATAATGTGGTTACCACCCACCTCCTTTTTTAGGTCCGTTATTTTCTTTTAATGTTCAGGTATTTAAAGTTTGCGTCTTTTGATATAATTTTACATAAAAAAAACAAGGAAGCTACATTCACAACCAAAGCAGAAGCAGCGCTGTAACGTTTGAAAAATGCTTTCATGTGGAACCTTTAGCTGCTTTATAATCAGATGTTGTCCTGGTTTTGATTATAAATGGAGGCAAATGCATTCACAATATGAGCAATATGTTGACGCTGAGCCGGTGTTTTGTTTGTGTCCTCAGGACAAAGAGCCTCGCGGGATTATTCCCCTTGAAAACCTCAGCATTAGAGAGGTGGACGAGCCCAGGAAACCAGTACGGAACAACTCTAGCAGTCCAAGCACCTCTTGTTGCCTAAACAAGATTTACTGAAATATCTCTTCTCAGTTTGTTTCTGTGAAACGCTGACAGTGCCTTTCTGATGTCTTCCTAGAACTGCTTTGAGCTCTACAATCCCAGCCACAAAGGTCAGGTCATCAAGGCCTGCAAGACAGAGGCAGACGGGCGGGTGGTGGAGGGCAACCACGTGGTGTACAGGATATCGGCCCCGACCCCGGAGGAGAAGGAGGAGTGGATCAAGTCCATCAAGTAAGACCCGGCACGTTGGCGCGGATCCATTTCCACTCAGAGGGCACTTAGCCAGCGCCCACATGAGACGTTCACATGTCTGACCTTCACACTGGGAGAAACAAACACTCACACTGATAGGGACCGTAATCAGGAATGCACACACACACTCAGGCTGGTGGCTAAATGTAAACCCACCTCTCACACTTCCATGCAGATAACACTTAGAGGTAATCCTGCTCTTCCAGAGAAGGTCACTACCCTTTGAGTTGAAAAGCAAAGAGAAAAACCCAAACAGAGCCTCAGAAAAAAGCACCTGAATGCATCCGTGGAGGTGTTTACACTTCACAGCACCTCGCAACATGTCCGAAGCCTCTTTGTGTTGTATTACAAACACAAACTTACAGTGTGTTTTATTAAGATTTTCCTTGATGGACCAACACAAAGCAGCATGTAGCTGAAGTGGAGAGAGAACAGTGGATCCAAGTACAGCTGCAGGATCTGTAGGTTGAAACTTTTGCCCGTCTTTTGCAAATTAACTCAAACTCAGTCAAATTGGATGAGGAGCTTCTGGTAACATCAAGTCTTATAGCAGATTCCCATTTGGATTTAACTCTGGACTTTGATGTATAATAGTGACTTTTTTTGTATCTGGTAAACAATAATATAAGTATGAAATATTTGAATCAAACAATTAATAAAACAACGTAGTTTTTATAGAAAAGGGATGTGTAAACCATTGTTGACCTAAAATGTAAAAGTTGTTTTAAATGCTTGCATCGAGTTTGCAAATTGTTGAGTACATTTATTTAATTCTGACCAATAAAGAACAAGAGTCGGTTCACACTCTTTCTTTGACTAATTAGGTAACGTCTAAAGGCAAGTGGTTGCCCTGAATTTCATTTAGGAGTATCAGATTCCTGATAATCTGATACTCCAATAGTTTTCTCAGATGTAAGATGCATCATTTTTCTTCCACTTCATAACTCTGCACTACCTTGTGTTGGTCCATCACATAAAACGTTTGTGCATTAGAGCAGTCTTGATCTTGATCTTGATCTTGCGATCTTGGTCCACTGACCTTCGCACGTTGCTTCAAGCATCACCTTGGTGACACATTACAGTGCAAATAAAGAAGTCAGTTAATGTAAGTGCACACAATTCACACTGTGTCTGAGAAGCTTCTACAGATGTGACTAAATAAGAAATATTCAAGTGGTTTGAATACTTTTGCAAGGTACCAAAGGTCCAACAGCTGCCTTGTTACCCAGTGGGGGGAGCAGCGAAAATGCTTCTGTAAATTAGACTCAGTGTGTTATTGATCAGCTGCGTTGGCTTTCCGCCAGTCAGCTTCACTTGCACATACAATCGATATCAGAGCAGAAAATTATATTACTCCATTCTCCCATTCAGTAATGATGTTATGGAGCCTCTTAGCAGTGACAGATGCATATCTGTTAAATGAGAGTGGTGCTGTTTAGTTCCTGAAGACCTGCTGGGGGTGAGGCCACTTCATGTTCAGAGCAGAGAGAGACTGAGAGCTGCTGGTTTGTCTGCGTCCAGAACATTTAGAGTCGGATCCCGAGGCCGTCCTTTTCACTGTAGGAATAGTGGCCGTCAGAGACTGGACTCAGCAGGGCTGAGCTGTTTTGTCCCAGTCCAGCGTGGACTGGATGGACAACTGAGGTGGCAGACGGCTCCCCAGCAGTCAGCACATTCTTGCACACACATACACACACACTGTTCCAAACTGATTCATCTGCTGTCGCACACAAACGCAGGGAGCGGCACGTCAGCTGCTAATTATTCAGTGTTTTGTTGAGTGCGACACGAGGCTGTCATTTTCCCAAACAGAGCGCGGGCTGATGTGGAGATGGATTTACACACCGCACAAAGCCGCTGTAATCGGACTGATTTATTTTGAGAGGTGAGAAGAGATCATCCCTAAAAACGACGCCTGTAAATAAAGAGGCTTGGCCTGTTTTTGCTCACCGTTTCTGGTTTCTCCACACCCTCATGTTTTTGTTTTCCTGCAAAGCAAGAAACTGTTTCCACCAAATAAAAAACAGATTTACACTGAAGCATCATGCTGAAAAAGAAAGTACACCCCGTCTCCTACTTCAAGGTTTTGATAGTGACCTTTAGCCGCTAACACTAAGGCGCTACACCTAGATGGTATTTAGCAAAAACTAATACTAAAATGCTACATATTCATTATGTTTATCGATCATGTGTCAGTTCTTATTTACAGTAAATATCATATCCACACCTCCAGACATCAGCAACAAAAGCCTAATTTCCAGATTTTCTTTTTTCAGTTATTCTTTCTAGACTCCTGAACATCATGTTTTCTGCTAAAACTATTCATATTATATCTGCTATTGAAAGACTACAGCTCTTGCCAAACAGTTTAATTCTGACATTATTTACATCTACATAATGTCTTTGGATATTTATTCTATCTTTATATATTCTCTTCTGAACATTTTCAAAGTTAGCAATAGCAATAAACTGCTGAACAAAAAATGAGTTCTGCCAGCAGCACAGTAAGCAGACATACATTAGTCTTTACCATCTTCAAAAATAAAACTTACCTGGACTGGATTACCTGGTCGTGGTCAGTGTGGTTCACCTCTACAAAAGCAGAGGTGAACCACACTGAATGTTGCTGACCTCGTCAGTAAGCTGTGTGTTTTCTCTGTCCTGCTCAACTTTCTGGTACCAGTTTGTTTTTACAAGCATATCCATGATTAAATAGAACAACAGAAGTAATGCTTTTTGAAAGTGATACAGAAACTTCCTAAAAGTAACACTTGGAAAGGCCTAACAGTGTAGATGCAGATGTTTCTGGATCATGTTTCCTCTACTTTCTTCTGCTGCTACCAATGATCCAGTGGAGGCAGATTCTTCTTCTGCTGCTTGAAACTGTTGTGTGCCTGAAGAGGCAGCATAAAGGGCAACCCGAAGGGTGTCTAAAGTTTGACGCAGGGGTCTTGGATTAAGTGCGTGGCCCCCGACCATACTTCAAATGTGGCCCTCCAGCAAATGGAGCTGATTGAGTTTATTTATGTTTTTTATGTTTTAGGGTAACATTAACACATTTCTATTGCTCTTGCTGCTGAGAATAGATTCTAATCTAAGACATTATTAGACTAACAAAACAGAAAACATTTTAATCATAAATAATTTTGTTCATGTTCGTGTCAGAGCTGCAGCTGGGGGACCGTCCCCCCCGCTCCTCCTCCCCTCCAAACCAAAATGCAGCACAAAACACCAAACAGGAAGCACTTTTGCTGATGGTCACAAACACATTCACAGCGCTGACAGACTGACCCCTCATAGCGAACGTTTGGACGCTGCCATTAATCCCGGCCTTCCTGTCCTCCTTCACAGGGCGAGCATCAGCAGGGATCCGTTCTACGACATGCTGGCCACCAGGAAGAGGAGGATAGCCAATAAGAAATGATGACTGTATATCTGGAACTGAGAGTCACTCTGTCTGTGTGTGTGTGTGCGTGCGTGTGTGTGCGTGTGTGTGTGTGTGTGTGTGCGTGTGCATGCGTGTGTGTGTGCTTGTGTATGTGTTTTATTTTTTTTCTACGGATGTTGTGAAGGTCTCCCATTCAGTAATTTCAGGGCTGAAGGACAAGCACAGGCGCAAGGGATTCTGGGTCATTTCTGGCCCTGGACTGTTAGCATCTCAAGTCTTTTCTGATGCCAAAGCGAGGAAGAGGAGAGGAAGTGCGAATGAACTCTTCACCAAGCTGAGTTACAGTGAAGAACAGCAGAAGAAGAGACGGCTTTGACTGTAATAAGGGAGCTTTTACTCTGCAATGTTTGGGAGAGACTTCCCTCTGCTGGGCTCCTAAGGAATTGAACATACTTCACCTTATGCAGTGCCTTGCAAAAGTTTCCCTAGAGCTTTTTCACATTTTCTTTACTGTATTTTATCTGGATTTTATGTGACAGACCAACACAAAGTAGTGCAAAATGGTGATAATAAAAGGTTTTGATTATTTTTACTGATGATCTGAAAAATGAAGCATGGAGTTGATCTTAGCCCCACAGCCTAACTGCTCTACCAGCTTTGCACTGGTCTGAAATTGTTGCCCATTCTTCTTTGTAAAACAGTTGAAGCGTAGTCTGATTGAATAGAGCGTTTCAGAACATCGGCCTTAAAAAATGACGGCATTAGGGCCATTAAAAGAAAGAAGTAGGAGTACGTTTCTGCCAAAAAACTTTTAATCAAACAATTTTCTAGAAGAAACAAGAACATTTCTGAGCTCCAAAAGTTGAAAATTTTTGGAAAAAAACTTAAAAATTTTGAGGTTAATCTGCAAACATTTTCTGGAAATAAAAATAAAAACTGAAAATTTCTGAGTTTGAAAAGTTTAAAATTTTCTACTTTTGCAACTTGAAAATTTCTGATTTTTAAAATTTTATTTTTTTATTTTTTTAGAAAAATCTAGAAATTTTTAAGTGACTTAATTTTTAAGTCACTTTTCTTGAAGCCCAATTTTATTGTAAATTTGCAATACAACAATCATGCATTAACGCAAATAAAGTGTGTATTTGTTGATTTTGAGTGAATATCTGTTATTGTGAAACTGCAAAAAACTGGAAGGACTGAAATTTCCATAACTGCTTCACTCTAGTCTTCAGGGTTTTCTTACATTTTCTTGCAGGTGTTTTAACCTCACTCATCTTTTCTGTCCTGACTGTTGAAAAGCACCACCATAGCATGATGCTACCCACCATGATACACAATTTGAATGAGTTTTCTACAAGACTCAGTTGATGAGACAGAATTTAAATGAATCCCACGTGTTTCAAATTGTACAAGTCATGAACTACTTTGTGTTGGTCTATCTCAGTAAAGCAAACAAAAGAAAAACTGTAATGAAGCTCTAGAGGAATGAATATATATATGTATAAATATTGCAAGACATTGAATAGAAAGTTCCAACCCCGTTGCCATCTCCTGCAGCCTTCCTGTCATCTGGGTGGAGGTGGTCCTCACATCCACCTCGTCTCACTGCCAACACCTAACAATGTTTTCTAGTGACTCCTGAAAGCCTCAAGCTCATCAGTCAGCTGGTCTGGTTGGTAGCCTTCAAATGACTGTATTATGCAATCCTTCTGATTTATTCTGTAAATGTACTCCCATGTAAATTACAGTACACCCAGGTAAGTTCATATGTGACGGCACGGAAACGGAAACACGGCTGTACAGAGTTTATTAAAGTGGCTGTAGCTTTTAAAAGTTCTAATTCAGGTTCCTGGAAGGACTCTGTGTTCTAACGATTCATCTTTCTCACTAGTTTCAAATCTTTTTCTATTTATTTTCTCGCCCTTTCAGTTGGTGTGTATAGAATATAATGTACAGCTGTTCCTTTTTTATGTTTATGTGGTATCGGTCATGTCATTCAACTCTTTAGTCCATCAGACTACAGTAGAAGAGGAAGGACTCTTTGCTGCTCCCTAGTGGAGAAACGAAGACTCCTCACTCTTAGTGATGGGGAAATGAATAAATGGTCCTGGATTAGAGATGAAATGAACCGTTTTAGCTGTTCATTGCGTTGACTGAGTCTGGTGGAGCAGTTGCGTTTGTCATGGTTGTGTGTTGCTTTGGGGAATCGGCCCACAGATGATTTGATGTACAATCTGAATAAAAAAGTGACTTAATCTGAATAAAAAAGTGACTTACTCCCTACGGGTGACAGGTTCTGTCTTCATGTGCATTCAGTGAGAGAATCCTGATGCTGAATGTTTCCCAATAAAAATGGCAGACTTGCATGTTTTATGATTTAGTGGAGTAACAAGATGTTGTGGTTGAGCAGATTGTTCTGGATAGCTAAGAATTGTACACAAAAGTAGAAATACTTCATCTCTGGTGTTTTTCAGCTTCGTATTAAAAAAAATAAAAATCGATGTCTGATTTATGGATACAGTCCAGAACAAGTAGAGATGTTACACATTGCGCCTCAGTGTTGAAAATGGTCTCTCTTCAGTCAGTGGCCTAAATCTGGGGCCTCATTAAATTAGTTTTAATTTAGAAAATTTCAACTTCATTTGTCAAAAAAATTTAAAGTAGTTTATTTATATAGCGCCAAATCACAGTAAATCTCACCTCAAGGGATTTTATAAACTGGTCAATGCAGTTCAATCACATTCCAAATTATGCCAGTTAAATAGTGCATTAAGTTTGGTTTATTATTCAAGTTGGCTTTGAAAGTTTGGGCTTTTCAATTAGAACTGTATGTATATATTTTAAAATAGCTTTTTTTAAAATTCACAAACTGTGTACTCTGCAAAGTCAGAAAACAATTCAGAAAAGTGAGTTTGTTTCGAGTTTTTGTAATAACACAGTGTGGCCAGTAGGTGGCGCCACATCTAAACATTGCAGTGGATGTAAAAGATCCAACGCCATCAAATCCATAAATCAGAAGAATAGATTATAAGCTCAATTGACAGATTCTTGAATTTAATCTTTCAACATATATTTTTTCTGTCAACATGAAATCTGACTTTCTTTTGAATTAATGCTGTTGAAAACAAAATCAATTGTATTTGAGAATCTACGCCTGAATCAGTTTTATTTCATGTGCATCAAAAGATGCCATTAAATACATAAATCAGTTTTCTACGTGTTGCTACGTCTGTTGAGTGTTGACAGTGCTGCTAACGCGCCATTTTTGCTGAAGCTGTTGCCATAGGAACCTGATGGATACTAGTTTTATGCGGACCATTCACACAACAAAAGAACTTTAGCTCTATATCCTGAACTTTATATTTGTCATTCTTGCAACTCAGAGAAAATTTTTCTTTTTGAGAATAAAGAACCCCTTTTATTTGAAGTTCTGTGTGCTCTATTAATCCTGGCTTCATAAGTGTTATAATTCTGTCTTTATATTGGCCCAATAGTGGACCACACATCCTCCAGATTGTTTTTTGTTGTAAAAGTTAAACTAATAAAAAGTTGCCGCATAACTTCAAGACTAAGTGAGAGCGTCAAGGTGCATGTTTCCTTCTATATCCAATTTGAAAATTAATGTACGTAAATCTCAACATATATGTATTTGCAGATATTTATCAGTATTTCCAGAGAGAAGACTACATACGCAAAAGCTAATAAGTTTAAGTCTACCATTCTACGCAGAAACATGAGCTCATTCAGGGTCACATTCTGTGCTTTTCTAATGCAGTTTGTAAAAGTGGAACAGCTGGCTTTGTTCCAACACCGGACAAAAAGCTCAGAGCTTTGTATAGAAAACAACCCACAATTACCGGCTGAGTTTCACCGTCAAGTATTTTCCCCTTTCTTCTGTACATTATAAATTATGCTATTTTCTTTCAGTGAGAGCAATTTTCCCCAGGTTTTAAACTCATCAGACCTTCCTCAGAGTCATCATGTGATTAAGGGTGCCCATTTGGGCCAAAAAACTACAATGACCCTAATCAATGACATAAAGAAAAATCTGTGGCAGCCTGTAACAAGGGCTTACTCAGAGTACGCTTTATTAAGATGAAGACAGCTTTCTTTACAGATAATGTTTTCTTCTTTTTGGATGAAAAAACATTAATGTTTGGCAATTAACTTGTGATTTTAGAGATACATGATTCACCCTGTTAGAACTCTTCTAAGCAAAAAACTAAAATGTCAATTGACGAAACTGAAACTAGTTATTTTTCCAATAACAGGGCTGCATCGTTTTGCAGTCAAATATTGACATCACCAACATCAATAAAATATGTTAATAAGAAAATTACAAACATCTGAACACACTTAACACAAGCTTTGCAGTTTGATTTAAAAAACAAGAAATACAGATTTGAAGGAATATTAAAGTATTAATTTCTTGTTGCAGCTAGCAGGACTACAGTGCTAATACTTGGGTGTACATGTAGAGAGTGCTTGGCAGTTAGTTTTATCAAAATGTTTGCCATAAAACAAATCTCTAAACGGATCATAAATAACTTTTAAAACTCCAGGGGTGTTTTAAAATGTACTTTTATAGCTTCATATAGGAGCAGCTAGCTAGGCTGCAATGCTAGCAAATAGAGAAACCCCCTAATGCTGGTTTTACTAAACATTTTTGCCATATAAAAAATATATATAGAAATCTATCATAAATAATAACTTGTAAAACTTAGAGAAGTTTTAAAAACAACTTTTCAAGCTTCCTGTTGTAGCTAGCTAAGCTGAAATGCTAGCACTAGAATGTACATAAACAGGAACAGTAGGTTAAGAATCTGCTCAGCTTTTAGTTCTAGTTCTCTTATTTCTTGGCATTAAAACCAATGTTACATTAGTTGTTCCAGATGTAAGTTACTTCAGTTTTTATATCTAGCTGACACGCTTTACTGAATATACCTACTGCAAAAATTGATTAGTAACACAGAATATTCATAAATGGAACACAAGTAATCCCACTTTTAAAGCTAAAATTATATTTCTAGAGTAAAGTTCTGCCTTCCTGTAGTAGCTTGCTGTGCTACACTGCAAACACTAAGTAGTCTAAAAACAGGAGCAATGTGAAGTTTCTTTCTGTGTATGCCTTTACATCTTTCTCTGTACGAGACATATTTTATTTGTACTTCCACAAGGTTGCTTTCTGTTGCCTTGGCAGCAGCCAGCTAGCTAGTAGGCAATGCTAACACTAGAATAACACCAGGTAAACATGGTCAAAAGGCTAAGAGTCAGTTGCAGCTTTGCTGTATTTCTGCTCCTCTGTTTTATAGTACAAAAGCTAACAACATATTATTACTGTACTTCTACAATGTGTTTATTGCACTTTGCTGCTTTTAGGGGGAAGTTAATGTTTAGTCAGCATAGCCACCAGAACATATTACTAAATATGTGATGTCTGAAGGCAATCTGTTGTAATGGATTAGATTAATACTAAACCATGCAGCATTTTTCTGATTTTTGATTGTAAAACAAATTTCACCCACTTCCCAATTAGACTATGTCCTGTTTTGTGTGGGCCTGTCACATAAAAGCACGATTAAAACGCAAGTTCATAGTTGTATTGTGACAAAATGTAAAGAGATTCACGGGTTTAGAAAACGAGGTTTTGCTCATGTTTTGTGTAAAAACACCAGTCAACAACCACATATTGCTGTGCATACAAATGGTTCCACTTACTCTCTAAAGACGTATTGTAGCAACAGTGGTCTGTGTATTTAAGACCCCCTACACACGTAACGAACACAAATGGGTCCTCGTCAATAGCATCCACATAAGCCTAGTCGCACACGCCTACACCACGGAGGCCAGAGGGACTGTAATTACGAGGGGGACGGTAACAAACGCCGGTCGTTGCTTCCTACACCCACACAAAGCCATCAACGCAATTCCATCTTCCTTTGAAGAATTTCAAGGGAGTTGCATGGAGCTCCTGCAGATAAAGGAGTTCCAGTGGTCAGTTTGCGCTGATCTTTGTGAACGCCCCACTCAGGGAGTCACAGCACACTCATGAGTGGGAGACAAGCAGGTCTTTTAACTGTTAAGTATCTCTTTATTTCTGCTTCTCCCTCGTTATGCCCTGGACTGAGAACAAATGGGAGAAAATGGGAATGAGTCAAGGATATCTGAGTAATGGGAACCTGTGTGCAAAGCACAGGAAATCACCTGATGCTTTTGATTTAGGGAAGAAACTCATTTTCTCTGAGCGGTTTCGGTCATCTCGATAGATGTTCTGGAAAAAAAACATTAGTCAGATAATAACTTCACAATTAGTGCAGAGTGAAAAAACTGCACTAAATAACGTTCATATTGCTCGACCTGGGGTCTAGCAGGAACAAATGATCTTTCCAGGTTCCCAGTGGCGTTGTAAGTTAGCTCAGCAACAGAACGGAGGCCCCGCTGGTCCCAGACTGCTTCCCATCAGGGATGCTGAGCTGAGCTGAGGTGTCAAGTGTGTGTGAGAGCAGAGGAAGAACCCCATGTACAGCTAGAATAACTTGCTCCTAGGGGTAAACAGCTGCCAAAGGAGTCAGAAAGGTAATGCAGAACATGTGTGTTGAGATGTCAGAGGGCATTCCCTTTTCCCACTCCACGCTCACACATGGAAACATTACCAAAACACCTTCCAAAGCTGAAGGCTCCTCAGCAGGATGTCTTCCACCCACACTGCTCCCCTGGTGACCTGAAGTCAGAGAGGATCCATGCTATTGGCTGTCTGCTGCCCTTCACTGAAGCACTAATGACACTTGTCTCTCTGCTGTCACGTTTAGCTAACACACTTCCGCTTCCCATTGCTCACTGTTATTCTTCGTGAATGACTCCGTTTGTACACTGTCACTGACTGTACACGCCTGAGCACAAAGTGCAACATTTCAACATATTTACAAGACATGCATCATGAGTTATTTCAAGCTAGAGTCAACAACACCCCAAAAAGTTTAGTCATTCAGAACCTCACCATTTTCATGATGATGTTGTTCTTTGGATGCTGTTTAACTCATATATTTCCAACAGAGTTTTGGAACACATGTCCTACAAGGAAAAAAAATAGCCTATTTACCAAACCAGTGGCAACTTCCTTAAGGAACTAATCATGATCCCATCAATTACAGGAAGTAGTTTAGGTCCCAAAGCCACACAATATCATAATCACTTCCATATATCCTCACCATGCTAAAGTAATGGACCAAGTCATTTGTTTGCAAAAAAATAAATAAATAAAAAATCACACCCAAATAATCATCTTGTTGTTGCCAAATGATGATTTTTTTATTGTTGCTAAAGATGATTTATTTAGGCGAAAATAAATGACTTGGCCATTAATTTAGGAAGGTGACAATATGTGACTGAGTGAATGATGGCTTTGCACCAGATGTAATAGGATAAATACCTTCTGAAAAGCTCCACCTTTGTCTTGTCGATCCATTCAATATGCTACCTAAATATGCTCCTTTTTTGTAAGAAATATGAGATGGTCGTTTGTGTTCTTTCTGGTCAGTAGTGGTCAGGGGAATTATTCCATGCTGGTGATTTTGCCCATTTATTTTTGTAAATGTTGAATCAAAAACACTGACTTGAACTGGAGAAAGTGAAGTGAAGTCTGCAGTAAACCTTTCAAACATTTAACCTAGTACTTTTTAGGCATCAAAGAAGTGGCATCAATATTACATTTTGCTTTTATATCTACTTTTTCACCACCTACTGGCATGGAATAAGCATCACAACGTTTTTCATGCTAATAATAATTCATGTTGTGTTTGGGCTACAAGCTGTCAGTCAGATCTCTCCCTCTCAGCTGGCACTAAAACCAGAGGCTGCACAGAGGAATCCCTGTAAGTGTCCCCATCCTGGCAACCCTCATCTTGCTTACAAGAATGCATCTATTTTCTGGCTCTGCTCTGCCTAGAGTGGATGAGTAAGAGCGGCCTGCAGAAACAGCTGTTCAAGCAGTGATCAAAAGAAACAGGAGAGACGTCTTTGATTAGTGCCTCTTTGTTCACCTTCCACTCCAACTTTTCTATTCACTGCTGTGGCTCTCTAACCGGGGCTGAGGGCCAAGGGAATCCACAAGACACTGCTTGTATACCTCAGTATCCTAAAACCTTCTGCAGCAGCAACGTTTTCCTTCCCACTGAGATCCATTACATTTGTAGCATTTGCACCAGTCTCCAAAGAAACAAAGTCCCCCATGTCTAACTGTTCACCCTTCACCCTTTTTGCCACAGAGTCTTTGGTGCTTATCACTTAGAAGCGCATTTGTGGCCTTGGCTACGACTGTGGTCTCCTTGATTCATTGGGTTGGCTCTCCCAGGATTTTAGGCAGGAAGCTCCACCCTGATGTTTGTTTTGGCTCAGGCGGAGACGCGTCGAGGACTAGATGAAACTCCCTCCAATCTGCTGATTATCTTCTGAAGGCAGGAGGACACCAGATTTCATCTCTGCAAAGTCAACGTTCTTCCTCCGATGTCCTGGTTGCTTCATGTTCAAGGCCACAGCGACCCACTGTGAGCGTCAGGAGAGACGCTTTTATATTGTCTTCCAAAACTACAGCCCCCAATATCAGTGAATGTTATTAGGATTTTATGTGGAAAGTAATGCATATTTATGAAATGGAAAGAAAACAATGCATGTTTTTACTAGTAAAAATCTCAAAATTGCTCCCCTACTCCATGAATCTTTGCTTCACCTTTTGCGTCAATTACAGCTGCAAGTGCTTGGATCATGTGTCCTGCTTTGTGCATCTTTGCATTGCTGTATAATTTTAAAAAAATCTTTACAAAATACTGTGGCCTCCACTCAATTGAGTGTGTCTGCATGCAATTCGTAAGAATACAGGAATAAAACTAAAGAGTTCCCAGTGGTTCTATTCATTCGTCAAGCTGGGGCCTCTTTTTTTAAATTCCAGTGTGCGAGCTTGTTCAAACATTGCTCCAGTTTACGTGGAACCCAGAACAATACGAGGCTTAACTCGACTGCTTTCCACCTCCTCAAACATGGAAAGGCAGAAGTTTATGTTTGTCCCTTATTGGAAATCTTTTGTGTTGAGGAAAATCACAGAAGAGTCTTGTGTAAGACACCTACCTGCTTATTTGGTGGGCTTGTTAACACAGCAGAGGCAGCCATCAACTCTTCCAGGCATGTCTGAGCACGGAAGATGTTGGGAGTTCCCATCGCTTGTCAGGTTGGTTTTTTTTCACTAGCTGACACAGAAGACTCAGACTCTTCTCTAAATCAAACATTGCATGTTTAATTTGTTTTTTTGGACAACGTTGCTCTGCTGTAGTTTACTGCTTTCACCCGATCCAGTCGGTTTTGGATGCAGAATGTAAAATTTCCACATAAAACCGTGTCTCAGTTGTGATTCCATCCGATTCAACACTTTGCTGCAGTTTCCACACACTACACAAGCAGGCGCCCATTGTTAGTAACGAGCCACCTCTCTCTCCCCCAACTCAGGCCTCTCTGTGTTTGGCTTGACGCTAAGTCCCTCGCTGTGTCCCCCGCTAATGAATGGACGTTTAACGATCTGAGGGGACCATTCAGCTGAGTGGAAAATGTGCAGATCTACAGAGTACATCTCCACAAAACCCATGGTAGGAAACAAAGGGCTGAGAACAGCGGAGAGGCGTTCTCACGCTTTCAACTGAATATTCAACAAAGAAGAGAAGTGGCTGTGTTAATATTTGCTAAATGTCCCTTAGCAAGTTGCACCTCATCCCATCGCTTTTTTCAAGCCTTAAAAATAGTCTGGGCTAACTCTGGATAGCTTATAATGGGCTGAAAGGCGGGGGACAAACCGGACAGGTCAAAAGGTCTCCTGTGTGCAGACACACAGGGCAAACAACCACTCACACACACATAAGAGCAATTTAGACTGAGCAGAGTGTTGGAGGAGCGGCGCAGGGCTACACTCTGAGCCGGAGACCGCAGCTCCGAGGAGGAGCTGTGTGGAAACAGGCGGAGCTTTGCGAGAGCAAGTGTTCAGGCAGCCCAGAATGGGTTCCACCAGAGATTCAATGATTTCTCAAACATGCATGAAAGAATCAAGGCAACACTCCAAATATTTTTTTGATGAGGGAATATTATAACCTGATGTAAAACTCAAAAAAGTCAATTTTGCATGACACCATCCATTGAAGAACTTAGCTGTTTTTCTTCCATATTCCATCCACTTTGTGTAGTTGGGAATGAACCACCATGCTTCTCAATCATTACTGTGTTTTTGCTTTAAAAGTCTTTGATTCTTCCTAATGTAAATAATTCTGTGTTTTCTTTTATCTCTTTTAGCTATTTGCATGCTCATACACACACACACACACACACACACACACACACACACACACACACACACACACACACACACGCACACACACACCCCCACACACACACACACACACACACGCACACACGCACACACACACACACACACACACACACATAGAGCACACACGCGTAAAATTAAGGTTAAAGGAAATGACACACCAGGGAACTATGGGACGTAGCTTAGATAGAGGCCAGGGGGAGGCCAACAAAGAGAACTGCAAACTGTTGTTAGGTGCCATTTTGCTCTGCTAGCCCATAAGCACATCCTTATAGCATATCCTTATGCTATACCAGCTGTATTTTGGTATTAATAAATGGATTTCATGAATTCAACTCACTGACTCTTCTTCAACCTCGTACATTCAGAACCTAGCTGGAAAAAGGATAATTCTCCACTCTATCGTTCTCCTTGTCACTTTGGCCACTTTGGCTTTATCTCCTCTGAAAATGGTGTGAAGAAACCTCGAAATACATTTGGTAACGGTGGCGTTACAGTTTTATCACCAGCTATGTCAGGCTGCCCATATAAACAGTTAATACCCACTCTTAACATTTCGACAGTACTGAGTGTCTGAACTGGAAAATGACACTTGACAATCACTAAAGCTGGTTTGAGGATGAATAAATCAGGCTAGCACTACTCAACCATATTAAAAAAATACTGACAATGCTTAAAAGTTAAATCCATCCCTGAAAAAAATCAACAAATTAGACTTACCAAGTATATTACTAGCAGGAATTATGCCAGTGATGTCTATAAGAAGAATTTGGGTTTATCTAAATATTAGTAAACCTTAATGATTATGTTTGGAGATATATGTATAATTGTAAGACTAGAGAAAGTATTATTATTCCACCCTATAAAATGAACAGATCAGTTGGATCACAAAAAGCCCCAAAATGAATATGACATTTATGCTGATGTGAAAATGTAAGCAAAGTCTGAGAAAATGATCTTCCTGTGTAATTTCAGTTCAAGTACTTATGATCTGCTAAATGCAGCCACCTGAGCACACATCAGAAACATCTGCCAGTTGTACTGTGGTCAAAACAGAAGATATGGAAGTCATAAACCCAACGGCACCGTGTGGTTAAACAGAACATCCACACCAAACAGGGGATTAAAAGACAAAGGGGAGAAAAAAATCTTGAGGGTTTACATTCTGTCTCAGGAATAACCAGAGAAGTCCCAGCTTCAGGAAACCATTCCGCCTTGATGCTGCGCAGACAGGAAGGAGGCTTTACGATTTACGGCTCTGTAAATCATAGCGCCTCGCTCCCAGAGAAAGAGAGAGCAAGCGACGAGGCAACAAGGTAGCATTGGTTTTACGGATCAGATTTACAGCGCTTAGCCTTCAGATTGGGTCATCACTCCACCGTCTGTCCACAGAATTACATTAAGCTCAAAGCCAGCGCCATGCATCAGGTTTGCTGCCCCATATATCTACCTATTACACTGGGTGAGGAGTGGTGAGACTGGTAACAATCAGATTATAGAAATGTCAACATACTTATTCCACTTTCAAGGACAATTGCTAGACAATATTTTGGGATTTATAATCTACAGCGATAACGGCGTTAATGTGGACTAAATATGGTCATTTTTCCAGTAGTGTGCCCTTGAAAGCAGCAGAAAACTGTGAAAGAGGAGATCGTTGAATGAGTCGGCCACACACAGATGGCTGCTCCTTTAGTAAACATAGCAGGCGAGTGACGGTGTGGCCTTCACAAAGTTGCTAAAGATCAAGTTAATGTGTCCCAAAGGAAGGAAGGAACGACGTCTAATGTCCTCCTGACCTTTTGGAAGCAATCCTGCTCAGGAAAACCTAATATGGTCACTGAAATTAAACTTCATCTGATCCATCCATTATTCATGCATGTAAATAATTTGGTAGTTTTGTGCCGGTTAGTTCTCAGGAAAAGCCCTATCAGATCCTAAAGTTATCAGTTCACCAAGCCAGCTGGCAGACCAAGCCCAGCACCACTCCTCCACACACCATTGTTCATTCAAACCAAAGTTTTTTCCACTAGAAGAAGGAGGAATGCAGAAGAAGGAACGACTCCCTCTTTTTAATGATTAAACATTTCTGAGGTGATGCAACTGTACAGCAGGTGTTTCAACCCGTTCAGGACTGATGGGACACAAGTCAACTTTTAACCCCCGAACCTTGAAAGATACACAAACTGTTAATTTGTTGAAGAATCAAAAAATACAACTTAATACAATTGAATACAATGTAATACCTCTAAGAACTGCCTTAATTCTTTGTGACATAGATTCAATAAGACGTTGGAAACATTCTTCTGAGTTTTTGATACATGTCTGTGATAGAGGCAATGGTGACTCAGGAGGTACGGGTCACCGGTGGGTTGGTGGTTCCAACTCCATCCAGCAAATGAAAAACAGGAAAGTCAACAAACTAGTATTTTATCTGAACTTTATGACATGGTAGAAGTATCCATCAGACAAAGGGTACACTGTGGTTATGTAGGGATGGATATGATCAAGAGTGAATCTCAGGTAAGCTATTGTTTAAGTGGTCAGTTGGTAAAAAGGGCCTTAAGAGTGCTGAGAAAATATTCCCCATAATTCCCAACCAATTGGTACAAAGCAAGAAGGGTCTAATATTTAACGTTTGGTTAAACTGTCCTTGCTGACAGGATTGTAACCTGTGTGGTCTTCTGCTGCCGTGGCTGATCTACAATGAGGTTCAGTCCAGTTCTGGGAGATGGAACTTTAATTACCTTTATTTAACAACAACAACAAAAATTATTAAGATCTACAACTTCTTTTTAAGAGGGACCTGGCAAGATAGCAGCATCGTTTACAAAGATGACTTAATGCTCTCACATACTCGGGCATATTCTGTGAGCCGCCCAAACTTCCCCTACATTGTCCACAGTGCATCATCAAGCAATTGCGTACATGTCCTGTGACAAATTCCCTAATTTCTAATAATCTAAATGGATGCTAGCACGTTTGATGAACCGGGATGCTTAACCTGACCTCTTCTCCATCAGGGCAGTCACTGCACACCTCAGAGTGGCCAGGGCGAGGGGTTGTACCTGGCTCAATTAGGCATTGGACAAGACGTGGAGTACACCCTGGACAGGCTGCCAGTCCATCACAGTGCAACCCAGAGAGCCAGAGTACCATTCATGCAAGAACCACCACTGCCTCAAAATGTCTGGATGGAACTAAATGAACCTGTAGCAGCTCTAAAGCTGAGAAACTTTACATTCTTCATTTGTTCTTCTTTAGCAGTAAATGTAAGGTTGGCAAGCTCCTGTCTGTGCACATGTTGTTAAGCTGTTAACTGTACTTTTACATTCAACTTTAATTAAAAACATACAGAGTTTGCACATCTTTAGAGATTTATTTTTTCCCTCCAACATCGAGTTTTAATTCCAGGATGAGTCTTTGATGATACATCATCTTGCAGAAAACAGAAAATACTTCAGTTTAGTCTTGACTGCATGACATTGCATAGCAGCTTTTCTGTTTCCTCGAAATTTCCTGTTGGCTACCTTGACTTTATTGGAAAGCTAAGCTAAGAAAAACAGGTGCAACATGACAATGGGGAGTGTGTCCTCGGCCCCACCTAGCTCCCCCAGGCTATGCATTCCTCTGCTGGAGCAATGAGTGGAGACCTGGACGTAACCAAAGACACCAGAATGTCCAAAACCTCCACAGATGGACACGTAGAAAACACAGGCACACACTTTGCCTTCACACTCCCACCTCTAAAGAACAGAATAAATGTTAAGAACAATTATTCAACTTACATGTTTTAGAACTTAGTGCAAATACAGAGTCTGTGTTCAACTGATAAGTTTAACACAAAGTTGAAAGTATCATGTATTTTCCAGGCATACAGTGCCATTTCATAGCATAATCAAGTAACTGTTACCTCCTGTTATAAAAATATGACGTATATAAAACACGACTTCAAAGAAATCTGTGTTGATAAGTTGACATCTTGAAATTGGGTCTTTGTCTCTTTAAGAAACTCTTGCTCTTTCCACCTTCAGCACTTTTTTACAAAGTTACTCCATCATGCCATTTACAACTGTTAGGAGAGCTGGACTGAGAAGTAGTTAGCAGACTCAGTTCTTCCAGGTGTTTGCCAATTGCTGCTGCCGCTAGTCTGGAGGATCTGAGCTGAACCTTGAAAAACAGCAAAGCACCTATTTTTGCAGAGTGGCACTCCTTGATTGGCTGCTTGGCAAACACCAGCCAATAGCGCGTTGAGTAACATTGTGCCTCAGTATTAAACTTCTCAAGCTGCATTTTTGAATATTTTACATATGCTCTGCTCCACCACTATCCAAATTTTCTGTAATGAATTTTGTTTTTTCAGGGAAGACTCGGGGAATAAGTGAATCTGCAAATTGGCCACTGAATTGCAACCATTAACTCCAGAAATCATCATTGGCTCAGTGTGTGTGTGTGTGTGTGTGTGTGTGTGTGTGTGTGTGTGTGTGTGGGGGTGTGTGTGTGTGTGTGTGTGTGTGTGTGTGTGTGTGTGTCCTGTCTGTCTTTCTGTGTTGACCTGTCCAGGGTGACCCCGCCTCTCGCCCGGAACGTTAGCTGGAGATGGGCACCAGCAACCCTCCCGACCCCATTAAGGGACAAGGGTGTAAGAAAATGGATGGATGGATTACAATTACTAATTATTCACATGTTGTATTCAATAATTTACACATGAACATGAAAGGTACAACACAACATGTCAAAGAACATTACTAATAAATTGGAAATACTTAAACTACCCACTTGTTCAATGGAACTTGGTTGAACAAGCTCATCACCTGCTTGACCATCAGTTGTTTCTGATGAAAAGTTTTCTGTATTAAGCTATTTGTGGGAGGAAAACATACAAAACCACATAAAAAAAGCATGAAGACTGTTGATGGAGTCTTCAGTGGAGAGTCAAAACTTGTGCAGGTCACTTGGAAGAGAGCGTCAGAAATAAATAATTCTGTTTTCCTCTACCTCTCTCAGCTCTTTGCATGCTCGTACATACGTGGTGGTTTTCACACGCCCATGTGCTCGAAGCTAAGGTTGAACGAAATGACACGCTGGGAACGCCGTCTTTAGGCCGTAGCTTAGATAGCGACCAACAAAAGAAATTAGAAACTATTGTTAGGTTCCTCATCAAAAAATGTATTGATGAGAAAAACACTGTTGAGCAGATTTAATGGGAAACCAGGTGATTGTGTTTTGCACATTGTAAAGCCTAAATCAGTTACAGCCACATTGGCTGAATCTTGTCTAAATTGTTGGAAAAAGTTACATTTGTGTTAATATGAATGAGTTTATTTGGAAATGTTTTGATGGGTTGAAACATCTCCTTCACTAGGGAGTGTGAATCACTTCAGAGCTTTTCCTGGTTACCATAGCAACTGTTACACTTCTACCCAACTGATGATGTCACTAGGAACCCAGGCCTTGTGTCATAGATTCTATGACATCAGCTCTGAACCCTTTGAATATCTTGTTACGTGTGTTCTAAAGCTAGATGCGCAGAACTCAACGGATTTATAGAGAAGTGCAATTTTTCACCCAGAGACTGAAACGCAAGATGGAGCCCCGTCGATTCCCCAGGAGGCCTGATACCCCTATGCCTATGACGAGAAAGATATTTGACCCAGACCTCCCATGTGATTTTGGATTCAAGAAGAGCGTCAAATTTGAAGATCAGGACCATACTTTAAGGAACTCGATTTTAAAATTACCTAAAATTAAAAAAGATATCCATCCTACCCCGATACCGCAACAAAAAGTAGATATTCGGGAGAATTGCGTAGATATTCAGGAGAATACCGCCACAAGTGCTTCCAACTCTAGCAAAAGCTCATGTTTCCTTCTAAGTTTGGTAGACGGAATTGATATAGACGGAATTGATATTCAGGCACGCATTAACCAGTATAATAAATTTCGAAAAATACAGGAGTTGAAAGAAAGACACGAAGCTGCTCTTCGGAAATTACAGGAAAAGAAGCCAAGACCAACGAATGCCTACACACAGGATGTGCAAAACTGGAGAGACAAGCGGGAGAAAACTCCATCAAAAACGTTGCTGCAAAATGACAGAGATGTGCAAAAACCTCTCAACTTGTCCACGGATGTGGACAAGTTGAGAGCTGACAAGTTGAGAGCTTGTCCAAAACTCATTGTCCTTTCCAATGAGGATTCTGGAAAGGACAAACAAGGCATACAGTTTAAAAAGTCTTCGTCACGTAGAAATGAACAAAAACTCAACAAACAGGTTAGAGAGAAGGCAGAGGAACGATTGGTAAAGCCAAGGCAAACACCCAGAGTTAGTGAAGGCAAACGGTCAGAATATGTACATGACGAGAGGGAGAAAAATGTTCACGAGCTGGTAAAATTTCAAGAGAAATGTAAGAAGATGGCCTATGAAAATATAGAGAATATAAGGAGAAAAGAATATGTCAAAGAAGCTGTTGAGGAGAAAAAGCTTAATCAAGAAAAAGCTAAGCAGGAGTTTGCCCAAAAGTTACTTGACAAACAGGAGAAAGAAAAGAAAGTCAAAATGCAAAAGTATTTGACTGATGCATGGGATGATCAAGTTGAATACAAACGGCAAAAGCAGATTGAAATGGACAAGATCATAAATAAAGGGTCTGATTCCTTGATGGAATCAGAGCAGTCGCATCGAACGGAGGACGTTGAGAAGAAGAAGAGGGAAATGGACAGGGCTGAAAGGGAAGGGTTGCTTCCTGGATATCCAGCTGAGGAAATTGTAGCCAGGAGACAGAAGAAGGATCCCCAGAAGAAACTGAAGACACAGGACGAGACTAAAAAACATACGGACAATTTAGTAATAATGCAGTGGGGAATACAACACAGTGTAACTGAGCAAGAAAGAGGTGTTCAGTATGAATCTGGCTTTCTAGACTATAAGAGTGACTGCAACATTCCTGATAAGTACAGAAGTCGTGAAATACGTAAAAAAATAGTGTACGACCAACTGTCACTTACAAAGAAGGAAGAAGCTAAAAAACGGGCTTTTATGGAGGATAAGTTACTGGAAGAAAGGAAAGAGCGGGAATCTGCAGAGCAAAAGCGTGAAAAACTGGAGAAAGAGAAAAAAGCTGCAGCTATAAAGAGTCTGACTAATTCTTGGGATTCCCAGATTCAACTCAAACGGCAGGAGAAAAAGGAACTGTGTGAGATTGAAAGGAAAAACATGCAGACCTTGATGGAATTAGACAGAGTGTGTGGAGCTGAAAACAGTAAGCCAAGCCACCAGACTCTGCCAGGGAGAAGTACCTCCCTGGCAGAGTCTGCAAGAAGATCTGCAAGAAGATCGGTGGGTACTGCTGACCAACATGACGACACAAGAAACAGACCTATACAGAGTAGTCAGAAAGTTAGGAAGCCAGTCACATTACCTTTACTCAAATCCACCTCTGTGCACTTTGCTGAGGATCACCAACAGCAAAATAAAAGAGTAAAATTCCCGTCCATTTCCAGTCCCAGATAAAATGTCTGTTTCTCAGCTGGCCAAGGAATGTGATGGGAATCCCCCGGAGGAGCTGACCCAAGTGGCTTAGGAGAGGGAAGTTTGTGCCTCCCTACTTAGGCTGCTGCCCCCATGACCTGAAGAAAATGGATGGACGGATAGATGGATAGATAGATAGGTTTTCTCTGGGTGCTCCAGTTTCCCTTCAAAAACGATCGATTGATCGATAGATGGATAGATGTATAGATAGATGGATAGGTTTTCTCTGGGTGCTCCAGTTTCCCTTCAAAAACGATCGATTGGTCGATACATAGATGGATAGATGTATAGATAGATGGATAGGTTTTCTCTGGGTGCTCCAGTTTCCCTTCAAAAACGATCGATTGGTCGATAGATAGATGGATAGATGGATAGATAGATAGATAGATGGATAGATAGATAGATGGATAGAAAGATAGATGGATAGATGGATAGGTTTTCTCTGGGTGCTCCAGTTTCCCTTCAAAAACGATCGATTGGTCGATACATAGATGGATAGATGGATAGATAAATGGATAGATGGATAGGTTTTCTCTGGGTGCTCCAGTTTCCCTTCAAAAACGATTGATTGATCGATAGATGGATAGATGTATAGATAGATGGATAGGTTTTCTCTGGGTGCTCCAGTTTCCCTTCAAAAACGATCGATAGGTTTTCAGCTTCAGAAGGGAGGCCCAGACTTCCGTCTCCTCAGCCACTTCTTCCAGCTCCTCCGGGGGAATCCCAAGGCGTTCCCATGCCAGCCAAGAGACATAGTCCCTCCAGCGTGTCCATGTCTTTCTGATTAGCTTCCCTGTGTATTTAACCCCACCTGTTGTCTCTGTCCTTCGTCGGGTCCTCGTCATTAGTTCATCGTTCGTCTGTCCGTTTCCAGTGCCGCATGTCTTTCTGAGTTTGTTCCTGATTCTTTATTAAATACATTATTTCCTCATTACTACCTGGGTTTACCGGCGTCTTCCTCACCTACAACCATGCACATATGACAGAATGTCCCTAGTATTAGCTACGGCAGATATATGGCCAGGGCCGTACAAAGACCACTACAGGGGCAGGTGCTCAACAACAAAAAAGGGCCCATCTAACCGCCTTCTAGGACAGAATATTAACAGCCTCTCAGCTTTCAGAGTTTAATAAACAATGATAAATTACAAAATTGTGAGACATACAATCAGAGCTAAAGGAAATCTCTACATAGAGCATAACACTATGCATATGTAAGATATTTTATTAGTAATTTCTTTCTGCAGGTCTATTTTGTAAATCAGAGCTGGTGGTCTAGCTCTGGTTTACATATTTTGTCTTTACAGAATTACACTATTAAAAATATAAACAAGGGCACAAAGCAACCTTTGTGCCCTTGTAATCTTTTTATAGATTACAGATTAGTGGACTGTAATCTATAAAAAGAGCTTCCTGTTTGCTGCAGTGGAGATGAAGACGGTCCAATCAGGAAAGCAGAGCTGCATCAAACTTTATTAAGGTGGAACTGCAGAAAAAAGAAAAAAACAAAAGCAAAAATTGAATTGTTAATGTATGTCACCATGAGAAAAGCCTACTGAGTTTTGCTTAAAAAACCTTTTTAAACATTTAAATCACACATTTGTCTCATGAACAGCAGTCTCATGTCTCAGTGATTGTTTTTGTTAAACTTATTGTGCATGTCATAAATCTTTTCTTGATATTCTAAGTTTTTGTTTGACTCAAAGTTTTGCTTGTGATTCTCACATGACGTTATGAGCAGTGGCGTAGCCAGAGGGGGGGGACAGGGGGTCCATTGCTCCCCCTGTCATCTGATTGGCCCCCCCAGTGGCCCCCCCTGATGATTGACATGTAACGGCACCAGGTTATTCCTGTACATTATTTGGAATCATTCTAAGTCAATCTATCTAAAGAAGAAAAACAATAATAAATATATGAAAAGAAAATGTATAAAACTTTATATAAGTCCATGTGATGACATAAATAAATAGATTTTTATCAGGCGCGATACCAGCCTCCTTTATACTCATAACAACAAGCTGATATTCTTCTCCTGGATGTTTCAGTTGTGCTGCGCTGTGGTGCAACTCAAAGGCTAAAGCACTTCATACCTGGTGGTTGTAAAACACCAATAAGTTATTTATTGATCCTCCGCAAAAAAGAGAAAAAAACGAAGAGGGACCGACAATGTTCGTAGTTTGGAGCAGAGGTGGCGCTGGAGGTTTTTTGTTTTCCGTCAAAGAAAAAAATCATTTTATTTCCAATTTGTAGTCATCAAACGAAACATTTATTATTTCTCTGCTAGAACGTTTTTAAAATCAGGTAAAATTTCACGAAATGACGTGATTAGAAGACGACAGAACTCTGATTGTTTCCTGATCCCGCATCACTTCCCTCTGCGGGAGAAAAACCCCGCAGAAGCGGATCAGCTGCGCTAGGCGCTTCAAAGCCTCTGGTCCGTTAAAACGTCCAGATCAGAGGTGATTCTCTGACAGATATTGTTCTTAGTCTGATTAATAATGAGCTCCACGATGTTCTCTGTGCGTAAAGTTGAAACTGTCTGCGCACCAAGTGGTCAGCTGATCACATTCTGGACAGAAACCAGCGAACTGCTCTCTGTTCTTATCAAAATGAGGCTGAGGAGGGAATCTGACATATTAACTCAGTTAAGTTTTTACTGGTTTTGTTTTTAAAACATCATTAACGTAAGCAGTGTAACTATATATTGTATATTTGGCGTTTGTCGTCTCATCTGTGATTAATTGGAGCATTTACGTGCATTTATTGCCCAGCGCTCTGCGCTTGTTTCTGCTTAACGGATCTGCACTTTAATTTCTTTCCTCTCTCAACAGTCAGCTGTTATTCCTCTACTTAAACTATAATAAGTAGATCCTAACATTCTATTTAGTTTTTCTCTGTGTGCTCCAAACTCATTAATGTAAACTCATCAGAAGCCCGAACCACCATCAGGCAAATAATTCTGGTCCGACCCGAACTATTGTTACCTGTCCAATCAGAGCTTCCTAACCAAGGTGTCCATAACTCTTCAACACGCTGTCAGCTCCCGGTCAGAAAGACGCATTTAGTTCAGTGTCCATGAGATGATATTCAGAAAGGATCTTTTATTTGATTGATTTTAGTTTCCTCTGCGATGAACTCTTTGCATAAAGTCTATCATGTCTCCATGTGCGCCAGTCAAAGGTGTTAATTATAAGATGTCAAATGACAGAGGGGCTTAAAAAATAACCAAATGTTCAGTTTGGTTATTTTTTTAAATATATATATATAGATGTGCACCCCCCCCCCCCAACTTTAAAAGTCTAGCTCCGCCACTGGTTGTGAGCAGGGCCTAAAATCACAACAAAAGATTCATGATGTGTGCAAATAAAAGTTTATGTTTGGCAAATAACTTTTTAAGTTCACAAGACAAAAATTAGTTATTTAATTATTTTTTTACATTTTTTTAAACAAAACGACTTGTTGTTAAAAAAGAAATCATTACAATTCCAAAAGTTATTACAATTTTATTTTACTTAACTAAGTTCAGTTTTTTTTTCCCATTGGGAAAAAAAATTTAACTTCATACTCTGCAAACCAGACCCTAAACTAAAGTCTGGGTTGAGTTTTTTTCCCCTTCATTAATGACACACACTATATCTATTATGGTAATTCACTGAGAGTTATTTTTAATTCTAAATGAATATCCTTGTTATTTAAGTGTTATTCTCCTTCAAGATACATTTACCTAACGCCTGAATAAATGCAATGTACATTATGCAGCAAAGGAAATTAGAAGATTGGACATATATCCATAATGGAGATGATAAGTTTTGGACGGACGATGTGCCTCGTACACAGGGAAGAAGCTTTTTAGTTATCTAGTTTTGCTAGCAAAGTCGTTAGCTATCAGCTAGCTAATAGCACAACAACAACAGCCTAATGTCTGTATGATAAAATAGTAAATTGATAGATAAGAACAGTTTCTCCTCACCTGGCTGTCTCCTCCTGCTCAGTAGTTCTTCAGAGAAAGGCAGACGCAGAGGCCTGTCAGTGTCTGTTGTATTTCATTACCTCTCTGCTTAAACCGCGACTCCGAGCTGAAGCAGAAACGATACTTCAACGTTTTCCGTCATCTGACAAGTAGCAAGTTACTCCACTTTATTCACCAAAAACGTTTTTTTATAATTCACCAAAAACTGTTTTATAATCTGGAACATTCACTACGTTGAGCTCCAGTTAGCCGCCTCATCTCACTTCGCGAAAGGCAACTGCGTCATGCATCACGGGCAAAAGGTCAAAGGTAACACGGTGACCGGAGGGCTTATTATGTTGTACAAAAAAAAAAAATCATTTTAGTACATGTTATTATGTGTCAGAAGAGGGCTTAGAAAATAATAATACAAAAAAATGTAAAAAAAATTAAAAATTGACCAAAGGGGCACTTAGGGCACGGAGCGAAAAGGACAGGTGCTCAAGCCCCCCCAGGCCCCCCCCCTCTGCACGTGCCTGGTCTGTAGTCATCAACTCTGTAGAATTTTGAAGACCTTTGCACACTTACCCAGCTCAGCTTTCATTGACCTCACTTCTTGATTTGACTGACCTGACAATTTGTTTCCAAGTTGCTGTAGTTTCCAATTGCTTTCACTTCGTTATAACCCCACTATTCCAGCTACAGGTGGAATATTTAGTTGCAAGATCATTCCACAACTGGACTCACTGCTGGATTTCACACGTTTGTGGACACGGAAGTGACACCTGAGTTCAATGATTTAGAGGGGTGAATAAAAAGCAAAAAAGTATTCAACACCTCCACCAGACTTCAACAAACGTCTTAAATTGAACTGCAGTAAAACTCCAGTAGCGGAAAAAAAGAACAAAAAAAAACCAACGTAGAAGTAATTGGAACGTTACTTTCTAACTAATCATAACTTCCATGGTAATATTCCATAAAAACTGTTTAGCATGAGGTACGTGTGTACTGATGCAGAGGTGCTGAAAGTTTTACATTAAATACAATCGCAACGCTACCAGATTTAGTGCATTCATTAAACATGACCTGTTGACTAAAAACTAAAACATTGGCTTAGTGGACACTGTACACAAAAATGCAGCTCTTTATGCTAGTACTTTAAACATTCAAGCTAACAGGCTGTGAGATTTAATCTTTTATGCTAAAACTCATTGGCATACATAAAATCAACTACTGAAAAGTCACAGTAGAGTTCAGGAAAATGTTTTCTGTATGACGTTCTTACAGAAAACCAGTTCTTACAGTTCTGCACAGTAGCGCAGGGCTGCACAGTGGTGAAGTTGGTAGAGCTGTTGCCTTGCAGCAAGAAGATTCTGGGTTCTGGGTGCATGGAGTTTGCATGATCTCCCTGTGCATGCGTGGTTTTTATCGGGTTTCCTCCCACAGTCCAAACACATGACTCTCAGGTTAATTGGTTTCTCTAAATTCTCCCTTGGTGTGTGTGTGTGTGTGTGTGTGTGTGTGTGTGTGTGTGTGTGTGTGTGTGTGTGTGTGTGTGTGCGTGTGTGTGTGTGTGTGCGTGCGTGTGCGTGTGTGTGTGTGCGTGTGTGTGTGTGTGCGTGTGCGTGTGTGTGTGTGTGTGTTGTCGACTCTTTTCTAGATGGTCGTTGAAGCTGGCTGAGGACGAAGACCTTTTGAAAAATGGACGACTCGATGCAATCACAGGTTCTCAGGACAGCCAACCTTTTACCGTCTGGAAATTTGACTGTAACTGGATCTGAACGCTGCTGTACTCCATGACTGGATGCTGCTAGACCCAATTTAATAAACATAAATTTAAACAAGAAGATGCTTCATTCGACATTAATTGGTGCTGTTCGTCTTCTAAAGTGTCCTCGGATGAGATTTGATGGGAATATGTCCTATATAAATAAAACAAATTGAACTTAGCTGAATTAAATTTGGTTTCTAAGCCTGGTTGATAGATGGCTGCTGCAGACATTATTAGGAGAGATAATACTGGCGCACTCTTGTAAAAGGACGAGTTCATTGTTCATCAAACAGTTTATTTACAAGCAGCGAGTTCTCGGTTTATTGCCTTTTGTGTCCGTGGTGGACAGAAAAGCTCAGCTAGACATTCTGTAAACCCTGAGCTCCTCAGAAGGAATCTGTGTAGAACTTTTTGTTTAGCTGACAGAACACGGAAGATCAGCTTTTATTCCTTTCTGAGTAGTTATTTTAGCCCAGCGTGAGACCTGGCTGGAGTCTAAACAGGCCAGTCCGTCCTCTCCGCTCAGACACAACAAGCCGTCAGAACATGCTGGCTTCATAGCAACTCCACGATCCATGGCAACCGGCAGCCAGGCCTGGCTCTGAGAGCGTGCTGTGCTTCATATCCAACCAATGTCCTCGTCTTGTATGTTACATTCCACACTGTCGTTTATGCGGATTAATATTCATCAACGTGAGACTGCCCCCCTTATTTTCAGGCAGTTGTTTCCTTTTTTTTATTTCTCCCCCAGTCTGTTCCACATTCACAAGGCCACACTGTGCACCAATCGTGTTATTCTGTTTCCATACTGACTCCAAAATATCCAGCAACTAGTTCACATTCAGATCCCCTTAAGAGGCAGTATTATGTGTTGTCCAGGCACAGAGCCGTTTTATAGCACAATCAAAGAACTATGCCGACTTCTGCTGCTATTAAATTGCCATATATATCAAATTTGACTTAAAAGAAGTTTGACTTTAGAATTTAACACCTTGAAATTGGGCCCCTGTCTCTTTAATAAACTCTTGCTCTTTCTGAAACTCCGCCTTCACAATATGGCTTCTCTATTAACCCCTTAACTACATTTTTACCAGCGTTTCCCTGAGAAGTAGCTCCTAGAAAGAGCTCAACAGTTCCACCAGGTGTTTGCTAATTACTGCTGGCTAGTCTGAAGGAGCCGAGTGGTGGAGTCATGGAGGGAGGCGGGGCTAAGTCCACCCTGGTGTTTTGCACAGCTAAATGGTCACAACCAGAGATCAAAGGATTTATAAAACATACAGGAAAGAATCAAAGCAACACTCCAGGTATGCTTTTTATAAGAGAATAACATAATAAAATGATGTGAAGTACAAAAATGTCGATTTCACATAATACTGTCCCTTTAGTTGTTTTATTTTCAGCAGCATTCTGGAAAATGTTTTTTTATCACCATTCTGATCAAGAGCTCCACAAAGCCTCCAGTCACCACCCTGACAGCCCCCCCTCTCCCCTCTCATCCCCCGGCCCCCAGCACTGATTCAAAGGATGCCCTCAGAGGACTCCATGGAGCCGTTCGACTTATACGACAAACCACAGCTGCAGCAAAGACGCATTCCTCCTATACGCTGCAGCGAACTGTTTTAATTACATTGCTTTATGAGACAGAAAGACAAACTAAATTGTTACAAGAAGTGAGGGATCTGGTGTATTTTGGGGGGGCGGGGGGGTTGGGGAGGAGAACATGGGGGGCAGAATTATGACAGTGGGGGAGGGGCCTGTGGTCACGTTGGTGAGGAAACAACAGGAAGCTGTGAGATAAATTGCAAAGTACATTCCATGTGTGCTGAGTGGGTGAAGAGATTTAGAGCAGGGGGGATTCTGGAGCTGCAGCCGGATCTTTGCTCATGCTGCACAGAGTGGGGTGTTGGTTTACAGTGGGCTCTGGGGAATACGTAAAGGCGGGATTTTTTTTCTTTATCCCCTCTACTGTACCTTATATTTTCCTCACTATTGGGTCAATGAAAACACTTGCATCTGGTGGTCTGTTGACAAGCAGAGCAGCAGCAGGTTGGGGAGGGGCCAATAAGGCGCTGCCACTCCCTCAAAAAAAACTTTTATGCAAGAGCAGTTTTAGCAAAACAAAGGGTTATAATTGATCTTTTTTTTTTTTTTAAATCAGAGGTGAATGAGAAGTAAGGATTTGGTACTTTCAGAATGTAAATCTTTACCAGAATGTGAAATGAAGTGAAGTTGGGAGTAGTGAGGTGTTCAGATTTGCTGTTTAATCTGGAATTCCTCCTGGGAATCAGACCCTTTGGTTGAATGGCAGCACAGATCTGCTTAGTGTCAGTCGCCAGGCTGCAACAGGATGTTGACACTGTACACACTGGCATGTCGTCCACCCACATTCAGGATCAGATGTGTTTTTCTCACAAGATAAGGTCAAAATGGAAACACAAAATGGACAAAAAGAAAAGTTACCTTTTGCTGTCTTGTTTTATCGCACATTTTATGCCACATTGTGACCCAGAAACCTGGATATTGGATCTGGGAAATGACTTCTGAGTCAGTGTGACTGTGATCCAGATGTTGTATAATAATTTTTATACTGACCTTTGTATCAATTCTGTTTTACTCCTAAACATTTACATGTTCACTTCTAAAGACACGTTTCACAGAGGAAGATTAGTGGTGACACACTTCTGCCAACCTTCATTACTTGTGTAAATAATTAGCAGCTTTTCTGTAAATAACTGATGTTTAGTTAAACGTTTAACAATGGAGTTGACATAAACTGTTCAATGTGTTTTCATTCTGGTCTTGGTCAAGACGTTAGACATTAGCTCCAGCCTTTGTGACCAGCTAAATTGGAAATTTAGTTACTAAAACATTCTATGTTTTCATTGTCCCAAATAATGTCAAATCTTTTCAAATCTACTGGAGGAACTATCTGAAAAACAGGGAAAGTCTGTGGAATGCGCTCACTGAACTCCGATCCCCTCGAGGCATCATTCACCTGAGATGACCGCCTGATTACTTGAGCCCATCTGATCAACTAAAGATCGGTCAGCGGTCCCAGAGTTTAGCCAAGACCGACGAAGTGAATCAGACAAGATGAAAGATCACAAGCTGCCTTACAGGTGAAGAGAAGATCCAAACCTGATAAAAGGCTCCCAATAGCAGAATGGGGGCAGGGTGAGGGGATCTTAAACTGAAAAACTCTGACCTGCTCAGGGAACTCTGGAAGGAGATTAAGGGTTTAATGAACTGCCTACTGGAAGCCACAAATTTCAGCAATAGGCATCAAAGCAGGCCTGACACAAGAGAGCTCATGTGAGGAGGGACCGAGTGTGTTAGCACAGAGTTAGCATAGCTCTCTTAGAACATACAACTCCAAATATTGCGAGCGTCCCTGAAACCCTGGTCATTAAAAAATGTTTCAGAACTGTATAACTTTGGTTTGTTTCTCCTAATGTTGTAAAAAAAAACAACTAACTTTTTCTGTTACTAGGCTAAGAAATGTCCAGAGACATAAACGTTATTTTTAGACAGGATTTATTTCTGTCTACCTTTTCACTGACAGAAATAAATGTGTGCCTGTCAGCTGCGTTTCCATTACAAATGTGCGCAAATCTTTGTCTATATTCCAGTATAAAAACAAATAAAAATTGCAATTGCGGTGTTTCTATTAAATAAGAAATTAAATTTAAATCACACGTATATAAGCTTGTTCACGCGACAAGTCATTAGAAATTGTGGCAGCAACGGATGTAAACAGTAACATGAGATATATTCACAATTCAGCCATGTGGATAAACGCTCATCATTTATCAGTCAAAAAGAAAAAACAAACTCTTCCAGGCGCCAGAATTTTTTTTTTTTATCGAAGAAATTGAGTTTTTGTGAAATTGGCACGTTTCCATTTAGTTTCGTAATTCCAATTTGCGGAGCTACTGTAGTTTTTAGCATTTAGACACGGTGAAATACAGTCCACTCCTTTAAACTCAGCTTCAGTTCCACGGCTAAACATTCAAATTGTTTGTTTTTAGCACTGAATCCTCTGACCTCTGACCGTGACTGAGCAGAATGCCATGTCAGCATTCTTTCAAATCAACTTACATCTAGCTAGATTTTCAGTTCACCAAAAAAGGTTTGCTATCATCACCTGTATAAATATCTTTACCAACTTGTAGCAGCTGCTTGAAACAGGACATTTTTAACAGAGGCCTGTTCAGACGTAAAGCTGAGCTCTGTCTGCTGTTCGATGTGTTCAAGAAACATTTCAGGCGGTAAGAGACAGAAACAGCAACCATGTAGCTCACTGTGAATGAGGGCACTTTGCTTTCAGACAGGCTGAGAGGAAAATTAGAGCAGGAGAGAGAGGGGCAGCGGCACACACACACACACACACACACACACACACACACACACACACACACACACACACACACACTCTCTCTCTCTCTCTCTCTCACACATACACACATCTCAGCACTGATTCATGAGTTCGGCTGCTGTCGGATCAGCCTACCTGTTGGTCTGACATCGGACCCCGGCTGATCGTGGACCTGATCGCGGAGTTGGGGATTAAAACCGACTGAACCCGGAGTGGATGAGGAACCTAAACATGTTTCTACGGTTAATACTTTGGACTGCTCTGGCCGCGTACCGCGGGACGCCGACCTGCGACGGATTTAACATAGATGCGAAGTTTCCTGTGATTAAACAGGGGAAAACCGACGGGAGCTTCTTTGGATTCTCGGTAGCTCTGCACAGACAGACGAAGGGCTCCGACAAATACCTGTAAGTTGTCGGGGTGTGTTTGGGAAATGTTTTTGTTTCACTGGATTGTACCTACAGGTGGTCAGTGTGAGCAGAGATCGGGTGTTCTGCCGAAAGCCAACCATTACCTGTGTGAGCTGGCGCACACTCACCTGCGGACAACCTGAGCCTCAGCGCGGCTTTCGCTGTTAAGATGCGATCAACTGTTCCTGTCTGGTCCCTGGGGATCACTCACTTATTTTATCAAAGCAAGAGCAGATGAGGAAAGGTGGTTTAATTTTCTTTCATCCAGGTCGGAAAGTGTCAAGAAGGGCATGTAGAAGCAGGGCCGGCCCAAGCGTGTGTGAGGCCCTGAGCAGAGTTTAACGTGGGGGCCCGTTTTTCTTTCTTTGGCTTCATACAGATTTTAACACACCTTGTGAAGGAAATGTGATGCAATTTCAGACACAAGCAAGAAGAAGAAAAAATAAAAACTTCACCATAATAAAGTAACTAGTTATTTAAAAATCAACAATTACTGAATATTGATTAAAATAAGTCAAAGGGAAATATTTTTCATGGCTAATATTTTAACAGCCTATAAAAATATATTTCATATTGTCCCATGATGCCATTAAGCACTACTGTAAGTGTATGTGGAAAATAACGGGACAAAGTATTTTTGTGCTAATTGTCAAAATTACGTCAACTAGTTAAGCTCAGGAAAAAGTTTTAATTAACAAAAAATAGCAAGAGAAGGGGAAGTAGGTCAGTTGTGCTAGCTTGACTTTGACAACCTTAGCATGTATATGTGCTGCAGAATCGCTGTGTTTCGGTTCAGGAAAAAAATAACTCAAAGGCGACCTACACAACTCTGGCATATCATCAGTAGAGCAGGAGTTAAAATTAGATTATATGTGTCAATCACTAATCAGTTGTCATGGCAACAGGTCTGTGTGTAGTGTAGCCGACACAGAGAGCGAGAAAAAATCAGAATAAAAGTGGTTTTGCGTTGTTCCTCTGAGGTTTTTCTGATGTTTCCTGTGATGCGCAGCACTGGATGAATAATCCCTCCACCTCCAGGGTTCATTCTGTTAACAGAATTGCTCCAGCGCTGCTGTGGACGCCAATTAAAACAGTCGTCCTTTTTGCCATCTAGCTTCATGCGTGTGCACGCAGACACAGTTGCCACTTGTAAACAATCACATGCAACATGTCTGTCCATATGTACATTTACAAAATGTTCTGGAACAAAATGAGTGTGTAATTTCGCTTTGCAGTGGAACGTCGCAGAACTAATGACTTTCACTCAAAGCAGGTCAGAAACACGATGAGACACGTTTTGCTCTGGCTGACACGGGGCGGGATTCAGCAAGTTGTCAAAATAAAATGTGTCTCCTGAGGCTATCAGCAACTCGGCTTTACGTGAACAGGATTCTCCCTGATGCCTTTAAGTTACAACAATTTAATTCACATGTTGCTTATCCAGCATTTCCAATAAAATAACTACTTAGAAGTAGTTGCCAATCAGTGCAATATTACTAATGTTTTGAAACTATTCGTCAGTTTTAAGGGTTTTTTCACTTTTACACTCTTAAATGAAAAATTATCGCAGTGTAGCACAGTGTAGACGAGAATATCAGGGACAGTGAGTGTTTGTAACAGCAACCTCTCTCAAACTTTCTCCACATGAATGAAATTCTTTTAAGCAGTCGTCTGGTGTTGGATCTCACTCGGCCAATCACAGCGGCCTCTCCATCCCTGATCACAGAGCATCACCATAACCTTCTCTTATCTGAGCTGCAGTTCTGCTTTGATGCAGGAAAAGACTTGTCGTTTGCTTCCTCTGTGTGGTCAGCAACCATGAGTCTCCATGCAGAGCTCAGTGGTTAAATTTCTCCAGCGTGCCAGACTGAAAATGTACCAAAAATATTCGTTGTGTTAGCAAGACGGGTAGATGTGTCGTCCCAGCTCCGTCTCTCGGGGGTCGTTGCCATGCAGGGTCGCCCTAGTTGGAGCGGCGAGGGGGAAATAAAATAACATTTAAAACAGTAGGAAATGAATGCAGGTAAAGATCAAGACTTATGCTGCAGTCTTTATGATACCTGAAGGTAGTATTGCATTTGCAATAATATTTTCTGACAGACTTCAGAGCATTTGCTTTTTATTCTAACGTACATGAACTGATCTGCATTTTATACATTTTTAGGAATTTCCAACCTGAGCTTTATTTTTTTCTGTAGCTTCAAAAGAGAAAACAAATGGACCTCTTTTCTAAACAATATATAAACCATAATTATATTTATGTTGGTAAA
The DNA here is from genome assembly GCF_904066995.2 of Poecilia reticulata. NCBI lineage: Eukaryota > Metazoa > Chordata > Actinopteri > Cyprinodontiformes > Poeciliidae > Poecilia > Poecilia reticulata. Next base: position 22,634,007 of record NC_088848.1, on the reverse strand, counting down.
ATTTTACCATAATAGAAGCTTTTCAGTTGCAGTTTGTACATTTATTGAGGTTTTGGTTCAGTAAAGAATTCTTTCTTGTGTTGCACGATATATCGAGAATTGATCTCCGTTGTTGAAGAAAATTACAATAATTATGCAAAAAAAAAAATCATAAAAAAAAATTCAGATAGAAATAAGTATTTGGTTGTCATATTTAGACCACGCATCCCTGGATTTAAATAACAATATGTTCTTGACAAAAACTGCCAGAGTACAAAATGACCCTCAGTGACCGGTGTTGTTCTTTGCTGTGTGTTGGAAGCCAGACAGCTAAGTTAAAAAATAATTTCACGCAGCTGCTATTTGCTACTGATAGAGCATTATTTATTTTATTTTATTTTTTTTTTACAGAACTTAATTTACCTTAGCAATAAATTCCCACTTTCTGTTCATGAGAAAGACTCATGTACTCTTGTGACTTACTGCATGTTTTGTGGTAGTATATCATCTTTATCTCTTCCACCTACATTTTCCTCCTTTCTCCCTTTTAAGCTGAGGTTTTGTACAAACTATATAAATCTGTAAAGACACATAATGTGCTGATGGAGCGTCTGGTTCTTGATGTTGGTCTTGCATGAGCCCATATTTGTGTCTCTGCTTCAAAAAGTCATTGCTATCTGCTTCACAGCTATTTGATCAATTCAATAGACTAAAAATATCGTTTGGTGCAGTTATTCAATTTTGTATAGATTTGCTGTTTCATGTGCAGTCTGACCAGTGCAGCATACTGTAGAGTTTGTGGCTAAAAATAAGGAAATTGGATGACGACACAAGACCTTTTAGGGCTAAAAAAATAATTTTAATCTTCATAAAGGTAGGTGTAGACTCCACTGTCAACATTTACCAACATATATATATATATATATTATTTTGTACATAAGTTTTACAACCACACAATGGTGCCTCAAGCTGAAATAACAAGTCATATAAAAACATAGAGAACATGCTACCCAGCCAAGCATTTTATAAAACTTACCCAGATGAAAACAATGCTGGTAGCAGCAAAATGTGATCTTTGTCCATACCAAAACTCACAATAGAGTTTTAGTAGCAAATTACAATGTTAGCTGCTCCATAGCTTCTAAAAATAAAAACAATGTTAGCATTTTGCTGCTAACACCTTCATATTCCAGATCGAATAGAAAAACAGACACAATTCAATCTGGAATATCAATGATGAGTGAGTCAAATGGGATGAAATACTCAACAATATTGTTTATTAGTTTAGTGAATTTTAATGATTTTAATGAAATATGAGACTATGACTTTCAGTTAGAAAATGCCTCTGGAATTACTTGGATTAGGACGTTACTCAAGGCCTCGACACACGGGAGGCGACTTCACTCGCTCTCCATTCATTTCCTGTGGAACTTGCATGATGAGCTGACGATCGCTTTCCCTCCTCCAGCCAAGCAACTTGCAACACAAGACAGTTGAAAATTGTCCAACTTTTGTCACTGTCTCTGCCTCCTCTGTTGTGTCCCATGTGGTGGGTTTTCCCTCTCGGCGGCGTATGCTTTCACCTGTCGTTGTCGATCATCACTCCCCGTATGTCGAACCCAAAACGGTAGAAAAACAGTATCTGAAAGTCAGTAACATCAGACAGAGACACACATTGTCAGATATAGAACCAAACTGATGCATCATTTTTTTTTTGTTGATTACTGTATCATTGTTCAGTCGGTGTTACAACATGAAAATGAAAGAGTCTGTGTCTTCTTAACAGAGAGTTGTTGTCAAATTCAGGTCTAATTTAAAAGGTTTTACCCACTAAATGATCTGCTATGTGTGGAAACGCCAATGGTTGGTAAGTTGAGTTGAGAATCTTGTCAGACAAAAAGAGCAAAGATACATTAAGCACAAAGAATCATTGATTCGGATTCATTTAAAGTATCAGGCGAAAGTCGGGCTGCTTAGAAAGGATATGAAGGAATGAAGGATGACTCAAGACTTTGCTCAGGAATATAAACTAGTCGAAACAAGTCATGGGTGAAATGAGTGTTTTTCACCCATGACTCACAAAGAGTCATGGGTGAAGGATGAAAGTGTAGACTGAAAGTGTCCATCCCCTAAATTCAGCCATAAAGTTCCCTTTAACCTGTTCAAATGTTCATCATTATCCATTTGGACCAAATATTCCAGATTCCTGATTCCTGGTGGAGCTGATGGGTAGAGTGGGGGGTTGGTGTCCAATAGGAAGCTGGCATTACTTCGAGGAGTCAATGTTGAAAACACCTGAGGCCATTTTGCAGTGGGATGTCTGTCTTCACTCTCTCTCTCCGTTGTTGAATCTCTTGATTCTTTTTTGTTTTGGTCGTCCTCAGTTGTGGAGGGGAGGAGGGACTGGGCAGTCAGCTGGCCACCTATTGGCTCTTCCATTTCTTTGACCCCGTGGTATGCTTGGAATGTATTACTTTTCTGTGCAAAGTCACAACCTGCCAGGTTTCAGGTTGAGGCAAGCTGCAAGTGAGAATGATGATCTTTGGGCATAAAAGCAAGAAAAGAAAAAAGAAAAAAAAAACTTGAAAGATACTAACAGTTGAAGAGTCCTTGCACTTTTCTAAGAGTTGAAGCAAATGGTTCATCAGACTGATGAATATTTAATCAGAGCTGAAATGCATTTGATTTTTCTGCTTCATGTCTGTCTGACTGCCTGAGGCCATAAAAACCAGACGTTAGTGTCGTCGGGTCTTCCCCTCAGCGCTGTGAGGTGCAAATTAAACTGGTATGTTCCAGTTTACACACTAATATGATGTTCAGTCAGAACACGCAGAAGAAATGGGTTCTGCTTTTCTTTCATACCGCAGAGTTAGCCGGAATTAAAGAGGATGTCATGTCAGACGCAGTCAGTACTTCCTGTGTTTAAATCAGTGTTCCTCAATTCCGGTCCTCAGCATGTTTTAGGTGTTCCCCTTCTGCCACACACCTGGAGTGATTAACAGGCTTCTGCAATACTTGATGACTGCAGAAGAGGTCATGCGATCATTTGGATCAGCTGTTCTGAAATAGACACACATCTAAAACATGAAGAGCAGAGGGGGCCTGAGGACTGGAATTGAGAAGCACTGGTTTAAATGCAGCTACTATAACAGAAAACTCCCTCTGCAACCAATGTCCACCTTTGCTCTGATAAAGACACACCCTAATGCACCAGAAACCAGTAAGAGGCAGAAAGACTGATCTGTCTTTGTGCTTGAATTATGCTTGTTCGTTTGGCAGTAACAGGTTAGCAACTAAGTTTTACAGAGGAGTGTGAGTTTGGTCAGTTGCTGACAAACCCACTGGATTGATTGACAGATGGCGTCATGTCAAAAGCTTCAAGAAGGAACCTAATTAGTCAATAGAGTCTCTGTGTGGATTCAGATCTCTGAGTCCATCTTTGATGTGAAGGTCTCTGGAGTTCGTTAGAGAACATCAGTGAATAAACGGCATCATGAAGATTAAAGAACACCTGAAGCTGTTATCTGAAATGAAAAGACAGTAGCACAACAGCAAACCTGCCAAGATATGGCCGTTCACATGAAACTGCCCAGTGACTCTGGAGGAACTGGAGAAACGGTCAACAGGACAACCAGTCGTTGTTCTCTTCACAGATCTAGACTTTATGGGTTAGTGGTAAAAAGAAAGCAGCTGTTTGAACAAACTCAGATGTATCCGAGAAGTTCTACACAGTTGTGTTAACAGCAAACTTGTGAACTTTGGCCCAGATGCAAAATGTGATGTTTTGTGGAAAACTGATACTGAAATACTGAGAGAGTCTTAAGATGGATGGAGCCGTACAGAGAGGTGATCTGCATGGAAGAGCTTCAGCATGTGTGCTGTTAGGAAAAGACTCCTTTCAGCGTAGGAACGATGCTGATAGATTTGCACGTGGCATCGATCCAACATTCCTCTGTGCACAGAGGCTGGTGCTCTTTGTCTGTGAAGTGTGTTTGTGGGAGAACGATGGAGCTGCTGCCATAAATCACCTTCAGATGCTGACGGTTTATACTTCGAGAGCCAACACTTTTACATGACAGTAAGCCAGTACTTACTGATCTGCCACAGTGCAAAAGAAGCTTTGTGATGTATGGAGTTGTGTTAATGGCACTTTGCAAAATCCCAGTTGCTGCCTTCATAGCTTGCAAATGGCGGTTTAGGAGATTGTGGTGTGTTTTTAAGCAGGTTTAATATGCCATTTATGGTATGTGCTCACTTTTTAAATGGTAAATTAGAAATGTTAAGAAATATAAGTAATAAACAACGTTTATAAATGGTAAATAGTCCTTTAGGACATGTGTTGCACTTTTACCCTGCAGCCTGACTGACGTCCTGTAATACAATGTTGAAAGCTTTGTAAGTCAGATTTTACGCCTCTTGCTAATCTCTGCCGAGAAGACATTCAAAGGAGAGACTTTTATCGACCAAAGTTTCTGTAGTGAAGGTTGTTTCTGTCTTCTGACCCAGCAGCGTGGAGAAGCAGGTGACCTGAGGGGCTAAAGATAGCTACAGCTACATGAAGCTTAAAAAAACAATATGCTTCAACACCTTCCCCCTTCATTCTTCACCCTTGAGGGGAAATAATCCGGGTGTATGTGGTTAGGCCAGTGTGCATTCAGGTGAAGTAAGCTCAAAACTGTGGTGCATCCAAAGAACATCTTAATGTCTGCTTCTTTATTTAAAAAATATATATTTATATGAATGACATGTCATATAAAAATCTGTTAAAACGTGTTAAGGGTTGTCCATATCAGCTGCTGGAAGCAGATATTTCACCAACATTGTGTGTTTTGTTGTTGTTGTTGTTGTTAATAGCAGGTTCAGTTCAGGTTGCCCCCTTCTGTGTCGGTGGAAGTTTTTAACCAATCAGTCTCCTGCCTTCTCCCCAACTGAGGTCAAAATGTCACCGGTCACTGATACTCTGGGTCCCGCAAGCACAATGTTAGCTAGCATGGGGGTCACAAAGTGACATGCGTCCATGAGGAGTCCAGCCGCGTTTGTTTGTGTAAATGTGCATTCCAGTGTGCGTGCATGCATTTGGATGCAGTTCTCCATGTGACCTGGCTCAGGGTTTGTTTGTTTGCGTAAGTAAACGCCGAGTGACGAGGAACCAGGAAGCATTAGGCGCCTTAATGCCAGAGACATTGTTGTCATCTGACCCAGAAGCTGCAGATTAAGGCGCGCTACGCCGCAGTTCTCCATCTTTTGGTGCCTGAGATCTTTAGCAGCAACAAAAACAGATCAGAAGATTTTTAATGCGTCTAATATTATTCTTGTATTAACATCAGTTTTGTGTATAATGATGATATACTGACAGTGTCACTCCAGTTCTTTCTCTGGAATCTTCTTTAAAAATGGGCTTTAAGCTTCGGATTGTGGAAAATCTTTGTGGTTTTTGAAACTTTTAAAAATCTTTTCCTGTCCCTGGACTCTGGTCACCATCCCATGGAATCTGCCAGGATCGCGTTCTTCACTGTGTTTTACCTATTAAATATTCTGTCCTGGTCCTCCAAAAGACATGCAAAAAATAATATAAGAAAATGATGTGATAAAAAATGATTACATTTTGATGTGATGTTATGAGATGTGGCAAATCCATCTTTTACTCTGTGACCTTTACCCTCTCTTCTGTTAGCTTGTTCATCTTATTGGTGAGCTAATGCTACTTGGAATAATTACTACAGTTCAAACAGTTCTTTGCAGTATTAATATTGTGTATATTAATATTTGTCTCAGTGTTGTTGACATTCTGTACCTCTGTGGTAGTAACTGAACACAGGTTGACGTGTTGCTGCTGTTGCTGTTACTTTGTCGTGAAGATGGCTCCCATCTTCCATTTCTCTGCCTGGATCTGGATGCGTTTCCCTCCTGTTACTGTTTTACTAAAGGCAGATGGCGGGCTGCAAGAGGATGTTTGTCCAGACGACACAGCCAGATCCAGAGCCGTGTCATGGACCAGTGAACGTTGATATTTCGCCTTACTGACCTCAGTACACTGGTTCTGCACTGTGTCCTCCTTTAATTACCGATTGTGTCTCTTCATCCCTTTTGATTCAGAGGTTAGAGGAACTGCTCGGCGTCTCTCGTTGCTCCGACCTCCAGCAGCATGAAAAACACTGAGCATAACCAAATAAACCCAAATGAAGAACACCTTAGCATGTGTGTTTCACTTTCTACTTTTAGCTTCGACTGTCTTCAACTCCACCAAGACTGTGAAACCGGTGAGAAACAAGAAGTTCAAGGCGTGTTCATGTAGGATCAATCAGACGCTGTATTCCCGTTACCAAAGCAGTCGCAGTGAAGTCCACAGCTGCACATCTTGTTTTCTTTCGATCAGTTGTTACAACATGATGGTTGAATAAAGAGATCAAACTCGGTCTCTGTTTCGTCCTCATGCTTAATTTGATCTGCAGATTGAGTCACGGCGTTCAGTCTTATCTCCATTCATTTGCTTAGTGGCTCTAAATGGCAACGGGTCAACAGAGTCCCGCCTTCTGCTTCTGAAACTCCGAGGCAGGCGGGCATTCGTTTTCCCGTTATTGATGGAACATCCTGTTTGTTACCGTCTTTACACGTTTTCCTTCCTGATGAGTCACCAGACGTGGGAAGTGTGGTTTGATTTGACATTGATATGTGATCAAGATGTGTCAGCACAAACTTACAAAATCACACCAGCATGGACAAGTCAAACTCTGAACGTTTGATTCATTTCTGCAACAATGAAAAGACCAGATGAAAAACGTTTGTTTCTCCTTTTCCTGGAAGGTTCTTAAAAAAAAAAACATGAATCTTAACTGACTCTATAGCAGTGATTTCTTCATTCCTTAGAAATGCCTTATCCTCTGGTATCGACAGCTATGTCCAGGAGACAGTTGTGCCATTGCTGTATGACTTTTGATTTTAATTTTTGTTCTCCATTACCATAGTCAGTTCCCAAAAGCTCTCTGTCAAATCAGAGTCACATATCTTGCCATTAGATCTTGCTGTCTTGTCTGCGATGGATTGTGGTTTGGCCTGTAGAAACAGATTTCATTGCCGCTCTTCCATATTTCCCCGCAGTGAATCTAAATGGTGATGAAGAAATCCTCTCTATTGTTTTACAACATGTTAAAGCAAAGAACAAGTCGTACATTTTGTCTTTGTTTATCACGACTCCATGAGTGGGAGGCTGTTTTGTTTTTTGTTCGTTTTTGTTGTGTGCATCTTGCGTTGTGGAGAATGGTGTACTGTGTAACCAGGAACGTCTCTGCACTCCGCCGCTGCTCCACAGGTCGAATGACCTGCCTGCTAAATGCAGCAGCTGTGGTTTGGAATGAGATTAATATCTTCATCTGACTGAAACATACAAACACAGACCTCTGCAAAGTCATATCAGCCCAGACAAGTTCAGATTTGGTTGTTTTCTTTGTTATGGAACTCAGAAAAGCTGAACCTGAGGCAGAGTCTACAGTCTACAGAGACCAAACTGACCTTCAGGCCTGTTTGGACTGGAAACCTCATGGGTTTCTGTAGCGGATATTTTCCTCAGCAGTCTAAGGAGACGGTAACGGATGTTCTGGGACACTAAGAATGCCGACAGGATTATATAAAATCACTGCATCTCCTTTTTGAAATGACAAAACAATAAGAGGTACGTGCAGATTAAATTTACAGTATATATGCAATTCTTCAGTTGACAAAACAACTAACAAGAGACTTTAGACTCAGTTTGGATCCAGAGGCACAAAAGCTGGGAAAAAACACCAACAGAAAGGATGCTGTCTTTAGGAAACGGTTGCTAAGATACCTTTGGGAACAAAGATGGATCAACATATTTATCCAATAGATCAGAATGGTTCTGATTTCAGCTGAGACTCCAGTGATTAATACAGACTAGGTTTTTTTTTTTTTACCAGATTTGTTGCATTGTTCTTGAAGGCTTGTCTTCATGTTGCTCTTCATCTTCAATGTGCAGCTCATGATTTTTGTTTTGGTCTCCTTGGCAGCAGCTTCGTTTCCATTGACTTTAAAATTGCGCAAATTGGAATTACAAAAAAAAAACTTGGTCAATGGAAACAGTGTGATTTTGAAAAAAACTCACATTGTTTGCGAAAATGTTTTTGCTATGGATTTTTTTTTTTTTTTTTTGGTTTCAAAATTTGTGTATTTCATAAAACTGCAATGGAAACCATTTTTTCGCATAGTGACGTGACATGTTTATGACTGACATTGCATGAGTAAATTTATACACGTGATTTTAATTGCGTTTCTTATTTAACAGAAGCACAGGCATTGCCAAATTCTGTTTTTTTTTCGACGTTTGCAGAATATCTACAAAGTTTTGAACACATTTGTAATGGAAACACAGCTGGAAACGGATCAGTATGTTTGCCTGACATTTGTTTGGGTTTTTGCTTTATTTTGAGTCATCCGTATGACTCAAAATACAGTCAGCTGGTTGTGCTGTCAGTTAGCACAGATCTGCTGCAAACTGAATACAGTGGACCCCCGGTATCCACAGGGATTAGAGACCACAACTGCCTGCAAATAATTAAAATCCACAAATAACTTGTACTTCCTCTAAAACCACCCATAGTTACCTATTTTAATAGAATACATCATAATATGCATTTGGATACACATTTAGAACCATCTTGGCCGTCCTGCTAACCAGGGGTAAAAATATGTACGGTCGGGTACTGTGTACCCCTAAAAGATTTAGAAATTTTAAATTGACATTTGTGACTGTATCCAAAATAGACCAGGGCATATTTGCTTTTTGTGAGGGAACGCAACACTTAAGAGGAAATGCAATACTTTGTGCCAGATCCACCGGTGTTTTTTTGTTTTTTTTTTCTAAATAAATTCATTCATATTCAGTCTGTCACAGAAGCTGCAATGTATATGTCACTGAATCTGTGACGGATGTATTTGCTTTTTTTTGTTGTTGTTGTTTGTTTTGTTTTTTGGTTCAAAATAAAATAATAAATTTTCAGTCTGACACAAAAGCTGCGGCATACGTCATAGTAGCTAGAAGTTGCCGTTATTAAGATGTAGCTGGTCAGGGCACCCCGTGCTGCTGGGCAGTGGCACCCGTGCCAGTAGCCAGGTGCCAGTAGCAGGTCACTGTTATCGCTTCACAAAAAAATTAATCGGCACAGAAACTCCAAAGCACACAAAGAAGCAATTTATATAATTTATATATATATATATATATATATATATATATATATATATATATATATATATATATATATATATATATATATATATATATGTGTGTGTGTGTGTGTATGCATATAGACACACATAGTACCCCCAAGAATTCAAAGCTACTTTCACCCCTGCTGCTAACGTCTATGGTTTTCTTTGGCTCACAGAGATCAGTAGAGGTCAATGTTAGGAGAATTTTTATTGATACTTGGTTGGATGTGTGATGATTCCAAAGCGGTTGCACATTTTTTGTCTAAAGACCATAATATTACAGTCTGCGTCCTGCCTGAGCTTCACCGTATTTAATCAGCTGACATAAACAAACTTTTCGTGTTTTCTTCTTTGGTGGGAAACGATGGTTGTCAGGACATGATCGCCAAGGGGTGTAAATAGACTCCGCAGGTTTTGCTGTTGTTCTTTGCAATTTTTTTTCTTGCCTTGATAAAATCCAGAAACTCGGTGTTTGGACCCACCACAAGAAAGATTAGTTTAGATTAAAACACAGTCATGTGTTAAAACGGCTCAGTCAGAGATACGTAAAACCTGATGTTTGCTGACACTTTTTATCCATTCTGATTGAATCTGGGCTATTTTGCAAAGACGACTGATCGGGTATATCAGTCTCTAGATGTGCAAAGCCAGTAGAAACATATCCACTTTGTGGCAAAATGAAATCATGACAGGATTATTCCAGAAAAAAATGTACGATCTGGTGTGTCTCTCTATAGGACTCTAGTGGGACTGGGATTATCTGAACAATAGAAGAACTGCAAAAATTGTCATTTGATTGATTGCTGCCTCTGTCATGACTGACAATGAAATAAAAAGGATTTGAGTTTCTGTAGGTTTTCTTCTCCTTCGGGTCAGGAGTCACACCCTCTGAAAAACACGTTGCCCTAAACATTATCTGAAAGTTAATCACCGTCCCGTGTGGCTGCTTTACTTGTGCACGGCACACTAACAGCAGCTATAATGATCCAGCTTCATAAATAAGAGTTAAACAATAAACCAGGAGCTCAAAGTTTCATGCTCTGTTCAGTCTTGCGTTTACTTCCTTCATTTGTGTTTCTCTTTTTGTCATTTGTCACTAAGTTGTTTTTTTGTTTTTTGTATTTAATTTTTAATTTGCTTCGACTCATGATATATGAGACAACGTTTGAAAAAAAGGGGAAAATTACTGCATGCGAGCCATGTTTCTTAAAGGGGCGGTGTTATGTGTTTTCCAGGCACATAATGCCATTTTATAACATAATCAAGTAACTATGTAACCTTCAGTTGTTAATAAGAAACATAGATGAAGAACTGGAAAAGTTCTTCATTTAACAACTTTTCTTAAATGAAGAAAAGTTAATTTTACTTTTCTTCATTTAAATGTGACTTAAAAGAAATTTTACTTTGTAATTTCACACCTTGAAATTGGGCCACTGTCACTTTAAGAAGCTCCCATTCTTTCTGAAATTCCGCCTTCAGGAAGTCATCACAACATGACTCCTCTATTAACCCTTTAACATTGTTTTTACCAGTATTGCTCTGAAAAGTAGCTTCTAATGAGCTCAGCTGATGAGCAGTTCTCTCTGGAATTTGCTAATTGCTGCTGGCTAGTCTGAAGGAGCTGAGTGGGGGAGTTGTGGAGGAGGGCTGCTCTGCTCTGTGAGGCAGACACTTGGAAACTGCAGCTCAGAAGGAGGAACTTTGTTCTCAAAGGCGGAGCTATGTCCACCCAGGTGTTTTACACAGCTGAATGGTTGCCATGGAGATTAAAGGATTGCTCAAACATGCATGAAAGAATCAAGGCAACACTCCAGGTGTGTTTTTGATGAAATAATAACATTCTAACATGATGTAAATAAGAAAAAAAGCCAATTTTGTATAAAAAGGGCCCTTTAAAACAAAAACGTCTTAAAGTGGAACAAAGAGAAAATGAAAGTTGAGAATTTGTGATCCTTAGAAAAATGGCTAACCTAAAACCTTGCTGTTATCCTTAAGGCAGATATTCTGTTCTCATTGTTTTGTGAGTAATCAGGAATGGAAAAGCACATTTCACGTTTAGGAAACAGTTTATCTCCACTAAAGGTTAGGATTATCCAACCAACCAGACCTTGTTATGCAGATAAACTGACCTCTGCTTGTTTAGCTTAAGGAAGTTGATGTGACCGTACAGCAGCGGTCCGTCTGTCGTGTGATTTTTCTCTCTGCTGCGGCTGACAGGAATGCGGCTCCAGGTTTAGCTGCCAGTGTTTGCCATGGCAAATGTTTGGTTTAGCCAGTCGTTCAGATCACTTGTTCGCCAGCGGGGGCAAATTTCAACATGTCAGAGGAGGAGGTGGAATGCAGCTGCCAGTTGCCCTTCGCCTCACTGAGGCTGTTTATGAGGAGGTGATGAGCAGAAGGAGAGAACGCATTGTTGAGGTGGGACAGGAAATGAGATGATCTGTCATGGACAAGTCAGCCATCGGTTAGTCATCTTTAGGAAGGTTTCTGCAGGACAAAACATGAGGTCAAGCCTTCAGGTACACGAGTGGAATCATAAGCCTGAAAAGCTTTTTCCTTTACTTTGTGAATTTTTATTGCTTTAACAAAGAAAATTGGCAGGATTTTTTCTAAAATAGAACAGGAAACAGAGGACAGTGCAGGGCATTCTGGGTAAATCCAACCAAAACAAACTCAAGTTTGGCATTAGCTGGAGATGAGTCTTTTGACAAAGACAAAAGAGAAATACAGCCGCTAAATTCTTATTCTGTTTCATTTTTGTTTACATTTCATAAACTCAGCTCAGTGTCTTCTTCAGGTGTTTTCAGGTTGTTTCCTTCAGTGGTTCTTCCTGCAGCGCCCCCAAAGGTGAGGGAGTGAAGTGGTTTGTCAAACGGCTTCACTCAGTCCAGTGCGAAAGAGAACCACACCAGGCAAAAATGTGACAAATGTTGCAATTTTAGTCACCAGTCGAAACAAGGCTACCATCTAACACACACCTGTCTCTGAGAAACAGAATGTCACACAAGGAAGTAATTCAAATATACTGAATTAATTAATCAGAATTTTGAATTAATTTTCAAAATTCTAAAGGATAGGAAACAACAATGAATGTCAGAATAAAACACAGTGTGTGCAGTGTAAACAAAAACCCTTTCTTTGGGATTAATATGATTAGTTGCTGCAACCTGCTTTCCTCCATCTGAGATTATCGGAGTCCCTAAAGCCTGGGTGATTGGTGCTCCACTCAGGATTCCTGTTTGGTTAGAACCAAGTCCGCCGCCTGGCCTCCAGGTGTTCCTCCACTCGCTCTTTCCCACAGAAGTCACTAACCTTGGATTGTGGTGTTTTGATACATTTGTTCTGCTTCCTGGTGAAAGAAAAAGCCAACAGAAGAAGCACAGAAGTTTACTCTTCCTAAACGCAGCTTGCATTAAAATGCAAATAAAAAGAACGTGTTTGCTTCAAGAAACATTTCTGTCTGTTGATGCTTTAAACCTCTGAGGAATCAACTGCAAAAAGGAAGAAGATTTTGTCTTGGATCTCAACAATCTTAAAATTGGTGCTGTGAATCTAAAAATAGTGTTAGCGTTTGACCTGGATCTGTATTGTTTAATGAGCGAGGTGTAATCACCTACCACACATGTTAAGCTGTGTCCTGCCAACATATCAGATCAGTCAGAAGCAGACAGGTAAAACCTAATCTGAAGCTCATATGTAGTTGATAAGTCAAAGGGAAATTGTCTCGCCTCTTGTGATGCTCTCTTGATAAGATTCTAAGTTTATATGGGGGCACTTTATCACTGCATTCCAAAACATCCCAGTTTGGGTTATTTTGCAAACCCGGTCACATGACCAGCTGAGATCACAGGGAGGATCCAACACCACAAACAAACCACAGCTTTTATTAGGTTCCTAAAATGTGGCAGAACTCTCAGATTGAGGTCTAGTTTAAAAAAAATCTTTATCCTCCCAGATTTCTTAGGAATTTTTATACTTTTAGTTTATGTTTCATGTTGTGTACATTTTATGTACAAATCAGTTGACATTTTATCACACATTGTTTGTAGGCTACCGCTAGCCTGACCATTTAAATCTTGCTTACTGCTCAGTCTGGGATTTCTCCCATTCACATGGATTCCTGCAGTAGAATTTCTACCAGGCCAATCAGCAAACAGGAGAAGTTGTGAATGATGTTGTCAATATTTCTAGACTGTTTTAGAATTGTTGTCTGCCAAGTGACTGGTTTTTTAGCAGGCTAGGCTACTGCTACGCATGTTAGCTTATCATATTTTGCCACTGTTGTTGTGTTTAGAGAAGTGTGGGGATGAAAAGGTGATGGTGCCAGGAGTGACAGACTGATATTTAAAAGTGGTGTGTAAAGGACAAGGTAAAGAGGCACCAGCAAGTTTAAAAGAATAAACAAATAAAAACATCAGAAGAGGCTAAATTACAGGAGTGGCTGTTTCCTCACTGGTCCCTTTTTTAGTGAATGCTATGGCTGGCTAACCATAAGCCGCTAATAGCGCTAAAGTTAGCATTTGATTGGAGGTTCCTGGTAGAGGTATAAAGGATTAATAATTAGTTTTTTTTCTTTTACATTTAATCGTTTCCAGTTTAAAGTGTAAGATACTTATTGATTCATTCTACACTGAACACTAATTATTTGAAATAGTTAGAGATTTATGATGAGATTTAGGATGGAAAAAATGCTATCCATTGTGTTTGACATTGGGACCAGCATAGTTTGAGAAAAGCACAAAAAATACAATAAATGGACAAGTTACATCTTAACTCGTTTGAGACTTTTGTGAACCACGAAACATTTATTTTGTTCTATTAAAACTCAGAACAGGGTCATTTTCAGTGCATTTAGTGCATTTAGTTCTAGGGAAGAACGAGTCAAACCTGGACTAAAACAATCCAGAAAAACCCTGCTGTGATCTATGAAATATCACAAAACTCAACACTTTAGACTAGAAGAACCAGCAATGAGTGATTCTAATTTTGTTAAAAGAACAAACATGAACAGAAGGTAAAGCTACACCACTTAGCATCGTTTCTGCTCTCAGATCACATCCTTCTCACTAGCTCTCTGTAAACAAGATTACACACACCTTTCACCTACAAAGTGCAACGAATAAATCTTGTGCTTACGATAAACAGTGTGTGAACCCTGGCAGACAAGCAATTACTCTACTTCAAAGTTCACTGCTGTGTTAAAAGGTTCTGGTGTAGGGAGTGTCCACTTGTGAATGTGTGTGTGTGTGTGTGCATGTGTGTGTGTGTGTGGGTGTGTGTTTGACGCCTAGACTTGCTCTGACCGCTTCACTCTCTTTTCTTTTTGTATTTAAAAGGTCACGCAAACTGAAATGACCTTTTCTGTGAGCTTGTTATGGTGAAGGAACTCTCAAGCGTCTCAGGTGTCACTCCGTTTCCTTTAAGCTGCATCAGAACTCTGCTTAGACCTCAACAATAATCTGTCAGATCATTTTCCATCATCTTTTTCTAGACTATGTCTCACCTAACAAACATCCCACAAACGCGGTCTGAAGTGTTGCTTGTCCCTCTGTCTGTGTGTCCCTCCAGGCTTCTCGTAGGAGCACCCAAAGAAAAAGCCAATTCTCTTCCAAATGTCAACGAAACGGGCGCCGTGTACGCCTGTCCAATCAGCGAAGACCGCACAGACTGCACCAGGATGGATCTGGTCACATCAAGTAAGCATGATGCTCAGCTGCGTGACAGGATTACCTGCTCACATGTGACGCGACAAAGGAAAACATATCAAATTCTTCAGGTTTTTATTTTAGTTTAGTTTTTCTTTTTTTCCTGCAGAGCCACCTAGTGGTCAAAATGATCCATTTCATGTGTATTTCCAGATCCATCAACTGGTTTCTCTGAACTTTTTCATTAGTTTTGATACTAAATTCTTGTTTAGTTCTCCTTTGATGGACATAGGCTTCTAAAAACAAAACATTGTTTCAGTTCAGTGTTTGTTTGGGATTTTTATGGAGATGGATTTGTAAAGATGAGCTTTGCTCTAGAAAGTGCAACACAATGAAAAACGACCCAAAGCCTTTACTGTGCCATGAAAACATTTAATGTTTCAGATGATCAAACAAACTTTCATAACAGACAACACAAGTGCACTTGAAGCTGCTCTGTAACTTTTACGAAAAATCTTTTTTTTTTTTTTTACATATTTGTTGAAACTTTCACAGCGTTGTGAAACAATCTGTGGAAAAAAACTGAGTTGCTCCGCCTCTTCCAAGCGGCAACTAAAAACAACCAATCAGAGCCAGGGGGAGGGTCATGCTCAGGTGTGATACATCTTCTCCCCATCAGCAGAGCCTGTTGTGATTACCTAAGAATACAAAAAAAACCCCAGAAATCTCATTTATAATGAGTCCTGCTTTCCTACGTCCAGGCCTTTACTTTCTGTTTGGCAGATCAAATGAATTTCCAGCACTCAGGTTTATTAATCTTGCTTTTTACGCTCCAGGATATAAAATTTCTGGAGCTGCATATATTTTAATGTTCAGGTTAGGACGTCAGCTGCTCCAGTCAAAGCACATTTTTGCGGTTAATGTGTATCGGGGCATGAATGTGGCTTAAAGGCTAATCACAGTTTGGATCCGTGTTCCTCTGACTGAATATCTCCAGAAGCATGCTGGCTGTTTATTCAAATCTTGCAGCTGACTGAAGTGATCTGATCTGATTTTCTCTTTGGGAAATTTAGTTTTTAAATGGTTCAAAGTTCTGAACACAGCCGTCCAAGAACATGGAAGCAGGTGGAGTTTGGTTCTTGTGAGCTCTTACTGTTTAGATTCGATCCTGTTTTGGGTCATTATCCTGCTGAAGGACCCAACGATGGCACATTTTCTGTTTAGTAGAAAATTCACCGTATTTTTTATTTATTTATTTTTTACTTGTGACAGAAGAAGCTTACATCACTTCCATTTTCCCTTAGAAGCAGTTAGCTAACAGAAGGTTTTAAACATTATTTTCTACCAAGAGAAACTTGGATCCCTGTCTAAGCTTGTCAAAGAAAATTCCAGCTATTTTAATGTTTTATTTACGGCCAGGACGTTTTCAACGAAATAGTCACATAGATTTTAACGCATTCAAAAAATTTTAGGGGTTGCGCAGTGGTGCAGTTGGTAGAGCTGTTGCCTTGTAGCAAGAAGGTTCTGGGTTCGATTCCTGGCCCCGATCTTTCTGCATGGAGTTTGCATGTTCTCCCTGTGCATGCTGGGTTTTCTCAGAGTTCTCCAGATTCCTCCCACTGTCCAAAAAGATGACTGTCAGGTTAGTTGGTTTCTCCAAATTGCCCCTAGGTGTGTGTGTGTGTGTGTGTGTGCATGGTTGTGTGTCCTGTCTGTCTCTGTGTTGCCCTGTGACAGACTGGCGACCTGTCCAGAGTGTACCCTGCCTCTCGCCCGGAACGTTAGCTAGAGATAGGCACCAGCAACCTCCTGACCCCACTAAGGGACACGGGCGTGAAGAAAATGGATGGATGGGGAATTTTTAGTGAGTAACTATTTACTTGTAGCGAATTCCTGACTCATGAATACAAACACAAATCTTTCTTACCTGACAGACATGTTTCTCTCGTCTTCCCCCTTTTGAGCAGTGGAGGTGTTGTAGTCAGACTGCAGGGAAGCAGAAAATCATGGATTTGTAAATTCCTAGAAAGTCAAGTTATAAAAAATATATAAAAATGCTTAATTACATGTGTTTTATAGAAACAGCGTAGGGTGGGAAAAATTGTGAAACTCTTGATTTTGTGAACGAAAAGGTGGAGGGAGAGTTCCCCACTGACCCAATGCCCTGACGTGGAAGATTTATCTCAGGAACTTTTCTTTGAAGTCTCTCAGAGACCGAGAATCAAACAGGCTGTCTTTGTGTCTCGTACTCAGAACTATTTTGCTGGCGATTCAAAATAAGACTAACTCTGAACCCATGTGACAAATTCACAGCCAAGCCGTCGGAGATAGTGGAGGGCATGTGGCTGGGCGTGACGGTGGCCACCCAGCGGAGCCTGAAGGAGGGACGTGTGCTGGTGAGATGACTCCCTGTTCACTCCACTAATCAGCGCCAACAACATCAGGCATTTCAGTGACACCAGTGAGGTCACTGGTATCACAGCTCAGGTCAACCTCTGGTGTCACCAGTGACATAAAATGGATGTTACATCAAGTGTCTGTTTACTGAGGACAATTCAGAGAGCAGCGGTTCTGCACAGACCTTTCACTTGTACCACTGTGAAAAACAATTACGTCCTTGCAGACAATAAAAGTCAAAGCAGAGAAAAGAGGAAGGAAAATGATTCAGTAAATTAGAAATAAGTCATGATGAGTCTCATAAAACAACCATTAAATATGTATGAAACATCATTTTGATGACACACAAAAGATGATTGTTATTTTTAAAGATAGTTTTTCTGTTGGTCTGATTTAATCTTCTAATTTTAAATGGGTTTTCATTAGCCGTTAGCATAAAATGACCATGACTAAGAGGAACAGTTAAAACATCAGCCTTTGCCTAGTTACGTAAAGATGCGATGCGTTTCCCTGGCTGATGGAGTTACTGACATAAATTCCCTTTTTCAGTAACATTCAAATTTTTTGAATTGATCTATATACGGTATGTCACATATACGGTATGTTTTATGACACCGCTAGCTTTAAAACCATGGCTTCCTGTTTGCAGGCTTGTGGGCATCGTTATGTGAAGATCAGCACAGGCCAGAGGCGGATGATCGGAAAATGCTTCGTAAGGAGCAACGATCTGACGCTTGACAACAACGATCTCTGGCAAACTGATAGCTATGAGCGCTGCAACCCTGGAGACGACCACAAGAAGGAGGGAATGTGCAACCTGGGCATCTCCGGTGGTATAACTGAGACCGATGTCGTCCTCGGCGCCACGGGAAGCAATAACTGGAAAGGTGGGGAGCTGGGAGCTGCTGGCTGAGCTTCAGTCTGGAAACCAAACCATTTTCCTGTCTTGTAATTGTCTGTTTGCTTTGCTTTAAAGGGAACGTCCATTTAACCTGGAGAGATCCAAATCCAGACAACTATGGGACCAGTATTCAGAGAACAATAAAGGATGACAAAAAAAACAACATCTATATTGGTGAGTTCTTATTCTCTCGTCATTTTCATTACAAAGGTTCACAAAACTGTGTCAATATTTCACTAATATAAAAGCATTATTTTGCAATTTCGGTGTTTCTGTTAAATAACAAATACAATTAAAATCACACATGAAAATGTTTTGTTGATGCCGTGCCATCATCCTCCAATCTCTTCCTGTTGTTTTCTCCCTTGTGGTTTGCGGCAGTAACATCCGGTTGTTGATCATGTGACTTAGGTTTCGGGGAAAAAACATTTTTCATTCCCATTTTGTGAAATGAACCTATTTGATACAGCCAAAAGAGCCACCTCATCCTAGTGCCAAAACTTTTTAAAAACGTAGCTTTTTTGAAATTGCCGTTTTTCCCTTAAGCAAGTGTATTGCCGGAATGTCAAACTGTGCAAGTTTTACTGTTTTTATTTATGATTGGTGTGAATGAAACACCTGCTTTGTTTTTCCAGGTTATTCAGTTCTCGAGGAGCAAAAACTGCTGAGTAGTCACCACAACACTGTTGTGACGGGGTCCCCCAGGGATGAATCCAAGGGCTCCGTGATGTTGGGAGAACAGATTCAGGACAAAATCCAGATCACCCACACCATCCTGGGAGAACAAGTGGGCTCCTACTTTGGGAGCAGCCTGGCTGCCACTGACCTCAACAATGATGGGTATGTCTGAGCTCAGTCTGTGGGGATTCTAACTGTTCATTTTTACGTTCATCAGTTTTCCACCCAGTATGTCCAATGCCTTAAGGCTGCAAAATGCCACTTTCATAAAAACATGTTTGTTTTTTTTTTTTACATATTTGCTGAAACTATCACCATGTTTTCCTGTAATGGTAAGCTGTTTCTCCACCATTAGGATACTCAGCAGTGAGTACATGGGTATTATTTACATCACTAAGACCCGCCTCCTGGCTCTGATTGGTTGTTTTTGGTGCAATTTGTCAGACTGCAATAGCAGCTCAGGCAGGAGGTGGAGGAGGTTGGTCTTTTTACAGATTATCTGTCTCATATTAAGACGACGATTCATTTGCTCTAAGAAAAAAAAAAGACATTGTTGGTAACATTGTTGATTTGAGAGGAGAATCACCAGACTCTTAATCTGAGGGGAGGACCAGAGTGTAGAACCATCAAATGAAGGGGAGGAACTCTCAGTTTTGGATAATACAGGTTTGGCTCCTACAAGTACGATCTCAGTTTTGTCGCTCTTCAGTTTGAGGAAGTCAGAGGTGAATCAGGATGGTGTTTCAGATGACCAGGAGGTTAGGGAAGAGGGTGGTTCCTGTGGAGTTTGACTGACAGGACAGATAGAGCTGGGTGTCATCCATAGCAGTGAAACAAAATGTATAATTTCTGGAAAAACAAAATACTTCAAAGGAAGTGGGTAAATGATAAAGACTTGGGATCACAGGACGGGGCCCTGGGGAACAGCTGGTGTGACAGATGGGAGCAGACAGGTTTGAGTTGAACAAACTAGAGCTTCAATGTAAACATGTGCCACACATTTTTTATTCTTGTCTGTTAATTACAAATCAGTTTCGTTCTCCTTCACAATCCTGCTCTACTTTTCCTTGTCCGTCATATAAAGTCCCCGAAAAACTACACTGAACTTTGTCATTTGAAAAAGGTTTTGAAAATATTTCAATCTTTTTCTGATGTTTCATTTTGTTTTGTTTTTGTGTCTTTTTTTCCCCATCCCAGCTGGAACGACCTGATTGTTGGGGCTCCGTTTTACTTCGACCGCAATGCGTTGAGCGGAGGAGCGGTGTACGTTTTCATGAATGAGAACGGATCTTTCCAGAGTACCTGCACCATGAAGCTGACCGGTGAAGCTTTCTCCGGGTTTGGCACTGCAGTCGCTGCCATCGGCGATGTCAATCAGGACGGATTTCAAGGTGTGACCTTCAAAATATAATTTGTATTACATTTGTTTCGATCACTTCTAAAGCTTAGCTTAAGGATTATTCGTGTTTTTTTTTAGTTCACTGCACTAGAAAAACTCATTGCAGGAATTCTATCCTGGTCAGAAATAGTGAAATATATTTTTTTCATAGACATCCCTGCTTTTTATTTCTCGGTTGTTTTTGGTTGGTATTGCTTCCTTGAGGTATCTCTCCCTTCCTTCTGTAGACTTTGCAGTAGGAGCTCCTTTTCATGGGACAGGACGGCTCTATATCTGGATGGGAAGTAAAACTGGAGTCTCCCAGCAGCCCAGTCAGGTAACATCAGTCCTGGTTACTGTATACAGTACGCTTGGAGCTTTTTAGTTAAGGCATTGTGATTAAAGCCATGTGTCTCTGTTGCCCTCTACAGATAATTGAGGGAACGTCAGTGGTCAATGGCAACTTCCAAACCTTTGGTTACTCCATAAATGCAGGCATGGACACTGACAACAACGGCTACCCGGACATCTTAGTTGGCTCACTGGATGAGCGTGTAGCTCTTCTAAGGTAGAACAACAAAGGCATATCTATGTGGTGCCATTTGTGAAGTTGCACTGTCAAAAAACTAAGTTGGGTTATTTAGCTTGGCTGAAGGAAAAAAAATGGCGGTTCATTTTTCAGATTCATATTTTCACCATGTTATTCGTTCATTTATAAAC
This sequence comes from Poecilia reticulata, assembly GCF_904066995.2. Classification (NCBI taxonomy): domain Eukaryota; kingdom Metazoa; phylum Chordata; class Actinopteri; order Cyprinodontiformes; family Poeciliidae; genus Poecilia; species Poecilia reticulata. The sequence continues at coordinate 22,613,087 of NC_088848.1, read as the reverse complement.
ATCACAGTTTCAAGCTGAGTATTTAGTTAGCAAGCTGAATACTTAGCTTGCTAGTTAAATATTTAGTTTGGAGACAAATAGTTAATTAAATAATAGGCACCAGCAACCCTCCCGACCCCACTAAGGGACAAAGGTGTAAAGAGGATGGATGGATGGATGGATGGATGGATGGATGGATGGATGGATGGATGGATGGATGGATGGATGGATGGATGGATGGATGGATGGATGGATGGATGGATGGATGGATGGATGGATGGATGGATGGATGGATGGATGGATGGATGGATGGTTAATTAAATATTTGGTTTGAAGCTAAATATTTAGGTTGCTAATTAAGTATTTAGGTTGGAGCTAAATATTTAGCTTCACACTAAACATTTTGCAAGCTATCTAAATATTGTGTTTATAGCTAAATATTAGGTTGGTAAGCTAAATATATGGGTTAATAAATTAAGTAGTTAGCCAGGTACACATTTAACTTGCTAATTAAATATTTACCTTACTATCTGTAACACTTGCTAAATAGTTAGCAAGCCCTAATTAGCTTACAGATTAAAAATTTAGGTAGCTAAATATTTAATATTTCACTTGTTAACTAAATATTTAGTTTGGAACTCTGGATTTTGTCTAAAGCTAAATATTTAGCTTGTTAACTAAATATTTAGCTTGGATCCAAATATGTAGATTCCTAAGCGCATTCTACCAAATCCTAAGAAGAATAAAAAGAAAGTCTCACTTTCACTATTCTGAATTTTAACAAATTGAAATGTTTTTCTGACTGACCTAAAACAGGAACGGTCAGTGAGAAAAACATGGCGGCTTTTGTGTGTTTCCTTTCAGAGCTCGCCCTGTCATTCACCTGACCATAGACTTCACTGCTGAGCCCAAGATAGTGGATCCTAAGAATTGTCCTGCAGCTAATCCATGGTAACGCCTCTCCTGAAATATCAAATTATGAAACAAACCTACACAGTATGATTTTAACATATAGTATGACTGCTATACTTTTAAAGCATCTCGGTGAAGGCGTGCCTGTCGTTCACGCTAAGCAACGGAAACAAAAACTTTAAGAAAAACATCAGTAAGACGTTCTCACACACAATCTGCAACTTTATATAAAAAGCTTTAAGAAAAGATGTCTTCAGGAACAGCTTGTTGATTTTTTTGTCTGTCTTTTTGTCGCAAAAGATATTCCTTGCGAGGTTGAAGCCGACACGCTATTCAGTAAAAAACCTCGAGTCCAATTCCAAAACGGTGTCAATAAATTCACCATAACTCTGACCCAGCCGTCTTCTAGTCCCGTCTGTCGCGTCCTAAAACTAAGTGTTGAGGTAAGGATACCACAATGATTGCATGTTTTACATAAATACATTATTTGAATGTTTTTGGACTTGTAGTTGTCAGTTATTTACAGAGCTTTGCATACAGGATTTATTTATTTATTTTCACATTTTGATGATGTTGACGCACCGATGTGAAAACCTGAGTCGATATCAATATCCGATATTAATGTTGCTTCAAGAAAACTACCACAACGCTTACTTCACCAGTGCTTGTCTGCTTCAGTTAAACTACCCACGATCCTTTGCTGCATCACTTTCACATACCACATGACCAAACTCCCCCTCTAGACATAAATGCCAATTAAATGGAAATAAATATCGGCTGTTGATATTGACCCATTTTTATCGGTCGATATCAACCGATAAAATCACATCGGTGGTGCTGATGTTGGTGCCGATACATCGTGCATCCCTAATTACAGGCATAAACGTTTTTGTGTTTGATTGGAATTTTATGAGGTAGATTACTGCTAATTATTTCAAATAACTAAAACAAACAACTAATCAATAATTACTGATATTGACTCTCAGGAAAGCTTATATTGAGATGCATTTTTCAGCCATCTCTCCCAGCCGTACCCAGAACACACAGTACCCATGTTGAGACATGGCGGTGACAGCATCATGCTTTGTGGATGTTTTTCTTTAGAAAACCTGAATATGAAGGGTGTGGGAAAAAAGGCTTTCATCTTCCAGGAGTATGACTACAGCAGGAGACTTAAAGCTGTAACTGCAGAAAAGGGATTTCTACAAAGTACTAACTCAGGAGAGCTGATTCCAAATGTACGACAGTTTTTAGGTTTCTATCAGTAAAATTTTTCACAGTCATGTCAAATTTTTTTCTACTTCCAAACTATGCCTTCTTTTGTGTTGATCCGGTTACATAAAATCCCAACAAAATGCACTGAAGGTCGTTAACATGACAAAATGTTTAAAATAAGTCAATACTTTGACAAGGCGATGTAACTTTAAAACAATTCTGTCGAATTCTTATGAGTTATCATTTAAATCATGAAAGCTGCATGATTTTTTTTTTGCATAATTGTTAGAACTGTCACTACAACATGACAAAATCTTTGAACAAATTGAGATCCTCTGTCTTTTCCCAGTGCTAACAAGAAACGACCAATGAGAGCCAGGAGGCGGGACCTAGAGCTGTCAATCAACTTCCGTGTGGCACTTCTCATCCCATCCTCTCACCCTTTATCCATTTGCTCCCTGCTACGCTGCAGCTAGCATAGCCTGTAGTGAATGCTATCCACGGTTATGGCCACTGATGATAGTGGATAAACGGTTTTCCTGTAACTATAAGTTGTTTCTCCACCATCGGCACATTTAGCAGCGAGTGCATAAAGTTGATTGACAGTGCTAGGACCCTCCTCCTGGCTCTGATGGGTCATTTTTGACCTGGAGGGTTTCATTTCTCCAGATGGCCACAGAAGCTCAGTGAAGAGGTGGAGGAGATCAATATGTTCACAGATTTGCACTGGTCAACCGCCAAAAAATTATCAGGAGGTTTTGCAACTGTTTTAGGGTCATATTGATGAGCTGAATCCACAAATCGCGTTAGTTTTGCTCAATCAGGTCAACTTTCTGAACTATGGAGCAACATGAGCATCAAAATTCATGACTTGTTCTCACATCTGGATCAGTTTCCTGAGAATCTGATCAATGAGTGATGAGCAGGAGGAGAGATTCTATCAGGACAGAAAGGAGACGGAGAATTTTACACAATGAAGACGTAATGTTCAATTCACATGAACTTACCATTATCGGTGTTTATTATTCAATTTACTGAAGTCCAAGTTTGTAACATTTAATTAATACACTCTGGTAGAAAACAGAAAAACTTTTTTGGATGAGAAATATTAACGGAAACGAACTGATAATGTCACAAAAATGTCATCAATTTAGTCAGAAGATCAGATTTGTCTAAATCAAATTAGAATAAAAACCTGACCTGGTTGAGAAAAATGGATGGATTTTCGGATTCAGTGGTACAAAATAGTCCTAATGCCGTTTAAAAAAAAAACATAACAAAAAACAAAAAAAAATTTTTTTTTGAAACTCAGTGTCATCTGTCTCATAAACTGTCACTCCAAATATGGAGTTTTTAAAAATAAAAGTTACAGCTGTAAGAATGAAATAACACATGGGTTAATTGACAGGACCGTGTGAAGGACAAGCTGGAACCGGTGGTCTTTTCCCTCAACGTAACGTTACCGGAACACGATGGCAATCCCAGAAGCATTGAGGATCTTTTCCCCACTAAAAGCCCAGAGCAGAAACTCACCCAACGAACTGAGGTACAGAACAACATCACTCATGTGACCTTTTATCCCCAACCTTATAAGTTAGCTGTGCGGTGTGACTAAAATGCTCTCCTGCCCTGCAGATAAACTTTCAGAAGGCGTGTGGCGTAGACAATAAATGCACCAGTAACCTGCAGCTGTCTGCAGAGTTTGCTCACGATAACGGAACCTTGGTCCCCAGGTAGACAAAAAACTGAACCAAAAAATCCTATTAGAACTCATCGTCTCTTTAAGACTAATGTTCTCGTGTTGCTCGTGTTCAGGAAGAAGCTCGTTCAGGTGCTCCAGTTCGACAAGAGTTTGAAAAGAATCAAGCTGCTGGTGGTGGTTACAAACTTTGACTCGTCTGGAAAGGCGGCGGAGGACGCCCACCTGGCCATGCTCAACGTCTCCATCCCCAACGCAATACAGTACTCTGGCGTCAGATCTGACGTAAGTCCACCAGGGGGCAGTAGAGCTCTGGGAAGCTTGCATGAGGGATCCGTAATTGCTGTTTAAAATGTTTTTTTTTCCCTTTTAAATTACAGGGATGTAAAAGAAAAAATGAAACAAGAACAAATAGAGTCACCTAAAGTCTCTGAGTCATACTTTCTTTTTTTTTTGTTTTCGACCATGGTCTGAGCAGAACCCTGACGTAGAATGCCGCTTTGATGTGACAGTCATGTGTGAGCTGGGGAATCCACTAAAGGCCAAAGAAAAGGTACATTTTTAATCTTTTTTTTTTCAGACTAACTTTCTAGTAAGCAAAGTTAGTCTGACAGTACCTCATTTTCACTTTTTGTCATATTTAAACATTTTATACAGTTAAACAAAAAGAAATCATTAATTGAAGTCCATATCATCCTGGACCTACAGGAATTGTCGCCTGTCCTTACTTTTTGTTCAGTTTCACTGGCTAGTAACAAAGATATTCCCTAAATAAAACCTTCCTGACATCAGCTAAAAGCTCTCAAAAAGTATCACGTCATTGTCTGATCTAGAGACATTAGAGAAGAGATGAAAAACAAAGTCCCTGCCATCTATCAGTGGAGAAGGGTTACAGCGGCGCTTCTGAGGCTTTGGGGCTGCAGCAGGAAACAGAAATCATCCATAAATGAAGAAAACATGGAACAATGTTGAACCTTCTGAAGAACAGCCTGCGTACCAACATTACTGCAATCAATCAGGAGGCCACAAAAAACCAAGAGCCACATCGAAAGCACCGCAGTCCAGGGTTATGATAGTTTTGAATTTTCCATTATAGTTTGGTTTTATTTTGATGACTTTTTGTTTGTCTAATTCATTTTAATTAGTTTTTAGATTATTTTTGCTAGTTTTCATTATTTACTGTTAGTTAAAACATTTTTTTGTTTTTATTACTTGTAGTTTTAGTTTTTTCATACTATAATTCATTTTATGTGTAGAATTCAAACAGATCAAAGTATTGTATTGTGGTTATCTATACATCGATGGGGCAATGAGAATTCAACAGAATATAACATTTTCAAAAAAATGTATTCAATTATTGTTGTGCCAGAAGTGATCCTGGAGTTTCATCGCTCGTAGCCGCCAGAGGAGTATAGAAGAATACTGTAATTTGACAACAGCTGATCTAAACTGTGTGGGTGGGGAAAAAAAGGATTTCACATTGATTTAAAAGGCCAATAAATAGATTCATAAACACAAAAACGAAGGATATTAGATCACTAATTTCAGTGTTTTAGTTCTATAAACACACAATCATTATAGTATTTCCCCATTAATTACCATTTTTATTTATTTATTATTTATTTCAGTAAACAAAAATGTCTTCTCAATTTCAGTTTGTGTTATTTTGTCTGTTTTAGTTAGCTGTAATAACCTTTCTGCAGGCCTCAGTTGAGGACTCCTAAGTGTTTTACAGTGCAGTTGGTATGAAGATGAGGGGGATAACATAACATGATGCAAAAAGATGGTTTTCCATAATACAAGCTTACTATTTTGGGTAACAGTAAGAACTATTACCCAAAACACACAATCAATCATCGCATCTGAAAGGCATAAAAATAAAAAAAAACAAACTAAGTCAAAGTTTGATTTTTGGTCCAACATTAAACTCTGCGATTAAAATGAGACAAAACAGCTAAATCTGGAGAAATCTTTTCAGGAGGTAAGCCCTTTTTGCGGCACATCTAATATATTTTCTGTCATTTCAGGTGTCGCTGCAGCTTTTATTCGAGACTTCGGGCATCGATCTGTACACGACAGCCATAGAGATTCAACTGATGCTGTCAACGTAAGGTCTCAATGCAGCAGCATCTAAATGCTCTGGTGTTCACTGAAGGCTGTAAGACGCTCATGGTCTTCAGTAGCTGCTTCTGATTCTGGTTCCTTTGTGTTGTAATGCCGTTGATCTGTTCAGTCTTAGTGAGCAGAGTGACCTGAGGCCGGCCACGGCAGCCCTGCAGATTGAAAGCATCATTAAACCCTCCTTTTTCCCGTGAGTGTGGTCTCCTCACAGCTCGTTATGTGCATAAACAGTGCCTTGCAAAGCTATAAATATGCTGTTAACCTTTCAACATTTTATCACATCACAACCACAAACTTCAAGGTATTTTGTTGGGATTTTATAACTACAGAAAAAAAAGGCTGTAGGTCATTGTTCAGTAGTGAAAAATGACCAATGGTTTTCAAAGGTCTTTTGTAAATAATAATCTGGTGTGAATTTTATCCAGCTCCCTCTTACCTCTAAATAAAATCCAGTGAAAAGCATCAAAGGTCACCCGATTAGCAAATATTAGGTTAGCTCCACTAATTCTTTAGTTGGCTTCTTAGCAGAGCGAAGTAAAAGGTTAGCTATGCTAACCCTAAAGCACTAATCATAAACATTGCTGGCGCTAAAGCACTATACCAACATGTTAGTTAGTGGAAGGTAATTCTGAAGTGCTAAATTCAACCAGGTAGATACCCACCATTTGTCAAATTTGACCCTCAACAGGGTCAAATTTGTGATTACATACCCACTTATGCATTTTCACTTCAGAACACTGTTCTTTGTAACAGAACTTTCCTCTTTTTGTTTTTTTTTTCAGTTGTATAATAAGTGAATATTGTTAACTCTGTCGCAGATTTTGCCTAGCTCACCATAGAAGGGCTTCAGTTAGGAAGAGCACAGGATATCAGTTTAAACTGTTTCCTGATGAACTATTGTCAATAACCAAAACTTCAACTGAGATGTCCAAATTTAGTCACATGAAAGTTTACAAAAAAGCCAAGTATATTAGAGCTTTAATTTATTCAGAAAAATTATTGGAGGGGAAGCTAAGTGCGCTAAATGTTTTCAGAGTTAGCAAAAATGGTAAAGTTCAAAACAAAAAGCTAGGCCATTAGCGAATTAGTAAAGGAGTGCCCACCACTGCAGTTCACCCATAGCGTTCATAAAATTTTAGTAAAATATACTGTAGTTTCTGGTTGTAGTGTCAAAAGGTTAAAGGTAATTTACAGTACAGAGCTGAACAAAGAAACTGTAGTTAACAACACTCCCTGTACACTGTGTAAAATTTTTCTTTGACTTGTTCAGGGAGGACTTTGAGGAGAAAACTAAATTTGGAGGGACAGTGAAGGGAGAGTATGCTATGCACAACACCAGTGACGCCGGCAGTCTGGTGGAGTTCACCTTGAATGTGAGTCACCTCCTCAACTGTATATTATATCTATAATATGTATGCTTTTCACCCACAGTTTCCTCATCCACACCCTGACTTTGAAGTAAAAAAATAAATTTATATTGTGTGGGAAAGAGAATTTTAATTGAGCCTTGTCTTGTGGTGTAAGCATGTCCAGGGGTGGATGCTTCAGCGTTTAACTCTTCTTTTTTTAGCCGAACTGCATCTGCTCGATGTTTTGAATATTGTTTTTGTAATCCTGGAAACTTTTGCCACCAGGTGAATATGCATGACGAGCCTCTGGGAGATATGGGGATCCTTGCCGTAGAGTTTGATTGGCCTTTTGAAGTCCCCAATGGCAAGTGGCTGCTGTACCTGACAAAGATTGTTGTTAATGGAGAATCAGAAATGGACTGCATCCCCGCCGGAGTGATCAACCCGCTTAACCTGACTGTAAGGTTCTGTTATGGCTTTGGTTTAAATACTAAGTAATTTCATGAATCTGTTGATATCTTTTGAGTTTTGACTGATCTTCCGGTGACAGCTAAGCTAAGAAAAGTAACCAAAAATATATTTTTAGTACAAACCAAAATAATCATTTTTGGCTACTCAAAGCAAATTTTCTCAGGTTGTTGTTATTATGCAAAGTGATCCCAGCGGTCCTCTTCCTCTCCAACTTGCCCAATCCACAAAAGTATCTTCCCATATAAGACCAGTGGTTATTGGCGGATTACACAGGAATATTGTTTGTTGGGTGTGTTTGTGAGGACTTTGTGACCTTTATTTACCGTGTTCAGGCAGGAAAGGTACAGAAAAAGAAGGGAGTAACAGACGCAGAACCTGGAAAGACTTTGGTAGAAAACTATTAGCCTCCTCTTAAGGGGTACCTGTCATATCATAGACAGTTACATAGATAATAGTTTCAGCTAACTGCTGATAGTTTTCACAACATTTTAAAAATGTTTTAGTGAAAAAACTCAAACATAAGCACCATGCTGACTTAAATGTACAGAGGAAGTTTTTTCGGGGGGGTGGGGGGGAAACCGAGAAGGCATGGCAGATTGGTGCAACCGGTAGGAAAACACTAATCATTAACGTGCCCAACAAACAGACCTAAAGAAAACCTCAAAGCTACAAAATAAAAATAATGAAGATCTGTAAGGAAAGGTACCAACATGGCACAAACAGCACTACTGCTCATATTCTTCCCCTGTAAGATTTGATGGGGTGCCTTAGTCCTAAACGTCCTCCATCATGCTATCACCACCAGGCTAATTTCCAAATGTTACAACCACACTGATATTAGCATGGTTCTCCCTTTAGCATGCTAACCTTTGGTTGCATGCTAAAGTAAACGTAAACATAATGCAATGAGGCTAATAAAATGGTGCTATACAAGAAAATGAAAAGTTTACTTTTGTCTTCAAAATATGTTTTTATTTTCATCTTTTATTTGTAGCTAAAAAGTACATAAGTGTTTAACTAGCTTAAGACCTCCAGGTAAATTTAGCCTACTTGGCTCTGCCCACTCATACACAACAATGTTTTTAGAACTGCAGTGAACTGAAGAAGTCTAAATGTTAGTGGTGAGTGGTGTTAAAATGGTCTCAGAGCCAAACCTCTGTTCAGAAATACTCTTAGGGGGAAAAAAAAACACAAACTGTGTCACCACATACCGACCAAAGAAATCCCCAAATAGAAGCTCACAGTGTCTGCAGCCGACATATAGGCAATGGAAATGATGCTGCTATTCTGAGATGAATTGTCATGAATGGTCCTGTTTTTATCACCACCAGTAATTACCAGCAGCACTCTGATGTAATGTCTCTGCTTTCCTGCTTTCTTTCATCCACCCTTCTCCCTGGAACGACTTCCAGTTGTCAGAGAGCCGACCCAGCCAAGCCAGGTCCAAACGGCAGACTGACGAAAACGACATGGAAGAAAAGATTCAACTCCATGTCGTTGAGCCACAGGCGGCAATCACCCTCCACCCTTCTCGGAAAAGCTACGTTTTGGTAAGCGATCAGTGGCAGGTTTCTTCATTTACCCTCATCTATTCAACAGATTATTAAGAATAGAGAATATATTTAAAAACTTAAATAAACACAATTAATTTATTAGAGGCAGTGTAGCGTTTTATTGCCATGTGGGTAGCTTGGCCTTTCAGAATGGGTGTCTTTAAATTATATAGGCAATAAAAATTCATTTCATCCGGACTTCAACAGAACAGATGGTGATACTCAAAGTATGCAAATGAACACTCAGCTGTTCATTCTTCTAATGACGAGTCTGAACCGACTGATGGGGAGACAGAAGCCAAGTATAAAAGACACTAGCTGTGCCTACAAATGTGCGTAAACGGCTTTCACAATCGCAGTGTTTCCATTAAATAAGAAAAACGAGCAAAATCACATGTGAATAAGTTTGTTCATGTGAACAGTCAGTCATCAACAATCATATCAATGATGGATGTAAGCAGTTACATGAGATATATTCATAATTCAGCCATAGTGCTAGCACTCATCATCTATCAGCCAATCAAAATTGTATCAAAGTTGCAATGGAAACACTTTTTCTGCATACGAGTCACATGATCAACAACCGGATGTTAATACTGGCGCAAACCACAAAGAAGAAGATGACAGAAAGTAGTAGGAGGATGTTGGTCTGACATATTTTTTAATGACACGTGAACAAACTTATTCATGTGCGATTTTTAATTGCGTTTCTTGCTGATTGGAAACACAGCAATTGTGAAATTGTGCTTTATTGACATTAACGGAATATAGACAAAGTTTTACGCACGTCTGTAATGGAAACACAGCAGGAGAGTCACTTTACTTCAGCTATCACAAAGTTTCTGGGATCCAACGTTACTGGCTGGGACCTTCAAAACCTTTTAAACCCTGAAAGAGGGTTAGATAAGGGTCCTTATCTAGACCTTCTCTAAGTTCCAGTGGGGTGAAAACACAATGAGCCTCTCACAACTATGGATACAGCTGGAAAATACGTTTCTTGGGTTTTACGAACAAAGAAGCAGAACTTATTTTCTAAAATTCCACTTAAAGTACGCCGTCTCGTCTGTTGGTGCTGATCCAATGTGTTTTTAATCAATTTCAAAGTCGGTGCAGATGTCGACCCGGATGTTTACAAACACTTAACACTTCCCTCTCACGCGCAGAGGCACCGCATGATGTTCCAGAGTCCGTCCGATCTGCAAAATGCCTTACTCAGCAGAATCTGATTCAGATAATAACATGTTGACAATGGTGCCCTCAACCTTGCTTGAATCTGACGTGCTGAAAGTCCCCAGGGCCCATGATCTCAACAGACCGACTTGCATGACACATGTCAAACTCAAGGCTCATACCCGGCCCACCGTAGCTATCCATGTCTCTCTCTAGACTCTAGAGGGCCACAAAAACACAACCTTTAATTTACCAATTGTCCCTCAATATTATTTTATCAATCAAATCAAAGTAGTTTTTAACTGTGATACACAATGTGATTCATGCACATATTTCTCATTAGCATAAAGTAAAAAATATTACTTTTTATAAAAAGCAAAAAAAATGTAATCTTAGAGCTTCAGTTTTTGTACTGAAAAACAAAAGTTTTGAATGATTCTTATTAAATTCTGCATTTAAAAAATGTGTTGTTACGTTTGTGTTGTTGTGAAAAAGCTTTGTCCTCCCTCTGTCCTGAAGGACTGCTCCGTGGGGACGGCGAGATGCGTGAAGTTCACCTGCCCTCTGCTCAACATGTCCAGGACGGCCAAGATTCGAGTCCGCTCTCGCTTGTGGAACAGCACCATGCTGGAGGTCCGCTGACCCGGCCAGATTCGCCCAAACCTTTCCACATGCTACATCTTTGATGTTTAGAGATTGTTGGGGTTTTTTTTTTTGCAATTGCAGGACTATCCCAATGCTCTGAACGTTCGAGTCAAAGTTCGTGCCACACTGAAGCTCATCACGGATAAACCAACCATCAAGATGGACACTATCGATCTGCCTGTACGTGTTGATGATGACGACAATGACACTGTCGATTACAGAAGTTTTATCATTTGTTTGTATCATTTCTTGTAGCTCACAGTGTATATAGAGCCAGAGGAAAGTGTGGAGATACCCTACGAGCTCCCGCTGTGGATCATCATCTCTGCAGCTGTAGCAGGACTTTTGCTTCTAGGAATCATCATCCTTATCATGTGGAAGGTGAGACGACTCTGGGTTTTAAATGACACTCTACAAAGTTCCATGTTATTTTATGTTATGTTATGTTATGTTATGTTATGTTATGTTATGTTATGTTATGTTATGTTATGTTATGACACTATTGTTGTTGCCTATTTATTTCAAAAGGGACAAAGCACATCACATAATATACCAGATTGTTATTTATTCATTTTTTTCTCTTACCTGCACCAGTAAAGCTTTTAAATATCTATACCTATTTATAGGCACACTTCTAGTTTTTTTGTTTTTGTTTTTTTTCTGTGTACTCCGGTAGCCAAGCAACGACATTTCATTGACACTGTTGTGTCTTTGTGCAGTGACAACAAAGTCTGAAGTCTAATTAGTCATAAGAATCACATGATTTAGCAGCCATACTTTTAAGTCAGTAGATGACGATGTTTTAGACTCGGATGTTCTTACGTTCTATGATATTTCATTGAGAAGCGAACAGTTCACTGGAAATGAGTTCTGACCAAATGGACTACCAACCGTAACAGATTCATTTGACTGATCATTGTTCTAACCTTCCTCCTGTAACCGCTGCCCCCGTTCTACCCCCCAAACAGTGTGGGTTCTTCCAGAGGGCTAGCAGGAGGGAGATGTATGAGGCCAAAGCCCAGAAGGCTGAGATGAAGATCCAGCCCTCAGAGACAGAAAAGATGATTGAGGACTACTAAGGCCTCCATGTGTTTTCCCGACAGCACTCACCAATGGGGCCTTTGGGTAAAGACACCCCTCAGAACTGATCTTGCTTTGTTACAGTGCTGGGCAGACAGAATAAAACCCCTTTTTTTTTTTTTTTTACATTTTGGTAAACAACAACCACAAACAATGTTTTGGAATTTTAGAATTAATAAACCAACATAAAGTTGAGTAAAATTGTGAGGTGAAAGGAAAAATATGATACATTTTCAATTCTTCCAATAGATTCTCAAATTGATTTAGGCCTTGACTTTGACTATGCCATTCTACCATGAGTAGGCTTTGATTTGAACCACTCCCATCCAGCTCTGACTGTATGTTCAGACTTGCTGGAAGGTGAGTCTTCACTTTTGGTCTTTTGGACCCTCTAACAGCTCCATCCATCTTCTCTTCAACTCCAGCTTGAGTAACCTGGTCACTGATTGGTTGAACCAGAGAGAGCGGAGAGAGGATGATGTTAGCGTCTGCTGTGATGCTAAGACGGTTTTTGCTTTATTAATGCATGCTAAGGCATGTCTGGTGCTTTAACTTCTAAAATGAACGGGTAAGTGTCATTAGTCTCAGGTCCTCACAGATTTCAGCTATTTGCAGGTGTTTCTGGTTGCTAACCTCTGCAAATCCTGGGACTGTATTGGTGCTTTAATAATTAAAAACTAAATATTAAAAACTTAGCAAGTTTTCTGGGGAAAACACTGCATGCCAGAACTACTCCAATCTTCACTGGTTCTCATTTAGGGGTATTAGAGTAAAGCTGGCAGACTACCAATTGGAAACATACCTTTTGGATTTGTAATTTACAAAAGTAGAACATATAATCATTGAACACCATGAATTATTTCCCTTTCACTTCTCAATTATGTGCCCCTGTGTGTTGGTCATAACAAATCTGAACAAGACATGTTTGTGGTTTTAAGGGGACAAAATGTAAAAACGTTCTTGAGTTGTGAATACTTTTGCAAGGCACTGTAGTTCTAATAATCTCAGGTGAGGCTCCTTTCCCCACTGAGCTGTCTGTCCCCTCAGCTTCTAGCTATTCTAACTACTAAATCTTCCAACTTTCTTTCAGGCAGATTAAATAGACTTCCCTCTTGACTCTGGGTCCTGTTCTTCTCTTTTCTCTCCTTCTTCTCCAGTAGGCCGTCGCTGCTAACAACCTGTTTTTCCGCAGCCTTGTAATCCGTAATCTCCTCTGTCGTTAATCCCGTCTCTCCTGTCGTTTCTGCTCATCTTTACAGCCTTTTCTAAGTGTATTTATATTTCTGCTGCTTTTCCTCCGTCTTGCTAGCTTGGGTTCTTCAAGCGAGCCATCTACTACCGGGTAATGCCAAAGCACCGTGGCGTGAGAATTCGCAGAGCTGAACGCTATCAGTTCAATCTGGGATTTCAGCCAGAGGAGCCACAGAAAAAGTACTGGATGACCAGCTGGACAGAAATGCAGCATTGCTACTACTGATGCCTTTGAACCCCTCACTGCCACAGAGAACACTGGGCCTTACTGGGCCTTAATGGGCCTTACTGGGTCTGACTGGGCCTAACTGGGCCTGACTCGGCTGCAGGGACTTAAGTGCATGGACCTACTGTGGACGGTGCATTTCCTGTTTTATTTTGTTTTTTTCAATTAGTATTCCATTTCCTGAACTTTTTCTGTGCAATATGCTGAACATTTGGAGAGATTGTAATTTGTTAAGTATTTTTTGTTGAATGCAGTGTTGTACACTGAAATCCATGTTGCATCCAGAGGTAAACTTTTGTTGTGTTTTTAGGTATTAATGTGTTAAATCTGCATGTAACTTTTCATCTTTTTTAAATATGTTTCTTTGGTTTTTGTTCAGTCTCTCAACATCACTTTGTGTGAAGCCCCCTAAAGGACATGGGGGAAAATGTTTTGTGTGTTACCTTGCAGAGGTATTGCATTCACACACAATAAGTTTTTAGTGTATTTAGTAGTCAGATCATGAGGCATCCTGAATACTGAAATTAATTATCTAAAGTTTATATCTTTTTTTTTTCTTTTTCAGATTAATGCGCCAGGTTTCCATTTTTACTTTAAACAAAAACTTTCTGTCATAATGGAAAGAAAAAAATACATCCAGACTTTTGACTAATTTTGAGTTATCACGGGGTGTTACTAGCATCTGATAGTCGTTTTCATGTGCAGTCCTGATTTTAGATCAATTTTCAACCAATTTTTATACCAAAGAGTTTAGAACATATAAATTCGTTTTCACTCAGGATCTTTAAAGGTGTTCTTATATACAAATTTAAATTGGGTGTATTTATTGTGAGGGAACACACAATCTGAGGGAATGCAATACTTTTACGAGGTAACACATAAGAAAAAACGTCCCTTATGTCCCTTAGGAGGCTCCGTACTTTTGTGCATTGTTATTGTTTTCTTTTATACAACCTCCAAACAGGTCTTGGAGATCTAGATTTTATATTTTGACAATATCCACTCCGTTATGAGTTGTTGACTGTCTTTGTTTGAATGTCAATGTTGGAAAAGCATCACAAAGTCTGATAATCGTCAGATGCAGGATAATTTTTGTTATATTTCTGGTTTTATATTGCTTATATCACTCACATTTTAATTGTCCCTCATAATTTCCACATCAGGGTAAATCGGCAGATTACACTTGATTGTTAATTTATTGCACCATGCTGAGCTAACACAATAAACAGATGCTATGTTGATATCTTATGCATCTCAAACGGGGAGTCTGAACACTGGAAATGCTATTTGATTGTAAGGGTGTGGATGAAATTGTACATAATAACAAGTTAAATTGACGAATGAAAGCACGTTTCTGGCTTTTGCTCTCGTTTTTCCATATGAAACTGTTGACCAACACTGGAACCATGAATTTCAACTGCAGCACAGGACAAATAGACAATGGTTTTTATCTGTGATAAAATGTCCCTTGGAAAAGTTAGACTACGATAAAATTTCTGAATTAATTTTTCACCTTTAATGTCTAACTGCCAGAGATGGGAATAAATTTGGGAGCAGCATCTTGAGGTTCAAAACAAGAAATCATTCTCATTTTAATGAGATATTAATCTTATGTTGATTTTGATATAAATCTCATATCTTCTAGTCTAAAAAAGAAAGGCGTTCACAGTAAATACCTCTTGGGATGTTTAAATATCTAGAAGAAATGGTGAGAAGAAGGATTCAGAGAGAACCCTTTATGCTTTTTAAGAAGTCGTAAACTGTCAGAGGAGCGTATTTTATATACAAAAATTAGAAACTTTCTCACTATAATACTTTTTATGTGTCGCTATTATGTGAAAGTTACTGCTCCTGCCTAGTTCTGGCAAAATATAAATATTACCCATATATTGTACAATTTATTTGATAAATACATTGCTAAAAAAAATAAATAAAAAAATAAGATGATTCACTCTGGTTTTCTAACTGTGCACACCCTTAAATTAATACTTTGCTAAAGCGCCACATCCATTTATTTAAAAGTGATCTTGGATAAGCCTTCTGTTTATCCAAGCTATCTGTGCAAACAGTTTACTTTTGACATTTCTAGAAGCTTGTCGCTATGCTAAGCCCTTTGACTATGCTAAGCCAAGTTTTGCAGTCTGCTGTTACTGCTTTTCTTTACTGAAATGCAATTGGCCACACCCTCACAAGAAGGGGAACCAATCACAGTCGCCACTCACAGCTGGGATTTGGAGTTACGTCATCTTCCTAAAGTGTCGCGAGCTCACCTCCGCCTTTGGTTCAAACAAAATGGACCTGACCAAGCTCCTCCCAGAAACGCCCCTCGAAAGTCCCACGTGACTACATGTCTCACAAGCAAAGCCTCGCGGTGCTTAGCTTCTATGTGTAAACATGGTATTTTTCATTTCGACTGACTCTCTGCAGAGTATTTCTGAGTCGATTAGTGTAGCATTTCTGCCGGATTTTCAAAAAATATCAGCCACGACAATGGACAGGGGAACCAACAAGTTCATGTCATCTTTTTTGGACGACATCAAGGTGTTTTAGCCATGCAATGCCTCCAACATTGTGCGAAAAGCTACCGGTCGATGAGAAAAACAGCAGATACTCACACCCTCAGCATAAATATAGCTGTGGACAAGATCACTGACGCCTATTGTTCTTGCAAGGCTGGGTAAATCGGGCATTCATGGTTTATAGGGTTTGAATGTGACTAGGCCCTATACACGGTACTCGGTGCTAGCGTGGCTAACACGATTACAGTTTAGTAAAACGCCTTTTCAGGTAAAATAAAATCTTTAATGTATGTCAGATACTGTACACATTGCATATTGATCTGTTCAGCTAACGTAAGACTGTAACAGACAGGCTTCAAGGTGCAAAAGTTGTATCGGTACTGCCATTATGCTGTACTTGGCTAAAAGGTTTTCATAATGGATGTGTTTATTATTGACTCTTTTTTTCATTCACTAAACACAAAGAAAGCAAATCAATAATTCTTACACCAGCAGACACTCCTTTGTTCTTATTGATCCTACGACGGTTGAGCTGCAAATGCGGTTGTGCACAAGCTTTGATCCAAGCAAGACATTCCGTTTCAGATTTTGGAAATCTGTGAATTTTAGTTCCACAAACACGATCAGGATACCTGACATCGCCTGTACAGATACCCCACTGACAGTGGAGAACCATTCTTTTTCGAGACCTGACGCAAAAACTTTCTGCCGGTCTGCTAGTCCACAAGCATGTATTTACTACAGTAGCTTGCGTTTGTGAGACGGTCAAGCACGTGGTAGCTGTGCTGTGACGTAAAATGGGCATTAGCCAATGAAACGCGGCCCCTGTGGTAAGGTCCATGGGCTCTTTGCACGTACGGCGTTGACGTCACATCTGCATGAGCCAATGCGGCTCACTTGTTTCCGCTTTGCGTTACTACTACAGCTAGAAAAGACAAGTTGTATTTCAGACGCAAAAAAAAGCAATACTATGAACTTTGTTGTCTTCCTAATATAATGGGCTTTTAAACTTTCATTAATTTCCAAGCGTTCCTGAATTAAGAAATCAGTGGCTTGTAAATATTCGTTGCTACCAGTTAAAGCTAACGCCGCACAGCCATGTTTGCAGCCTTTCACTTCACTCCGGATCAGCTTCTTCAGCCTAAAAAGGAATCACTCCTGTATTCAGCCTGAAAGAGCCAGTGTATGGGAACGAGAGAGCAGACCAGAACCAGACACCCCAGCAACTGATCCGCCTGTCCATACTGCTGTAAACACCGTCCTATTCACCAGAAACATGCAAAGGTAATAAAACGAAATAACACGGAGACATTAAGCAACACGGTCATATTTTTTCTAAAAGCAACAACTTTGAACCTGAACAGTCAGCTAAACCAGATCTCTGACACCAGAGCTGCACTACTGTTAAGCTATGAGGCTTGTGCTTTGTCATGCTTCGGAAGTAAAAAGCCCGAACCGTAACCTCCCCATTAGTCTCTGACACTAACGACGATAAACACACACAGTATACATGAAAATAAAGTAAAAACATTGTCCGTTAGAATGTTTAGATACTTAAATAGCACATTTTTACAAGAACAATGTCTGAGAATATTGCCTACTAGCATAAGCTAAGGTTAATGTTAGCCACAAAGTTAAAGAAAGTAAAACTCACCTTCGTGTCAGTGAATGTATAAAGAGGCGTACATCTTGAAACCGTTATTTGTTGGGGCTTCAGATCGATGTACAAGCACCTAGTCTAAAATGTAATTTTCAATAGATCGGAAACAACCGAGCCGCTTTTCCCCGAATGCGGAAGCTCATCAGCTTCCGCATTCGGGGAAAAGCGGCTCGGTTGCAAAGAGCCCATTCGGCAGTGGAGGAGGTTGGGTTAAGTCAAGCGGAGAAACCAGCACACTCATGACCATGTCTTAGCTTCATAAGCTTTTCTGCCAGTGTTGCTGTTTGTGGAGAGATAAAAAAATCTCTTCTGTTTTTTTCTCCCTTTTTAAAAAAATAGATTTTATTGGATTTTTATATTGAAGTTTTCACAGATGGTGTAGACTTTGTGTAGCAGAGTGGTTTTAGCAAGTTCCAAGGTTCTGCAAAAGCACTCAGAAAACAACACAGCATCGTTCTGACATCAGAAAATATAGCTTGTAATTTTGAATACTTTAATATTTTCAAAAGTCATTAACTTGAGGAAACTTTTGACAGAGCAACTTTTACTTGTAGTTGAATAAGAATATCTTAATAAGTAGTTGAGTTGAATATTTTGTCCGCCACTGGTCACAGCAGACCGGAGCACCACTTGCTACTGACAAATCTCCAATTAGCATATCACAGCTCGACTTGTTAATATTCTGTACAAGTTCTACAAATATCTCAGTTGTGGGGAGCCTCAGTTTTCCACTGTTCTGTTTGGGTAACCCCCACACATTTTCTGCCAGATTTAGTTCTAAAGCTTCCTCTGGTGAAGCCAGATTTATTTTTATTTATTTATTTTAGATCCACCTCGACCGCCAATATCACTAAAGAATGAATTCCATTTTCATTTTTCCAAGTAGACAACTGAAAGTTTTGGGATCAAAAATAGTTGGTATTTCAATTTGTTTATAATTTCCTCCATTTTGATTAAAAACTCTCGTTTCAACTAAAGAAAAGCTTTGTGCTTGTTTTTGTGATAAACTTGCCTCTTGGTATTTTGGTCAAAAGTTCAACTTTTGGTTTCAGAAAATCATGACACATTTTCCCCACAAGGTTTTGAGAGGTTTTTAGAAAGATGCAGATATATTGTTAGAATACATTTTTTGTACCATTTTCCTGACTGATACCTTTACATATTGATATCATTTAGATTCTTTGCATCCCGAAATCGTCCAAAAGGCAAAAATAAGCAAACATCCTCTAGATGAGCTGAAGGCAGAATTCAATCTCTTTATTACAGAAATAAAATCAGATATTAAAACATATTTAAACAATGAAAGACATACATTTTAAAAACATTTCCTATTTCATACTTAAATATTACAAATAAATTACAACTGATGTCTTTTTGCATTGCCAGACAATAATAAATTGAATACAAGCCTATAGAGTAAATATACAAATGATCAACCAGAAAAGTTTTTTTTTTTTTACAGTGTGAAATAAAACTAGTTCCATGGTCAGATTTTTTTATTCTTTATTCGAGGCAGGTTGCATCTTTTAAAATAAACGACTTAAGAAAATTACCTATAGCTATATTTTACAAAAGTTCAAATGCACTTAAAAAAATTTAATATTTTTCAGAGAAACAAAGTCAAAATAAATCTACATATCCAATGAACTATTTTTCCCCATTGTCCACACGCAGTTTTTAAATGTGCCCACTATTTATATATACACATTTCTTTATTTCTTGTAATATATTATTTGTTACATCAAATTATTTTGAGTGTATTCATAACAGGTAAGAACAAAATGTCACATTTTGAACAACATAAGCATAAACTTGTCCACTTCTGGTAAAGTACACATTAGAAATATTAAAACATATTTATCATGAATCCAATTGTTAATATTCAACTTACAGAACTACTTTGAAGTAAAAGGAGTGTTTAAGATCAAAACTAGATAACTTCTATGCCTTATTACCATAAAACATCCCAAAAATAAATACAAAACCATCAGTGAAATGCCAGATTTTTCTTTTTTATTAAAGATATACTTCTTGGATAGTATAAAAACATTTAACATTAGTTCTGATTTATATAAACTGACAAAGCAGTTTGAGATTCCTGACATTCAGAGTCATCTTTCAGTGTGAAAAAAAAGAAAAGGAATAGTGAACTGTACAGGAAAAAATGTGCTCTGACGTTCTGCAGCTCTTCACATTGAGGTTGGCTTTGTGGTTGCTACGATAAAATCAGCCCAGACTTACAGTACTTCTAGTCCTTTTGCTTGAGCTCCATCATGGATAAGGACTTATTACGCTTCTTGGACTTCCTGTATCTGTAGGCGAGATGGATGATGACCAACAGGAAAGCCAGGCTGATTGATAGCAGTAACCACTGACCAGCTTTGGCAGCGGTCTTGTCCACTTTTAGTCCCAGGAACTCAACTTTCCCATCATCATTCGTTGTAACTTCACCTATATCTAAAAGACACACGTAAAGCTAATAATTAATGAAAATATCACATTTTATGTAGATTACCAAGCAGTGGACTCTCGACTACTTGGAGAAGTTTGTCATAAATTTAGCATTCTGTTTGTTTTGACCTTCTCCCAGTAAGAATTAAGGATCCATCAAACTAATTTTTTTCACTTCCGATACAGATATCTGAGGCTTAGAGAAACAGAGCAGAACTGACTTGAAATGTTTCCCAGAAAACAGACATAAAAATACTGAGTTACAAATGTATTTGATAACTGTGCACAAGTACAGCATAATTAAATACAATAACTTCTAAAGCTTGGTCAAACATGTAAACACAACAGAACTTTAATTTGCTCAGTCATTGTAATTAGGGGTAGGGGTGCACTGATGGCAGTTTTCTGGACAAAATGTTGTTAAATATAGCAAAAAAGTTGTTACGTTGGCAGCAGTGGGTTGACTTTTGTCCACCCACTGTTAGTAGTTCTGCACTACTTTGTGTTGGTCCAACACACACAATCCCAACTAGATACACTGAGTTTTTTTATGATGCAACAAAATCAGTTCAATCTCCATGCACTTTTCTCAGCAGGAAGATGCCTGACTGAATAATGCCATCTTGAATGCTGATGAGTCAGCATACAAGATGGCATTATTCAGTCAGTCACACTCACTGAACACTGCGGTTGTTTGTGTGTGAATGCCTGAATGCATCGATCATACCTGAAGGTCTCCAGTTATAGTCGGGCCACCCACGGACCTCGTTGTTCTTATTGTTCTGCTCCTCCAGCCATGTGATGAGAGGTTGGAAGTACTGCATGAGAGGCTGGGCACTCATCTTGGACTGACCCGTGATCATGGCCATGGCTTCCGGCCACGGCTTACTATAACCGAGCCGCATCACATCCCTGCAAGCGGTGACAGCCAAAGCAGAGATCAGGAAGAGGAAGATGAAGGGTTTGTTGTTGAAAATGTTGTGGTTTGTACTTTTTCACACAAGGCCAGGCAAGTTAGGATGGTCTTTTCCCATACTGCTTTTGAATTCACTCTAGTTCTGTTTATTTAATACGGTAATTAGTTCACTCTGAAACATGAATTACTTCTTCACATCACTCCATCTTCTCTCCAGCCGTCAAGAGAAGACGATCCTAGAGCAAGGGCGTCAAACTCATTTTCAGTTTGAGCCACATGAAGATCACGGATGTCCTTAAAGGGCAGGTCGTGTCCGAAAGTATTGCTAAAACCGTCTAGCCCATTAGCCCTCTCTTTTGAATGAGTACTTCTTAAAATTAAACATTGGACGTCATTTCAGACTGATGTATATGGATAAGAATTGCTTTGATTGGTTTCATAAAATAATATCATTACCTTCCTAATTTAATTGCCTAAATCATATTTTGCCAAAAGATGATTTAAGCAAAAAAAATTTAAAAAATAACTTAATTTAGGAAGGTGACAATATTTAAGAACACAACTGGCCTTTTTTTAAGTACTATTTTTTTTTTTCAGGTAGATACTGTCTGGAAAACACATGATAACTTTTTATGGCCCACCATAAAATCTACAGTGGGCCAGATTAGATCCCCAGGCCTTGAGTTTGACACGTGCTATAAAATAATCTGTAGGATTCAGAGCACACTAACCCCAGCAGCTTCCCAGCTTCTTTGGATTGGTAGATATCACATGTGTGCAGAGGCCCATTATGCTTAGCTGCGTCACACAGAGCTTTGTGGAACTGAAACTGGATGACGAAGCTGACGAAGTACCTGAAAAATATGAAAATATGCACTTAAAGGATTATGCTTAACCGCCAAGTCATGCGTACAATGTGCAAGTCCTATTTTCTTATCTATTTATAGCTGGAGCATGAGCATGTCAAAGCATTTATCAAGCTAGCTGTCTCATTTGCTTTGCAAACGCAGCACTACCGGACGTATGGCACGCTCGCAGGGATGTGGAACTTTGCGCCCGGGTCAAAGTCATCCTCTGTGCGGGTTACAGGGGGGCACAGGCCCTGGTACTTCAGTCTGCAATAAACAAACATCATTTACAAATTTGATTGTTAATGGAGAATCAACCACTTTATGATGAGCAATTACGATAACAGGCACGTTTTATAACTGAAGTTTTTCACCTGAGGTTCCACCACTCTTTATTATAATCTGACGATGGGATGCGTCCGTCGAAGACCTTCCACCTCCACTGGTCCATCAGGTAGCCAAAAGGCAGGAAGGCAATTTTGTCCAACGCCATGCTCATCAAAAAGTTGATGTCACTCTCTGCACAAGAGTGAGACATTTATTACTTAGAAACAAACCAAAAGCAAAAAACAAATGCATTGCTCTTATCGTGGCTCACCGTGGTTACTCTCCACTTTGTCCAGGAGCCCGATGCTCTGCAGATGTTTGGGCGTGGAGACGGACAGCGCGAGAACGTCTCCGATGGCTTCGTGGAAGCCTGGGTTAGCACCAGTGCGGAATGAAACAGGCTGGTCTTTGTACTGCAGGAAGTACTGCACATGGCCCATCTCATGGTGCACAGTGATCAGGTCATCCATAGTCACAACGGTGCACTGTTTTATCCTGGAAACACAAGCAGACACACAATTACAGTTCAGCCTTAAAATCATTTCTTAAAGCTCCAAAGGAGCCACAGGAAACTGAAACCACAATACAGAAACACTCACTTCTATACTCTCTCCTGAACTTCACAGGAAAAAGAAGGAAGTCAGACAGATAAAAGGAAAGAGGGTTGCCAGTAAGATGAATACCAGATGTTTTCCCAATTTGCACTTCCTAAATGTATTTGCTTGCATGTTATCACTCTTCCTAAGCTTACCTCCTTAGTAACGTTATCTAAGTACTCTTAATTTCTCTTCATACCTAAGACTAAAAAATGTCTCTGACAAAGCTAGTCAGTAGCTGCGTTTCCATTAACCCTAAAATAGCAAAAATTGAAACTATGAAAATAAATGTGCGTAACACGCCAATTAGGAAAAAGTTTTTGTGCTAGAATACAGTGGTTTTTTGTCCATATTAAAATAGATGTAATTCACAAAACTGTAATGGAAACACTTTTTTGCATCACATGAATCACATAAAAAGTTATGCATCATTTCAACATATTGAATCCTTAACTCTTCTGTAAAATGGCTAACTACAATTTCGCCCAAAATGCCAAATACGTAGCTGTTCCCAAGTAGGCGGGGCTTGTTGCTCCAACACCTGAATAAGACGTGGACGTCTCCTCTGATTGGCTGATGGATGAGCATTTGGCACCCTGGCTGAATTGTGAATATACCTCATCTGTCGCTGCCATGACTTTTAATGACTTATTCATATAACGTGAATAAGCATGAACGTGCTTATTCACATTTATTTTAATATATAATGGAAAAACAGCAACTGCAAAATTGTGTTTGTTCAAAATTAGCAGAATACAAACAAAGATGTGTCCACTTAGCAGCTACTAACTTGGTTGGTCAGGTTTTTACGTTGTTTTTAGGCTGGAAACTCTATCAGATCTAGCAACCCTGGAATCACTGGGCTGGGAATCACTGCTGTAAGATCTTTAAAGAAAAAGAAAAATCTAACAAGAGTTCAACCTGAAGTCCTTTCGGTTAAAGAAATCCCACGCAGAGGCATGGCACACCACCTGGCGTCCGTCAGTCGGCTTCTCCAGCATGGATTTGTCCCAGAACTCTTGTGGCATTGGCAGTAGACCCAGGGAGGTGAAAAACCTGTCCGATTCCTGAAACATCCTGGTTGCATTCCAGCCCTGAACAAGAACAGCATTGCCTGCACTGACTGTGACATTTTCTCTGGGAATTCAATAGAGGCTTTAACGTACAGAGGAACCAACAGACGGTCTTTGTTTTATGATCTTATGATCATTATGTTCTGTATATTTTGTGCATTTATTTACCTGCGCCACCATAGCTGGTGTGGCATCGACTTGTGTGGCATCTGGATAAGGCAAAACTAAATCCATGATTCCAGACCATGACTGAGCCCACATGTTGCCTGAAATGTTGAAGCAGAATAGCAGCACTTTTTATGTCAAAGACTAAGAGGTTAGGGAGCAGGTCACTCTGCCGTGTCGCTGTTTAACCATGTGGGATTGTGACTGAGTCCATGTGGAACTGTCACACACATTCTCACGCTTTATGCCTCTAAAAGAAAATTTGATCTAGCTGAAATCCAAAGGCATCTGCAGCCAAAGACAGCATATGAATGGGGTTTACTCCCATATAAAAAAGGAGAGTTGTGGCTGTAGAGTTAGAATTCCAAGGATTTTGCCAGAGAGGGATTTTTCCTGCCCTTGCTTGACGTTATTCTCCACACTACCCTACTACAATGAAAACATGAAGCCGGTGCAAAAGCCAAGCTACTGATACATTGTGCATATGATTTTCAACCAAAAAGCTCTACACTTACCCAACAAGTGAGCAGGGATGGGCCCCTTTAAGTTGATGTTATCTGAGCCATACTTTTTGTAAAGAGCCCTTCGAACGTAGGCGTGTACGTTGAGATAGAGCGGCTCCAGTTCCTTCCACAAAGCCTCCAGGTCCTCTTCAAAGGTTGGGGTTTCATACAGGGACCGCCAGAAAGCCCCGTTGTCAGAATGCCCTGTAAACGGCACCGGAGGTTAACACAGGTGTATTTAAAGTGGCACTTTTGCCTCACAGTTTTGCTCTACATTCCTCATCAAGTCGACGGGGTTATGGGTTAACCCACTTTTCCCTGACCGCACTCGCCTGAAGCTGAGATTTATTTGAACTGCTTAAGCAAAAATAGTTATTGTGGAGGAGTGTTAAGCTCAGTTCTGAGGTTTTTAACAGCTGAATAACTTTAAGCTGCAAAAGATGCAGAATAATTCTGTTGTAAATGTTCTCTTATCAGAAAATATCACTTTCCTTCTGTAAATATAGTTTACTTTAGCACACACACATAAAATATGAATAGACAGATATTCTTGTTCTGCTTAATGTTATTAATAGTGAATCCTAAATATACTTTAAGATCAAATGCCAAATGTATTTACAGTTTAGGTTTTCATAAACAACAGATTAGTTGGTTTTTAGCCCTAGCTTTCAACAATTTTCTCTGAACCAGCATTTCCACACTTTGCCAATTTGTGCCAATTGCTAACATAGCTTGTGTTAGCTCGGCACATATTGGCATAAACAACACAGGATGATTCCTGTATTCTGGTTCTGCTAAGAAGTTAGCACCGTCTTCTCTGTTTCCCAGTTGGAGCAATATGGTGCATGCATTAATTATTCAGAATTTTTCATCAAAATAAAGAAAATATACACCAGTTTCTGTGTTAAAACTTCATAACTGACAAAGGGTTACTTTTGTTTTACCAAGATTGACAACTTTTAAAAACCAGTAAAACCTTGGAAAATTTAGCATACAGGTTAATTATCAGTGCCACTGAAAACTTTTTTTATGCATTAAAAAGTCCAAACATCTGCAGCGTTAAGGAACACAGTTTAAGACACCAGTCTAACATTCTGCATTCACCCATTGTTTATATTTGTCAGCATTCATTTAAATTACATTCCCTGCCTCTAAGGCAACCTGGAAAGCATTTCCTGCTGGAGAGGGAACGAGGGAATTGTACATGTAGGGTAAAATTAGATCCACATGACATACCATTGAGTGTTGCAGCCTTATTGACCAGTTCAACATATCTCTTATAATCGTCACGAATTACTTTGCCAGCAGCATCTCTCCATCCTTTCCAGGCAAACAACAGTTCATCATAATCCCTGGACTCTGCCATGATTTTCTGGAGATCTGAAAACAGAAAGTTATATTTTATTACTACCTATCATGATTAACTAATTAGTTCTACACTTAGCATAAATTTAATCTCTAAATGTTTCTAATTAAGTTGAAAAATTCTTAACTTTACCTGGATCCAGTGGATGACATTTGCCATCTGCCCTACAAACTTCTGCCACACTATATTTGGTCTCCATGCTAGACGTAATATTATTTAACTGCAAAAATAAAAAATAGATGAAACGTCAAATTTTCCCAATCATACAGAAATGAACAAATGAAAATAGCTAATAAAAAAAAAAATAAATAAATAAAATAAAAATTATATATATATATATATATATATATATATATATATATATATATATATATATATATATATATATATATATATATATATATATATATATATATATATATATATATATATATAGGCTGCACAGTGGCGCAGTTGGTAGAGCTGTTGCCTTGCAGCAAGAAGGTTCTGGGTTCGATTCCCGGCCTGGGGTCTTTCTGCATGGAGTTTGCATGTTCTCCCTGTGCGTGTGTGGGTTTTCTCCGGGTACTCCGGTTTCCTCCCACAGTCTAAAAACATGACTGTCAGGTTAATTGGCCTCTCCAAATTGCCCCTAGGTGTGAGTGTGTGTGTGCATGGTTGTGTGTCCTGTCTGTCTCTGTGTTGCCCTGCGACAGACTGGGTGTACCCTGCCTCTCGCCCGAAACGTTGGCTGGAGATGGGCACCAGCAACCCTCCCGACCCCACTGAGGGAAAAAGGGTGCAAGAAAATGGATGGATGGATATATATATATATATAAATTAAAGTTGTTGTCAGAAAACAGTATGAATGTCATGTTTTTAGGAGAACCAGCAGTAAAATAAGCTCTGTGTTTGTCATGTCAGCCTTGGGGGGCTGAACTGTAACAAATCTGTAAATCTGTCCTGTCTTCAGATACTTTATCAGAGCGTTAGGTGCATTTCCAGCATTATATTATATATTGGCAAGATGAATTCATTCCGTTCCCACCTCTTCCAGTTCTTCAGTAAGCAGCGCTGCCTTCTCAAGGTCACTGAGTTTTTTGATGATGCGTTTGACCGAGGGGTCCTGGAAGTCAGAGGTGTCGTACTGGCGAGCCTTCCGGCCGTACTCCAGGGTGTGAGCCGCCATCTCCAGGTCCTTCTTAAGCTGGAGAACAACAAACACTTGGTCATTAAGACTGAAGAATAAGATGGATTACTGCCAGAGGATGCCCCAAAACATGAGTTTGTAACATTTAATTAATACACTCTGTTAGAAAATATTTTTTTCTCCTAAAACCTTTTTTGGATGAGAGATATTAACAGAAATGAACTGATAATGTCACAAAAGTTTAATCAATAGTTAGATCAGATGTCTCTAAATAAAATTTGTATAATAACTTGACCTGATTGAGAAAAATGGATGTTATCTTTTAATTCAGCGGTGCAAAGTAGTCCTAATTCAGTTGATAAAACTTAGACAACTTCCAAGTGATCGGTGTTCACATGCACTAAAGATGACAGCGGCAGTAGAGCAGCCGAGGTGACGTTCTGTTGCCCTCACCACTTCCTGGTTATTAGCTTCAGTGATGTCCGTGTTGTACTTCCAGCTGGCCTCAGTGTAGGCATTCCACACTATTTCAACTGTGCTGTTGTATTCATCCAGAAACTGCTTTGCATCAAGCTCGTCTGTATTCTTGTCTGTTAAGAGAAGAATCACAGTCAGCTGAGAGAGTAAATACTCTATTGGGCTTTTAATGTCCTCACACTTCAGCATTACCAATATCTTCAGGGTAGCCTTCAGGGATGGGTGGGACCCAGTTGAATTCAGGCCATCCCAGGGTCTCATCCACATTTTGTTGTTCCAGCCACTTGATTATGGGCTCAAAGTATCTCATCAGGGAGGTGGCATTCATCTTATTTGTGCCTATAGCTTCTTGGAGGACTTCAGGCCAGGGCTTAGAGGAACCTGCTTCAAGAACTTTTCTGTTGAAGGGAGAAAATGAATAGCATGTTTACTTTCTCAAAACTGTGCATTACTGATGCTGTGCGACAAAGACGTCCTTCCTACCGAAGAATCTCTCCTGCCTCTGCGGAACGGTAGATGTCGCAGGTGTGCAGAGGCCCGGTGTGCTTGGCTGCCTCACAGAGTTTCTCATGAAACTGGAACTGGAGGATGAAGCTGACAAAGTACCTGCAAGAGACGGGAAACCACATTCACAAGGATTCACTTTGTCTCATATGTTTCTCAAGCGCCCGTATGTCCCCCGTTTCCTAAAACAAGCCAGAACATGAACTCTTCAATGACCTTGGCTTCTGCAGCAGGCTTCCTTTGTTGCTGGTTCAAGGCAACAAAACAAAGCAGCAGACAATAGCATCATTTCCACTCATTCTTGCGTACTGAGCGGAACCGGAACCAATTTCTTCACATGTAGAGAAGAACTGGGTGAAAGTGTTCACACTAGTGATGTGAGATTCATGAACGATTCTTTTGACTGCTTCTTTACCCTGGAAGGAAAGAACTCTTTTACAACTTTGCTTGTTTACAATGCTCTGCTCACACTGCAGTAGCTCTTGTATTTAATTTAAAAAACTTAAATATATTTAATTAGAGAATAAATATAGAAGAAAGGGCTGGACATGCTGGACATGGGCAGAAGAAGATTTTTGTTTCTGCCAAAGAAATTTAAATCAACTTTTTCATCTCTGTTTTGTTAAATTTTCCTTTTTATTTTGTGTCAATATTAAAAATAGCACTAAAATGTTATTAATTCACACAACTCATACTTTAAAAAATTGCACATGTACTTGACATCTATATGCTCAGATTGTATAAAAATATATACATAATATTTTCTGTAAGGACCTGCTGCGCTAATTTACTTAATATGTGTGATTCAACTTTTTTCAGAAATTTTACCACGAAAACATTTAAAATAAAACTGTTGCAGATAAGATGGCTTGATCTTAGAAAAAATATAAAAATTGATAATTTGAACGGCTCTTTGAACAAATTTGGTTCCCTTCAAAGAGCCTTAAGTCCCATCACTAATTCACACAGCTTCAATGTCTCTTCACATTGTCTTATTACAGCCACAAACTTCACTGTATTTATTGAGATTTTTATGTGACAGAACAAAGCGAATCGCTTATAAAACACAACCAAAAACAGCATGGACTGAACCTATGTAGCACTTTACCAGTCATTTTGACCACTCAAAGTGTTTTACACTAGAGTCACATTCACACACCGATACGCAGATCGGCAGGCAGGGTTAGGGTTAGGGAATAGAATATAGAACATATAATAACACTATTTTCTGAGTACTGCACAGATTCTCAATTTGAGGTTTTCTTTCCCTCTAAACACTGTAGTGTTGTCGTGAAATTGTAAATGCTGGAAGAGATCTACCTGATGTATGGCGTGTTTCCAGGAATATGATACTTTGCGCCGGGATCAAAGTGCTCCTCTGTGCGGCTGGTAGGTGAGCAAATTCCTTGGTACTTTGTTCTGTGAAAGGAAGAGTTAATGAGACACTGACTCAAAATGAGAAATTGTTTTTCAAATGTTTCCTCATACAGCTGTTTGTTTTTATTCTTCCCCTTTATGTTGCATTTATCAAACATGACTAAGTAGATTTTGATTAAGAGTTGTTCTTGGATTTAGTCCCACCTGAGGTACCACCATTCCGAGTTGTACTTCTCTGGAGGAATGCTTCCACTAAACACGCCCCATCTCCAGAGGTCAATGAGGTAGCCAAAGGGAAGGAAGGCTATCTTCTCCAGAGCAGTCTTCAACAGGAAGTTCAGATCAGTTTCTAGAAATTGAAAAATCCAAGATTCCTCTTCAATGTATTTAAGTCTTCATTTACATTTTTTAATGACAGTACTCTAAGTTTGCATCTCTTTAACTGGAGGCCATTCAATAATTGTTACCTGTGTCAGTGGCCACAGACTCCAGAAGGTTAATCTCATGTAGGTGCTTGGGTGTTGAAACTGACAGGGACATAACGTCACCGATAGCTTCATGGAAACCAGGGTTGGCTCCACGGCGGTAGCCCACAGGCTGATCCTTGTACTGCAGGTAATACTGGATGTGGCCCATCTCATGGTGTACAGTGAAGAGCTGTTCCATGGTTACTGTGGTGCACTGCTTAATCCTGAACAGGATGAAACACAAGCAGTAATGTACAGATTGACTTGTAAATGGTATTTAGTCTGTACTTGTATAGCACTTGTCTAGTCCAAAATGACTCCAGAGTGCTTTACACTACATTCAGTCAGTCATTATACTACTACAAGCTGCCAAATTGTAGTCACAGTCTGACCAAAGAGAGGCTGCCATCCACTGGTGCCACCAGGCTCTCTGATTGCCACCAATAGGCAAGGTTGTGAAGTGTCTTGCCCAAGGATCCAAATAGACAGACAGGGCTTCAACCAGCAATCCACTACCTCAATTGCCACAATTACTAACAACTATAGACACTCTGCAACATGATGTTTTTTTAGCGCTATTATGCTTTTGATGTGGCACACTGCACAAAACTTATACCTACATTTCCAGGTTTCATTTTGGTAACGAATTTGTTCTACTATGCCTGTGCGGCTATGGATGGCAAATAAAAGAATCGCCTTTTTACGCTCCAGCATTCTGGATGTAAACAACAACATGCAATATGTGTATAGTTTGTGTTTTCTAAAGCAGATGCAGAGGTAATACAGGTTAGTTATTTTACCTGAAGTCTTTGCGGTTGTAAAAGTCCCAGGCAGACGCATGGCAGACAACTTCCCGACCTTCAGGCTTAACAAGCATCGACCCTTCCCAGAACTCTGGAGGCATCTCCTTTAGACCCAGAGACGTGAAGAACTCCTCAGCCACACGGAACATGTGTGTAGCATTGTAGCCCTGAAAAGACCAATGCCATTGAACAGTTAGTTCATCATTTATCTTTGCAGGCCATAGCAATAGCATAAAGTCCATCTTTCACACATACCTGTTTGACCATCTCCTCGGTCACATCCAGGTTGGGTTTGTCAGGAAATGGGATCATCATATCATAAATGTTATTCCATGTCTGGGCCCACATATTTCCTGTGTGGCAGGATGGAAACATACTTAAAAAGTCATTCTGACTCACTGTGTGAGATCCTACATTAAGGCATTCTCTTCAGTGCGTATTAGTAGAGCGCTCACTGACCATAAAAGGTCTATATCATGTTAC
This sequence comes from Poecilia reticulata, assembly GCF_904066995.2. Taxonomy (NCBI): domain Eukaryota; kingdom Metazoa; phylum Chordata; class Actinopteri; order Cyprinodontiformes; family Poeciliidae; genus Poecilia; species Poecilia reticulata. The sequence continues at coordinate 22,581,752 of NC_088848.1, read as the reverse complement.
TGGGCTACAGCTGTCTGATATTAAGGGAGATGTTTATCTGGGACAAAACGGATCATTTGACTGGTAAGAACGTAGTTTCTGCAATCACAGAAGTTTATAGTGGAACTAAGCAAAGCCGACCTCTTCAATTTTTTGTATGAAAGAAAAATGCAAATGGTGAGCGTGTGCTTTCATCGTGGTAGCTGTGTGCATCTTACCCAACAGGTGTGCAGGGATGGGTCCCTTTAGGTTGATATATTTGGATCCATAGAAGTTGTAGAGCTTGCGTCGCACGAAGGCATGCAGGTTCAGGTAGAGCGGTTCAATTGTCTTGTAGAGATTTTCTAAATCCTCCTGAAAGGTTTCCGTCTCATACCAAGAGCGCCAATCAGCCCCAGTGTCATCAAAGCCTTTGAACAAATTCAGTTTTCACAAGTTTTGGTGTGTAACATTTATACCTACATCTTTTGCCTTTTCATTCTGAGCCAAATCAGAGTTCTTACCATCGAGCTTTGAGGCTTTGTTGCTGAGCTCCACAAACCTGGGATAATGCTCCTTAAGAGGCACACCTGATGCATTGTGCCAGCCTTCCCAAGCAAACAGTAACTTCTTATAACTCCTGGAGTTGGCCAGAATATCTGTGAGTTCTTCAAGACAAATGAGAATTTCCCTTTAGTTAGACAGACACAGGAAAGGTAACATCAATCAATCACGCAACGCAAAGGGAAAATATGCTAAATTCCCTGTAATCATCTTGATGCATTGCTGCTTGCATAATTTCCTGCTCCCCAAGAGGATCACATGCTCTTTATCGGGGAGATTAAGTTGATTTTAACAGTCCCGGGTTTTTCATAGACGTTCAAGCATCTCTTCTAAACACAAGGTCAAATGGTGGAGAAAAAAGGGTCCAAGTTCATGTGTGGTTTACGCACATAAACTTCGACCTCATCTGCACTGTGGATAGCTTCTATAAAAGATAAACTACTCAACACTATGGATGTAATGAGCTCATTTCAGTTTATGAGCAATTCTCTAAGGTGATTGTTTTTTTCACTCTCCCTGTACGTGCATTAGAGCATTTTCAAGCAAATGCATTAAGCAGTTGTAGCTGACAAACACAAAAGACTATTGTTCTCAATGAATGCCTGCACCTTCCACGCCATGAAGATTCGTTAAGTGTTTCACATAGCACTCTCGACAAATCCTCAAGACTTCCTCTTAGAATTCTTCAGAAATTATACCCATCCTGTTGCTTCCAAAAACTGATAAAATCTCAAGCACTTAAAACTGTTTTGAGTACAACATTTCCCCCTATGCAGAGTTCTTTCCTGCTACAAACTAACATTTATACAATTCATGGATCTTGCCCCTTAAAACCTAAACACTGTTTTTACATACCAGGTTCCAGGCTCCAGCTTATGTTTGGCTGTGGGTACACCTTAGCTGTTGAATAAATACTGTCCATGGTGCTCAGGATGGTGTTATACTAAAAGCAAGATAAAAGATAAATGAGCAGGTTCTGTGAATCAAGTAAATCTTTGCATTTTTGCATCGTATTTATACTTTTGATACATGAAAAATACTAGACCTCTTCTCGTTCAGCCTGTGGAAGGTTGGCAGCTCCCAGTGACTTGATCTTTTCAATCAGCTTCTTGTCGGCTGGAGTAAGATTGTTCAGGGTACCCTGAGAGAAGACCTTGGAGGCCTCTCCCCCCCAGGCCTCAACAAAGGCTTGTTCTTCAAGACTTGCTAGTACCTTAAGACAAGAAGCGATAGAAGTGTGTTCATTTCTGTGAATGTATTAGAGCAAAATATGGACCCCCCCCCTTCCATCCTCCCATTTAGAAAACATTAAAGCCTGAACAACATCCATACAACCATCACCTTCCACTAACTTCAAGATCAGTTCACAGGGGGTGACTTCTAGGAGGGAAACCACCTGATGATTTAAGCTCATTCTGGGGGATTCAAACCCGTTTCCATGTCAGAAGCAATATACAGTTCCCCACCAAACGTGTTCTCAATCTGCCCCAGGTTATCCGTCCAATGGGATGTGCCTGGAATCGGTCTCAGTAGGCATTCCAATAACATGACTATTACTTGCATAAAAGACACATCCACTCCTCTGCATCAAGCAAACACTGATTGCTAGCAGTGTCATTGAAACCTATTGCCTCAGATCAGGATGAACTGACTTTCGTCTCGGCTTTTTCCAATTTGGCTGCAAAAACACACTAGAACATGATGAAGGTTGTGGTCTGGAAAGACCAATAGTACATCATCAGCAATAAGCATAGACAAAACCTGAAGGTTCCCAAACCAGACACAGACTTTCAAATACAGATCCTCAAGATCCTGCCCATAAACGATACAGTCACGGCTGGCCTGTCCGTTTTGTACCCTGTATTTTTGCCTGGTTATGTTTGCTTTGAACAGAGTGCTGCCTTGAAAGTGGGCAGGGATCGTCATATCAAAAATGTGTCACTTCATCTACTTTGTGCCACAACAACATTGAGCTTGAGTTAACAGTTCATCATCATCATCATCATACAAGTAATTACATTCGGGCAGCAATAATGTGTCAATGTCAGGTGTTCCTGATTTATTCTTTATGTACTCACATGCCTTCAACACTCCCCTTTGTCTAAACACCCAGTTTTGACAGTGTAATGACTATAAGCAATGATAACACTACACCTGAGGGTGATGCAAAAAGGAAAAAAAAGTATTACATCACACGAAGAGATTTGGTACATTTGGATTGTTTGAACTGCACCCACTTAAAAAATCAGTTTATTGTTTTTCAGTAGACTCTAGTGTATCTTCCCATATGAGGCTGTTATAATGTATCACTGAGTTGAACACTGTGGTTAAACTTTGAACAAATTACTGATTTGTGTATCTAAGACAGCTCCCAAGTGCATTGAACTTTAAAGGTGTAACGAGCATGTCAGACAAAATGTTGTTACTCAATACTACTAAAGATTTAAAATAAAGACAAAGATCATGTCACTTTACAAACAGATGCATTTAAATAAAGTGGAGCTAGAAAAAGTCTAGCTCTTGGATTTTTCAATGCATAAATGTTATGGTCTACAGAATCATGAGGATCACTGACAGCCTCAACAAGCAAGGAAAGCCACAAACTGTCATTGCTGAGTAATCTGGTTGTTCAGGCTGCAGCAGTGATAACTGCAGCCTTTCAAGAGTTTGTGGGATGATGTGAAAGATTCTGATCCCATTTTCCAGCAGGACTTAGGACCTGAAGTATCAGGACCTGCTGTAATGACCACGCATCGCTGGTTGGCAAACTGGCTTGAGCTAAACGCTACAGAGAACCTATGGAGTGTTGTCAATAGGTTTCATATTTTAGTGTAAAACACTTTCAGTGGCCTTACAAAATAGTGTTTATATCACTGTGATAAATCTATATAACATTTTGATTTGAATTACTAAAATCAACTTTTTAATGATCATCATTTTTGACATAAATGTGCAAAGAACTCATAGTTGTGAAGGTCAGAGAGAACAAAGAGTGAGCTACTTATGGAACGGTTTGTATCCCTGAGGGCCATGGAAGTGTTAAAAATTGCCCTACAGTTTGTATCTACTTGTATCTACTTGTATTTTTTTTTCCTTCCCCAAAATCCTCCATTACAGCAACCTCGACAACAATTCATGAGCCTGTCCCTGTATACTGACAGTCATAGCACCACATCTTTCCTCTGGGATCAATAATGTGACTGACAAAAGGAGAGGAGATTATATTTTTAGAAAAAGCTTTTGTCTCTGCGCTACACTCTCTCGCCTACAGCTCCAGTGAATCTTTAAGGCTTTTCTTTACGGCGTTCTGAAAGGTCACGGACGTTCTCGCTGCGTGATGGCAGTGTTTAAAGAATCGGTGGTTTTGGAGGCTGCTGGAAACCAATCTTTTCTCCTGCATCTAACATTTTAAAGAGAGTTGTGACCTAAAACAACACATGTTATACATTTAGCAAATTGACAGCATATGGACAAACAATGTATTGTTACTCAATTGTTACCATTTGCTGAACACTGACATGAAAAATAAAATAAAAAAACTGTCACACGAACCATAACACACAGAACAGCAGATTCTTTCCACTGTTTTTGTTGAAGACCCGTATCTCTTTCTGTCCACACAATCACTGAAACAACAGACTGCAGTGAAAGGAAAAAGTGGCTCTGAGTTGATGTATTAACTCTGACCTTTGTGCTCTTCCTCTCTGACCATCTCCACCCGCCCATTGCCCCCTTTAAGTCTTTTTTTTTCCAGAAAGCCAGCAGTCATTCATGTTGGTTATTACCTTTGTATAAAATAAAATACAATAAAGATAACTACAGGCTGTGGGAGATGTATTTCAATCTCCAAGGTCCTGTTTATTGTTGCTTACCAATTAACCGCTCCATAACTCATTTATTGCTACATAATCAACAGTATAAAGGTGAAGGATTGCCAGGTTTATTACAGGCAAAGTTAATATTCAGCATTCAAACATTTCATGGTCAATTTCCTCCGAAATTCAGACATATTCATTATTATGTTTAAATTATTCACATTCAGACTCAGAACTAAAGTGACCTAACTTATTAAATTATAAAAAATTAATTTGGTTAATGAACGCATTTAAACCCTGTGAATGTAGATGTAGATGCAACAGGTCACTATTGTGAGTAATCTGTTGGTATGGAAACCACTGTAACATTCATTTTTCTAAGAATGTGGAGTTCAGAACAACATGTAGAAATTAACGTGGGCTCCACTCACACAGCAGTTCAATTACAACTTTTTGCTAAAATCCTTTTTTTTTTTTGCCTAGTCATTCTCACTAAATTAATTAAATGTGACTGCAATCAGACTTCTGTGTAAATGGGATCAGAACCTAACATATGTAAGCAATAAGGAATGCTGCGGTCTGTGGATGGATTTTAAAGTTGTTCTGCAATGTTAGCCAACAGTCACTTGATCAATTAGGTGAAGAAACCTAAGAAAACGTGTAACCACAACTACCAGCAGTGGCCGTTTGTACAGCATTGACTGCAGCGACTGTAGAGACGTCTGTCTGGATGTGAAGTTGGACCCAGAGTGGAGGGACTGTGATGTGATGAGCTTCACTGACACAGATCGCTTTCACCAGTTTCATTTACAGCCATTGTTTACATCCAGATTTACAGAGTTTTTCTTCTTCTGGTGCAGAATTTTGATGCATGTCTCACATCAATGACATAAAAGTTTGATTAAAATGCAACACGACAGTTCTGCCTGCAGATTAACACAGATTGGATTATTTTGTATGTGACAGATCAGTCATTCAGACTGCCATGAAAATGTTGGATAGAGGTTGAACTTAGCCTCAGGATAGCCAAGTTATTAGAATATTAGACGCTGGGCTGTAACGTAACTTTATTACACCAGTTTTTATGATTCCACCATGGAAAAATGATTCCAAGGACTTACTGAATTCAGAGAAGACAGAATTAAAGAGACTGTTTCTTTTTTCGGTAAATGCATCAATCACTGAGTTATCTGCATATATTCTGACATCAATGTTGGTGCAGACACCTGGACATAACAATTATAAATTGTGTAAAGAAGATTTGTCCAAGAATGAAGGTTTGGTGGACACCTATGAGGAGGCTGGAAGATTTGTAAACTTTCTTTTCTGCCTGAAAATCTATTCAAAAGTTTTTTTGTTCTGTCTGTACATTCAATGTCCAAATATTCACAACTTTTAGAATCATGTAGTGGAATCGCAGTGCAGCATCGGACATGCAGAATGACAACAGTAGAGAGTTTGTCAATTTAAGATGCTTTGCCTCTCCTGACTGCAAATGGCATTTAAACTTTTCCGAAAAAAAAGACGAGCAAAATGTGTCTTTTTTCAACCTCTGAGAACTTTGGTTAGCAATTCTTGAAGCAATTCTTCAATCTCTGTCTGTGTATTTGGATCAGAACTCCTCAGGATTTAGCATTTACCCCTCCACCCCACACACACACACACACACACACACACACACACACACACACCCACACACACACACACACACACACACACACACACACACACACACACCCACACACACACACACACACAGCCTCTTACCAGTTTTTACACTGTGTCTAGATATTTGACTGTTCTCTAAAGTGTTTCAACAGCTGTGCAGCACACAGATTAGGCAGTGTGGTGCCAAAAAAATAAACTTCAAAAAAAAAAAAAAAAAAGATGGTGGACCTTGAACATGGTGAATGAGAGAAAAAACCTAATTGTGTGCAGCAGGTGCTTTAGTCACCAGAGATAATTCTGTAAATATTGATATTGAATCATGTTGGAATGTATGTGGGAATGAGCAACCTGCGCTTTTACTGAGCAACATGTGTGTTTTTATTTTATTGTGTTCAACGTGTGTTTGTATTGCTTGCAGTGTGTGTAATTGTGACAACAGCTTTGCTGAGTGCATAATGATGTCCAAGACAAATTTCCTGTATGAGAACAACAGAGTACATGAGTAGTGAATGAGATCCAAACACAGTCAGAGTGAAGCTGAGTACTTTCTATGAGGCACCAGGGGTTTTCAAACATCTGTAAAATATAGAGAATGCCGACAGGAAATAATTATTCCGCCATCTTTTTGGCGCCCCCTCTAGCATGGCGCCCCTATATAGTGTGTACCCACTTTTTTCCTTTCTCTCTTTCTTTCTTTTTCTTCCTTTCTTTCTTTCTTTTTGCGCCACTGCTCACAGCCAAATACATAAAGTCATAAGAAGAGTCCTAATAATGCATGAAAGGAAGCAGCAGCCAGCAGCAGCACTTCTCTCCAATCTGATTTTATTTCCAATAACCCTGGCTGCCTGCGTTTGCAGGGAAATGAGCACACGCAGCTGGAGGGAGATGAATTATATTAATAAGCAAGTGGAGCAGAGCTCAGCTCCGTGAAGAGAAACTTTTTCCATGCGAAAACTAAACTGTTCGCTCCCCCTGCTCTCCATACCTGCAGCTTGGAGTTGTGCTCCGTCAGGTTGGTGTTGTAGTTCCAGCTGGCGGACACGCTGTAGAAGAACACCTCCTCTGCGGTGCTGTTGTAGTCACTGAGGAACCTCTGGGCATCGTCAACAGAGTTTGCATAGTCCCCTGGCAGCCAGGCGGCTGGCAGAGCTTCACACAGCAGCAGGGCTGGCAGCAGCAGCAGCGCCGCTCTCACCAGCCTGCGCGCCTCGGGAGTCATGGCTCCCATCACACACAGAGTGGAGGAAAGAAAAAAAACTTAAATGGAAAAGTTAAGTGGAGCAAAGCGCGGCTACACCTTCCTCCACTCCTCCCAGACTGAAGATACAGACCGGAATCGGTGAGAGCTTCTCTTTAAAGTGCCACTCTAACCCAACCCCGTTGGCTCCAGCCCTCCCTTCAAACAGCCGGGAGCCAAACAAATGACTGCCACCAATCAGAAGAGCGGGGACTGGCGCAGGGAACAGCGCCAGGTGAGTCTGATGGACCCCCACCCGCTCCACCTTCCGCTACTGATCCATTCAGCCTCGCAGCGTCCGGTGCGCAAAAAAGTTGTGTGCGCAAACGCGCCTCATCGTCTGGAAAGATCGGCGGACGGCGTGCAGATCATTGCGCACCGACGCCGCCTGCGCTGGATCTGTGCGCCTTTTCATGCCAGCAGAGTGACGGCTCTTCAATAAGCAGCGCAGCGGAGAGTCTGGGAGGGACTCCGCATATTTTACTCCCAGTTCCCCCGTTTCAGCCTGGAGACAACAGGGGGAGGGGGTGGCTAAAAAAACAAAAGAAAAGAAGAAAAACAGGAGAGGGGGGAAGAGAGAAAAATAATAGGAAGAAACTGCAAGGGAGATGGAGGGGTTTATACACTATAATGTCTTTTATTCATAACCGGAAGTTACAACAAATATTTGGTGTACAAATAAATGTTTTCTGTTTCCTGTCATTCTAATTAACAGGATGTCACAAATCTTTTCATCCTGTTACGTCACATTATAATGAGCAAATAAGTTGCAGCTAAGTTATATTTTTCTGTTATTCAACAAATTAGTGAGAACAATACAAAAAAAATGGCGGTTGGCGGTTCAGAGTGCTGCATCCTCAGATGTTAATGGAAAGTGAAGTGGAAGGAAAAAATGTGGCAGAAAAAAAGTGAAACAATAAAAGGGGGTCCAACCTGGTGGCCAGTGAGAATACATAGATACATTAAGCACACAGTGATCAGTTTTAATTATTAAATATTTATTATGAATCAGCCAAATTTATTTCAGATGTAGAAGTTATCTGCTGTGGCTAACACACTCACTGAAGACCAGCAGACATTAACTTAAAGGTCATTAAAAAAGCTGGCTGTTCACACTGAGTCACATTATAGTATATTTATTAAATATTAAGAGGACAGGAACAAGTGTGGGTACGGAGCACAGAGGGCATCAGAGCTGGGAAAATCTGGAGGAGAAGCATTTCTGTCAGGAATGTTCTCACTTTGGAACGTTTGGAATCTGCAAAGAGAATGTAAATATATCCTAAAGTGGACGACGGGCTTTATTTATCTACATGTTGCTCACTAAACACAGAGCAGCATGGACACTTTATTATTATCCCTTTAGATCTTCGACTTTGTATTCCCTGGAATGAGAAACGTTTTGTCTTACACAGTTATTAGGAAAACCAAACGAGCCAAATCCACTGAGCTGCTTTTGATCATAAGCTGTTGTCACTTAAACCCACAGAGAGAAAAGTGTACATGTTTTTAAGAGACATTAAGCATTAAAACAGGAAGATAATAAGAGTTTTGGCCGTGATGACAGCCGTCATCAGTCTCTGACAAAGTCAGAGAGGAAGTGGCAGCAGTGACTCCTGTGTGTGTAGAGCTACAGAGGAGACGCATCAGTGAAGTTTACAATCCTAATTATGGGCCTCGTAATTCTAAATGCAGCAATTATTCTTATTTTGGACGTCGGTAGCTTATAAAAGTCTACAGGACGAAGCTGACATTTAAGTTCAGATTCCATCTCTCGCCTAAGTGCTGCTTTCTGCTTGCATTTATGATGGTTTCACTGTTTCAAACAGCAGCGCCGTGTTTTCACTGGCGGCTGATATTAAGGATGAATCCAGAAGGTTTTCATGGTGGGAACTACTGATTATCCTGGGGTGGTTCACCCAAAACACAGATTATAGGAGAAATTCAGGAGGTTTGTTTATGATGTTGTTTTATACGTTGGGGGAGAATAAAGGGCAAGGACTGAGAAAAGTACACAGGAATGCAGCCAGTCACGAATATTAATTTATTAATTTGTGACTTTTCAACCATAAAGTTTCACGTATAACTTCTTTCATGCAAAAACAAAAATACCGCTGTTTTTCACACCGCTTCACTTTGATGGCTTCCTGTTGAGCCAGGCCTGGTTTCCTCCCAACATGGCGCCTGGCGTTCTGATGTGAAGAGGCCTGTCTGGTGTCCAAGGGAAGATCATTGCATAGCTTGGAGCTGCCACAGAGAAACGTTCTTTGGTACCTTCAGGAGCAACTGATCAGCTGACCTGAGGGAACAGGAGGGTGTGTAAGAATGTAACAGCTCAGACAGATAGGGAGGGGCAAGGCCATTAAGAGCTTTATGAACAAATAAAAGGATTTTTAAATTAATCCTAAAATGTACTGGCAACCAGTGTAAGGATGCTAAAATAGGGAAAATGTGGTCAAACTTTCGTGTACCTGTTAAAAGACATGCAGCAGCATTTTGGACCCTCTGAAGCTGGGAAATATGTAAATCACTGACTCCTATATGAAGTGCGTCACAGTAATCCAGCCATGTGGTCACAATGCATGGATCACTGTTTCGAAATGCTGTCTAGAAAGAATGGGTTTTACTTTGGCTAGCTGCCTTCAGTGTGTCAGCTGGATTTTATAATATGTGCTTCCAGCTTAAGACCTGCATCCATCTTGACCCCTAAATTTGTAATAACCAGCTTGACATACTGGGCCAAGGAGCAAAGATTAGTCAGGGACTCTATGGTGGATCTGCCAAAAACCACTACCTCTGTCTGATCTTCATTAAGTTTCAAGACGTTTAGGGCCATCCATCGCTGCCATGAGGATTAATGACTTATTGTGTGACCAAACTTATTCATGTGTGATTTTAATGTCAATATTGTACTTAATGAAAACACTGCAATAGCCAAATGGTGTGTTTTCAACATTCGAACACGTTTATAATGGAATCTGTTTGTGTGTAGAATTTTGAGGAAAGATATTAACTTGATTCAATTTTGGAATATAACACACCGTAGCATAACACACTGTGGAAAAAGTGAAGTGCTGTGAAAATTGTCTGGATGTCATATCTGTCTGGACTCTAAATACACATGCTAACACATAAACATGCAGCTCTGACTGTGTGTTTAAGATGGTTCTGCTGGAACGTTTTCCTCCATGTGATCCTGTTCTCACTGACCTCACATGGTGTTTCTCAAACTCTTGTTTGTTTGCTCTCCTGATCCGCAGAGTTCTATTAAATCCGCATGTAACCTTGAAAAGCACAATTTGCCTCAACACAATGACTCTACAACTTCTTTTATGTTTTATTGGCCCTTCTTCAGAGCCAGTTAAATCCTGCATCTGTTGTTTTTGTTGAGCAAGATCATTCTGCCAAGCTTTCATTTGCGGTTTCGACACATTTAGCAAAAATTCACAAAGATAAATCTTCACAGCACAAGTGTCCTGTAGCATTTCGACAAATTAAAGCTGGTCATCACAACTATTCTTCAGATATCTCATCAGCTGTTTCTCGTGAGCTGCTTTTGAAATCTGTGGGAATACAAATATGTTGATGTAGCACAAGCGTTTGGTGCAGAACGCTGAAAGAATTGCATTCGAATCTTCTTGCTGAGGTCATCAAACGCCAGCGGAGCTCTGCAGCCGGGCCGTTTATAATTGAAGACATCAGCATTAGCTGGTGAGATAGCTGAATGGGTGTGATTAGTGATCATGCTTTGTCTGGTCACAGCAGAGAGAGTCATCGGCGCCTCAGACTGACACAGCGACACATGGTGCGGCTCAGCTTTGAATCACTGGAAAATTGCTCCATGGCTTCCTGTAGCTCTGCCTCCGTCTCTCTGCAGAGAAACGGAGCCGATATCTCTTTAAAGAGACAGCAAACAATTTGTAAAAGGCTGGATGTTCCACAGAAAACATCCACACATGACTGACATGTGCATCTGACTGTTTATTGACAGAATATGGCCTGGCAGGACAGATAAAGTGATTGCACCATGTGATGCACCGATCATAAAGAAGAGATTGTAAGATTCTGAGATAAAAAATAATCATAAAAGTGATCGCTGATGAGTATTATTAAGGTAAGACATGATTTAATCCAAGACGGACCTCTTATTGGGAATATATTTCTTTGGATGGATGTGCCTCATGTTTCTGAAAACCTGTTGCTCAGAGACAGAAACACGTTGAAGCGTGGGGCAGCAGGTGGCTGGAGACGAGTGGAAATGAAGATCTCAATTGCTTGTAGCAATTCTCAGGGAGATTTAACTGCTTTCTCAGCGTGTGCGTATGTGTGTATGTATTTGTGTGTGCGTGTGCATGTGTGTGTTTGCACACAATCATTGTAGTTTTCCTGTTGTCTCTATGGTAATTGAATTTGTTTTTTTTACCCCTAATAGAAGTCTGTGGAGTGTGGAGAGACAGTGATAGTCGACATCCGTATCCAATCTCCTCCAGCCTGTATGTGTTGATCACTGACGGCCGCCGTTGTCGCGGCGACACCCAAGGGCGTTTAGTCTGTAGAAAAAATTGATTCTGTGGAGTAAATGAAATATTACATTTGCTGTCCTGCAGTTTCTTCATCTACAGCCTGAGTAACTTCATCCTTTTCCACACACTTGATGTTTTTCCCAATTTCTTCTAACGCAATAAAATATATTTTCTTAGGTTACACCTCGAGTATATTGATCTGACCCTTCAATGCTGCTTGGTGGACAAAGATAAAACCACTGGTGTGGCAGACCTGGGTGGTGGTCCCAACTTTTAGAACCAGGGAGCAGAGAGCGTGTTCCAGTAATTGAAGGAGAAGCCCAAGATTGGAAGTATCTCTTAGTGATTAGGAAAATGGCCTTAAGAGCGCTCCAAACATGATAAAAGTTACGGGCAGAGAGGAGGACGTTTAGTGAGGCCAAGAAAAGAAATGACATCAGACTAAGGCTGCGTTCACACTGCAGCCCAAAGTGACCCAAATCAGATTTTTTTTGTCAAATTGGATTTTTTTCGCCGTGATTGTTCACACTTCCAAATATATGCGACCTGTATGTGTTCTCCAGTCTGAATTGTAAACAACCTGAAGGTATGTGTATGTGCAATAGAGGGCGCAATAACGTCACACTTAGAGAGAGTGCTCAGTGTTTTCCCAACCGCCATAAAAAGAACTAGTGCTCAGTGTTTGCGGAAGTAAACACGTGGATGCTAAAGCTTACGATTTAAAAGTTGTCCTACCAGAGCAGCACAGTAGCAACTTGATCCTCATATGGGTCAGGGTCATATGGTCCGCCATGGTGGTTTTCTTCCCTCTTGGACATTTCATTGTTGTCGAGTGTTAATGACATTCAAGTCGGTTGGATGCGACCTGAATGTTGGGTCACATTTGAATTGGATACCTATCAGTAGGGCGCCGCCAGGAATCTTGGGCCCCATGACAAAAAAATAGATTGCCCCCCCACAGCTGCTGTTACAATTTTTTGAGTCTATTTGACCCACAAATAGCTGCCTTGCTTTCTTTGGTCCAATACTGATACTAGGACAATATTTACTGCTCAGGAATTTTACATACAACAGTTCACATAAAGTATGCAAGTAGGTTGCTTACATTTTTTTTCTGTTACTAAAATGTCTCTCCCCAAAAGCACAGTCATAGATAGATAGATAGATAGATAGATAGATAGATAGATAGATAGATAGATAGATAGATAGATAGATAGATAGATAGATAGATAGATAGATAGATAGATAGATAGATAGATAGATAGATAGATAGATAGATAGATAGATAGATAGATAGATAGATAGATAGATAGATAGATAGATAGATAGATAGATAGATAGATAGATAGATAGATAGATAGATAGATAGATAGATAGATAGATAGATAGATAGATAGATAGATAGATAGATAGATAGATAGATAGATAGATAGATAGATAGATAGATAGATAGATAGATAGATAGATAGATAGATAGATAGATAGATAGATAGATAGATAGATAGATAGATAGATAGATAGATAGATAGATAGATAGAATTTCCAAGTGCCCCTGGGTTGGATTCAAATATCAATATCCCACTTATGTCTAAACAACATGATTTCACAATTATGTTGTTTCTATTAAATAAGAACCTCAATTAAGATCATGTCAATAAGTTGTTCACGCCATAAATCATTAAAAACATGCCATGCCATCATCCCCCTAACTACTTCCTGTCATCTTCTTGCAGTAGCAACATCCAGTTATTGATCATGTGACTCAAAGCAGAACAAATTGTTTCCATTGTGGTTTGGCGAAATAAACCAATTTCAATACGGCCAAATAAAACCACAGCGTTTTTCCAAAGTTGGCATGTTTCCATTTCAGAAATGTATTTTTGAAATGTGAAATTACAAAGTCATATCATCAGTAGAAATGCTGCTATTCAATCTCATTTACTGAAGGTGGCAGGCTACTGGATTGCCAGATCCAACACTGCCACTCAGAAAAAACTGATCAATTAAGGGCAGCTCCTTCTGAGTCATCCTATAGGGATTCATATGAAGATGGATACTCAGTGAATACAGATAGGACCATCACCCAGTCTGACTGAAAACTCTTTCATTTTTTTACCTGAGAGTGGCGGTTAGTCACAACTTGCTTAGCTATCAAGACACTTTCTTACTCAAAGGTTCTCTGGTGACTTTCTTGGCCATAAGTCTAAACTCTCCAAGTCCTGACCTTAATATTTTCTGAAAAATTCACAGAAGAATTGGTTTTAATTTGGCGGATGTTTTGGTTATGATCTGTATTCATAACAGCGTTCTTGAGTGGATTCCACCCCAACTTCACTTCCTTGTGGTGAGAAAAAAATTCACTCAACACATGGATTGTATCAGGATTCTTCAGTGTTGGCACAATAAAACTTACTGTAGGAGTTCTTTTTCCTCTCCAGACTAGTCATTTTTCGGAGGCCCCAAGCAACCAGAGGGAAGATTTGTAAGAGAAAATAACTTTTCACCAGTTTCCGTCCTTCCATCCTGCATAATGTCCATCTGTCTGGTGTTGTTCGTGGTCTAATTTCTTTGTTATTTCTCTTTGTTTCTCTTTTTGCCATTAAAAATGTATTTGAAAAGCTTTACCTTGCTGTCTATACAAGATGCCTTCACAGCACATCATCTCAAATAGCTAATTTGTTGCAAATTTTAGGACTAACACCTCACAACGTTTTCTTTAGCGGTGCGGCGGATGTTTTTGGTGTCCCTGTTGAAGGGTCTGGATGATTGCGAGGCATTTTGACAGTCAATGTTTGTTTTAACTTTGATGTCTCTTGGTACAGAAGAGGCCTGTTGAAAATATCAGACCACAGGAAGCAGAAGAATTTTAAAAGGCACTTGTACTCTTAGAGGAAGTCTGCGCCATTTCCTGGGTTTTTACTTGTAATGTGTTGTGTCAGCTCCGTATGGTCTTTAGCTTAAGGGAAAGCTTTATTTCCTCTCACTTCCACCTGTTTTCTGTCAAGCGCCCCATCAGGAACCATTTCTGCCATTTTGGGCTTTCAAAAACTTTGTGAATTCAATCGCTAAAGGTTTGATGCAGCAGGTGGTTGACCCTATCGACGACTGCCATGTTTGTGTGGACCCCATTGTAATGGAGCAGCAGAAGTCATCCATGGGTTCTGCTGTTTGTGAACAACCAATGGATGTTCACAACATAAAATAACAGGTGATTTTGAGTCAGTCAGGCCAGAGGAAAACATTGTTTCATTCAGCTGTTATTTTAATAAAGTCAGTCAAACCAGTTTGAATGACCTCTGGGCTTCTGGAGAATTTACTGCCTTATTGTGCTGTTGCCTCCAAACCTTCCTGTGAGTTAAGTTTCAATTAGAAGTGAACTGGCGATCTCATTTCTGAGCTCTGCTGCTGGTTTCATGCTTGAATGATCCAGCTGTCTAAACAAGACCATAAAACAACAGAGTGCTGAGCAAATGTGCACATCAGACATGGGTTTATAATTACAACTAATCTTTAGTGTGCATGAGACCACTGATAGAATATCTGGTCACATGTTGCTGGATAATCAAGACTGTGGTTATTATCATTAGCTTGTACATTTATTTCTGATTCCTGAAACAGAAAAAAACTGCAGTGGGTAGAACAGAGTGCAGGAAGGGGAGGTCAGGAGATTTTACCTAAAGAGGCTCAAATTAACCCAACAGCACCAGGATAAGTATGCTTACTATCATCCCTAGTGGATCACAAAGTGTTCACTTGTAGCGTGCAGCATGTCGTTGGGCTTCATTGTGCCATTTCCTACACTGCCACCTACTGGCCAACCAGTATAAGTCAAACAATGTATTCCAAAACCACAATCAACATTGAGAACTGATATATCTGGTCAAATGTGTCTCAGTGGAGGGAGTCGTCTTTCCAACCCATCCAGAGTCATGGAACATTTGCAAAGCTCTCTTGAAATAAGTCAAGTTTAAGTCGCTTCATTTTGAGATTTGGGTCGTGCCATTAGTGCTTCACACTTAAATTGTCATGTTAGAACTCAGACCAGAAGTAAACTTGATTGGAGGTCTTGAAGTCTCTAGAAAAAAGGTTTCACGTTTCTTTTTCAGTTAAGAGGAAACATGGAAATACAAAAATAAAGGGCAATGTGCAGTAAATTCTTTAATTACCTTAAGGTTTTCATAGCTGGAGAATATTGCCAGTACCTGATCAGTCAGAAATGTGTCATTTCTGACTGATCAGGGAATGTATGTGAATGTCTATCATTCCCAAAGACATGACTAAACACATATTTGCTGTTGTTTAGTCATCTTGTTTTAATTAAATTGTTCAGCCCGTTGGCTGTTGTAGTCAATTTGACCCCACAAGCTTTCTACTCTGTGTGGTCTGGTGGTCCAACAGAACACCCCTGATTCCCTGCTGTCTGACCTTGACAGGCCGCTCCTCCTGAACAGGATCAGTGTCACAAACAAAAATAGAGAAAGAGAGACATTAATTGAGCTGTTTCCTGAAGTAAAGCGTTCATGTTAAGACCCTGATTCATAAAGGCAAAAAGGCTCTCAACAAAAAAAAAAAAGCCCTTTCTAGCTAAAAAAAAAAAAAAAAAAAGATTTTTTTGGAGTGGTCCTTACAAACCTCAACCTTAGAAACCTCAATGCCTGTTACAAAACATTTTCCTGCAAAACTGTAAACCTCACTACTTAATGTCAGGAGAACAAAGAGGAAAGAGTCATATATTGTCAGCACTTTGCCGCCAGATTTCTGAGCTCTGCTGAGCTCAGTGGTCTTAACGGGTTCAGGGTATTTTACATTCAGTTTTCTCAAAGTAAGAGGGCACAAACGACTGCAAATCATGCTGTGCTTGTGTGATTTGAATATTTGTAATATTTGTTACAGAGTCATTTTAGATAACAAAGCTGTGTAATAATAACTTTCCAAAATACATGATCAATTGCTCAACTCTGACCACCTGAAAAGGCTTTAACCTTTAAACTGTCAGGATGTTGGGGAAACATTTTAAAGATAAATCAACAACTGCACAGCCAAAAGTCAAATTGTAATGCAAAGTTTTCTGCATTTTTTAAAATCAATCTCTTAGAGACACTTAAGTTTTGTATTGAGTGAAAATAGGCGTAAGCAGTTCTGAGGAGTAGGATGGGATGAAAAAAAACAACTTCTGGACTCCAGACTATTTACACAAACCCATTATAATCTGACAACAAATAGGTCTGGCACTTGTGAAAAGTACAACTTGTATTTGAATGTATACGATCCGCTTCTGTTAATGTTCTCCTCCACATCAGTGCCGTCACCAAAGTTCAGAACAGCCGCTGTCTTTTGAAGATAGTGGAGAGGAAACTTCAAAAGTAACTACAGGAAGTTCTTCAAAAAAAAAAAAAAGAAAAAAAAGGCTGAAAAACAAACAGCTGGAAATGAGAGGAGCTTTTATGTTTATAGGGAGAACGACTTTTGAAGAAATATTGTTCAAAATCAACACCTTCTCATGCTGCCGGATGCAGGATTTCCCTACTGCTGAACTTTTAAACATTAAGCTGATATCATCACATCTTCAAGTCCTGTGGAGGAAATGTTTGTCTCATGCAAATTTCAAAGCACCAAGCCTGTTTCACTGACAGACGAAGGAAAGGAAGTTAATGGCTTGAGTGGAATGGCAAAGAAAACAAATGAATACATCAAAGGAAAATATAAGCTGAAGCTGAAAGAATGGCATTTAAAACTGAAAGGAAAAAACGGATGTAATATGAAATCTAACAATGAAAGAAAGTACTATACAACAAGGCAGGAACAATATAGGAACAGAATATTTTAAAGTCTAAATTTAAATCACGAATAGGTTCAATTAGGATATGAACTGATTCTGTATGTGAAGTAAAAAATAAATGTGAAAATGTAAAAACACACCCACTATGATGGAAAATCTCAATGATGGCAGTGAAGTGACATGGCCATTAAGCTTAGGAGAAAATTTGTTTTTTCACACATTAACAGCTTGATTTGGAGAGCTTCTATTCCTTTGTCATTTTAAAACAGTTTTGTTTGTTGAGTAAAAACAAACGTTTTTAAATTACAAAGGGAAAAGGGTAAAGGTAATTCTATTTATATAGCACATTTTCAGCTACAAGGCAATACAAAAAAGCTTTGTAGAATAATAAAAAAAAATCTGTAAGAATTCAGCAAGTTTTTCACGTCACTCGGAGTTCCTGGATTTAGAAGTCATTTCTTTGGGCGACACTGACCTCTGGTGGACTTTCCGGATATCGCCGGTGGACTTTCACGTTGCTTGGAGACGGATCGGAAATAATAAAGTAGTTTCGTTGTTTCAACTGGCATTGTGTAAAAAGAAAGAATACACGTATGTATTAGTTAAAGGAGACAGATGTTTCCTGTTTTTGTGCGGAGTGACTGGCGGTCCACCTGGAGCAGCCCGTCCCTGAGCACAGCTGCTCTCAAATCTCTCCCCTCAGGGATTTTCCGCGTTCTCCACCGACACAAACACCTCCCTGCGTGGACCGGGAAAAAACAAAACAAGGTTTTCATCCTCACCAAACAACGTCTGTTGGCTTCCCATATAGTAAACATTTTTTTAAGCAACAACCATGGGAGAAATGACAGCTGCAAAGACCTTCTCAGAAGTTATAAGTCAGATATTCCAAGAGGCGCCAGCTGCCAGGAAAGATCTGGTTGATAACCAGAGCAACCTTCTCCGAGTGGCAGAGTACTGCGAGAACAACTACCTCCAGGTGAGCGAAGACCACTCTGAGCATCGAACAGCTTTTAATCAGGCATGATTTGATGTGTGTGTGTGTGTGTGTGTGATAATGTTGCCACAGGCGGATGATCCGACCAAAGCTGTGGAGGAGACCAAGGCTCTGACCACCCAGGCTTTAGCCAGTGTCACCTACCAGATCAACAGCGTGGCCAGCACCGTTCTCAGGCTGCTGGACTCCCAGGCCATGCAGATCAAAGACATGGAGTCTTCCGTCAACCTGCTGTCACTGGTGAGACAGGAACACCCCCTCACCCCCCAAACTCTCAAACCCTACCCACTGAAGACAGCTGTAAATTGAAAAAATCCTCAAAAAGGTTATTACATTAATTTTATTGTACTTTAGTGTCATGGAAGATTATAAAACAACATTTCTATACATGTAGGTCTATGTCTATGTACTGCACTGTATGTGGTTCTATTTACATGAATTACTGCATCAGTGCAGCGTGACATGGAGATCAGATGTTAGTGAAACATACCTTAGTACTGGTCTTAACGGGTCAGTATTATGTAGTTTGAAGTCACATTGTGTAATTTTATTGCACAATCAAGTAGCTGTTACCTTCAGTGGTTATGAAACTGAGAAGAAGGTAGAAAATGGTGCACAAAAGTGTCTGTGACTGATGGACAACTTTCAATTAACCATACCCACTATAGGCTATAATAGGTTTAACAACAATATATTTTGCAATGTTTTATTGGTACTCTATTTTTCTAAGAATGGAGATGTTGGGTTTTCATAATCATAAATGCTATTTAGTGTTTAATGAATCTTTTTATATGAGGTTAGGTTTTTATTCCATTACTGAAATAAATGAACTTTATAAAGATAATCTAATTTAATCAATTTGCTACACTAGTTTTGCTCTCTCTCTATAAGGAATAGTAATTCATACATAGATCAAATAAAACCGACCAAATGAAGCTGCACGTTTTATATTTTTGCTTAGATCTGTGCATCAAATCAAAACAGGAATGAATAAATGATGTCAGTGTAATAATAAATAATTGCTGTTGCAGTAGGACTAAATAACTAATTGTTTCTTTTCTGTTTTAAGTCAAAGTAATCCAGTCATGTTGTACATGTTTCTTTTAAATGTTTGTGTAAAATGTATTTTTAATCCTGGTTATTGCCTTGTACCAGGTCAGACTCCCTCATGGAGTCATGGCAGATTGTGGCTATTTGTAGTTTAGTCGACTGTGTTCTGATCCAGGCTGCTGCGTTCCACTTTGAGAAGGTGGCCAGGAGGGAGATCGGTGTCTTCACCACACCCAAAGACAAGAGCCGATCCAAACCCATGGCCCTGCCCCCTTCAGGCACAGAGCAGGAGATGGATTACATGAGAACTCCGATATCATACACCATCTTGGACACCGTTGGACACTATTTCCAGGTGAAGTACGCTTCAGTTTGAGAAATATATCATCTTTTTTGTTGCTTGTACACTTTCATTGACCTTCTACCCACCAAACTCCCAAAACCCCAACCTGCAGGTCAAAGAGCAGCAGCCCAGCAAGAACACAGAGAGCACGGAGCGAGCTGAAGAACACTCAGTGTATGTAGACATAAATCTCATCAGTACAGAGACCAGCCTTTGTACATTTCATCACATGACAACAAACTTCAAAGCTTTTCTTTGGACTCTTGTCTGATAGGTAGTGCAAGGTTGTGAAGGGAAACAAAAATGACGGTTTTTCAACATTAATTTTATAGAAAATTTGAGGTGTGTCTCTACCAGGTTTGCACATCTAGAAACTGAAATCTTTGCCCATTCTTCTTGGTCTTGGAAGTTCCTGGCTTTGTCTTACTCTTAGAGGGTCTAGTCTTGGTCTTGAAAGGTACGGCCAACGTCTTGGTCTTGATCTTGGTAGGTCGGGTTGGTGTTGGCAGATGTTGTCTTAGTCTTGGTCTTTGAGGATCTGGTCTTGGTCTTGGTTCTGGAGGATGTGGTCTTGGGTTTGGTCTTGATCTCAGACATCCCGGCCTGTTCACCATTGTGGTAGTGTGATCAGAGCAATGTGAGGTGGTAGATTGCCATCACACAAATCATTTTAAATGTAAGTCATAAAGTCAAAATTCACAGTAGCGCCTTTTTACTGTGTTCCCTACATGGCTTGTAGATTACTCCTACCTTGGCTGTTTCTTTCTGATCTGCCTGCCATGTTCCTCTGTCGTGTGGATGCCGTGTGAGCACTAATGTTCCCTGAATCTCTGAGGTCGTCACAGGACAGCTATGCATACACTGAGAATTAATTAGACAGGTTAGTAGACTATGTCTCCTAACCAGATTACTTTTGAATGAAATTGATATACCTAGAACTAATTTTATATTGAGGTAAAAGCCAGATTAGAGAAATCCATCCATCCTCTTTACACCCTTGTCCCTAGTGGGGTCAGGAGAGGTGCTAGTGTCTATCTCACACCCTGGACAGGTCACCAGTCTGTCGCAGGGCAACACAGAGACAGACAGGACAAACAACCATGCACACACACACACACCTAGGGGCAAATTGGAGAGGCCAATTATCCTGACAGTCATGTTTTTGGACTGTGGGAGGAAACCGGAGTATCTGGAGAAAACCCATGCATGCACAGGGAGAACATGCAAACTCCATGCAGAAAGACTGAGGCCGGGAATCGAACCCAGAACCTTCTTGCTGCAAGGCAACAGCTCTACCAACTGCGCTACTGTGCAGCCCAGATTAGAGGAATGCTTGTCTAAAATATGTCCTGTTGAGAGATTCTTCCACTCAAGCTGTGGATCTCTAAGGAGTTACAGTCTCTTTTGCTACTGTATTGATGTGATATGGAGATATATTTTGATAACATTTGATTTAACTGAACCTGATGGAGAAGTCCTGACTGCTGTCCTGTGGTTTTGCCTCAACAGGTTGGCCCATGGCATCGCCGTACCTCTACCCTCTGTTCCCACTAAGCCCACAGCAAGCAGCCTGCCTCCCCCTCCTCCACCTGCTTCTGCCACAAACCTGCCTTCTCCTCCTTCCTCAATGGACACTGGCCTCCCTCCTCCACCCTCCTTTCCATCTCCATCCAATCTCCCCCCACCCCCTCCTCCACCGGCCATCGGCCTGTTGGACAACAGCTTCCTTCCACCCCCTCCGCCTCCTGCTGCCAGCAGCACCGGTCTACCTCCTCCTCCTCCTCCTCCTCTTCCTCCAACCAGTGGTGTACCACCACCACCACCACCCCCTCCCCCACCACCTCTCTTCTAGATGGTAGATTGTGTCACTCAGGGTTTTGCTAACTTTGAAGCAGAACTAAGGCAAAGTGTCTGTGTGTGTGTGTGTGTGTGTGTGTGTGTGTGTGTGTGTGTGTGCGTGCGTGCGTGCGTGCGTGCGTGCGTGCGTGCGTGCGTGCGTGCGTGCGTGCATGCGTGCGTGCGTGCGTGCGTGTGTGTGTGTGTGTGTGTGTGCGCGTTCTTGCGTGTGTGCAGGTGTTTGAACCCTGAGCTGTTTTATCTGTGATTAATTCCAAAGCATGAGCCCGAAGTGACATTTTTTGGTTTAGAAAATCCCTCCTTCAGCATTCTGTGCGTACAGAAGGTGAGCGGCGGGGATCGTCCCGGCGTGTCCCGACAGCACCTCTACCGCATTCCTTCAAAACAAGCTGAAACAGGGATTCCTGGCTTCCTGTCATCAGCTCTTCCATCACTTTTTCCTCATTCCCATAACGTCCGTGCCTCATCATAATGAGGGTTACTTCAAACTGCAGCGGTCTGCGGCTCAACCCTGGCAGCGGTCACTTTCCTGTCTGGTCAACGTGATTCTAAGTCTCTAACACTGGCAGCTTTGACCTCAGTGTGCTCTGCGTCTTTAAACAGGCCACTGAGGGTGTGAACTGTCTGCTGCAAGTCATATTTAAAACCTCTATAATTAAGTGCATTTACTGTACCTGACAGCGTCTGTTACGCTGTACTGTACAAATAAAGATCTAGACGCAGATAAATATGAAGTGGAACATTTAAAGTATGTTGGTTTAAAGTTAAATCCATTTAATTTGAGAAATGGATTAAATTCAGCCGTCTGAGAGAAAATTTGTTATTTTTTGTAAGTTTCAGATTTGAGGGTTTTTTTGGGGTTTTTTTCACAAGTTTTCATACTTTTTTCAGTTTTTTTAGTATATTTTGTCATGTTACTGTCACAACAATCCATGTGCAGTGTTATGTGCAAACTGAATGAAAATGAATATGTTTTTAAACAATTTTTGCAGACAGAAATCAGCTGAGTGAGTCAGTCTGTCGCTCCAGGTTTGTCTCAGATTTGCATGACAAACTGAACAGTTTGCCGACTCTTCCTTATAAAATGGCTTAAATTCTCCCAGATTTAATGAAGAGTGTCTACAAAAGAGCAAATTTTTATACTTTAATACAGCTTCTCAATTTCATTTAGCCCTGAACTTTGACTGGACCATTGTAAAAAAAAAATCTTAGCTGCTCTTCTACTGATGGAAGGTGAAACTCGATTTCAGATCATTTGCAGACTAACAGGTTTTTCTCTAGAACTCTTCGATTTAACTTACTTAATCTCACCCCTAACCATCTGCCCTGTTCAGGCTGGAGAAACGGATTCCCTCAGCATGACACTACCAGAACTTTGTTTCACCATGTGGATGATTATTGTGTAAAGGATTCTTCATAATTTTGCTCTCCCGGTTTTTAAAGCAGGTCAGCGACACTCAGTCATATTTTCTTCTTCTGTTTTCCTCAAAGAGTTGAAGTATTTCCCCAGCAGTGAATGTAATTCTCCCTCATGTTAGGATTCCTGTTTGGAGTTCAGGTCTCATTCTGCACTCTCCATAATCCAACTTTTTAAATACGTTAATGGAATCATCAGCGTTGAATCTGTTTCATCTGTTCTCAGGAATGAACCCTTCATCATCCTCATCATCCTGTTGTTACAGAGGAAGAGGAGGAAGAAGAGTACAGCACAATAATGCTGTACTGTTTGTGCTGCTTTATTGTGCATATATAAGCAGATTCCCATTCTAAAAAAAGAAATTAATTTGTTTAGGTGATCAAAAAGTAAAAAAAAAAAAAATGCATAAATGATCTCAAGTTCAGCTGATTTTTTTAGAGCCTTTACACCAGTATTACGCTCTACTAAGATAGAGCATAGTTAAAGTTTACCACTCCTTCAAGCTGATACATTCTCTCTTCTTGCTGATTCCTCTAAATAGACATGAGGTTTAATATGTCCAGATGTGTCGACAGTTTTGTTTGTCCCAGAACAAACTTTTGTGTATTTTATAAAGACTTTATGTGACAATGCAAATAACTGACTTTTTTTGTAAAGTGGAAACAAATTACTTCATTCTACTTTATGCTTTGAACACTTTTTACCAATAAAAAAAAATTGTAAAATGTGGTGTGAATTTGAATTTACCTTCTGTTGTTCCAATACACCCAGATGAAACCAGCTGAATGGATAGAAAGTAACTTATCAAAATGAAACCAAGCTGGGAAATTTGCTTGGTTTCACTCTGCCTCACAACACCCTCACATTGAGGCATGGTGGTGGCAGCATCATGGTGGAACTTCACTTAACTGGAGCAAAGAAGAAGAAAATCACTCTGGATATGAATGTTTGCCTAGATTACTCAGATGCTCATTTGTTATTCACAAGTCATTATTATTACTATTATTATTATTATTATTATGTGTCAGTAAATTTTCTTGTCAGTTTGCAATCATTTTGTTTCATGTAACAGAATTTGTAGGTTTTTTAGCACAGAAAATTGAATAACATGTTTTTCAATTACAAATTTCTAATAATTATTGATTATGTAGGTGATATATATCACATTAAATATGTCAGGACTAAATAATCTTGCTACTCCTTTTCAAACAGAAGATTAGTGGGATTTTGTTCTTGGTTATGTTTGCACGTTCGCTTGTCTTACTGGTTATTTGTAAATACAAAATGTGCAAAGCTGGTCCAAAGAAACAAAAAAGTAACCTGACATGCTAAATGCAAACGGAAATCACGCATTTTAGACGTTTATCTAAAAATTATTTTATATCATGCATATAAAATAATTACTGCACTGCACACAGAATCCCCCAAAAACATGTTGAATTATGTGGTTGTGACAAAATGTGTAAAAGTGTCAGGGGTTTGAACATAGCTCTGTACAGTAAGTGTGACAAAGAGTGAACACACCCCTCTGTGGCATGACAGCGATGCTGTAAACGCTGGTCACTCTGCCTCCTTCATGTGACACATTATCAGTGTCTCAGTCTCAGGCTCTGGAGAACTTCTGGATGTTTGGGATTCTCAAACAAGGTAAGATCAGTCTCTAAAACGTCCAAAGAGTCTGTTTATTACATATTTGATCAGATAATAGATCTGGGACTGAGCTTTACTCGTCGCCTAAGGTTTAAAAACAACAGATTTCAGGATAAATGTTGGAAATATTTGGTCTCAGATACCGCCGGTCTGTTCTGTTAAATCCTTCTAACCAACTATTATCGGTGCACATCTGAATGTTCATGTAAGGGAAACGTTGTCAGGTCACTTTAGGGCATAATCACTTGACTTGGGATGTGTCAGTATCAGCTGGGATATAAAATACATTATTTCCTAATTTGGCTACAAATTGCATCAATCTGTTCAGTTGTTTCCTATTGATTTGATGCAGAAACAGAAAACTCTCTCGTTTTGCCCAGTAGGTTGGTGAAACGATGCGCTTCGTCTCTCAGTGATGCCAGCAGGTCGACTTAAGTCCAGCTGTGACTGAAGGATGTTTCGAATGATGTGAGTTAACAATGAATTCAAGATGGCGTCCGTCTGAGCTCCAGAGTTTCTGTGTGAAAATGAACTATTTGTTCCCAGACTGCCGGTAGCAGTGATCTCCATTGCCGCCGTCCTCCTCTGCTTCTATCATCACTTGAAGAAGAGAAGAGAACAGCGCGACGCCACGGTAACGATGCAAGTCCAAGCAATATGCAGACCAGAGGACCAGGTGGAAGTGGACACAGAGTTCAACCGACATGCTCCACGCTACAGCACCGTGGAACAGCCGCCTCCATACTCACTGGTGAGGACGGATAAGTTGCCTCCAATGTCAACTGTTACATCAAATTAGCCCAAAAATGAATTTTCCTACCAATATACACTTGTGTTTGAGAACAAAAAAAAAAAACAATCACATGTAAATCTGAATAATGAAACACCGAAATAGTTTTTGCCAAAAACAGTTAGAGTGAAACCAGTCTTAAACCTTAAGGAAGCTTCTATGTGGTGTATTTTACCAAGTCACAAATTAACAGCAATAATTCAGTCATAAAAGAAAAAACGTGGGGTTCATATTTTCACGTCATTCATTCAATCATAAATATCACAATTTAAAACTAACTATTTAGCGTCGCAACTAAATATTCAGTTTGCAAACTAAAGTCAATATTTTAGTTAGTAAACTAAATGCTAAGTTTACTAACTAAATATTTAGATTGCTAAACAAAATATTTTGGAGCTAAATGTTTACTTTGCAAAATAAATATTTAGCTTCCTTGTTAAAAATGTTATTTCATAAATGAATGAATAACATGATGAGAATATGACTGAAAAACAAACCTCTTTTCTCTTATAACCCTGATTATTTCTGTTAGTTTGTGACTGTGTAACTTTAGCAACTAACTAAAGGGTTAGTTACACTAGGGTGTAACTAACCCTAACAGTAAGCGACTGTGGCTCAGTGGAAGCTACACTCTGGAAGATGTGGCTTTAATTTCAGCTTCTTCTTGTAACACATTGATGTTCGTCTGGGAAAACACACTTAGCCCTCCGTTGCCTAGCAACCTGTTTGGAGAACTTGTGAGTGCAGTCAGATGATTGGTTGATGTAAATACATCAACACAAAATCCTCAAAGTAACCTTTTACGTTTTTCTCATGCAGGTTGACCCCAAAATGACAGGTATCTGGCCGGAAGGGGCCCCGCCTCCATATCATACGTATACAATAGCCCCGCCCCTCGCTTCTCATTGGATGACTCCCCTGGACCGTGGACAGCTGACCCCACCTGCCTTACCCCGCAGCCAGCACCGCTCACGGAGCGCATCCTTCAGCTGAACAATCAGATTTTATTTATAAATAAAATATAAATATAAATAATATTTAGAAATATTAAAAGAAAATGCGTTTAACTAGTTTTCAAAATATTCTACTACTAAAAAAAACAACAAAAAAACAAACAAACTGATTCAACTCCCTTTACTCTGATACCCCAAAATAAAATATCAAAATAAAACCTTACGTTTATTGTACTGAACGTAAGTCAACCGTATTGACTTACGGTTCAACACAATAGCGTGCTACACTTTTCAGATTTTATTTTATTATTGTTTTAGTTTAAAAATCATTTATCATTTTCATTCCACATCATTTGTGTTGGAACCAGGGGTGAAAGTAAGGGGGTACGGCAGGGTCCTGCGTACCCCTAAAAGATTTATCAGGGGTATGCAGTACCTGCAAGAGAGAAGAGAGGCTGTCTGCTGTAAAAAATCAGTGGGTTAAACTGTGCAGCCGTGAGTTCACTTCACCCACTAATCAGCCGTGACTGATTAGTTTTTCAAGAACAATCTAAAACACAACTTAATCAGTTATTAAATAACTTTTTTCCCATTTCATATTGTTTCTGAACTGTTCGTGCTGTAGAGCAGGGCTGCAACACGTCGATCGCTGAGGGTTTTGAGTCGATCTCAGCATGAGGTGACAAACTGAACGGCGCCAGGGCGTTGAGACCAGAATCCTCTGGGTCCTTATCAAAATGTTCATAACTTTATTAAAGAACAAAAAAAAATCAACAAATCGTGTTCAAATTAATGTTTCATCAACAATAATAACCTCAGTGATTATTGTTTCAACAAGGTGTTGCAATTCTGTGCGTTTGGGTTCCATAACGAGGACAGCAGGAGTTTAAAATGAACTAATCAACCACCGCTGTGTTCATGAGAGGCTTATTAATAATCGCAAAATAAATATCTAGCCTGAAAACCTGATATCGTAACGGACTGAACGTTTTTAACATAATCTCTGGTCAGCTTGTGGGGTGCAGAGGTTGCCATGGCAACGGGTGTGCTCAAATGACAGAGAGAGATGGAGAGAAAAATGTGTGAGTGGTTTAGAGTTGATCACCTGTTCAGGTTGTTTTACCTTTGTTTGTCTTTGTCTTGGCTCATTACAGCCGCTGTAATTTCTGAACACTCAACAAACAACAAACATTTACTAATTACCTCGTTCTTTGTGACTATATGTCATTTACAACAAACATCAAACACGGTAAATACGTTTCATTAGGTATTTAACAAACAAATGGCTTCTACCGCGATAATTATGTGAAATTAAATTAATTGTCTAATATAAAAATAGTTTGGTGCTGTCGGGTTCAGAGTCTGAAAGGCTTTTCCTTCATCAAACAACTTTGTTTATTGCCTCTTATTTAGTGGAAATATTGATGTTGATGAGATTTTCTCCAAAATAATAAAATTTTTCAACCTTTATAGCTCCACTGTTGAAAAGTCCAATCTCTGGTTTGAGGTGATTCCTCTGGAACCTGTTGGAGGAAAAATATCCCAACTTCAGAAGATGAGCTTTGACCTAACAGAGCTCTGTGGTTCCTCCTGTCAGTATGAGATTCAGGGTGAGGAGGCGCCATGTTAGGAAAATGAAGTGGAAGCTGCAGGATCTTCAGGACAAACAGGTCATGATGCGATAGGCTTCTGATGATCCCTCTGTCTGGACACAGGATCAATAGAAACAGATTAAAATATAAAATGAATTATTATATGCCAGACATGGAAAACTGGGATGCACTCCATGCCATGGTGTTCAGGATTTAGGTCTAATGGCATCTCAAGGTGTTAACATTGCAGTCAGTGGACTGAGGGAGGAAATACAGCTTTATTTTGTAGCAATTCAAGAGATACCCAGCTTTTATATATATATATATATATATATATATATATATATATACATACATACCTACCTACCTACCTACCTACCTACCTACCTACCTACCTACCTACCTACCTACCTACCTACCTACCTACCTACCTACCTACCTACCTACCTACCTACCTACCTACCTACCTACCTACCTACCTACCTACCTACCTACCTACCTACCTACCTACCTACCTACCTACCTACCTACCTACCTACCTACCTACCTACCTACCTACCTACCTACCTACCTACCTACCTACCTACCTACCTACCTAGAGAGAGAGTCTCCCTCTGCTCCTCTGCCTCCCTGTGTTTTGTCTGAGGCTCTGCTTCCCAGTTCTAACCCCAGTGCTCTTTGCCCCCTGCACCGGCGCCGTCCGCTGGACCCGCCTCCAGGGTCCACCTCTGCCTACTGGATCATTTCCATGGAGATTTCAGACTGTGGCAGGAAGCCGGAGCGCCCGGAGAGAAACCTGCAAACAGGAAACCTGTCAAATCTTTTTACCTTTTGTCCTCTGGTGTCTGATCAATTATTCTCGTAAATGTAAATGAAACCGTTGTTGGACATGTCTTCACTGCAGTCACTGTCTGCAGTGAAGACATACTCATTGTCTGCCTTCACGGTTCGTTCTCCCTTCATCAAATAACAGTAGACGTCTGTCAGCTTTGGATCCCCACAGATGACGGAGGACAGGTGGTACGTCTCCGTCCCACATTCTGCAGGCACATCGATGGTCTGAGTGGCTTTGGTTTGGTGCTTCCTGGTCAACCTGTGCAGAAAAAATACCAGGACCTTGTTATCGGTCAGGCAATGTTTTTTCTGCCAGGGTGACCCGCAGCCTGAACAACGGCGCTTGCACGCCAAATCCAACCAATATTCAACCAGTATAGATATACTGGTTGAAAATAATACTGGTGGAAGGGCAATCATGGCGCCGTCGTTCAGGAGCCTGAGGGAAGTGGCTCCACAGTTAGAGCACGAGTCGTTGTCATACAACTCTCTATCTGTGTCGCCGCCAAACGAATCCAGCCAGACCAGCACAGACTCCAGCAAACTTTTGATGTCATAGTCCTTTCCCACGTCCGACGGGAGCTTCTTCTCCCTCAGCTCCATCAGAACAGGGGAAAGGTCTTGTTGACTAAAATGCTTGCCGGGCTGACGGACAGCTGAGAGGAGGAGACTCCCACAGCAGGGGATGGACGATGCCTCCAGAAAAACCCTTTCCTTAGCGAGACACCGCTTGGTGACGCTGAGGTTTAGGATGCTCTGGAACACAGCGTTCACCCAGCTGTTCTGGAGCTCATCGGAGAACTTAAAGAAGTTCTCCTCCGCTTGTCCTGGTCCTGCAGATGTCTTCCCTACATCTAGCAGATCCGAGCCAACGCTATCTTCTGAGTTAACTCCAGGAGAACAAGAAACCTCGACATCAATGGAAATCTTTACATTCAGAGATGGTTTTTCAGACAAATGTTCAACACTGTCAAAGGACCCTGTGAAAGTGGCCTTCAGAGGACTCTCCTGCAAGGATGGGACCAGCGAAACCAAAGCTTTGGCTGTCACTTCAGCCACAGCTTCGGCTGCGAGATCAGCTGCAGACAAATCTTCCCCAGCCGGGTCAGTTTGTTCTTTGGAAGTGGATGGAAATCCTTTCCAAAACAGATCGTCCTGATCGTATCCTTCATTGGAATCCTTCCCTGGGAAGAAACGATCGCACACTTTCTTCATCCCAGTCATCACGGCATATCCGATGCCCCAACCAACCGGGAATATCAGGGGAACAAGCGCCGTCGCAAAACTGAACATTGTTGCTATAAACAAATCTGAAACTCCTGTCTGGATCCTCACTGATGCTTAGAGATTCCAGTATTCAAGCATTAGAACTTCTTTGATCTACTGTGATGTGCATGATGTCATCTATGGCCTCATCAGTGAGCTCACTGGACTTCTGGCCAACACATTGCTTCTGATCGTTGCTATGGAAATGATTAGATCAGATCTGCATGACTCAAGCTGACATAAATACTTAAATAAAACATTATACTTTTTATTTATTTAACATGAAGAGATTAATAGATTTGTATACGATTTAATTTTTGCTTTTGCGGTTTTCCATACCTGCTGTGGTATGAATGTTCTGAAGCCTTTGATCCACTATTATTTTTAATTACTAGTAATCCATTAGGATTATTCATGTATTAATCATTGCACAGTGCTAGAAACAGTCTGTGACTTATTATATTTATTTTTATTAATTTTCGCAGACAATTTAATACTGTGACTATTTTACCAAACATAAGAAACAAAAGCAGAAGAGCGATTCAGACCTGCACTTATACATCATTTTATTGAGGTCCAGAACCCAAAAGTTCTTGGCTTGTGTCATTCAGGAGCCTTGGGGATAAAAAGGCTTCATGATTGTATTTCAAAGGCAGATTTTAAGAACAAGAAACCCAAACTGACCCAAACTCGGGCAAGAGTTTGGGTCAGGTGCTATTTCAAGATGTAGACGTGTGTAGGAATCTCCACGATGTCAGTTACACAGAGTAGCATGTCTTATTAGGTGTATGTGAGTGCATCAATTTCAGTTTTTTTTTCAATGCGTTCTACCTTTCTGTGCACAATAGTGCGCATATATATACAGACAGGACAAACAACCATGCACACACACACTCACACCTTGGGGCAAGTTTAGACAGACCAATTAACCTAACAATCATGTTTTTGGACTGTGGGAGGAAACCGGAGTACCCGGAGAAAACCCACTCATGCACAGGGAGAACATGCAAACTCCATGCAGAAAGACCAGGGCTGGGAATCGAACCCAGAAGCTTCTTGCTGCAAGGCAACAGCTCAACTGAGCTACTGTGTGGCCCCTATATATATATATATATATATATACACCCTGGTTGGAGCGTTAGATAAAACTGCAAATAAACTGAAGTTTTAGATACAAGTGAGATGAAAAATATATTTTTTTAAAAATGAAAAAATATGATTACTTTTGCATATATGCATATCAAAATCAACTTAACAAAAAGAGTGCAACATTTTTTAACCAACTGCATTTTTAATAAACTTTTGATATGAAGATCAGAATAAAGAGCATTGCACACCAGCCGAATCATCAGAGCACCAGGTGTTTCTTTGATATTCTATACACTCTTTATTACAATACAGTACTTACAGGCTGAAAGAAAGATTAAATGGACAATAAATAAGCTGACAGAGTTATGTGTTTATTCCTAACGAACATGTACACTGACAGAAACGAAAAGTTCCACGATGAAAAAATAGTTTCCTTGGCTTTTGAACCATATTAAGGCAAAAGTAAACATGAATTTGAAGCCACTGGTAACCGGTTTTATGTAAAAGTAAAAAAAATAAAAATAAATAAATTATCTTCCATCAAGAGTCCAAGAAGTATAAGCTAAGGTCAAATGTTTTCCCTTCATTAAACAACGCACACAACAGGTCTAGGCTACTGAAGGTGTTACGGTTGGATTGTTACTGGTGCTACAGATTAAACTCAAACATCAGCTGGATCCTCTAACTGTCAGGACGAACACACAGAAATCAACATTCAAAAAGGAAAGAAGATGAATGAAAAATGTCCCAACATGAACGTCCTCCATTCTTCCCAAAGCAGAAATATGTGTGTTTCCTTTCCGGTGCGTCAGTCAGTGTATTGCATGTTTACTTCAGTAACTATTGCCATTTTTTTTAGCACATTTCTGAACACGTACAATCATACCGTGTGATCAAATGGCAAAAACATAAAGTTTTCAACACAAATGTGACATTTGGTATCTTTCTTCAATCCTTCCTACAGAACCAATGTAAACATTTACACTACATAAAGTATTTAAGATTTGTGAAGGCTAAAACTGTCCCTCTGACATTTAAACAATCTCACTACAACTCGTCGTCGTCGTCTCTAAAACCTCCTCAACAAACAACCAGTTTTGACAAATTAATCACAACTTGACATTAGGCTCAACAGAGGAACACTTAGTTTGTACAAAAAATTGTGTCTACGTGAGGCTGGTCGCCTGTGCCGACGTCCGCCGTGCGGCTCCATCGGCGCAGGTGACGATGCGTCCTCCGACTCTTTGTGGGCGATGCTCAGAACACCCAGCTGACCGGCACCCACTGATGCTCCATGGAGAGCTTCTCCAGCGCCACCCGGAGGCTGCGGAAGGCCGCCTCCAAACCGTCATTCACGATGCAAAGATCAAAGTAATGTCCGTAGGCCCTCTTTATGCGCTCGCTCTCGTCCACTGTCCTCTTTAGTTCAGAGTCCTGGGCCCGGCACATTGGAGAGGACAACAGCGCTTTTAGACTTATACTAGATTTATCTACCATGTCACTTTGTGAAATGCAACTCCAAATCAATTGCCAAAAATGTATCTTTTTGTTCATTTTTCAGAATAAGGTGAGCTGAATTGCTGCTTGACATGCTATTGGCTGGCCATTTCCAAAGCATCCAATCCAGGAGTGCCATTGATTTTCCTTAACCCTCATTGGAGCCACTTTGAGAAACACTGGTCTAAGTTATACTTACTTGACAAGTTTGTTCAACTTGACAATGTAATAAACTAAATTGAAAGAACTTTATTTAATTACTTGTCACCAATTTCAGTATTTTCTTTAAGTTGTATCAACTGTTCAGTTTTTTCAGTGCAGTTCAGGTGACACTCAGGTGAACCCTGATGATATTTATTTTTTGATATCCATTAGGTGGCACTTTATAGTTATGACTGATACTAAGTACAAAAAATTATTGAAAAAGTATCAAACTGTTTTTTTTTTCCATAAAATAAAATTTATGAATTAAATTAAGTAACTTTTTTTCAGAGGAAAAATAATCATTAAGAAGATCAATTGAGAAATAAGTCTAATGATCCAAACACTCACCGTCATCTGCTTTGTGACGACTCCTGATTCAATGGCTGACCTGTTCATTGCTTTGAGGACTTCAAAGTCCGGGGCTTCGATGAACACAACGTAGGGCAGGAATTCAGACGTCCGCAGCACTTTCAGGGCCTTCAGAGGAAAAACAGGTACAGTGAGGATAGATTCAAACCAACGGAGAACAGAAATTCAAAAAGCTCCAAAAGTAGGGGTACACAGATTGATTAACCAGCTGATCGATCTGCCCTGATTTCATAAATTTTGGGTGATCAGCAGAGCTACTTCCACAAAGATCACAATAGAGTTGGTTAACGGTACTCAAAACTTAGCAACTTTGTCGATAAATTTAGCAACTTTTCAGACCTCTAATTGGAGATTTTGGCAACAACACTTTGCAATGTCAGTTATAAAAAATAAAAAACAATTAGTATCAAGTCAGGCTTTCTAAAGATTAGTGATCGGCCTGAAAACTGTAATTGGTGCAGCCCTAGCTCCAAACATCAGAATCTTCCTCTACCATTAATAAGATCAGCCGTGTCTTTTTCCATCTGACTGTAGTTATTTATTTCTGGTAAACCTTAAAGATGTGTTTGGTTAGTGTGTGAGTATTGACAGGTATAAAAACAGAGTAACAAACTGCACCTGTGGGTTGACGTCCAGGATGCAGATCTTTCCCGTTTCTATCACCTCATGTATGGAGTTGATCTTTGTGCCGTACAGGTTTCCGTCGTACTCGCCGTGCTCCAGGAAACGGCCGCTTTTGATGTCACACTCCATCTCGCTCCGCGACATGAAACCGTACATCTGACCGTCTCGCTCGTCCACCTTCGGCTTCCTGGAGGTGACTGAGCGATGGAGATGCATTCAAATACAGAGACAGCTGTCTGTCAATCAGCTGTCTGAATGAGTTTTTAGGCAATCCTGTGAAGACACTATTGCAGTGATCGATGCGTCTAAAGATAAATGCATGGATGAGTTTCTCTTCAGGTGATAGAAGGCTGACTTTGTAACTGTCTTTATGTGGCTCTGAAGGTTCAGGTCTGAGTCCATCACTACACCCACATTCCAGACCTGATCTCTACTTTCTAGTTGTAGTAACTGAAGCTGAACTCTAGATCGTTCCTCTTTATGTAGAAAGATAATAACGTCAGCTTTGTTTCTTTTCAGTAATGGCACATCAATGTATTCTACTGCTCTCCATTCAGTCTGACTGATCTTGTGCTATTTTTCACAGAGGAATGGTCAACAATCTCCAGAAACTGACCAAATGAGAACATGTGAAACAAATAGTGTGACCAAAGACTGCCTGTTCCAGTCACTCACAGGGTATGGTGGTTCCGTAGCGCTGAGGGTCCGACACCAGCAGCTTGTTCTTCAGACTGCGTCGCCCGACTCCCTGCGCTCCAATCAGAACCAGCGTCTTCCTCCTGAAGGGAGGGACTTTGGCAACCTCTTCATATATCCGCAGTTCATGTCGATCAAATTCTGAAAACAAAAAACAAACAAAAAAATCAAACAAAAAGGAAACAGAACAAAGAATAAACAATAACAAACTGTAAGTAATCATTTCATACACATCTGAAACAAAATGTCAGGATCCATTTACCTGCATTCTTAGTGGTTAAATACATCATCTTTTTTTTCTTCTTACCGCCCATTCCTGCACACAAGGGACCTGAAACAGAGAGAAAACAAAAAATAAATTAAACCCCCAGGTCTCTGTAAGCTAAGTCCATGGAACTGAGTCATATTCAATAAGTTGGGATACGAATTCAGATGAGACTTGTTTGTCAAATTAAAAATACCCTTTGAAGTTAATAACCTTTAAGCAGGTATCAAACATAACTTTTGTTTTAAAAAAGTTTTTTTTATTATTGGTCAGTTGTAATATTCTCATTTTAGGCTCTGCTTACTGCCTGGAAACAATCAATATTTTTCGGGTGTTGACTGGGAAAATGTTTAACCCTTGTGTTTACAAATGGGATCCAACCGACCCCACAACCGTATCACTTGTATCATTTGCTCAGTCCTCGCACGCACAAGGGTTAGACAGCACCGCCAAAACATCTCAAGTCAGATGTAGCTGTCATGAAAAACCTCTAGATGGCGCTGTCATCGAATGAGCATGAGCCTTTGACCATTAGCTTCCACTTCATTAGCGTCCACCTCAGTAACTTGTCTGAATGTCCACTTCATTCATGTTTCTCATGAATAAAGTGGACATAAATATATGGAAAATATTTATTCCTTATCAGAAATTATGTTAATGTTAACAGGTTAAGTAGCACAACACAGCACAGTGCTATCCGCCATTGTTATTGCTGTTATTTGCCGGTTCATGTACAGCCGTATGTTCTGCTCCTTCACACCTGCGGAGTACATCACACCTCCACGGGGTTTGTTACAGAAAAGTTTCAAAAATGCAAACATGTGAGAGACAATAAAATAATAAAAATAAATTTTCTTAAAAGTAAAAAATTATTTACTCTCTTTGTTTTCTTCAGGTTGTACCAGAGCTATTTTCTATAAAATATTTAAACAAATATCCATTTGTGTAGTTTTGACTTTGTTTTTTTATTCTTAAATTATAAATGCTTTTTTTCTTTTAGTAAATTTTCTTTGCAAATGTGCTGGTTTAAATATACTTTACAAAATACAATAATCCACCAAAACATGGAATTTCATAAATTTTAAGTTAAAGGACAATGAATTTGTTGGATCTGTTTTATTTTCTGCTTATCCCAACATATCTCTTTTTGCACAATAAAAAGAGAATTTGTTTACAATGAAGCAGAAAGCACCACTAGATGGCGCTGTGCACCAGCACTAACCAGACGGCTTGTTTTGCTCGGTGCCAGGAAGCACCTGTGACTTGGCAAGCTGTTAACCTTCTGCTCAGTGTAGCAGACTATCTGGTCAAGGAAACACGAGCTCAGTGTCAAATCTGGCTCTAATTCTGCTTTTCAACAGCTGAACCAGCAAATTAATGACCATGCGACGCCACAGGTTCTCTGCTCCAACATTGGAATTCTGACTGTGCTCTCAGAACAACAAACGGAGTGTGTGCTGGCAGACAGATGTGTCCTCTGGCTCAGAGGACAGTACGTCTAGGTGAAGGACGCAGGGCCTGCTATGACTCAGCGCCTGCTTTGTTCGCCGCTTAAGACCTTTTCTACTGTGGATCTAAGCGCATAAGACAAACCCTCCCCCCACCTGCATGTTTGATGTGTACAGATATCTGTATTGATCTGTGTTTTGTTTACGGAGCTCATATTGCCTCTCCTGAATCAATGGTCCGTCTTGGTGAGGATGGTTTGTGAATGTCAGACCCTGCTGCTTAAAGCGGCAGAGTCATGTAAAATCACCTTTTTCGAGCTTTACATCATGTTATTATGTTATTCCTTCATCAAAAACAAACCTGGACTGTTGCCTTGAGTCCTTGATGCATGTCTGACAAATCCTTTAATCTGCCGTGGCAACCATTACCGGGACAAAGCTCTAGTTTTCAACCTTCCAACTCACAGAGTAGCCCTACCCCTTCAGACTAGCCAGAAGCAATTAGCAAACATCAGGTGGAACTGCTCATCTGCTGAGTTCATTACAGGAACTACTCAGTGTAACGCTGGTAAAACATTGTTAAAGGGTTAATAGAGGAGCCACGTTGTGATGACTTCCCTATGGTGGAGTTTCAGAAAGAGCAGGAGCTTTTAAAGAGGCCCAATTCAGCATTTTTTAACAACTCAAATTAACATAGCTTCTTAATTCTGCTATGAAACCACACTATATGCCTGGAAAACACATAGTACTGCCCCAGAATGCATCTTTCTGACCTTTTTGGAGGTTGTTGGCTGAGGGTGGGAGAGCAAGATTAGCAGAAATACATGTACGATTCAGAGAGGAACAGATGTCTGATGGGGAATGTGGGTAAATGTGAGGGACTACCTGTGGTGGCGAGCTCCATGTCCCTCTTCACAAACGCTTTCCTCTTCTCCTCCAGAAGCTGGCTCGGAATGAGGCCCGCGCTGCCTCCCTCTATGTGGCACGCCTGGGAGGGAAACGCAAACAGCTTGAGCTTAACAGGAGAAAAAAGAAAAAAGCGGAGCAAGGATGTGTGTCTGAAAGCTGGACTCACCTGCCACCAGTTCAGGTCTTCCTGGTTAAAGATCTGCAGAATGTCTCCGCTGGTGAAGCTGAGGCCCGCCTCCTTGCAGGGAATCAGGTTGTCGTGAGAGGGGTCGTAATCGAAGTGGCACTTCACGAAGGCCTGGAGTGAGACAGGAGAGAATGTTGTTAAAACTAACGCGATAGGTTGAGAACTGGACGTGCCGTGCTTGATATTAGAATAAAGCTGAGGAGTATTGTGGTTATGTAAGCTGTGGGTGAGCATCAGTCAGTCAAACAGCCTACTCCCCTTATCAGGTCGACAAAATTAAACAAAGCCTCTTTTTGATGGCGAGAGATATGCAGATAATGTAACGATCTCATTTTTAGTTGCATAGAAAGTACTTCTTCCCCACGTTCATGTGTTCAGCTGTTTCTTTCTTATATGAAGTTATTGATCTGCTTCAGCCATTAGCTGCCATCAAGGCAACCGTAGTACACCTGGTTCATTGTTTTGTTGCTTGGTTCAAGGTGGCAGTAGATGCATGCTATTTAACATGAAACACTAAGTTATATATGTGTGGTAGCTTT
Source organism: Poecilia reticulata (assembly GCF_904066995.2). NCBI lineage: Eukaryota > Metazoa > Chordata > Actinopteri > Cyprinodontiformes > Poeciliidae > Poecilia > Poecilia reticulata. The sequence goes on along the minus strand of NC_088848.1, from coordinate 22,543,632 downwards.
CAGAGAATTAGTGTAGGTGTTCATTTGTTTGGTTAAGGGCGCATTCAAATGTGAGGGGGAACTTATATTTCGTTCCACAAGCCATATTGTTGCCTTGGGGAAACATTAGCTGGCGCACATGGGGCATTCTACCTGAAGAAGCTGGTTGTGAGATGTTTGTCATCTTTATTCCTCCTGAATCAATGCGGCTAATGAGATATGGTTTTGTTTTATTTATATCTTTTATGTATGTAAATCCTCTATTTCTAGTGAACTAATTTAGGTTTGTGTTACCTTTTTTTCAGTTCTGATGGCATTTTGGGGGGGCTTTATAAAGACATGTTCAAAGTAAATGGCTATTGAAACCAAGAACTCTGTCAGGTATTTGGTCGTCTCGCTAGCGCACAGCTTTTCAGATCAACTTCTCTCTAGAATTTGTGATGGCCACAGCAAAACATCATCTTTGTTGTCCTTAAACCTTTTTGTAACCACTTTGGGTCACTGTCCATATGGAAGACCAATCTGTGCCAAAGTTTTTACTTGACGCTCTTCCAGCCTTATATGACAGTAACTTAATGCCAGGCTGCAGGACTTGTAGCTGCAATATAAAGACATGTCAGCCCATGAATAAATGGACGGGAAGCTTCAGCTGTTAATAATGTGTTTATCATTGGAGTCTGACGATGAAAAGAGGGAGAGAAGGACGGTTGGGGAAGAATAACTTATGGCAGGGCAAATGAGGAAAACAAGCTGACATGTTGCAGCAGCTGTCATGATGTACTATTTCCTCAGATTTGTTTTGCAACTACGCTGTATTTCTACATCAGTGCTTCATGGAACTTTTCATGCTGACCACCAGATAAGCCATGGGCTTGATGCAATCAGCTGCTCTCCCTTATATAGATAACTTTTTACTACTTGGAAATAAATTATGAACTTTTTTTATTTGCCATCTAAAATATGACTCAGTTGGACTGGATGGAACTGGATTTGAAATCGATCACATCAGCATAAAATAAATTAGATTTTGACTGGATATATTCAGACTGGCTATTTAATTCATTTCAGCAACAAGGCAGTTCAAAATGCTTTACAGTCAACAATTACAAAACAAGCAACAAACATTACATTATTTTGTCAAATCCCATAATCAAATTCATCAATAGAGATCAAATATGTTAATTCAGTTATTACTAATGAAAGCAGCTCTATCCAGGTGGGTTTTCAGCCTTGATTTAAAGGAACTCAGTGTTTTGGCTGTTTTGCAGTTTTCTGGAAGTTTGTTCCAGATTTGTGGCGCATAGAAGCTGAACGCTACTTCTCTGTAAAAATAAACCAAAGTGAAACTGAATTGAAATGAAAAAAAAACAGAAGGAGAGATGGAGAAATAAAGGGAGAGACAAAATCAGTATCCATGGTAACCATCTCCTCCCCCTGCACTTGACGTCATTTTTTTTGTCTTTTTACTGAACTGATGCAAGAACAAAAAACCCCAACAGCTCTCTCTTTCTCACACACATCCAGAGACTCCAGGTTCTCTACATAAAGGCTCTCCGATCACAGCGAGTGAACAGAAGGTTGGCACACTGACCCTGGTTAGCGAGGAGAGAGAACCTATGGTGGAAATGTGCTGATGAGCGTCAGAAAGCAGTGAGCGCAGTATTTCAGAGGATCACTGGATCACTTCCTGCTGACAGGTTTATAGCTTCCTGCCGGGCTGAGTGGTGGCCTCCATTTTTAACAGGTTCTTTAACAACCTCCCCAGCTCTGGTTCGTTTCGCTTCTATGATCTATGTCATTTCTACAGACAGGCAGCAGCTCCAAGAGCTGCACGACTTCTAGGAACTCTGGCCAAAGGGTTGTAGCGTGAAAAAAAAATCAGAGCTGAAATAATCAGAGGCTCTGGTGGGCAGAACACAGTGAATAAGACTTTAAATGCACGTTAAGTTTAATTTTTGTTTTTGTGAGTCTTTACAGCTTTCTGAAATGTGATTTCTAGTTTCTTACCTGACGATTTTCAAATGTAGAATTAATAGAATTAATATTAACAGCAATGTTGTCCACTGTATGTTGTTTTATATAAAACCCAAGTGTTTTCTAGTCTGTGCTTTTCAGTCTTTTTTTGTGTGTGTATGTGGTTTCTGGAACTGACGGTCTGACGGGTCACACCACTCTACTCCTGAGCGTCCTATCTTTGAAGAACCTTTACAAGCCGTCACAGGTATCTGCGTCAGTAAGATCTGCATCTGAAGATTATGGTTAGTAATTAGAAAACACAGTTCACACACAACTTTTTTCATTGTACAATTGCTAAATAATTTATGCTGAAAAAACTACAATTTTTTCCAGTAGTTTATGCAATATCATTTAGAAAGTTATGTTCTTCCAGCCACCTATTTTCTATACATACTTTTGACTGCAGGGAACCTGGGCTTGTTGTGTCAACAGTCAATGGGTAAAATGTCTGGTGGACCCCGAAAGTGTCGGTAGTTCAACACACAGACACACACTCACATCCAAGGGCAAGTCAGACTATTTATCTAAGTAAAACATCAACATGTATGACCACTTCGCTCATACGGGGTCACAGTTTGACCAGTTCCACAACTAGAGGATGAATGTAACAAACTGTTATTTCTAGGTGTTTCTTGAAGTTAAGAAAAAGCAGATTCAAGAAAAAAATACACAATAAGCTAAAGTATATTAACATTTGTTGTATTTTCTCAAATCAGCATAGAAGGTTCCAGACAGCATAGCAGGTGCCAGGAAGGGCTGGATGAGGGCGCCGCTTACTGATGGAAATGTCAACATCCTTTTAAGCAAATGAGAACATTTCTAAACTCTATTAGCCAGAGTGTTCCTCTCTTTAAGGGCCTGACCTGTCTGGGTGTGTGTGGCTCCTGGTAGCTGGGCAGGATCTTCAGCACCACGCTGCCACTCGCCTCCTTCAGCATCTCCTGGAGCACCTTGGGGTCATTGCCCACCTCCTTGCCATTGACCTCCTTGATAATGTCGCCCACGTGCAGCAGGCCTTGCTGGTCGATCATGCCGCCGTGAAGAATCCTGGCAATCACCAGTTCACCGTTCTCCACTCGGAAGGTCACTCCCTGTGAGGGAACAACCACACATCACCCGTGGCAATCTCAAAGCTGGACACCTTTGTAATAGCAGAAAAGCTCGAAGAGGCAGTGTTATGTAAAAATTGACTTTTATAGCTTTACATCATGTTATAATGCTATTCCCTCATCAAAAACATAACTGGCGTGTTGCCTTGATTTTTTTTATGCATGTTGGAGAAATGCTTTAATCTCCAGCGGCAACCACTCAGCTGTGTAAAACACCTGGTTGGACTTAGCTCTGCCTTTGAGACACAGCTCCTCCTCTGAGCTGCAGTTTCTGAGCTTCTGCTTCACAGAGCAGCTCTCCCCGTGACTTCAACAATCCTTCAGACTAGCCAGCAGCAATTAGTTACTTGTATAATAAGGTTTTTAAAATCTGAATCTCTATTGTATTTTACATTTACATTTTTTTTCTATGTATTTTAGTTTGATTTGGTGTCATTTATCATGTGGTTTTAACTGATTCTTTGTAAATCAAATATTATTTATTATCATTAGTTCACAATGTAAAAACATTGTTAAAGGGTTAATAGAGGACCCATGTTGTGAGGACTTCCTGGAGGCAGAGTTTTAGAAAGAGCAGAAGCCTAAAAAGAGACAAAGGCCCAATTTCAACGCGCTAAATTATGAAGTCAAATTCTGAATTTTTTTGACTTCATAATTTATTATAACATATTTTATATTTGTTATAAAATATGTAACATTTTTATAACAACTGAAGGTAGCATAATTACTTTATTGTACTATAAACTCAAATATGTGCCTGGAAGATGTACACATAATACTGCCCCTTTAAAATAAATTGCATTTCGGGTTTACTCTGATTATCTTTGTCTGGAAGTAAATGCATTTATGATCCAAAAAAGCTTGAGCAATAGACACCTGGAAGGGTTAAACAGTATTTAGGCGACTCAGCTCCTGGCAAAGTTCATGTACTTGTTTTCGTTAAGTCAGCTCCATGCCAGTAAATCCCAGCCCTCCCTCCTGTGCTGCCAGTCTAAATAAATCTGAATTCGTTCTCCCTTTAAGCATCTTATTAGCAGATCTCATTAGACTGAGTGCATGAGCTTCATCAGGATTTCATGTATATCATCTCACTGCATCTGTGTTTTCCTACCAAGTGTTCTCCAGACACCTTCCTGATGCCCACCATCCGGACTGCGTCTGGCGGAACGGGCTGGTTGTTGAGGGCCGCGTCCATGAAGGAGCAGGGGCTGGGCGGGGGGGTCTCATAGTTTTTGGATGCCACAGAATCGTGGGTCTCCAGGAGGGACTGTGGACAGAACCATAAACATTCACAACAGACAGTGACATGGTGCTGAGATAAACCAGTCAAAGTGTTTAGGAAATACTAAAAGCTCAAAGCAAACTTGTCCAGACCTGGAAGTGAGGCTCCTTCAGGATGCGGACGAGCTCTTCGGCCGCCTGGCTCCTGTGTGCGAGTGGACCGAGCTCTTTGAGGATGTCCTGGACCAGCTCCACATTGTTCTCGCTCACAGCTTCCAGTTTGGGCTCCTCAAAGCGCTCGTGGGCCTTGGTTGAAAACACTCATGTTCATCACTCTGCCTCCAACCAAAGCCTCATCTCTCTGTCTAAATGACATTGTACGTTTTTCCAACAAGTAGTGCATAATTATGAAGCAGAATGAAAATGATACATGCTTTCAACTATTTTTACAAATAAAATTAAAATTGGTATTTTTTGTTCCCTTTCCTTTGTGTAACCCTTCAAGTGCAACTAAAGTTCAGAAGACACTTAAAGTTGCATACAGATAATCTGTGAAGATATTGATCTCCTCCAGCTCCTTTCTGAGCTGCTATTGCTGTCTGAAGAAATGCACCGCTCCCGATCAAAAACAACCAATCAGAGCCAGGGGGTTGGGCTTAGCACTGTCAATCAATGCTGCTCAATGTGCTAATGGCAGATAAACAACTCACTGTTTCAGGAAAACGATTTATCCGTCGTCATTGACGGCTATGCTAACTAGCGTTAGCATTCAAGTGGTGAACCAGGAGTAGTGTAATGAGGCTGAGGTACAAGAGTGATTGACCTCCTGGCAAGAGGAGGGTCTGATTGGTTGTTTCTGAGTGGAGTGGTAGTACTGGGAGGTCTAGGAGAAGACTGGAAACTGGATTTTCTCGCAGATTGTCTTATACTGTTACAACATAATGATAATTTTAACAAACATGTAAACAAACTTCTTTTTTTAATAAAAGTTACTGCAGCTTTAACTAGAGAACTACCGCCCCTTTTCCACTGGCTCCAACACACCAGCTCCACTCTACTTGGCTTGCTTTGCGAGTGTTTCCACCAGCAGCTTTTTGAGGCCGGTCACTGTTTTTTCAGCCCCTGCTTTGGAGCAGGGCCAGCTGGGCTGGCTCTGCTTGTGTGGGTGACGCAAGCTTAGCTCCTGTTCACTGATTGGTTGTGAGCGTGGTCAGACATAAAAGCAAAAAGAGAAGAAAAACAAATTCAGAACATGTCAAACTCGTTGCAACACAGAAGTGATGCAAGGGTGGAACAATGAGATGCCAGCTTTTCTTTGTATCAATATTCAGGGGTAACTTGATGAAGCAAAGAGGAATGAGTCATTTTTGTCAATCCAGCAGTTCCACAGATAAAATTGAGAAAATTACAGACAACCGTGAGCATCCTCTTTATGAGTGTTTTCAGTCAGAGGCTTCTTCAGATTTGCTGCATCACATCCCGCTACAGGAGAACCTTCATGCCCACAATCATCAACCCCTGTCAAAACTCTTTAAAGAAAATTGTTTGACATGCAGCAAGATTGATTTTCCCTCAAAGTTTGGTAGGGTATTTTCAATTTTCAAGTTTGACCTTTGTCATCATTCTGAGCTGTTTAAAAAAATAAAAAAATAAATCAGAAAACATATTCATAAAAATAACCATAATGTTGCCAACGCAATATAGGTGTCCAGAAAAATATCACAAAGGACTGTTTGGAATGCAGCATTTGTTGACTAATATATTCAAAGTGTCATGAATTCTGCATGCTAATAAGTTACTCAGGCTATTGGATGGAATCTCATTGCAGTAATGCCCACACTTGACTTTGATGATAGAGTCCAACACACTAAAGGTCACAGAGTGTTGGAAACCAAAATGAAACGGACAAGAGAGGAAAATGCAGATGCATCACAGCCAACATGATGATTGCAATATTTACTGGTAATATCACCATTCAAAGACTTTCTAATGTGGTGCACTCGTAAAGCTGCAACTTTTATGAATTATATATACATATATATATATATATATATATATATATATATATATATATATATATATATATATATATATATACGGTATGAGAGATATCTGTGAAAAAAATCGCAACCAATCACAGCCAGGAGGCGGGTCTTAGTGCTGTCAATCATTCTCCATGTGGTGCCACTCATTGTTACTGTTGTGAATGCTAAGGATAGTTAGTATAGGCACCGATGATGGCGGATAACCAGTTTTCGTGTAACGGTAAATTGTTTCTCCACCGTTAGTACCCTGAGCAGTGAGCACATGATGTTGATTGACAGCGCTAAACCCCTCCTCCTGGCTCTGACTGGTTGTTTTTGGTAGGAAGTGTTGCATTTTTTCAGACAGCAATAGTTGCTCAGGTAGGATGTCGAGGAGATCGGTCTTTTCACAGATTATCTGTCCCATAAACTGTCACAACATGCTGACAATTTTAATAAATACGTAACAAAAACTTTAAAAAAATAAAAATAAAAGTTACATACCACAGCTTTTATTTTAACCTAAAAAAACATACAAATGTGCCCCTATGGAGAAAAACTGTAGGTAAAAACTGGATTCATGGATGACTGCCCACTGTGAGGCTTAAAATTGGTTTTCTCGTCCTTAATAACCGTTTAGCTTTTATCTGTTAGCATACAATACACTAAAATTGTAAGTTGTATAGACCATAGTATGCGAAATGAAAGGAAAATCCAGATATTATTTAAACTCAATTTGAACTCAATTATTCCAGGGGACGCAGGAAAAAAACAATCTACACCAAAACCCCCAGGGGTTTTAAGGTTGGAAGGTCTCATTTAGTCCTGATAACCTCTTCCAACAACCTGTCATAATAAATACAATGGTCTGTTTCACATTTTCAATCCATAGTTTTCATTTTCCCTCTTTCTTTTCAACATACAACTTGCATCTAAGTGTATGTGCCAGGTAGCTAGCAAGTGCCCAGAATGCAATGCTGTATGACATTTGGGGTATTCCCTATTGGCAGCTGCATGTAAAGCTGTGTGCTTGAGAATCCCGGTTGTCAGGCAGTTCCACGGAGGATTGGTCCAGTGGGACTGACTGCGGTTCTGGCAGAAACCATGTTTATTTGCTGGGGAGAAGGGGAAGAAGCTCTGCAGAGAGACAGGAAGGAAGCAATACCCACAAGTATGCTGACTCTTCCACATGCCTCCATACCAAATTAATCATGGAAACATGCTATGTTCCCTTCTGCAGAGATCTGCGTAATAATTACAGAAATATCAGAAACACTTTTCAGGTTTTCTGATTGTGTTTGTGTTTTTGTGGAGTTTAGAGGTGTCTGCTTCTGATTGGATGACAAACTCCTGCCTGACTACTGACTAGTTAATGAGCTAATTTCACATTAACCCTTTTTTTCTTTTATTGTTTCAACTGTCCAATTCAATTAAGTTTATTTTGCACCAATTCACAACAAATTACGTCTGGAGGCACTTTTTTCCCCCAACATTATTTTTATTGGTTTTACAACAATGCTTTCAATAATATACAGTGTGCTCTCATATCAAAGGAAAAGTTAAGGGTAGTTAAACTATCGTCCAGCGTTCAACTTGTCTTTCCTTGACAGTCAGGACATTATCTCTTAGAGATCTCTTAGAGCAGCACTTACTACATACAGAATGTATGAGAAAAGAAAATCAACTCCCCTAATACGTCTGGAGGCACATTACAAAAAAATAATAATTGAAATTCAATCACACAGACATTCCAATTGCTCCTATTTATCGAATAGTACAGTAAGCTCAAATAATTGTTGAAAGTCCACATTGCATATTTGTGTTTTGTCAAATTGTGGAAAAAGATTATTTCTTCCTAAAGTCAGCTTAGAACCCCAAGTTGTTTTAAGTTCAATTTCCCTTTGCATTAGCAGCAGTTGCTTTATACAGTGGCCTGCCACCTATTCACAGTTTTTGAGGAAAAACCGTCAATTTGGGGTCTTTTTTGCAGCACCTATCTAAAATATTTGAAATAAAATTTTGTTAAGAAAGCCAGAAAATCTGGGGACAATGTTATTTGACACATTATTGATTGGCTTTTGCAAAGCACACATAAAATTGAACCTCAAGTAAGACACTCTCTGAATATGACACCTGTCTTCTGGGCAAACTTGGCTGGTCTGAAAGGTGGTCCTGAAGTTTAAACACATCTCCCTTTCACTGGGAAGTAGTTCACATAATGAGCTCAGCAGATGCACAGTTCCACCTGGTGTTTGCTAATTACTGCTGGCTAGTTTGAAGGAGCTCAGAGGAGGAGCAGCAGCTGAATGGCTGCCATGGGAGATTAAAGGATTTCTCAAACATGCATTGAAAAACCAAGGCAACACTCCAGGTATGGTTTGAGTAGGGAATAACATTATGACATGCTGCAAAGCTCAAAAGTCATTTTTACATATTGTTTTGAGTATTTGTTCCAAATTTTAATTAGCTATAAAACTGATTAGTGCATGAACAGCAACACATTCTAAGTTAGTTTTAAATTCATTACAATTGTTGTGCCCTGCTTCTTTGTTGCTTGGATACTGTACAATGTCAATAAATTTGCTAAGCAAAAGGATGAACAGATCAGTTTTTTCAGATTAAATCTGCCCTGATGCTGCAAGGTGAGCTGACCCTTCACACAGTTTGTCTAACAGAACTATTCTAACCCATAAAAAATTGTGAGGTTGAGTTGTTTGCACTTTGTTTGGTAATTACAAGCACCAATGGCTAACACCATCATGCTGCATCCTTGCACACCTGCACCAATGTTGTGACTCAGCATCCGTGTGACGGCGCCTTATTTGCCTTTCGTTGCATCAACTGAGCTTGTGAAAATGTTTATGGATCCGGCACAGGGGGTCAAGGGAAATAATATTCTTGGAAAGTCTTTTCACATCCTTCAGTAAGGCTGCATCAGCATATGAATCTTTTATGAGACGGGCTTATCAATACATCGAGCATGCAGCCAAACATACGGACGAACACCGCCTTTTACACAACAGGACATTAGTGATTTTCTGCAAAGGGATGATCTAAACAGTGAAAGAGAAAATCTAAAGGAGACAGGAATTGAGGGGGGGGGATTGAAAATGCAAGAGAGCAACAAAGGCTTTGTTTTTGGGAATACCAGAAGAGCACTTGATGCTGCCCTGCCTGGAAATCCCCCCAGAGAGTCCATGCTCTGATCAGAGCTGCTTTTGGACAGCTGAATGATGCTGCAAAGGTTTATACTCTTGGCTCCATGTAAGTCAGAGAATGAGTCCACAGAGCAATGCATCAGGGCCGCAAACCTCTATGTAAGAGAAAGTTAGGGTTAGGGAAGGATAGATGTGCTTACTGTTACTAATTACTGTAGAGTGAAAAAAGAATGTTAAAAATAGCTTTTGGAATACATTAACTTCCTTCATGCTGGCAGTACTCAATGCTGTGATTCTTCCTCTTCTGGCTGTCCTGGTGAAGAGTCCACATTTTTAAGAGGGCATGAAAGACTGTGCTTTTGGCAAGACATGGTAGAAAAAGACTTTGACAAGCGAAGGGAAAAAACACGAGGCATAGTGGGAAGAAGCTCTGACAACACTGTCTTCCTCCACTAAGCTCTTCTCCTTTCACTTCAAAACGTTATAGCATGAGACGGCGCTGTTCCTCTATGTAACATGGAGAACTAGAGACCGATTTTATGTTAAGGACTAATAAAATGAAATTTAAATGTTCATTCTATATTTTTTACTTTGCATTAAAATCCAAATAAACAGTTAAATATAATAGATTATGGGGAGCTAATGGAGACCAAATTAAATAGATAAATAAATACATGATTTAAATGTTTAAATGTTTAAATAATTTATTTAACAGACAATTAATTTATTAAATATGTAATTAAATCATTAAGATGCACACATGTTATAGCAGATAATTAATGAAATGTGATAATATTTATTTAATTTAACTTCATGGCTCTCGTTCCTGTTCTTCACCAGTAAATAATTGTATCTGTCAAACTCACCTATCAAAGACAAGGGGTGGTTCTGGGTGGGTATAGCAATGATTTGTTGTACTCCAATACATTAGCCTAATTTTTTACAAATCATGGCAGTCCTGATTTAATTTTGTCCCTTTCTTAATAGATATAACAGCAACTGTACTCTATATATTTATGTAGCAGTAGGAATAGTTGCAGTTTTTCTGCTAAAGCAATGCAAACTTCATTCATTATATACATTTAAATTTTTCTATCAATCCCATTTTACCACAGACACAGTCTTTTTACTCAACATTTTACTATTAGAATCTTACACTAGCCCATGTCTGCACTGAATATGCCACCACAATGGACAAGTAGAAGTCACAACAAAGCACAGTGTCTTTCGTTTCGTTTCTCCCAAAAATGGGTGGAGTTTGATACAAAACAACCAAAAGAAGTAATTTATAAAATCGGAAAATAGACATTATACAAAAAGTATAAACCACACACTGTAGCTTATGTCCGCTTAGCTAATAAGCAAACTAAATAATGAACACAACTGAATATCTAAACAAACATTTATTTACAACAGTTTTGCTAATAACATCACATTTGATTTTCGATTTTTTAATTCTCTAAATATGCCATTATAGCAGAGCTGCTTGGTCTGGTTTAAACAGATCAGATTTGGAGCAGGTGTGAAAGCTTATAGGAGCTCAGGTGGAGATCAGGCAGCAGAACTCTGTGTGTGTTTGTGTGAGTATGCATATATTGATTGATATATTTAACTTGACTTGTATATGTGCTTGAACTCCTCTGTTCATTGATTTTTTGCAAATAGTTTCAGACACTAAAGCATCCCAATGAGTAATGAGTAATTTTGCTAATGCAAAAAGCAAAAGAAAGGAAAACCATTCCATCCCTGGAATCAATTTTCCAGTTCACGCAGACACACATAACAACACACACTCTGACAGCGGCTTTAGATTCACTAATTAACCTAACCTGCTTGTTTTCAGACTGTGGGAGGAAAGTGAATTACCAGGAGAAAACCCACGGATGCAAGGAGAGAACATGCAAACTCCACACAAAAAAGTCCACACAGCCCAGATTTCAACTGGAAAAGGTTGTGTGTACTATCTTGTTATAATTTAGCAGTTTTCCATAACATGTCTGTTAGATTCATGCTATTTGCCAAAACAACACAATGTCTGCAAGCAAGAGATCAGAGAAAACGAGACAGAGCATATGTGCATATTGTGTTAGCATCCTGGTTTCTTCATCTATGCAAAGTTTGAGCTTCAAATGTCAAATTCTTCAACGTGTTTAGATTTGATTTAAAAAAGACATTTCCGACTGCAGAGAAAAGCTCCAAAAATGCTTTGACTTCTTGTTTCAAAATCATACCAGCCCACAGTCATTCAAACTATCAGTGCACCTACAAATCTACCAGTGGAAAATTACATACTATCCAGATTCAATTTTCAAGATTTTTTATGTCATTTTTAGACATTATAGATCATTGAGTAAACAACATATGCCTGGCAGTTTTTCACCAGCGATCTCAAACCACAATGCTGAAGCCAAATTAATATCCAGCTTTGTGGTAAAGAGCTATTTCAGGGAGCTGTGTTTTTTGGCAAGCGGGTAAATTTAGAAAAATCTGGAGAGGATTAGCTTTGATTAACAGCAGATGCTTTAAATCCTGGTCTTTGGGTTTGGGGTTAATGAAATCTCCCTACATAAAAGATTTTGAGCAGAAAACCTGGATAAGGTTACTGCTCTTACTTTCCATCCACCATTACACCAGGTGAAAATAAAAGAGCAGACATGAATTTAAGACTATGACAACAAAATGAAGCCAGGATAGGAAAATGGAAATGTGATTGCAATTGATGAGCTAAAGATGGTTACAGCAAGATGACATTTGAATTTCAAATTTGGATGTGAAATGCTTCACCTCGGCAGCAACCTTTTCACATTTCGTTTTATAACAAAGTAACTTCAAACGTGTTTTATCTGGATTTTATGTGTCAGGCCGACAGAAAGATGCACTGTTTTATTGTCTTTTTTTGTTTTTAGAAGTTAAAGACATAAAAGTTTCATGCACTTTTTATTCAGCTTTACTACGTGATGTCCTCAGAGGTTTGTTGGAGAAGTTTGGAGAGCAAACAGGATTGAGCAGACCAAAAGAACACAGCAGACCGGTCAGTGACAAGAACACCATTATTGAAAAAAGCCAGAACGAGTCGTGCTTTCGGGTCACCATGAACCATGGAGGGGACATAGAGAATAAGGTTCTCTGGTCAGATGGGATCAAAACTAAAACATGCTAAATTCTAAGTCAAACGGAAAACTTTTACTGGACATCCCCTTAAACACATCATCCCCGACAGTGAAACACAGTGGCAGCTTCATAATTTAGGAATATGTTTCTTCAGCAGGGAAAGGGAAGCTGGTAACATGTAGTGTGAGGACAGTTGGAGATAAATACAAAACAATATTGGAAGAAAGCTTGTTTCCTTTCAGTCAGTATATTAAAAGTATGCCTACCTGAAGTCGGCCTTTTAACTAGAATGTTAAGACAAATCTTAATAGGGCACCCCATGAGATCCTTCCAGAAGGATATGTGCATGCGTGCGTGCGTGCGTGCATGATTGTTTGTCCTGTGTGTCTCTGTGTTGCCCTGCGATGGGCTGGCGACCTGCCCAGGGTGAATCCGCCTCTCGCCTGTTGACCACTGCACCCCACTTAATCCCAGTACGGATCAAGGTGTAAGAAAATGGATGGTTGGACAAGTCATGCCAGGACTTCCCATTTTTTGAAGCTTATTGTCAGAGCAGAAATATTACTCTTTTTGTAAGTTTCCCTTTTTGATTTATTACAAATCGTCCATCTCTGCTTGGAACGTATGCATGGAAAGGGAAGTCTCCTGTTTCATATTGTGGTGCAGTTCATGGCAGGTGTTTAGTGCAAAAGGCCATTGTGCAGAAGAGCGCCTCCGCCTTGGGACCTGATTATGGTTCTGCAGCCACAGTGTGACACGTCTTTTGAGCCTCTGGAGTCTGTTAATATAAATGTATTTCTTACAAGACTGTGTTTCTTCTGGCTCTGTGTTCTGCAAGACACACAGGAAGTAGCCAGGCGCTGCCTGTTCACAGGTTCTGTACCAGGTTTGGCCTCAAAAGCAACATTACGCCCTAATGCAGCATGCACCCCTACGTGTTATCATATAGAAGCCTTTCATTCAACAGCACCACTCTCTTTTGAAGCTCTTTCTTCTCCAGCTGTTCAAGTGCTTTGTGAACCCACTATAGGGGGAAACCTGATCTAAGCAGAGTCTCTCTCACTGACTCATGGAGGCCATTTTCCTTGCATATGCCAATAAAGGTTTGGACATGCCTGATGACGTGCATGCGTACTTCTCTGGGCTTTGCTTCACATATTTCAGTGGAGGATCCATGTTCTGCAGTCAACTGGGCTTTACCCAGCACATTTGTTAAATTTGTCTCTGTGAATATGACAACAGGTGACATCAGTCCTTGACTGTTAGCTCAGCCAAAGCATACAGGGACAAAAATGTATGTGAAACAAATTTAGAAAACAATCATTTCCCTACATTTCAAAATTAAGTCCTGCTTTGTAATAGTCTATCATATAAAACGTCAAATAATTTTAGCTAGAGCTCAGAAAATTAATGCATCAATTTTGATTAATTAATAACATAGATTTTAAGATGTTCACATTTTTAACAGATGAATCGATTTGTACCCTTTCTCATACAAGAGTCCCAAGTTGGAACCTCTGTACAATGTTTCTGGTATCCCCATAAATCTGATGTGCAAGCGACATACGCTAACAACAGTGATGGACGACAAAGCCGAAGTCTTGGCCGAACTCTTAATTTTTGCTTCAAAAAAACGATCTGATTGGACGCTAGAGAAGCCTTTTTTTGTGTGCAGGTTATGCAGGTTTCATTGAAGCTATGAAATAGAACAGACGTCCCCAACACTAATGTCAGCGTCCACAGTCCACAGTTCTAAAGAAGTTCCCTGAATGATGTGGAGGTACTGACACACTGGGAAGCTGAGTGGACATTTTGAAATAACCTGTTTAGATGGCTGAATAATCTAAACAGATGGAAAGCAACAAATGTATTTGCTATTGAGCTTCTTATTCAAAAATTTAGCAGGAAAAATGGTTTTTGAATTGAAAATGTATTTAGATTAAAATGCAACTAATTCATTTCAGACCATGAAATTATCTCAGTTATCTAGTTCCACCACTAGTTTTAACTTAAACAAGCAGAATGCAAAGGGTGTGAATTATTGTCCAAGAACCGGAGATGCAGAGAATCCAATGACTTATTCATCAATGTATGTGTACCAATAAAGTCCAAAGGGTTACTCACCACCGGGCTCTCCATGATGCCTTTGAGGAAGATGAGATCAAGGTCATTAGCCGTCGTTGAACTGGTGCTGTCGCTCAACGTGTCCAGAGCCTGATGCATGGCTATAAAGCAAAGAAAAAAGAGACAATAAAAACTATTTCATTTAACAGTTTTAGCTCCCCCCAACAGTCAGGTGTGAAAAATGGAGAGACAAGCTTGCCTGAAAGAGAGAATAGAAAAAGTAAAGAGAGAGAGAGAGAGAGAGAGAGAGAGAGAGAACATTTCCAGTAGTGGGACATGTACAGACTGAACGATGGATGGGGTGAGAACGGAGGACAGGGAGGCAGGATGGGAACTGCCTCACTTCCTTTCCCAAGCAATTTTATCCCTGTCAGTCATTCTGCACATAAGTCTGTCAGACGAGACAGTATCTTTCTCCCACAACTCCCAACTTCCTACGCACATGTTCTTACATCCACACACATACACAAACACATACACAAACACACACGCACGCACACACGCACACGCATGCACACGCACGCACACGCATGCACACACACACACACACACACGCACACACACACCCCCACATACACACACACACACACACACACCATTATAGCAACACAGCTGCTAAGGTTGCTGACAGAACAAACATTTTGACATTTGTCAGTTTCCAGACGTCCCTTAATCCCAACCATACATTTCAGGAAGTTGGATAAGACTTCATGGTAATATCTCATATGTGTCTGCTATTTAATTGTGACATCCTCTTTCTGCCTCTGCGATGAGGCTGACTTAAAAGACATGCACACATGCACCTCTCCCTCAAAGATGCGAAATCAAACTGAACTCATTACTCAGAGGGACAACCAATCAATGGGCACAAACAAGATGATGTCAACAACTCGATGAGGGTCGGTGAGAGTTTGATGCCGCTCTCCAGACTCAGAATATGACTCATTAAGGTACCTGACATCACCTACTGCTGGGGAATTAATCAAAGCAGACCTGACAGTAGGACACGTGGGTGTTTTTATTAATAGGGGCCATTTGTCTAAAATAATTTACATAACAGACTGCGGATTCTGTGTTGTCGACATTAAAAATACAGCAGCGGTTCTTAATGTTTGTGACAGAAACAGACAGAAAGAGGTGAAACAATGAAATTCATGGCTCTTATCTACTTGAAGAGCTGTAGGTTGTAGGTAGCGGATCCATAACAGCAACCAGATAGAAATTTGGAGAATCAGGGGGAATGTTAATAAGCAAATCACTCCTCAGAGGAACTCTGTTAGAAAGATAAAAGGGACTGAACTGGATTATAGAGAACATGGAGACTGGTAAAAACTCTGAATCCCAGAATGCACTGCATTAACCCATTTAAATGGGTCAATGATTTTGTTCACTCTACAGAGAACATTTTAAAAATTGGAGGGTTAAGGATCAATCACTAAGGTAAACAGTGGAGTAGGCTTAAAACACATTACAGTGGAATATCACCTGCATAAAAGTGATAAGAAATGTAATTTAAAAAATGAACAAAGCCAGCTAAAGGGAGCATGTTACAGCCAAAAATAATGGGACAAGAACGCATCCCTGTGGAACCCCACAGGTTAGAGCAGTAATCTCACAGGTAAACTTGTTTACAAAAACAAAAAAAATGTCTTCCCTGATAAATATGAAAGAAACCGAAGTAGCTTAAAACCAGAGATACCAGCTAAAACCCTCCGTCTATTCAGTAACATTCAGTAGTCACAGGAATCAGAGGCTGCACTGAGATCAGGTATGATTATTATTAACTGTTCCCTGCCTCAGAAGATTTTAAAAGACAAATGTAAACCTTCAGAGAAGCTAATTTAGTGGAGTTCAGTTTCTGAAAGTCAGACTGAAAATGGTTCAGATCTGTAGCTTAGTAGAAATCTGAAAATTAGAAATTACATTAGAAATGTACACATCATTTTATAATAACTTACTAAGAAACAGCAGTTTTGACATCAACCAATAATTAGCACTAAAGCCAGAATCACGATTGGACTCCTTTAGTAACGGTTTTACGTCAGCATGTTTAAAATAAGATGGAAAGCAACCTTGTCTCAGTGAGCTGTTAATGATTGACAACAATGAAGGACTTAGTGAGACAGACAAGACGGAGGGAGGTGACATCTAGAAGGAGCACGACGAGGGTTTCATTTTACCAATAAGTGTAGCCAAGTCAATTAATATGAAAGCTAGACCGAGGAGGGACCTCAACAACTGCCAAGAAAAAACAGAGCCGTTAAGAGCAGACGGGTATTACACGTCAATGTCAAACTAATTCATCAAATCTGGAGCCAGACATGAACTTGTTTAGGGAAAGAGCAGGGAGTAAAACCCATCCTACACCTGAGTATGAGCAGAGCAGTTCATTCACTATTTAGAAAGATTATTAAGAGTAAAGACCGACCTATAATAGTGTATTAAGAGCTTCTGCTTGAATTAAGCACACTGTGCATCAAAGGAAGCATAACCATGCATGTTAAAACTTCCCTAAAGGTCTAAGTATCAAATTGAAACTTTTTGTTCTTTTACAGAACCTTCCTCTTTAACATTCAGGTGGAAGA
Source organism: Poecilia reticulata (assembly GCF_904066995.2). NCBI lineage: Eukaryota > Metazoa > Chordata > Actinopteri > Cyprinodontiformes > Poeciliidae > Poecilia > Poecilia reticulata. The sequence goes on along the minus strand of NC_088848.1, from coordinate 22,526,305 downwards.
CTTCATCTTGTATCTCAAGTTGTGAAAGGAACCCTTTTATTCATAAAGAGGCTGAGCAGCATGAGTCAAAAGTATTTATCTTTCTTCTGTTCATGCGCCTTATCAGCCCTCCCAAGGCCGCTTTTCTTAACGACATACTCTGGGGTTTTTTCCATCTATTTTGCCTTTACAGGTGTGCTGAAAGTAATTTTTCACTTGGCTGGATCTAAATTGCTTATACTGTTCGCAGGAATTTGATACTATATAAGGAGTTTCGTTCAGCAGGTGGAGGGATTAAGCACGCACAAAGGCGACCCAGGTGTGTGGGCAGAATGTACCTACATAAGCGTCAGGGGTTCCGCAAAACTGTGGACGTTTAAGGAGATCTTACCACAAGTTTTAAGACACTAGAACAAGAAGTCAGCAGTAAGGTATTTGTGTAAAACTCAAATCCTTTCAATATGGCATTTAAAATAAAGATCACAAGAATCTCTTCAGCAAGGCCTAACAACAGGAAACCCAAATGAAGCTACTTCAGTAGGTGAAAGGCTCGCCTGAGTGCCTCTTCATCCCAAAGGGAGGGTTACAATTAAACTCAAAGTAAAGGAGACGGTGGAACAACCTGACCCGTTAGCGTTTGTAGTTAGATCACAGCAAGGAACACAAACCCCTCAGCCGACACTTAGCAAAGGTTGCTAAGGAGCGGCGGTTAGATAAACAGAGAGGAGATGCTCAGAGGAACCTGGGGGGCAGGGACATGGAGGAAGGGATGTGGGAGAAGTGGCTGTGTTGTTGTTCCTCCATGTCCAATCCTCAGGGGAGTATTAGACATAGCAGAGCGCAGTCTGCAGCTGGCCCTCTCTGCTCCCCATCATTGGGCTGACGCAACATCCTGCTCTACTGAACTTCTAATAAACACGTTGGTTTAAAGTGCAAAGAAATCCTCTAAAAAATGATGGTTTGTTCAGAAGTGACATCTAAAATATGTCTAAATTTGACCAAAAAAGGAGTATTAACTTCTTACTCCTCAAAAACAAAACTGAAGTAATTATCTTTGGACTAAAAGAGGAACGATCAAGTCAGCACGCAGCTTCACTAGATGTGTTTCTGTTGACCGCATAATTACACAATTTGAGAGTTTGAAAATAAATTTGCTTAATGGAAATACGGCCATTTCCCAAAAGTGTTTTTTTGATATAATGGTTTTGGCACTAGGACGAGGTGGTTTTCGAATCTGGTTTATTTTGCAAGACAGCAGTGGTACCACTTTTTTCACATCACGCGAGTCACATGACCAACAACCCGATGTTGCAACTGCCGCAAACCACGAAGAAGAAAATGACAGGAAGTGGAAGGAACAAACTTATTCACATATGATTTTAACTGTGTTTCTTAGTTAATGGAAACACCGCAATTGTAAAATTATGTTTTATCAATTTTAGTGGAATACTGATAAAGTTTTGTACACATCTGAAATGGAAACACACCTAGTTATTACAGCTAGAAATTAGTGATAAGGCCAGAAATCTTGCTGTAGTAATTGACTCAGGTCTGAACTTTCAGAATGGCATAAAGACAGTTACAAAGTCAGCCTTCCATCACCTGAAGAACATTTCCTTCACTTAACTTGACTAGTTGCCAGTTTACAACATCAAGGTTTTAAAATTAAGCAGACAAAGACCAAAGCCAACAGGGCCCCTCAAATCCTCCCAACTGCAACTTTTAGATGTGTCCCTAGTCCAACCTGAATCATATGACTGAACCACCTGCTCATTAGCACAGTCCTGCTAATGACATCATTAATCGGTTCAGATGTGCTCAAGCAGAGACACATCTCAAAGTTGCAGGACATTGGCCCTCTGGACCTGGATTTGAAAACCCCTGATCTAGAGTTCTAAACATTATGCTCACAACATTCTGAGAGATGGAGGGTTTTCTAGCAGGATCCAAAGATGTTTTGAACTGTTTTGAGCAACAAAAAAAAAAAAAAAAAAGGACCTTCAAAATATTTATTATTTTCTACTAAGAAATTCAGTCATGAATCATTCATTATCTAATATTTTGCAGCCTCCCTTTACTCAAAACGCAGTGGGAAGGATCTTCAGGGACACCTGAATGGCCTGACAGTAAGTTCAAAACTCTTCTAATTTAAAAGTCTGCAAACCTAACCTTTGGGGGAGATAAAACAACATTTTATGGTTTTTGGGACAGTTCAACTTTCCGATAAAAAAAAAACAGGTGCGAATTATAGATTTATTTTTAGCCTGAAAACAAAAATTTTCCTCAATGTTGGAGGCAGAAACTATATTTTTATGGTTAAAGATGATTTGTGAAGGACTTTTGTGAAGGACCAAAAACATGACTTCCTCTTAATGTGAAGTGCCCCAAAATAAATGTCTTAAGCCTTAAAAGACAGGAGTGTTTGATTCTTAGTGGAAACATTTAGTACCCAGAATTTATAACCTATCAGTAAATGGGGGGGGGGGGGGGGGGGGGACAACAAAAAGGTTTCTGATTTGCATATAAGTGAGAATTTATCAATGAGACGTTTAATTTTACTTTCTCATTCACAACTGGATAAAATACTGTAGTTAAAAATGTCAGCTTCAGGCAGTGAAAACACATTACTGAAGTTATTTTTTGTCCCCTGAAATACTCCCTGCTGATGTTACTGCACTCTTAGCTCACTGACGCGCTATTAAACTGTCAGTTGAGTATATTGAGTTTATCCTTGGGGGGAGAAAAAAAAAGTACCTGAAAAAGACACCTCTTCAATGCATTATTAAACCCTTCAAACTCGCTCCTTCGGTCCTCAGCTCTACAGCAAATTATAATTGCTATAACTCCCTTAAGGAGCAAAAGATAACATCTTCAAAGTGTTCAGACTGCATACTGATATAAACGACGGACCCGGCTCAGTTTGGTGATACAGGTAACGGGAGTTACAGTCTGTTCCGCTGTGGCGTGTTCTAGACTTATTAAGTTCTGACTGTGGAATATGATGACTTTTTATTCCACAGGAAAGGGGATTTTCTTTTCCCCGACCTGATGCATCTGCAGAGCGTAACCTGCCTTCTTTATGAATTCAGAGGACGTTTCTCTGGCGTATAGAGGACTCAGAATGCATGGAATGAAATGGATCCTGCTCTGTTGTGTGTGAGTAATGTTAAATCTTCTTGCAGCTCATCCACATGAGTTAGGAAGCTGCTGTTTGAAGTGTGTGTGGGCTTGTGTAGTGTGCAGCGCACAGTGCTTCACTGGCCTGGTCTGTGTGTTTTAGAGCTACTTGTACAGGCTTGACTTTTAAGCTCATCTGCTCAGCGTGAACAAGGCCAACCAAAGCTTTTTGAGAACTAAAATGTTCATTCAATTACCTGCGTTTATTTTTAGACAGACGCAGCGTTAAGATGTGCTGAAAACGTGTCCATGTCGATTTTTATCGCATGACAACCAGCGATGTATTCGACTTGAAGAGTGCAACAGTGGTAGAAAAATTAAACATTTTTAAGGAGCAGTATTATGTGTTTTCCAGCCACAACTATGTTAACTTCAGGTGTTATAAAAAGGCACATTATATTTATATTTAGAAGAAGTCTTACTTTGTAATTTAACGCCTTGAAATTGTGTCTCTGTTTCTTTAAGAAGCTCCTGCTCTTTCCGAGACTCCGCCTTCAGGAAGTCAACACTACATGGCTCCTCTATTAACCCTTTTTTTACCAGCGTTCCATTAAGAAGCCATGAACGAGACATAGAAAACTTTTCCACTTTAAATTAAACTGGTAGAAAAACTAACACCTCACATTAACCCCAACAGTGGCTACACACCATTGTTCTAGTAATAGGGAGATCAAATGTGAAACTGCACAGTGGCGCAGTTGGTAGAGCTGTTGCCTTGCAGCAAGAAGGTTCTGGGTTCGATTCCCGGCCCCGGGTCTTTCTGCATGGAGTTTGCATGTTCTCCCTGAGCATGTGTGCATGCGTGGGTTCTCTCAGGGTTCTCCGGCTTCCTCCCACAGTCCAAAAACATGACCATTAGGTTAATTCTCTATAAATTCTCCCTAGGTGTGAGTGTGTGTGCATGGTTGTTTGTCCTGTCTATCTCTGTGTTGCCCTGCAACAGACTGGCGACCTGTCCAGGGTGACCCCGCCTCTCGCCCGGAGCGATAGCTAGAGATAGGCACCTGCAACCTTCCCGACACCAATAAGGGAAAAGGGTGTAAAGAAAATGGATGGATGTGAAACCTTTGGCCTAAATGCAAAATACCAAAGCTAACACTGCACACATCACCTTGAGCACATCATGCCTCCTGTGAACCACAGTGGTGTCAAATAATGGGAATGGAGCTGCAGTAAGAGGTGCAAATTATTTCAGACTGTGGTGGAGATTCACCTTCCAGCAGGACAATAAACCTTGAATTAACAGAAAGAGTGTCAGTGATAGACTGGTCCAGTCAAAGTAAATCAACTGAGAATCTGTGGCTACACTTGAACCTTGATTTTCACAGATGGTCTTTGTCCAATCTGACTGAGGTTGCGCTAAACTGGAAGGAAAAATTGGCGAGATCTGCAAGCTGGTAGAAACATTCTGCTGGTTCAACATAATATGTATTGTAATGCATTTTCTAATTTCCAGATTTTATTTGTAGAACAAAAAGAATATTAAACTTATCCTTTTTTCTTCCAATTCACAATTATGCTCTTTATTGTGTTGGGTTATCACATAAATCCACGTCCACGCTGCCAACAATGTGATCTTGACTTCCTTTCCTACCAGTCAATAGGTTTATGCCTGAACCTCAGTTCTAAGGTTTGGTCCAAGCTCAAGCTGCATGATGCAGAATGCCAAGAGGCTCCAAGGCACAACCCATTTATAACCATTAAAATTCCTTTTTTTCATGGTTTGGTCATTTTTGACCTTCTAAATCTGCAGCATGTATCACCATACACGCATTCCTCTTCCTGGTGGAAAGATTTTCATAGGTCAGGACAACTGTGGCATAAAAATAAAGGTGGGTTCATTGCTGCCTTTTGACATTAAAGTCTGTTTGCATCCAAAGAGCAACTCAAACCAATTTGCTTTCCAAGGAGAACACAAGGTGTTTTTCCCTCTGCTTGGATCAGCTGGGTGAGCACAAAGACAGAGGAAATATGGCATACAGTTATGCTCTACATCTCTCTGTCAGTAAAAATGCAGAAATATTAAAATTTAATTGATTCGTTTTTTTAATCATACATTTATTCTTTTTTTTTTCTTATCATAGACTTTAATCCGTTTTTTAATCATTGTTATAATATACAAGTTAAAACGACTTACTGAAGCAGACACTGCTACTAATATTTATAGCCTGATACTCATTTTCCCTGATAAGAAATTTGACCCAATTTTCTCCATTGTTTAATGTCTAATACAATATCCTTTGTTTCCAATTTGTTGAGGATTTTGACCTCTGTTGCAGGATTTTCTTAATTGACCACTACAGGGCTTCGGCCAGAAAGCACGCTGGTCAGCAGGTGTTTAAAGAGGTTTACTGAAGAATTATGTCAACAGTGCAAATAAATTGAAGCAGTTTCTGAAAATACAGAAATAATAAATAAAGGTTCAAAATTACTATTGCAAAAAATTTAAATATAACAATTTACAAGTAAAAAATGATGAAAAACAATGAATCAATCTAGCTGTAACTGATCAATGATTAAATGCTAGATAGTTTTAATAAAAATCAACCACATTAAGAATAAAACACATTAACAAAACTATAGAAATATACCAGCAGCTAAACAACTCTGTCAGTAGTGAAAATTAGCATCCACCTATTCATGTCACATGACTAACACCACTACTCACATCATCAATGACTGCATCGGTCTCAACCGTAAATAGAAAACAGACCAGCTGACGAACGTCAAGAAGAAGAAAATAAACGGAACAAACCTCCTTCAAAATAAAAGGAAGCACTTCAAAATAAAAGCATAGACATGAGACATCAAACTACTTGGAGAATTCATAACACAATGCATATGCATTTATGGGAGATTTAGATATGAACATTTGGCCAAACTGACCCAATAACCTTGTTCATTTGTTCAACCAAAGCCCTGAGGTTTGAGGTAAAGCTGAAGTTGTGATATTTTACACATGAGTTATCCAGGCAATGGCAGAAGCAAAAAGCTTTTCACGTTTAGTCCTGGAGCCAACTTAAACTTTTTTGTATCTGGCGAGACTTGCATTTCCATTAAAGTCACCTCTGGAGACGTGACTTGGCTCATCTGTTGACATTTGGCAGTCTAATCACATCTCATCTGTATGGTAGTAGAAATGCAGGTTAAGGTCTGCCAAGTTTATCCGCTGAAGTGGCTGGTATGAGGCAGCCATTATGACTTTAACTCTGGAAACACACGGATCCGATATTAATATCTGTATCGGTTCCAATATTGAAAATAATCCTAGATGCCATAAGGGCAGATCTATTCAGTCTAATTCTTTGTGCCTTGAGGAACGTCATGCTTTATTTATTTTACATTTTGTTTAGAATCATTAATTGCACTTTCTGAACCATTTGAAAGAAGGTTGGGTGCAGTTTTACTTTTACATGTTTGGCCAACCATGTTTGAAAAACCTGTTATTTTAGTCCATTTTTATGATAATTTATTTTTCATTGTATGACTGAACAAATTAACGTTGTTTTAACACATTTGACCAAACCTGTGAAGCTATTGGTGTATTCAAGTGTGCTGTACTGGTGCAGAGTTAACAAATAAATTTGGAATTCGGTACATGTACGTCTGTGTTTAAAAAATGTAAATTCTGCACTGTTTTTCTGTATCGGATCGGTATCTGCCGGCACTAAAACTGATATCAGTATCAGTATGGGAAGTGAAAAAAGTGGATCAGTACGTCCCTATATGACTCTACATACGTTTTCCATCCAGCTGTGAATGAAAGATTAAGTTGAGATCATTGAAGCGCCTTATCAGACACCCTGAGCCAGAACCAAATTGAATTGTTGAGACCCCAACGATTATTTTAGACAGTCTAATCCTACCAGGACAGTGCACTCAACGATCCATCATCTTCTGCTTGGACGCTGCTTCACTAGCCTTCAAACGGTTTCTCTTACAGCTTGAGGCTTTTGGGAGCAGAAAGGCAGAGCAGGATGTGAAGTTTGGGAGTTTGACACTTTCAGGCTTCTCTGATCCGAACACTTGTGCATTTGAAGGATCTCCGTCTTTACTCACTGTGAATGTGCAATGCAGCAAAGGTCTGCTCTACACGGTCTCCAACCAACAGGAGCACACACACACACACACATGCACATGCCCTCACCCTGAACTGGTAGACAGACTGCTTTGACAGAAAATGTGATTCATCATGGCTGTCACCGCCGTCCTGTCAGGCTACATTAGAGAGCAGAGGATACGTTGCAACGCCACGCATTATGTGACACATAGTGGGCTTGGCAAGTGATGTGATAAAGCTTGTAGCCTTGTCTCATTGAACATGACACCATAAACTAGTTGTTTTTGTTTCTAATCCCCTCAGCTGGCGTCCTGGGGTATTTGCGTTCATGACTCGACAGAGCGGGACCAAAGCAACGGCGTTTAAAAAAAAAATACTGTTGCAAGAAATGCAATATTATTTATTATTGATGAAATCCATTAATTATTTATGAAAGTATGGGGGTTCCCATGGTGGAAAAGCAAACATTATCCAGTCATTATTATTCAGTACAACAAACACAGAATTATCTCTAACAGGATCTGCCATGTTGTTTGTTTCGTTCTCCATACTTTACTTCTCTAAAGAACTTCTTATCTCACAAGCTTTGTTTCCATTTCAAATCGATATTCTGCTAATGTCGAAAAAACAATTTCGCAATTGCGGTGTTTCCATTAAATAGGAAATTAAATTATAATCACACGTGAATACGTTTGTTCACGTCATAGCTCTTTAAAAATTATGGCAGACGGATGTAAACAGTTACATGCTTCTCATTATCTTTTTGTCATTCCCATCAGTAGTAACGTCCAACTTCTGATCACGACTGATGAAAAAGAGTGTTCCCACTGCAAAATATTCCTATTTTGATACAAATGAAAAACCACCTCATCTAAGCATGAAAACGTTTTAGCAAGAAACAGGATTTTTCAAAATCGCTGTTTCCATTAAGCAAATTAATTTTTGTAATTTTATGGCTAATGGAAACACAGCTATTGATTTTCCACTAGATAATTAGGCATGAATAATATTCTATAATTGTAAGGTCCACTGGCGTCCTTCTCTCTACATAACTCTTCCAGTTCAACAGATGAAACTGCAGCATTCCCAGACCAGCCATTCCAGTCAGACACCAGTGGGACAGAAAATCTTTCACATATTTATGAATATTTTGGATTCAGAGCTCAAATTTTATCTTTACGTATTCTCTATAAAAAGATTTAATTTCCCTTTGGGATTAAAAAAGGATTTTTGAATTTTGTTTGTAGATAAAAACCTAAAAATGACTAGTTTCCTCTTTAGAGATACAAAAGAGTGTATAAAAGACAAAATTGTCTTGACATGGTAACCTGGAGTAAAAATAGAGTAGTTTCTCTCTATTTACACAAAAAAAACGTTCAGAAATGCTGAGAGAAATGTTCAGGCCTTCATATGTAAGCAAACCGTCTCTTGCACAGCGCAGACAAAAAATGTGTAGGAGTATCAATCTTAACGCTCAGCTATGATATCATAATCATAACCGCAGAGTCGCTGTAGTTGGTTTGGATCGAGGCTGGTCTGCGAAGCCATCAGAAGCGAACTACCACTATTTTTGGTTCTGCGTTCAACAGATTTTAAACTATGTGAAGGGTATTGAGTTTTAAAAACTAACATTGTTCTACATTTAGTTTCGGAGCTGTCCCTATTTCTTAAAATCCTTTTGATATCAGAAGAAGTGCCGTCAGTTTTCTCCAGATGTATGAATCATAGAGTCTTCCAGGATTGCACCCTCCCAAACATGTTGCTGCAAGTTCAAACATCCAGTTTTAAAAATAGCTGCAAGCTCCGGCCATGTGGAGACCCCCGGCCCATAGTATTGTTGAAAATCCAACATGAATAAGTCATATTGTTTGCTGTGTTTGGTGCAATTTGGACTTTCTATATGCAAGTTATACAGTTTTGAAAGTTTTGGCGTGTAGGTGTAGGCACGCCCCTAGACATGCACAAAAACTCAAGATTTTATTACTTTAATCCCCCGTCACTTTTCCTGAGTAATGACCAAAGATGAAGCCAATGGCTCGATGTCCATAGGAGAAGTTTGTTAAAGTTCAAGGTGAGTACATGTGAAAACTTGCAAAAAAAAAATGACCTTTTGATCCTGTACATTTTAGGACATACATGTTTTTTCTTCATTTGGGAGAAATCTATGCAATTGCAGATCTGTACAAAGTAGGATTTGTCCTGTCTCAATTTAGGGGCGACTGTAGAGATGTTTGGCCACGCCCACTTTTGCTTCCATTAAAGGGGCAGTATTATGTGTTTTCCAGCAAAACAGTGTCTCGTTAAGTAACTACATTACCTTCAGTTATTATAAAAATGCTTTGTATATCAAACATGACTTAATTTTTTTTTTTTTTTTTTTTACTTAATGCCTTAAAATTGGCCGTGTGCCTCTTCAAAAGCAGACGATAGTGTAGTTTCTTTCTGAAACTCCACCTTCAGGAAGTCGTCACAACATGGCTCCTCTATTAACCTTTTAACAGTGTTTTTACCAGCATTTCACTGAGACGTAGCTTCTATTATTAGCTCAGCAGATGCACAGATCCACAAGATGCTTGCTAATTGCTGCTGGATAGTCTGCAGAGGGAGGACTGAGCTGTGACGCGGAAACTTGGAGGCTTGGAAATTGCAGCTTTGTCCTTGAAGGCGGGTCTAGGTTTGCCCAGGCATTTTACACATCTGAATGGTTGCCACGGGAGATTGAAGTATTTCTCCAACATGCATGAAAGAATCAAAGTAACACTCCAGGTATGTTTCTGATTGAGAAACCCATTAAGTGCCCATATGTGGCGATAGCAGTGGGCGTTTCTGATGAGGTAATAACAAAATAACACGATGTAAAGCTCAAAAAAGTTAATTTGTACATAACACTGTCTCTTTAATATCTGTTATAGATAGCACCATTGTAGCTGTAGTAAGTCATGTTTTGTACTTTGTATTGGCTGCAGTTGGAATAATTCAGTTCAAAATAAAATCAGATAGATCATGTTCTACAGTTTTTAGTTTGATGCATTTTTTTTCTCAAGTTTATGACAGTAAGAATTTCATACCTGCCCCAGCTCTGATTCTGATACCAGTCCTATGACGCCTCAATAAGGTAGAAGAGGGTTTCTTTTCCATCCACCTTCCTGTTTACAGCATGCTGTACACACACCGCCACCGGTTCCAACCTGTCTACACTCATCTTCATCTCAGCACTACATCAGAGCAGGTGCTAGGCAAATTTAAAACAACTGGCCACCCAACATCAGCAGCTCCACCAGCAAGCTGCTGCCTGAATCCACTCATCCTCTTCGCTATGATCTACACCTCTGTGTAGCATTCTTCCTCTCCACTCCGTGGTGAGCCATCCAAAGATCTCTGAGCCAGCTGGTCGGTACAAGCCTGGTTCTTACCTTCCCCGCACAGCTTCACTTCTATTCCTTCCAAGGAGTTGGCTGAGTCGCCCTCCTCCAGAGAGAGCCTCCCAAATGGGCTGCCAGCCATGCTCAGTGACTCCTCTCTCACGGGACACGCACTCCCAGCAACACGCCCGATACCCGGGTAAGATCTCCCCCTTCGTCTTTCTGTCACCGATCCTCGCCTCTTCAGTCCAGAACAGATGCTCGCTCTCTCTACATCCTTCCCTACCTGCTCTCAAGATGAATGTGTAGAAGCTGCGCAAGGGCTGAGAGGCTCCTCTTCTGCATGAATGAAAAGGGACGGCGCAGGGATGGGTGAGTAAAGAGAGAGGAGGAGGAGCAGAGAAAAGGAAGCATGGTGCCTTCTAGAGGAAGAGGAAGGGAGGGAGGCAGGACAATTTTCTGTCCAGTTTTCTCTGCAGGGGTCAACTAGGGAAAAGATCCGCAGAGGATTGGGGCGAGGAGGAAGGAGGTGTAGACTGTGCATCAGCTAAGGTTCTGCATTCTAGACACTAAGAACCTGAATCACATAAAACCAATACACAGAAAATCTACTGTATCTGGCTTTTTTTTTTTACTGCCATTTGGTCTGAAGAAAACAGGATATATGGAGGTTCCTGATCCATCCATCCATTTCAGAAACTAGGAGCAAGATGGCTTCCAGGCCAGACCAAAGTTCCCCAGGCATCCTTCTCCCTAGATAATATTTCTAGTTCAACTGAGGAAACAACAGTAATCCCAAACCAGCAATCCCAGTGGGACAGAAAATCTTTCATAGCTATTTATTAATGTGTTGGATTCTGTGCTGAAAGAACTAAAGCGCCCCTATAAAATGTTTTAAAAACATGCTTTGCAGGGATTTAGATTCCGTATGAACTACTCATGATATTTTTAAAGTAGCAGAAACATGTAAAATCTACTTTGTTGAGCTTTACATCTTCCTATAATGTTATTCTCTCATCAAAAACATACTTGGCGTGTTTCCTTGATTCTTTGGAGCATGGCAACCATTCAGCTGTTGCTTGATGGGACCAAAGCTCCTCCTCAAAGCTGCCGTTTTCAAGCTTCAGAACTTCCACTTCAGAGCAGCCCTATCCTGCAGCTCCCCCACTCAGCTCCTTCAGACTAGCCAGCAGCAATTAGAATACTGTGTATCTGTTGAGCTCCACGAGGTACTTCTCAGTGCAACACTGGTAAAAACATTGTTAAAAGGTTACTAGAGGAGCCATGTTGTGATGACTTCCTGAAGGCAGAGTTTCAGAAAGAGCAGGAGTTTTTAAAGAGACAGAAGCCCAATTTTAAGGCATTAAATTTTAAAGTCAAATTTATTTTAATTCATATTTGATAAATACAGCATCTTTATAACACCTTAAGGTAACAAAGCTACTTTATTTTGCTATAAAGTGGCACTATGTGGCTGGAAAATACATAATACTGCCCCTTTAATGACTGTGTTTTTTCCTCCTAACATGATCAATTGTTCCTTCTAAATTCGTATAGATGACAAAATGGAAATGCTGACAGAAACATTGAGAAACCCGTTGAGTGCCCATATGTGGTGATAGCATTAGCAGAAGAAGTACAGCCAGGGATTGTTCCAGAACAGTTCTGATGTTCTAATACAGGTTCTCAGAAGTAGATAACAACAAAGAAAGACAAGCATACATATCCTGTAAAAACCACCCTGTTGTTATGGTTACTAACTCCCAATGCAGTAGGGCAACCGTTCTATGTCTGATTCTCTGTCTGTCTATGGCTACATTCACACGACAGGAAAATGTGACACATATTCAACTTTTTCATGGCAGTCTGAACAACCCAATTGCGACCTTTGAACTCCCCAAAAAATCAGCCTTTTGCCACTTCTAAATCCGATATGTACCAGATAGTTTTCAAAGCGCCTGTAGTATGAACGGTCATGTCACATTTCATCTGACTTTTGCGTCATTGACGTGAAGTGCATCATAATTTTGAACAGGAGAAGCCAGCAGTAAAATTGGACATAAAAATTGGCTGAAAATTACAATTCTAAATTTTTAAAAGAAGTCTGTGTTTGTGCATCACATCACAATCCCACCACTCCTGGTTTTGACTATAAAACCAAACAGACTGAAGCAAACGACATGAAACTAACCGCAACTTCCTTCTTCACAAAATGGAAGCAAAAGTGGAGTAATGTCAGATTTGAGCAGCTCTAGGATTCCTTGTTTATCTTTGGTAAAAGATCACAAGCAATATTTCCTGCTGGCGCTAGACTCAAGGATTTGTTTTGGTTGTATTTACCCAGAATGCCCTGTGCTATAGTCCCCTTGCTGCTTTTGGAACAGTTTCAGGTCCGCTTGGCATTCACATACGTATTCACACTACCAGAGTTCACTTCATCTGAACCGAGGCCAAGGTTTTCAGGTGGATTAGAGTTCGAATTTTTGGTCTGACTGCGCATTCACACCTTCCCAAACAAACTGGAATTTCTGGTCAAACGGACTGGAGTTTGATTGAAGTGGACCAAACAGGGCTGATGTGAATCCATCACAAAATAGGCTCAGATTGCTTAAAATGGTGATTTAAAATGGTGATTGCCGAGAGCAGTCAGGTTAAAAAGAAGTAATTTCTATGCACTGGTATAAAGCTCCATTGATTTGAACTGTATTACCCTTCATTTAGCACAGTAACCCTGTCAGTGGTTGGTAGATGTGTTAACAGAAGAAAAGGTAAGCTGTGGCTCCACCGAGATTGTACTGCTGAAATCATGAAAGCGCTGCATTTACCTCAGTGAATGCTGATTGGGTTCTTTTAAAGGTTCTGAGCTGCAGGCAGGAGCAGCTGAACAGACTTGATTGGACTACGGTTATTAGGAGTTTTTTAGCTGTTTGCTCCTGGGCTGACAGAAGAATTTTGTTTAAATAAAGCAAGGTTTTAAATGTGACCTTTATACACATGATAGCATCATACAAATCGACATGGTAAAATGCTAAAACACCATTTATAGTTTGGTGTCTTAAAACAAAAAAAAAGCCTTGGTCCATGTACTGTACAGTCAAGTCCAAGCTATAAGTGAAATAATTGTCAAGCTGCAGGCTGCAGGCTACCGGCACTGTTAGTATGTGACACTCCCAGAACTACTTGATAAAGAGCAAACCAGCCAAAAGGTGAAATATCCAGTGCATTAAGTGTGCTTACGCCAAAGTACAGTTAATTACAACTATGTAATAATTAATATTGATTATTTTAGTAACAGTGGGAGAAAATTGTCTGTTTTAAATAAAAACAAGTTTTTTCTACATTTAAATTTTAAGTTTGTGAATAAATACAAGTACATTAAAGGCTTTATTTAGAACTTTATTTTTTTATTTTTTGATAAAAGCATCAGAATCTCTCATCAGTTCAAACTTATTCCATGAAAATTAAACAAACTTGATCAGTGTGTCACTAGTAGTTCTATAAAAGTATAAATTTTGCCCAGTTAAAATTATATGTTGACTGGCCAAAAACTAATCCACCTGGATTTAACTCAGCAAGTAGGCACAAGTCTTCTGTTGGATAATTCCTACGTTATGGTGCTCAAATTGAGACACAGAATATGGATCACAGCTCCTTTAAGAGTCTATGGGATGTGCTAGAGAGGGCTGTGTGCAGCGGTCAGGTTCTCCCTTCATCAATACAAGATATTGGTAAAAATAAATAAATAAATATGAATGCTACACTTAATGAAAATGCACTTTGTGACACTCCAGAAGCGCATCAAAACAATGCCAGAGCGGACACGGTGTTCCCTTTTCAACGAACAGAACATTTGAACCGCTTAGTCAAACATGTCTGCGACAGACTGGCGACCTGTCCAGGGTGTACCAGGCCTCTCGCCCGGAACATTAGCTGGAGATAAGCACCAGCAACCCTCCCGACCCCACTATGGGACAAGGGTGTCAAGAAAATGGATGGATGGATGGATGGATAGTCAAACATGTTCTTCTAACCCTGCTGGAGTCACCCTACATGTCTGAACTTGCAACTTGACATACGGAAATGGAGAAATAATTTACAGTGTGTTACTAAAAATGCCAGTCATGCAGTATGAGCACTGCACTTCGTGTACAAATCAAGACTGACAGTTTACTCCACACACAGCTTTACTCGCAGTAAAACTCCTTCACTGGCACTCTGTTTCTCCAGCAGATGACTTCTGGAATTTAATGTCTCCATCCTGTAAGGCTCTCTGAAGCAGATTGTTTTATAAAAAAAATAAATTCAAGTTTTTATTTTTACATATTTATTAAAATTACCACTATCTCGTAACAGTGTAATGTGAGACAAAAAATGTCATAAGGTATGGTTGGTGGTGGTGAGAATGACAGTGGTCATTCTCACCACCGTTCAGTTGAATCTTACCTGGGTCATTCTCAGCCATTTGGCTGAGAATGACCCAGGTAAGATGATGAATATGATGGATTTAATGATAATAATGCTCAGTAACAGTCCATGACAGGCAGCACGGCAGAAAACAAGCCCACGGCTAAATGCCGGTAGCAACTGACTCGAAGGACACAATAAGAGCTAACACAAACCAGAACTTAGCAGTTCTACTGGCGCGTGACGAGAAACGCAGACAAACGCAGACAACGTTAGACAAGGATCCAACGAAGAACACAGACAACAGGTGAGACTAAATACACATGGGGTAATCAAGGGAACAAGACACACCTGGGAGACAATCAACGGTGAAGACAAAGAAACAGGACTCACAGGGAACAGGATCACACAGAAAAACTCAAAAGTAAACACACAGAAACACGGATCATGACAAAAAAATGTTTTAAAAATCTAGGTACTTTGCCTTCTCCCAGTGCTCATAGAACTTTACTCAAAAATACTTTACTCAGTCAGAAACAACCAATCTGACTGATTGGTTGTTTCTGATCAGTCAGATTCAACTGACTGATCAGTTGAATCTGATCAACTGATCAGATTCAACTGATCAATTGATTGCACGAGGAGGCCTCTGATTGCCTCCTCGTGCAATCAGAGGCACGAGGAGGAGGGTCTCAGTGCTGTCAATCACTCACACAACATGCTGCGAATGCTAATGCTAGTTAGCATAGCCACCAATGATTGGACAGCATACAAGAAGTTGACTGACAGAGCTAAGTCCCGCCTCCTAATTCTGATTGGTTGTTTTTGACCTTGAGCGGTGCATTTTTGCAGATCACATTAGTAGCATACTTTTGCAAACATTACATTCTGCACCTTTGAGTCCTTTTGCCCTGAATCAGAGTTGATAGCTTCAACCTATAAGACAGCAAATCCTTCAAGGCATGACTGATCTGAGCAGGGGTTTCAGTGCTCCATTAGTCAGCTCATTAAGTCATATTAAAAGTCAGAAGATTAGATACACGTCCTGAGAGGAGGGATCAACCACAAAGCGTTCAGGATCTCCTAGTATCTCCTTCACACACACACGCACACACACAGACCCGATAGCTACAGAGAGAACAAGATAGTTACCAGAGTCCGAACTGGATGTTGCCACAGGCATTTTGAAGTCTGGCTCTTTCTGTTATCCTCCACACAACTTCTTAGATCAACTGCAATAAAAAAGAAGAAATGGTTGTCAGACACTATTAGAAATCCAATGATACAGAAGGATGAAAGAAAACAAACAGCAATCACACTATTTCCAATGTAATCTGAAATAACTCCGGCACATGACAGGGAGCTTTATTATGGCCTATGAATAGAGCAGCCAGTTGCTCTGGAGGCGTCTGGTTTTAGCCGTCACATCCGCTGGGAATACAATTAGACAACAGTTGGAAAGGCCTAGCAAGCGGGTGAATGAGTGGGCAGGCTGGCTAACATTAGCTCAGCGAGGATGTCTGTTAGCTCTAATTGCTCCATTTACCATCAGGCTGCAAGACGAAATGAGAATCTCCACCAACAAGACAATGAAAGATTCAGTATGTGTCAATGGAGAGCTCTTTAAAATTCAGGTTAAATGAAAGGAAAGGCAGAGCCTCGGGCAGAGATAAATAAGCATTCAATTTAAGATCTGTGTGTCTAAAGAAGATCCTTCTGTTTACTGACATCTAGGAAAACTCTTTAACAAGTGCGGAAAAACTTAATTCCAGTCACAAACGTTAGCATATTGTTACATGACAGTTGAACACCAAGATGTGATTCATCACACTTTTCATAAATCAAAATCAGAATTTTAGTTGTGTTTGGTGAACATATGAAGTCTTGATAAAAGTTCAGTCTGGAAGACTCTCTAGTGCACCTGCCTCATCAATCAGCGCCTCCCTCCCTGCAACCTGGACCGATCAGTGCCGGTCCAAGCCTCCCTCCAGCCAATCATCATTTGGGCTCTAGTTCAAAAGGACCTTCACCAATGGCCTCCTCTGCTCATCAGCTGCGATCAACCCACCTCTGCCCCAACTCCACCTTCTGCTCCCAGCTCTCAGGCCTCAGCGGGGGACGCTTCAGCGTCAAAAGACTTTGTTTATTTTTATGTTCATTTTGTCATTAAACTCTTTTAATCGCTTTTCTTTCTCCGTCTGAGTCTCTCCAGATTTAATTACAATCACAGTCAATATTCTGTAGCCACCTTTCACTGCAAATACAGCTGAAAGAATTTTGGGGTATGTATCCATCGGATTTGCATGTCTACACACTGAAACTATTGCACAAAATAAGCTCAACTCATACAGACTGGATGGAAAGCATCTTTTTTATCTTTCATCATAATTTTCTACCTTTTGTCAGTAGTTTATTATTAGTTTATTTTATTATTCATTTGGTTCAAAGTCATAGATGCGTGTTGCTAGCTTAGGTTAGGTTAGTGTGTTGATAAATTCTCATGGTTTGGAGAGAAGTTGTTTGTGCTTATTCTGTGAATTTGTGCAGTGTTTGGGAACAGTGTACAACACAGGGAACATATGCAGATTCATTCCTTCAAATATTGTTCTGTAAAAACTGGTATCAGAAAGGTACCTGATAGAGTAAATGTTGCGTAACTCATGATAAACAGATGGCACCCTGACTTGCTAGTTTGAATAAAAGAAAATTAAAATGCTACTAGTCTTTTTTTAAAATAATCAACTACAAATTATGATTACGGGGTCGAGACTTTAATGTATTAACATTGATTAAGTAATTACATAGATTATAATGCGTTAAATTTTTTAACGAAATTAATCGAATTTCTTTTTACATACAAAAGTCCCAAACTGGAACTATTTTATTTGTGTGTTTCTGATACACCCGTAAATCTGATGCACAAGCAACATCTGCTATCAGCAGCGATGGATGATAAAGCTGCTTCTATTGGCCCACAAGTGGATAATTTTTGCTTCATAAAACAATCTGATTTAAATGCTGGAAAAGACTATTGTGTTTAAATTGTGCTAAAAGGAGTTAGTTTATCAGCAAAGCTATTCAAACTTAAAACAGCATCTTAATGCTAAACACTTAGTAGCAGCACAGATGTCCCCAACGCTAATGTTAGCGTCCACAGTCCAGATTTCTAAAGAAGTTTCATGAATTATCAGAAGTTCCTGAAACACTTGAAAACTAAATATACATAATAGCACTTTGCACCAATCTGATGGTTGAATAACCTAAATAACAGATTAAGAACAAATATCTTTGTTGATGAGCTCATATGTCTGTTTATACTAGAATTTAGTAGCAAAAATGTTTTTGAGTTGAAGTTGCTTCTTGTCAGTTGATTGCATTAAATTAATTACTATGCCTGCAGTTAGCTAAAAAAAAAAAATCTAATCGAGTCCCACCACTAATAATTATTCATTGTTACGGTGCATATTACAGCCTGATGAAAACATGATCACAAGAAGAAATTCAAAATCACAGAATCCTGCTGCCTCAATATATTTACTCAAATGAAAGTAGATGAGGAAGCAGCTTCACAACATGCCTTCAACTCCAGAATCTAAAACCTGGAAGTATTCCCATATCTAACAGCAGACGATTTGTTCGCTTGTTCAAAACAACATCAGTGAATATCAGACTGGATGTATGTGAGAAGGCACTGGTTGTTTAAGAAAAAATGAAGAGGAGAGAACAATATGGAGTAAGAAAAGAGTGCAGCTGATGGGGAAGATGCCACTGTATCCAAGGATACTGGATCCCAGTTGCCATGACCATAGTTACCCCGTAAAACCAACAATAATGTGGTCAAAACAGAGCAGTCACCACAGGGTCACTGTCTATATTCATAGACAAAAGCAAATCATCTTCAGTGGTTGAGACATCACAGAGAAGAAGAAAAATAACAGATATGGTGAACTTGGACAACTGTTCGTTTAAGACAGTGGTCCCCAAACTTTTTCCTGTGAGGGCCACATAACTTTTCCCTTCTCTGGTGGGGGGCCGGAGTCAGTTTGTAACAGAAAAAGTGAATCACCTGCGCTGCCGGAAATTGTTGAGGGGGGCTGCGCGTTTCTCGATTGATTCTTACTCAGAAAGCACATGGGCAAAAACCGTTAGTGAAATGGTCACTGGGACTGACTAGTATATATTCCATTGAGTGAAAGTAACTTTAACATATGAATTCCTCATATGTTAACTCGTTTTGAAGTATAAGCTGCTACTTACAGGCATTGCTTCAAAGAATTCGACCTGGAATGCAGCGTTCATAACAAACACGTATGTTCATCTGCTCTACCGCTAGCAAACAACCGTACTGATTAAATAACATAAAAGTCAAGCAGTTCCCTAAAAGTCCAACAGATGGCAGCAATGCGCCATGCAAAACAAAACACCCACAGTTTACAGGACACACTTCCTGCTAAAGAGCCCTCTGGTGGTTGAAGAAAAATCCACATATAAACCGGAAAATACAATATATGAAAAAAAATCTGAATGCTCTCTGGCCGGATCCGGCCCACGGGCCGTAGTTTGGGGACCACTGGTTTAATTGTCTGACATTAAATAAGGATAAACATTTCATGTTTTAGGTCAGAAAGAATTACCACAATCAGTACTATTTACCAAAGGGAAAATATTACAAGTATTTTTTATGTATGTAACAATCTTGGAATTGCTGTGTTTTCATTTCATACATTCTAGAAATGTAATTAAAAATCGCACGTGAATGCATTTGTTCACGATAAATCTTTTTTTTTAAAAACGCGCTGCACCATGATGCTGCTTTCGTCTTCATGGTTTTCAGTGCCAGTACTGGTTGTTCATCATGTGACTCGTGATGCAATGAAAGTGTTTCCTTTGCAGTTTTGCAAACAGCCAAAAGAATCCCTCATCCTAGCGCCAAAACCTTTTATCAAAAAAAGTTTTTTCAAACTTGGTGTGTTTCTATTAAGCAAATTTATTTTCGATATGTCAAATTGTACAATTTTATGGTCAATGGAAACACAACTAGTGATACAAACCACTGACTGTGGCCCCAATAACTACATATGAACAAAAAAAATTAAACAATTGCACTTAAGTTATGAATGGTTCACCTGCTTGTGCGTAACCAAATGTCTCAAGGTTGATGTTGATGTTAATTTGAAGGATAAATCTGTGCTCGGCAGCAGAAGCACCTCTTCAGCCAAAGTTTTGAAATCAAGGAACATTTCTCAGAGTGAAGTGATAAGACGTCAACAAAGACTCCCTGAAGCGTTTCCCGATCCCACAAAGCCCTCACTTCAGCAGAGGAAAGCCCACAGCAAGGGTTCAGCTCCACCAGACGCGCTCCAAAGCCTCCTGTCCAGAACTCTTCAACGCGCTGTCGGCTCCCGGGTAGCAAGAAGGTGGAAATTTATTTATTTTTTAAATTGATTGATTGACTTTGTTGTGCTCTGTGCATAAAGTTGAAAATGTCTGCATCCAAGTGCTCAAGAGTATGAACTGCAATCTTTTAAAATGACGGATGACCTTCAGATTTTTCCGTCACCATTTAAAGAAACGGTCAAAGACAGAAAATATTTGGTTAACATGAAATCGTCTGTGCACATAAAAAATATACTCATTTTCTGGTAGCAGGAACAATTATGTAGATTAAAGCATCCTGTTCTGTGTTCCAGTTTGATTTAATTTGTTATAAATCTACAGTTGATAGTTTCAAGATCTGCTGTTCATTGCACAACACGTTCTTGACTGCAACTAAAATACACAAAACAAAGCTTCAGGTCACTGGAATCCTGTTCTTTGCCTCTAAGATGTTTGGATATGTGTTTGCAGAAATCAGTGAGAGAATAAAACAGCAACTCTACCAAATATTTCTAATATCACCTTTTTCTAATATCAATGTCACTTTTATGTTGCTTGCTAAAATAACCATTTACGATATCACACATCTATCTATAAAATTATCATCCAAGCAGTGATATGCGCCTGACTCCGATATTGCATGGCTGGACTTTTAACCAAGCCGTTCTTCACAGCACACAGCGATCCTCCGGGGCTGATCCAGGCAGTCCCGTGTTTGCAATGCGAAACGACAGAGCTCATTAAAAATAATCAGAGCTACTGCAGCAGCGCTCGGCCATCCTTTGGGGCTGCTCTGACACACCAGGGGGTTGGGAGGAGGTCGTGGGGGTCAGGATCTCCATCAGCTTCGCTCCTCTTTCATGTCAGTCTGGGAAGAATCTGACACAAGTCGAAGATGGTGGTTAGCAATTTGCACTTTCTTAAAGAAAATGCTGTTTGTGTTCCTAAAACACAGAATAATACACTATATTGTGCTCAGATTTGGTATATATCCTGGGAATCCGAACCATCTTTGCTCTTGAATTGGATTTCCTTCACACAGACACAAGCTTTCACATATGGCAGGGAAGAGATCGGCTCAGTAGCACAGCAGCCATGACATTACAGTCACAGACCTGCTATCATCTCCACACGGTCTGTCAAAACAAAAGGCCGGCTTTGTGTGCCGACTTTCTGTCATGTGGACGCTCACAGATCTAAAATTATATCTCCGGTCATTTTTAGGACACCTGGCATCATCCAAATATTACATAACCAATAACTAGTCTCAACGGACCGTTTAAAATTGTCAGTATTAAGTCTGCTGAATTGCTTCATTGTGCTTGTTGTTATTCAGCAAGGCCCCTGAAGGAAGAGAAGGCAGACATGTGAGACAAACAAAGTCCAAATAAAGCCTTCTTCCTCATCTTTGTCCCGGGGCCACGACACACAGGCTGTGGCTCAGGTGTTTGTATGCCAGGCGTCCAAAAAAAAAACCCAAAAAACGCCTTCAGCCATCCTCACTCTGCGGCCACATTACACGCAGGAGCGCACGTGCACCAGCAACCAAACGAGCCCTAATCCACACATGCATGCTGGCGTCGAGCCTAAAAATAGCGCCGCGCTCCCACAGGTTCATTTCGTCTCATTTCTTTACATGGAAAAACCACCGTATCCAAGACAACCACAGAGGATCTCGCCGTCTCCTCCCCGCCCCCCCTTCCCCGGCGCTTTGCCATGGCAACAAGGGAAAATGCGTAAAATAATAATAAGTTGTGAGCTAGTTCTAATAATATGGTGCTCCTTTCAATCTGAATATTTGTGAAATAGTTTGTAGGTACAGGTCAGAAGTCAACATTTCAGTCCAATTACTTGTTCATGTTGTTCAATAAGAACATTTTAAAATGATTCAATATTTAACACGCAAATCCAAAAACAATTAGAATTTAAAAAACACAAAAGAATACTTTTCACTGAACTCCATGGTACTGCAAACATATTCACGCCCCTCCTATTGTCCAATTACAGTCACAAACTTTAAAGGGGCAATGTCATATAAAATCAATGTTTTTTAGCTTTACATTACATTACATTATAATGATACTCCTTTAGAAATATAGTGTTGCTTTGATTCTTTCTCTTGCCTGCATCCCTTCCCTTTTACTCCTCCCCTCACTCCTGCAGATTAGCCACCAGTAATTAGCAAACACCTGGTAGAACTGCTCACCTGCTGAGCTCACTAAAGGAGCTACTTCTCAGTGAAACGATGGTAAAAACATTGTTTAAGGCTTAATAGAGGAGCCATATTGTGAGGCAGAGCTCCAAAAAGAGCAGGAGTTTCTTAAAAAGACAGATGCTCAACTTCAAATTACAAATTAATTTTCTTTTAAGTCATGTTTGATATACATAGCATGTTAATAACAACTGACGTTAACATAGTTACTTGATTGTGGAATGACATGACACAATGTGCCTGGAAAACAAATAATACTAGCCCTTTAATGGATTTTCTATGGATCTTCACAATGTGGTTCATAATTGGGAAGTGGGAAGAAATGTGGGGGTTTTTTCATTTCTTTTACAAATTAAAATCGTATGATTTATTTCCAATCTGATGATGAGTATTTTTTGTTTACAGAGTCATCATAATCCATTTTTTTATGGTTTCAGATATGTGTGTTTTTTTATTTACATTTTATTTTGGATATTTAATATATCGTATAGGTCCAGTGTTAAATGTTCTTTACAAAATTAAAGTGAGAGGAAAAACTTGCCTTACTAAGCCAGTTTTGTTAGGTGATAGAACCAGGCACACACTGTGGAAAGATTTTTACAGAAGTTAAATTCACCTAAAGCTGAAGGTTTAAGCTGTCTATCAAGGTAAAAAAATAAAAAAAAAATAAAAATAAAATATATATATATATATATATATATATATATATATATATATATATATGTGTGTGTGTGTGTTGGGAAACTTTATATTGTCTCCTGGTATGGTTAATACTAAACTGACGAAGAAAATAAAGGTTTCTTTCTTTGCGTCTTATTTTTCTCCTTTGTCTGCGTTCTGACCCTGTGATGGCCAGACAGTCGTTCCAGGATGCAAACTTTCTCTCCCCGAAGACGTCCGCGACAGCCTCCGACCGACCGCCCGACCCTACGACCCCGAACGGGACGCAGCACACGAAGAGAATAAATAATTGAAAGGATGATTGCTCCACGGTTCAGTGATTTCAAAATAAAAGGTGCTTTACGCATGCAAATGAATGCACACAGTGTGCTGCTGCTGCTCGGTGGCAGCCGTCAACAGAATGGAAAGTGAGTAGCCGGTGAATTTTAACTAAGCTAACCTTACTGTGGCTTGAAAATATAACTGTAAATGATGAACTACTGGCTAAGCTTTCGCATACACAAGGAACAAACTAAAACAATTATTAACTTAAAAACAATAGCTTAACACCATCATTAAATACATGTTACATAAAATTTAGTCCTTACTCTGTAGTATGTTATTCTTAACTTCAATCTTATTCTTCACAAAATGTAAA
This sequence comes from Poecilia reticulata, assembly GCF_904066995.2. Lineage (NCBI taxonomy): Eukaryota > Metazoa > Chordata > Actinopteri > Cyprinodontiformes > Poeciliidae > Poecilia > Poecilia reticulata. The sequence continues at coordinate 22,502,417 of NC_088848.1, read as the reverse complement.
AAGAAATGGAGTAGCATCATATTTTATTGCTTGAAGGACTTCTTTGGCAAATATTTCCCGTTAGAGCTGGACAGGAGCGTTGGTTTAGGTTGTATTTACCCAGAATGCCATGTGCTGTAGTCCTCCTCCTGTTTTTTTAAGGGGTGTCCAGTAAAAGTGCAGAAAAAAATGCTTATATAGAGCATTGGAATTCCTATTTTTAGGAATTTTGAAATAAAATTAAAAAGCTCAAAAATCTGCTTAATTTTTTGTACAATTCTATTTTGAAAAATATTTTTGGATTTAAGCAAAAGCCAGACTGCTAAAATAACCTGACACTGGTAAATTATGCACAAACCTATTTATATTCAAATATAAACTGTTTGATACAGTATGCAACCTTATCAATCAATCAAATTTTATTTGTATAGCACATTTCAGCAGCAAGGCATTTCAAACTGCTTTACATAATTAAAATAAAAACAGCATGTGACACTGAATAAACAGTTAGAAAGACAGATTTTTTTTAAGAGAAAAAAAAAAAGGTTAAAAAACATTAAAACCTGCACCCCTTGTAGGACTTCAGTTAAACGTCTCACACCTCAGAGTTTTAGTTAAAACGCCATTTAACAAGGATTCTCACACCCCTAGATATAGATTCGTTTAACTGGGAACTTTTCCGGGGGGGCTTTACATAGACAGTGTGAAAGAGAAATAAAAAGAAGTTAATAACTAGATGAAAAGTAAAGATAAAAACATTAAAAACATCAAAGACATCAAAACCCACACTCTAAACCTAATTTAGCCATAAGCAACTCTAAACAGGTGGGTTTTAAGTTGAGATTTAAAGGCACCCAGTGTTTCAGCTGTTTTACAGTTTTCTGGAAGTTTGTTCCAAATTTGTGGTGCGTAGAAGCTGAATGCTGCTTCTCCTCATTTGGTTCTGGTTCTGGGGATGCAGAGCAGACCAGATTGGTACAGCAATAACAGATCTTTAATGTATTGTGGTGCTAAACCGTTCAGTGATTTATAAACTAACAGTATTTTAAAGTCTATTCTTTGAGCTACAGGGAGCCAGTGTAGGGACTTTAAAACTGGTGCTATGTGCTCTATCTTCCTGGTTTTAGTGAAAACCCGAGCAGCAGCGTTCTGGATCAGCTGCAGCTGTTTGATTTGTTTATTAGTCAGACCTGTGGAGACGCTGTTGCAGTTATCAATGCGGCTAAAGATAAACGCATGGATGAGTTTCTCTAGATCTCGCTTAGACATAAGTCCTCTAATCCTGGAGATGTTCTTCAGGTGATAGAAGGCCGACTTTGTGACTGTCTTAATGTGGCTCTGAAGGTTCAGGTCAGAGTCCATCACTACTCCCAGGTTTCGGGCTGATCGCTGGTTTTTAGTTGTAATAACTGAAGCTGTGCATTGATTCTAGTTCGCTCATCTTTAGGTCCAAAGATAATAACTTCAGTTTTGTTTCGGTTCAGCTGGAGAAAGTTTTGGCACATCCACACATTGATCTGTTCTTCAGAGTCACCTGGTGACATCGTGATGTAGAGCTGTGTGTCATCTGCATAATTGTGGTAGCTAATCCTATTTCTTGTTATAACCTGAGCCAGTGGGAGCATATAAATATTGAAAAGAAGGGGTCCTAGGATTGAACCTTGGGGTACCCCACATGTGACATTTGACCTCTGATGAGAAGTTTCCGATTGAAACAAAGAAATCCCTGTTCTTTATGTAAGATTCAAACCAGTGGAGCACTGTACCGGAGAGTCCGACCCAACTCTCCAGTCGATTCAGTATAATGTCATGGTCAACAGTGTCAAAAGCTGCACTGAGGTCCAACAGAACCAGCACTGTGGTTCTCCCACAGTCTGTATTTATATGGATGTCATTGAACACTTTTACAAGGGCTGTCTCCGTGCTGTGGTGAGCATGAAAACCAGACTGGAAGGAGTTAAAGCGATTCATTATTGTTAGGAAGTTATTTAATTGTTTAAAAACTGCTTTTTCAATCATTTTGCCGATGAATGGGAGGTTGGAGATCGGCCTGTAATTCTGCAGTAGTGATTTGTCTAGATTGTTCTTTTTTATCAGTGGTTTGATAACTGCTGTTTTCAAAGCTTGGGGGAAAACACCTGAAGAGAGCGATGAGTTTACAATTTGGATCAGATCATTGGTAACGGCAGGCAGGACTTTCTTAAAGAAATGTGTGGGTAGGACATCCAGACAGCAGGAACTGGAGCTTAATTGACTTATAATTTCTTCTAGGGTTTTATAATTTAGTAGTTGAAATTGGGTCATTTTTCTTGCATTTGTTTTGCTTGGGCATAGCATTGGTACTGTCTTTGGAGTAGATGTGCAGATTAGTCCTCTGATCTTTTGAATTTTCTCTGAAAAGAAACTGGAGAACTTGTTGCAGGCGGCATTAGATTGAAGTTCAGGTGGCAACGTCATCGGATATATAATAGTTTTAAATAAATGTACTATTTGTTTACACTGACTTCTCCTCATCAGTCACATAATTTAAACAGAATTTCTCGACTGCTTGAATAGAAAAATTGGTTTCTGAATCCAAAATCATTTCTGAATTAAAAGTTGTTTCTGAATCAAGTCAAATCAATAAACACTGAAATATTTGCATCTTTAAATCTAACATCGTCCATCAGCCATGGTAGAACATGGGAACATCACAACAGGAATGTTTATATGAAGTTGATGGAAGCAAAATACAGACAGAAGCTAAAAAATGACATCAGACTGGACCAGTTTCAGCTTTAAGCTGGGAAACCAACATAAGCAGGCAGTCAGAGCTACAATAGAAGAAAGCATTTCTTTATATTAGAATGGACACAATCAAAATCCAGGATCCATTTAAGAATCTGTGGCGAGACTTGAAAGCTGCTGTTCACAGATGCTCTTCCTGTAGTCTTGCTGAACTTGAGCTGTTTTACTAAGAACCAGTAAAAGGATCTGAAAAGCTCGGAGAAGAAAACCTCAACATAATTGTGGCTTTAAAGGGAAACAAGCATCAACAAAGCATGGACGTCACTGGATCTGTTTTAGGTGGACATCAGTCTCCTGAAAGGTTTAATAATACAGGCAGCAGCATGACGACGAATGAAAATAATAAAACTGATCATGTTACTGACTGACTGAACTTCTGCTTCTGTTCCATTTGGACTGAGTTCAACAACGGTACAAATGTGGTTTGTCCAAAAAAACTGGTTGATGTAAATGGAGACTTTTTTATTCTTTTTAATCAAGGTAGAGTTATTACAACATAAATTTATTGCACTGATAAATGTAACGCACAACACAAAGTATTCATCTCATTATAACTCAGCTTTTATGAGTGGAAACACGTCTACCAGAAATTCTGACTGAAAATCTGACTTTGCTGCCCCAAATCAGCTTTTATTTAATTTATTAAACTCTGCTAAATACAGCAAGCATTTGGAAAAAATCAGCCAAATCCTGACCTTATACTGAGAATAAATTTGTTCAGTCAAGCCCTAAACAAACTGAAAACTGACTTTCATATAATGCAGCAAACGTGCAAAATTATTTATTAGTTTTGGATCTACAATAACTAACATCCTTTTACTCCAAAAAAACAAAACAAAAAAAATGTACAACTTTATTTGCTTGATTTTTGTTTTGTCTTCATTTCTTAGCCCCTGATGATTTTGGCCCGTGTGACAGAAAGTTTGGACACACCTGACCAAGACGCAATGCTATTTAACATTTATAGAGTGGTGTTTGCAAAGCAGCCAATCAGAACTCCATTCATTTTCCTTGACGCTGTTTGGTTGAACCCCAAAGAGCGGAGATAAGACCGTAGATGTTAGCATCTGCAGCACAGGAAAAAAATTTTCCACTGTGTGTATTAAGGTATATTTGGTGTTTGAAATATTAAAATAAGCTATTATCAGGGCGTTTGAAGGATTTTAGCTGTTCACAGGTGGCTGTGGTCTCCAACCAGGGGAGATTCTAATCACATTTCTTCTAATTGCACTATTTGACACAATAAACAACGTTTTTCTACTTGATTAATTGAATAGACAAAAACAATTAGCATTGTGATGATGCGCAGCAACTGCTACCTTGATTTAATTAGATGTTGTAGCTCAAGTAAACCAGCAGCTTTTACACTTCATATTCTTCTAAATCATGAAACTATGTTGGGCGAAAAAAGTTCAATATTTCTACATTATTAAAGAAGTACATTCTAAGCAGCATGTTGCAGTGCGCAGCGCTTTCTGGGCAGTGATGCTGACTATCTGAGAAAACGTGGTTCTGCTTGTCTTTCAGTCTTCCAGATTAAAAAAAAAGGAATCCCAAACATTTTTATAATCTTTCCATTGTTGCCATTTTTGTATTTTTTCCCCTCCTTCATCCTAACTGACTGATCCTGAGAAAATAAACACTATCATAAACTGGTTAAAGAAATAACCAGAAGTTCATTATGCGAAACAGAGCTTTCCGTAAAAGCAATACTCATTACAGTCGCTACATTTGTGACTTTATATCCAGTATGTGACATATATTTATCTTAACATGCCTCACTACCGTCTGATTGCTGCATGCTAAACCAAAATGCAGAAATAAAACGAAATGTGAACAGAGACTCGTAGATCCTTTAATGCTGCATTCATTAGCAATCAGACATCTGAAGTTTACTCCTTTGAAAAACATATGTGTTTACATTCAACAATGGGATTAAGTTTGTTAATTTCTTTAACAAGTCACTCTTCAGCGCCACCAGGCAGCTTGGGGAGGGGAAAAGCTGCTGTACTCCAAGGATCGAGCCAGTCAATTTAAGGATGCTTAGTGGTCCCCCAAACCCCGGACATTATAGGCGGAAGTGACAGCGCTGCGCAACGCAAATAATGACCTGACCGGAACACGGTGCACTAAATAATAAAACATAATTCAACAAAGCTTCGGGGCAGATCAATTTTCCTCAAGGAATTTTAATAATCGAGGTCCTCGAATCATTCAAGGAATCGTTACAGCCCTCATATAGTTTTGCGTTATTTAAAGCTTTTTCAAGTAGACTCAACTTGTATGAAAAGTTTTTCGAAAATAAACAAACAGGTGGGTGTGTCGTTGTATGGGGGCCCTAGGCTTTATAGCCCCAGTCCCCACCTTGGCTCCGGCCCTTGCTGTTACTAACATTTCTCATGAAAAGGAACATGATCTGAACCTTGAACTAAAACGTTACTCTAAGAAACGCACAGCAGATCAGAAACTCTCCTTGATGCTGTAATGACTCACTCATTGAAACTAAGTGCCGACATGGTGAGGCACCTGCACTTCAATAAAACTACCAGATCTGTGCCAACAAATAACTGCTTGTGTTAAATAAAAATCTACTCATTTGCTGCATACGGTCTGCTCTTTCAATCTTTCTGATTGTGTGACTTTGTCACTCTGCCATTTTCATATGAAATTATTCAATTTAATGCTCTGGTGGGATGGAAAGATGTGAAGTAAATCTTTTTTTTTTGACTGAAGGATATAGACTGCTCAAAAAAATAAAGGGAACACTTCAGTATTCACTTCAATGTTAAAGTGTTCCCTTTATTTTTTTGAGCAGTGTATTTTCAAATACTAGAGGAAGCAGAGCTCTTAAATTTTTAAGGAACTGCAGGGACCTGAAATGTTTCTGTCCAGGTACATCCAGGCGTGATGATCTTAACTCCACCCCCCAGAGCTGCCAAAGGCTCCGAAATATACAGCAAATCCCTGGATTACTAAAGGGAACAAGCTGATAGGGTGAACAGCTCTGAAAAGGGGCCTCTGTCACTAAGATTCAACATTAAAAAATGAAGGGTTTTTTATTTGATTTTACATCCTGGAGAGATTTTTTTAGAGCTATAATTTTGTAGAACTCATTGAATATCATAATATTCTTTAATAATACATTTGTGTCTGTGTTACACATCTAGAATCACACACTTCACAAAAACCAGGTCTAGATTAAAATATTGTGTGCATATGCTTCTAATAAAAATATCTTGGAAAGTAGGTTTTATATAGCAGGACCATAGAATGCTCTAAAAAAATGTCAATCTATCTTGGGAGTGAAAAAAGCAAACTATCTACTATTCAATAATAAACAGTTACAAATTAGAGGCATTGTTAATTTGTTCTAAGGTGGGATGAAATGAGTGGAGTTCAATCCTGAGATTTGTAATTAACTGCTTGTAATCTGCTTGAATGGGTGAGTAACAGCAGGGGGTCAACAACTTATTTTTCTCAGGAAAGGCAAATCAAACTTTTATGTGATTGTTTTTCTGAACTCTAGCAGATATTCTGTCTCTAGAATAAATGAAACAAACACACAAAAAGAAGAGGCTGCTCATGTGAGGGTCTTTTTTGTGGCCATTGTGATGCCACGTTGAACAAAGTCGGTGGAATTCTGAATCAACTTTACCTCAGATAACATCCAGCCTGTTAAAGCTCAGACGGATTTGTGTTCTAAAAAGACAATTATCCCAAACACACATCAAAAGTTATTTTGTGATGGAGAAAGCAGAGTGATGTTAGGAGTAGAAAGAAACTGAAAAATGTGTGCATTATGCTTGAAAGGAAAACAATTTAACGTCTGATTTGTCAGATGCATCATCATACCTGCAGTATCTTAGCAACCTGTTAAGGGACTATTTATGCAGAGATGGGTAGAGTATCTAAAAAATTATATTCACACAAGAGTAGCACTTTATATTATATTTTCACTCAAGTAAAAGTAAAATTATCTGTCCAAGAAATTACTCAAGTAAGTGTAAAAGAACATTTATGTGGTAAAACGTTTACTTGCGTACTGAATAACTGGAATATTTTTTAGGAAATAAATAAAAATAATCATAGATAATAACAATGATAATATATTAAAATAATGTAATCAGATAAAATCTGTCGGATGACATTCTGTGTGAGTTCTGATATTTTAGGAATTAAACTGAAAAAATAAATAAATAAAATTACGAAATAAAATTAGACAGAATTTTTTGTTTCCAAATCTGTTTTTGTTTTCAACATAAAACTTATGAAACCAATGCTTACCCTATGTAATGTAAACAGCTTTGGAACTAAATAACAGACCACTGCACTGAACCACGTTATTATTCCACCAAATATTAATTTCTGAATAAGTTTAAATATTAGTATTGTTGTTTCTAAATGAATATGAACTTGTTTTCTCTGCATTATTTGAGGTCTGAAAGCACTGCATCTTTTTCGTTATTTTGATCAATTCTCAGTTTCTGCAAATAAATACACATTTTTGCTTGGAATTTCAGAGACCTGATGTCAATAGTTCATAGAATAAAAGAATAATGTTCATTTTACTCAAACATAAAGAGCAAAATCAAAGAAACTTGTAACATAACCACTATATTTGACTAAATAAATAAAAAGTAACCATACTGTTTCTTTAGAGCAGTTTCAATTGATTGTTAAATTATCCTAAGTTTCCACTGTTTAAAACTGATTTTTGGGCAGCATCATGCTGGCTTTAGATGTGGTTGTGATAACCAAATAAAAAGGGGTGTGTGTGTCAGAGAGGAAGACACACACTCTCATATCTGTGCAGCAGGAGATATGTCTTTATGAATGTTTGAAACAAGTAAAAAAATTGAAAGAAAAGACATAAACGCCAGTCAGAGTTCGCCCCGGCACCATAGATCGTGCGTTTGGAAGCTGGATCAGAACCTTGCACAAAGGAAACGCCGCCCAGTGCACGAGGACGCCACCGAGGGGAAAGAAAGATGCTCCCGATGAGATCTGGAATTTATTTTCCTTTTTGCAGATTTTTGGTGGTACGTCTATTTTTTCTCTTCTTTTTTGGGGGGGATTTTTTTTTTTCATTTTGGATTGGGACATTGGATTGAAATGGGGGGATATTTTCAGGACTTTGTTTATTTGAGGTTACGGGACTCTATTGTGGACATTATTCTGATTAAGACAAACTGACATTTATTTATATATTGTACCGACATAAACTGTGAGTGATTTAAATCTAACCTTTTTGAGGGATTTTTGATTACAGATCTGCTATTTATCAGCATAACTATTATTATTCTTTGTGCTATGGATTTTTGAATAAATCATTGTTACTAAAAATCAACAAATTTTTAGCAACAAAAATTCTGAAAATTTTTGTTTTAGCAAAACAAAAATTTGGTTGGATATTTATTTTCTTATTAAACTAATAGATGTAACATATTTTACCTGACTCTCTTTAAATCAATCATTTGAAGTGGTCCTTACGGCTTTCCAGAGCTGAATGTATTAGAACAGGGTAAAAAACTTACAGTGGTGATATGTACTCTTGTAAAATGACTTGATCTTTAAATGGCACAACAGAAGTGTCATTTATGCTGTAGTTGTTTGTATCAGGTGCATTTTTGGTTTAAAAAGGTTTGTTCATTAAATGAAGAAACTCACAGTGGGAAAAAGAGCCAGAAATTTGACCCAAGTAAGAGTAGCAATAATTCATAATATTTCAGTATCAGAAATATCAAAAATGCATAATTCAAATATTACTGGTGATGTATCTATATATTTGAGCCGGAATGTATATTTTTGATCATTTGTGTACCTGAGAATATCCCCAAAAAATTCAAACTTGTCCACTTGATTTTATTTTTTTAACTCTTCATTTTTGATTATGCTTTAAAACGCCTAACGTAGCATATTAATGCCCATCCATGACTGTGATGACTTCTCAGTCTATCTTTTAAAACATATAAAATTCTGATGTTTTGTTTTGTTAGATTAACTACAAATTAATTTGTATATGCTCATATTCATGTTTAATTTGGATCATTACAATAGAAATAAACCTACATATTGTCACGTATAGCTTTTCTACATATATCATATTACATTGTCATCACAGCAGCACGTGCCCTTCTGTTGCTCCGCGCGCTCGGACACCTCTGCAACCTTCTTAGAATGTGTGGGCATGCGCAATGGCTTCGAACAGGTGCATGACGTCCATCCATTCTTTGTCAACATGGAAATTAAACACAGTCTGCGTTCATTCCGCCGACTGTTGCGCAGGTGCAAGCACACAGGGAGGCCGACTCAGTTAGCATTATATCAGAAGTAGTGTCTACCGACTGGGAGAAAATAAGGCGCACGAGCCTGTCGCGTGCGGAACGTTCTTAACCTCGAGGTGCAGTCCTGAGATTGGACAGTAAATGATTCTGATGGGTGGTAATGGGATTTCTCTACGCGGACCCTCAAAGAGCCAACAAATTACGTCAATAGTTGAATTAGCAAACAACAAACTGTATGTACCACATGCTGAGCAACAAAGAGGAAAGGCTTAGCTTGTGTACCCGTATGAGAGCTACCCACTGATATAAACTAAGCACGACGTTCAGCCATGGCAGAAGAGCGACGTGCCGATGCGCTCACCTGCCTGCCCCCCGGGCACCTGTATCCGGACTCTTCCCGCCTTTGAGATGCAGCAGGACGGTCAGAGCGTTCACCGGTGGTCGTCTGTCAGTTGCTGAGGCGCAGCGGAGCTTGTGTGCCGTCACTTCAGCAGCAGCCCCCCTCGCAACACACACACACACACACATACACAGCTATCTTTACCTTGCCTACAACGGCGCGCGTGCCCTTACTAACGGCTCCATTGACCAAAGGGGCCGCCTCTACGCACCGGTACGGTTTCCAAAGGGAAGCCCGAGAAGCCTCGGTGATGTAAAAACGCGTGTTTAGCTCTAATAGATCTGAGCGAAGTTAAAGGTCCGTCGGCTGGCGTCGACGGGAACCCATATAGGAGCCGCAAACCGAAGAGACGGACTTGCAAATGCTTTGCAAATGTGCGCGGCAAATGATTATGGTGACATCTAGTGGTAGAAATTGTAGCTACACCTATAAATCCACTTTGGGTTAGGCTTTTTTTTAAATTCCACTTAGATCTTTATTGTGAAGAGACTTTTATAGATACAAATTATTTACAATTTTAGAGAATCAACAGATACATACAGTTACTGTCCGAAAACAAACAAACAGAAAAAGAGATATGTTGATTTGCATGCACATTAGACAATTAAATATTGAGACTGTGTCCAGTGGCCAGTGCAGGTGCTCTCTTGATAAATGTTTTGATTGGTGGGTTGGGGGAACTGGGTAGCTGATTAGATTCAGTCTGGGCTCATTCACCATGTGCCAGCATAGTCGGAGCTGCAAGACAAAAAAAAAGGCAAACCCTGTAAAAATACCTAGTATATATAAAATCACACCCTTCCCTTTATATTGTGTTTTACTGATTGATTTTAATAACTGATGATTTCCACTACACAGCATAAGACTGTCCTTGTACATACTGCATTTCTACCTTGACAGATTAAACTGACTTTAGGCATGAAAATGGTCATTATTTCTAAACATCAGTGTCTGCTCTTTGGGTGAATCCCCCATGTTTTCTCACCGTGGCTCGCCATCTTGGTCAGAATTTGCGCCCAGCAGCAGCCAGGCTACTGCCTCCTCAGGGGAAGATCTCTTTCCATACCTGGAGAGAAAGAAAAGAAAAATCAAACACTTGCTTGTAATGACCGCAATCAAACATCAGTGGGAAAGTCTCCAATGTCCTCCTTCTCTTTGCTTTACAAAGCCTGGAGGCATGACCTCCATCAACACTGTTATGAATTTCAACCTTGGGGAATACGTTTTTTTTTTCCCTTCCCCCCAACTTTGCTCATCAAGCTGTGAACAAAGATGGGTAAACTGCACACACTCCCATGACGCCTTTGTGCATGCCCTGGCAATCTCGTGCAGTCCAATCACAAATGAGGTGTGCAATTATCTGAAAAGGAAATAAGGGTTTTCAAGTTCACCGGCTGGCAGGTGGACTGGTCTTCCCTGACTGTGTGCTGGAGAGCAAACCGTGCGTCTGCCTGGGGCGTGAGGCGGCTGCACTGGCAGGTCCAGGCAGTTTAATTACAGAGAAAAAGAGGCTAATGCTAAGACTATACACAGCTTCCATCACAGGACAATTACACAACCAGGAAGCTAAATAAACGCTCTGGTTTTATTCAGTCTTTTCACCCAGCATGAAGCAGTGATGAGGCACTGAAGGCGTCCAGTTTGGCCAGCATCAGTATTTCACGCCTCACAATTTAGATGGCATGGCATGACTTTAGAAATACTAACCCAGCAGTTAGTTTCAGTTGTTTCTGAAACTAAGCCCAACTCTTAGTGGAGGTTTTAAAACAAGATGAGGCGAAGCAATCTTAGGACATGAGGTCATTCATTCCCCAAGACGAAGTTGAGATTGTGTTAGGGGTGATATGGCCCTTTGTCCAGAGAAGCATAGCCTGGGGCCAACACAAGGCAATAAAATAGTTGTTTTCCAGTACCTAAACATGTTTTCTATTGCTTATCTGGACATGTGGTCAAAGCAAGTAAAGTTGATTATTTGGATATGATTTTAGTTATGGCTAAGGGCCAGGGAGTCTCGGCTACTTTGATCATGAACTTACGCCTTTAAACTGGTCAGACATTTGATGGATTATTCTGCTGTTTAAAACACAACCTCTGAATTATCAAAACTGCGTTCTGTTTGTCAAAAACATTTTATTTTTGCATTAGGCTGACATTAAAACAGATATGCTGACTGATCAGACAGGTGTATCTCAAAATACGGCAGCTTGAAAATATAGTGGTTCATTGAAAAAAAAGTTATTTTTCTTATCAACCAGTTTTTTACCCATCTAAATCAATTAGTAGCATTTTTCAGTTCAAATTTTTTTCTGTAAGATAATAAAGGTTGCTGTAAATAATTTGTTTGTTTGTTTGTTTGTTTGTTTGTTTGTTTGTTTGTTTGTTTGTTTGTTTGTTTGTTTGTTTGTTTGTTTCAGAAGAGGCTCTGTAGTGTTGGAGGTGGTGATGTTGGGTGGGCTTTATAGGGACTGAAGAAGGTTCTCAATGTATGAATCCTATCTGTACTTTTTTTGTAAGAATAAATCATCTAACTGGTGCTAAAATAATTTTTTTGCTTTTCTTCATTTTCATGAAATAGAAGCATACAAAATAATGACAAAAGAACCTTTTCAACAAAGTGATCTTCTGGACTGACCTTTGTCTGGTGATGAGGTTGATGTAATGCCTGACCGCTGTGTGGTACTTGGCCCACTCCTCCGGCGAGGCGTTGCCGTCGGGTTTCTCCGGTTTGGGAGGGTAGGCGTCCGCGAAGCCGCTCCAACACACCAGCAGGCAGACGACCAGAGCCGCGAACATCACCCACGATCTCAGCATTTTGGCCATCTGAGAAGTGAGGCTTGGGTTAGGCTTCCAGGGTCAACTTTTTTTTTCTTTCTTTTTTTACATCATCATCAACCAAAAAAATAAATAAATCAAAAGTCGAAATACGACTTTTGCTTCAAATTGAATCCAGCATGTAGTTAATCTGACAGTAAGTTGAGCATACAACACGCAAAAAGAACACTTTCCGCAAATAAATAATCAGTGAACAGAGTGAAAACTTACAGTTGGACTTGTCCTGTGGTTCGGTCACCTCGGTGCTCCTGTCCTGTCCTGCTCTCCTCTTCGGTCCGTGGCGTTATATAGCGTGGGGACCGGTACCTGATGCGCTGTGGGAACTTAACCACACCCCTTCGCTGGAACAGCGGCGCGTAAAACGCCTCGTTTATCCGGACGAAACTTATCAGCTCACGCTCAAACTCGAACGTCAGCGAATGCATCACTTTATTTATGATTAAGACGCAATACCGAGAAAGCCACGGTTTTAATTGAAGGCTTAATTTGTGTGTGTGTGTGTGTGTAATGAATGTTTAATTGAAATGTGGCGAAGTGTGAGGCTGTTAACAAAAACGTGACAAATTAATTTTGCTCCTGTATTTTCATATTTTTTATTCAATTGTGGAGGAAAGAAGTTGAAATATTACAGATGGAACATGGGTAATTATTTCAGCTCCACGGACAGCGCAAGAACAGCTTATTAAAATCAATACACCTCCTGTTGGAAGCTGAATTCTCGTGTAGGTTAAGAGCAGATGACCTCACAGTAATAAGCTTCGTGCTCATCTACAGTAATGCTTCTTACTCAGCAGAGTTATGGAATATGAGAAACAAGATGCGCACATCATTTTTTTTTTAAAATACTGGATCAGTGTGACTGCGACTTCTGACTAGATGGGAATCGAACCTGTGTTGTTTTTACTTGACACGCGCCAGAAATGATTTTTGTTTTGTGATTAAGCGCCGTGTAATGTAACTGAATGGGAAGCAAAACGGTCCACACACATGCACTCACACAGTCGTGTTTTCATGACTTGTGGGAACTTTACATTGACTTCCATTCATTTTCTATCCCTAACCCTAAACTTAACCGTCACGTCACAACCCTTAACCCAAAAACACAATTTCCTCTCATGAGGACCAATAAAATGTCCCCATAAGGAGCAGTAGTCCCCAGAACCCCACATTGTAGACAGACATGACATAGGTCCCTACCAGGATATAGAAACCTGGTTCACACACACACACACACACACACACACACCTGACAGAGCCCGCTCTGGAAAAGACCCACTAACTTTTTATTACGTAATTTATCAGAACCAATGGAATTTGTTTTCAACCTCAGTTTTGTGCTTTTTACACAAACAGATGGATTTTATAAAGACCGATTCAATAAATTTGAATATTATAGAAAAGTCCATTTATTTCAGGAGCTTTATCATTAAGTGAATCACTTTATATAAATTAATTTCACACAGTTGGATGTTTGAAAGCCTTTATTTCTGTTAGTTGTGATGATTTTTCACCTGTGGCTAATAGATACATGACATTTTATATTAGAAATTAAAATTTTACATCAGACAAATATATAAAAAAACACATTTTAGAATACAAAAATGTGGGTTTAATAAAACTATGCTTAATATCTGGTTATTTTCCAAAGGTACTTTTAATCTGACAAATGAGCCTCAATGACTGACTGTATGTACTGTAGAGATAAAAAAGAAAAAAAAAAGAATTGCTCTTTAATGCTAACACTGGATGATGGGTTCTAAGAGAAAAGTTGTGATTAGTTTGTTATATAGAGAGTAATTCTGTCCATATTGAACCAGTCTAGATATTTGTCTTTTTAAGCTTATGTCAATTTAAACAGGCCCAAAAATAAATACATATTTTTTATTGTTTTTTTACTAACAGAGAAAATGGTTCAAAAATATCCCATAAAACATCACTTCTTACAATGAAATGATGCAGATCAGGTTTGACCAATCTAAGCTTTTACTTATTTATTTTTAACAAATGTTGAAATGCAGCTAATATTCTTTTAGTTTGAGGCAGAATCCAGAACCATAAATCAGATGATGCCAGTTTTAGCGTCAACAGGTGTAAACAGACGGATGGAATCTGGTTCTAAACTGACTGAGTGGACCCGGTCCCCCCCGAAGGTCATGCTGCCCGAGGTAGTGAGCCACACTGCCTTTGTCAGCAACAACAGCTACATGCTGGCAGGATATTCATATATTCAAAAGTAAAAAATTAAAGGCTCACTGCAACAAGCCAAGAACAGCTGAGAGAATAGATTACCATATAAACATGGTTTGTTTTTATATCTGAAGTCATAAAAAATAAACAACTGACGCCATTTTTTAAAAATATATTTTAAAATTCATAACTTAACAGTTTGAATTAACCCGTTAAAGAGCAGCGAGGCCTGTTTTTGATTGAAGCTCTGAACAAATGACAATTAATTAGTGGGAAATGAATCTCCTCCAGGAATGATGAGTTTGTTCGTTTTCTGGTGCAGCTTAGATCTCATCAGCGCGGCATGTATTATTCAGCTGGTGATGAAGCGTCAGAAAGGCCAGAGAGGCTACACACTGATCAATAATACTACTCTATTTAACACACACACAGGTGTAGAGTTTTATGGAAATACATTTAAGATGCTGTTATTGACAAACAACAGAACCAAATGATTGACTGTTGATGATGAAGCCGTAGTTACAGAATGCTTTACCAATCTGCATCACATAACGTACTGAATGTGACTGTATCATACAGTAAATATGACTGAATTGGACTGAATCTTATTTTACGACTGACTTGATTTGATTTGAATCTGGACAGAACAGGATTCTGTATAAGTGGGTACGCATTGGAGCGCTTTGTCTTCTGAAGTGTTTTGAGATGACAGGCCTGGTGAGTCCTAAACCGAATTAAAGCAAACATCACTATTACTTCATGTAGCGTTTTTCAAATCCAGGTTACTATAAACACATTTTAGAGGAAGAAGTTAAGGAGGAAAATAACTCAATATTTGTATATTGTTCTCATAAGGATTCTGAGGAAGAGACTCGGCATACAAAAAGCCCTTGTGCCGAGGGGTTACCCCTAACCCCTAACCCTTTTCATTGGTAAAAGATGAACTGTGGTAAAAGATGCAGCTCATCTTTTACCAATGAACTGTGCAAGATGTTTTCTTTGTGGAGGTTGACAGGTTTCATGAAATTTGACAGGATGGGCGGTTTTAGAGTTGTGAAATAATTTTGGGGCCTCCTCTGTCATCCCAGTCATTGGTCGCCCTTCGTGAGTGACTTTTCTGCGTTTTCCGACATCTTTGCTTACAGCCAACAGCCCGAAGGCCAGCTTGGCCACAGCTGAAACAATGAGGGCAGTTAACTCTCCCTTGCTCTACACATTTGCTACATCAGCCTCTAGTGTCAGCTGGAGCTGCTGGGAGGTGATTTTTGGGTGGACAGGGAGGGTCAGACACAGCCTTGTCAGTAATTTTAACAACCTGGGACAACTGTCTGGTTAAAGAAGACACCTGCGCAGTCAGTTCTTTAATTGCAGCACAATTAGCTTGCAACTCAGTGTCATCTTTATCTTTCTTTGAATTAGTATTTTCAAGTTGGGCCGTACCTAGTCACAGGTCGAGTCTTCGATGCTATCCCAAGACGTCTCAGTCTCTCTGCCTCTTCACTTGTAGACTTTGTGATCTGTTCTAACAGGAAATCATCACTAACCTGTAAGTCCTGAAGGAAAGGTTTAAGGTCATGCCTGACATAATTGTTTATTTCATTCAATCCTTGGTAAGGTGTGTGCAAAAATGTACCCTGTACCAGTTTCTTATCATAGCTAAAATCTGGCCCAGGTTGGCTGATTCAAAAAGGACACGCTGCTTAAGTCCCATTAATCTGTACAGAACTTGCTGTACAGAATACAGCAATTTGTAACACATTGATACAGCAAGTCGTAACAATGTGCGCTCTTTCTCATGTTGCCTTGCATTACTTAAATCTTGGAAAAGGTCAGTACTATTTTTATCTCTGATATGTGAGCGTAGGAACCGCTTAAGCTCATCGATGTTTAAATCACATTTGTTAGACAACATTTCTTTGAATGTACCTGGCTTCATTATCTTGAACATTGTGCGAATTATTTCCATGTCAGTAAAACCTTAATGTAGTCCTTTGTCTATTTGTTTACATAGGTTACTATATGACACATCAGAACCAAAAGAGATTTGTCCACCATGAAGCCTAAACTCTCTGCGTGGAAATAAAGCTACACCATTTAACCTCAACACCTTGTTTCCTACACTAGAAGAGGGGCCCCTCTTACCAATTTCACTTGCTGTTGTTGGTATGTCAGCAGTGCAGCCTCCTGCTGTTTGCCTTGGCTGCAAGGGAATGTCTATGTCTGGAGTAGCTGTCTGCAGGCCTGAGTCGATGAGGTCCAGCTGAAGTGAGGCAGGACAACCAGTCCGACTGGCTGGCACATTATCAGTTCTTGACAGTGTGGTTGGGTCATCTCCAGTTGCACCAACATCAGTGGCGAGCAGCTTACTAACCAGTTCATCTAAAAGGAGGAGCTGAGCCATGCCTTCATCCTCCGACGCTTTCAGTTTCTCACTTCTAACAAAGTCAACAATCAAATCATACAGTTCTGGTTCACTTAAATCATGAGCATGAATGGCACTTCCATCGTCAATCGAAGTCACAACTATCTGCAGCTGTTCTGTACTCAATGTACAAAGTTTTTTCTGTATCTTGAATATGAGTGTTCGCCTTGGATTGATGGTAGCCATGCTGACTGGTTGCTTTGGCTCTCTGGATGACACACTCAATGCAAGCTTCCCTGAAGCGTCAGGAACCATCTCTCGTTGTCTCCGCACCAACCGCTCCTGGCAACACACTTGGGATCCCGGACGAGCCCCCAATTGTTACCGGCACCAGATCTAGAGGAATCTGGGGCCAGCATCAAGTGGTGCACAGGCAGATGAATCCTGTGCAACCAGATCTGTGGATCACACAGGAAGCGAGTCGTAACAATGTTTCTCTGGCAAGAACTCGTTTATTCGGTGGATCACAAAGGAAGCGAGTTGTAACAATGCTTCTCTGGCAAGAACTCGTTTATTCTGTGCCGCACATGCCCAGAGCCAGGAAACTCATTCTCCCTGTTAGACCCACACTGGCACGAGAATACATGCACATGACAAATACGTCTATATACAGGTCCTTCTCAAAGAATTTGCATATTGTGATAAAGTTCATTATTTTCCATAATGTAATGATAAAAATTAATCTGTCATATATTTTAGATTCATTGCACACCAACTGAAATATTTCAGGTCTTTTATTGTTTTAATACTGATGATTTTGGCATACAGCTCATGAAAACCCAAAATCCCTGTCTCAAACAATTAGCATATCATGAAAAGGTTCTCTGAACGAGCAGTTAACCTGATCATCTGAATCAACGAAGTAACTCTTAACACCTACAAAATATTCCTGAGGCTTTTAAAAACTCCCAGTCTGGAACCGCAATCATGGGTAAGACTGCTGACCTGACTGCTGTCCAGAAGGCCATCATTGACACCCTCAAGCAAGAGGGTAAGACACAGAAAGAAATTTCTGAACGAATAGGCTGTTCACAGAGTGTTGTATCAAGGCACCTCAGTGGGAAGGAAAAAGTGTGGCAGAAAATGCTGCACAACGAGAAGAGGTGACCGGACCCTGAGGAAGATGGTGGAGAAGGACCGATTCCAGACCTTGGAGGACCTGTGGAAGCAGTGGACTGAGTCTGGAGTAGAAACATCCAGAGCCACCGTGCACAGGCGTGTGCAGGAAATGGGCTACAGGTGCCGCATTCCCCAAGTCAAGCCACTGTTGAACCAGCAACAGCGGCAGAAGCGCCTGACCTGGGCTACAGAGAAGCAGCACTGGACTGTTGCTCAGTGGTCCAAAGTACTTTTTTTGGATGAAAGCAAATTTTGCATGTCATTCGGAAATCAAGGTGCCAGAGTCTGGAGGAAGACTGGGGAGAAGGAAATGCCAAAAGGCCAGAAGTCCAGTGTCAAGTACCCACAGTCAGTGATGGTCTGGGGAGCCATGTCAGCTGCTGGTGTTGGTCCACTGTGTTTTATCAAGGGCAGGTCAATGCAGCAGCTATCAGGAGATTTTGGAGCACTTCATGCTTCCATCTGCTGAAAAGCTTTATGGAGATGAAGATTTCATTTTTCAGCACAACCTGGCACCTGCTCAGTGCCAAAACCACTGGTATTGCTGACCATGGTGTTACTGTGCTCAATAGGCCAGCCAACTCTCCGGACCTGAACCCCATAGAGAATCTGTGGGATATTGTGAAGAGAAAGTTGAGAGACGCAAGACCCAAAACTCTGGATGAGCTTAAGGCTATCGAAGCATCCTGGGCTCCATAACACCTCAGCAGAGCCACAGGTTGATTGCCTCCATGCCGCATTGAAGGCTGCAAAAGGATTCCTGACCAATTATTGAGTGCATAACTGTACATAATTATTTGAAGTTTGACTTTTTTGGTATTAAAACACATTTCTTTTATTGGTCGGATGAAATATGCTAATTTTTTGAGACAGGAATTTTGGGTTTTCATGAGCTGTTTGCCAAAATCATCAGTATTAAAACAATAAAAGACCTGAAATATTTCAGTAGGTGTGCAATAAATCTAAAATATCTGACAGTTTAATTTTTATCATTACATTATGGAAAATAATGAACTTTATCACAATATGCAAATTTTTTTAGAAGGACCTGTATAATAAAAAAAACAAAAGACAAGATCAACTCTGATTGAAAAGTAGGGTTGTATTTTATTTTATTTTTTACTGTTTCTCAACACACTACAAAAGCAGCCTTTATCCAACAAGTGCAACCTCTTTAAGTGTGTGTTTGTGTGTATGTATGTGTGTGTGTGTGTGTGTGTGTGTCTGCTTTTGTTTGTAATACCCTGTGGGGATGATTTTCCTGACACATACTACATTGTGGGGACCAATTGCTCCTTGCGGGGACCGAAGCCTGGTCCCCACAAGAGGAAATCATGTTTTTGGGTCAGGGGTTATAGTTAGGACTAAGGTGTGAATTGAGTTTTGGTTAGGTTTAGGGTTAGGTCTGTGAAGGTTTAAGCTTTAGAAATGAATGGAAGTCAGTGGAAAGTCCCCACAAAGATAGCCACGTAAACATGTGTGTGTGTGTGTGTGTGTGCGCGCAAGTGTGTTTGCGTGTGCATTTTGAGTACGTGTGCAAACAGGTGGATCATGAATTATTTTTATCATCCTGGTGATTAATGCAACATTAAAAACAGTAATGAGTCATTATTTGCTTAAACTACTGCTGCATGAAATGCATTGGAGCCATTTTCATTTATTATATAAAGGTCATGCATAATCAACCCCCTCCTGAGGCATTGTTTGTAGCTAATTACTACACAATATGTTGTGTCTTCTTTTTGTATTAGTTTTTTATGATTAAGCAGTTTTATCAGTTTACTAACCCTAAAATCTTTTGAGCAACAATTTTCTTCATGAGATGTGAAAAAAGAAACTCATCATGCTCTACATAGTACCGATACCAGTCAACATGGAAGTTAGAGAAAATGTATTCCAGTAAGACCAATAATTATTTGCATCAACAGGTGAAAAATGACTTCATCCAATAAACTGTAACATAAACTAGCTCTGTTCAGGGATCATCTCTGCTGTGTTCAGTCCACAGAGCTGCAACTGACAGGAACAAAACCTGAAACCATAAACGTTTCTGTCTGTCTAGATTTATTTTACCAAAAGAAGCGCAAATTAAAGTAGCTTCATGAAACAAAAGACTGATCAGTGATAAATATCTTCTCTGTTAGTTAAAACCTCTACCACTTATTCGTACATAAATATGAAGTTCATTCCACTTTTACGTTTTGGACATTTCAGACCAGCAGGACAAACAAAATGATTGTGATATTTTCTGTGCTTAAAGTGAATAAATGTGTTCATTGTTCTGCAAAAAATACACTGCTTATTTTGTTCCAAGATTTGTGCAAATCTGTGATGGTGTTTTGTTTAGTGATATTTTTCAAAATTTAGTATAGCCTATAAGCTAAAAACTGGAACATCTGGATAATTTGAGCAGTTAGTTCATCAATTTAATGTTTATGATAAATTTGGACAAAAGTTTCAGTTATGGGCCAGAAGTTTAAGCTGTTAAGAATATATCTCATGTAGCTGTTTATATCTGTCGTTGCAAAGGTTTTTAATGACTTATTGCGTGGTCAAGCGTATTCACGTGGTATTTTAATTTCATTTCTTATTTAATGGAAACATACGGAGCCCCACAACTGAAAAATAGTTTTTTCGACATTAGCCACTCTTAATAACTTAGAAATTAATGCCGTACAGATTATTTCTTAAAAATAGCAAATTTGACTCTTAATCTTGAACTGGAACTTCAACATAATCAGTTTTGTATGACCACTTTTTCTTATACATTACACTGTGATGGACAACAAGGAATGCTTAGTTCACATTAACTATATGTATAAAATACAAATAAACAATAGAAAGACCATTTAGAGGACAACTGAGTGATGCCACCCTTTATGACCATCCTCCACTTTGTAGGATTCATATGAGGGTCTGTGTGTTGCGAAACCGGCAGTCTTTTTTTTTCTTATTGTAAAAGCTTTTGTTTTGTTCCTCTTACATAACTAGATATCTTCCTTTAAAGCCAGTCACATGCTCACGGATCAACACTCCACATTACGGTGGGCCACAATCAAGCCCCCATTCTGCCTCCAGAACAATGCAAACAGACCTGGCCGCATGAAAAGCACTCTGTTCATATTAGTGG
Source organism: Poecilia reticulata (assembly GCF_904066995.2). Lineage (NCBI taxonomy): Eukaryota > Metazoa > Chordata > Actinopteri > Cyprinodontiformes > Poeciliidae > Poecilia > Poecilia reticulata. The sequence continues at coordinate 22,481,277 of NC_088848.1, read as the reverse complement.
CTCCCCGCTTCTGCAGATAAGGCTGACTGAAAGTGCATAATCATTTCCCCCTTTCTGTCTGTGATGGCAGGAAGGAGTCGGACATTCTCTAGGGAGATTGCTCCCACTCCAGGACGGACTTCTGTGCATGGCTGCGTGTGGGGGTGTGTATGTGTGTGTGTGCGCTTAATTTTCCTATTTGGACTCAAGCAGCATGTGTGATCTAAATGAAAATGGAGGTGGGTTTTACCTTCTACAGTAAGTAGATCTCGCTCGTTACTGTCCTCGGCTGAAGTTATAAATTGTCCGTTTCGTGCATAACACACTTCCCAGACATGAGTGGCATCAGGGCTGCTGCTAGAGAGAAAAAAGTTGCTGAAACTGAACAAGATCAAAGGAAGACAAAAAAAATTTTTTAAAAAGTTTTAAAAAATAAGTGGCTTCCCACTGGTCTCATTATCAAGACCTTGATTGGAACTCAAACACAGTCTCCTGTCTGGGAGCCCGGCTGGCTCTCCAGAAGTGCATTAGCTGGGGTTTATTGGACTGTGACAACTCAAACTGTCTGCCCTGTCCTTTATCTGCACACTGTTGGGTTTCACTGTTTACCTGCACACACTGGAGCGAGCTAATGAGTTTGTTTTGTGCATGTTATTGTTTCTTGCCATTCAGTTTTTATGGGCTGTAGTAGGAATGGAGATAGGTCGATTACTCTAGTAGCATTAACTAAATGATCAGGACAAACCCAGATAGCAGTGGGTGATTACCAGGATGAACAGAAATGCTTCACTTCCACTTTTAGATAGCTTGCTATAGATACTTTATCCATGACGGTTCATCTGTTTTTGTTTACTCTTTATGAATTAATAATGATAAAAAGCTCGGAGAAGACCCAGGACACGCTGGAGGGATTACGTCTCTCGGCTGGCCTGGGAACGCCCTGGGATTCCCCCGGAGGAGCTGGAAGAAGTGGCTGGGGAGAGGGAAGTCTGGGCCTCCCTTCTGAAGCTGCTGGCCCCGCGACCCGACCCCGGATAAGCGGAAGAAAATGGATGGATGGATGGATGGAAAAAGCAAAAAATAAAATCACTAATGCTCCCCTAATATTGGTTAAAGTGATTGCACAATAATTGCTCTGAATGGTGAGAATAACTAATGCGTAACACCAAGCTTCACTCACAGCCTTTACAGCCCGGCCTGTTGAACTTTAATGGTCGTTTCTTTGGGGATTTATGCCTGAATCAAGGTGTGTTTTTGACAAGGGCTTAGGGACAGGCAAAGACAAAACCTTTGTTTTTTACAGCTCTATTAACAACGTGTTAAAGGGGGTTGACATGTTGTCCCCTGGGAGCTTAGCAGGACAGCACAATGCGTGCTGAAATGTCCTGAGCAGTAAACTCTGCAACACCGACGCCGAGGTTTCATTTCTACTTGACATTCCTGCAGCGGCTTCAAGAGGTTTCAGCTCATTCAGTGTCTTTATTATAAAATCGATCTGTTAGAAAGACCTGGTGGCTTCATGGTTTGGATTCTTACCACAAAACTGCATCCTTTGACTGGCTGGTGGCATTCAAACATAGCAAATTGTGTAAATGTGTATCTTCACCATCATGACATAACCAAAAAACTTCCATGCATAATAAACCCAAATAACAAAAAGGTTTATCAGACTAGAATGATTAAAGCAGCTGCTCAGAATTACATCAAACAATAAATTATATTCTTTAACTTTGTGGCTCATAGTTAAAATGTTTAACTGAGACTCAAAACGTTTTACTGACAGGAAATAAAAAGAAAACTGCATGGCTAAAATGTTTGCCAGACTAAGTTTTTTGGCTGAAAGGTAAATTTTCTACTAGTTAGTTAAGAAGTTTAGTTAACAGCTGAAGCCTTTGGGTCCTACATAGTTTAATAAATAGTGATGTTTTGGGAAAAAATATGAGTAGGAGTAAAAGTTCTAGCAGGTAAACAGCTTAAAGCTTTTAGGTGAAACATTTACTAACAAACTAAACCTACATTTTAGGATAACACATTTAATTTTTGAATAACAGTTGCACTTTTTAGTTCAAAACAAAACTTTTGCTGGAATGTTACCTTTTTAACAATTAATTTGTTGTCCAATGGTTAAACTTTTGGCAAAAACTGAAAGTTTTTGGATTACAAAGTGCCCAGAAAAAAGGTTCAACCTTTTGAGAAGAACCTCTGACTTTTGGGCTAACAGTTGAATTTTGGGGGCTAGCAGTCACTGCTGCATAGCAACTAAATTAAAACTTTTGGCAACAACTAGAAATATTTAAACATCATCTTGAAGCCAATATTTGAACTTTGTGTCTAAATCCTGCGTGCTTCCTGGTCGGCTGATTTGTTCTGGTCCCACTAAGACAGATGAGGGTAATCACTCAGATGGGCAGCGTGTTTTATTGCAGCAGACCAGACTGGAGCTGAGTGATGCACACAGCTCCCCTCTGCTTATTAACACTATTCATCTCACTTTTTAAAGGGCCGTACGCCCAGCCAGCAGGTCGGAGCTGAAGGTGGGCTTGGAGATTTGACACCTGTGGCTGTTTTGTAAATGAAGCACAAACTGCTGGATGTTTAAAAACTGCCTGTTTGTTATATGTCTGGTGTAATAGAGGAAAATACATCAGATCAAACATTTGGAGCTAAAGTAGACAATGTAGGTGTCTTAAAGCTAGAAAAAGCCAGAACATTTTTAAAAAATCAAACAAAATATTTCTTTTAAGAATTTTGTTTTTTTTATTCTCTGTATATTAGAACCATCCTAAAATTATGGTCCAACTCTCAACATGTTGGGTTATGGATTCAGATTCCTCCTTGAAATTTTATTTTTGTATCTTGGTTTTACATGGTTTTACATCGTCAGCTGTAAAGATAAATACTGCATATTTACTCCTTCCTTGGAAAAATACAGTCCAAATGCACCAACATGTTCAAAATGACGGTTTTGTTTTTTTTAGATTTACCCACAATGCAAAAGATCTGTGAAAAAGTCTTGTTTTTTCTGAGTCAACAGCGCCCGGTATCTTTTCTAACATTCCAGTTTTCTCCAGTAGAATAGATCAGATGTGTCTGATGTACGGCCACACACACACACACACACGCACACGCACACACACACACACACACACACACACACACACACGCACACACTCCGCTATAAGCCTGGGATTCACTGTGATTGATTTCAGAACTAGATCTGTGTTCACTTCAGGCCAAAAACAACAAAACAACCTTTATTTAATGATTTATTTTTTACTCCGATGAAACTCACAAGAGTCATTTCTCTCAAGTTTTCTGTCACCATCAACAGGAATCCTTCTGTTGAAAGTGCTGAAATGGGCGATCATGTCCACTCACAGACGGCACTCCGTTTTTTTTCTCATTAATTACCAAAAAAATCATTACTCATTTTCTATCACTACTAAAAACTCACTTATCCTGCAGTTCATCTATCTGTGTGAATGTGGAGGCCGGGAGCATCGACATTGTTCTCCCAGAGGGACCCGAGGTCTTCACAGCTTTTTGGGAAACGTCTGTTCACCGTCTGCCTTTAGCCCCTTCGTTCATCACAGCTGTGACTCACGTCCGCTGTGACGTCACGCGTATTAGTGGCAAGACGCGGCTCGTTTATGGTCCGGCTGGTCATCCGCCCCGTGACCAGAGCCGACGACATCTCGCTCGCTGAGAACATTATGGCGCTTCAGAGGGAGATCGGTTTACTAATTGCACGCTGACTTCCCACGTTTGGGATCATCCTCTGAGGTCGAGCTGCTTCCAGCCACTCAGTCCCTGTGTTTTTACTCAGGCTCTGCTTTTCTAAAATGGAAATGATTAAAAAGAACAAACTTTTCTCTTCTGCGAACCAAATGGAAATAAATGAATTAGCACCTCGTTCTAAGCCAAATAAGAAATGTTTGTAGAAGCTGCTCTGGTTCTAGTAAAAGTCTCTCTCCTGAATTCAAGCACACAGCTTAAAAAAACCTTATTAGTCATCACGAATTTAATGACATTCACGGCTCATCTAAAGATGAAACGATGTTTGGAGGACTGCAGCTACTGACTCCACGGTCATCCCCGGTCCCCTCATTCCTGGACCAAGCTGAAGCTCGGTGGGATTCTGAGTGACCCATCCTGTTCCAAGCCTGGTTGTTGAAGCGCAGCAGGGATGACCCATTACTTTGGGCAATGTAGTGCATAGTGTTTGACCACTCTGAGAAACACATTAGGTGGTCGAACATGAACTGTATCATTCTATGTTGATAGATTCTTTCCATAATCCATAAAATTACGCAAATTACAAAAATGAATTTGCTAAATGAAAATGCACCAATTTCAAAAAGATGACTTTTTCCCCTTTTTTTGCTATGATGAGATGGTTTTTCATCCGTATCAAAATAGATGTATTTTTGAAAAGCTGCAACAGAAACTTATTTTTGTGTCACACATACAGCCGGAAGTTACTACTGGCAAAAACGACGAGAAAGATGGGGAGGATGATTGATTGTTTATTATTTTTATTATTATTGTTCCGTTGTTGTTTGTGACGTTGTGCAGCTGGCTCCGCCAGGGCTCACAGTTCATAAAAAGTTGTGTCATTCCAACGTATTGAATCCATAACTCCTCTGTAAAATGGCCGACTACAGTTTCGCCCTTACACGTAGCCGCTCCCAAGTAGGCGGGGCTTGTTGCTCCAACGCCTGATTGGCTGATAACAGTTGAGCTCTAGCGTCATGACTGAATTAAGTGAATAAAATGCACAACAGTTTCAGAAAGAGAATCGGATTTATTTATTTTCATTTGAGTCCTTTTCATAATTTGGAAGGATCCATAGAAAGTAGATCAAACCAAGAACAAGGCCAAGTCTCAAACTTTAAAACCATCAGAGGAAGCCCTGATTAACTCACAGGACAAACGGCATAAAACAAAACACTAACTTGACATTTATACAGTAAGAAATGAGCAGTTAAAGTAGATCTTCCTATTCCTTCGAGAGTTTGTGTCGTCATTGGTGACAGATGTGAAGTGGGTCTGGCGCTAAGCGCTGCCCGCTCCGCTCTCCAGCACCGTCTCCACCATTTTGGGAACAAACACTTCCAGGAAGTGAAAGAAGTCATGAAAAACCCCCGACTTGTCACTTCCTGGTTCCACATTCAGCAGCAGCCTGGTGTTTTCTGTCCCGCCCACCGTCTGGGGGCAGACCTTGAACTCCAAGGGGTCCTTTAGGTCCGGCTCTTTGTCGGCGATGGACGCTGTGACCTGTGACTCCAGCTCCATGCAGCTGCCCTCCGGCCTGCTGTCCGGACCTTTCACCAGCTCCCGTCTCACCTTCCGCCTGCCCACCCACACAGCGTGTTTCTGGACACAGACCCAGGGCGGGAAGTTGGTCTTCGTCGTTCTCGCCGGTCTCGGCTTTTTGCCAGGAGGCGTTGCTGAGTCGTCGCTGCCGGACGGCAGAGGCCTCTTGGCGCCGGCGCGCTGAGGGCTGCCGTCACTGTGAGACTCCACGCTGTGGGTGCTGTCGTTAAGTGTGGTCTCCATCTCCTCTGGCCCGGTTGCCGTGGAAGCCTCCAGCTCACACCTGAGGACGTTCTTCAGAACCACCTCCACGGCGGAGCAGACCTTCCTGGACCACAGCAGCCTGAAGCCGTCTCCTGCCGAGAGCAGCTCCCCGCGGAGCCCCTCTGGGAGGGCAGCGGTCCTGAAGGGGATGGTGATGACGAGCCGCTCCGGGTGGGCCTGCTGGGCGGCGCCTAGCGGGGCCAGCAGGCGGCCCAGGCCCCACGACTTGCCCTTGGTGCTCTTGTTCTGGTAGCGCGGGCTGCGGCAGAACATGTCGGCCTCCTGGCACGCCTTCTGGAAGCTACACAGCGAGCGCTCGTTCACGTTCCCCGCCACGTTGTGGGAGAGCTCGAAGGGGTCTAACAGGTTCAGGGGGCCCAGCTTAGGCTCGGGGGCCGGCCCCTCCGGCGGTGCTTTGTCGTCTTTAGCCTGCGACAGGAAGTCAGTGATTGGAAGCGCGCTGCCCTGCCTGAGGGAAATGACGCTGCTGCGGAAATCAAACGGTGTGTAAAAGGAGAAGAAGCCGGCGAGCAGAGAACCTGGGAGGAGGACATGGCAAACCGCAGAGAGCAACGACAGGAAATGAAACCCTGATTTATTTTTGAACAAGTAAAATGTCAGAGAAAAAAAATTAAATAAATGAGAAGAAAATATATATCATAATATTAATCAAAGAAAAAAACACCTTCCATATCCAATGTGAAGAAGAAGCAGCTTGTTGCATCCTAGCATCAACTGACTCAGTCAAACACGTCTCACTGACAACTCATGTCTTTTACGTATTTTTTCCTTTGAATTATTGTTTTCAAACCTCGGACAGAATTTGTATAAAGTTTCTGTGTCTACAAAATACTTTAACAACATATAGAAATTATTTATTTAAAAATAAGGAAAGTACGAAAAAAAATGATCATTTGAGAGCAAATCAAATCAAAATCGAGAAAAACTGAGAAACCAAGATACAAAAATAAAACAAAATTTCAAGACGGAATCTGAAACCATAGTATTGATCTTATAATACTGATCTGAAACTGATACCAGCTTGATCAGCCAAACTCCACCACAAAACTAAAACGTCATTAAAGGAAAATGATTACTGGTTTTTAATTCTCTAACTAAAATCTGAAAAGTGTGGTGTTCTCTTTCCATTTTCAGATGTAGTTTTTTTATTACCCAGTTTTATTAGTGGAAAAACAATCAACTGTCTCTTAACTTCCTGTAAGACTTGGTGTGAAGACAAAAAAAAAGCAGAAAATCTTTGAAGAGGGAAATGAACTGTTTGGTTCATGAGGACTTACACAGATCCTGAGTGTTCTGGCTGGGCTGCACTGCGATGGGCTGACTGGGGAAGGTGCAGTTCCAGCCATCGATCACACACTCCTCCTCCTCACCTGCAAAACACGTAGATATGAACATGACCGAGGTTCCCAATACTCAGCTCAGATCCTGAGGAGACCTCAGGTTGGAGTTCAAATTAGAGGCGGCAGCTGAACGGTGTTCTAAAAAAACTTGTTTATGTTTATGGTGGAAAACAATATCTGATCGCTGGTGGCTTCAACCTGAAGGTGAATACAACAGATTTAACAGTTTAGAGCTGGATTTATATCCCACATTAACATTTATTCATTAAGATCAAGAAGAAACATTGGATTCAATATTTATGTAACACTAAACGGTTTTTATGTGTACGTATTGAAGTGTCTGTCTGTGTGCCATTCTGGCGCAGAGTTATCAAATCAATTTTTATTTCAGTACATTTATGCCTCTGTTTAAAATTAAGTGCTTCAAGTCAATTCAGTGCTGGTCTTCTGTATCGGCTCAGATGATATTGGATCCAAGAAATGTATTATCCCCCGATTCTCCCAGCTGAGCAGCAGCTCTGTGCAGCTCCTCCAGAGTCACCAGGTCTCCCCTCAGCTCTGACTGACGCTCTGGGTTTAGAACACGTATCGCCTGGGCAACGAGCCTCTCTTCTGTTAATCGGCAGAATGAATTTCACAGCAGCAAACGATTTACATGATTGTACAGTTGAGAGTCTGATCTTGTATTTCTCATGATTCATGTGTTTTAATGTTTTCATTTTGACCAAATGAAACAGGCGACGTGGTTTTATGAGAGACTAATGTTCTCATGTTAATCAGTGTTTCTTCTCCCTGTAATAACATAAAAGCACTCTGAGCTTTGCGCACATGCAGACCCAGTGTTGGTGAACCGAGGCAGCACCCACAGGCCATGTCTCTGAGCTGGTCCACCGTGGGCAGCACCGGCGGCCGGCAGTTCTGCAGGAAGAAGACGACCAGCAGCGTCAGGGCGTAGTTGTTGAGGAGCGGCCCGGCGCCGCTGGGGTTACCTGCAGGTCACAAGCTGCCATCAGGAAACAACCAGACACTTTATACCATCAGATCAGAGCTGAAACGATACGTCGCGACCAATCGATTAGTAGAATAATCTTCAGCTAATTTAGTAATCGATTAAATCGATTAATCGTTAACTGGGGAAAATAAACTTTAAAAAAAAAAAGTCCATTTGATGAGACAACACAGAGCAGTAATTAAGCCAAAACTGCTCAATCCTCTTTAAACATCAGGATATTATGTTCTGTGGAAATGAGGACACTGTAAGAGCAGCTGGTTTTTTTCCTCTCAACATCATGGATCTGACTGAAGCTGCTGCTGCCGCTGCAATATGAGATGACTCACAGCGCAGCGTCTCCCTAAAAGGAGCATCCAGCCGTTTTTACCCAGCATGCTGTGCGTAAACTAATAAAAGCCGTGTGAGCGAGCAGCCAGCTGCTTTATGGGTGGAAATCTGTGAACTGATGCTGAGCTTCATCAACTCTCACTATTTATTCACATTTTTCTCTCTCACATCACTTCCACTAAGCTGCACAATGAAGCTTATGAAGAAACTGAAGCTGAAATATATCATTTTTAATTATGTCACTGTGGACAGTGACACTGATCACTGCATGTTCATAGCTATGATTGGTTAAAGTCTTGGTTTTTCCTGGGTTATTCTAGAAGATCCTAACCAAAATCCCTCAGAAGGATAACACTTGGAATTCCAACAGGAAGATGATCCCAAACACACACTGGAACCAGTCTACAAAGATAAAACAAGTTGAAATAAACTGAACTGGTTCTGTTGATGAGAACGGTCAAATATGGAGCCAGGATTATTCCAGGACCTCGTGGCAGCAGGAAGAGTCGAGGTCCAGGTGCAACTCGGTGCAGTATTTATTAGAGCTGCTGCAGCTCTGTTGCAGTTTTCAGGCCGATCTTTAAAAAGCCTGACCAGCTGATTCCTATTTTGACTGATTTCTTTTTTGTTCATTTGCCAGTACTGACCCAAAATTAAGGAACTCAGTTGATTTATCGCTCATCTTCAGTGTTTATATCTGAGGCTGTGTGTATATTTCTGACCGTGTGCTGATTAGAGAAAATGCATCTCATATTAAAACTCCTTAAGCAAAAATATTAAAATATTGCTTAAAATATTAAGCAATATTTAAGCAATTAACATTAAGTTAATCAGACTTGATACTAATCATTAAGTCTGATGTCGCTTTACCTTTTCACACTTTACAATGAAAAAACTTTCATATTTATACAGTTTTCAACTTCTGACCGGAACAGCAGCCATAATGTGAAAATAAATAAATAAAAAAATAAAAACAACAACAGTCCAATCAAACTAATCAAACTGGAGTTCAACAATCGGTTTTGATGTTGGGAAAACTTCATTGTGACACACGATAATTTCCTATGATTATTGGTTTTTTTGTAAATTGCCAGCGCTGATCAAAGCGATTGCTTTCAGACGGCCATTTTGGGTCAAAGCTGCAGCTTTACATGTCATCACGCTCGCCCGACTCCTGTGATGAAAGGCCCGGCGGCGCCAGCCTCCAGTTCAAAGAGAGCTGGCACAGAGCGAGGGTAATTAGCGTGCTCTTCAGGTGAAGAACGGCTTTAATAAGATTTCATTTAAGTTTACTGACCCAACACAAAAGGAGCTGTAATTTTGATTTCTTTATTCTTTACCGAGGCTTAAAAAAAAAAAAAAAAAAAGAAAGAAAAAGAAGGTAAAATAAATTAATAAGAAACAACGTGAAAGATAAATGAGTTTAGAGGTATTGTTAGGGAGGAATGTGTGGTTCTACTGACACCTGCTGGCTGAAGACTGAAATAACCTAAATGAACATGTAACACTTCAGATTTACAAATGGAAAATCTAAAGATGTCATCACCATCTACAGTAATTCTTTTGAATTGATATGCGTTACAACATTTCATTTCCCTCTGGGATCAATAAAGTGTTTTGGAATTGAACTGGAATCCTACCAGCTATCTGCTTCTGCTTGGCCCAGTATCGGACGGTGAACACCAGAGGCCTCAGCCTCTCCTCCAGCCCAGACAGCAGCTGCAGGAAGCGGGTGTTCCTCACACCAAGTCTGACCCACAGAGAGCAGAGGAGAAAACATACAGAAAAATGCATTCATTAAACCCCCCCCCCCCCACCATATTTCTCACCAACCTGTTGTTCAGTGTGATGTCTCCGTGCAGGTTGAGCTCCCGGTGATGGTACTTGATGACAGGGAGGCGAGCGGTGCTGACCACGTGGACTTTGTGCACGCTGGGGACGCAGCGCTTCAGGATGGTGGCCACGAGCTCCAAGACCTCGGCTGCAGACGCCGTGGACAGATCGATGTCGGACAGGATGGAGTCCTCTGAGCGTCCGTCGTCCGACACGCCTTCGCCTGCCTGGAGGGAGGAGGAAGAGAGCAAAACTTCACCTCGACCCGTCCAAGATGACATCTGGGCAGGTCGAGATGAGGGTAAGAGCATCAGACCTGCTCTGTGAAGGTCTTAGCCCGCGCTTGGAACGTCTGGGTGTTTTCCAGGTCCAGGAACAGGTCCAAGTCGCACGAGTGAATGCCGAAAGTGTTGACGGATGAACCAAAGAGCAAAATCTGACTGTCTGTAACCCGCAGGAATGTTGAAACTAGATATTAAACATCATGAAAAGTGAACGTCTCACATGCTAAGGTCATGCAGGAGACAGTCACCTGGAAAGAATTCAACAAAGACCTCCTGCAGGAGTTGGACCACCAACCCTCTGGCCTTCTTTTCATTCTCTCCCAGCTGGAGTCGCTCCACCAGCAGCTTCATCTGGGCATCCACCTGGGAGGAAGCACAGGGTAGACCAAACCTACGTCAGCAACAATCGATCATGCACATTTTTACTACATAAAAACAGCTTACAGTCTTTGAATAGAATCCAATGGAATTAGATAAACATTAGAACACTGGCAGATTTTATTCACCTTGAGATTTTCTACATTTCATCGCATTACAACACAGCTTTACTTTAGATGGACAGACAGAAGAGACAAGCTAACGCAGGATTAGGCTATGAAACAATCCAGTCTAATCCAGCACTGTTCAACTGAAAATGGAAGGAGTCTGGTTGGTACGCAGAAAAACATTTCAACACTTTATTATTACACAGAAAACGACAACAGCAATCGGTTGGCTCAAATATGTAGCAATCCTAAACATTTCCCTCCTAAACTGTACAGCTAATGGGAATTAGCTCAATGTTTTCCTGGTTGAAAAAAACTGCAGTTTTTTGATTGTCTTGTAACATACATATAATATTTATTTTTTAATAACTAATTATTTCTATTTCTTTCAGCTTGCAGTGGTGCGTACACTTCCACTAATGGCGGAGATCATTTTTAGCTTAGCTTTGAAAACACTTGGCTTCCCATGAATTCATGTTTTCAGATAAATTCTGTAGTGATAATTTACTTGCTTGTCTTGTGAACTTGTGATCGGTGTTGAAGTTTTGGTTATCGACTGAGTTTATATTCATGCTCTTATTTTGAATTTGATTAAGTCTATTTAGGCAGCAGTTCTGTTTCCTCTTTCTTCCCCCATAACTTTATTTAAAACATACAGGAAAGAAATAAAACACAGACAGGATTATTGAACATGTAAATTATAATGTCAAAACTAAATTAGTGCTCAAGGGTTGTAGTCTTTCAAGAGCAGATGTAATTTGAATTGAAGTTTAGCATTAGCTTTCAGTAAATACTGCATTGGTGTAGCGCTTTAGCAGAACTAACATATTAGCTAGCACTGCCCACCACTCTCAACTTGCCATCCTATGAACTGTATTGTTTTATTTGAGAGATTGAAATTGTTCAACACAGAAAAATGCATTATGATCATTTTTTCGGCCATATTGTCCGACTCTACTGCTGACCTAGCAAGACATGGTGGGTAAACCGACAGGCTAGGCAGGGCGAGCATTAATCAGGGATGTGGTAACTCTGGAGGAGCTGCAGAGGTCAGGTGAAAATAAAATTAAACTTCTTAAAACGTAAAAAATTTTTTTTTAAAAATTAAACTACAAAAAAGAAAAGCCGTGGTTGATGACAGAAAGTGTAGCATTATGCCATTTTCCAGCAGGGACAGAAAAGTAAGACATCAACATCATACGAAGCATGTGCTCCAGCAAAACGAGTCTGGTATGAAGTGGAGGTTTACCGAAGAAAGCTGACACAGCTCAGGCTTGAGCCGGTCAAAGATCTGCTGGAGGCTCTGAGGATCGTTCTTCTTCTTGGGAATCAGTTTGAACTCCTTCTTTTCCCGAGGTTTAACCCGCAGCTTCAGGCCTTGGAGCTGATGCTCGACGCAGGCCAGAGCCGCCTGGATGCTCTCTGTCTCACTGAACCGAACGATGGCATAAACCCCCTGGCAAAGGAACAGTTCAGCATCTCATCAGTCGCTCTGAAGAAATTCTAATAAAGTCACCAAAACAAAAGCTGCACACTGCGACCGGCCAAAGCGGACCGACCTTGTCTTTATCCACGATGACATCAGAAACGGCCCCAAACTGCTCAAAGTACTCGGTCAGGTCGGTCGAGGAGATCTGTGGTTTGATGCCACTGACAAACACGCTGTGCTCCTCGTGGCTCTTCCTGGTGGAGCGGACCCCGCTCAGCGTCTGGTGCTTCCGCCCCTTCACATGCTGCTCCACACTCGGCACTGGATAGTCGTTAAAAAAAAGAAAAAAGAAAATCAACTATTAGACAGACCAGACAACTACATTTGAGTAACACAACATGTCTGATACTTGTAAAATTCATTAGCTGTGTTTGGTATAATGTGAACTACAGGACTACGTTTTAATCCCATTTTTATTTTTTCAAATTTTGTAGAAATACATCTTTTTTTAATTCATTACTGTTACATGAAGAAATAAAGGTGATAAACAATTCTCACAAATCTTTAAATATTCTGGTTTTTCCTAAAGCACTTTAAAAACCAGTTAGATGTAGTGAACCTGGCGGTCACACTTCCTCCTCCATGCCCAGTGGAGGAACCACTATTTTTCAATGTGCTGAAACCCAGCAAGATGAAACAAACATTTCAAACAGATTTATTTTCCACATTTCCCCCCATTTCTCAACTCAGTGCTTGAACTTCATATCAGTAAGATTGCTACAGTGTCAAATCAATTTATTGTATATCTAACAAATCAGAACAAGAGAGAGAACAAACGTTACAGTTGTAGCCTCTGTCCTGGGTACACTTCCTCTCAGTGTTTTGGTTATCCCTATTGTTTGTGCATCTTTTTCCAACAGTTTCTCCTTCCACCCAACTTTCCATCAATATGTTTGGATTCAACACAATTTGTCCTACCTCCTCTGTGTAAACGGCATTGTCTGCTGCACAACAACAGTATGTTCCTTGATTGTTTGGACCATAACGTGATAATTTAAATCGTGGCTTCGACTCGTGGGCTTAAATGTTATCTGTAAACTGCTGCCGCAACATTACAGTTGAGATATCCATTAGACCGCCTGTTCAGATAAATACATATATTTCCAATAATAAAATTTAAAACAATGCTTATAGAACGCTTAAGACCTGAAGCAGAACTTTTTAACCAAACAGGCGCGTACCCCGGCTAGCTTATGTTACTCACAGTTCGGTAAGTTGACGTTACACAGTTTGCAGCAGAACCCTCTGGTTGTCGTTTGTATATCACTGTCTGAAGACATGGCGGTCAGTGTTTCTCTAAAAATTGATGGTAAAAGCTAAACACTTCAGTCTCTTTAGTAGTTTGAGGGCAGCTACCCTTACTGCGCCATGCTCAAATCTCCCTCCAGCGTCAGGTCTTCGCTTGTGTTCAGTCCGCCAGCAAAATCTGTTCGGGTGTGACAATGTTTTCCTGACAAGGTTCCTACCACGCAGAAGTGATTTCTAGTTAGGCTGGTTGTAGCAGTATATAACGATAAACCATCAGAACTATTCGAACCTGTGGTTTAAATGTGTTTTATTACAACCAAGCAGTCAGTGTTTAATAACTATCATTTTACTACCAGAGATTTCATCAAGCAATCTGAATTAAGTTTACAAAAAGCAGTGTTGCATAGCTTAAATTGTTATTTATTATGGAGAATCAAAATCAAAGCTGTTGGTACAAATGTATTTTTTTTTCATGGATTTAAGAGTCTGCACACTAATAATCAAACACCAGACCATAGTGTCATTATGCTGACATATTCCAAATGTGGCCAGATTAAGTCTGTTTGGAGCCTAATGCTAGAGGTACAAAATTCTGGAAACACACAGCTAAGATGAATCAGAATAACACCACTGTAATATTTAACATCTCATGATTTTCTAATATTGTTTTGACCTAAATTATATTTTCTACAAAAGCTTTTAAAACCGTCATGTTTGATGCAATTTGAGAACCATTTAGCAGTAAATAAAAAAAGACAATTGCACAATTGTACTGTAGTAAAAAAAAATTTAATACATCTTTTTCCACAGCGAAAATATATTTGTAGAACCATAAAACAAATTATGAAATGGTTAAAAACACGGATTACTGAAGAATTGGCAGTGCTTAATTTTCAGTCGATAAAACTATCTTCTACAATGCCCTCACACCTAAAATTTGGCATTACAAAAACATTTGGGGAAACCGTAATTAAGACGAGAAGTATTTACAAAACAGTCATTTCTTTGCTGATCTCCCCCGTCGATTTTTTTGCTGTGCTCCAATATCTTCCTCCACCACCTCTGCAACCTTCGCTCCTCGCCTTCCTCTCTTGGCGGGCTTGACGACGTCATCCAAGAGTCTCTTCTCTTCAGCGCTGCTGGCCTCTTTTGTTCCCTCTTTGCTACTAGCGTTAGCCTGGTCTGGAACTTTTGTCTTCCTGCCTCTAACGGCCTTCACCGGCGTAACTTTTGGAATTTCATGGATTTCCAGGTCCGTTTTGAACTTCACCGCCTTCTTGGTCATCTTTGGGTCTTGAACATCAGCCTTTGAGATTTTGGAGGGATTTGTCTCATCACTGGCCCCATTGTCTGCTTTGGGCTTTGCCGCAGCCCGTCTTCCTCTTTTTGCTGGCACAACTGGTTCTGGAGCAGGTTCTTGTTTGGGTTCCCCCAGAGGAAGAGCTGTACCCTGGCGGCCTCTCTTAGTTGGAGTGGTTCGTGAAACGTTGCGTTTCACCGGTGTTGCCCGACTAGGTTTATGGACCTGAGAAGATGGCACAGAGATTTCTTCGTGTTCAGGATTCTCAGCAGGGATAGTCTTCTGAGGGATTTGTTTTCCTTTTCTGCCTCGTTTTGGTTTCTCTGTAGCGTCAGCTAGGAGTACTGAGGACTTCACAGGGGTTTCTATGAAAGCATCTGCTTTAGCTTTCCGTCCTCCTTTCCTGGGCTTTGCAGCAACTGAACTTTGTTCAACACTAGGTTCCTTTTCTGGGACTATGATGTCTTCCTTTGTTTTTAGAGGCTCTGGCTCAGGTTTTCTTGTTCTCCGTGATTTCTTAGGTGGCTCCTGATGTTCAGAGGTCTCCTGTGAAGTCACCTTGTCATCCTCAATCTGTTTGTCCTCTTTCTGTAGAACACTTCTTCCTCTTTTAGCCCTTATTGGAGGCTTAGTCTCCACGGGGACACAAGCATCTTCTGCCACCTCAGTTGCCTCCTCAACATCAGATTTGGCTTTTCTTCCTCTCCTGGGTTTACCAACAGAAGTAATGGGTTGAGAAGTTTCAGCATCTGCAGCAGGACATTCATCTTTCTCAGGTTCAGTGGATGCTACTTTAGCTTTTCTCCCTCTGAGTGGCTTGGTCATCACTTGTACTGAACTAACAGGGTCCGTCGTCTTTTCAATGGACTTCTCCGATACTTGAGGGGTCACGGTTTCATTGGAAATCTCAGTTATTGCTTGTGCTTCAACTGCTGGATGATCAACAGTGTTTTGAGACTTTGCATTTCTGGTTCTTGTGTTCTGTTTAACAGCAGGAGATGCTGTTGCTTCCATCTTTTTTCCTCTCCTTCCTCTGACTGAAGGAAGAACAGGCTTATTGGAGGAGGTCTCCTCGGCTTCCTGTGTTTTCTCAGCTTCTTTAGCTCTTTTGCCTCTCACAGATTTCTTCTGAGTCGAGCTAGTTTCTGCAACTTCCGCATCTGCGTTCTCTTCAGGTAGCTTAACACGCTCAGCATCTGATGAGTTAACACTCTTATCTTCCTCTGCATCTGAAAATAAGATTAAAGTCAGTTTAACGGCATCAATATTCCTAAACTAAACAGTTGTAGACAGTTAATGTCATACGCGATTAAACAGGAAATTATGCATTGAAGAATGACTCACTCTTAGGACGTTTCTGCTCCTGCTGTGCCAGTTCTTCAGGTTGTTTTAATTTTCTTCCTCGTTTGGGCTTTAGCACTGCTTTCTCTTCAAGTGCTGGACCTCTATGCACATCACTGGTTGGCACTGAATCAATTTCAGGTTCTGGGGTCACTACCTCTTCAGCAGCAGGATTCTGCTCTAGCTCTATTGCCTCATCTTGGGCTCTTTTGATATGTCTTCGTCTTTTCATAGCAACTTTTGGAGACTCTGGGAGACTTCCTTCAACATCTCTGCTTTCAGGGACTTCTGCATTCCTGCCTCTTGTGGTGTGTCTAACAGCAGGTGGTGTTTTGGTCTCAGGTTTCTTTCCTCTCCTTCCTCTAGCTGGTGCAGACACCATGGCATTTTGAGAAGATTCCAGCAGTTCTTTTGTTTCCTCTTGTTTGGGTTCCACAGCTTTTGCCCTCCTACCATGAACAGACTTTATTACAAGAGAAGCGCTGGTAGAAGTTGTATTGCCCTCTATGACACTTTGAGGTTGCTTTTCCATGGGATCTGATGGCTACAAATGTGAAAGGCAAGAGATACTTGTTAAAACAGAGCAATAAGACAAATTCATTTGACAAAACACTCACTATAAATATTTTTCATAATTCATTACAATTGTTCATGCTCCAGATATTACCTTATCTGGCCACTGCTCTGTCAGGTAGGTCACTGGCTCCTCCATGAGCTCCTGAAGTCCCTCAAAGTCTTCCACTGGAGGATTTCCTCTCAGTCTTGGGGATTTCATCAGCCTTTTGATGCCAAAGTTGTTTTCTACGGGTTCACCCGTCTGTTTGGGAGTTCTCAGTAGTCTCTTCATACCAACCACATCCACAACTGGAGCAGTCTTCTCTTTGGGCGTCTTCATCATTCTCTCAACAGTGGTAAGACCCAGCATCTGGGACTGGTGGATTGGTGTCTGGAAAAGCTCCTTAACACCATCCAAGCTGACATCAGAGCTTTGTCTGGTTTTTGGAGACTTCAACAGTTTTCCCTGAAGGTCTTCAAGAGGTTCCACCTTCTGCTTCGGCGTTTCAAAGATGCGTTTGACCCCAGTGAGACACTCTGGTTGTTCGGTTTTCTGTTTAGGAGTTACCAAAAGATTTCCTCGGATGTCCTCTAAAGGTTCGGCTTTCTGTCTTGGCGTCTTCATAATCCTCTTGATTCCAGTGAGACAGTCCTGTTGCACAGGTTTCTGTTTTGGAGTTTTCAAGAGTTTTCCTCTCAAATCCTCAATGGGCTCAGCCTTCTGTCTTGGTGTTTTCATGATCCTCTTCACTCCAGTGAGACAGACGGGTAATTCTGGCTTCTGTTTGGGAGTTTTAACAGAGCCCGCCTTTGGATCTGCGCGTTTAGACTCTGAACAAACTTCCGAGGCAGGAGCATCACCGACAAAACTTCCTTCTTCATCACCACTGAGAAGGCGCTGGACTGCCTCGCTGTTATACTTTTGACTCTTTACTGTAGATGCTACGCTCAGCGGAGACACCATCATTTCATCTGAAAGGCAAATTAAATGTTTGAACACCTTCAGCCCTGAACAGCTTGTTTTGGCAAAACTAATTACGATTTCAGTCTGCTTCAATAGCGTCACCTGAAAGGAAAAATTACCTGGCTCCTCCGGAGTGTTCAGGACCGACGGTTCCACCATAGAAGAAGTTGCTATTGGAGTCTTCTTGGCACTGCTTTCACTGACCAAAGACCTTCTCTTCTCATTTACAGGAGTTTTGAACATCTGAGAGAGTCCTGAAATTCAAAGATACAGGCAGTTGCAAAACTGAAATCCACAACATGTGATCTGTGAAGACATAGAAAGCTACAGCTACCTGTTAAATCTTCATCCATTTTCATGTCCTTTTTGAACAGTGCAAGATTCATGACCACTTTTGGTGCAGCTCCAGTTGGATGTACAATGGTTCTTTTGTGAGCTCTCCCAACAAGGATGGTGGCAGGGGAATCTGCATGTCCAGTGCTCGTATGGCCTTTTAGTTTCCTGGCAGGGGTCTGACAGATTGAAAGGAAAAAAACCCAGACACTTCAGCAGTAGTTGTGGTTTTAGGGTTTTATAAGTTTGAACAGATCAATCTAAAGAACAAACCTGTGGTCTGGACACAACCTTCTTCAGGGGTTTCTGTATGATCTTCTTTTCAGGTGGAGCAACAACTGAAGTCTTAGTTTGTCCAAATTTTACAATATTTGCCCAGGAACTTTGAGCTGGAGAATCAATGAAACAGATAATGAACAAATATGACTGCTTTGAGTAGCTCAAAGTTCTTTCCATAGTACCCACAAGGAAGAAAGCTACTTTTATACTTCAGCATTTAACACACCTTTCATTGATGCCCGTGAAATGCCACTTCGTTTCTGAAAGACTTTTACTGCACTCCTGGCAACACCTGAATTCCTCCGTGATGCACTCTTCATGCTCTTCCTCCTGAGAGGGATTTTTGGGGTACCAGCAAGCAAAGGCGTCTGTTGAGCAACTGCTGTTGCTGGAGAGGGGGTCCTGATACGTGACACAGAGAAGCGACCTTGGACGGACGGGGTTTGGATACCTGAATTCAAGGGTGTTTTCACTGGT
Organism: Poecilia reticulata; assembly: GCF_904066995.2. Lineage (NCBI taxonomy): Eukaryota > Metazoa > Chordata > Actinopteri > Cyprinodontiformes > Poeciliidae > Poecilia > Poecilia reticulata. The sequence continues at coordinate 22,462,430 of NC_088848.1, read as the reverse complement.
GTTGTGCTGGTCAAGGCCTTGGGAGAACCGGACCTGGATTTAGGAGACTTCTGAGCTGGACTTGCAGCCTTGGGAGAAGCAGACTTGGATTTAGGAGACTTCTGAGCTGGACTTGCAGCCTTGGGAGAAGCGGACCTGGATTTTGGAGACTTCTGAGCTGGACTTGCAGCCTTGGGAGAAGCGGACTTGGATTTAGGAGACTTCTGAGCTGGACTTGCAGCCTTGGGAGAAGCGGACCTGGATTTAGGAGACTTCTGAGCTGGACTTGCAGCCTTGGGAGAAGCGGACCTGGATTTAGGAGACTTCTGAGCTGGACTTGCAGCCTTGGGAGAAGCGGACCTGGATTTAGGAGACTTCTGAGCTGGACTTGCAGTCTTGGGAGACTTTTTCCCAGGTGTGGCTTTGGGTGAAGCCGACTTGGACCTGGGAGACTTCTCAGGAGGGGAAGTGGACCTTGATTTTGGTGATGCCTTCCCTGTTGGAGTCTTGGGAGACGCACGCTTTTTGAACTTGGGTGACGGGGTCCTCTGCTCCTGAGGAAAAAAAATCAGAAAACAGTTTAAATATAGTTTATGACCTAAAACAACAGCTTCAGGAAGACAAAGTTCTCACTAACTTTTAGCAACCCAATGACAGAAGCTCTCCTAAGAAGAGATAGTTTGGGTTTATAGAGAGATAGGCTCCTCCTTGGACTGGCCCCTTTACGAAGTGGAGAGTCAGGCGGCAGGCGTTTGTCAAATAACTCTGGGCTGAGGTTTCCTCCGAAGGAAACTCGTTTCCTTTTCAGGTTTGGTATCGACAGGTCTTTCCCAAGCTCCTCGCTCTTGCGTTTTTTGGACATTTTTGCTAAGAAAAAACATAAATCTTTACATGAACTTAAATGCAAACTGTGGTACTTAACTAATTGTTTTACATGAGCTAATCCAAACAAATAAAAGAAGAAGCAAAACCTTTTTCAGCAGATCCTGAGTTTTTAGGAGATCTCTTTGGTGGATTTTCCAGTTTGGGAGATTTTCCAGCTCGTCCTTCTCGCTCCATGGACACGCCAGATTTAGCCGGTGTGTATTCCTTGCTTCTCCTTCTGACTGGTGACTTAGATGCTGAAGCTGTTATTTGCTCAATAACCTCTGAGGCGGTGAATTTCTGAGGAGTTGAGATTCTTCTCCGCTGTGAAGGACCTTCAGACTTTCCAGTTTCTTCCACTCTGGGTCCAGGGCCTTCAGCAGAAGGAACCTGGAAGGTCTTCCCTCGTTTCTTAACAGACTCTGGGGTTTTACCTTTGGGATCTTCTTCCTTCTTGGGTGTGAGAACGACCCCTTTTTCACTCTTCTTGACAACTGAACCCAGTCGCGGAGTACAGAACTTTGAGGACGGTGTCTGAACCACACTTGCGGAAGACTTGCGAGGCGTCTTGACATCCAACGACTTTTTGATCATTTGATACAGATCACTGAATGGCGAGTTCTTATCTTCCTGGGACTCCAATTCCAAGGTTTTCTCCAAGGATCGCTGGATGTTGTTATAGTTAGCTCCATCTTTGAGATGGGGATCTGAAAAACAAAACAAAAATATGTTTTTACACTTCAAAGTTACTGTCAAACATTATTTTCTACTTAATTGTTCTTACCAAATAGAAAGGTACTCAAAACAACCATGTTAAACACAAAAGAACAACAGAGGTGGACTTCATCTTTGTAACACCTGCTCTGCAGCCCTGACTCGTCTCCCCAAGTACTTTCTAAGCAAGTCACACATTGGGACATGTGAGCAAAATCTCAGTTTCATAGTTTGGGACACATTTGGATTGTCTACTACTGAGAAGCTGCACCACTACAGTGGCTTAGTTGTGTATGACAAAACAATCCAACATCATAGTTAGCTTAACATGTCACAGATGTGTTTCATACAAGGTTTTAAACAGTTCCTAATTTGCAATAAGGATTTATAGAAAGGGAATATACAATGACATCATTGTTATGAAATACCTTGCAACTGAGACAAAACCCACTAAAAAGTTTATATTTTTCAATTTTAAAACCCATTTGAAATGTGTAAAGAAATCTAAAACAGAATACAATATCAATATTTCAGGAATAAAAGAATTACAAAAATACTCTGTAAAAATACTGTAATAGAAATTCAAGAGTAGCAGCCTCATCACAATACGTAGATTCACACAGTAGTTCCAAAGGTGATAAAAATATAGAAAAACAACTACTTAATGACCTGTTTCAAAACTATATAAATTCTGCACTGAAGAAGTTCTTACACACATTACTTGCGTAACTTTATTCTGTTTTGTTTTTTGTTTTTTTTATAAAATCTTGTTGCTGTTTTGACAGAGCCAGTTTAAACCCTCCATTTAAGACAACACAAAGCCCCCAAAAGCTGTGACATATCCTGTTTGTAAAATTAATGCAGAATTATCTGTGGGTTGAGTCAGTAACTGAAAGCCCAAAGCACTGATGGTTAAAATCCCAGCAGAATGTGAAAAAGCAAATATATTTATCTTCAAAAAGCACTTCCAATCAAGTGAGAAATAAATGCTGCACACAAACATTAAACTGTCTTCTTTTATTTATTAAGTGACTAATTTCTCATTCCATGCAAACCGAGAAAGAACCTGGTAATAACTTGTCATCTTGTGTTTGGTCAATTTTAATCTACTACCAATCAAATGTGCAGCACAAACATGAGACTGAAGGTTAACAGTTTTACCTGTAGTGACTTCAGAGATTCTCTTTTCTCCTGTGTCAGCGGACACAATTCTGTGAGCCACTTGCTGATCTCGAAGAACCTAAACACATTAAAATATTTCTAAATGACATTTATTTTATCAGAAGTGAAGGCTCAAAAACGTGTTAAATACCAGGCAATGTTGATAGAACATAAAAAGCTAAAGTCACCTTAAGGCTTTCAGACTTGGTCCCAGAAGAAGTCCTCTTCTTCGGTGTTTGTGTAGGCGCATACTCAAACCTGAAATATTGTCAGAAAAAAAATAAAAATCACACAATCCCTAATCAGGTTGATGGAAATTGAAGCATGATCACATTAAGTTCTGTATTTCTACCGGGTTTTGTGTCAGAGCATCATTTTGAAACAAATCAATTAATTTCTGTGCAAGCTAATAGCAGACATGTCCACATTATAGTATCACTGCTGATACACCACTGTTGTGCTCAGTAAGAGTTAGAAAGAAACCTGACAAAATAAGACATGAACAAATGTATCTAAGGGGTGCTGTGGTGGCGCAGGGGCAACGCACAACCCACATATTGAGGTCTTAGTCCTCATGCCGTTGGTTGCAGGCTCGATTCCTGGCCTGGCGACATTGGCTGCATGTCCTCCCCCTCTCTCACCACCCTCCTTCCTGTCCAACTACCCTCAAATAAAGGCCACTAGAGCCAACAAAACCTTTAAAAAAAATGTATCTAATATTTTCAACTTTACTGCAACATTTTCATTTTCCTGCTTACCTGAAAGAACGATCGACAATAGTTATCACATCACCGTGCTTCAAGCGCTCTGACTGACTCAGAGCCTCGCCATTGACACGGGTCGGATTGGCTGAGCTCAGATTGGTCAAAATGATCTGGGGGAGGTGAAGAAACATCAGCTCAAAGCACATCCAACATGACTGCGTAAAGACGGATCAAACAATATTTGCAGAGGCATTCACCTCTTTATTTTCATTCAAGTCAATTCTGCAGTGCTCCTTGGAAACCTGAGGAAGCTGAATGCGAATGTCGCATTCGGCCTTCCTGCAAGACGAGAGGGAAACATGTCAACAAGTGGAACATTTCACAGAATATGTTTACAGTGACATGTAATGGAGAGCAAAAATACATCTAAAGGTCACATTTAAAATAATAAAAATAAGGGGAAAAAACACAACTAGAATATATATATATATATATATATATATACACACACACACACACATACATACATTACTGTTCCAAGAAAAAAATAAATCAAAAGAAATGTGCAACTGTATAGGTAATTTAAAAAAAAGTGTAAGATGTGTACATTTGTGTATAAAATTGACAATTAAAAAAGACTGCAAATATAAAGAAAAATGATTCACTTTATTAGACAACGCTGATTGTATATTTGCTCGCCTTGACAACAGGAACAGAAATTGTGTTTTTTGTTCCTCAAAAGTGGGCTTTTATGCTTTCCTTGCTGTCAACAATGCATAGCTTTGATATTATTACAGTGGCAGACTTTAAATATAAAAGTTGTGGAAATCACACAGTGAAAGGATGAAAGGAAAGCTAAGATGGACACACGGCAGCAGAAACACGCACAGATGGATTAAGGATAAATAACTGGATGGAAGGTAATTTACAAACAAATATTTAGACAGAATTATTGATTCATATTTAGAGGATGAGAGACAAACAGCTGGTGCTACGAGTGGAAGAATACCTGGGATAGATTAATTTAGAGCTTCACATGCAGAATGAAGTCTGAAATTGTAAACATTCATCTACACTTCTTTTAACTTCCATATTTCTATGAGAAGATTCATTGCTTTTTTATAAGTTATTCTACGAAAGTAAAAAATAAAAATAAACAGAAAACAGTTATTTGAGCTCACCTTCCAAACAAACACGATGCAGTCAGAGGAAACTCAGTCCCGTCTCCTCCACTCCTCTTAATAACCACTATTTTACCATGCAGGGGCATTTTTCCAGCGTTTACCTGAGAATATTAGAGTAGATAGAAGTTAATGTGTGAGAAATGAGAAGTCAAATTTGAGCCTAACATAGCGGTAGGAATGTGGCGTATTGTATTGGAAAACATAGAAGCATAAAGCAAACCAAATTAATGCAATTTCGCCGTATTTTACTTTATTGCTGCAAAGGCTCGATTTAAAACACTGTAGGCCCACGTGCAATGTCGACACAAAAGTTCGGCTATGTAGCCTAAACTATCAAAAAGATATATATATATATATACATATTCTCTGCAGGTAATTATGCTACTAGACGAAATGTGTCCGTCTAGGGCACGTACAGTTTTATCACTTCGCTACAACGTTACCTATTGACGTTAAAGACTAACGTATCGAAGCTTACACGCGAAATAAAATGCCGTTAAACAATCATTTCCGGTGACCTCTTACCTGTAGATCCGTTCAAAGATACCTCGTCTTTCGTCTATCCATAAACATAAACCTGCTAAAGACTATGATACCTTTTAATTTTAAAATTCCATTACAATCAGGCTAAAAACAGAACTAACCACTCTACCTTCCAACGAGTCTTTAACGTAAATTACAGCGGGCAGCCGTCCCTTGTGCTCTATCCTCTTCCGTAATGTTGCTGCAAAATCCCTCCGCACAACTTCACGCGCACAGAAACTCACAGAAATGTCAGCGTTGACTAATTCCAATTTGCTTGCCAAACGTACTCTTTCACGTTACTGTGATTTCACAGTGTGTTATTTTTTATGCTAAAAATCTAATTTTAACAACAGGTTCCTTAAAGGGACTACTTTGTTTACAAATTTGGCGGAGCAATCTCACTACGTGGAAAGAATCGGAATTTGAAAAGTATTTGAAATTCCGCGCGAAGGACTCTCATTGGCTTAAGATCAACTTCACAAAGAGGGCGGGGCTTAACTACTATAGTGAAGACGAAGGTTCTTGTTACATAATACTTTTTGAGCAAAAATTTATTTTTACGCACCTTTTTAAAAATGTGTTGCTTGACATGGTCTCAGGTTGAGGGTCTATGAAGGATCATTTGTTCCTACAGTTCTCAACACACAGATACGCAGCAAAATAAATTGAGTTGCATATTAAGTTTTAGCAGCAAAGTTATTTTAACAAGCTCTACCACATTTAGAGGTGAAGGCAACACAAGTAGTGAATTTGCCAACCACATGTCAGCAATATACATGATTTTGGTGTTTAGACTTGGTGAAAAAGACTTAATTTGAATAAATCAGACCAGACCTGATATAGAATGTATCCGTGACAGTAATTATTAAAAACATTGTGACTTAGGTTAATCTGTTAATCTCCCACCACAATCGCTTATATTAACAGTGAGTTGGACAAAAACAACTGCGTTTATGCCATTTGGAAACATGGAAAATATTTAGCTGGAGGTGCTATGACTAATACAGGGGGAGCAATAACACCCTCAAGCGTCCCCATGGCGCCGCTACTGGATCATCCCCATGTCACAGACGGTAACAAAAAAACAACAAACAAACAAAAATTATGAGACTGGCTTGAGTAATACGTATTTTTAAAATAGCTACTAGTATATCATAAGTCTTTCATTTCAGCTGCATTAGAGTCTTGATCCCATATTTTGAAAAAGAGGAGAAAAAAATAAATGACAGGTCGGAGATTGATAAAAGCTGGCAATGAGTCAAACCCAAGTACTGCCATCTACTGGCCAAAAAGTGTAAGCGCACCACAATGTTCGCAGAATCTCAAGAATATTTTAGCAATTCCCCCGACCTCAAATAAGTCAGTAAGTACAATGTTGAGTAATCATCTAATTTCTCAATGTGATAAAAAAAAAAAAAAAATTATAGCAAAATAAAAACATACAAGTGTGCACCTTCTTCTACACTAAGGAAGCGCATATCTTATATATTCATAGACTAATCCAAAGATATTCTGCGTTGCAGTAAATTAGAATAAAACCAATAAGTTAATGTGTTTCTGTATTCAGTTTAAAATATCAACAGATTAATTTCACTTGGAGTGGTTTGTTTCTTTTGGCTATCTTTGCTTGTCTTGGTTGTCAGTGACTTTTGGACAACTGTAAAGTCAGACGTCTTATCATGTGAGCCATAACATAGCATTTCTCTATTAAAAATACTTTTTATATTGGTTTTGTGAAATGTTGAAATTTCTGTGAATTCCGTCTAACAGTTACACACCTGCTGTGGCAACACAGTCGATTTCTGGATCTTCTCATGGCGTTTTCCTTAATTGTGTAAGAATCTATTGAAAATGGTGACTCAAAGTTAGGAAAAGCCATGTCAGAATGTGTTTACCTTTATGTAAAATGACAATGTGGGAAGGAATTTAGAGAGATAATTCTATTCAAGCCCATTAATGGCCTTTTCAGTACCTAACTATCTCAGCTAATTTATGGCCATTACAAAACGAACAAGAATTAACTCTTAAAAACACATCGCCGTGTATTAATAACCTGTATAATTTGAGTTTTGGAACTGAATGCAATCAACATTTACATAATTACACACTTTGCAATGGCTACAGAAGAACAGATTATCCTGAAATTTACCAAAATAATGACAAGAGACATTTCATTATTAAATGTTGATTTTATTTTTATTTTTTTTAAAATCCTTTTCTTTTTTTTTTTTTTTTTTAAAAAGTTCCTTGATAAACTTGACAAAACTGCAACGTATTCCATACTTCTCAAGCTGACGGTGTGTCTGTTCTCTGTGAAAGGGGGCGGGGCATTGTGCGCTGTTCTGGACACAGTCCTGAAAGGATGAAAGCAGCTATATATATATATATATTTAAAATTTTTCATACATATGAAAGGTACAAAGGATTCAGAGAGACTTCACACTGGCTTCCTATGTTGCAACACCGAGAGGTTCAGAGTCCGAGTCTCTGCACGAGTCCTGGGTGGCCAGGCTTCAACAAAGGTGGGTGAGTGGAGGAAATATTCGGGTGTGGGTGTGTGTGTGGGTGTTCGGGGGTGGTGGGTGGGTGGAGCGGGGGTAGGGCTCAGTAGCAGAAGTGTGTACACATGTGCATTTGTGATTGGAGGCTTTAGGGATCGCATCACAGAACAAATACAAGCAATAGGCCAAGTACACATAAGTGATTCCTTCCTGAGACATTGGTGCGGTACAGTAACGATGGTCCGGATGGCGCGTTGTTCACGGTGAAGGCGTTTTAGTGTGAAGTGAGTCACAGGCCGCCCGGCTGATCCGGATCCGACACACATATTTGTTCTAAAAGCTGATTGGTTCAGGGGAGAACTTCTGCCTGGAACCTTCTCTGACAGATGCCAACTACAAACCAGTCCCGCCCCGTTCAGCGCAAACCCGTTCATTCAGAGAGTACCAACATGGCAAGTGTTTAACACAGAGCGCATACACACTCCCTCACATTAATACAAGCATTTAAACACTTGTGTGTTTAACACAGAGTGTAATAATACACCCTCCCTCACATGAGAACTCTCTCTGAAGCTGACCTGCTGGGGCTGGGCCGAGCCTCCCTCGCCCCACGAGCCGTCTTACTCGCCATTTTTGTTCGTTTTTTTTTTTTTTTGTGGCTACAATGCAAAAAAAAAAAAAGAAAAAAGAAAGCTGTGCTCTGACAGGAGTGTTTAATTTATTAACTGTAGGCATGGGCCGGTCACCGGGATCAATGCAGGCCGGAGTCCCGGCGGGGTGTGGTTCTGTTGGACCTGTCGAGACAGAACCGGTTACTGGAGTTCAGCTGCGGACAGTTTCACCGGAAGTTTCTGAGGAGAACGGGTTAAGCCGGGTGAAAACACCAGACAGAACTGCGCATTAACAGAAAACAATAGTGACGCAGTATTTATTTATTTATGTGCGTGACAGTTAAAACGTCCCACACAGTAAAAACACAGTCTTACCGAGTTTTTTTGTTGTTGGTCTAGCTTACAGCGCAAATGTCATAAAGCTAAACTAAATTACAATTAACTTTCCAGCAAGATAGGAGCTTGTATTAAGTTAATAATTGATTAATATTGATGAAAAAGTGTCCCAACAGGAAATTTTTTCCACGTTATATGTGAAATAATCTCCCAGTGGAACTAGTCCTTTTTTATCAATATTAATGAATTATTTACTTAAAACAATATCCCGTTTCTTTCTGAAAAGTCACTTTAAAGTTTTGTCTGATTTCAAGTGTTCTAAGATATTTGCACAAGAAACTAGACCAAATATACTTGGTAAGACTTTGTTTTTTGCATCCTGTTTCTATCTGATGACCTTTTAACTAGATACAATAGAAACGGTTGGACTTCCTCTTCCTCCAATCAGCTGGCTGAAAAAACAGCTGTTACACTTTTTTCTAGCTAAAAGAAATGAGGTGAAATTTGGAAATACTTCCAGTCACAAAAACCAGCAACAGTCACGATGGGGAAATGAAAGGAGTGCAACATCGTGTTGAAACTGGAGTTAAACCTAAAATGACTCGCATCCCTGGTAGTTTGTGTTGCTTTTTTGTTTAAACTACCAACATGTTTCTGCTGACTGGAAGCAATATTCACATTCTGATATCTGACAGAGAATCTGTGGAGGGAGCTAAAGATTAGGGTGATGGCAAGGAGGTCTTAAATAGGAGGCTTGCTAGATTTTTCTATTGATTACTGAGGTTACAGCTAATTTCAACATGCCTTTTTTTTTTTTTTGCCAGAATTTAAATAAACCCAAAAACCGATGCTGCTTTTACATCGTTTATAATCTGTAGAATATTTTGGAATCTAAATCTGTCTGTATGAATATTTTTGCGTTCCACATATAAGCTAGCTAGCTAACAGAGCAGACACTGATTATTAGCCTATAATAAATTTTGAAGGCATAATATTCTGCTTAGTTATTTTGATTACTTGAAAACAACAGACAAATGCAGGGATTTATTGTAAATGTTAAGACTGAATCAACATGAAGTTAACAAATAAATGTTACTTAATTGTTAAAAATGCACTTTTATTCCTGATAAAGCAGATGGAGGTGATCATATTCATCTTAATGTCCCCAGAAATTTTTTTTTTCTCGACTTGTTGACACCAACGTTTTTGTGTAAACACTTTGATGTGGTGGCATTTCTCAGCTCAGACGGTGATAACATCACACCGGCCCATGCCTAGTTATCATTCTGCACACCATGAAAACACACAGCTGTAGAATGGAAGGGGCAGATGTTTAAATAGTGTGTGAACAGTGACGGGTGAAGGGCTCGTCCAACACGCTCCAGTAGGACACAAAGCATGAAAACAACTTCCTTCAGTAAAATGTGCTCAAAAATGTATTTTCTTGAATCACAAAAACTAGAACAAAACACAAAAAGAGGAATTAAAAAAAAAAAAAAAAATCATGTGAGGCCTAAAACTCTTCATAGTTTTAAAGAAATGAATACAGCTTATATACACAAACTCAAAGCCACTTAAAATACACCTTAATAATGACTCTTCATTAATTTGATTTCTTGAAAGGACCTGTGACAATATCATACAACCAAGTTCATACAATCAGTTTTTTTTTCATTCTCTAGGGAAGAAAACAGAACAGAAAAAAAAGAGATTAAAGGGAAAACAAATCCAACCTGGAATAGTAGCTGATATTCATCGTTTTCTTGTGCACGTTTCTGTGTTTGTGTACGACTCCAGAGAAATGTCAAAGTCTTTTTTTTTTGTTGTTTATCATCTTGTTATTAAGAATAATATACAAACGTGAAACGGAAACGTCTCTCATTATTCTTTGATAGGTATGAAAAAGATTCAAACAGTGAAGGAGTACAACAAGTTCTAATCTCAGCGCGGTAAACTCGTCCTGGTGTCAGCCCGCCGTTCGCTCCCGGACACGCCAAGCACCATAGTTCCTTAACTCTTCTATATATATTTATATATCTTTTGTACAAAATCTGGTTGTTTTTTTGTTTGAAAATGAAACACAAAAGAAAAAAAAAAAAAACAGAGGAAAGACCCAGAGTCTTTTGAGGACTGGGGTCTTCAACGTTGTAGTCTGCCTCAGAGAAACAACAACAAAGTGTCTGGTGTTTGTCAAGTCAGTCTCCGTCCATGTCCATGTCCCTGTCCCTGTCCATGTCTTCGTCCCGTTGTGCTGCTCTCACTCATTCAGAACAGGTCCCTGCATCCGAACTTGTTAAAGTCTGTGACTCTGAGGAAGGTGGAGGAAAAGGAGGAGGAGTCGGTGTTTACGGGGTTCATCTCTCGTCCCATCCCGGTCTGGTCCGGTCCGGTCCGTCCCAGGCTCAACCCCCCCGTGCATTCCCCCTCCTGTCCGAGCAGTGTTCCACAGTGACAGCAAGCAGATCAGGAGATGTGGACTTGTGTCGGGTGGTGGGAGGATGGAGTGTGGTGGAGAGAAGGAGGCGTCTCCGCCAGTCTCCTGTGATCAGCAGTTAGGATCGAAGCCCACCTTCCTTTGCCCCTCCCCCCCTCCTTTCTGTTGGGAGACGACATGAAGAGAAAAAAACGATGAAAACGAGGGGGCCGTCTCTACGGTGACTGTGTGGCTGGACTGCTTTGGGCCGAGCTGGGGGATAGGCTGGGGCTGCAGCTGCCTGGGGCGGCGGCGCTGGGCCTGCTGCCTGCGGCGCCGCTCTCCAGGCCCTCAGAGTTCTCCAGCATCTCCTGGATGAGAGGCGGCATGGATCCAGGGATCTCCATCTTCAGTGTGATGACGCGTTCCGCTCCTGCAGACAGGATGGACGCACAAAGCAACATCAACTTTTGTCCAATTATTCATTCTATTTTTTTACTTTTTTTTTTACGATCAGTACCAAAAATCTCAATTCCAGACATCTGCTGTAGCAGGGATTTTACAGGTTTCACCTCCTCAGATTTAAGACTTTTAAAGACTCTTTTTAAGGCGAATGTGTGTGGAATTTAAGACCTGTACCTCCACAGAAAAGTACGAACTTCATTCAGCCAACTGGTGATGAATTTTCATGCAAAAAAAACAAAGCTTGCTAGCTATGTTAGCAGCTAGTTACCATTAGCATCAACCAACTTTTAAGGCATTTTTTACGACCACAAGTTAATTTCTGCTCAATTTTTGACTTCAACAATAAGCCTTCAGTCTGTGTGAAAGAATCCTAACAGTGACATCCCTAATTTCCAAGCAAAACCAAAGCAGTTGAAAGCTAAATATGACAGACGTGAATATGGGATGTTTCTACATGTGAGGAACAACAGACCTTTAGCACTGATGCTCCTCAGATCAGTAATCTTCATCAGCATCTTGGGGAACATGTGAGGTTTGTGGGGCCTCCTCTTCCGTACATAAATCTTCAGGGCCTCCAGCAGGGGCTCCTGCAGGATGTCCACTTTGTCTGCTTCTTCTAAATCTTGCCGATCTACAAAAAAAAAAAAAAGGAAAAAAAGAGACATGAAGCTCAAAGAAATGAGATAATAATCCTCAACTGTTGTTGTATCTCTTTGCTAATTAGAGAGAGAAAATAAACATCCATTAAAACTTGAACATTTTTTCAGTAGCTAGAATAAAAGTGATTTTGGATGTTTTTTTTTTTTATTATTTCAAAGCCAGAAACAAGAAATAATCACAACAGAAAGCATCATTAAGATTTTTCCCATTTTTGGTGTGTCATAGTTGTTACATTAGACATTTATGGATTTATAGTGATGTGTCAAACTGCATTTTAATTCTAACCAATGTCATACATTTATTTTATTAAAGGTTCGAACTTGTACCGGCTGCGTCGAGGACCAAGGCCTCCAGATGTGGGTTGTGCTTAACCCCTGCACACCACAGCACACCCGATGTCACAAATTTTTATGCCACAATTTTCCACAACTATGCAAACAATTTTTCTATTGATTTTGCATTTTTACACAGAAATTGATCTCAGATTCTTGCCAGCTGTACTACTTAAATCCTCCACTAGAGGGAGGCAGAGAATTTCATACATCAGGTTTTTGAAGAAAGTACAAACTCTGCTGCCGAGCTGGAGGGTTAAAACATTAGCTCTGATAGGGCTTTACCTCCACACAGCAGGCAGATGGCGCTAAGAAGCCCCGTTTCTGCGTCGTCCATCTCCAGAGGCAGGAGCTGGTTGGCGAAGGCAAACACCAGGTCAGTGAGGGGACCAAAGCCGGCGTTGTGCATCTGGGTTCGGTTTAGCGTGAGGCCGTCTGAGAAGGTCATGGTGTCTTGCTCTGGTGTGTAACGTGTACAGATGCGCAGTATCTGGAAAACAGAAGAAAAGAAAAAAAGTTTTGAGGAGATAGTCATTTAAATAACTAAAATCTGATGTGAAATTCTGAACCAAGATGGAAAGATGAGTAAATATTTGTACCAGAATATCCAGACAGGCGGCTTTGAGCAGAGTGATCTGGTCGGCGATGGTGAGCGTCGTGAAGCCCGGCAGCTGCTTCGCGAACTCCACCGTCTTTATGATGCACTTGGTGGACAGTTCGCTGAACTTGTCCCACAGGTCTACGTCCAAAGACACGCGCCTTTCTGAGCTGTTAGTCTGTGAAGATCATTAGCAGGTCAGACAATGGCTTACACAACATAAAAAAAAGCTGAAATAACACAAGCCAGACACACAGATGGCTACACCTCCACTCACTGACCGTAGTGTATTTGCCCAGCTGGCAGAGAGAGGGGAAAGTATCCTGGTGCGCCTTGCGAACCCTGTCGATCATCTGCTCCGTGTCGGGACTCAACACGTAGCTCTCCGTGCATTCCTGCTTCTTCTCATCCTTCTTCTTCTTGTTCCGGTCGTTCCTCACCGCTGCATAGAGCAAAGAAAACACCAGGGTTACATGACAACAAGTCGCATATGGGAGGACACGTTTACAGCTGCAAGCACAAACTTTTCCCCGAGCAGCATTAGATTCTGGACAGACCTGCCTTCAGACAACGCTACAGACTAAGGAGGAATCGACTGTCAGAATGGTTTTTAACATACAGAGGTCACTGCAGTGGACAGCTTTCTAAAAGCCATTTTCTTGTGTTTCTTGTGGATTTTTATGTTATAAATTCACACAGACCACTGAAGTGGACACTAGTGCATCATACAATACATCATCAACTATTGGCTATTCACTGCAAGTGCAAGAACATTTTTGGTAAATCCAATATGGCAGTCAGATAAACAAATATAGTGACATCAAGTAACTCCTAAAGAACAATAGTACTGATGTATTTTCAAAATAACAACTTTGTATTTGGAGAAAATTACAATTGATCACCTAGAGAAAAAAATCTTAGAATTTGTTTTCAACACAAAACTTTTTCCCACCTTATTTTATACCTTAAAAAAGAAAATCCTGACATAGAGGATCATAAGTTATGCATGAAAGGGTTAATGACTGCTGCATTCATTTAGCATAAATGCTGCCTCATACCTTTTACCTTAAGTACACTTAGTTGATAAATTTGACTGGTAGCCGATCAGAAAGATGAACAGGTCAAATAACAATTAAATTAATTGTTTTATCTTAGATGTTATACTGACGATAAAAAAAAATTATGAAATAAAAAATCGATTGCATTTTTTTTTTCTCATGTTCGCTCCAGTTTTCTGACTATCGCCCATTTGCCCATTTGAAATGGTGGCCCCCATTTCAAAAAACGCTGCATCAGCAGACTAACGTTTTCCTTCCATTCTTCCAAACCAAAAAGGTCAATCTGTTTCACTTTGGGGTCTTGTTCAATTTCGATCACCTTCCTCCACATGTTGTATGAACTGCATGGTTCTGACCAACTCTGGTGGACCAATCAGGTGACTTTTTATTTCACTTCACAATTATATGATACTTTTTGATTGTTTATCACATTCAGACCCCATAAAACTGAAGTGAAGTTTGTAGTTGTGACAAAATGGAAACAGTCCAAGGTGTAGGAAGACTTTTGCAAGGCGCTGTATTTGTCTTTAAAAACACAGTTGAAAAAACAAAAAATGTTTTCCTCCAAAGGGAATTCCTGAATATCATGCAAATCTTTAAATCCATTCAGACATGATTAAAATCTCCTGACAGGAACTAAAGAAAGCAGAAGTCAAAGGCCTTTAAGTCGTGATACTGTGTGCGGCGGGGCAGCAGAAACGGCTCCTTTTGTTATCAGAGGCTGAAAGACAAATGTTGTGAGACAGCTGCATCCAGGAACGGCTGCGCTAATGGTGTGAGGAGAGGGAATAAGAAGAAGGAGGAAAAAAAAGCTCGACATAATCCACTGTTGTTTCCCTCTAGGCGATCTGGCTGAGAGCATGATCACCCCAAATGACAAAAAACACGGGGCGGGTGTTTAGCATTGGAATCCCATTACAAGGCCGATCCATATCTCCCAGCCTATCCACGCTGGCTCTGATTAGGCTGTGTGTGTGTGTGTGGGGGGGGGAGGCGCGTGTGTGCGTGTACGTGTACATTGGGTGAGATGGGGTGCAAGTTGATAAATAGTAGAGGGGGATGGAGCTATCCATAAGGCTGACAAATTGCCACAACTTTCATTAGGGGTCCCAGCTAATGTAATAACATAATATGACAAATATCCTGCCTGTAATGGTTTTAAAAGGGCTCGGCTGTAGCGCCCATAACGGGGGGGAAAAGCCTCCAGCCTTTTCTTTTCCTCGTCTCTCTCTCTCTCGGTTTACAACATGTTCTCACTTTCCCAGTCATTCCCTCGCTTTGCTTTCTCTTCTAGAGATAAACATGGTGAATGTTAAGGATGTCCCGACGAAGGCCGTTTTAAATGACTGGTGACAGAGCTGCTGACACAACGCAACTCCTGATATGTTATTGGTGTACGACATAATTCATTTTTAGAATTAATGACCTTTTCTTATAAGCAAGACTTGGAAAGTTTTGCTAGTGGTTTGGTAGACTAACTTCTGACCTAAAGATTCTGGGGTTCCCCCAAACATTTTGTCCTTTGTAATGATGGAGATGTTCTACAGCATTAAGAAGCAGACTAACCTTTTACACAAGATTTTCACACAAGACAAATAGTCACAACACAAAGCTAGTGTTTTAACCGGCTAGCATTAGCATAGCGGTTCAACAAACTGTGTTAAAACATCGTTATCAAAAATTGTTGCAAAAATTGTCTCCGCAAATGTGACCTATGGCTTTGTGTCCTTTCCTGGTCAATAGTGCCTTGTGACCCTTTGAATTGCCCCTTTTGGATAAGCCCCCAGGTATTCCTGGGGTTAGTGACCACACTGTTCACCAGTAGCTACAATCTGCAAATACTTGAGGCCTCTCTAAAACACCTCTAACGGCCCATTTTAATAGTTCAAATACCAAATATCCCTTAGTGTGGATTAACACACACAATGGAAAGCGTCTTAGCAATGCAACAGAAGCTAACATCTACAGTATTCCTTATCTACTTAGAAAAGGCAAAGGACTTATCCTAAATAACTCTGCTCAGTATCTGTGACCAAGGGAACCTGATCAGGAGAAACCTTGTAAACACTCTTTTACCTTAAACCAACCACCTCTTATCAGCTCTCTTATCTCCATCTCCCCATGGTAAACCTGGGGGAGTTTCCCCTTCCCGATCCAAGATCAGAATTTCCTTGTCTCGATCCGAACCTTGACCACAGAGGGTCGGCGCGCCAGGCCTGTTGGGAAGTCTCTGTCTTTGATAGCGGGTCGGCCGTGGACTTTGGCCAAAGAGGGGAAAGCACAGCTCTGTGCTGCAGCTCATTCATCAGCCCACAGACAGGCCTCCCTGCATGGGAGAACATTAAGGCAAGCAAGAAGGCGGGGGCTGGAAGTCTGATCCTGCATTATGTTGCCGCTAAGCACCGCTTGCCACAATGTGAGACGACGACCCTGCTGTGATCATGTTAATGTGTTCCTTCCCAGGGCTTATTGACACTTATGAGGAAGTAGCTTTTTTCCCCCACATTAAAAACAGCAAAAAATATCCTCCGTTTCCATTTCTGCTTATGACATAATTACGTCTTAGTAAGGGTCCAGGCTGTCTGACAGCGCTCAGCTTTGGAGGAGGTTTGTGTACATGTGTATTAAGCTGCTCAGCAGATCTGGGCCAGCCCTGCTTGTGGGCCTGATTGGGAATCAGTCTTGTGTTTGCACCAGGGGGGAGGGAGGGGCGGAGGGCAGAGGCACAGCCCAAGTCCAATTAATTCACAAATAAAAGTGGGGCATCCCCAGTGCCCAGACATTACCCGCACTGACAAATTGGCAGCACAATCATATGCCGCACAACACAGTTTAATGAAGTCATTAAAGAACTATTAGGCACGACTGGCGATCTGTCATGGCGAATTGCCACATGCAATAACTTGGGGGGTGTTGAGGAGGCCTGGGCTTGGGGATCATGCAAATGAATGAGTCTTGATTTCCTGTTACACGTACGTGTGTGTGTGTGTGTGTGTGTGTGTGTGTGTGTGTGTGTGTGTGTGTGTGTTTGTAGGAGTGTTGTCAGCTTTAATAAATGCATCTTTTCAAAATATATTAAGACAATATGGATGCTAATAGAGCAACATTCATCCCGAATCGTTTACATTTACGTCTTTATTCCATTTATGTGATTTACAGGAGCTGGAGTGTCATAGAAAACACTGAAGAGACATCAGTCAGTCAGTCAGTCAGTCATTCTTACGCTGGATTTCAGCACTGGTGTGTGTATTGTGTGCTTCTGCGCGCGCGCGTGTGTGTGTGTGTGCAGCACAAACAGACAGAGGTAGGCAGACAGGGATAATTCGTGTGAGGAAAATTAAAGCGCTGGCAGCTCGTCCATCACGCAGATTAAATTCAATGGAAAGATAAAAATGTCAATGTTTCTCCCCCTGCTCCTGCAGCTCACAGAGAGATGACACCCCCCCCCCCCCACACACACACACACCCACAGCTTCTCATATTCCTCCTCCACTCTCTCTGTTTTCACACTCTCTCCCCCATCTGGCCTCCTCAGCTGATGTTATCCTCACTTGGTGCTGTTCTCTATCATTCGGGGCTTCATCTTATTTTTACTTTTATTACTTTGTCTGTCATCGTGTAAAGCCTTCCTGGAGGTAAATGTGGCCGTCTGGGTGATATTGGGAGTTTGACAAACAAGGGGTGGTGATGTAACTGGGGGACAGAGACCGCTCTGAAGTTGAACTAACACACAAAGATTTACAGGAGGAAAAAGCAGAAATGAGCAACTGGAATTCAACTTTTCTTTTTTTTCCTGATCACTTCTCTTGGATCTATATTTCAAGCAACAGATATGCATTTAATCCAAACTGTACGGATAAACCAGGGATGCACAAATATGTAAATTTGGGTCCATCTTCAAACTATTATATGTATTTTCCTACACTTTCAATAGAATGAAAACACAACACAGCTGACATGGCTTCTCTGCTTCAGTTAAACTCATAATCCTGCGCTGACATCACGGTCACATGACCAAATAAATACCACATGACCAGCCCTCTGCCCCTCCCCTCCCCAAACACACCACAACAAGATAAAAATAAATATCTGTAGTTAACGTTGGCCTAGTTTTCTTTATTGGAACTGATACTGATATGCTAAAAACTACATATGTTACCAGGTTTCCATGGCAACACCCTTTAATGTAGACACTTATTGAGGGAAGTTAGCTACTTTCAGAATTTGTGAAACATTTTAAAGTGACAAAGGTCTGCATTGCTGAGATAATACACAGAGTGATGTTTTAGTGTTGCTAATCACAGTACTAGCCAACCGAAGATGCTAACTCAATTCAGTTTATGCCACAACAAATGTGGTCTTGAGGCATTTTAATAAAAAAGGTAATCTCAATTCAATCCCACATGCATACCTTCCAACTGACGCTAGTTATCAAACAGGGCATTAAACTAAGTTTATTATTCTAATTAGCTTAAAAAGAAAAGTTTTCCATTTAAGGAAACCCAGCAGACTGCATTGAGTCACTGACTTGCAGCACCCACTCCTCCTGGATGAGCACATAGCAACTCCATTATGTTGTTGACTTTGTAAAGAACAGTTTAAAATAGAGTTTCTCTCAATATGTCGTTCTTAATTTAAACTCATAATAATAAAAAGCTGCTTTATGTCAGCTGCCCTCCGACAGGCTGGTGTTACACTGATGACACTGACTGCTCACAGGATGAAGGTTCATACATACTTACATTATACTAGAAGGTTTCTAGTGATAAAGAGTCTTTTTGATGAAACGGTTGGAAGCACAATGGCACTGTACTATGCTATTTTAATTGTATTTTTGTTATTTTTTGCTACGTTTGCCTTTTTTTTAAGACTGTAGTTGGTGTTAAGCTATTGTTAATGTCTTCCAATAGCACATAATGACCCAGTGATACTTTCAAATTTCCTGTTGACTTTAAACCTTTTTTAACTCAAAAACACGTTGGGCTGCTAGATGCCTAGCCTAGCGCCCCCTACCACTGGCCTTAGCAGGTTTTCTGAGGGAAATCACTGCAATGCTAAGTTTATAGCGGATGAACCCTGTAGGACTTCCCACCTACTTTTTCCACTAAAGGCTGAGATAAAAGCAACGTCAGCCTTTCAGCTAATAAACCCCTGGAGACGTGGAGTTCCTCGAGGTGTGAGACTGCATTCTGGGCTGAGATCAAAGATAAATGAGCTGATGTTTCCTGAGCAGTCTAAACATGGGTGGACGTCTCACTCCCTCTTTTCATGGCTGGATGCAAACTATGACGGATCAACCTTCCTTTCAGGTTATAATTAGCTCTCTTCCTTTACCACATGCAGTCATGTTAATATTAACCAGGCAGCAGGATTATAGGCACTTTCTCTGAAGCCCCTGAGCACCTCCTTGGACCCTTACCCCACGCCCCCGCTTCTGTCTTGTTTGGCATTGCCACCTGGCAGAAGGCCTGGCGCTGTCGCCTGGAACTGTCTGCCAGCAGACACAAGGTCACCAAGATGCCCTTTGCCGGTCCACTTTCTATGCGGAGGAGAGCGGTTTTGGTCTTGGTGATGCCTTCACGTACACTCGTTCTTGTGTTGTCACCTTGCACATGCATAATTGCGGCCTGAGCGTTGTTATTATGCAGGAGTGGGCATTGTGATGAGCGCGAGCCGGTGTCAGAGTCCCCGGTGGGCCCCAGATGGCCTGCCTCTCCCTCAGCACCGGCCTCCTGGTTTTTTGGCAACTTTCACTGACCAATGTCACTTTCTCTGACCAGAGGATGACCAATCTGCCAACACTGCACAAAACGACCACAAACCGCTTGCAGAATTACAAAAAAAAAAAAAAAATCTATTCAGCGAACCAGTGAAAACATTTAAATCCCCAGCCAAGAGTCCGTTCAGGAAACTATTTACTGCCGTACCACTTTTTCGTCACTAGATGGCTCTCCAGCTCCACTCTGCAGCACTGCCTGAATGCAGTGTGCAGCTGTGCGTAGAGAAGGCTGCTGTGATACTTGTAAGCATGATTAATGGCCCCATTCAAAGGTAAGGAGCTCAGAGGATAACTTGTTTTACTGTAAGCCACAGTGCTGCTGCACGGGGAGCGCTTCCTGCAGCCCAACCAGGAGGTAAATAGTTGTGTAAAGACGTGAGGCGCAGAGAGCAGCACGGACTGGCTGCATGCGTCTGAACTGGTGGAGGAAGCAGGAAGAGACTTTCTGGATTTGACTTTTATTGATTCTTGTATTTGCTACAACAAATGGGGTTTGGATTTGCGCCGCTGCACGGGGGCTGTGGGTGAGTCACGTGACCAGGTTGAACACCGCACCGGCCTCCGAACTCTTAGCGGTCACACCTCCGCCAATTACTGTTTCCCCGTCTGGCTGCCGGTGTGCGGTGTGTGTTCACCGAGCGTCCCCCATGATGGGAGCAGACGCCTGCTCTTTGGCTCTCGGCAGGTGAGAACGAATTCATCACAGGGGCCTGCCAGACCCTGGGCACGCAAACACTGTCACTGCCACTCAGTGGACATGGCTGCCCTTTTCCCCACACACAGTCCAGTCCATCATCCTCAACAAAGCAACATTAGTTTCAGGGTTCCTTCATTTTTTAGGTCTTCGAAGTTCACACTAGTCAACAGTTTTTTTCCCTAGCTCATATCTAAAGTATATGTATGTATGCAGGGTTTCCCCCAGTGTATTATAGGCCTGGCGGCCCGCCATGCTTTACTAGCGCCACCGCCAGGCTAAGCCTTTCTTGATTTTTCTTTTTTTGTTGTTTTAGGAATAAAAAAGGAAAAAAAAAATCGCCTTTTTTTTTTAAAGCCGGATTGCGAACGTTTCTGTTACTCAGCGTTTCACTACCGGAGCAGATTTATTCCTAAAATATATGGTTATAGAAGATGTGTTTATAGTTTATGCATTTAAAGCCGGCAGCGCGCTGACCAATCACCTCGCGCGCTGCCGTAGCTGGATTAAGTTTACCTCAGCGCGGATCGCGCGCGCCTCTTTTCACACGAAATGGACACAGGCTGAACTGTATGGATATTTACATCAGCTTCCTGTGAGGAATTGTGATCAGTTATGAGGAGTTATTGTTTAAGGTAAGAGTTTAAGCCCACCGCTTTAGCTCTGGTCGCGCAGCTTTACGTGAACCCAGGAATAACTTGTAGTCGGGCTTTCAGTGGTCCTTTGAGTGAACGTAGATAATGATGTATATTTGTGAACAAAACATTATGTAGCGTTTGCATCTCAACACGCTGCCCAGCGTTTGGCCTCGTCTTCCCTGTAAAGTTTAGGTCTGTGTTCGCGGTTGGTCGGTGCGTTAGTGGTTAACGACCCAGTGCTAATCACTCATCGTGCAGGTTTGACCCGGTGAGGAACTTTCGCGCTCTCCTCGCAGTTACGCATCACGCTGATTTTATATTATTATATTATTATTGCTAGTATTATTTTTCCGTTTACACGGTGCACCAAACCGTATCAAATGCTTTGTCCACTTAGTCAGACAGAGTTAATGCGTGCGGCCACCGCACATCTGAAAAACTCGCCCAGAAACTCGACCAACCAAAATAGTTTCTGTGTCACCTTGTTAAAAACTCAGCAGACACGAAATGGAAGAGCTACTAAAGCCACATTAGCAGCATTGAATTAAATCGTGCAGCGGGTTTACCACATAACACAGGGTCGGAGCAGAATTTGCTTTAGGGGCTTCTTTTGTTGCTAAAAACATCAGCACTTCTAACAGCTTCTGTGTTAGATTTAGTGAAATCTAGGACAGGGGGAGTTAGTTTAGTTGGCAAACCTAAAAAGCAATACATTATAATTGCAGTTTACTAATTTATATTTGTGAACAAACGGAGCTGAAACTCAAAGATTAAACTCACAGCATCAGATGGTTGCTATGGTAACAAACCTATCTGACTATGAGTATTGTTCTTTGAACTTTTACAAAATAAACTTGGGAGCTCCTTAAAATCTTACTTAAAATCTTTTGATTTAGGTATGCTGAAACCATTATGTCAAATTTAGCAGCATTGATAATCTCAATAAACAAATGTTACATTTATGTCTGTGCTAAAATATTAGCATTTATGGGGCCCCTAAAGCCCTGGGAGGCCTGATGGAGCCGCTGACTTAATTTGGATTTAAGAAAAGTGGAAATAATTTATATTTATTTTAATTGTATTTTTTGATTAGTTGTTTTTAAGACTAGTTGTGGGTTTATATTAGCAGTTCACTGGCGATGTTTTCCCATAATTGCCCAGTGATATTTTTACTTTTCCTGTCTACTTAACATCTTTTAATACAAAAACCCAGTGGACCGCCTCGGGGCCCTGACCACCGGGCTTAGAAAGTTTTCTGGGGGAAACCCTGGTATGTATATATGTATGGATGTATTGATGGATGGATGACACTGGGTTAGGAAAAAAAAGACTTTTTGGAAGTCATCTATATTTTTTCAACTGAATTAGGACTATTTTTCACTGCTGAACCCAAAAATAATATCAATTTTTCTCAACCAGGTCAAGTTTTTATTCTAATTTGATTTAGAGAAATGTGATCTTCTGACTAAATTGATGACATGTTTGTGACATTATCAGTTTGTCTCTGTGTATATTTCTCATCCATAAAAAGGTTTTAGGAGAAAAAAATTGTTTGCTAACAGAGTGCATTAATTAAATTTTGCAAATTTAGATTTCTGTAAATTGAATAATAAACACTAATAAGGGTAAGTTCATGTGAATTGAACATTACGTCTTCATTGTGTAAAATTCTCCGTCTCTTTTCTGTCCTGATAGAATCTCTCCTCCTGCTCATCACTCATTGATCAGATTCTCAGGAAACTGATCCACATGTGAGAACAAGTCATGAATTTTGATGCTTATGTTGCTCCATAGTTCAGAAAGTTGACCCGGTTGAGCAAAACCAATGTGATTTCTGGATTCAGCTCATCAACACAACCCTAAAACAGTTGAAAAACCCCAAACAATGTTTTGGCTGTTCACCAGTGTAGTGAAATGAATGTATGGGTGGAGGGATGAGTAATCAAAACAATGAACGGATGGGTGTTTTGGATGCAGTGGACAAGTCTTAAAAACAAAAACTGTTTCCCTGGCCATTAAGAATCTCCTTATAAACGAGATTATAAGGATTCTTAATCTGGGAAAACATACAATCAGATGTTTTCCCAGACTGCACAGGAAGCCTGTTTTGTTCATCCTGAAATCTAAAGCCATTTATGCACCAGGAGCATTATTCTAGTGCAGCTGATCATCTGCCTGAAGTGAGAGATACTAATCTCTAAACGAAGCATCAGCATTCACACCTGAATCCCAGTCAAAGCCGATACGTGCAAGCACAGTGTGCTTACGCAACACTGTGAGCTGAGGCCATGTAACATTTTGTGCAGCCGTGACACACTGCAGGATTAAAACAGCCATGATGAGATCTGGTGCTCTGGCCTGGCAGCAAGGGATTTGCGGAAACGGTGAGTTTCTACTTACACTCCTTAGACATCCCAACTTCCAGGCACTTCTGTAACCGACAGTACTGGCAGCGATTGCGGGTGACTTTGTTGATGATGCAGTTCTTCTCCCGGTGACAAGTGTACACCATGTTCTTCTGGATGCTTCTCCGAAAGAATCCCTACAGGACAGAAACACAGGGAGAACAGGATGAAGCCAGCAGTCGGGGCGACTTCTTTTCTAAAAACGCTGCTTCTGACTGTTCCGTTTCCATTTTCTCTACGTGACGGTTGACGTCCTGCCAAACCGTCTCCAAGCGTTTCCCCGCAGTTGCAATGAAACGTTCATCCTCACGACTACAAAACGCCTAGCAATATGTGAAGTTGAACCCGTAACCCAAATGGAGAATGGCCTCGTACTTTAAAGCTGCGGTTAAAAGAGACGAAACCATCACAGAGTTAAGTCCATAAGAGGGTTGATCTGTGACACGTGGCGCGCTCCATATATGCTAGCACGTCAGGAAACGGCAGCTCAGCAGAACGACCGGCCTTCAGAATCAGTCAGAGAACCTGACTGTTCATAGGCCCAGTCAGTTACATCAAGCTGCAAGTGCCAGGTGAGAGCGATTGTCTTCAGTTCCACATGTGTGGAAGAAAATCTTTTTTTTTTTTTTTTTTTTTGAAATGCCTATAGGTCTGGAAGCCAATGATTCACTAAATAATTGGCTAATGCCGAAATACTGAAAAATTCTATCAGTTTAAACATCAGTTTCTCAGCGCATTAACCAAGATCATGTACTCTGATGCACTTTGCGATAAAACGAAACAAATAACGAGAACAGGGACATAAGCTTTGGTGAAAAAATGTTAAAATCTTGTAATTTCTGCAGTTTTCTTTTATCAGATTTAAAATGACTCCTATCCAACAAACAGCACATTTTTTCTCCTTTCAGTGCTGCGTTCAGTACTGTATAAAAACCAGAGTTAGCAGCAGGTCAGACCTTAAAGAAAACTGGAATTGTTATCAGTTATGAAATGACAGATCAGTGAATTTTTTCTGTGAAACTGGTGTCATTCCGGTATCCGTCTGATCCTAAAAACCTTCAGACTAGCTAGAATAATCACTGATATGAAGTTCAAGCCATTAAGCAAACATTAAATGCTGATTTCTGCAACAAATAAACAGATGAGTTGAAAAGCTGAGCCATCCCCAATACCGAATGATACAATTGGTGCTAATCTCTGATTTAGTGTTGCTAAAGAATGAAAAGGTTAATGCAAACCAGGCAACAACTGGTGCAAAAGAAGCAGAGGCTGTGGATGAATGCAATACAGGTCAGTGTCAGGATTGATGTTTTGTTGGAGGGGGTGAGGGGTGGGAGCCCCATCCGATGCTGCTGGATTAGTCGTGCTAGTCGACAGATGGCTGGTAGATATAAGCCCGCAATTTGTCCTCTCGGATCACCAGCCTTCTTCTCACATCTCCAGTCCACCACCGCAGAGTGGAAGTGAGCCGGGCATCAGATCAGCTAAAAAAAGAGGAAACATGCACTGTGTGTCCCGTTTCTCATCCCACTGAGCAAGACGGTGCCATCGGACGGCTCATTATCGAGCATATTTCAGAGTGAATGCTATATCTAGGTCTGATTTTCAAACAAATATGTTCTGCTCCGAGTTATTCCACGGGTTTCTTTGGGTTAGTTAAAGTGCGGAAACAGCTGTGCAGCAGCGTCTCCTCAGGACTACAGATGAGTGAGTCTGGGCAGATAACATGGGGAAGGACAACAAGGCTTGTAGTTTTCATTTTATTTGCGGCGGGATTAGTCTGCTGGTCTTTGTGTGCGTGTCTCTGTCTCCTCTTTGATCCGATAGAGTCCTGACCCTGACCTGGATGTCACGAGGGGATTGACCCGCTCCCTCCCGACCACACGAGGCGCAGGTGGCCCCTCGGAGCATCTTCTTATTGGGTGGCGCTCCCTCCCCCCTCACACCAGAACCTCCTCCTCCTTTTTGGAGTCATTGCTTCCTGCGGCCTTTAAGCCTCTTTTTGTATCAGCGCTTAATCCAACCGGCGACAAGAGCCCTCAGCGGGCCTGTCAGCCGCCCTGCAGAGATCGGAGGAGATGAGAGCTGTAAGAAGTGCAGGGGAAGAGATGGGGTGTGGCAACAACACGTTGGTGGTTCCGTTCATCATGTGCTTCTCGTCCTATCGGCGTTAGGAGACATTACGTATGCGCCGTGCCTCTGTGTCATTAAGTGGAAAGTGGAGGAATTGCGACTTTCACGCTGCTCCCAGATTAACCCAGCTTCCTGCTGAGAGTGTGCCTGTGGAAAGCTTCCTGAGCCCATGACAGTACCCTCCGCACCGCTACGGAGCAGCTGACGCGAGGCACCGCGGACGTAGAGGGCGTTCGTTTTTATTACATCCGAAAAGTCGCAGCAAACCGGAGCTGCATAGTGGCTGTCGCGGTGGGGAGGGGTCTGATGGCGCTGGATACCGCAAACTTCTCCACACTGCCGTGCCTCCAAGATAGAAACATAAACACGAAGAGGTGGCTATGCATATTTAACGCTAAGTGTTAATATCTGCAGGCAAAAAAAAAAAGAAAAAAAAACTGCATTCCTGGTAAGTATGTGCGAGAGGTGGAACTTCTTTAACAACAAATGAAAGAGCTGTCTCCCAAGCAGCAGAGCTCGACATGCACCCCCCCTACACACACACACACACACACACACACACACACACACACACACACACACACACACACACACACCCCATCCCACCAACCCCCCTGTTCGTTTCCCTAGTTCGCTGCAGCCCTCAGGATATGCCTTTGTAGTTTGGCATGCTGCAGCGAAGCTGATGCTGCTAACCCTCAACTTACCCCAGTCTCAAATGAGATACTATATACATTCTCCTGGTTGCCTGTAGTGTTGAATTATTGAACATCCTATACCAAGACATCTCCTCTGAAGTCAGAGATACGCCCCAGCCTCCCCAAACTTCTCGAATTAGCACTGCAGATATGGAGTGGGCTCATAGGTACCCACAGCGGAGGTTGGATGAGGCTTTGTGATTGGAGTGACCCACTAAAGCCTTAATTATGACCCCACATACACAGGTCACCACTAACAACTAGTGTAGAGACTACAGGTCAGACTTGGTTCTGCTTCCTTCTGTTTATCAGCTTTTAAACCAATACAGTAGCAGGACGATTTAACTTTAGGGAAATTGAGATACTTTTTCCAACAATGCACTCATTGGGTTTCTATACTTCAGGTCATGTCAATCCACCTGGAGCCGCCATCTTGTTTTATTTACAGTTTCAAATTATTTGGTTTCTGAATTCAGGTCAACTAACAGAAGGGATGGCTGAAATAAAAGCCCGTTTTTGAAAAAGAATTTGGCCATTTGTAATTCCTTTCAAAGGAAAAAAGTCGCAAAAAAAAATTAATTAAACTAGAAAATGAATTTGAAGAGTTGTACCCCCGAGCAGTAACTAACAGAGTAAGGAATAAACATAAGGAGCAAAAATGTACTTAGAGGAGCACTGATTTAGGAACAGCCTAATAAACTACTATATATATTATTTCAATCAGTCTGATTACTGGAAACCTTTTTGTTAAGGTCAAAAAAACTATTCCAGATTTGTCTTGGTGATAATTAGAGGAGAAAAAGTTGTTTGTTCTTGACAGCATTCTGCAATAAACTCCCAAACTGAACGACTCATTATTCAGGTCTGCTCAGATCAGATCAGGTCACATGACCCCAGCAGGAAGTAAATGTTGCAAGACAAAGTGTTTGGAAAAATAATGAACTCAGTAATGTACAGGACCTATAATACAGCTCCACAGTGCCTCAAGACTTTGGTTTAACAAAGTCCTGTTTCAGCAACAGAATCGGCTGATTTTTAGCTCCTTTTTAATTTTTCTTTAATTTTATGCAAAAAGCATTTATGTGACAAACTCCTTGGTTAACTGGGCTGTTCTGATCATTTCTCATAACAAAGACTTTTGTAGTGTTCAAGAGAAACTGGCTGGTGACGGAAATCGGAGCATTTTCAGTTTCTACAGCCTTGTGTGACCCAGTGACCCGCTTTTGGAAACTCAGAAATCATTGTTTCAGTAATCAATACGCAATAATTTTTTCGGAATTTTCCTTTTAGAAAAATCCAGGTAAGTTCAGTGGAATTAGATCCAGAGACGTTGGCGCTGCTCGACTCTGGCATCTGTCTCCGGTGTTTACCTGGCTTCATCAACTTCAAACGCAGCTTTGATGATGGATTTTAGTCGACTTCTAAAGTTTGGCGTTCTCCAGCCAATTATTGAATATGTTTTCTTTCACGACGCAGACGATGGTCGTTACTAACAAACGTTTGGGTTTTATTTCTCTGAAGAAACAGGACAGTTTGTGGGAGGAGAAGCTTTTCAGGAGTTACAAGAATTTAGGACTGGATATGAAAATCTATAAAACAAACACTTTTTACCTGTTCAGATCCTGCAGAAACTATTTTCCACAGAGATGCCAACCATTCATCCAGACCATCACTACACTTTTGCAGTTTTCAAGACTTTCTACCCAACATTTCCAAGCAAGAGAAAGACAAATCTGCTACAGACGATGTTTTAAAATAATAAAACTCAGTTAAATCAGTTTCACCTGCTCAAAATTTCAACTCATATCACTGCATCTCTTTATGTGAATACATTTAAAGTAAAAGGACACCTCTGTCTCATCCTATCTTAAACTACCGGCCTGCTTCGCCAGGGAGTTAGCTAGATAAACATACTGTGTGTTCACCTCCAGTAGGAGAACATGTATGCACACACACACAGCAACTATCAGCTGATAAGGGAGCAGATGAGGGTTACACAGCCTCTTCAACACCTGTGCAACAGGGCGGCATTGATAACAGGAAACCCTGGTTTGGACATGTCAGCGGCACCGATATCTGACATCCTGCACAGATGACATTTCATACACCGTGTGATAAGAGGAGCACCCATCACAGCAGAGATCTTGTCGTATAATGTACGAGTGATGGAACAAGTCCCACTGACGATAATGCAAGTAAGATTTAAGAAAAACTCCCAACTTACGATTCTCAATCAGATTCTAGCATCTAACACAGAAAAATCTCAAAAAGACGTGATAATGTGGCCTGAAAACGGTAAAGAGGAGGGTTTTTTTCCCCCCCTCCGCTTTTTTTGTGGTGCAAATCACACAAAGGCTGTGAGATTGCTGAAAATCTTGCTTGCTTGGCAGATTCAGAGGAAGGCCGGGGGAAGTCTTACCTTGCAGCCTTCACAGGCGCTGACACCATAGTGGTACCCTGAGGACTTGTCCTGGCACACAAAGCAGGGCTTGTAGACGCGGGGCGGCGGGGGAGGCGAGGGCGGGCTTGGCACTATCTCTTCTGAACTGGTGCTCTGGGTCTCTATTGCTGAGGAGAGGAGAGGGGAGAAAAAAGAGCAAGAGCAATGAGAGCGGGGTTAGCAAACGCTATCAGGCCGGTGCTGACAGACGTTCGGCGTTAATCGATACGAGCGGGGATAAACACAATCTCATGAGCGCACACCCAGACGCAGATCTTAAGCAATCGCCCTTTTCTCCCCTCCTCCTGCAAACAGATATGCTTAGTTACGTCCAATACAAATCACCAAAAGGCTAACTTGTAGAAATGCGTTGGAAAAGCAGCTTTAAAGTCAAAGACGAGCTTCTTATCAGGTGTTTTCAGCTGAAAAATGTCTCTTATCAAACCAGCGACGACTGGAATCACTGCAGAAATCTCACTCAGAGCTCACTCTGTGTGTATGAGAGCAGCACGAGGCGGCCGCACTGGCAGAGAGGTTCAAAGTCTGGCTTTGTCTGATACAAGACCTGGAGTTCTGCCTCCGTTTTAAAAATTCAGCGTTTCTCTAAAGCGTGCGTGCTTGGATTGACCGCGGGATCGATCGCAGGCCGCAACGGACTCGTTCAAAACAAGCAGGGAGCGCTGCGAGGCTGTGCTGCTTTATTGGGGCCCCGGCGCCGTGCGCAGCAGGTGCAAGAGAAACCATCTTGATGGCTGTCAAGGTTACACCGACCAATCAAACAACATGTGGCGCTGGGATTATGGAGGACAAAACCTGTCTTCATGTAATAAGTGTTGGACTTTGACCTCAATAGCGAGTGTGTTACAAAACACTGCTCTTAAATCAATTATAAAATCTGCATTCACACAACAGACAACCAACCCTTGACCAAATAAGTCTATAATCCTGCTTTGGCGAGTGCTGATGCCGTGCCAGCTCTGGTCAGGCGAAAGCGGGCGGGGGGTGAAATCAGCTAAGATCTGGATGCTTTGAACACTTTAAAATACTGCAGCTCTGCCAAGCGGCTTCATAACAACATTTGTTTTTATGCAGCTTTTGAAACTCTAGCATGTCTGTGCTGGCTTTGTCTACAGGAGCTCTAAAGATTTACTTCCTTTATTCCCCTCGCTGCCAGCAACGATTAGTTTAAAGAGGTAAACCTAGTCTTTCATGCTCCAGATGAAGAAATTCAAAAGGAAGAATTACAGCTTCTAAAAACAATAATATGTTCACGCAGTAGAAACGTTTTTACTGGAAACAAGCGAGACGAGAAAGAGGAAGAGGGATACGACAAAGTGCCCCATGGCGAGAGCTGGAGTCACAGTAAGATGCCTGTTCGCAGTCTGTTATCTGAAACACATCAAGCAGGTCCAAGTGGGTTTCTGGTGTCAGTACAGTTAAGCCCAACTGCAGGAAGCTCCATATTTCATTTCAACATCAGTGAGGGATGCCAACTAAAGACGCGATGGTAAAGGCGTGTAAAAATGAGTGGATATCTTATTGCAGAACTGAACTCTATCACAGAAAGAAAGGAGAAAATTCCAACCTGTTATATTAGAAAATCGCACATAAAATAAGCGACTGAAGTCCGATGCGCATTTTATGTTTACAAACCTAAGTCTGGGTTCGACTGAAGTGAACTCTGGTACGGTTTAAATGATAAATGTGAACACCATGAATGCCAAGTGAACCAGAGACTGCTCTTAAAGCAGGAAGTGGACTACAGCGCAGAGCATTCTGGGTAAACACAACCAAAATAAACGTGAGTCTTGTGCTAGTATAGCAGGAGAAATGGCTGCCAAAGACAAAAGAGAAATCCCACAACTGCTAAAATCTTATGCCACTCAGATTATGGTTACATTTCATGAAGGAGAAAGTTTTGCGCTCGGTGTCTTCTGAAAATGATCTGAAACAAACTGGTCTCACTGTGGCGTCGGGTTTAAACACTGAAAGATCCAGACATTCTGTACCACTTTCCACAGGCTGCAGATAGCAGCTGGGGGTAAAGGGAAAAATCAATACAAGTTTCTCCAGTCAGAAAGCGGAGAGGAGCCAAAGAAAAAGGCCAAGATGTAGGTGAAAGTCCTTCTGTTAGCACACAGCAAAAAAAATTTTTTTAAACCAGAAGCACAAAAAAAGATGACGAGAAACTTCTGCAATGTCTCCAGAACAAAGCAGAGTAGCAGAGTTTTAAGTGAAGCAGACACGAGACGGAGGGGCAGCGAGGGAAGCTTCGCTGTTGACGCAGGGGTCATTGGGAGGCGCTGTGGCCCATGCCGCTGGGCGACACAGTCACTACGCTCACGTCAAGCAAATTAAGCTTAAACAGGGCAGCGCTTACATAACGTGGCAAATTTTCTCATCATCAGAAATCCATTCAGTTTTCTTCGCTGTCCCGCCTTGCTTGATGGGGGCTCATTACGGTGTGGTGCTTTTAGGTGCTTCCTGGGCATGAATGCTGAAGAAAAACAACAAAACATATCCTGAAGAACTGGAGAAATATACGGTAAAATCTCAGATGTATAGGCTTTCACAGGACAATTAAGGAAGTGATTATATTTCTCTCTCTCACACACACACACTGAATGAACACTCTCTTAATGAGAGCACCCATGGAAATCTAGGACACAAGGACAAGAGTCTGTGAGGGGGCCGACGACCTGTAATTAAATACAATGGCTGGCTTCTGGAGGCCTGTCAAGCCGAGGCATGGAGCAAAAACAATGGAGGGCCTGTGGACAGAAACACAGAGGCTGAACAGCGAGGACAGGGCTACTTAGGCCATCGGCTGCCCTCGCCGGCCCAAACTCAGATCAGCACCAAGCGGCGCACAAGCCCGACTATTGTGCCATTTGCAAAGTGAAAAAGAAATCCAACGCAGAGAAACTGAAAGAAGTGACTCAGATTTGCCCGAGGAGCTTACTTCGACCTGTGGAAATGCAGATTCCCTACAGTAAAAACACAGAGGAAAATATCTCTCCTGTGTCCGTAAGAATGCCTCACTGTGGGTCGTGAGTGACGGTTCTTATGGCCGTATGATGGAGCTGAGGACTCTTGGTAGGAAGGTGAACCATAAACCATTAATCAAAGCAGAGGCGGGGTTAAAGCGTGCCGGCTGGCATGTTGTCAAACCAGTCCCAGCAGTGGGAATAAGCAGCACAACAACAATCAGGCGCAACCAGTAAGAACAGACTGGAAACCAGACTGATTAGATGATGTCACGTCTCATATCCGACTGCAAGCGTCTGACAGCACAATATTTATTAAACATATGGAAAAAAGCCTAAAAAATATTTATTTCTTTTTAGAAATAAAATGTACTAGTGACAGGATTTTCTCCAGTGGACTACAAACCTGGCGGGCCAACAGGCTTTACTTTCCTCCCCACCAGGCAGAGGATTGTTTGTTTTTTCAAAGCACCAGTAAGAGTGACAGTAAAGACAGATTAAGCTATGTTTATAGTTGACTCATTAAACTGGGGGAGCTGTCCACGCACCTGCCCTTTGGACTGTCTCAAAATTATGATGCGTGTTCGTGCACATCAAAAATTTTGCTGCTGCTGGATGACTGCCCCCATCGCCCCCTGCCACCGGGCTTAGCAGGTTTATTGGGGTAAACGCTGCAGTGATATTTGTGGGAAAGAGAGGGAAGGTAGGAAAGACATGCAGTAAAGGTCAGAGCTGGGAATCAAACTCTGGATGGCTGAGGATTGATAGCATCCATATGTGGTGAGGCTTATAACCCTACCCCATAAAAGTCCTTAAAATTAATTCATTCACTGGACTTAATTTTTTTTTTTTTTTTTAAGAATCCAACTTTTTGTTTTAAGTACATTTAAATGCATTAACGGCTCCTTAAGAAATTCCTACAAACTAATTCAAAGCTATTATTAAATCTATGCCTTCCTTTCATGATGGTTTCCAGGAACATTGTTGGTAATCAATCTCTTCTTGCTTCTCTGGCATTCAAATGCTGTGATTCAGAGGCTGGCTTGTCTCAGACATTCAAAATAGTAAAAACCATTAGGCCTGTCACGAGAGATCATTTTGGTGGATGATACATTCTACCAGTAAGTATTGCAATTAATGATAATATTGTTCTTTTGATGCCATTTTCAAGTAACATATTGTCACTTTCCTAAAAATTTTTTTTATTTTTTTGTCAAAAGTGTTTTTTCCCCTTAATCATGTTTTTGCAAAAAAAGAGGTAGTGATTTTTTTCCCTGCCAAAATCACTTAGCAAAAAATGACTTGAGCCATTATTTCAGGAAGGTGACAATGTCGATAATGGCATAAAAATGCAAGTTGAGCTCTTAAACATAAAGGAACTTAAACATAAAAAACAACCTGAACTGTGACAAACAAGGTGGGGCTGTTGGAGAGCAGCATAAGTTCATGTCACCACCAAAAAAACCAAACACTTATTTTAAGGCTTTTTACACACTTTTAACAGCAGAGTCAATAAAATCTGGTAAAGTTGACCCTTCACTTTTACATTATTTTATGGTGTGGATACTAAAGAAGCCTCAGCCATCTTGGAATTGTAAAAGTTGAGTTAGCGAGCCACAATGGCTCTAATTGTTGAGCAGATACACTGGTTAAAAAGTATAAAAAGTTGCAAAATAAGAGGTTCCTGAATTGAGGACGTGTTATTGTGTACTAGAGATCCACTGTTTTCACTTCTGATACCGATATCAAAGGTTTAGTAAAGTCAAACATGAAAAAACAACTTTCATTTGTTCAGTAAGAGCAATTAGGAGTAGAACATCCAAATGTAAAATAAATAAAACTGGTTGACTGCTTTGGTCAAACATGTAAAAAAATTTACTGCAGCAGAACTTTTTTCAAATGATTCAGAAAGGAATTTTAAATATGTAAAATAAATAATAAAGCATGACATCGCTCAGCACAAAGCATAGAGATAGACTGAGTTGATCTGTCCTTATAGATCAGGCACATCGTCACTGGTACCCTGTCTAGAATTGTTTTCAGAATCAGGGCCAATACTTAAGCCTGGTTTTTGTGATTTTACCGTGAGCTGGACGTGATGGGGTGGAATTCATCTGCACCCACATGTCTTAACAGCTCATGTTCTGAGCCGCTCTCACACTCCAGAGCCAAAGTATCAGTGATTTAATTAGGTTCAAGTTAGAGTGTTGTCCAGTGCTGCTGTTTAAGCTCGCTCTGCGTACATAAAGAGCAGCGAGCGCGCTCAGGCTGAAGCCACGCCGGCAATTAGCGCTGGGCTAGACTTAAACGGACAAATAAGCACCACCAGGCTGAAATGAAATCTGTTCAGATGATGAACTACTCAGAGCCGTAATCCTGACAGAAGATGGCCTGGCTAACATCACCACTTCAAAGGCGGAGAACCACACAGACACTGGAGCCCACTGGCTATTATCAAGCCTCCAGACACTGGATTGTCTCAGCCCAGCGCAGCCGAGCAGTTCTCGGGGTTCAGCTCTAGGTTAGTCCTTTGAGATTTGATTACCTTCATCCCCACTGGTTACTGGGGCCTGGCTGTGAAGCATATTAATGAGATTTCACCATCATTAGAGAGAAGCTAACGACATTAGCAGGCTGGCAGGCTGGACTGTGGCAAAAAGAGCAGGAGAAAATAAAGACGGCAGGGATGAGGGGGTGAGGGTCTTCCACTTTCCTGATCCCTCCTCAGTCGTAGTCCATTGTGTTCCCTAGGTTCCATTAGATTAACTGGACACACACACACACACACATTGTTCTCCAATGTGTTAAGCACATTGGAGAACATATAGAGATGCATTTGTGCCTCCATCCATATGCCAAGAAATCAGGCAGAAGAGACAACGATGCTACAGAAAGGCCGTCTGCGGAGAGTTCCAGAAAGGATGCAATTGGATGGCTAACGTAGAGACCACCATGCAAAACCATACAGGTCAGAATATCAGACATATCAGCCTGAGGAGAAGAAATGATTTCAAATGATTTGAAATCATTCAGTGTTTCTCATGAGAAACTACTGCGACCTGACAGGAAATAATAATAGTAGTGGGACATCATTAGAATGTTCAATTAATTGAAAACTATACATAGAGAAAATAAGCATCATTTTAAAAATTTTATTCATGGACTTTTTTTGAAAAAATACATCTTTACAAATGTGGACTCTGAATTCTGACATTAGCATTGGGGACGTCATGTTTAGCATGGAGATGCTATTTTAGGCTTGAATAGCTTCACATAGGCTACCTCTTTAGCACAACTTGGAACACAGCAATAATCTTCTCCAGCATCTAACCACATTGTTTTCTTGAAACAAAAAT
The DNA here is from genome assembly GCF_904066995.2 of Poecilia reticulata. Taxonomy (NCBI): domain Eukaryota; kingdom Metazoa; phylum Chordata; class Actinopteri; order Cyprinodontiformes; family Poeciliidae; genus Poecilia; species Poecilia reticulata. The sequence goes on along the minus strand of NC_088848.1, from coordinate 22,427,195 downwards.
GAGAATGAGCTAGCCACTGTTAGCGGGTGTCACCTGTATGTCAGCTTTACAAGAAATATGCAAGTACAAAAGTTCCATCTTGGGACTTTTGTATGAAAAAAAACAAAACAATGCAATTAATTTGCTCTAAAAAGAAATAATGTGTTAAAATCTATGTAGTTAATTTATCAACAGTAATGTGTTAAAGTTTCGGCCCCAATTATACAACATGCAATTAAGCATTTGATTTTTTTCTTTTTGTTTTTTTTTTTTTAGAAATAAAAATCTGAAAATGATGTCTCCATAGATGACTTTGGACTTTATATAAAGCACAGCCCATCTCTAGAAAGAAACATGGTAGTGGCAGCATCATCCTGTAGGGGTGCTTTTGATAAGCAGTGATGGGGAAACTGGTGTAAGTTGGTGTGACAATGGATGGAGCTAAATCCATAAATCACATAAAATCCCAATGAAACATTGACGTTTGGGGATGTAACATGCCAAAAAATAAAAATAGCTGTGAATGCACCAGTCCAGACTTTGTACAAATGTTTTCATGCAGGAAAATAGGAAGTGTGCCAGAATATGTGAAGCACACGTGGATGTGGCATGCTTTGTCAGCAATGTTGAATAACCTAAAGGGGAAATGGGACCATTTCCTCGCTTCCAGGGAAATCCTGCCATTCTCTAACAGAAAGTCACGGTGAAAAACCGGCTGGAGTTCGTTCGCTGCCCTCGCACTGATTACCGACACGACGTCCCGACACGAGGCGAGGCGGGGGCGGGCGTGAGGCGATCTCACTCACACTGACAGGTTGTGAGAGGGGCAGCACCACTGGGGTGTGTATTTGTCTTCAAACACAGAGTGTGAACACTTATTAGGCGAGATAGAAAGAGAAATCTGACGGCAGCGCAAGTGAACACACACGCACACACACACACACACACACACACACACACACACACACACACACACACACACACACACACACACACACACACACACACACACACACACACCAGAGAAAGAAGTGGAGGTTACCACAGACCAGGGGAGCAGACACTGAGCCTCTCGCCTACTCACTGAAACCAAATCCAGTCTACCAGCTCTCATCCAGGCCGGCCTGCAGCTCCACTATAAGCCTTCCAGTGACATCTTCTGCCACCTCCCACTGAGCATCTTGAGAACACAAAATCCTTAAATTATCTGGATCCTTGCTGATTCCTTCGGCAAAAGCAATTCCTTCATATTCGCAATGCATGCTTCCAATGCCAGCATGGGTGCAAAACAGAGATGAACGAATCAGTCAGTCGGTCACGGGGCTAAATGTGGAAACTTTCCCTCACTTAGATGTGGTTGTTGATCAGTAGGTCAAATACTGAATATTCCACGATTTTCCTGTTCATTAAATGTGTCAAAACTACTTGTTTTTGGTCTAAAATCATAATTTTTCTACCATCTTTATTTTACAGCCACTGTTTTGTTATTATTGAATTAAAAGTTTTAATAATGAGTTGATCACAGTCAAGAAAGCTCCATCCTACTGATGCTGATGGTTCTGATTCCTCCTTTAGAACTATAACATTGAAACATTTAGGAACAGATTGATGCCCTCTCATCAATCTGTAGTGAGAGGGCATCAATCTGTTGATGCCCTCTCACTACAAGCCTTCCTGTAGTGAGTGAGCATCAAGTCTTCATATTAGGAGCAGCGATGACGTCACGCTGCGTGTGGGAGGGAGGAAGTTGCAGCCAACAAGTGCCAAAGCATAAAACAGACTTACTTTGTTGCATTCTGTTCAGCCTTCCTGTTATCTCTCTCGCAGCCTGTAAGAACTGCACACACGTCTTAATATGTTGCAGAAAACACAGTTTCCTTTTAAATCACTTCTTACACCCCTGTGCTTCCTTTGAAGTTGCTCTGAACACCTTACTGGCACTGAAAGTAGCTAACTTTGACACAGAAGTCTGCTGTCGCCATCGCAACCTGATGAGGGATGATTTCTTTGCTTGGTCTGGGCAGTTGTCCAGGGAGACATTAGTAAGGGGCGGGGTGCCCAAGAGCTTGAGAATAAAATGTATCGTATCCGTGATACAAAGTTGGTTTTATTATGCGTGTGCAGTGGAGTACCTGAGTAACTGATAATTGCTTACTCAACCAAAAGCAGCAAATGAGACTCAAATTCATTCACTGATTTCTTAATGCATCCACAGATATAGTGCTTAGACAGAAAACCTGCATCAGCTGATGCAGTACTCGATTAATCATTAACCGGAGTATACAGGCTCAAAGAAAGACCAGTTGCTGAAAGAACAACATACTCAGAGCAGTAATTAAGCCAAACTCTGCAAAAATATGAATTTTCTGTAAATATGCTTTACCAAAAACTCATCAAGTTGCCTAGTTATAGCTTCACCTCGTTCAAATACTGTAAAAGAACATTTTTTTCTATTCAATTATTAGTCAGTTGATCCAAAAATAATCAACCTATCAGCCCTACACGGTATTGATGTGAAGTCAAGCATAAGTATTTTTAGCTTCAGATGCTTCCTTTGCTACAAATCATCAAGCATTCATTAAAAGAATGCTGTCATTGCATTTTGAGCCATAAAAACTTTTTCTTATTTAAAAACAGAATTAAATTAATTTGAGTGCATCTTTTAAAGAATATTTAATATTGTAGAAAAAAGGTTTGAATGTAATATCAGCAAAATTGTGCCAGTTTCATTCATCCGATTAATCATCTGAATAATCGATGGATTGATCAATAAATAAAATAGCTGCTAGTTGCAGCTACAGTTTGTAACTTACAGGAGACTGGAGCTGTCATGATATTGCAAGACAAAAAAAATCAAACTGTGGTATCACAGTTTACATAAAAGAATATTTCCACCGCTGTCGACGTGTCACGCTCCTTCAGCATGCTGCTCGTCGTCATCATCATCATCATGTCCTCCCGTCAGAGGCTCAGCTCGTATCGCCGTGGATTCGGCTGCCTGATAGCGCTCCATCTGAGCTGCTTCATGTTGATCCTACAGCCCAACAAGTCAGAGTCACAGGAGGGGCGAGAGAGAGATTTATGAAGAATCTCCAATGGCTGTGGAAAGAATTTAAACCTGGCATGTCTACACAGAACGTCTAAAATCAGGTTATGGCGAGCATTTTCCATATTTATACGACGTCGTTTCACCGAGAGGCAGGATACCAAGAAATGACATGGACCATGCTGACGTCTCGGTGAAATGACAGTCTGTTGTTTATCTTTCTTTTTTTTTCTTTTTGCAAACATTGTTGATATTCAAATTTCGCGAGCGGCGCTGAAATGTGAAGTGACAGCTGCGGCTACGGCCGTTGCGGCCTGCGTTTGAAGGCTCTGCTCGCCGCCGTATCTAAATCTTGATGGATGGTGCTCCAAATTGGTGCCAGATAACTAGCCCATCTAGAGTGCTACAGCAAGAAAAACACATATGTGAGTGATAAACGAGGGCCTGAGCAGAGGCCGAAGGGAAAGGCGGAGTCCTGCCTGTTCTGATGATCTCTCTCCCCCACACCAGGGAACGCTGGTGTTTGTGTTGGAGCAGACGCAGGGAAAAACCAGATTGTACTTAACATAAGAAATTTATGACATTTCTACATCAGAGCGATGCATTTTCTTTTTCTTTTTGAAAAGCAGCATATATGGATGTCATGCGGATTTTTAATTTTTTTTGTTAGCTGCTAGCGAGGCAAATGAAGGCGTCTGGATTTAGAGCGCGCTCAGTGACGGGCGCTCCGTGCGTCAGCATGGTCCTGGGGGGGGGATGTCTGGTTTTCATCAGCGCCGCCGTGTTCCCCGGGACAATCCCCAAGCCGCCAGGACTCCAACACATCACCACACCAGGTTTCACTATCATCAGCTCGACAGCAAATGGAGACGGAGTAGAGAACATGTGTGGACAAACTGGAGTCTGAGGGGGTGTGAGGAGGCCGGGGGTGGGCAGTTGGGGGGTGGGGGGGAAGTGATTGAGCAGATGGCAAAGGTGACCAGACTTTGAGCAAAGACTTCATGTTAACTATAGCGACTGCTGCCACATGCCGCCACTGTTGTAGGTGATTAGGAGCCTCCTGACAAACCAGAGGACAGCTGCAGAACACAGACCACAGCTAAAAACAGTATTCAACTCTTTCACCTGCTGTCACATCATAGCCGCATAATTACGCAGTGGAATGATTAATTATAATAGTTAGAAATAGTCGCATTTTAATTGAAATAACCGACAAAATAAGCCACATTTTCAATTCAAGAATCTCTCCCCCCCATCACTGTTTACCGATGTTACTTGTGCGAAACGTGCAAATACAAAGGTTCCTTTGAATGTAAACAGAAATGCAGTAAAAACATTTTAACGCGCAAAATTCTGTGTAATAAATTCATCAAAACTAAATATATATACATTAGGGCTGCACAATCTATTATGAAAATATCCATGTGCACATTATATCACAAAGGACTGCTTACAGTGCTATAACTGGTTGTATTCTGAGTGTTGTTAACTTTTGTGATATTTTCTTACAATAGTTGAACAGAGTCTGAAGGCAGCAGACACAAATGGACCTTAGAAAAAAAAAAGGCCAAAGGTCACAAAGTGATGCAAGCGGCGATGAGAAAGAGAGGAAAGCATTAAACAGGAATATACTGCAACTGATATTATCGCAAAATTTACTGATGTTATCGCCACCACAAGATGTTCTAACATCATTAGAATATTTATTTCACAAATGAAAACCTAAAAGGTTCCAGCATAGATATGCATCCAGCTCATTAAATCAAAACTTTCCAGGACCACCTTTCACTGCAAGTCTGACCTCATCAGATTTGTATTATTTTATTATTATCATTTCTTCTCAAAATATCTTCAAATCAGACTGGATGGAGGCGTCTGAAATTAAAATGGCTGTAAGAAGACAGAAAAGTATTTATCCTCCTCTAGGACTGAACTTCCTCATTCCTATTGAAGGAAAGCACAGCATGATGCTGCCATCGCCATGTTTCACCATATTTATAGTTGTGTTTAGGGTGATAATAGATAATTAAAAGTCTGTCACAATAAATTGTACTGGACGATAAATTGTCCTAAGAATAATTGCGATAACATTTTCAAGTAATATATTGATAATGGCACAATAACACAAGTTCACCCTCTTTAAGACTAAAACTATGATTTTGTAAATAACACTTAACACCACAACTGGAAGACATTTTAAATATCCAAAACAAAACACAACAAATAAAGAAATAAAAACTAAATAACTGAAACCATAAATAAAATGGATTATAAAGTCTAACTCAAACACCCCTTGACTTTTTGAAAGGAAATTTAGCTCATTTTAATTGGTTTCTTATTGCAACAGACTTAGTGAAGATAGAAAAAGAAAGATTAGGTTCATGTTATCTGTCCATAAAAACTAAGGCATGTTAAAAATTACAAAATGTGAAAAGTTCAATCATTTCAACATCCTGCGTTTGTTCTATTATTCATGAATCGATGGGGGAAAGAAAACAGCATCAAGAGGATCAAGAAAATATCCTCTTGGTGGGGGGAGAGGGAGAACCGGGTGACCTCCAACATCCACTCTCCCCCTGTAAAGTACCAGGGAGCAACTCTAACCCAGCAGCTGTCAATGCCTGCTGAGTGACAGTGGAGCTATGCAAGCTGGCACATGCCCCGGGGTGACCGGAGATATCTGGCATGAGTTGATGGTGAGGGACATGACGGTGGGCAAAAGAGGCCAAAAGTCAGCCCTCATCGGTCAAAGGGTGCCAGGATGAGTGCAGACAGAGCAGAGGGAGGGCACAGGGAGGGAAGGGTGTTTAAAAGGGCCTGTAACACTCTGTGAACCCACAACAAGCAGGACGAGAGTGTGTGAATCCAAACCTCAGGCTGGAGTTGATAAATTCTTCTAATGATTATGGAGGATTCACAACCGGGCGCGTCGTTTATCAGCGGTAATCAGTTGTTTACCGTCAGGGTGAGCAATCAGAGGTTGGGAAATGTTCAGGCAGGAGGGTCAGGATCACCGGCGAGCTTCAGATGCGAGAAAAACATTTCAAAATCAGAGATTAAGTAAGAAAGAAAAAAAAAGAGAGAAAGAAACCGAGAAGGTGCAACCAGAGTGCAATCTGCCTTTGCCAACTTTCTTAAAGGTAAATAAAATGCCCTTCCTGGAGAACCCTAACAGCTCGGATGTCTTTAAGGTCGTCTTTAGAGCATGACAACAGCACACACACATATTAAACAATCTCAAAATGTTTCAGTTTCAACAGCAAAAAAATGAAAAGAGAGAGAAAAAAACACCATCATGAAACATTAAGCTGCAACGTTTTACTGAGTTTCTCCCCGTCGGCTGTACGATTGCGCTAAAGTGGCCGACTGTTTGGTTCTCTCCTCTCAGATGATAAACAAACTTGTGCTCATGAATATCGGGAGTCCGTAGGACAAAAAGCAGTTGCTAAATCCGGACCCCAAAAACCAAAGTCCTTTTCACTCAAGTTGCTGCAGGCCTGAAACGGTGCCGAAATGTTCTGAAAGAGAAGCATCTAGGGAGAAAACTAAATGTCTGCATCATTCACTCCGCTCTGCCTGCTTCCAGTTTCCACATCCCAGCAAAAAAAAAAAAAAAAAAAAACAAGAACAGACGAGATGGGAGCAGATCTTCCGGAGAATTCCAGCAACTGATCAGGGATGAGAATGATTAGGAGCCACGAGAGCCAAGTGTGATTTTCTGCTTAAATGAATCATGCCTTTTAATTGTTTACATCATCAGTCAGACAGAAACATCCTTATCTGATATTCTCAAAGTGTGGTAAAGGCTGTAGCTTCCAGAGCGTGGTATACCTCTGGTACAAGATGCTATCATATTAAAATGAGTCAATGTTTCTAGTCAAAGGGAAGTCTGAGCGAAGAACAAGCTGTTAGCCTGAGTCCTGGCTATGCAGTGGGTGCTTTAAGCTCCACATCCTGAATCTATTTTTGATACTTTTATTTATAAGTCATTCTAAAGTTGCCCAGCTGAAAACACTTGGTTACTTGTGCATTTTAAATTGTGTATGTGGAGACATTCTGGGGACAAGGTAGAAGCAGATGAACAACATGCTAATGACACTAATGGGGATATCTACCACTAGTCAGCTGACTCAAGAATAGCTTCTGCACTTTTTCCTTGCTTACAGGAAAATACAAATTTGGTTGTTTGGGAATACAATACAATACAAAAGAGTGAAAAAAATCACAGCAAGCAACTGAGAAAAAGGTTACAGACCAATCTGTGGATATTTCCAGTCTTTGTGTGTGATGTAAAAGCTTCTTAGTCGTCTTAAGGGAACTATTTTTTTTTTGTCTAACCATAATCAGCCTAGGCTCATTTTCTTCTCATGGAAGTAAATGTCAACATAACCAGAAACATATAATTCAGTCTTATAGAGCAACAGGCCTCCAAAATATTCATCTGACAAAGTCATCAAAAAGAGGTGGGTGGTGGAGCAGAAAAGCCTGCTCGGAGCACAGTAAGTCATTCAAAAACATTATTGTTGCGAGATTTAAGACAGATGATTTCAATTAGCGGAGTGATTGTGAACACATTTCTGGCCTCTGCATTTAAAAACAATCGCTGGGGAAGAAAATCCTGGAAAATGCTACTCATACGCAAGCTAGTCTGCCAGCCCTGAAATTACACCTATACACATTAACAAGAGCCTATTCATCTTTATTGGGCTGAGTGCCACACACAGTGCCTCTCAGCGTTTGAAGGCCAAAGGACCATCATGAATGCTTATGCTCGAGTGTTTGCTCTTCACTCACTCTAACAGAGAGGTTATCTACCCATTGACACCCGCTAATCCAATCTGACTGGCAGTATTCAAGGCGCTCTGTACTTAAGCGCATATTCAACAGTTGAAGAAGCAGGATCATAAATATGGAGGGGGCAAAGGGCTATTTGCATGGGAGGGCTGAAGTGGATTTGCAATGGGGCAGCGGGAGGTGGATATTAAGAGGGGAAGAAAAAGCAGAAAACAAGGGAAAAGAGAAAAAGGCTCATGAAGACCTGGAGAGAAGAAGAAAAAAAAAGTATTGACCGAGAACGGCTTTGTCATGTTAAAACGCTCCTCTTAACGCATGTTCTCCTTTTTCTCCTCCTCCAATCTCCTCCCTCCTCTCCTCTGCGGATAACAATAGTCAATCGCGGGGGGAATAGATTACGAGGGTTTTGATCTCCTCGGCTTCAGAGCGGGAGCGTGACAGTGGAAGTGGGGGGGGGTTCGCTGGAGCGGCCTGTGCGTGACTCGGGCTGGCTGAGAAAGTGTGCTCAGCGATGCTAAGCAAATGACCTTGTCATCGGACCGTTTCTCTCAGTCACCGAAAAAAGGTTGGGTTTGGCCCTTTAGTCACTTGTCAACTCTCTAAAGCCTCGGCTGGTTGAGGTGCCTTCCAGAATCGCAGACAAGACAGAAAAACATAACAACACCGTTCATAAATTATCCCAAAGTGCCGATGTCGTTTTTTGGGTGTCTGATTGAGAACGCATTAGATAAACTGTATCCTGACACTAGTTTACAAGCTCCATGATCCAGGGTAGAACAGGGACTCCAACGTCCAACAAAATAAAAATATGTTCAAAAATACACACAAAAGCAAATTCTTCAGATATGAACTGAACATTTATACTGTATTTTCATCGGTATTACAATTACCGTACTATTGTTTGTGGACAGCTTCATCTGCTTCAAGACCAGGTTGTTGGGTTTGAAGAAGCTGCTGTAATGTCCCATCTTCTGACAGTCTGGTAGACTGGAGACCAAAATTGTGTCATTTGTTACATTTTTAGCTGCTGTGGTTTGCTTCCACACTTCTCTGTGTCAAATGAGCCAAACACCTTCAGTAACCTGTTCAGCCACTCTCCTGTGGCGGCACTGCACCAAAAACTGCTGAAGGAAATGACATGGAAACCCCTGAAGAAGACACTCAGCACTACTTCCTCCTTCACAAAATGTGAATATAAATAGTCATAGCTATGTGGGATTTCTCTTTTGTCTTTGGTAAAAAAAAAAAAAAAAACCTCTCTTTTTGGCGGTACACACGCGTTTGTTTTGGTTGGCATTTACCCAGAATGCCCGTGACGTTCACATGGTTCACATGTGACCACAACAGAAACCACAACAGAATTAGCTTCAACCAAATTGAGACCCAGGTTTTTAGGTGGACCAGAGTTCACTTTTTTGGTCCACCTCAGAATTTGATTACGCATTCACATCTCCACAAAAAAACTGGACTTTCTAGATAAATGAACTACAGTTCGATTAAAGCGCACACAACAGGGCTGGTGTGAAGACACCCCAAGTCTTTTACCAAACAATGCAGAGGTTTGTTCTTTGTTGTCTATAAAACAAACTGACACAAAGGTTAGTGCTACATACTGTCTCAAGTAAATGCACATCTCGCTCTGCAGAAGATCTTTGTACGAGGACATGGTTGCCGAGGTGCTTCTCTAATGGCAACTGCCTGATATTGATCTGATATTTCTGATCGGATACGTTTGTAATCCAGTTCCATAAACTAAACACGGTGCTGAGCCTTAAGGCAGGTGGATTGCCCTGCTGTTCAGTCTCAGTGTGGATCTACATCAGGCTGAGAGCTGAAAGCTGCAGTCTGGCTCACCTGACTGAGCGAAGCCAATATTATAAAGCCAATGAGCACAATGCCAGCTAGAAGCACCCGAGAGCCACTGGGCCAGCCTTTGCTCTCCTTACGCCGCCTAATGATGAGCCATGGCACGCTTTTTATTCAGACATCTGATGTGAGGAGTCGTGGGGGACTCCTTAGCAGGGGGATGTGGGCAGAGCGAGGGGTGAGAAGGTGGGCGGAGAGGAGCACAATCATTTGTCTTTGGTGTCGATTCTTACACTAAATAAACACAGGAACAAAACTGGAGGTGTTGGTCGATGGGGACTTTAATTTTGTTTTGTAATCAGGACAAATGGCTGATGAGAGCAGGCGGGGCCATCGGGGGTTAGGAAGGGGGAGTGGGATGGTACCAGGATTTAATGAAGGACATGTTTGGCTTCCTCGAGTATGAGCTCTGCTTTAACCCTCTCTGTGTGTGTGTGTGTGTGTGTGTGTGTGTGTGTGTGCTGTCTGTGCCTTTGCAGACACTAATTTCCTGCATAGATCCCTGACCTTTCACTATAGCCTGGGGGGAGCCATTTGATCATGACACACTGACACACACACACACACACACACACACACACAAAAAGAGACAAACTAGTCGATCTAAAGCCCAGAAAAATGAAGGAATTACGAGTTTGAACATGCTGTAATTGTTGCACAGTAGAGTGGAGTGATGGAGCGGTGTCGCTGTCATCTCTACCGCAGCATGAACGCCCAGACCATCCATTCCCACAGTCCAAGAACATGCATGTGAGGTCACCCGGTGAGAGGAAGCAGCATGCATGCTGTGGTTTGCTTCAGTTTTAGGACTGCGGTGCTGCAAGGTGTTCCCCTGTCTGTTATTAATAAAGGTTTCATTTAGCTCAATGGAGGTTTTTTTTGTTTGTTTTAAATTAGTTCCTTATTATTTTTCACTAAAGTGCTTCCGGAGGCATTGTTGAATTACTTCAAATGGTCCTGGAGTGCTTATCATGTGAAGAGAAAACAATGGCAGGGTTGTTATTTAAGAAAATATACAGAGTCCTGCAGGAGTATTTCTCACGTTTCGACAATTACGATGCATCCATCACCTTTTGATGTGACAGTAAGTAGTGCAAAGTGGAAAGAAATTATAATAATTTACAAAAACAATCTGAAAAGTGTGGCATCTACAACTCTACTACCTATGCACAGCCAGAGATTGGGTTTCTTCCAAACACTAAAAGACATTTTTATGTCTCAATTCATTTTTGGCCTGCACTTTGACTACGTCATTGTAACACATGGAAATGCTCTATGCTGTCCAGCTAAGTTTCAAGTCTTCCGCAGCCTATAACAGCTTCTTATCCATGCCTGACCTTTTTGCTCCATCCATGTTCCTGTCAATAGTCCACCCTGTAGCTGATAACCCCCACAGCATGATGCTGCCACTACTATGTTTCACAGTTTGGAGGTGTTCAGAATGAATGGTGAACATCAGCTTATGATTTTCAATAATGGCTCTCTTCCTGCCACCAGGTGCGAAGACTTCTGCAGTATACAGGATCTTCACTCTACATTAGGTCTCATAGTGACAGTTTTCCTTTGTAGCACCAAAGTGAAAACTAAAACATGGACACATTTAAACTTTTTCACACCATTTTAAGAGTGACAAAACCTCAGCGGTTTTTCTCTTGGCATGACTCGGAGAGTACAAGTCACCAGAGCCGAGTGTCCAGGTGAGCTTCCACCTCTCTTTGGCCTTCCAGTCCCTCTGGGGTCCATTTAATGCCAGGCCAGCTGACTGGCTGGCTGCTGACTCTGTTCAGCATGAGTCCTAGGCCTAATTAAGACCCTGTGGGTATGGGTTTTTCTTCTGCAGCCTAGTTCCACAGTGATAGGAAGGCACAGCGCTCACAGTTAGCTCTATCCATTAAGCTAAGTGAGAGTCGTCAATTATTAAACCCTTTCCCATGTATAATTCAAGTGTCAAGGTGCCACACACAAGTGTGCAGATAGTTCATTACCTTGAGTTCAAAGTTGAATTAAATATTACAAACTCTGTGCAAAGTGTAGCCAGGAGGACATTTAGAAAAGACACGACAATAAACTAAAGGTGTTTTCACACCTTGTAGTCCAGTAGACTACATTTGTTCCATTTTCGGCTGGTGCAATTTGCTTTCACAATGCAGGCGAACCAAACCCTTTGAACAACCTGTTCCTCCTCTTGCCTGTGGTGGCGCTACACCAAGAACCACTGAAGGACACAACGCTGAGCACTACTGCCTTCTTCACAAAATCAAAATAAAAATGGAATAGCAACAGATTTTAGTGGTTACAGGTTTTCTCTCGTCTTTGGTAAAAAACCCATGAGTCATTTCTCCAATTAGTTCTGGACTCCCGCGTTTGTTTTGTGTTTTGGTTATATTTACCCAGAAGACCCTGCAATATAGTCCATTTCCTGCTTTTGGAGTGGTCTCCGATCCGCTTGACATTCACGTGCATTCAAACTGCACGAGAGTTCACGTCAACTAAACTGAGGACCGATGGTTTGTAGGGGACCAGAGTTTGCTTATTTTTGATCTGCATCAGAGTTTGATTACGTAAATGAAGTTGGATTAAAGTGGACTCAACAGGGCTGGTGTGAATGCACACCAAGTCAATAATGAGTGGAGGGTGTGTGGTCCAAAAATTGGGACAAACAGGAATCAATCATAATAAAGATCAACGTAGCATCATGTCTAATAGCATGAATATTAAGACCGTTCCCCAACAGAGGCCAGGAACATAGACTGGCAATTAGATAAAATACAACAGGATATAATGAGGAAATGAAGTTAGTGTAAGTGGATTACTTCAGGAATGACTTAGTGTGCAAGTTGAAATGGATGTAGCATATTTAAACATATATAAATATTGAAAAGAGAGAAGGAAAAGGTTTGAATGCAAGGTGATTTGTAAATCACTCCAAATTAACAAGCTATGCTGAACAGGGCATGTGCAGAAAGACAGAGAAGAGAGGCTAGACTACCCTCCCAACACCCATCTCAGTGTAGGAGTGTGTCCTGGGGGAGCCAGCGATGTTAATACAGTTATTAAGCCTCTCCACTGAAGTCCGCTCCACCTCTTCAACCCTCAGCATCAAGGAATTCTCTCTGCCTGCCAGGCGGCGGGTGAGCTCGCATCTTCCACAATGAGATCAAACAGTCCCAAGTAGGCCAGCTCAGGGGAAGCCGCTGATGGAGCCAGGTGAGACCGGGGGAGCCGAGCCCGCAGAGAATCCCAGCAGGCTTTAACGGAAAGGGAGGCTTTAGGTTTCAACCCTGCAGTAGCTCCTCCTTCCCTTCCTCTCTCTTTAAAGTCAGCTGACCCAAGATTCCCATGCAGCTCCTCTCGCTGGTGGGGATTACAGACATGAAAGGCTTTAGCATGCGTATATGAGAGCGTGGATTCCTTTTCTCTCTCTCTCTTTTTTCTCTTCCCAGCTTCAGGATGCATACGGTTGCAGAGGCTCATTACGAGGTGAGCAGTGTGGGGAGAACAAACCAAGGTGGTAAAGGGCAGGGAAGAGTGCTCATTGCAGGCCAGGAAAGCCCTCTCTAGGGAAGTTCTAGCTGGTTGGTGCTGCAGGCAACCAGGGTTTGCAGGTGCATGCCTGTAATCACCGCGTCCCAGCCAAACCATAACTCACACAGGAAAGGAAAGGTTACTGCTGGAGCCGGTAGCCAGAACTAACATATCTGGAACGCTTTAATACTCTTTGCAAAAGCATGAAAGCTTGACATAAAGGAAGCTGAATTTAGCAAAGCTTAAGGACCATTCTGAGTCTTTTGTCTTCTGCTACTTCAACTAGGGACGCAAACAATCAACTTACAATTAATTGTCGATTAATGGTTTATTACAGTATTTTCCGCACTATAAGAGACACCTAAAAACCTTCAATTTCCTTAAAAGCCAACAGTGCGCCTTATAATCCGGTGCACCTTATATATATACCAATATTGAGCCACAACAGGTCTAGCAATTACGGTAAGCAGCCGCCGACTTCATTAGAAGAAGAAGCACGCGGTGCATGCTGGGATAGTTGTCAGAACGCTGGTTTGTAATCCATTAATAAAGTTTGACTGACCTATCTACCTACCGACCGTCTGGAATCAGGTCGTCTGCAGGCCATTTAGCACCACGCTCTCCACAAACATGCTGTGCGCGAACCGAGAAGGGTGACCATCGTCCGGCCTCGCCCCGGCCCAGTTGCGGAAGACTCTCCTCGCCGACCGAGTCGGACTGTTTTGTTGACATTCCCTTTAGTGCAGCTCCATCTAGTGGATGCATAACGTAACGCCAGCCTCTACTGTAGCGTTTATTCTATGCGCCTTATAATGCGGCATGCCTTATATATGAAAAAGGTTTTAAAATAGGCAATTCATTGAAGGTGCGCCTTATAATCCGGTGCGCTTTATAGTGCGCAAAATACGGTAGATTAAAATTAGTTCCAATTGACTAACAACATCTACTTAAACCTTTTCAGTGCTGGTCATTCTTAAGTGGAGCCAGTTGGCAGAGAAATAATCATGGTGGAGGTATCCCAGGACAGAAAAGAGGAACAGTCCAAAAGGAGTCAGACTTGCTGCTGGATGAAGGCCAAGTACCCATCAGCCGCACTAATCATATCAGCTGAGAGGTTCTCTCTGTCTCTGTTAGATCCCTTCTCCTAGCTCCTCCTTCTTTACCCCTCATATTTGCTCTCAGCGGCTTTTTTGCTCAAAAAGAGGAAAAAAGGCAAAATTCCAGAGGCCAAATATGACATCAAATCCCCTGAAAGGCTCCACAGAGATTACTGTTTGAAAATGCCAGCCCTCCAGAAGATTTTTCTCTCCCTCTCTTTTACCCCCTCTCCGCTTCTCTCCCCTAACTTCACTCTCATTTTCTTTCAGCTGAGAGGTGCTGACAGCCCAGACACAATAATCCAGCCCCGCTGTGGAAGCACCACAGTGGCACAGCGCTGCGCCGCAAAGGTTTTTCCCACGTATGGCGCGAGGGCAAAGCTGGGTGTCCCACCGCGGCGGAGTTGCTGAACATCACAAGCCAAGGAGATGGCTGAGGCGTGCTGCGCCGCTTGAAAGCTCTGCTTCAAATAGTTGTCATATTTTCCATTAGTCAGCTTTATGACTGAAGTAGAGACAGACGGGAGGGAAGAATGTTCAACAAAGAAAGTCAACGCTTTATATTTTATCCGCGACAAGCTGGTGTGAAGGTAGAGGACACAGAAGACACAACAGAATGAAGAAGGATGATTCACTGTGGCGTTCCCTGAAGGGACAAGCTGGAAGAGAAGATGATCAAATGTTGTATCCAATGTTGTATGATGATGACTGCCACTCCATAGTGCAGCCGAAAGACAAATAAATAAACTGCTCAGTTTAAAAAATAAAAATAAAGAAAGAAAGTTAATTTCAGGCTTGATATGATTGTTTAAACTAGAAGCTAAAGTTGATCAAAATCAATCCAAAATATGGAAAAAATTAGCTTAACACCAATTGGAAAATGCAAGGCAGTTGCTAACTTTAGTTTTAGCAACTAGCAGTTAGCTAGACGTATTATTCTCACAACTCTCATCTGCCAATCCGTCACAGTTTCAAACTAACAGTGATGGGGGTTTCTTGAATACTACTGTAACCAAGGGTTTACAGTCAGAATGTTGAGAAGGCTTTATTAGCTTACACTACTGGAGTGGGTAGGAACTACTTCCTTTCTTGCTCCAAAATAAGGGCCTCAAACAATTGGTGTCCAAATTCAGGGACCCATTTAACATAGGGAAGGTCCTTCATCAACTACACAAGCTGGAACTAGACAAGCTTTTCAAAATGTTTTATTGAATTCATTTATTAAATTAATTGATTCTTTTTTACAAAAGCCATACAACACAAATGTTATAAGCTTTTAATTTTTGTACCACAAGATACTAAAATACTTGTATTTACAACTCTAGTCTCCCGGTTTGTACGTCATTGTTGCAAGAACAAAAATCTTCCATTCTGCCCACAGTGCTAGATAGAAGGATACACCAGACCCGTCTCTCAAAAAGGAGGACGCATTTAGAGGAGCTTTTGAATTTGGACAGGCTTCGTCACATAGCTGTGATGTAATCGGGCCTTCGAAGGATGCAGCCCCTGAATTTGGACACACTGTGGGGCCCACAATGTCACGTTTATACTAGCATACACTCTTCACATTCACGACTCAATAATACTGACTAGTACATCACTTTAACAAGAAATATGGTATTCTAACATTGCCGGATCCTGTGTCATGAACTCCCACATCTTAGCTCTCAGCGCTGCATGCCTGCATATTTCTCAATCTCCGGGATGACAGGCCTTTTGAAAAAGAGTTAGAATAAGGAATAGACAGAGACGTTTCTGTGTCTTGTTTTACCCAAAGAGCGTGACATGTCATGTTGACGACTTTATCTTGGTTTCTTTTCCAGAGCACTGTCTCAGGGTATGAATGTCAGAGACTACTAGGTCATCAGTTGAACCCAACACCATGGCTCCTGGCAAACAAACATGCAGCTAAGTGGTTTTTTAGACAATGGGAGCTTCTAAAGTCCTTACGGGAACTGCTAACTGGTGAGATATAAGCTTCATTTACAAGGATCCGTGAAAGACACTGTGTCTATTTAAAACTACCGGCTGCTTGATATCAGAGTGCATCCATCTTAAAATACATTCATGAGGAAACAGGATCCAGTTGTTTCGGTATTTTCTCACCTCACTCTTGCTCTGATCAGAGCAGCTTGACTACAAGGCATCTCTCATTTGCCACAACGTGCAAACATCTCACAAACGCTGTTACAGGAAACAAGTGCTCTGTAACCGAAGTCTGTCAAACTCCTTCCAAAAAAATATATGGATAATCCCGTCCTATCCATCTCTACCAAACACTACGTTCTTCCTTCTCACCTCCGCAGAGGTGAGAAGGTAGTCCATTTCATGCTGGTCCCAGGTGGGTCTTTAAGAGTCAAATGTCAAAGGCTGCGCTGC
Organism: Poecilia reticulata; assembly: GCF_904066995.2. NCBI lineage: Eukaryota > Metazoa > Chordata > Actinopteri > Cyprinodontiformes > Poeciliidae > Poecilia > Poecilia reticulata. The sequence goes on along the minus strand of NC_088848.1, from coordinate 22,410,509 downwards.
ACCCAGACACTTAATGAATATGAAATGAGTTAGGGGGACTGTGGGAAACAGAGGAGAGCAGTGTGTGCAGACAGCCATGGCTCCTCCGTCACTGGGTGGGAGTAGACTGAGTCACTGAAGGATGGGCCCGGACAAGAGGAAGAAATGACACACACCACGGATATCCAATGTTACTCAAGACCGGGCAAGGGCCGTCTACTTATATCATGGTATATCATCTCCTTTAAGTGCCAGAAAAAGAGATGGAGTGATAAGAGATTTTTCTGCTGGTTAAAGCCTACATGATAGGTCATCAAAAACATGCCACGCCATCGTCGTCCAACTACATCCTGCCATCTTTCGTCCTCTGATATGTGATGAGAAAAAAAAACAAAAAGTGTTTCCATTCAAGTTTTGTAAAATAAACCGATGTCAATACGGCCAAACGCCCTCTTCATCCAAGGGTCAAAACTTATTGAAAAACAAGTGGTTTTTCAAAATAAAAGACAAGTACTTCTAACAACATCCCTGCAAAAACAATCGCATGTGAAAATATAATTTAAATATAGCTTTGCTGAATTGAAAAGCTTGGGCATTTCAATACAGGCGATGCTCAAACAAGGCCACTTGATGAGCTCTGGGTACAGGATATTTACAGACAAATATTTTTCATCTTAAATGCATAATGTCTGTATATATATATATATACTTTTTTGTGCTTAATTGTTGCTCTGATTGTGTTGTTCTCTCAGTAAATAGCATGTTTTAGAGTCTGTATACTCAAGTTAGCAATAATTTGATTACTAATTTAGTTTTGTAAACTGATTAAATGTGATTTTATTCATTTTTTCAGCCATAGTGTAATATAACAATAATATTATGCTATATTTTATTTAATCAATTTTAGGAATAATTGTTGCTTCCATATTTGAAATAAACAATTTGTTCATGTTATACAGTTTTGTTTGACATTTTAATAGTGTTGATAGAGTAATGCTCTAAATCTAAAAAAAGCCCACTCGAGACATTGTACAAAATAGTAATTTTCCTTACACATACACCCTGAGTGTGTGTGGTAACCATGAAAATATGGGAAGCAACAAAAAGCTTTGAAGCCGCAATGAGATCATCTGACGTTCTGAGACTCCCTTCTATCTTCGGAGACGGACTGCTAGCTTATTAAAAGCATGGCTCTAGCCAGGGGGTAGGGGGGCACTTTGTCTCCGAGTGCAGAGAACACACGGGGCCAAGTCTGAGCGATTCAGACGTCTTCTCGGCGCCCGTTTCATGCGTTGAACACAAACACGAACAGAGCATGCTCCCATCGCGCCTCCATTAACAGAATCGACAGACGCGGCAGCAACACGGCGCTATTTTTGCAGCCGCCGAACTGCCAGGCTCTAGTATTTTTAGCATCCTAACCTCTACCCTATTTTCTTGGCTGTCCCACTCTCAGAATGGGAGCGCATTCCACCACAATGTTGTGTGTGTGTGTGTGCGTGTGTGTGTATGTGTGTACTACTTGAGATGTGGACAGTTGTCATCCATGTGATGTTAACAGAGATCCCTAGAGGGAGAGGGGAAGTGTGAGATATAGTGAAGTGAGCTCTGGCCTGAGAGCTGCAAAGGGTGGTTCCCTGCAACCAATGAAACAACACACAAGGTAATCACTCTATATATAGCAGATGTGATGGCAGGTAAGGGGTGGGGGGATTCTTGTAAAATATGAGGGAAAATTAGGGCAGGCGAGCATTAAAGATTAATCATGACACCGAGCGCCCGTCTCTAGCCTGCCATGCAGACGATGCCACCGCAGAGGTGGAAACAGAGAGAGAGAGGAGGGGGAGATAAAGTGCGAGAGAGAAGAGAGACACTTTGAGAATGAAAATGCCCTGCAGATGAGTTCTGGGGTGATGAATGTCCGTAGTTCAATACCGCACATGAATTACAGCGTGGGCTGGGGGATAAAACATGGAGACCGGGGCTGGGGAGTGCACGTGTGTGTGTGTGTGTGTGTGTGTGTGTGCGTGCGCGCGTCAGTGAACTGTCCATGCAGAGCCCATTGCGAACAAGCCATCTGTAGAAATAAGTAAAGAAGTGATTACAACAGGCCCAGCTCAATTTCTGACAGTTGATGCTTGACTGCCCCTGTAGAGCTGAATTGATTTAAATGAAGAAGCTATGAATATTTTATAGGGATCCCCTTCTCTCTCTCTCTCTCTCCCCTCGTTCACCTGAACATTTTTTGATCTTCTTCTCATCCGTGTGTCTGTGGTTCAGCCTGTGTGTGTGTGTGTGTGTGTGTGTGTGTGTGTGTGTGTGTTTCCCTGTGACATCAGGGAGGATGTAATTATTGATAGCGAGATCATGGCCCTATTGTCACAATGTCTGCAATCAGTTGGGCTTCTTTAAGCCTCCATGAATCAATGACACTGCCTGGATCCGTTCCGTCTGCCCCTGCTTTGTTCATCAAAGTGAGCTTTGCAGAGTACACCAGGCCTTGTTTGGGGATTTAGTGACAAATCAAGCCCATGTACAGTAGAGCGCCGACTGATGCCTCCGGCTAATTCTCTCTCCAAAACAAGACGAGGCCCGTCGCTAAACCTGAGAGCCTGTTAGGGGGGAAGTGTCCAAGGAAAACCAAATGCAGCAACCGTGCAACGTACATAACATGGGATGCGCCAACACCCAGTGATTAGGAGTCCGCCGTGGGGTCGCTTGTGCAATTTCTGCTCGGGCCACACCCCTTTCAGTACACCTGAAAATTTCTGACAGCTTAAGGAGTCAAAAGAGATCCGTGCACCTCAGTTGCCCTGGGAAACCTTGCAACATGCTAAGTCTCCTGCTCTGAGGGCATCTCAATTCAGTAACGGGTAAATTGCATTAAAAAGGGCAGTGGCAGCTTTGCATGTTGGTAGCAAGGTGCTGTTTTTGGAGCGAGTGATGGCAGGTTGTGAAATGCCCCCCAGCCTTTCCCATGGAAGGCAGCAGGAGTGGACTTGAAGTCCTTTCACCTTTTTTTTTTCTTCATTTTTTCTGGCATTGACAACACACCTGGGTGACAGAACGCGTTATGAATGTAGACCTCAAGGTTAAAGCCGATGTGTTCCTTTGGACAAACTGATCCCCTCCACCATTTCCATACGCCAAACGTAATGTGTATGAGGGTTCTGCATCAATATCACCATTGGCTGAAAAGTTTCACCAACAAAGAAGAATGTCTGGTTTTCTCTCCCCCAACAGGAACGTCGTCTCAGTGTATTGCTGGGCTGAAGGAGAACACACTGAAGTATCAGACAATATGAGATATGATCAGACTATTGTCAACCTGAAGTTTAATGGAACCTTCGATTAGTAGTCAGGGGGGGGCGGGGGAGAACTTAGGGGAAATAAATGAATAGTCTCCAAACTATTTTCTGCCATATACAATGTTTTTATGACCAAAAGCACTTTGACCTGCCTGTTTCTGAAATGTGTCATACAAAGAAACTATGATTTGATTTGGATATAGCTTTAAATATTGGTTATCAGCCGTAACAGTGACAATAATTTCAGATTTCAATATTGGCCCAAAATGTTCACACGGTACACCCTGAAATTTATTTATTTTTTTTTTATTTGAAAGTTATTTTCTGCACTGATAGAAAATATGAGTGTAATGAAAAATTATACTGACAATTTTCCTTAGAATGTAAGGAAAAATTCTTATGTTAATAATTCACAGTAAAAGGTCATGGAGGTTATTTGATCAGAGGTCATAATTTAGAAGAAATATCTGGTCCAAACAAGTACCACAGCTATCATTACTCTACGTGCATTTACTCTGATATTTCAGAAAATATATAGTATCACATAAAATATATATATTTGGCATTTTAAGAACATTTATTGGCAAAATTCAAGAAAAAATACACTATACGGGGATAATTTAAATGACCTTTGGCAACATGTGGGCACAGACTGCAGGAGGCCTGGAGTCAGAACTATGTTATTAGAACTGTTAATGCTGTGCTGTGTGTTTTCTCACTTCTCAGCACATCCCTGCCAAATAAATACAACTGCATATAGAAGCTGAGCAAAGAAGTCATCTCTGTAGTTCTTTCCAAAACTGCCAGCTTGCAAAAAAAAACGACAACAAAAAAACAAAGTGCAAACCCATCAACAAGTGTTTTTAGAATTTTTTCATGCAGCCTGACAGCACAAACCGTTAGGGACACTTCAGCTGCGTCACATAACGCCGTACTGTCTGGGAAACCAGGAGAAAAGCTGCGGCTTCTCTCGGGAAATTTGCGTGGACTTTCTTCCAGGCAAATCACGCCAAACGGCCTCGCTCACGGACAGACTTCAAATGGATGGTGCCCTCCAGATCAGCACACCGACAAACAATAAAGCGCCATCTGTTTCTTCATGGGCCTCATCTCCTGCTAGGCAATAGGACTTCCGCACTTAAAATACCACATGAGTCAGATTAAGCTGCCAGTGCCCTTTTGCCTCTCAGACGCAGTGTTCACGTCCCCCCTCCCCGCCCGGCCCTCCTGCATCCGCTCTCCACAAGACAAACTAGCAGAGAGCTTGTCTCACTCCGCTTCATCTTCTCTCTATGGAAATCCCTGGCGATCGTTTTTCTTCATCCAGCGGACAGACTGAGAGGAGAAGAAAAAAAAAAGCCAACAAAAACCCAATGGACTGCTGAGCCCCTGATGCAATCCCCCCTTTTTGCTTCATCCCTTCCCTCATTTTTTTTAGAGTGTGACAGTCATGTGAACAAGGTCATGCACATTCTTTCATGCATGAGCCTCCAACTGTTGTTAGGCTTCTGACAAGCAGAGGGTGAAAAATCAAGTACATTTAATCTGCAAGGTCTGAGACTTTTCCTTTTCTTTTTTTTTTTTTTTTTAAAGAAAATGTATGCAAAAATCGGCGCACCCACAATAACCAGATTGCAGGAGTTAGCCAAACCGTGTGCTGACAGATAAAAAAAGTAACAGCTGGAAAGAAAGCATGTTTAAGGAACTAATGGCACTGAGAATGAAGCGTCCGCACCTTCCAGATTTACGGCCAGATACCTAATGGGTCCTGAAGGCCACGTTAGGCCTGGATAACCTCACTGAAGATGTGCATTCTTAGAGCCACAGAGCGCTGCTGTAAAAGTCCTAATGAATAGATAGATCCAACACTGAAAGGTTGAAAAGACAGACGACCATAAACGACAGTAACAGAAGGGGGTAAGGGGGGACCAAATGTCAACCGGTGAGAAAATATTATGAGAGCACTATCTGCTGTCTTTAGTCTTTAGAATAAATAAAATGGAAGCAAATCATGTTTTTAAAAGTGATGCATCAAGGAATTCATCCTTATATACCTTTTTTTTGTGCTAAATTCATCAATATATTTAGTCTCTAGGTGCAAAAGCCAAATAGCTTCCTTAGTTGTACTTTCACAAAAATCTGGCAAAGATTACAAATACATAGATGGAGATAATACTGTAAGTTTCCTTTACAAAATGAAGGAATTTCCTAATGAATAAGAAATTGGCAAGAAAACAAAAATACTGGTGCGTTTCTTGAAGTCATTCTAAGTTGAATAAAAACAAAGCAGCTAACATGTTCAAACCACCTGACTTGTATTTACTCACAAAAAATAAAAAAAGAAAAGAAGAAAGAAAGGATAAAAATAAGGAGCTAAGTAATGAAAGCTCAAATCTATAAGAAAATCAATCATTAGAAAATGAATATTGATGTTCTGTTTTTGGAAGAATAAACGGTGCTGGGATTTGAGTGAAAGATGTCTGCTGCGAGGAGGAGGCAGTGACAACATTAACAGCAAACAGCAGAAGGTGAATGTGGCTAAAGCAGTGCAGGGAAACAAATCCTGTCAAAAATAACTGGAGCCATCTTTGACTTGCTTCCTGGTCATTCAGCTACCTGAGTTTCTACCTGAAGAATGATGGAAGTAAAGTTAGGATACAGTGAAAAAGATACATTCTTGCCTCTACTGATCTGTGGAAATGTTTAGAAAACTCAATTTAAATGGATTAGATTTACATTATTGGACAAATGACCAAAAATCTCTGCATGTGGACAAGAGGTCAAAGCTCAAGCCTAAAGAAGAAAAAAAAAAAACTCCAAACATTCAATCTCCACTGAGCCTCGGATGTTCTCTTTTTTTCAAATTATGATTTTTTAAAATCTCTGATATAATAAAGTGAAAAACAATCCGACCTTCCGTCTGTGTGGTTTCCAGCCCAGCTATAGGTGTCTGAGCCGTGATGACACTAACAGATGATGTTGGTGTCCCTCCCCACCTCTGTCCTCTAGATGTGCATTAGATCCTTTATTGCACCGGCGTAGTAAAGGCAAAGAGCCGCTACGCTAGCCCCCCTCGCTATCCCTCATTTGAGCAAAACAATGAGGAATTGAGGGATCAGAGGTCTCTTCCAGGGCCAAAAACCCCCATCGTCTCCCCTCAGACGAGCTCACATGGTTTGAATCAATGCCGCCGCTAGAGCCGTTTAGTGGATCGGCTCAATAAATACTATCTGGGCTCGCGTCGGATATGTGCTTTGATAGTGATTTGTCTCCTCCGGTCAGGAGGGGATGGGGGGCTGGAGGAGGAGGGGGAGGGGGGTACTCTAATCTCATCTGACTTGGAAAAACAAGCAGTGACAGAAGACGATGGAGACGGACTCCAACGCAAACAACAACAACAAAAAGACGTGTTTTGGGTGCTTTCAGTTCTTGCTGCCAAACATCAGAAATTCCTGTCTACATATCCTCTTTGTCACATGGTCCTATAGTCTGGAGATGGGGAGGAAATTGGCCCTTAAGAGCCTGTGGAGATTCCTGTCTTTTTTTTTACGCTCCTACAACAGTGAAAGACAACAGAACTCTCCTCCGTTAAGCTCTGTGTGGTGCAGCTGCTTTGAAGTAAATAATGGGACGGGCTGCTGCTAGTTTTATTGCAACGGAGAGACTATCAGCCAGGCAGATGCGTGCTTCTTGCTGGTTATTGCGTGACTAACAAAAAAGAAAAAGAAAGAGAAAAAAAACGACGCGTAATGCATGCCAAAAGAAAAATCACTGATCTGAGTCAATGAAATATTAAAATCCTATTTATAGATATGACAGAAGGCCTGGAATCCTCAAATCTGGGAGAGTATAATAAATACATGCATCAGGATTACTATTATTATTATTATATTATTATTATTAAAATGTAAAAATGTGTTTTTTCCCACCTAGCTGGAATATTTTGAGTTGAGAATTAACGTGATAAAATGAACGAGGGCCAAAAGGAAACAGAAAGGGGCCAACAATCACAGATTAAAATTGTCCAGGTGTGGAAACCATCAAAGTGTATTTAAAGAATAAATGAGGGAATATGACATGAGTCACCTGCTTTTTTTTTACTGGTTTCACAACTTGTATTAAATTCATCTGTCCAGTAATCAAGAGGAAAAGTTTCAAGGCTTCTTATAGCCTGGCTGATTAGCAGTGCGCAGCAATAGATGGGGGAGGGGCAGAGCAGTGTTTCCCTATGATAAAATGCCAGATTCCCATCTCATTCCCTGGATTCACAGTAAAACTTTTAGAAAGATGCGATGGAAAATGTCAGTGATTTTTAAACCTGCAACTTTTTAAGAGCCCACTAATTCCAACTCACTCCTATCAGCAAGAAACAGCTTATTTAGAATAAGTTGTTTTCTGACAGTAGGTTCAGTAAAGGATCAAATTATTTTATTTTATTAGATGATGCTCTTTGATCTTGAGAAACTATGTAAAATGAAGTTAAAGGCTGAAAAATAAATACAAAATAAATGCTTAAATATAATATTTACTAACAGAAAAGCAAAGAAATTATGCAATATTTATGCTCCACTTTACAGAGCTACTATATTAATACGGAAATATACAAAAGTTGAAAATTGATGTGCATGAAAAATCAAAAGAAAAACTGACTAGAAACTACCAACAGTGCAGTCCAGGTAGTGGCAGGCTGCTGCTGCTGCTGCTGCTGCTCAGGGTGCAGCTCTCCAGATTACTGGAGAACCACGGGGAGAACTCGGGCAGAAGAAGTTTGAGCTGATTAAGGCCTACATGGCCTGCAAAACACTGGCTGTATTTAGAGCATATTTCAGGAACGCAAAAGCCTGGGATAAAGTGGCTGGGGTCAGAGCGGCAGGAGCACGCTCCCTGAGGTTTCTCAGGATGAGGGAATAGAAAACTAAACACTCCAGCAGGCTGCCTGCCTTGTGAGGCAGCAAACACAGAAAGAAACAGAAAAGTAGGTCAGATGGAGCCTATATATATACACACAAGAAAAGATGTGTCTTCTTTTAAACAGGCATGTGTGTATTTGTGGAACGTAACGAAACGAACATATTTGAATAAATAACTAAAATTCTCCAAACTTTTCCTAAAGAATGAGTTGAAGTTGCAGGGAATATAAAAAGAGGGGGTGGGGGGGTTGGGGGGGGGACACCTACAGTGATTGGAGCCGTTCCAGTGCTGGTTCCTGATGGACGTGCTGTAAGGATGGGGCGCCCCGGGCACCAGCCCCTTCTCAGGGATCAAGCATCCTCTGCTCTGGTTGTAATAATCCATCATTAAAAACGGGTTCGGGCTGGGATTCAGTCCCACAACGTCCACGCTCTCGTACATCATACGCGGCAGAGAGGCGGCGGCGGCGGCGGCGGCGGGGAGAGGCGCTGAAAACACGGAGCGGTGCTCAGAGGTAGATGGGCTCAGATGGAGGGAAGAGCGAGGGGGGAAACGGCATCAAGATCGAGGGAAAAGTGATAGATCCAAACACAGCGGGACGACCTGGACATCTGGCATCTTCCTGCAGGAACCGCAACAACAGCAGCAAAATAAAAAATATATTTAAAAAAAAGACATCAACCTCGTTTGAGGAGATTTTAAAAAGCAGTCCGCATTGTGTCCGACGGAGCAGCACCAAGAAAAAGGAAGAAAGAAAGAAAGAAAAAAAAAAGCACAGAGAATACACCAAGCCGAACCGAGGGAAGTTCAGCAGAAATGGATCTGTCCTGTCCGGTCCGGTCCGGTCCGCTCAGGTCGGCCTCGATCGGAGTCGGAGCAACATTTAAACAAGGCTCCGTCAGCGCTGCGAACCCCAATTAAATCCCAGACAGCAGAGCAGGAATAAATCCGATCCGGGACAGAGGCGTTAAGATTCCGCGGAGTTGCAGTCCGTCCTCCGGGCTGGGTTCCGCTCGGTTGTCCCGTTAGCGCCCGATCCGCCGCGGCTGGACTCCTTGTCAGCTTCCCCCTCCACCACCAGCCACCGCCGTCCCCTCCTCTCCTGTGCAGCAACCCGGCGGCTTCCTTTCGCTCTCACTCAGACTCCCGGCTGCACCGCCTGCTTCGTGTTTGTAGAGAGAGAAATTGTTCCCACAGCAAGGAGAGCGGCGATCATATTGTGCAGAAATGTGACAAGGCGCAGCAGCTGAGCTGAGGGGATCTGGCTCCACCTCCAGCGGGCTCCGGGCTTTTTCACTCCCCCCACCACCTCCTCCGTGTCTTTCATGCAGCCGCTCCGCCCATATTTAACCCTTTCAGGGACGTGACAATGGATGTCCCTTTCTGCAGCGCAGGGCCTGAATGAAGTAGAGCGGGGCCCTCCCTCTCACCCAGCAGCGGGGGCTTTAAATAGGAACGGCTTTCATGACATGATTGAGTTATATAAGCGCAGTAATTAGTCTTTCATATCTTTCCACGAGAGTTTATGGGTATAATGAAAGCTGCAGCAGAATGCATCTCTCTGATGTGCCTCCCCCCCTCCCCATGGAAGTTCATCACTCCTTACCATCTTCAATCAGTCCCTCGAATTCTGTTTTTTTTTCTCCTTCCAACCCCAACACTCTTGTCTCCCTAATTTGCCTAATGCTATGCTGCTGAACTTTAGCTGAACCCAGGGAAGAAGGCGAGCCTCACCTTCCTGTGACCCGCTGGTTTGACTTGGGATTCGCCTCTCTGGCTCGCTCCCCGTCTCACATTATTCAAGGTTTCCCACCTTGTTGTACACCCCGAGTAACGGCGCCGCGCTCATTCCTCGAGCGCTGGCCCCGCAGACGGAGGCGCCGCGGTTCACACAAAACGAAAGTGGCAAAGTCACCCGGTGGCAGAGAGGCAGGCGAGTTTCTCACAGCCTGCTTACAGTTGGAAGAAAGTCCAGGAAGTTGTTTAAGGGTTGTTTTTTTTTGTTGTCGTTCTTCGCATCTTTACTGTGCAGCATTCCATGCATCGCTGCAGAGACTCGGCGTGCTAGCATGCAGCAGTGTCGTGCTTGCCACTGGATTCTGTGCCAAAACTAGAACTAGAACAACGCAGCTGGAAAGCATAACAAACGACATCGGTGGAAGAGAAGAAGTATCAGAGATGATCCTGACACCAAGAAGGAATGTCTCTAACTTTTACACACTCAAAATCAGAGCTTCTTAGGATTTCTCTAGAATCTAGTGGGGGAGGGGAGAGAATAAATTATGTACTTCAGTTTATGAAGAGAAATCTAATTGAAAATCAACCAGAAAATTCTGATTTGTGCATCTCTACTGGCAAAAAAAAAAAACTTTTGACATTTTTAATTACTTAGGGTATGTTTCTCAGATACACTATGTTGGGGCGCAGTTACAACTAATCACAGCTTTTGACTGATGCCATTGTTACTTCATATGCATATGTTGTTTGTTGCTGTGGTTCCTCTGTTTAGTTTTCCCTTTCTGCAAGTGTAGAAGCAGACTTCTAGGGTGTTGACTTGTGTCCTCTTTATGCTTCCTTCTGTCTTCTACCCTTATCTCCCTTTTTCCCTTTAGACCTTTGTCCCACTATTCTATCTTTCTCTGCATCCATTACATTTGAAATAAACCCAAAGCAACCAGACAAGACACATTAAAAAAAAGTCTGGAGGATGGGTAGCTGCATCAGATGACTGTAGGCGGACGCGGCCTGGACTGTCTGACATGATGTCCCACGTTGAGGCATCTCAGCACGGATGAAGGCTTTTCAGAATAGCTTGGCTGAACAAACTGCAACAGAGTGACCTTTTCAAATGTCCGCTTCATTATGGGTTCGGACACAAAGTCGACAGACTTGTGTTGTAAATGAAGCCGCTGACAGAACAGCCCTCCTCCTCCGGTGATCCTACACCTGAGCCACAGGCCACAGCTGGGTCTGCCCAAGCCAGCTTTTGAAAAGGATTATCAGAATGGAGACTAGCAGGAGGGAGGAGCGGGTGGGTGAGTGGAGGGGGTTCCCTGCTCCGCCCCCAGCTGACTGTGACACTTATTTAATGCAGATCCCGCTGTGTTTACCCTGCCTGATAAGAGGCGATGTGCAGACCCGGGCCACGGCGACCCCTCGCCTGCATTGATAGCCACGCATTCCTTGACAGGATTAGCCAGATGAGTAATGGCTGTCAGAAAATGCTAATTTTCCAGGCTGTTTTCTTCTCCGAAGGGGATGGCATTCATCCTGGAGTGATACTCTGTGATTGCAGAGGACAAGCTGACAGATAACAGGCTGTTGATCATTACTTAATTAGGGAGGGAGGTCTTTTCCCTCCAACCTTTAACAGACATCTCAGAGAGAGAGAGAGAGAGATTTACAGCATTCTCCACTATTATTGGCAGGCCTTGTACAATGTCCATGAAAGCCTTAAGATGAATCGCTCTTATGAATATGGCACACTTTGCTGCAGTGAGCTTTTCTTTACCATCCTCCTCAGTTTGTAAAACTGAGCCCTCATCCACTCTATGCTTGTTTAGCTTTTTCATTCTTGCTCTGACTGTAAAAAAATGAACATTTTAGGCAAGAAGTGATCTGACTATTGAAGATCAACTCACAGGTGGTTGGTTGGATCTAGTGTTGGGCCATCTGTACCATTTTGAAGAATGTTTGAGACAAAATAGGAATCTACCATGTTTATACCCCAGCAGAACCAAATGGATTGCTAATCTTTTTTGGAGCGTTGGGAATCACTTGTTCCAATAACTGTGGAACAAGTGATTTCTATAAAAATCTAATTGAAATCTGCACTTTTTTTCAGTGCAAAATAAATTATTTTAGGTGGATGTGGGTGGCTTGATCCAAAGTATCAATAATATCAACAAGTTTGTATCAGTTTCAAATCGATACTAGTTTGGTGAAATTAGTATCACACTTTAGTTTCAGATTTGGACTTGAAATTTTATTTTATTTTTGCATCATAGTTTCTCAACTCTACCTCGAAAAAGATGTTGTTTTGCCCTCAAATTAAGTTTTTGCACTTTATTTATTTAGAAAAAAAATGCACACAAATTAGTTTTGTTTTTTTATTTTTTCTATTTATTGTGTTAACTTCTTAACTCTTAACCTCTCAACACCAGTTAATGGACTGTTAAGGTTATATATTCACTATATATTCCTAAAGTATTTTGTAGACACTTCTAAATTTTGTCCAAATTCTACCCTAGGCTTAAACAAAATAACTGAAAGGAAAGCCACAAAAACACCTGAATGTCAGAAGTTTGATGTTACATTAAACCTAAAAAATAAAAATTGTCAGTATTGGTATCAATATGATACTGTCCCTATATTTACTTAGTATCAGATCCATATCAATATATGAAATATCACACACTTCTTATTTTAGAACACTTTATTCATATTTACTAGGAGTAAGTTAGAGAGGGTGCAGAAAAAGTTGAATGCTTTAAATGAACAACAATTTCAATCCATGTTCAGAATATTAGTAGTAAATTCCCAGAACTTGTGAGCAGCATATCATAAACTCCATCTTTAAGGCTATGATCGCTTTAGGTTTTTGTCTGTTGTATGTCACTGTACTCTCATGCCAGTTTCAGAAAAGCTCCTTTCAAACAACACTGTAAAGCAGAATTAACACACGTTTTTGCCCTTTTCTGCCCATTCTGTGAAAGGACCAACACGGTGTGGAAGGGGGAAGACAAAGTCAACCTGCGTCTCTTACACTCCTGTTTGAATCGAGCACAGTAGCTTAGAAAGGCAATGAACTGCACGGCCACAACTTAGGATTTCTAACAGCGCTGTTATCAAGTATTTATGCATGTGCCAAGCAACATGTTTGACAACTGGTGCCACAAAACCAAAGGACGTAAGAGATGTGAGTGGTCTCTCCTCCATTTTCATGACTGTGTTAAGACTTGGGAGAAAAGAGAAGAGAGACCACAAGAGGTTCAGAGCACATTAACACACCAGTCCAGGTGGCTGCCCTTGTTCCAGCATCAACATGCAGCACACTCCTGAGTACATGGAAAAGTACTTTACCAGAGGAAAGACTGAGAGAATGAGATAGTGCCTTGATGATGTCGCAGAGAGCCGAGTCACAGACAAGGGAGCATCGGCTGCATAAAAATCGAGTCAAACTGATATTAAGGCGTGATCTGTGTGGCATCAGGATGTAAATGCACAGTTACGTAACGAGAAATGGCTTGAGGAATGCCAGAAGCGGCAAACGCAGCGTCCTTGGTTTGGAGCAAAGCTGTAAATGAGTTTTAGGCAAAGAATGGTGAGGGGAGAGAGAGGGAGCGGGATTTCAGAGGGGAATTCAAAGAGTTTTATAGGCATGGGCGGGAGAGGAGATTGCTGGCTGGACCTTGAGGGTGTCAAACTATTTTTACTGCCCCCACTCTCGTTCTCGCTTGCTCCAATCAGGGGTGCTAGGAAGCAGTAAAAAGCACTTCCCCCACCCCGCCATTCCTTCCCAAGGAGATGAGCCGACAGGTTAGAACAAACAATAGGTTGTTTTGTCATTTGGATTATTGTGCATGATAAAAGGAGGAGGGAAAGCACCTTCTCTGGGAACGGACGCAGAGCTGTAAACAATCTGAGCGGACCTTGGTCAAGCTAATCAGTGAGAATTTGACTTGAATGCTCAGCAGAATCTGGAGATAATCCACCAACATCTGCAATCAACTATGTCTTGACCCTCATGTTGCTGCACTCCAGAGATGTCTTTTTATTTTGTGTTTTTTTATCCAAAGCCATGAGTGCTCCCTGCACAGTGCACTCCTTATTGGAGTGGACATCCAAATCAAAACACAATCATATTGCCTTAAAGTCATGGAAAATTCTGCTGAGCTCTGGCTGCCCGAAGACCCCTTTACCGGGATATGTGAAAACAGAAAACAGATCAGACCTGCCGTATCACTAGGACAACACTCTGCTTGGGTAAAAGCCACCTCCTGACAAGATAAGGCCAGACATGTTAGAGTTAGAATAGCCAGGACCTAATTTTAGAGTTTCTGTCTGCCTTAGTGGCTACAACACAAACACAGGCACTGAATGCTCCTCCACTCCACTGCTACACCGCTACACCTCCCCCCGAGCACTCCTGCACATGTGCCAGCAGATGGCTAATGCCCAGACGATAAAAGAAGTTGGGACAAGCCTCAGCAAAGCTTTCCATCTTTCTTAAACCTTCCCAGTGACCTAATAAAGAAGCTCAACAGGGGAAAGAAAACAGAAGAGTCCTGATGGGAAGCACTGCAACGATCTGAAGTGTGCAGTTGGGCGGCTAGAGAACCTAAGATAAGAGTTGTGTCGGTGCAAAGCTCTGAGAACGTCCAGGGCATTATCCTGCAATTGTGATGCTTAGCGCTGTAATCCTCTCCAACCCCCACCCCAGCCGCTAACTTAATAATGACATGATCAGGTCTAGACTGAGTGTCCAGGTCAGGTTGACTGTACTCCAACCCCAACACACACCAACACTTGGGTTTCAGGTCTACATGAAGATCCTCAACCTTTCTGTCCCCTCTCTTCCTCTTACAGCTTGTTTGCACAGCTGCTGGGATGCAGTCTGAACAGGCAGCTGTTCTCCACCACAGCAAGGAGAAACACACTCTGAGGGAAATGAGCCCTGTCTGCGAGAACAAGATGCAGTTATGCATCACTTTCACCTCGCTTCCATCAGTCCACCCAATGTGGTGCATGTGACGATCCGCACGAATGGATTCATGGAGCACGAGATGGAACAAACTTTTTGCAATATTTTTAGAATTTTTTTTTAAATTTATAAATCAAGTAAAGGTTTTATGAAATTATAAAGTGAATTTTAATCCCTTAACTTTCATGTGGACACTGGTGTTGTCATGGACCCATTCACTATATGTTCTGAGGTTGACAGTTAAGGGTTAAAACAATGTTTCTCAAATAGGTGCCACTGTGTGTGTGTACAAGTACTGCCTTTAGTTGTACTAGGAAAAACCTATGCTTGGCTCTGAGAATGAAATTACACTTAAGACTCCACTTTTTAGCAGATAAACGGTATAAATTGGTCCCTAAGGGTGCTATCTTTTGTTTCTTTGCAAATTGTTACATTCTTGTTTAAATCAGTTTAATTCTACAATATTTGGTCTAAAACCATCTTGGTGCTGCGTCTCTTTTGTTGGCTGGTGGATATTGCAGTCAAATTTTCCGATTGGTTGTAAAGTCACAGCTTGATTGATACCTACGTCACAGTCTCGTGTTCGGGTACAAACCCTCTCAGACACATGCCCCCAGAGCGATCTGTGCTTCACATGTCACCAAAGTTTCAAATAACAGAGAAAAGCAGCTAGATTTGTCGCTAGACGCTTTATTGAAAAAATGTTGTGAAAGGCTATGAAAAGTCACTAAATGTAATAATGAAGTTACTAAGTTGGCAGCAGTGACCACACCCCCATTTAACCTGCTCTCTTAGCTCCGCCCACTTCGGTAGAACTGTTCAATAATGGTCTGCGTCGGTGCTATGGTTTTAATCGAGTCTAGTTCAAGTTTAACTTCGAAAATGTACTCATAGAATCATTAAAGATCTAAAAATCATAAAGTGATTCACAATAAATCAATACAACAGCCCAATAGTCAACAATACATAAACAACAGCAGCTCGGTTTAGATGATTGTCAATGGTTTGTGACTTTCTGCTCTGATCCACAGACCAAACAGAAACCAAACAGTAACAGACACCCAGCGATCATTGTTACATTCAAACTCAATGTGATCACCAGGTCTGATTAGGAAACCCGTAAACACGAGTCTTTGTGAATTGTCATGGAAAAAGAAGGCAATTCAGGTATACTTAAAGCACTCACTTTGATATCTGGGGCTCCGACGGCTTACATTTATTTCACAAAAAGGAAGTCATGCCGACGGAAATCAGGGCTTTGCAAGACATCCGACGATAAATCTTGTGAAATTTCACCATTACACCCACTGTAGAGCCTCAAGTTAAAGTGTTCTGGAGATCTCAGATTGGTGCTTTGCTGTCCTCTCTCTGTCTGCCCTCTCTAAAAAGCTACTCTAAGTGGCTACATGCATCTTTGTGAAAGCCAACCCCCCTCCCAATCATTATCCCTTTAATGTTTTTCCAACGGCAGATTCCAGCATTTATGGTACAGGCCTATATCTGCCCATAAAGCCTTTTATTGTTTAGCTGAGCTCTATGGCGGCCGTAACCTGGTTTTCCCATTTTTTATGGGGACCTTCACTATATCACTGGGGGGAGGACAAAGCTGCACACCATCGGTGTTTACCAAAGTATGGCCCCACTCATAAATCCATCGTGGCCGGCGGCATTCTAGAAATACCTCGGCAGAGCAAGAGGAGACAGAAGAAGGAGGGGGGAGGAGTCTTAGCGTTACGCATACCTTGTAGTCATCCATGCTCTCCAGCCTTGAGTTAGAAAGCCCATATCCTCAATGATCATTAAGACTATGTCCCTTTGAATAGAGTCCATCACTCAGCAAATCAAGAGAAAATTGCAAAGGATGTTACCCTAGAGGAAGGATATCTTCATATAAGCCATCCAAGACTTGGAATGGCCCCCATTAGCTGGAGTACATACAGAAGGACAGCAGGTTCATTTCATGAAAAAAGAAGACAAAAGGGACCAGGAATAAAATGATTTGACAAGAAAAAGCTAAAAGAGACATTAGTATAGCAAGTAGCCACCAACAAAATTTCTTATTTTGGATGCACTTAGAGCACTAATAGAAACAAAAGCGTGATGAAGTAAATAATTATTGTAACAGGTTTATTTGAAAATGGTAATTTCTTAAACCATTTTGGTGTAAAATAGAACAGATCTGAAAACTACAATGTTTTAGGGACGTTATTGGCAATGTTCCACAGAAACAAAACCGAAGCTGATTTTATGAAAGAAATTGAGGTCTTGTACATGGCATCAGCCACATCATTTAAAAAAAATAATACACACACAGGATCAGTTTCAGAAAACTTGTCATTCACATCAACCCACACAAATATGCAGCTGAGTATTGTTTTAAACATGAAAAATCCATAGAGGGCAGTGTAGTGGAAAGCTAAAACCTACGTCAGCCAATCAGATTACTTCAAAAAAACAACTTCCTTTTAGGAATCAACAGGCTTCAAGAAGTTAATTTGTTTGGAAAGAAATATAGGCTGAAGGATGTCACAGGTTCGAGTCCTGGCCTGATGATCTTTGCCGCATGTCATCCTCCTATCTTGTTATCATTTTCTTGCCTGACCTCTCTTACATAAAGGCCACTTGAGCCAATACAACCGTAATTAAAAAGAGAAACAAAAAAAACAAGACGATGTCGGTTGGGAATTGTATTGAAGCAAGGATGTGAATAAATTGGCACATTTCTGGTCACACACAGTAATAAATCTCAATTTTCCCTTGTATACACTCAAAGATTTCCCAAACCTCAACTAAATTATTATTAATGATATAAAAAAAGACTTTTTGTGTGGATGAAAGGCCAGAACACACAAAAATATATCCGTTTCTCCAGATATCCTACTACATGGGTGTTTTAGGCCACAAAGTCAGCAGTGTTTTGTAGGGATGAGGGACACCTATCAGGGCTGCTTTGGTGTTTTTTCCAAACGTGTCACCCTGAGGTACACCAAGACAGAACAGACAATTTGACTTCAAATTGTTATCAGAAGCATCTATATTTCTGAACAGTTCGGATCCAGGCACCACTTATTGAAATGTCGGCGACCAACCTGTTGGCTCCAGTTGTTTAGCAGAAAATATGGGTGTAGTTTTGGTCAGTTAAACCAAAATTAAGAAATTAAACCCTGTTGTACTAGAGCAAAAAGATTGCATTTCAGGAAACAGAAATACAACAATGAAAAAGACAATCATTAACCGCCTAACTGACTCACTAGATGAATCAGAAATGGTTTGCAGAAGTTAATCTCCAGCAGTGCAGCACTGAAGCACACATTAAGTGCTAAAAAAAAATAAATTAATCTACACTTGAAGTGTGTCTCAGGCTTTCAATTCAGCCTCTTGGCTCAGTTCAGAGCACTTTCTGGCCTTCTGCAGAAGATTCGAGCATTCCCCGCTCAACTCCTCTCGCCGCTTTCAATCGCCTTATTATCTGAGGTGCTGCTGAGGGCCAATTGGCTCATTTCTATTGAGAAGTGTGATACTGGAGGGGATCTGAGAGGAAGTGAGGGGGGTTAGAGGTTCGCTTTAAGTGGATTGCCCTCAGTCTTGTTGTGCCCAACCCAAAGCATTATAACACTTCTGCGGATGACCTTCGCTTGAGTGGTGCCCCCAACGCCAGGCAGGGTGCGGTGATTGTCGTGCCTGGTACACAAAGACTGAGTGTGCCTGCCGCCCCCCCACCGAAACACACTCGTATTGAAAAACTGCAGGGTTATTGTTGTGTAGTGTCTGATTCTGGGATGTGTTTGTTTTTGTGGTGCTGGGTGGCGGCGCCTTTAATGCAGCTCTAATCCTACTCTGTCCTGTCATAAAAACCCCATCTTCTCTCTTCTGGGCATTTCGCTTGCTGCATACTGATGCATTCTGAGCGTACATGCTTTGCGCACGCTTTGGTGCACAACCCCTGAAGTATTGTGAAGTGTTTCAAAATGCTGGGCAGGTTCGTATGTTAATAAAACATGTGAAACCTCCTGCTTAGCCAGCAAGTCGGGAGCTGGGGACAACAAAGGCCCTCGGGAGAGCAACAGACTGCACTGCTTCGGAGCATGACAAATGCCTCTGCCACAGTCACCTCTGTGGCCCCTGTTGCCCCGCTTTGTACGGGGAGGTGGGGAAGAAAAGCCGGGGGGAGGCACTGCATGGGGACCTGCCTCATTCAGACCTGGGGAAGCAAACAAGAGGAGGGAATGGTGCAAAGGAAGACTGAGAAATTGAGAGAGGAGAACAGAGAAGTGAGGGAGAAGGAGGAGGAGCTTTCAACATTTTATAAACAACAAGTTATGTGTTTGTGTGTGTGGGGGAGTCATGGAGAAGACTTATTTGGTTATTTTCCACCACACAACTTCTAAATAGGCCTTCAATATGCAAATATAGATTCATATGTAAGAAAGAAAAAAGTGAGTCAATAATACAAGCATAATAATACAAAAGTTCTAGATGTCTATTGGGCATGTCATGAACATTCGCTAAACAACTAAAAGGTTCCTTCATAACTTTCCTACTTTATTTGTGATATCTAAAAAAAAAACAGCACAATTTTTAAAATGACACAAAGCTTTCAAATGAAAACAAAACAAAAATCTACATCAGCATGTGTTTACAATTAGCCTCCTTTACTCTGATATCCCTAAACAAGTACAAATTCACACAACAAATTTGAAAATCACCCTCTTGAATTCACAATTCTGAATTACTTTGTTGGTGTATCACATAAAATCCCAAGAAATAAATAAAATTTTGTGGTTGTAACCACAAACTTTAAGCTAAGAAAGGTAAGGATTGGGAATAAGTGGAATGTAATTTGTGCCTTAGTTGGCTAAGTCCGAACTGATGTGGCTGGCCACACACATGCTATAATACAGTAGTTCAGTATTTCACAAATGTTTTGTGGAACTCCAAAATATTTGGGGAAAATCTGATCTGCCTATTTGTGGATGTTTTCATCTATAATATTTGAAAGAATAGACAGCTTGAAAACCCCAAACACCTCAACGCAATGCAAGCTGACATGCTACTGGCTGGCGTTTGCAAAGAAGCCAATCCAAGAGCAGCATTCATGTTCTTTGGCACTGACTGGTTGTGCTGCCAACAGTGGAGATGAGGAAGAGAGTGGATATTAGCTTCTGCAGCAGAGCTAAGACGGTTTCCACTGTGTGCATTAATGCATATTAAGATATATTTGGTGTTTGAGCTGTTAAAACAGGCAGCTCTAAGCATTGTTTGAGGGAGTCTTTCAGCTATTCACAGGTAGTTGTGGTTCCTCATCCAGAGGATCCACTGACCAGGTTATTCTTACTAAGAACCAAACTCCTGAAGAACTCCAACGTCTGTCCAAACTGTAGTTTTATTCCTCCATAAACATTTATTTTAGCTACTTGAATCCCCACAGTACTACAGAGGTTTTTTTTTAAACAAGTATCATATTCACATTCCTTTGTTTAAGTTTTTATGACAAGCTTCCCTTGGAAGCTGTACTAGTCTACCCTGTCGTACCACGGCAGACATCCCTGTGTTGTGGTTGTTTAGATAGGGAAGGTTTAACTCATTGTAACCACAGGCAGCAGGAAATTAAAAAGCTGTGGGAGGATTTCGGAGATAGTCAAACTTTCTGCTCTCATGTCCTTTGTGTAGACATTCATCAACCTCACATGGCCTTTCATATGCTCAATAATGTTACATATATTGTAATCTGAATGCCATGACTTCTCCAATAAACAGATCTACACTGATGCATATTTGGTTAAAGATGTGTGAAAGCTGAACTCCACAAATTAACGTTTTTCTTCCCACTAACTGAGCTGAATGTAACTTTAACTACAACTACAGATACAGCCTTGTTTTAAAAAGCTCAAATAAAAACATTAAATATCTTTCTTTGCAGATGATACAAGCTTCAACATGTAGAACAATAAAGTTACGTTTTGGGCTGATAGCACCCATTTGCAGTCATTAGCGGCGTTTCCATTGCAAATGTGCGCAAATCTTTGTCTATGTTCCGCTAATGTTGAGAAAACACATCTTCATAATTGCAGTGTTTCCATTAAATAAGAAATTAAATTAAAATCACATATGAATAAGTTTGTTCATGTGATAAATCATTAAAAATCATGGCAGCAACTCAGAGGAGACGTCTTATTCAGTGGTTGGAGCAACAAGCCCCGCCTCATTGGGAGCGGCTACATGTGTGGCGTTTTAGAGAAATTCTAGTTGGCCATTTTATAGCAAATCCGTAGCTAGAAGCTACAGATTCAACACTTTGGAATTACACATAACTTTTTATGAACTGTGATCCTGTGGGAGCTCTGGTGGAGCCAGCTGCACATTATGAGAAAAAACAAAAACAAATCATCATCCTCCTACTACTTTGACATTTTCACCAGTCGCAACATCCAGCTGTTGAACATGTGACTAGTGTGATGCAAACAAAGTGTTTCCATTGCAGTTCTGCAAAATACATCTATTCCCATATTGGTGAAAAACCACCTCATCCTAGCACAAAAACGTTTTAGCGAAAAAGGTAAATTTTTTTGAAACTGGCGTGTTTCCAATAAGTGAATGTATTTTTGTACTTTCAATTTGTGCAATGTTACGGTCAACGGATTTGTAGCTATTGTGGCTACCAGGGCCATCTGTGTGGTGAAGCACTAAGACAGATTGTCTCACAAGAACGTAAATAGGCTGAGGGAGGGGGGGGGAGCACAGAGGAGCAAATCATTATCTGCTCACATGTTGCCATTCTCCGCTTGATACCAGGACAGGCTTGGGGGTTGCTACATGAAAAAAGGAATCCTGATAATATTTAACCAGTGGAGATCTATCATCAGTCTGGACCTTCTCCCCCCTGCATCATTAGTCCTCACCCCCAGTTTTAGGCTTATTGTCATTCAGACTGATGCTCCTTTTCAGCCTGTATTCAATATTTTTGGCCCATTGTTCCACATTGCATGCCCCCTCCGAGATACATTACTTTTCCCACTCGGCGGTGAAAGGAGAGCAACAACGGCCAGAAAAGGAACTTCATATGTTAAAATGTCAGGGCTAACAAAAACATCTAAAGTCTGGCTTTTTGCATGCATTCTCAAACACAAACTCCAGGCAGACCATCTCTTTCTCCCCCTTTCCTCGCAGACATGGTTTTTTTTTGTCTCAGTCCATCTCCTCACACATACACACACGCGCGCACACACATCCACATCCATGTAAGCAATGACCCTGTGGGCTTTAGTGGGCTCTTTGAATGAAAAAGAGAAGTCATTTATCCGACTCATCTTTGCTGCACCTTGCAGCACCTTTTAAAAACACTTTTTATTCCTCGCTAAGGCTAAAGCTGCAGCTCACTGACAGCATGATGGAGAGCCTCATTCTGACTCCCTTTCTTCCTTTGTCTCCTCCTCTCACACACTCTCTCTCTCTTTTTCTTTCTCTCTCTACTGTCTCTAGAGCTTTTTCTCTTTCCATTGGAGCTGCCAAAAGGCTCCTGGAAAAACGTCAAGCTAAGCTTCAGTGGTGTGTAAGAAAGTTGTGTGTTTGTGCAGATTTATGGATATGGCTCATTGAAAATTAACAAAAATGATCTTTCGAGTCAACATTCAGTCTTTTCTTAACTTTTAATCACAGAGAAATGCCATTCCATTTTGAAGGAGGCTCAGTTTAATTTCTGTCTATGAACAAAATCAAATGAAGACGCAAGTTACTCGTCAAAAAAGTTCATTATTTGCTGCCGTAGTGAAATCTGACAATGAAATATTTGAAGAAAAAGATGGAGTAGATTTATTCAGAGGAGGAAAAAAAAGTTGATTTGGAGAGGGGTGAACCATTTGTGTTAATCTAGTAACATTTTATATCATTATGCTGTTGAAAATCCCAGTGACAACTCATTAGCGCTCTGGCAGAGTCCAACAGGAATCACTCAAAATATCCTGGAAATATTAGAAATATTTTTATTAATAACAGTTTTCAGGTTATGTCTATATATTTATCAGGCAAACCTGTTTAAAGAATTTTCAAAACAGACCAGTGTATTTACATTTGTAATGGTAGGATTTTTCTGTTTTTCTAACAGGGAAAGTTTTTGGCAAACTAAAGATCATTGTGAGAAATACTTAGAGGGGCAGAAAAAAATCATTTCTATAGAAAATTGCAATGTTTAGTCAGGGAATTCTTAATAGATTCATAATGTTCAAAAATCAAATTAAATTTTGGTAAATTTATATTTTGAATAATTCTTAAAAAAAATTTTTATTTAACAATAAGCCCCCCACCCATCTACAACAACTCTGTCCAGGTCTGTATTCGATATTTGTGTGTGCGGTACATAAAGAAGAAATGGTGCATATTTCAGAAGGAAGCCCAGCCACGTGTCTGGCTGCTATAGCATGAGCAGAGGAGCGCTTGCTCTGGGGTCAGTGTGTTTGTACACTAGAGTAGTTTCTATGCACCCGGGCAGACGTTAACACCAACACCTCTAACCTGCTTGGCCAGCAGCCGGCCTCTCTCCCTCACCCCGCCTCAGTGCGCGGATCATCGCTGCCATCTTTCCTTCCCTCCTCCTGCTTTTTCTCCTCTGAGCAGAAAATCGCTTTGGATCATAAGCCGCCTCACGGCAAATTGAAAAATTTTGTTATTCTAACCTGTAGCACATACCTGCTAATGTTCGTCTGTGCTTAAACGTACTAGTGAAGTGGAGTTGCTTATGCTTTCTGAATGGGCCACATGTAATACTTAAGCGTTTTCTGCGTTAAAACCATTAAGAGCACTTTAGCAGAGGAAAAGCAGTTCTGAGCTCTGATGACCGGCTTTAATACGATAGATGCTGAATGTGCTGGTCCACCAAATAAAACAGCTGAAATGATCCACCGAAAGGGTGTGAGCTCATTCCACTTCACGCATTGTGTAACTGCCACACATGTTGACACCGATTTTGCAATAATACTTGTGTCAACTTTAACCCAACGGAGAGAGACGGCAGGGCAACGAACAGTAAAGTGGTGTTAATAAAACGCAGTGAGAACCGATGGTTTCTACACTTCCCCTTACTTGATGCAACTTCCCTATGTTGCAAAACCAGTGACAGTAATATGTTTGATATGTGCATACAGATTGGGGTTCGCGTGCTCGTGCAGTGACAGCGCCATGCGGATTGCGTGAGTGGCTCCATCGCCACTTAATACAGACGTCAGCAAAGGTCTTGATGATGACGCTAGCGAGTCCGGGACCGTCCGTCACTTCTGTGAATTTGTCCGATTTGATCATAAACACCCAAATTAAAAAGCACAAGTGCACCTACATCGACAGGGATGTTGTTGAAAAGTTTTATTTTTCCACCAGCACATCAATTCGAAGAAAAAATATTCAGTATTGAACTCAGAGTAATGGATTGAAAGTTTTTATTTCCAGTAGTTTTGAAGTTTTCATCAATAGCAAAAGGATTTTTATCACAGAAATGTTTCATCAGGGCTCACAGAATCACGGAGAAGTTTGCTGACTGGACAGCTTTCCATCGACATGCTCAGCAAGGAAGGACAGTCATAAAGGGTCGTTGCTATGAATATCATATTCACTGAATATCATATGTGAGCATATTAAGGTAGTGTTAAGTAGACGGAAAACTTGTGGCAGAAGCAGATGTGCAGGCTTCCTGAATACCTCAGCAGAGCGTCCATGTCACGCTGCATTAATGCAGCAATTCATGCAAAACCCCCAACCACATATTGAGAACATGGACTGTACAGTACATGGACATTCTGTACAGTAGCCTGACATTTATATCGGAATCACAAACAGAAAAAAGCAAAACGGATTTTAAAGAAATAGCAACTTTTGGGGGGGGAGGGGGGAGTATTTTAAAATAAATCTAAAAAATATATATTAGAAACAACAAAAACGGTGATTGCTCAGGGTTTGGATGGATTTGTGGTATTCAAGGAAACAAGAGGAAGTGCTTTTTAGTCTGCTTGTTCTCATCTCTACTTCCCTGAAACGTATATTTATATATTCAAATTTAGGGATGCACCAGCATAAATATTTGGCCCAATACCAAAATACTGCTGTTACGGCTGATTACCAATATTTACAGATATTGTATATATTTCCCTTTTGACATCATAAGACGACAACCCCACATTGCTTCTCCTTTTCACTTAAATGCCCCATATAATCCTTTGCTGCATCACTATGACTGTCACATGACCACAACAAACTCCAGAAACGCAACCAGCAAAAATGTATAAATCAATATTACATCTTACTTAGTCTTATTTATCAGATTGATACAATATGCTAAAAATGACTAATTTTGATCAATACCAATGCTAATACAGATTTATTGTTTATCACAAAAAAACATTTAAATGGTCTTATATGACATACAAAATTTCACAGAACCTGAATTTAGTTTTTTTTTTACCTGTAAGCAATAAACGTTTAAACTCCATCCTTCAGCACCTGTAACACATGCTGAAGCCGACAGTTTCCTCTATGTGGAAACCAAACCTTCAACCGAGAGCCGTTAAGGTTTATCCAACACTAGAGATGGCAGCGCAGAGGCAAAGACACTGGTTGTGAATAATTCATAAAGGACAGAAAGTGACAGTTAACGGGAGTGTGTCATAGGACACTAAAGCTCCATCCATCCATCCATCCATCCAGTCAAGCATCCTCATTCATCCCGTCTCACTCACCTCCTCACTGCACTCGGAGGGGTTCAGATAAAGGATAATGGATCTGCTGACATTCATCTGTCCTAAATAGAAATTCACATTAAATAACCTGTTAAGTATGAGCGAGCATGCAAACAGTCAAAAAATCCCAGTCACATGGGGAAACGATACAACACAATAAAAGACAGCAATGCCACCATCAATGTGCGTGAAGCTAATGCTTTTTGCTTTTTCAACTGTATTTCACAATAGATTTACATCAATATTCATCTGGAGTGACACATAAAGTGGTCAACTAACCAGCAAAAGCAGATAACTGGAAATAATTTGCATGTCGAGCAGCCACCGAACGCACATCCGCTCGTGTTGGAAAAAGGTGGGTGAACTGAAAAGCAACCAGTACCCGTCTGTCTGCTGCAGGCGAATGTTGGGGGCGTGTCTGGGAATTTCCATCTTTATGGTGGCAAAGCTTAAAAAAGTGTGCCACCACATTGTCAACACACCACCACATTGAAAAAAACACGGCAGTGTTAGCATCATGCTGTGGGATGAAATCAGGTTTAAAGCTTCACACAGGGGCGGATCTTCACCTTAGAGCAGGACAACAACCCAAAGCTTAGATTCAATGGAGCATCTATGGAGGAATCTGAAAATTGCTGTTTACAACAAGAAAGGATGTGCAAACAGATCTGGCTTTACCCCGAGATTCTTGCGGCTTTACATGCAGGTACCATAATGCAATTACTTCGGTGGTGCACAACAACACGAGTGCATGCCAACCATGTATCATTTTCCTCTCACTTCACAAGTCCTCACCACATGGTGTTGGTTTCTCACAGGAATTTCCAATAAAAGTCATTTTAGCTTGTGGTTTTTAATGTGACAAATTGTAAAGTGGCTCCAGAGGTGTGAATACTTTTGCAAGGCAATGTGGTTTCGTTTGATGGAAAAAATAAAAAATAAAAATCAGTGAGAATTAATGTGCAAAGCCACAGATCTGACAAGATGCAATAAATGTGGCGTTTAAACATAAGCCGATTGAGTGTTGAAATAATCAGCGAGAGCAGCGGCGGCGGCAGCTCGCATTCCTGCTTTCCATGTCCCGGCTGTTTCAGGCGCTTCTCCCAGCGTCGCAAATCCCACCATCAGCTGCATGCAGGTGCACGATCATTCCAGCAAAGAGATAACAAAGGGCCACGGCCACCTCTCTATCTCTCTACCCTCGTTTGTGTGCCAAAAACCCAGTCATCTGGCAAAAGAGCTGAGCAGTACACATCAACAAGGGTGTGTTCAGCGACCTACAGTAAAGCCACACAATATCGCTCACCCACGGGCAAAATCAGTGACATTAATGTTTAAAGGCCAGAGTTTCACTCACAAAAGAACAAAAAAAAAAGTATTTAGATTTTGTCATATTTTCTAAAATCGTTTATTTCTATTGGCTTGTAGATAGGTATAGAATAAGAGCATCTCCATGTGTTCCACTGGATACATTTAAGATCCAGAGCAGTACGGTGTGTTGTAGCTGTGAGTATTCACCCACACTGTTAACCAAGAGTGACACTACATGAAAACAAACACATCGACTGTCAAACTCATTCAGAATTTATATTGTAACACAATATGTACATATATAAACCAAATATGTTTTCACGTCCGATAGTCCGGGAGACTCGGTTCAATTGGGGACCAAAATTGCAACATTTGTTACATTTTTTGATGAACTGTGTTAAACGAACCAAACCCTATGACAAACCTGTTTACCTCCTGGCCTGTGGTGGCGCTGCACTAAGAACCACTGCAGGAAACGACACAAAAACCTGTAAACAAGATGCAAAAATGCTATTTTTGGTTCTAAAACCGTCAAAAAAACTATACTTCTAAATGACAGTAGCTGTAGAATCTAATTGTGACAACAATAAACATCTGCTTGTTTTAGATGCTAGATACTCAATCCAAATAACCTTCGCAACCCTAGCAACAGTACATTAATGTATTCTTTTCAAAGAGGCAATTTATATCTGCTTAAATGATCAGTATCAGCGGGAAATATGGAATCCAGAACTTCCCAGCCATCGGCAATGTATACTGATACTTGGTAGGATGGGATGCTTTCGTTCCAACTTACATCTGTTTTATTCAAACCAATATTGAACGATATTCATATAAGGATTAAAAAGGTACTTTTTAAATAGACGGTGCTTCTGTTTAGCTGCCTTCAAAGCCAATTGGCCAAGCTAACCAAGATATAAGCCCTGATTTTTTAAAAATGCATATAGATATGCATGTGGGTCTATATGCAGTTCTAAGAAATGGTAAAATAAAATAAAAAAGATACAAAGAGAAAGAACTCTATGGCTACCGCAGTCCTTAGCCATTCATCAGGATATTAGCTAATGTCCTTAAAGCAGTCATGAAAGGATTGGTTTGTTTTGTATTTTGGAATGTGAGCAGAAAAGTTTCAGTGAGGATTCAAAGGGAACATTGCTGGCATGGTAACCAATGCAATTATAAATGTACCTCACTCTGAAATAAATACAATTAGGCTGCAAAATTCTGTTTTGTGGAGGAGAGCACTTAATTCCAAGAACTGAACAATACACAAGATTTCAGGAATAATGACCCATAATGGCACCGCATGTCCGTGTACATAAAAGTGCAGCTCATCTTTTCTACTTCTCAGATACGTTTTAGAATTTCTACAATTATTAGAGCAGGTCCTTGAATTGTAAAATGGACAGGAGAAAAACTTTCCCCAATACAACAATTCTCTTTGCTTTCAAAACTCTTGGGCAACATAATTATTTTCTCAATTACATATAATAGAGAAATAAGTTCAATTGTGCTTTGTTCAACGAAAACAAAAATGTTCTCCAAACTTGAAATGCTTGAGACGGAAAACATAATTTTGTAGGTAATTTCTACATTTATTTATTTATTTATTTTGGCTGGAAAAAGGATAGCGCCTATGTGAAAACTGTTTCAAACTGAGGGTAGAAATTAGCTGCCATCTCGATTTGAGGATTTTTGTTGTTTTCCTTCAGTGTCTTTACCTAACCCCCTTATTTGTTTTCATTCTTTGGCTTAGTCAACTGAAGAAATCCACAACTCAGTGTAATCAACTTAACTTCTTTGCCTTCTGCCATGCCAAGCCGCCATGAGGTTTAGTGGTCACACGACTACTTCCTTGGCTTGATGGCAGCTTCGGCAGCCAGTGACGACGAAACGCCAGCTGCTTTTAGTGCTAGTACGCACTAGCTACAGTATTCCATAATGTACTTGTACAGAACTGCCTTATGGACAACATCTACTAGTCGTAGAAAAAAGTTTAAGTGTTGAGCAATCTGTTTACCTCCTCACCAGTGTGGATGCAGCAGCAAGAACAACTGCATAAAATTAAATAATTTTCTGAGGAAGACATGAACACAATTCCTTTATTGAAATGTAAACAAATGAACGGGCGTCAGATATTAGTGGTTGGAGGATTTATCTTTTGTCTTTGGCAAAAGAGTACAAGCTTTTTCTGTAGCTAGCCCTATCATTTGATTTGGCTGTATTTACCCAGAATGCCCTGCGCAGTAGTTCACTTTCTGCTTTTGGAGCGTTCTCCAGTCTGCTGGAATTCACACATGCATTCAAATCACACTAGAATTCACTTCAACCGAACTGAGACCTGGGTTTAGAGGCGGACCAGAGATGGTGTTTTGGATCAGAGTTGGGTTGTACATTCACGCCTCCCTAAACGAACCGGACTTTCTAGGCAAACAAACTGGAGTTGGATTTAAAGAAGAGTAAACAAGGCTGGCGTGAATGTGCCCTAAGCATGACAACAGAAACCCGTGGCGGGGACAAATACTTTTTCACAGTGGTGCATACTGACGCCCAGTTGAAGCCAAGTAGTGATCTGTGACAATTTCCTTCTTCCTCTTAGGCTGTTTTCTTTTTTTTATTACATTTTCTGTGGCATTAACTTCCTTTGTGATGGATTGCAGAACAGCTTGTACACAGGCTCGTGCTTCCAGCTGATCAATATTTCACATGCACCAGCTTCGCCACGTTATATAAATGCACAAGGATGACAACACCGGCCATTAACCGGCCTTCAGGATGGAGGGAAGGAATGCTGTGGGAAGAGGGAGGAGGTGTCAGTGAGGCTCCTGCACATATATTTTCCCTTTCCTCTCTTCATTTTCATTACCCCTCCTCTGTATATTCTCTATTTTCTGACCTTTGCTTTTTCCCCTTTAATCCTGCTGTCTGCCCCACTTTTCTGCTCTCTGAAGTTATGGTAGATATGCAGTTCCCCTTCTCTTCCTCATTGCCCCCTCTGCTCAGACCCATCCTGCCTGGTCCCTGTCTCTCTTTTGGGGGGTAGTTCAGTGCCAGTTTTATTTGTGTAATTTACATCTCCTTTGACAGCCTTCTATGCCCCCTCCACCTCCTCACTACAGCCCTTAGGTTTTACAGCCTCCAAACCTCGTAAAACAGCCTCTCTTTGTGATGAGAAAAGGAGTGAAGGGGAGCACGACTGGCTGAGCTGCAATCCAGAGAAAGCTGATTGTAAAGAAAAAAAAAAACTAAAACACATGGTCAGTTGGTATCTGTTAGCTTCCTGGCTTGCTATTTGTTACTGTGAGTTTTGGACACCCACTTCTACACTCGTAAGGGCCAACTTGGGGAGTGATTTTTAAGCTTTTAAAGTTGATTTTACTACTTAGGTATTTAGGTGATGGGTCGTTTTAAAGTTGGAATCAGGCTGTCAGTTGTGAAATATTTAAAATCAAGTAAATTATGTAAAAAAAAATTTAAAAAGGTAGAAATCATGTAAAAGCTCACCACTAGCTCTAAAACTTTGTGCGCATGAATATGTCTGCCACATCCATTCATCCATCCATTTTCTTTACACCCTTGTCCCTTAATAGGGTTGGGAGGGGTGCTGGTGCTTATCTCCAGCTAACGTTCCGGGTGAGAGGCAGGGTACACCGTGGACAGGTCGCCAGTCTGTCACATTGCTTGAGAAAAAAAAAAAATCATACACACAGAATTGGTTTCGGAAAAGCTTTCTTCCATGTGAATCCACACAAAACCATCCTGAGTGTTGTTTAAAAAATGGCAAACCCATAGGGGGCAGTGTAGCGCAAAGCTAAAACCTGTGTCAGCCAATCAGATCATTTCAAGACAACAACGGCTTCCTGTTGGGAATTAAACATGGCACCTGGAAGGTTCATTTGTGTGGACAGATAGGTTAAACTGCTTTTAAATAATGTATCAAAATATGAAGTCATTAAAACACAAGATGAGGTTGAAAGAAAGCATGTGGATAAATTGACATTATTTCTTGCAGACTAACCTAAATCTACGTTTTCCAATGTATGCAAATCTGCACTTTGGCTGTAGTTTTCATAATGGTATTAATTTGAGATTAAACAAAGAGGCTAAAATTTTTATGAGTTTGGCTCAATATCAAAAAATTAACTGAGTTAGGGAAACAATGAAAAAATACTCCTGTTACATAGAAACTGTATAATACCGGTATTATGTATTTAACAGGTGATGAGGCGAACTGAGCATGAACCAGATAACAAAAGATGTACTATAGTTCTGTTCTCTGAGCTGCACCTGGTTTATCATAAAGCCACTAAAGACCATAATTTTTTGATCTTGTCCAAACTCATCATATTTAACATTATATAAAAAATGAAACCAACGACACACAACATACCAGTCTGAGGAGGCATCAGCTGCTCGGGACAGGAAACTTTGCCTGTTGTTGTGGCTCATATGTGCAGTGCTGCACCCACTTTATGTATCCTGACAACAGTGTCAATGTCGTCTCTGTAAAATATCTCTAAAAATTCTTGTAGTGTTATGAATTACTGCTCCTATGCCTGACTTTTTAAAACCCTGGCATGCCTTGACACCAGCAACCAGCTGATGCTTACTACTGAACCAGGGCAATTTGAGGATTGGTTTCTTTACCCAAACGAGCTTTAGTACATCCACGGATTAGGCATTAATCCATTAGCCGTCATATGCTCACGGTATACTAAGTAAGTTGGTCTTCAGGGTCGGAGGTTAAGTGGTAGTGCCATTATTAGCTGGCATGGACTTCAAATACACCTGCAGAACTGCAAAAATCTGTCTAAATTCAGGTACTACTGACACACACTGGGTTAAGCTCCATTAAAGGCCAAAGAGCAGGTTCGACTGGCTGCATATTTATATTCCCATTAAATACTTTTAAACAATGTAGCTAAACCACTCTGCATCAGTTTATTTGTCTTGGTTGTTACAAATTTAAAAAATAAAAAATTAAGGTTAAATAAACATAAAAATGCCTAAATCTGATCATTTAACTAAACCTGTTCCAACAAAAAAAAATGTGATCTGTTCAGCAATCACATTTCCTTACAGCATATCATTAGTAATTTGGAGGATGTTTTTTGTTGCTTCGACAAAGAATAGTTGAAATCGATATTTTGGTTGTCACAGCAACACAAAAAGGCAGGTAAAAGCTGATGCATAACACCTGAGTGTAGCTTTCCATCTTCCGCTTCAAATTAAATCTAATTGGTGTCAAATGTTTGTGCAGCAAAAAATTCTAATTTAAAGATATTAATAAATGTTTCCAGGGGTCAAAGGTCAACCAGCCCCACCACATTTAGAAAATCAAACTATGGTGTCAGTCAACTGTGCCACATTTGTGCAGCAAAAATATTCATTTGTGCACTTATAATATTTAAGATAAAAAAAAAGTTTCCAGAAAACACCGGAGAACGATTTGCCCTCCCCACCCACACCAACAAAATCCATATCAATTAACTTTGTGCTGATAAAGTTGCCCGTAGCCGAGATGACTGACACAAAATTTATTTGATGTTGTAAATACGGGGGTACATTTGATGACATTTGACGACATTTAATGTCGTTTCAAAAATTAATATCTTTGAAACGACAGCAGCACAAACAAATATTTTTGCTGCGCAAACATTTGCCATCAATTTAGTTTTGTTTGAAGAAAGTGGAGGGGTCAGATTCACTTAGGTATGCATACTTTGTTAAAAAAAAGTCGCAGACAAAACAAGCGAAAGTTCCAACAAGCGAACTTAAAAATTAAATGGGAAGAGTGTAGGCAGCTATTTTAGAGAGAAACCTTCAAAAGACGGTCAATGCTCCTGCTCCGGAGAAGAATGCAAACCAGAGAAAAGAGGAGCATGGGAGACTGAGACAAAGAGGTAATGAGGGGAGGAGATCAGCGAGACTGCATCTCAATGAGAGAAAAACCACAGATGAGGGAAGGAGATTTCATGGAGGGGAAAGAAAAAAGAGGAGGCGACGACACACCTCTTTGAATAAAACAGTCAGAACACTTACTTAGAAGAATCAAAAAGGTGTTAAATGGGATAAACAAAGTCACAAATAAATAATCCCAATCTCCATTTGTTCGGGTGACTAACTTTCACTGGTGCTGTTTGAGAGAGTGAGGTAACAGCAGGAACCTCTGACTTAAACACAGCCAAACAAACCCTCCACCAAACAACAGCAGGATGTGGAGAACGTAGAAAGTTTAAGGATGGAGTCATGGGGAACAATGACCCCCAGTGGCTGCTGTTATGCTTCTAGAGAGTGCTGTGTGTGTGTGTGTGTGTGTAAGAAGAGTTGATAGGAACTAATTAGGAGAGTTTGGTCAGACAGCCTCTCAAAGTTCACAACAGCAGAATGGTAAACAAGCCCTCTTGAGCATCTTATTCAACAACATCACACACACACGGACAAACGCATACACACACCAAGACACCACCACCACCAACAGCAACTTCTGCCTGAGCAAGACAGCACATGATGTGCCCTCTCGCATACAAACGTTCGGTTTCTCTCCGTCTCTCGCTCGGCGCGATGGCCTCCATTCTTTGCCGTTTGTTTCTGTGGTTTTATGAATGACTGACAGAATTACTGGTAGTGAAACAAAGATGGTGTGAACTGCAATGCAGGGCGGCAGAGGCATGGAGGAGGGGCAGACGGTTGCCACTGTAAAGTCACTGCAGTATGAGAACGAAAGAAGACAAGCCGGCGGCCCGGCAAAGACGCGATTAGCGAGCGTGAGCATGCGCCGTGCCGTGAACGCCATCTGCTCTGGTTTAGCGCGCTAAAAAAGAGGGAAAGAGAAAGAGCAGAGTCAGAAGACAGGGACATGTTTACTATTTTTTTGGTTGGGGAACTCACACTGATTTTAATTTAAGCTACATCGTTGGCTTAATTAGATGTTAGAAACAGGAACTTGTGGTACAAATATGTAAATCTAACCACATAATACATGTTCCCTCTTAATTTAGGTAACAAGTGTTATAAAAGAAAGCCAACTATCTCTTTTTGAGTGAATCCATGTTTTCTGCAACTAAATGTCACCATCATGTAAAATGTCAGCAGCAATTCAACGACACCTAAGGTTGCAAGGAAGCTCTTTTAACTCTTTAGATATGAATATTCAGTAGGGCTGACCTCTGCGCCATTCCAGAAGCCTAACCTTGCTCTATTTTATCCATCCTAAAACCAGTTTTCAAATGTCTGGAGCACCAAACTATGGAAATGCTATATCAATCTGTTTAAGACAAGTTTCTGCCTTTTTGAAGAAAAGCGTTTACAGTCAGACAAGATTGGAATGTGAGCAATTTGGACACAAAAACAGGAAGAGCATCTTTTAAATTAAGACAACTGCACCAGTTAACAAGCATGATGGTGAGAGGATTATGCTGAGGATCTTTTTGTCAACAGTGGGGCTGCTGAAGCAGACAAAGCTTCTGGATTACAGTGGACTCCTGGTATTATGGACCTATGTACTACAACCCCCACAAATAGCTAAAATCAGCAAATATCTCATCTAAAAAGGCTTAGAACTGCCTATTTTAATAGTTCAACTGCCAAATTTACCTTAATATGCATCAATGCATTCAGAGGAAAACATCTCTACTTCTCTACTTGAGAAGGTAAAATCTACAGTCTTCCTCACGAGTGGCGCTTCTTGATTGGCTACTTTACAAACGCCAGCCATTAGCACGTCAGTAGCATTGCTGCTAGGCACTTCAGCTTCTCAAGATGCATTATTTTTTTCTAATCTGTTGAATTCTGTGAGTAGGCTAATTTTCTGGGAATTATTTGGAGTTACGTTCCACAGAAAAATCCGTGAACAGGTGAATACGCAAAATGTGGAACCGGACATAGTTGGAGGTTCACTGTACCTCCAAACTCTTCTGCTTCACATGAAAACAATAGCCAAGAGGTTTGAAAACCAGAAAAAAAGAAGGTGTTCCAAATGGAAGCTGATCCCAAACACAGACCTGGTTTCTGTCTGCGTTTGGCTCCTACGGTCAAACACCAGCTCCAAAGGTCCTGAGTTTAACTCTTAAAAACTAACAGGCAATTACTAAAATACAGCTAGAAAACCAGACAATTTCATAAAACTCTACCTTTCCTGACAAAAGAAGTGGCTAAATATCGTCAGTATTATACCATAAGCTTGTTGGCCACTGGAACAAACATTTAATAGAAAAACTGTATGCATATAAGCCTACAACATGTGATTTCCGACCAACGTAGATAAGTGAAAGCCTACAATAAGTTTGGAAAAAGAATGGTTCAAATTCATCACTGTGAGCCTGAAGTAAACAACTTTCAAGTTGATGAACAGAGTATAAACCTCTGACTGGTACGGTTTGAATGTGGCTCTACACATGTTGTTATTAGATTCTTTCTTTCCATTCATCATAAAGTAAAAATCTCAACAATTACGTTTTAATTTTGTTTAAACAGCTTTAGTCAGATTTTCTTAGAAATGGCCATCCAAGCAGAGCCATGCCTTTCCCTCATTTTCATCCACCTGGCCTGCTGGCTTTAATCATTTACACCCTGTTGTCTAAATGAAATGGGTAAATGCAGAGAGGACGGCTCCTCTGATTAACGGCCTCAGAGAAAAACAAGTGAGAGAAGTTCAAGATGAAAGCCACGTTTCCTGGAGCTGTGTTTCTATTATGGATGTGTGAAAATCTTTGTTTATATTCTGCTGGTAAAAAAAAAAAAAAAAATACAATTTCACAATTGCTGTGATTCCGTTAAATAATAAATACAATTAAAAATCACACATGAATAAGCTTGTTCATACGATAGGTCATTAGAAATTCTGGCACCGACGAATGTAAACAATTACATGAGATATATTCATAATTCAGCCATGATGTCAGCGCTCATAGCCAATCAGAGAAAACGTTGGCATCTTATTCAGTTGTTGGAGCTACAACTTGGGAGGGAAAAAACAAAAACTTTCATCCTCCTACTACTTCCTGTCGTCTTTGTCGTGGTTTTCGCTTGTAGTAACTCGTGATGTGAAAACAGTGTTTCCATTGCAGTTTTGCTAAATACATCTACGGAAGAAAAACCACCTCATCCTAGACTAGCGGTTCTCAACGTGGGCGGTGCCGCCCCCCAGGGGGCGTTCAGAGGACGGCAGGGGGCGCTGGCGGACATTTTTACAAAAGGGGGGCGCTGGGATGCCTTTGGGGGGCGTTTAGTCGAAGGTAAACTTTACACCTTAAATGCACAACAATGCCAGTTTAGACTTTGAGCAACTTGGTAAAACTGTATTGTGTAACATTAAATCATGCTTGGCTGCAACTGTATCGATGGCAGCTCTTCTTCTATTCAGTGTTTGTTAGCTTCTGTTAGCTTCTTGGCGCAGCTCAGTTCTCCTGCTACTGGTAGCTAAAATCACGACACCCTCACTGTGTTTCCCTCTGAAAAATGAACCCATTTAAATAAAGAAATCCCTCCATGGGTGATACCACGATAGAGAGCGTTCATTTTATAGCGCTAACACGGTGCTGTAAGTGGTCCGGTATGAAACGGTGGTGATAGAACAACACAGCACTTTTAAAGTTCAATAATCAGAATGCAGAAATTGTTTCCGTTGTTTTAAAAGGTTTATGTCAGTCTGCCTTTTCCCCATCGATACGCTTCCCGACCGCTCTGCACCTTAAGGGCTAAAAAACAATAAGACGAGCACATTGCGCAAAATTCTGAAACTGGAGAAGCGGGACATAAAACGGAGCAACAAACTAGATGTGAATTATGGCATAAAAACAGAAAATCCGACACTGAACAGTGAAAAAATCAGCACATGGTGTGAAACACATCATGACGATTAGGCGGCGCAGCAGGTGATGAGATTACTGATGGTCAATAAATGATAAAATAAATCTAGCAACAGGAAAGAAACTAAAGTGGACATAGCAATAAACCAAGAGAGGATAATACTAATCAAAGGAAACTAAATGGAAATAAATCAAGAACAAAATGCAAGAATAAACTAAGAAACAAAAGTAAATACAGAGGTGAAATGTCATGGGTTTGAGACCATATCTAGTACTGAGAATAAAAATATCTTACAGACCATAACAGTAAAGAACTGATCACTTATTTATGTTTTTAATCAGATTCGATATATTTATTTCTTCAATATTATTTTTCATGCCAGTGTTAATGTCATGAGGCTGATGACTCCATGACACTTTCAATTTGACTCATTAGGATTTTATTAAGAACCAGATTTGTTCTTTGTAATTTCTGTCCAGTAAAACTATTAATCTATAAATCAATAGACAGGTCTATATAAAGATATAATCCATGTTTCTATATCATATTTGTATGGCATTAAAAGGAACTGGAACTTTTGTTTCTTCACTGAAAGCTCTGGTTTGCACAATAAATGCCATGAGGGTGAAGTTTTATGGATGATACTCTGATGTCCCATTCTCCTGAAGGCAGCACAGAGCTGGACCTCCAGAAACCGACAAACACTGAAGAGAAGAAGAGCCATGATTAATGTAGTTACAGTTCTATCCATGTTTTAATGTTGCAGATCTCAGTCGTTTTGCAAATAGTTCAAAGTTTAAACTGGCATCTTGTACATCTTTTATCTGGTCATTTTGTGGAATATTTAACAACTAGAAAATGGCATAGTATAATAATATTTTTCCACTCTGATTGGCTGATGTTAGGCCTACCAATTTTAACTTGAATGTTCATTCATTGCATTTTTCATAGACGCCTGTGAAAATAATTTCTATTCCCATGACTTTTTTGTTCTCTGAGAAATTATTTTTGATGATAAATACAGAAACAAGCATAAAAATCAAAACATCTACAATAGTGATAGTAATATTAATGATAAAATAATGGTCAATGCAAAGTAGCCTACAAATTCTTTGGTGGGGGCGGTGAGGGACCTGGATAAAGGCTAGGGGGGGCGCTGGCCCAAAAAAGGTTGAGAAACACTGTCCTAGACCAAAAACATATCGAAACTGCCTTGTTTCCATTTAGTAAATTAATTTTTGTATTTCTACTTTGCACATTTCTATGGTTAACGGAATCGCAGCTAGTGTCAGTTCTTCTTAGCGGTCCTCGTGTGTGTATGAATGGATGGCAGCATGTCTGGGTAACCATGGAGCTGAGGAAATCATGGAGTAATGGGTTAGAATGACGTTAATGGCCAGTGTGAGGCCTTGAGACCAGCAGCAGGAGAGTTAATGTGTGTGTATTTGATTCAAAGGCCAGCCCCAGTCAGACGGCAGTGTGACCCTGTCCTGATGGCCATGCTGCCCACGGAGAGGGCCAAATGTGATTGGTGGGTAGGTCGCCTGACACATGTGCATGCCGACTCTCCAGCAGCATGTGGAGTACCCCTCTGGGCAGTGATGAGATGCGTCCTGATTGGTCCAGGCGTGACACCATGTAAAAGGTGCAGTGTGCGGAAAAACAGTCCAAAGCGGGTGGCGTTCGCCTCAGCTTGTGTGTTATTTCACACGGTGGAGAGAGAGAGAGAGAGAGAGAGATGGAGAAGGAGGAGTAGGAACAGGGGAGGGAAACAGAGAGCCCCTGCTGACACTCTCTGCAGGCTAACACTGAAAGCTTGTTTGGGGGCATTAAATCTTAATGCACATTCAACACTGGAGAGGAGAAGGAGAAAATGAGAGAGAGAAAGTGAGAGGGTGGTGGGAGAACGCGAAAACTAGAGGGGTTGTGTTAGGAGACGATTCAGAAAAGAAGAAGAAGAAGAAGAAGAGAGGGAATAGACTGGAGAGGGAGAAAAACACAGAGGGGAACTCCTGAGGGGCTGGAAGGAAGGATATAGCAAGAGAGGAGCAAAGTCTTCCACTTCAAGTCCACAAGAGGATAGCCTGATGCCCGAAAAAACACAACAGAGCTCCATATCTCACCAGTTAAGCCACTATGTGCTAATGAATACTTCAAAGTTGCAGTATATAACTTTAATAGTAAGGTTTTTTTTTTTTTACATATATGTTGAAGCTGTCAGTATGTCATGGCAGATAATTAAATAAAAAAAATCGAGCACCTCTGCCTTCTCCCTGTGCTAACTAGAAACAACCAATCAGAGCCAGGAGGTGGGTCTTAACACTGTCAATCACACTCTCTTTCCCACCCTTTGCTCTCTGCTACGCTGCAGATAGCACAGCAGGTCAT
Source organism: Poecilia reticulata (assembly GCF_904066995.2). Lineage (NCBI taxonomy): Eukaryota > Metazoa > Chordata > Actinopteri > Cyprinodontiformes > Poeciliidae > Poecilia > Poecilia reticulata. Next base: position 22,371,381 of record NC_088848.1, on the reverse strand, counting down.
GAATGTTAAGGCAAGTGAGCATTAACATCAATGATGGAAGATAAACGGTATTCCTGGAATGGCAACTTCTTTCTCCATCATTAGGACATTTAAAAGTGAGTACATGAGGATGACTGACAGCACCAAGCCCCTCCCCCTGGCTCTGACTGGTTGTTTTCAGACAGCAATAGTAGCTCAGGGAGGAGGCGGAGGACATCAATCTTTTCACAGATTATCTGTCTCAGAACACACTGTTACGACATGGTGACAGTTTTAACAAATATGTAAAAAAAAACAAAAAAAAACATTATTTATAAAAGTTACATACTGAAACTTTAATTGCTTCTCCTCCTTTTTCAGTCGTTCAACTCCAGTTCCTCCTCCCAGGTGTGGCTGCAAACCTTCACTCCTATCTTTGACTGCAGGTGAAGAGCACACTTCATACTCCTGTTCATTCTGCTCCTTTATCCATTTTTTTTCTGTTTTCTCCTACCCTACCAGCCCCCCAACCACCAAACCCCCAAACCACTCTGTTTTTTACTCTGCCTCTCTCGGCTGAGTGATAAACGCTGTCTGCTGGTCATAAATCCAGAGGGAGCCCTGACAGGCGTCCCAATAAAGTGCTCTATTTTCTCCCTGTTTGGTGGGTTTGTCAGGGGCCCAGAGGAAGTGAGATAACATTAGAAGGAGGAGCTGGTACTGGAGGAGGGTAGGGGGGGAGAGATGCAATTTCATCAGCAGTGTAGGCACGCACACACACACACACACACACACACACACACACACACACACACACATATATACACAGAAGCACTTCTAAACAAACAGCGGGGATAAATGCGTGGAGAGATTTGAAATGAGTGATTCATGACACGAGTTGCGGACATGTTCACACCGCAGGATCGTCGGTGAAAATGTCGGCGTGTGAGATGCGGGAAAACAGATTGTCTTCCTTCTCTCTGCTGCCAGAAACACAAACAAAGGCAACAGAAACCTCAACCACCGAGGAGCTGGAAGGTCCGTTGTGCAGCAAAGGCAATGCTTTGTTGTTCATAGGATGCCCCGTCCATTTCTTACAATGTGAATGAATTATTTTATGACTCAAGCATATTAGTACTTCCACGTTAATTTGTAGCTGTAACAAGACAACATTTAGGTCTTTTGGTGTGAAATCAATTGTGTTGGGCCCTCAGAAACAAAAGATGGGCTAAGTTTAATTTTTATTATGGTCCGCTATCCAACAACCAGCTACTCTTTGTAACCTTGATCAGCCCTGATATGTGACTGAATCATTTAAACTCAAATCTCATCTGTTTTAACAGAGGCTGAAGGGAATGCAGACAAGTGGCTGTTTTATCCTTTTGAGCTGCTATGGAATGTGCTAGATGGTAGTAATAAAAAAAACAAACAAACAACAAAGACAATGGACATGATTCTCTAGTTAATACAAACACTTCAATTAATACTTTTAGGATGTTTTCACATCCTGGTAGACTCAGTTTGATTAGAGACCAAAATTGCATCACTTCTTCCATTTTTTGTTGGTGTGGTTCGCTTTCACACTGCACTGAGTCAAATAAGACAAGCCCTTTGATAAACCTGTTCAGCTCCTCGCCTGTGGTGGTGCTCTACCAAAAACCACTGAAGAAAACAACAAAAATCTCTGAAGAAGAAGACACAGAGAGCAACCACCTTCTTTGAAGTGTAAACAATCAGGTGGCGTGAGACTTAACAGTTGTAGGATTTGCCTTTTGTCTTTGGCAAAAGACCACAAGCCATTTTCCCGGCTAGCGCTGGACTGGTGTGTTGGTTTTGACTATATTTACCCAGAATCCCCTGCACTCTGGTCCATTTCATGATTTTGAAGAAGTCTTCGGTCTGCTTGGCATTCACATTTTCATTCAAACTGAACTAGAGTTCATTTCAACCGAACTAGACCTATTCTTTTAGCCGGAGCAGTGTTTGCTTTCTTGGTCCACATCAGATTAGCCAATCACAACAGATTCACCCCTTCTCAAACATGGAACTGGACTTTCCATGCAAATTAACAATCGTTCTAACTAAACCAGTGCTTCTCAATTCCGGTCCTCAGGCCCCCCTGTCCTGCATGTTTTAGGTGTTTCCCTTCTGCCACACACCTGGGTTGAATCTGTGGGTGATTAACAGGCTTCTGCAGTACTTGATGGCTGCGGAAGAGGTAATGCAGTCATTTGAATCAGCTGTTCTGGAATAGAGGCACGTCTAAAACATGCAGAGCAGGGGGGCGTGAGGACTGGAATTGAGAAGCACTGAACTAAACTAACACCTTCAGATTTTTGGGAAGCTAACCCAGAAGCAAGTCCGTGTTGCAGCTCTGAAGGATAAATATTAGTGCTACATGAAACCTTTCCCCCAGAAAACAAGGCACCAACACATCAGTCGAACTTTGGTTAGGGAAAATGAGGAGCAAAAGGCACCAATTCTAGGTGAGTTCTGTATGTGGAGTTGCATGAGAAGGTGCAAAGGTTTCTGGCTATTGCCTGTGTTTCTCCACTTAAATAATGCCAGCAACAACAACACCATAGGGCAAATGCTGCTGCAATAAGATGGAAAAAGCACAATGCACACACAGATTTGCACTGCTAATACTGAGCTTTTGGGATTTCAGGAGGATCATAGCACATTTTTTTTCACAAGTTAGCTCAAATCAGCTTGTAAACAAAAGTCTGGACATTTTTTTCCTCAGGTTTGCTTTGCCAAAACAATAATTCACAAACTGAGGCTGTTTGATACATTTCCCTCTGGTTGATCATAAATACATGACACCAACCTTGGATTTCTATTTTTCAGGACCGACAACAGATTTTTATCGTCAATTATTTAACTGGACTTCCACCTCGTCCAGCATGCTTTTCACCTGTCTCCTCTTCTTGCAACACACTTCAAGATTGTCGCTCTCTCGCACGCAAAAATTTCACTCCTGACCCATTTCTCCCCGACGCACTCACAAACCTCTTTCTCCACCTCTTTTATCTTTTCTTCCCTGACTGATGGCTGCGAGACTGAGCTCGAGCGCTGCAGGCCGAGGCTGAATTTACACTACGCTGAACACAATGGCATTAAAACAGACAAGTCGGTGTGTGTGCGCGTGTGTGTGTTTGTGCGTTTATTCAGTAAGCCGCTAATGAAGAAATGCCACTCTGAGGAAGAACAGACGTAAGGAAGCGGCAGAAACGGAGCCAGGAGAGCTGGAGGACAAGAGAAAGCACGGAGGGCCGGGGCTCCTCAGGCAGAGCCCTTCTGCTCTTCAGAGGATTCCCACCTGGAAATAATTTGGGTTGTGCCTGGTAAAGCAGGGCCTGGAAAGGGAAAATAATGTCTGTTGGGTTAGTGGTTTCATTTTTCAATCAAATAAATCACGACCTTACAGAAAATAATTTTTGTCCTTTAATGGCCTCCCCAGCGTTTGAAGTTCCTCAAGGGGCAGCTAGCTTTGAAGTCTTCAAGCACAGGGGTGAATTTCCCTCAATGTGTGTGCGTGTGTGTGTGTGTGTGTAAAAAAAAAAAACAACAAAAAAAAACAGCGTTCACTCCCTTGCCCTAGTGGAAACCAGAAACACAATAAAAAAGCAATCCTGACACGGAAAAAAAGCTTCCAGTAGAAAAACCTCATTTCCTTTAAAGCTAATTCTTGTAAAATATGCTCAAATGTACTTACAGATCATAAACCTGCAAAGCAAATGAGAGCAGAGCAGAACTCACGTCTAGACACAAAGCCAGAATCATCCCACAGCAAAGATTAAAGTTCTGAACAACAAACCCTATTTTAATGCACTTATAGTCATTAAAAATCCAACAATGATTACATAAAAGCCAAAGATAGATGAGGTGATCATCATCATTAACTTTAATCACCAATACTTGACATGCATCAGAATATAAGAGAAACAAGAAAAGAAACATCCTATTTCCACACAACTCAGGTTATTTATATCACCCTAATTCACTACCAATGTCGTCTCAAGGCATTTTACAAAAACTCATTTCATTTCAATCATAGCTTCATTTTAATTGGTTCTAGTGATCAAACAGCACAGTAAGATCAATTAATTATTTTAGTAATATTACAAGTTCTATCCAAAGTGAACCCAGCAGTCGATGGACGTGCAGCACTCACTCCCCCTGGACCAACACGTAGCAACAATCACTCATTTTCAGCAACAAAACAATTGTGCATGATTCTCCAATTCAGTTTTCAAGCGATGTATACAAAAATCTATCAATGATTTTTGAAGTCGCTTGCCGGAAAGGAGACCACAATGTCCCATGGCTTTCGCTGTGATGTGAACCGACTTTGGGTGGGTTTGTGTTGAGTCTACACTCGTGACAAATGGACAAAAGTGAATACTCGAGGGAAAGCAACCACAGGTGTTGACAGACAGATGACTACCTTCAGAATAATAATTGCCATCAGAAAGCTTTCCAAGGAGCTCCTCCTGTCCGCCACTTTCCGTCTGTGCCTTCAGTCTCAGCAGTCTGGTTTTGTCATGAAGGGTTTTTCTTTTTTAAGCAAAAAAAAAAAAAAGGAAAAGGAAAGATGTCTTCTGTGGCAGCATATCTGCCCCAGAAACACACTTAATGCGCTTGCTGTCCGTGCACTATTCATGAAGTGTTTGCACAGCCAAACCCACGGGGACAAAGGAAGACAAACTCACGCGGAGATCATTTAAAAAGGTGTGGACGTTTCCTGGATTTAATCAAACGCTAGAACACACTCGCTTGTCTCGCACACACCCATGAGAACCTTCGGCTCTGCTTTAATATTCACAGCGGCGCCGCTTTCCAGGTCAAACAGCTCACCCGCGCTGAGTACACAGACTGATTACTAAGGCCATCTTAAAGTCACACAGCCACACTAAAGAGTTTGTGAAAAGCAGCTTAGGACTTTTGATTCTTTGGAAAGAAAACATGGAAGAAATAGTGGAGTACAAAGCAGAGGTGTGTGGGGGCTTATTGGATGGTATTGGCAGAGAAGGAGAGGCAGATAGTCAGCTCCTGAGGTAGACTTAGAGAGGTTTGGCCAAGTGCTTACAGGAAATAGTAGTGTTTGATGAGTAAATACTGAATCAGCACTAACCCAGATCTGACATCACCTGATGGGTACAGTAAACACAATCATTTTTTGAGGCATCAGCATAAAATACTAAAGAATACTAAAGCTGCATCTGCACTGCGATGAAGCAAAATGCATTAAAAGCCCCTGAAAAGTATAGATCAGAATGGGCTTGAGGTATTTTTTGCTTTGGGATATTCTGGTCTGAGGTTTCTCTGAGATCTTCTCCTCATACCTCAGTGGCTCCTGTTGTGGGGTATGTCTGGGCATGTTGTGATTTAAGAAGCCCAGTGTGGCCTTTTCGTTTTCCTCGTCACCTTTCTCCCAGTTTCTCCGTGTCCAACTTGCTCTGCTGCCTTGTGTCCTGTTTTCAAGCTATGAGCGATTACACGCACCAGAGGGAGGTCTTGGCTTTGACCTCAGGTGTGTTGTGTCCACTGACCTCTTTATTTGCAATCGGTCACCAAAGCCTTGTCGCTCCAGGGAGCTTTGTGCTGAATCTGGTAGTCTGACAGCCAATAGAAAGTCAGATTTTACCCTGCATACTCTGACCTTAACAAAGTTATGGCTTGTAAAAATCCTGAATTATTCCTCCATGCTGCTCCTACTAGAGATATGCTGTTAAACTCAGATTTGGTTCTTGTAAAGTTTTGCCCTGCTGATACTAACATTGTCCATTTGTGATTTCTGCTTAAGAACTTAAATACAAAAAATGCAAGAATTTATTTATTTCCAGAATTCCTGGCAGAGCCAATGAATTATTTATACAAGGAGTAGAGGTGATGTGTGAGAGATCAATATAAAACAATGTTCACTATTTTCAATGAAATCACAAGTTACTGCAAGCTGTTTACTGGACCCATCCACACAAACTTTTTATAAAACAAGTTGTAGGTTTCAAAACACCAGAACCATCCAGAAATGGTTTCATCCACATGGAAACACTAAGAATGACTCAAAACGCTGTTTTTACTCCCCCAGACCTCTGGGTGGAGCTAAACATGGTGCACTGGACATGCGCATAAAATCTCCACACAAGGACAAGAAAAGAAGAATGATGAACAACAAAATACAAATGAAGTGATGACAAAGTCGATCTTCCTCTCCGTGTCAAAACACTCCAAGACAAACAGAGGTTTAGAGGTTTGGCTAATATGTTGTTTTCTCAAAAGAAGCGTTTTAAATGTCCACATGAATAAGCAAGGGTGAAACTTTCACTGTGGAACTTGTTTCCATATGAACACGGGGGACAAACGGTTAAAAACAATCCTGTTGTAATAAAAATATTCTTGTGTGGACAGCAGTTAAATAACCAGCTAATATCAACAAATGTGTGATTATATGCTATAAAGTACTAATATTATGTCAACTAAGCTCCAAATTAGTGTGTACTTGTTTTGTTTAATCTATATGAAATACTAAATAAATGTCTCTACAAATAAACCCCTAGCTATGTGTCCATTCATTCGTCATGTGGATTTTGACTGAACTTTGAAAATGTCACAGAAAAAGAAAAAAGTGAATTAGGCCAGTTTATATGTATTGGTTAAGAGCAAATCAGATGGGTTACACAAAGCGTAATTTTATCAGAAGCTGATAAAACCTCGTGTTACATGTTACAGACCTCAGACGCTACGCATGGCTGCAGTCAATAGGAAATAGATGTTGCAAACCATCATGGACCAAACGTTTCTGAAAAATCTAATTGTGAGTGTTCTGTCATGTCAATTAATATTGCCAATACTACATGCTGTTGACATAAAGTAAGAAATATTCCAATGCATGAGGAAACCTCATGTGAGGAAAATATTCACTACAGAACTTATTCTGCAAATGTGCTTCCATCTTCCCTTTAGCGCATCAACTCTTTTTCAGAGTTCAGAATAAACCTCCTCAAAAAAGCGCAAACGCTCTTTGTGAAATTGAGGAAGTTATTTTGAAGTTTCCAATTTCTAGTTGTCTTCTAATGTGATACTTTAAAATGTGCATTAAATAACATCTATAAATTTCATGTGCGTGTCATCTTTGGTTATTTTTGTCAAAATACGTACCATGTGAGCTTTTTAAACCGAAGTTGCATGTTTTTGTGTAGTTTGGGTTAACTACTCCAACCCAGCACTGCAAGTCTTGTCAGAGTTGATGGACAGGCAAAATGTTCTGCTAAAGTCCTAGGAATTATGATCTCAGACTTCAGACTCAATCTTGGCAGTGGTTCATCCGTCAGTGTCAATGTGGCGGAGTTGCTTCACAGCAGCAGCAGATCACACTACTTTCACAACCACCAACAGCTTAGCCGAGAAAGCCAACAATGAATACCCTGAGGTCAGACACAAACAAAAAAAAACATCAACATGGAAGCCTTCACTCTGCGCTTCAGGTTAACTGGTGACCTCGTGTTACATGTTACAGACCTCAGGCTTCTTTTTTTCGGTCAGACTAATTAAGTAATGGAAGTTTAAAATGCAAAACATGTTTCTGGCTGAGTTGTATATAGAAGTGGTATGGTTGACAGACTGAGTGAGTCTTTTTTGCATGAGAAACAACAGATTAGTTATATTTAAGAAGGTGAATCGTGTTCTGATACTTTTCTAGCTTTAGAAAAGCAGCTCATAACCGATAATTCTCTTTCTGGCTAATCAGTGAAAAATGTTTTTATCAAGTGCAACGTACCACACGTACTCCCCTCCCCACAACACAGAGCGCAAACCACAAATGTCCAGCCCCTAATTTAGGAGACGTATACAAATTGTCTTCTGGATTATGTTTCAATCTGTGGCCCTCACCAGGTCGGATGCCCTACATCTGCGCCTGAAGCTGCACATGTTCACAGGATAGATTACGCAGAGGGAATTTATTTAAGCAAGTGAGGTTTGTTGACTTTAATTTTGCATGTGCTGTTCTCAAATTTTAATCCAGTCTGGGGCACATGTGTTTATATTCCTGTCCCCTATACAGCAGCAATAATTGCACCCCTAAATATTTACCACAGATCCAAATCCTAGGCTAGAGGACATGTGGTGATTTGATTTGAAGTTTTGTGCTCTAAGATTAACTTCTCTTTTCTCTGCAGAAAAGGTTCCATGGGTTGAAATAATTCCTCCTTATTTAGCAATCTTGAAGACTTCTGTAGACTGTGTGTGCAAACACCAGCCAATCACCAAGAATGTACGTCTTAATATATTTGTCTGATTAAAAAGCCTTTCTTACATTCAGGACCCCTCAACAAAATGAACATTTTAATAGAAAATCTGTTCACTTTTCAGCAGTCCAGTGGCTCCTCTGGCCTGTCGCGGTTTAGAAAGATCAGAGCCAAAGCAAAGCACTCAATTTACTGGTCTGTGTCCCTTCCAGACCGCACCTACAGCCATGGGAGATAGATTCTGACCACAGCAACCCAGAAAAGGCTCCTGAAATGAGCTTCGTCCGTCGCACATCAGGACCCACCCTTAGAGATGGACTGATGAGCTCTAGGACCTGCAGAGCTTGGAGTGGAGGTAGTAAAGGTTGTCAGGGTATTTGATGAGGTTACTCTCTTTGGAGGTTTTCCGAGCATGCCCAATAAGAAAGAAAACAAGAACTTGCTGGATGGACTACATTTCCCTTCTGTCGTGGGACAGGAATATCTGGATTTCCCTCCTGCATCATGATTTCTCATAAGCAGAAAACAATGGATGGGTGGATGATCTTCTGTTGATCTTGGGAAATTGAACTTGTGATTCTTTTTAAAGCTATACATTGTAAATGTGGTCAGTAATGTGCAACTAGCCATGAGCTGGTTTCCTGTATGAAGGCAAAAAGTTTAGAGTGACATATGGTTTAAAAAATCCCTAATATATGATTTCTGTGGCTCCAATTATGTATGACTTGACACCAAAAATAATCATCAGTGATAAATATTGGCTGAAATACATTTTCCTTGATGGTCATCGTGGCCATCTTGAACTTTTCTGTGACTAGGTTTCTTATATCCGCATGTGAAATATTCAATTATCTTGCCAATAACATGAAAAACATTATGAACAACCCTGAGCATCCAGTTCATGAGTCTGTTATACAAAAACAGAGTGTCTTCAGTCAGAGGCTTCTTCAGAACTACTGTAATATTGACAATAAAGGACAGTCTTTCCCAACCAAACTCAGTTAATTTGAGTTGCAACTATGTTTAATTTCCCTTTGGGACTAAAAGTATTTCTGAATTGAACTGAATTAAAGAGTTGCATATCCGCTAGTAACACGATAAGTAGGCTAAGTGTTCATTTTCCCAATGAACACTAGCAGGTGAAAAGAAAAAGTGGAAGGACACAGAAGGGACAACGACAGCGTTAAGCAAAGCCGTCCACAAACCTCTGGAATGCTAATGATTAATTAAACATGCCACCACTCAATTTGCATTAAGCAGGCTGTGGTATACCTAGCACCTATAATGTGCTAATGTTGTCACAAGGGCATTATCTTACCACCCTGATGAGGTTACGTGCTAATGCTGGTAGACAGGCAGGAGGTTAAGTATGGCCCGGGGCCTCTTAGAAAGGTGCCAGGAGAGACCTGGTGGCCCCATAAGCTCTGGCCCAACAGAGCTGCTCTTAGCTCCTTTCCTCAACAGAGTCCCATTGTGCCGGGCTGAGAAAGCGCATTAGCCTCCAAGAAAAGGGCTTTCCCTCTGAACACCCCCCTCCCCACTTTGGACAACGGGCAAAGCTCCGCTTGATAATTTAATCACTCTCTCGCTCCTTCCTTCCTTCCCTTCTTCCTCCACTGTCTCCTCCATTAGGTAACCGCTCTATATTTTACGGATGCCATCATTCCCGCTCGCTTATCAAAGGACAGTTGAAGGAACGATGCCTTGGAGAGAAGCTCTGACATTTGAATGTAGGCAGCGGAGTGATTTACGGCTCTCTGAAATGGATATTGCGAAACGGGCTTTGAGAAGATAGAGATGTATGCGTGCAAGTGAAGAAAGGGTCAGTCAGAGAGGAGGGGGAGACAAAAAAAAAAAAAAAGAAGAGTTATCTCTTTACCCTTGTCTTGACTTCCTTCGGGGGCCTTTTTGAGGAGCGCAGAAATAAAGCGACTTGTTCTGGCACATCCGAGAGATTTAGATTATGCCAGTGTTTACCCAACTGAGTGCTGCGTGGCTGCTGGCGACAGACTGCTGGTTTTTTAAGTCGTTATGGCCCAACCACCGCTTAGAGCGCTGGCTGCTCAAAATATAACACGGCTGCTGCAGAGAAGGGCATCCTGTCTGCTGAGTGTGTGTATGTGTTGTGTGTGTGTGGGGGTGTGCGTGTGTGTGTGTGTGTGCATGCGTGTGTGTGTGTGTGTGCGTGTGTGTGTGCGCGCGTGTGTGTGTGTGGATCGGTGAATGTTTATGAGAGATAGCATGTGTCCTTGTATTCCTGATAGAGTAGGTGATTCTCCCTCTTTTTCTGTGTGTGTGTGTCTGTGAGAGTGTAGAGCTGTGGAAATGGAGCCATCCATCGGATTATGGAGAGACAGCTCTTTGAAAAGGAGGGCCTCTATTTGCATAAGCGGTCATGGAAGGGAAAACCTGTAGAAAGAAAGAATGTGAGAGGGTGAAGAAGAAGTAAAAAAAAAAGAAAGGAGAAGAGAGGAAGAGACAAAGACGAAGGGAACAGTGGGAGTGGATCAGATTTGCCAGGCTACTCGGAGGGGGGGGGGAGTAAACCCTGTTTCTCGGACTGAGACCTGTGGGCAGGGATTTTGGCCAAGGGTCTCCTCAAAGCAAATAGAAAATAATAGGCTGCAAATAAATTGGTGCCATGGTAATAATAGCCCTGTCAAGCACCATGGAGAGGAGAGGGTCTGTAGAGGCACAGAAAGGAATGAGGAGAATGTGGAGTCTCCAGGTAGGATGAAAGAAAGATGGAAGGAGGGAAGGAAAGTGGAAGCTGGGAGGGAGGAGAGGAGACTGTCAGTGGAGATCGCCGGTATTTTGGCACAGGAGGATGGTTGAGGGCATAGCTGCTGCCAAAGCTCATGTCTCTGCGCGTGCCTGTGTGTAAGCGTGTGTGTTTCTACTCCCACTCTTGTCGCATCTGTACCGAATGCTTCCAGTGCTCACTGTCACACTTCTCCCCAGCACTGTACGACTCAGATAAACAGATTATTACTCTTTCTCACCTGATATAATGAGTAAGAGCTACAAGGACTTTGAGGCTCATTAAGTTCATTCAGTCAACAGGAAAAATACAAGGAAAATTGAAGAAATGTGCAAAATATACCCTAAAGAACTTTAATATAAAGATGTAAGAACAGCTTTTGTGCAGTGAGAAGGTTATTAATTATGTAAGAGAAAAGTTATTGTAATATTGCTACTAATATTTTAAAACCAAGACCAAGTAATGATGGAGTTAACATTTATAACCGTCTTTAGCAACAAAGAAATGGAACAGAGAAACTTTACAGTTCAGCTTTCTAGTTATCTGCTAAACGTTTTGCTCTCTCGCTCTGTGTGTCTTTACAAAATAGCATCAGTTTTCACACCCGATTGTCTGGTAGATTCAGTTCGATTGGGGACCAGAGTAGCAACATTTTGTACATTTTCAGCTGGCCCGGTTCACTTTCACACAGAAAGGTTTCTAGTAAAACCAGAGTTCGCTTTTTTGGTCTGCATCAGAGTTCAATTCACACCTTCCCAAATGAACCAGACTTTCTAGGCAAACAAACTAGAGTTTATTTGAAGTGGACTGGACAGGTCTGGTGTGAATACATCCTTACATCTTTGCCCTTTTACTTAAAACACTTGTCAAAGTAAAAGAAGCCGACTTTGAGTCACAACTTCCACACCAAAGAGTTTTGCTGGTCTGACCTGGTAGTGCTTAGCTAATGTACGTTTGATGACTGGAAATAGATTTTTGAATATCTGTCCATCCAGTCACCGGTCAGAGCCAAGAATGCTGAAAATTCTCTGATTCTGGTCAACAGCAGTGTCCTTGGTGCAGCTCTTTTAATGAGTTAGAGATGTGTTGACTTTAAGACCCAATAAAAACCCTGAAGGCCACTCACTGTCAGTAACAAAACAAAAAGAGGTGAACAAGGAAGGACTTACGCACTTAATGGCTGAATATGTGTTTACTGAAGCCTCTTCCAGGCCATTACCTGAGTATAAGTGAGTAGGGATGGTGACCTTTTATGTCATCAAGTCATTTATGAATGCTGTAGAAACATTCAAACACACGCGATTCTGACATCAACACTAGAAACAGTCGTCAGCGAGCTCATACAGCCTGCTCAATGAGCTGGAAGGACGCGGAAGAGATTGGAAGCAATCACCTGGCATATCCTCCGAAACATTTCAGGTGTCCGTGAGTAAACGGATCTTAATGAGTTTGGTTTTAAGCAAATAAAATCTGGCAAATGACTGGTGTAGCTAGAGCACACAGGAAAACTATACAGACTGCTATCTACTGTGTGATAATAAATGGTAAAACTGCAAAACAATTTAAAAGAGAAAAATGAAATAAGAACAGAAAATAAGAAAGGGGAGGATTACTTTGTTCACCAAGGACCTTTCCCTTTAACCTCTAGTTAAATGAAAAATCTGAAGAATGTGCCAATATTTTGTATGCGATTAATCAATTATTCATTAGAATAATCAATACAATTACAGATTACTAAAATAATCGCTAGCTGCAGCCTTACTCTTCCTACCATGATTAGGGTTAAAATAAACCTGCCTCATAAATAAGTGAATAGAAACTATGCAACATACTTTCCAAGGTCAAACCTCTGCCTTGGTTTTAAAATAATATATATATATATATAAAAGACATAAAAAATAAAAACTATAAAGCAGTTTTATACTCCCAAAACTGAAACGTGTCAGGGATTTAGAGGCATCGGTGATGGCGGCTCCTTTGAACATGTCCAAACACAAAGCCTCACGTGTTTATGTTTTTCCCTCGTTCCACTGCAGAGCAATTAATTAATAAGGTCATTAAGTTGGTGGTGAAGTGCTGCGCTTCAGTGCGGGAAATGTCTAACACTCCATGTTTAATAAGTGGCAGAGTTTGGCACCCCTCTAATGACTTCCCAGTGATGACAACCAGCTCCCCAGAGAGGCTGCAGAGTGTGTTTGGATTCCTGATGCTGCTAAACGCAGCCTGGCACCTGGTAGTGTGTACAAGACCCGCACAATAGTTACCAAAATTAAAATGCTTTTCACTCTCATCATCCTTTTTTCTACCAAACAAGTTGTGTGAAAAGAGTATGAGATAGAAACAAAACAAAAAAAAAGAAGTTTGTTTTGGGGGTTCATTTTGCCACCCAGGCAGCGTACTAACTTGCCCTCTTGAATCCTGCAGACCACTGAGGCAGAGAGGAACCACCTGTCCATCCTCAAAAAGCAGCACCCCCCCCCCCACACACACACACACACTCCTTCTGCCCGACATTACCATATTCACATTTACCCGCCGTTTATATGTTCCACCATGGGCTGCTTAATGGGACAGATAGCACACAGACACAAACACAAGCTTTGTTGGGAGTCTGAAACCAGCATGTTTCTGCTACTGGCCCTCGTACTACATTCATTAATGCCATTTTAGGCCTTAATAAGTCAACAGAGATGGCGCTCATGTGGCAGGTGGCTGAGGAAAACGCAGCCTGTAGCAAACAATTACCGTGTTTGGTAAAACAAGCGGCCTCTGTGGGTAAAAACCAATTAGTCCGCCATGGCAGCAGGTAGCACGTCGACTCCATTTGTTACCATCCATAATAACACTCGCCTAGTAAATCAGCGGAACGCTAGAGCAGGTTGACGGACAGCGGACTGCTTTGAGATAATAAGAGCTCCAATCGATACCATTTCTGAATAGTTCAACATCTTCACATGAGCGGAGTCTAGAGGATTCCAGTGTGTGAAACTATAAGTAACGAGCACTGGAGGATATTAGGTGATAGAAAGCTCTGCGGTGTGTGCATGTTTAGGTCTACGGGTGGAATCAATCTGCTGATAATATTCAGCTAACTAATAAAGCTGCAGGCGATGAATGTAATATCAATATCTTCAGCTGATCTGCTCCAGTGAGTAGCCTAACCCGTTGATTCTCAGATAATGTGATGTGAAGACGCAGCCCTAGAGGTTGGGCTTCAAGGCGGAGAGAAAACAGTGCATTTTAGGGCTAGATTAACCCTTCTGCTTGGCTTGGTCGAAATAATTGGTCTACTGTGGTTTGTTGAAAGCGGCTGAGATAGAGGAGGTCAACAGCTTAGAGAGGAAGAGGTGAAGGAGGAGAGAAAAGGGGGTCAACAAATCGAGGTTTGGAAATGTGTTGTTCCGTATTTCTAACCACTTTTAAGACCGTTTCAGACTTTCAACAAAGTGTGAAGACAGAAAAACTTTAAAGCTAAAAAACAACTTTAAATTATATAACATATATGGATGATGTGTGGTGTGATACTTAGAGAATGATGATTAATAAGAACATGAATGTTAAGCCACTAATTGGCAATATGCAAAAATAGAGAGTGACCACTCCTACTCTGTTTCAAAGACTGCTCTATGCACAAAAAGTGGATGGATGTTCCTTAATCCCAGTTAACATTGCAAGATTTTATGCCAATTTTTGTCCCAATTTTCCCCTTCCAACAACCTTAAAGTCGCTCCAATTATCAGGATGGCTCTGATGTTGATCTTATTGCAGTGAGCGATGTGTTAAGAGTGATCTGGTCTGCTCAAAAAGATGTCAGGACCATAAAGTTTCTCAGATTTGAAGCTGTACAAGTTTTTATTTTTCATACAACCTTCATGTATTCTTCCTGATTAAACTAACTGTAGAAAACTTTTTGGATAAGATTTTGACTGTTTTGGTAGAGAGTTTCATGAAAAGAAGACTTAAACAACAAGATTACTACATTACGGGGTAAGCTGTCACGAGTAAAACAATGTATACGATTAGAAAAGTGAGACTTTCAGCTGCTTCCATTCACTAGTTCTTTGTTTTATATAATCACTGCACAGCTTGCCAATGTAAATTTGTAGAAATAAGATATCAATGTTCCCACCACTCAACTGCATATAAGAACTAACAATTACAGCGAGGGAAAAAAAAAAATCAATCTTCAGTGTGAATAAACAGTTATGGCTGTAAAGGCATCCGCATTAATCCTAAACTGGAGGCTCTGTCATGTTTGAAATCCATCAAGGACTCTGCTTTACTGCTGCGCCTTCAATCTGGTATTTTGTAAATCCCCTTTCTATTCAAGTATCAAACTATTTTCCTCATCCCTCCAAATCTTTTCTACCCATTTCTGCCAAAACTGGATGCCAGTTTTTGTGTATAAGTGGGAAAGAAAGAAACAAGAGGAAGGGAGAGAGATACAATCTGGAACAGGAAGAGGAAAAGGAAGGGTTGAAAGCACTTTGTCGCAGTTAACATAAGGAGACAAGGAGGAAGGAGCGTGTTTCGATTGCTCTGTGTGTGCGACAGAGGGAGAGAGAGACAGAGCGAGCAAGTGTGAATTGTGCCTGCAGTTATTCGCACGTGAGGAACCGGAGTGAGAGAAAGTGAGCCAGCCTGAAGGGCAAAGATTGTGTTTATGTTGTGCATGTGCGTAAATGTGAGCGCTCACTCGTGCATGTCAGGAAGCCGCGGTGTCCCTGGCTCTCCAGTGTTTACAGACAGGAAATGTTTGTCCAGGCAAAAGGGAAGAAATCTTGCCTCCCCGCAAGGCAAACACTGCTGGATACGCACAAAGACAAACACACAAACACACGGGGCGCTAGCGACAGTGTGAAAAGAGGAATCCGACGGGAGTTCCAGTCTTTGTGAGTGAGACGGGGTGTTTGGTATTTGGGGAAGTGGGAGTGACAGGGCTGGGCACCAACTGTTCTTCACTTCCCCTCATCTATGGCTGCACATGCAAGATCCAGCAGACGCTAAATAAAAGAATCAATACGGTGACCTCCTGTAAACCTGTAAGAGTGAGGACAGGTCTGTCAGCTCCAGTTTGCACAATCCACCCATATCTGCAGCTCCTTTATCAATGCTTCCCTGGGTCTCAGTCTGTGGTACAGGCACCACTGCTGGTACCCCAGGCAGGCGGGAAAGGTATGGGGATCAAAACCAGTTCAAAATTCTAAAACAAACAGCATTTGCCAATTAATACCCTGAGCGACTCAGCTAACTGCTAGAAATCTTAAGCTAGTGCCAAGGTATTACTGTTTTTGTTCTATAAAGGAGGTTGTATAAGGCTGTGTGTGTAAAAGATTTAATACAGAACGTTGGAACAGCAAATACATTTTTTTTTTACTGTGGCGATCACTAAGTTTAATATGCAGGGCAGCCATATTGGATTTTGAGGCCACTGATAGGGGAAAGCCAAATTTCCAACTTGTAATTCGGGCTTCTAAAGAGCTTTTATTGATCTACTCCATTATCAAAGCAGCTTAAAACGATAGAAAGTAAAAGATAACTCCACTGCATCTTTAAACAAGTCATACAACGCAGATGAATGAGAGCACAACAAACTGATGATCTAATTCCTGTTCTACCACAGTATTGAAATTCAATATGGTAGATGTTAGAAAAAGTTTGCTCCAGCTCATTTGTCAGCTGCCTTTCCTGCATTTCATTAACCTGGGAACCTCTTGATGTTCTGCTAAGACTACGCGGCAGTGAACCAGCAGGAACTAACATGACAGGCACCTTCTGCTCTGATAAATCTCAATTTATAATCTCAACAGCAAAATAAATGTGCTTGTCATAAGGTGTGGTTGGTGGTGAGGAGAGACGCTAGTAGACCCAGGATGTAGATGAAAATAACGATGAGTTTAATGATGAAGATGCTCAGACAATCCAGCAGAGAATCTAGCACACAGCTAAATACCGGTAGCACTGACAAAAAGGCTAACCAGGACTTCACAGTTCTACTGGAGAGCAGAGAACGTACGTGCGACAACGTTAGACACAGTTAGACAAGGACCCAACGAGGAACACAGACAACAGGTGGGACCAAATACACTGGTAGGGTAATCACAGGAGTGAGCCACAGCTGGGATCAATCAACGGGAAAGACACAGAGACTCACAGGGAACAGGATCACGATAAACACAGAAAAAACTCAAAAATAAACTCAGAAAACTATGGATCACAACAGTGCTAATTACTAATAGGTAGATTTTCTGTGTTAACACATGACAGAAAAGTTGGCTTCCTCTTCTCAAAACCAGTCTTCACCTGGTTTGACATTTTTTGTCTTTGTGTTTTGTTTTGTTTTGTTCTTTTTTTTTTTTTTAGAAGTCAATTCCACAGCTTTTCACAGCCTGTGTGAAAGGAGCTATTGCGTGACCATCAGCCACAATGAGAGTATTTGTGAAATGTATTTTAGGACCACTTGCCAAACTTGTGTTCCCCAAACAAACAATGCGCTTGTCTGACTGTCCCGCTTCATTTCCTTGTGATCTCTGCTGAAATTTCCATGTGTGTCTGAGAGCTGATGTGTGTGGGTTTGTAAATTAAGGACAGCGCTGGAGGCGACGCGGCTCTGCATGGTTGTGTGCCTCTCTCTGTTTATCAACACACACATCTTTCAAAACAGGAATGATGTGAACAGGATGAGATGACAGTGTTCTTTCACCGGAAGGCTCCAAAGCATGTGCTTTACTAAAGTGTACATAAAGTTTCTCCGCAACTTTTTCACTTTTTCTTTAAGTATTTTATTGGGTTTATATGTGACCAGAACAATGCAAATACACAAAGAAAATCCAGAGCTATCATCAGAAGTCGCCTAATTAGTAAATACAGAACACATGTGGATATAATATCAGAATAAATTCACCTGGTTTCCATAAATTCTAACATACTCCACAAAGGATTTAATGAAACTTGAAGGCAAAAAAGTCAGACGAACCCCAATTTGCAGCTTGAAGCAAGTTACACAGGAAAACACAGCATCATGAGGAAGAAGCTCTTCTGTTGACCAAAACTGAACTTTTAGGCAAATAAAAGATGTGGTAGAAAAGTGGCAAATCATATATCTGAACACACCATGTCCTTTGTGAAGAATTGTGTTTGGAGGATCATTCTTTAGGAATGATTTTTTTCAGCAGGAAAACAGGAGCTGCTAGTTGGTAGGGAAATTGATGGATTTACATCAATCATGGAAAATAACCCGATAGAGAATAGAAAAGATGATATAGACCGGGGTATAGGTTCACCTTAAACATACAGCCAGAGCTACAATGGAATGGTTTAGATCAGGTATGCTGCTAAACCATTTACAGTTTATAAATCACTAATCGGCCAGACCTCTCAGGTCTTCTAGTTCCTGTCGACTCTGCATCCCCAGAACCAGAATCAAGCATTCAGTTTCTATTCCACTTATCCACTTCTCTGGAACAAACTTCCAGAAAATTGCAAAGATGCTGAAACGATGAGTTCCTTTAAATCAAGGCTAAAGATTCCACCTGTTTAGAGTTACCTTTGGTTCCCAGCATCAAAGGAACAAAATGTAATGTTTCTTGCTTGTTTCATTATTGGTTGCTATATTATGTTTTTATGGTGTGAAGCACTTTGAACTGCTTTGTGACTGTAATGTGCTAGACTAATAAACTTGACTTGATGTGTGGCTGCATGTTGTTAGCGTTTTGCCTTTACAATAAGAAGGTCCTGAGTCTGAATCTCAGCACCGGTTTGAGTATCGCTCAGTAGCCTTAAGGTCTGAAAACCTTCATGGAATTTTTGGCCGGTTATTATATTATTGGTTGTATAACATCTGAAATGACCAACATTATTACATTATTGGCCGTCATTACATTAAGGCTGCTATACAGGTGTCTCTTGTTTACAGGACAGAGAGGTGGCTGTAGGGCTGCACAAATAATGTGAATATATCATCCTCAGTGTGTGCAGCATTCATTTAGAAAAGGACTGCTTGTTGGCTAATATACTCCCATTAGGGATGCAAATAAATAATAATTAAGGATTAAAGTTTTATTAGGTTAGAATTAGTTCCAACTGATTAATAACCTCTGCTTAGACCTTCTTTCACTGTTGTAGTTTGAACGCCATCCAGAAGAGGGCACCACTGGTCATCCTTAAGCGAACCAGTTGAAACAAAAACAAAGATGGCAGGGCCATACCAGAACTAGGAAGAAAAACAGTCCAAGAGAGTCTGGTGCGGAATGCAAAATGCACTTCATGCCATACTGTTTTGAAATACAAACACTCAACAAGCTCCTTAACTCTCACTATGTTTCATTCTTTTTTTTTCCATCCAGCATATACTATGAAAAATGTTGCCCTTTTTATTATGGAAAATGGGCAAAATTTTTCCAAACTGTTCCTTCTTTATGGAAAAACAGGAAACTCAGGTTTTT
This sequence comes from Poecilia reticulata, assembly GCF_904066995.2. NCBI lineage: Eukaryota > Metazoa > Chordata > Actinopteri > Cyprinodontiformes > Poeciliidae > Poecilia > Poecilia reticulata. Next base: position 22,351,966 of record NC_088848.1, on the reverse strand, counting down.
AAGAAAATGGCTGGCTATCAATTAATTATTCATTGATTGATAAGATCAGTCAACTTGCATCCCTAAGTCCAATTAGAATGTAAAACGCAAGCTTATATTTAGCTGGCAGAGCTGCTCGACAACAGAAGCCAACACCAGACACAAAATGCTCAAGGTCACAGAGTGACAGAAGCACAAATGAGAACTATGACAGGAGAAAACGAGCATATTCGGTAACTGATATTGTCATTGTAATATTTGTCAATATTATAACCGTCGCAAGAGCCCCAGTAGGCTGTTTGGAAAGTCACGGCGTTAAAACCAAAGGAGCAACGCCCATTGCTCTAGTTATGCTAAACGCGCGCACACACGCACACACACATGCGTGCGCGCGCACACCACTCGCAAACACACGCAAACACACATCCACACACAAAGAAAGTAAAACAACTTCAACAATTGCCATCATTCAAGAAGCAACTTGCACTTTAGACTGTAAAACGCAGCTGAAACACAAAACCTCCAGCAGGCAGATGAAAAGAGGGAAAAAAAAGTTGACTTACTTGCTGGGGAGGGGGTGCTGTATCCACTGATGGGAAGTCCTGACAGGGCCGGAGGCGACATGCCCCCCAGCATGTGGGGGAAAAAGTAGGAGTAGGGGGGCATGGGGAAGCCGTTTAGGTGTCCGCCTGGCACCGGGTTGCCCTTCCCAGCCATGATGGGTCGCCCACAAACAGAGCTCAGTGTCGGAATCAACCCCTGGTTAAAATGCGGCCGACCCAAAGAGGAGTCAGTGCGTGTTCCTGGGATGATTTAATCCCCCATAGAAAAGCTCCGTCAGTAGATATTCCAAAGGACTGCCAGGTAAAGGTTTGTCAAATAATCCGCTTAAGGTTAAAAAAGTTCAGAAAACACCTCCTGTAGATGTCAGCAGGACAAAAAAACCTTGTTTGTTTAGTCAGTATGTGTGTCTTTAGGGCTGACTTGCTGCGGACAAAAAGATAAAAAAGACACACACAGCAGAAATATAAAATGCTCTTTTATGCCCCCTTTCTCACGTATTGTTCGACGAGCTAAAAAGGCCTTATTTGCAGGAGGCGTTGGAGGGGCAGGGAAGCAGCACAGCCATTCTTTATCTTCAAGACGAAGGCAGAGAAAAAGAGGCAAGTTGAGTCACGAAGACGAGACTTTGATGGCAGCGCACAGGAGCAGCGATAGTGGTGATAGGGGGGCTGCTAGTGGTTGGGATGCTTTCACAATTCACTCCTCCGCCGTAGAGCTCGCCGAGGGAATGTGCAGATCACATGATGCCATGGAAGAGTTGCTCTCCTTAGTCGGGCCTCTTTGCGGTTGCGAAGCGTCTCCCTAGAAAGATAAATACAAGGAAAAAAAACAGAGAGATCATTTAGTGCTTCAGTGACAAGGTAGAGATCACATCCCTTTGTAGTAAAGTGCCTGAGCAAAACTGTTCCTTTCCTCTGACGCTAATTAATGGGAATGTCTCAGCTGAAATGTTACAAAAACACCCCATCCTCCTTAATTATCTAATGGAGTGTTAAAGTTGGAGGTGTGTGATGTCTCCTTGCAGCTCTGCGTTCGCGCTCATTAACGGTGACAGGCCACAAACACGTTGGGAGGCGAGCCAAAACACAAGCCGAGACGGCAGCACAAAGGCAAACTTTGTTAATTACGCCAGTTTGCGAAAGGTGAGACCCAAGGTGCCGTTCTGGGAAACGCCAGAGCCTGGCTTCTGAATCCAGAGCAAAACAGATCTGTGATCACGGCAGAAAGTGGGAGCAGGACGCAGGGGCACTGACAGCTACACGACCGAGGAGTACAATTATGACAAAACAGGATGTTAGCGTTGCCATACATTCAAGAGTGTGATAGGTTTTTTTGGGGAGGTTGGGGGTTTAAGAGACACACAAGCAAAAGCGGGAGGAATGTGTCTTTGCATGAGCCGGGATGCTCAGGAATGTGGCGCTCTACCGTGAATGACATGGGGACATGGCAGGAGGGGTCAGGTCGGCCTGTTCCCGCTTGCATGGAGCATGAGCGGCACAGGCGTACCACAGGTGAGACGGGTGGAGAATAAAGACAAAGCGAATACCACAGAAACACCTTCAGCTTTGGTTCACTGTAAAAGGAAACGATAAATATTAATGCATTTCCACTTCATTCTGAATAAGGATGCAGTCGTTTTCAGAGAAGTTCATTTTATAGGCTTTGCATTCATTTGAATTGTTATTAATTTGCTCATTATCAAAGATATAAAAGGCCACTTTTCCCACATTCACCTGCTTTGTTTAGGAAATGCGTGCTGAAAGGAGGAAATGCATTGGCGTGAGAGTTTTTACAGTGTATTCTAAAGCCACGAGTCAGGTCTGCTTTGATTTTCTTTTATAGCCCCTATTCTTACCTTTCCAGTCGGCTAATACATCCTATAAATCACCTTTACAGTGTTATAACTGACTGCATGATATAAAATATCTATTACTGTTAGAAAACATTGCCTCAGTGGAGTCTTTACTGCGAATTTCTTCAAAATTAAATGCATCACCATGAAAGAAACGTACATTGAAGTTACATAAAGCCTGATGTGCAGTTGTCTTACAAACATAGCCATATCTTTTATATACCTTTTCACACATATACTAACAAAAACCTTGTTTCAGTTGAGTATTTTTTCTACTACTGCCCTTTTTTAAAATCATCAGGTGAATTTAGAGCCATCAGGTTAGTATTTTGGCTGAAAATGCCAATAAGACAAACAGAGAACTGGTGTGAACCTTCATATGGTACTTTACTGTTGGAGGGGGAGAATTACCCACAGATTGAAACTTGGACAGTCAAGTGTACCGTCATTGTCAAATGTGGAATGGGCAGTTTGGATGATGGGTTACATCTTACACCATTGTGCACTTACACCAGTCGTCCTTCTGCTGTAGTGAACTCATCATCTTATTCCATTTACTCACAGCAGTCAGGCTGAGGAAGACATACCGCAGCAGAAAGTGCCACTGCCAAAGCTTTGCTACACCGCGATCCATCCAGGGTTTTTACATCAAGGTCACTGTACAGTAGATTTTGTACAAAAAAATACAACTAAACTAAATCCTTATTATGGCAGAGCAGTCATAAAATAATGCTAAAAATTTGCTTAACGTTTAAATATCCTGACTTTTTTATATGTATAAAGCTAATTTCTGACATCAAAGTACCTGATTACAAAACAATAATTAACTAAAGAGCAGCCTGAAGGATTCTTTTTCTGTCTCAGACTCTGCACATTAATTAATCCCACAAGTCCTTTTCAGAAGGGCTCTTATTGAAGGAGTTCATTCATGTTTGAAACTAAAAAGTAAAAAAAAAAAAAAAAGAAAGGGCATTTTAACATTTCCAGAAGCTGGAGAATGAACCTAATCACCATGCCAGAGCTGACGATAAAAGCAAAATGGTTGCATTGAGACAAGCGCACACCATGTTGGGAGGAAGCAAGGTAAGACTGATGATGTGAATAATCGGCTGTGAAAACTGCACACGGGAGACTGGAACTGGCCAACGCCGGTAACAAACGCTCCACATCCTCCTTCCAGGCCAAACCGGTCACAACAGCTGCGTCCGTTGAGCCGAGTCTGCCGGTTCTCTGCCCCGTTTCTGCAGAGCTCGGCTGCACACAAATTATCGTTGTGCATTTTCCTCCATCTTTCTCTCTCTTGCATCATCTGGAAGTCCTTACCGCTCTGTCTGAGCACAGTTTCAGCATGTTGGTGACCAAAATATATGGCAGGTTTTTGCCATTGCAAGGCAGTGGAAGTCCGTCAGCAAGACCAAATAATATGCAACAGGCTAACAAAGTTGGCGACAACCAAACACTCTACCAACTAGTCCTTTGTTACTCATTACGATGACTGTGGTAGGTGTTGTGTTATGTTTATGACAGTGTAATGTTAGTCTTATGCACAACTCTTCATATACAGTGTTACTGATTTTATTTCATTTATTTTGTTTTTAATTAGCAAAAAACTACTGCAAAAATGTAATTTTTTTGTGATGAAACAAAATACTCAACTTTTAATAACACTTTTTGGATTCTCTTTAAAGTCACAGTAATGACTAACTTAAAAGCACATTAAGTAAAAGCAGATTTTGTTGCAAAAAAATCTGCTTTCAATTCATTTTCATGTTCAGTTTTCAGAGTAAAGACTCGTTTTTCCCTGTATTTTTTCGATATTTAATTTGCAATGATTTACAAACTGGATGCTGGTCTTTTCATATGGCAAAAGTGAAAAGGGGTATCTACAATGATTTGCAAATTTCTTTAAAATAAAATGTGTGAATACTTTATTCCATCTAAATATTGTATGATTACTAAATTGCTGAACAGGTAAAACATTTTTTTTTATGTATTTTTTTCTTCCTCTCAAAATAACATGTTATTGCTTGCAGGAGCCTTGGACTTGACACTTCAGGCCTAATTACAAACGTTTCGCCACCACTGAAACAAAACGCTGTTATTAGCTGGTTAATTAGTGTGGCTGTACTGTTTGTGTTTGTTTTTTACTCTAACTTGCCCTACTGCAGTACATTTTAAATGAACTGATGGCAACCGAAAAACTGTATCTTTCCGGAGGTTTTAATCTCACACTTTCCCTCCGTTGGGGAAAGTGTTGCTACACAGTTTGAATGCAAAAGATGCTCCTCCATACTTCGTTATTGACTTAAATGCTGCAAGCAGCAAGACCGTTTTTACTGATTGAAATTGGAACATGGCTATTTTGGAAGCTCCGGGATTCCCAGAAACCAAGTTCCAACTTCTGACGTAAATATAACTCTGCAGGGGTGTTTGCAACCAAACTAAAACTATAAATATGCATGTTAATGCGTAAATATAGACTGATTCTCCTCACTACTCTCAGTAGGAGGTGCCTCTGTGCATGAATTTGTTTATTGCAACCAACATTTTGTGCCAAACGAGAAAATACAAAATGTAGAAAGACTTTTTGTTTTGACAGGTCAACCAAAAAACACCATGAACATATTGGAGCGTTCCTATTTGCTGCCATTTTGTGCACACAGAAGAAAAAATATACAGCTGCCAAGCGAGCTTCTGTATTATAAAAATAAACACTTATGGAGCAAAAGCAGCCTCAGATTAAGCAAAAATGCAATGAAGTAGAAAAGTCAAAAAGACCCCCGGGCTTGAAGTCGCATCATTAATGTATTTCCTTTTAAAGATTTAAACAGAATTCTTAGCACTTGCCAAATTCATCTCAACAGCTTCCAAGCAAGGTGGCGCATGGAGGGCGTCTCCTCGGGGGACGGACGCCGTCCCTTACAGTGAGGGGGCAAAATAAAAATAAACAATCTGGGTCAGCTGGACTTAACTCTCTTTGGCATATAGCAGGCAGAGGGAAGGAAAGGTTAGAGGTTATGGGGCATGAGAGCCTGTGATGGGTTATGACAGCAAACACTGAATTAATAATCAAAAAAGGCAGGAAATGGCAGCGCGAGGTCAGGGCAGGCGAGCGCTCCACATGCAAAACGCAGCCACGGGGGGGAAGCTGCAGAACGCATGGCACGCAGAGGAGCTCTGCTCACACACGGATCAGGACATGGGAACATACACACTGATCAGTGTGTGGAGGGATACATGAGCAAAGTTTAAAGGCGATCAGGAAGAAAAAGTAGAACTAAATAAACATGTATTTTCTGTCCTACATTGGTGCACACTGAACCCTAATGCAGCAGATTTCCTTCTGAACAACTGGATCTGAAATGTGTCAGAGGCAGCTGCTGAGCTGGGAGGAATAAAGCATTATTATGTTGACGCCTTCATGTCCAAGATAATGGACCTGTTGTTTCAATATGCAGTGTTTTTTAAAAGTATTCCCCCGGCTCGGTGTTTTGTTCTTTTATTGCTTTTAAAAAACAAAGGTAGTCAGGAACACTGATGTACCAGTGAATGGACCTTCCACACACACAGGTGTGTTTAAACTACAGTCACTTGAGACACACTCACTACATTCCACTCATTGTGAAAATACAAAGTAACTCCCCTATTAAGGAGGTAAATATTTATGAAATCATTTAACATATGTTAGTATTCTTATTTAATTGCCTTCATTCTTTTTAGAAGTCAGTTTTCACTTTGACATTAAAAGTTTGAGTTTTTTTGTCTTTCCTTTGTCAAAAAAAAGTCACATTTTGCTGATCATGACTGATTTGTAAAAGCAATACAAAGTTTAATCATCCAGAGGCGCTAATAATTTTTATAGGCGCTGTAAGAAAAGCTGGTCCAACCTGATGGGAGAGTAAATACATAGCAAGAACGCTGGAGGCTTTAAATCTTTAACAACATTAAACATACAGTCAGGGCTACAATTAATGATTTCCATCAGAATAAATGCATGGCCCAGTCAAAGTCCACACCTAAATCTGACTGAGCAACTTCACACAGGTGCTTCGACAAAGAGTTGACTCAGGAGGCTTGAATGCATAATCATGTTTCAGATGAAACTGTGCAACATTTTTCTGTCACACAACATTCCTATAGAAGACATTGAGATTCGTAGCAGTAAAACGTCAACATTAATGAGACTTCTTTTGCCAGGTGGTGTGTTCACTTCCACTTCTTAACTCACAACTTGAAATTTTCCCATTTAAGCTTTAGAGAAAAAAAAAATAAGCCAGAAACTCATGGAGAAACCGTCAGTCAGTGAGTCTGGTAGAACGATGTCCCTCCTCAAACGTCACGGCCACCCGGTGTGGACGCGCAGCGCCACACGAAATGGAAGCAGCTCAAGCGCACTGCTCTCCAACATTTATGAGGACTTCAGCGTGGGTTGATACGTCAGAACTGAGATAAGATGTTGCAGGGGAAAAAAAAAACAAAAACACAGTGTGTACAAATGAACGTACACAATCCACACAGGATGAAATAAACATACTCTTAGCTGAGCATACGGGTGGTGTGGGCAGTCACGCATGGTCTGCGTGCTAGTTTTATGCTCTCGATCACACATGCGTATCATCCCTGCGCCCTCAAAGAGGAGTCTTCCAGTTCACTGCATTTACTGTACATTACTAGTTCACCATGGTAGGAGGCGAGTTGAATAACCCAGTGTTTCCAGAGGTGAAAGGTGTTATTGGTAGATTTGGGTTGTTTGACAAGTGTGTAGCACAGGATGTCCCCAGGGTAGTTCAGAACCAAGTGCTACATGGATTAAAATACAGAAATATAAACGATGTTACGTTCTGTCTGCTACGGGTAGCAGGAAAGCAGTAATTATAAGGATAGAAAGTGTAAACGCACAAAACTAGAGTAAATCCTGGGACCACACATGCAATCCAAATACAACACGGCCAAATATGAACCATTTCCTCAAAAACTCAACCAATGAAAACATCCGTCATCTGTCTGGTGCTACTTCAACAAAACTTAACCGGTCGACCATAGCTGTGAGGTGTGAGTTACATCAACACGAGCTTTCACGACATGAACCCATCTGAAACACCCATCTGAAAAACGCCGCCATGTCTCCTTCTGTTCCCCGCTGCTACTGAACTCAACCAGAAAAAGTGTCTGTGCAAAACATCCCCATGTCACCATGTAGCTGACAGTTGACCTTTTTCACATGAAATGTCACCACTTCCTCACATTATCCACGTAGGCATCTGTGAGAGATTTTGTCAGGATTCATAAATTCATACTTCAGTTAAGGTCAATTTATGTCAAAGTCGCAGGGAGCTTGAACCCGAACGGGGGAATTCTCGGCAGTTCTAATTTGAGGTGATCTGCTCAGTTATTCACAAAATGTCATATTCACCAGATTTGAGAGCAGTGCTGAATCCTGTAAGATCGGGATATGTTGGCAATGTCCCAAAACAGAGGGATAGTTGTGATGAGCATTGGGTAAATTTAAATCTGTTACATTCACAAATGCATCATTTTTTTTAATTATACTACTCCATCTTTCATGACACCTGTATTTGCAATATTGTCTTAGCAGTTAACATTTTTATTTGACCCTTTGCAGTTTTATCTTCAGAGTTATTCTAAAGTCAGACGTCATTGGAAAATAAATATATCCTGGAAATACTCTACATAATTATACTAGTGCAGACCAACTTAAATCTATTAAGAGTTGATTTTTTAACTAATTTTAAATAAGTATTGTTAAAATAATTGTCATTCCATCTTCTCCTAAATATATTGAGTTCCAGCTCAAAACCCAAATGAAGTGAATAAACTGATTTTCTAGCTTCAGAAGCTAGCCTGTATTCAGCAGGAGTACACTTTATCTGAGTGGTGGGTGTTCACCTTCTAGATTTAAATACATTTAGAGTTTGGCAGAGCAGCATGAGACTGAGTGCACTTCAGATCTTGAGTTCACATTTGTTAAATGTGTGTTGTAGTTTGAAGAAACAGATTCAAATTTATTCTACTTTTGCTCCAAATGTTGTGAAATATGTATTTTTCTCTTCCTTTTACTGAAAGTTTTAAAATTGTCATTCAAAGAGGTAAAAATCATAAGAAAATAATGTCAACTGCTTCAGACTGATGGGAAATTGTGCTAAAACTGATGTGTATTTTAGCTTTTAATTGTTGTATTGTTCTTTTTCAACATGACAAAAGAATCTGATCTGGTTTAAATGCCGTCTTTTGGAACACAGAGATAAAAAAAATGGTAACTAAAGTGTCTTGAATGCCATTGCTGGGTGAGTTAAGCACTACATAATTACAATATTAGCATACAGCATGTGATAGTAGTCTTTTCTAAACTGCATTAATTAGCATCAACCAGAAGCTTAAAGTAACTTCTTTCAGAATGTCTGACCTCCTCAGACTTCCAGCTCAGCGGTTCTTCCTCCTGAAACGATACAGGAGTCTGACACTGTGACTGAGAGAGCAAAAGGTGGGAGCTACTTTTCAATGCCAGCCCAAGAATGGAGCTGAGAAAGGCTAAAGGGTGCTAAGTGAACATTCAAGGTTGTGAGAATCCTCAGTGGCTTTGCCAAGGCCCCCCCTGCTGGGTGAATCCACTTGTCAGAGGAGCAGGCTGGGTGACATTTCTGCTCACCTCAGAAAGGTCAGCCCTTAATTATCTCAAATGCCAGCAAGCACGGCACCTGCAAAAAATAAACCCGAGGATGAGCACTGGAAGTGTGTGCGTCTGCTTCTCCAGCGCGAAATGAGCCCGAGCGTGTCTGTCAGAGCAGAACCAGACCATCTGCCCACCTGCATGAGCCGTAAACACACAATCCAATCCTGGGAAGGTGCACATTGTTGCAAACAAAGTATAGAGATGCACTGAGAAGTCGGCCGGAGTCCAGAATGTGGTCGGTTTCCAGCCTGGTAAGCCTTTTTTAGAAAATAATTTAAAATCATGTCTTTTCCAGACAGTGAATAAATAATTTCTAAGGCGTTACAGGTCACACAAGCAACATTATTCTTCAGTGTGGACATTGTTACTGAGGGAAAAACACAAAGCTTTTTTCAAGACATTAAAGATGCTCAAAGCTGAAGTTAGACAAGAAGTTGTTTAAAAGGTAGCGGCATGTTTTACAAGACGGGAAACATCTTCAGTTCATTCCAGCTTCGAGTGAGAGCAAGACTTAAAGTAAATAATAGCAAGGCTAAAAAGATTACAAATCTTTTCTTAAAAAAAAACCTTTCCTGCTCTGACACACACACAGTGTGACATCACTTCTGAGAACAATATAATGACTTACAGAAAAAAATACTAAACATATTTTCAGTTCGCTTTTTTTATCTTCTGTTATGGCTCTTGAAGAAAAACTAATCAGCTAAGATCAGAATCAGAATGTAAAACAGCTTCATAAAAGATGCAGAGTGGAAGTTAGTCACGACAATTCTGATCATTCTAAATGTAAAGTTATATAGTAATAGTTGTGTAAGACAAATTAGCGAACCTATATATACCAAGTCTGGTTAACCAAATCAGGAAGAGTGTATTTCTTCTACAGCAAACGGTACCTTCCACAAGGATTGGAATACAAAACAAAAAACAAAAAAAAACCTGAAAACAGCTCCTGGAAAAATAAGCAGACGGATTATGGTGCGACAGATAACAGCAGAATCTCCTAAATATACGACAAACAGCTGAGGTTCATTCTCAGCGGCCCTACAAATAGTCAGCATAAATCAGAGGAAGTAGTGGGGGGAACTTGTGAACTCGAGGCATTGAGCAAGCCTAATTATTTCTGGTCAGAGTGCACTTGGTGACAAAACTCCAAGCATATCTGGCAAGCCATAGACAGCAGTGTTTGCTTTTTGAGCTACTCACTGTAGCTATTCGACTCAAGTCAATATTTGCGGGAGGCTATGGTAACAGAAAGCTCTCGTGAACCGCATAAACACACTCCTGTATGCATAACCCTCACACACTCTTGCACACGCACACACACACGCACGCGCACACACACACACACAAAACAACAAATCTGCCTGGAGAATCCCACTCGCGCTCGAAGGGGACGAGGGAGACAAAGGGCCATAGATCATGTTGTGGACGGCGCGCAGTGAGCTCCTTGTATCTACGTCTCCCCCCCCCCTTGCATTTTTCTCTGATTCTGAGAAAACATTAAGGGCTGGTCCCTATTGTTTACACAGCTGGCTCCATGGAAAAGATTGCTTAATATGAAATATGGAGAGAGTGGAGAGGTGAGAGGGAGACGAGAGGAAAGGGAGGCAAGTGAGAGGGATGTGGTGGGATGGGATGACACTGTCAGGAAAAAGAGAAAAGAGGGCGGCTAACGGGAGAGGTGAGAGCGGGACCTGGAGTGTGGCGGTGCTGAATCAGACGAGGAGCGAACCTGAGGAGGAGCTAAAGAGTAAACGCAGCGGAGAGCAGAAAGCCGCGAGGTTTCAGTGGTGAGGGAGTCATGCCTCCTGTGGTCTGGGGTCTGCAGTGCATGTTGTTCTTTCTTAGTAATCACACACTGCCTCCTCACAGGCAGCTCTGCCTCTTAAGGCTCAGGCAGAAACTTTCAGACACATTTCTTCAACAAAACCTGAAAAAGGTTTTATGAAATTGAAAATAGCATAGTAGAAATCTTAAAAAAAAAAAGAAAAAAAAAAGTCTTAAAAACCCCCCACTGCAGCCCAGAGTCAGGGCTGCAAACTAACTTTCTGCACTGGTATCTAAATTATTCAGTTAGGTTTTCCACCACAACCCTTAACGGGCACCAAGAGTTTTCACAGCTGTGTTATTACCTCAAATATAATATTAAAACGCAACATTTTCTCATTTTCTGTGCAGAATGATCATTTAAGTAGGGATGTAACAATATGAAACATAAGAATTTTTTTGCATGAGTTCATCCTTCCATGGTTTCAGGGGGATTGATGCCCGTCTCCAGCTTTAATAGGAAACTGAGAAGGTCAAAGGGCAACACATACGCACAAGACAAAGAACGATGCATGCACAAACTTTCCAGTAACCAGTTAAACATGCAACATATTCAGTTACCACAGCTATCCATTTAAAAAAAAGTTTAATATATATTCTAAAATATATAATATACAATATATATTATAAAAGGATTATAATAAAAACTTTTTACATTCTTAATTTTTAAAACTTCTATCCTTCTAGTTTATTAGCAATACATTATGTATAATGTTTTAACAGCCACATTTTAAAACAGATTGAATAGTTAGTAATAGTTTTTTTTTAATTGTTCGCATTCTTCAGTAATTACTATGTATTATTTTTATTGCAGTAGTAGTAGTAGTGCTATATTTGCATGTGAAATGAACAGATAACAGCAGTCCCAGTAACACATCCAGTATGTGGTTTGTAGTTTTTGTTTCTTTTTTTACTAGCAGTGATCAACAAACTTCACTGCTTGTGTTTAATTGATGAGCATGTAGAGTTTACGGGTGATGATGACAGTCTGCAGCACGGACAAACAGCGCACCCACCACTGAGACTGCTGAGCTTTTACAACTGGGGAGGATCCAGTTAACTATTTTAACAAGCTTTAAAATATGACATTTGTGAAGGTTTAATGGAAGATGCCTCTCGGTTCATCTGTCTGTGAAAAAAATACAAACCACTGTGGGCTGCGTCTATACCACATCCTGGTTAGTAACATTGCAACTGGTGAAATATCTATTTGTAGAAACGTTATCTGACCTAGCATTAGCCAAAACCTGAGTGGCTGGCTGAGGACTTCACTAGCATCGAGTTGTTTCTTTCTGCACAGACAGAACAACATCCGTGTCTTTTGACAGGGATAGTTGGGAAAATGTTCGGTGAACTAGTCTAACCAACACCGTGCTGCACTAATTAGCTCCCCTAAGCAACTTAACTGTATTGGTTCCTCTTACTTGGATCAGCACCTTGGCAGGTAGGCTTCCTGTGTTCCCTTGTGAACCAATTAGCTGCATTGTTAGGAGCTAACTACTGTGCAGGTCTGAAGTGAAGATTGAAAAACATAAACAAGTCCGATTTTATAGAGTATTGAAATAGTAAACCATGAAGCAGGAAGACATAGAACAGTGGCTGGTGGCCCCAACAACCCTATTAATGACACAAAATCGAAATTAAGCAACTACTCAAAATTAACAAGACTCTTCTATTTAAAATATCACCTGAGAATCAATATGATGCCCCAAAAATCTAATAGAATAAGCTCTTACTATGTTGGTTAAATTATCAGGTTAACATTGTTGGTTGAATAAATGATTAGAGCATAGAATCCAAAGGGAAAACAATAAAAGACATTTTATTTTGTTTATGTTTGAGACATGGCATGTCAAACAAGTTGTGGGCCAAATATTGGTATGAAAGTATACCAAAGTTTAAATAAAAATGCTAGGTTCAAATTTATACAAGTTATGGTTATTTTTTTACTTGACATTGTTTTGAATTTCTTGGATTTGCAGTTGGAGTGTTGACTGACTAACAACTGTTATGTGTGTGTTTGAGTGTTTTAGGTGGAATAAACTAAACCAGTCACCATTTTGAGCTGTACCATCCCTGCTGTGTAAAGTCCTTCTAATGACAGAGCAGAAGAAGTTTTCTACGGAAAGCAGCTCTCAGCTAAATATTCCACAATTCTGCACTGCACCCCTTTCACTGTCACATGACCAAACATATACAGCAAACACAAACAATTAACATCATTTGCTCATAGTTTGCAGTTATACTCATCAGACAGATACCAATATCTGTGAGGACAAATTTTGGAAAATAACAATGTTAATGCCAATGTAATGTGCATCCGTATTTTACATGTTTGTTTAAATGCCATAATTGTGACATTGTTGAAATCTACTGGCCCATGCCTAAACCACAGAGGACATCAATGTTTTGTATGAGGCTACCATTAAGAACCTGAGCTACAATTGGTCAAAAGGACTCCATCATGAAGACTTTCTTTAAAGGAAGATAAAAGAACAACACTTAAATATTTATTTTGTACTTCAATAATGGATCAAATTAGTTGGGCTCCATTATGAGTAAAGGCTATTTCTAAATGGAAGGACAAGTTTGTAATAATTGGAGGGGTAGAGTACCCTTTTTCTGGATGACAACAACATAATAAACTGTTCTGTATGAAAGCAGGGAGCTGAGTGTGCCCTATCCAATGCATACAGTTCTCTGTGTGTGTGTGTGTGTGTGTGTGTGTGTGTGTGTGTGTGTGTGTGTGAGAGAGAGAGAGAGAGAGACTGGCAACCTCAGTCCCCCCCAAAGCCGGTTCCAGTTAGTGGAAGAGGCCCAACAGAAATTAAGTCCATATTCCTGAGAAACTCAAACATACACACACACAAAAGAACATTTATAGTCAAAACACTTAAGCTGCCACACCTCATTATGCATGAACATACTGTAGATATGGGTCCGGACCTTTATATCACTCCCCCCCTCATGAAGGAAACCAAAGACAACCCGCCTTAAGAACAGCTTTTGTTTTTCCTCCAGGCCGCTCACACAATCACGGTGCGTGTGTGTCGGCCTTTATGGCTGTGTCACCTTTGTGTACCTATCCAGGATATCTGGCTGACAATGTTATGTGAAACACTCCAGCACATTCCAACACAGAAGATCCAATGACACGAGCGGATGACGCACTAAAGCACAGGGGCCCCTTCCTGTTTATACCACCACTTGCTTGCTTAAGGATCAAACAAGAGCTGGTCTTAAGAGTGGGCACGCCCTCTGGGTCCTGCAGTCAACCTCAATGTCAAGACCATTTCTATAAAGAAGGGAGAACTGCACACACCAATATACCCATACAATAAGAAGGAGAATTTTCTGTGCAACAGCTATTCTGCAGTGTGCGTTAAGGAACACAAAAGGAGCGTGTTTATGTATTGACGTCTATGTTCTCCAACCGCCAACATGGAGCTTTTAATAAGCGGCCGTCAAATAGTGTATGTATACGGAGGGTGTGTGTGTTTGCGAACAAAAAGCCAGCCTGACTCACCAGAATAAATGTCACTGTATTTCCATGGGGCATGTTACAGTCTTGTTTATAGAGAGCTAAATTCAATTAGCTGAATAATTCACTATTGAGTGCAACTGTGTGTACATCCGTATATTCACACAGAGAGGCGCACGGCTTTTATCATCTGCCCTGGCACAGTCATTTATAAAAGCTTCCAGGACACCAGGATAAACTAGTGATGAATGACTTCATACCACCATATTGAATTATAGGCCAAGGACATATACCTGTGACACACTGTGCTGCTATGTAGCAAACTGCCCCAATGTCTTGCAGAAGTATTCACACCCCTGGATTTTTTTTTTTTTTTTACATTTTGTCATGTTACAACTAACTTAATAAAATACACGTATTTCATTGTATAAAATAATGTATTTTATTATAATAATTTATTTTAAGACTTTATATGATGGATCACCAATTTTGTTTCCTCTCTGACATGTCTGCTGTGTTCCTGTTTTTATACTCAGATCAAAGTACACAACTAGTTACGTAAAAAAAAATAAAATAAATAAAAATATGTTGATGGACATATGGCTACAGGTAAGCTGTGTTTGCCAATTGTCAGACATCTGTTCTGCATAAAATTTAGTTTTGGGGTACCAGGTCTTAAAACAAAATGCTTAAACTCCATATTTTTATTTCTTTTAAAGGGCAGCATTATGTATTTTCCAGGAACACACTGAAAGTTTATGGCACCATAAAAGGTAAGACTTTATTTGAAGGGGTTTGCATAAGACTGACATAATACTGTCACGAACATCATATAACACCTGTCATAAACATGAAGACGTTTTTATGAATGTTTGACTGTTGCCATGAAGTGTCATTCCGTAAATAATGACACTTTTAATGCAAGTTTTAGTACAACTTTGCATTAAAAATGTAACTATTTACCAAATATACATTTACTATATACATTTACATGTACTATATACATTTAATATGACTTAAAATACATTTTACTTTGTAATTTAGCGCCTTGAAATTGGTCCTCTGTCTCTTTAAAAACTTCTACTCTTTCTGAAACTTCACTGTTAGGAAGTCATGATAACATGGCTCTGCTTTTAACCCTTATTGATGGTTTTACCAGTTTTGCACTGAGAAGTAGCTCATTTAATAAGCAGTTCCACCAGGTGTTTGCCAATTGCAGCTGGCTAGTCTGAAGGAGCTGAGTGAGGGAGTCATGGGGGTGGGCTGCTCTGTGTGAGGTGGCAGCTTGGAAACTGCAGGAGCTGTATCTCATAGGTGGCGCTAGGTCCACACATGCATATTTGCACAGCTGAATGGTCGCCATTGAGACTAAAGCATATCTCAAACATGCATGAAAGAATCAAGGAAAATCTCCAGTATGTTTTTTTTTCTGAGTAAATAACATTACGTATTGAGTTTTTTCAGTTGGTCTATCATCTAAAATCTAATTAAACCACATTCCAGTTTGTGCATAACAAACACCTCCATGTGATGTATTCTCTACTGCTTTTAAGTTCTGATTCAAAACAATAACATCTTTAAAAAAAAAAGCAACAGAAGTTGCACACTTTGTACAAACATGTCAAAGTGTGATGAAATGACCATGTCAGCATGCAAGCTGCAGTACGCAGAAGTCACATGGTGGCACACAGAGCTGCTTCCTACTGAGACGTTTTCCTTATTTAATGCCTCTGACAGACCTGGACTCGACATCCCCTTCATGCTGTATGCCATTCTTTCCTCTGGAAAGAAAATACATATTTCTACAGCTCACCACCAATGCCATTAGCTAACTAAGCAGGCCATCAGTAGCAGTATGTGGGTCAGAGTGAGATCACTGAGAGCACTGTCACTATGCGTTTGTGTGTGTATTCATGTGTATTAATGCTTATATAAAACAGCGGGTCAGGGTATGTAGGTCAATCCCGACACGGATGAATACGACAAAGTGGAGGTCAACAGCTACGACCTTTCTAGGACACATTCATTAGCTATCCAACGTTGCGTGTTTGCGTGCGTGCGTGTTTGTGTGTGTGTGTGCGTGCGTGTGTGTGCGTGCAGCTGAGCAATACAAAGGTCATCAGAGAAATGCCAAAGCTGCAAGATTAGGAACAAATATAAGCCAAATGCATCCACAATAAATTGTACATGTAAATCCACAGACCATCTGGAAGTCAGGAAATATGTGAAACTAAGCAGAAAAGGTAAAAACAACAGCTGGATTCTGGATACTGTTTTCTTGTCATACTCTGCCTAGCAACAGGGTCACCAAGAAGACTGAACTCATGATCTATGTGAGCATCTTCATGTAAGAAAGACATGGATGTTGGAAATTATTCTTTTATGATGCCATTGTGCTTCCACTCCATTTTAAATAGTGGGAATTATTTCTGTTCTGTTATGATTAATATAATGTGATTTTTTTTCTTGTTCCACAAATAGAAAAAATGTTTCACAAACTGTGTGTGTGTGTGTGTGTGTGTGTGTGTGGAGGGGGGGGGGGAGGAATCAGCAGAACAGTACAGTAAAGAGCAGTTTTTATGCATGTCTAATTCTAAGGTGCTCCTAATGCCTAAAAATCCTCCAGAGTACTACTTTTTTGTTTTCACAAGTAGAATAAAAAACGCACTCAGTCTTTGTTCAGCATAGAATGATCTATTTCATGTTTGATTATTCTAAGTAATTAAGATTTAAACCAGATATGATAAAACACAGTCCAGCCAACTCCTTAAAATCTACAAACCAGCCCTTTAATTTGGCACTAATAGAAAGCTTCAAAGCTAGTTAGCCAGTCTGATTTTTCTCAGAAAAATGGATTATTGGATTATTCATGGTGGAGGCTTCCTCAATACTTTTTTGCCAGGTCTTATCAGCTAAATTGAAGAATACTTTTTATTAGCTAACTGTGTCACTGCAGCTTTACAACAGGACACATTGTTCTATAATTCAAAATAAGAGTCTCAAACAGAGACACAGTGGGGTGTTAAGTGTAAAACATTCACCATTATATACCAGGCACATCATAATCGCTTTTACAACACCAGACAAAGTCTGACTGCAGGTGTTTTAGGGCTTTTTATTGTAAGATCTCATTACACTCTGACCACATGTCAAGTAAAAAGTGTTATTAACTGAAAGCATTCTCGTGCTTGGGAGATAGTGGAAATAAAAAATGACCTTTATCTCACTGAAAATGTAGGGCAATAAAGGAGTGAACAACTTAGCCCCAAATAAATACAATATTCATACTTATCTCTGATCTGATAGGACACCACCAGCTTGTGCTTCATTAAGTAGCCTAGTGATGTTTGTTTAGCGTCTACTGGTGTTTGTAATTGTCTGATTAGATAGTGACTGAATGTAAACCTGTTAATGGCAGAAGAAGCAAAACATGGAATGATTTATAAGAATTATTTATTCTTAATATGTTAAACAGAGCAAAGTTTACATCAAAGAATGGCAGCTGTATTAGAATGTACCATGGAAGCTCCAGTGTTCTTCAGTATCTTCAGACACAAGCTCATCATTTCCTCATTCACTGTTTGTATGTTACTCTTTAGTCATTAGCTTGGTGGTTGCCCTTTAGCAGTTAGGCTTGAGGGTTACTCAGTGCAGCACTTGTTACCACTGTTCCTTGGTTCAAATCTCAGCATGGGGGCAGCCACTAGCTTCAAGGTTATTCTGTAGTTTCTAGGTTACTCCGAAGCTGTTAGCTTTTAGGTTACTCTTCAGTTGCCATCTTCTAGGTTTTTCTATAGAGGTTAGCTTCAAGCTTATTCCATAGCGGGCAGCTTCTAGGTTATTTTATAGCCACTATCTGCTAGGTTACTCTGTAGCTGTTAGCTTCTATGTAACTCTTGAGCCACTATTTTCTATGTTATTCCTTAGCCACTACTCCTTAGCTGTTAGCTTGCAGGTTAATCTTTAACCTGCAAGTTTTAACCTGTTCTTTAGCCTAACAGCTAAATAACTCTGTAGCTGTTAGCTTGTAAGTTACTCTTTACCTATACACATGTACTAAAAAGTGGTTTTGTGATTATATAATTTCATGTTACTGTACTGGCACTTCTTACTATCCAGGGAATCTAAATACTTTTATCATTTCTCTTATTAGCACAAGAATGCAAATATCCAAAGACTGTGTCCTTTTTTAGCCCATTTCAAAATGCATGGACTCCATAAGCGGTCAGGGCTATCTTCTAATGGTGTAAAAATGTAGCTGGTCTTAATCCTGCTTTCCTTTAAGAGAAAAAGGAATGTGGGAGGAGAGAAAACAGGAGGAATGAGGGTCAAAGAAGAATTTACTATTTTTTGGTCTTTCACATGGCTACAGTCGGATGGTTGAGCATGTGCTGAGTTCAGTTTAGTTTATTTTGGTCATAAGATCCATAATAAACATACCACCCTCCATTAAACAAAGTGCTCATACCACAAACTCTTGCCAAACCAATAAGATTTTTTTTTTACCAAATACTCACTCCCTTGACAGTTACACATCTGTTCATTTTTACTTGGGATTTGTCAGACATTCCTGTATTCTTAAGTTCACTTTTTCTGGACTTCAAACTGCTTCTGAGTACAGGGAAGAAACACGTTTACAGCAAGCACAACTAAGAAAAGAAAACATTTGGTTGTACATGTAGGTTCAAAATGGAGTTTACAGGTGGGTCAGGTGGGTTACACAGTTAGAGAGGGAACAGTTAACAGTTAGATTGTTTTAAAAATGTGCACTGTCAAAACTAGAAGCTTTTTGTCAATTATTGTATTTCTGTTTTATATTAAGTAGATCCTGTTGCACATTTCTATTCTAAAGAAAACATGGATTTCTACTAAATGTGGTCATACTGTGAGAATCTCAGTCATGCCTAGGTTATACTGTTTCAAGTAGTGCTTTTTTTCCCACCAATTGTCTCTTGGCTATCAGCAGTTGAGTATCGATTGGCAAATTGATTGACTGAGGACTAGTTGACAGGCATCACTTGTACTCTTGTATCTGTGAAAAAGATGGCAGATAAAGGACAAAAACTGTCCCTCTCTCTATCAAACACTTTCACGGTGGTGGCAGTGTTGGGAGATTTACAATAGACTATCTTTTCACTGCTTGGCTCAGCCTTAGATTTACTTAGCAAATTGTGCCACCATTCACTGTGATTATTAGATGAAACAGATGCTTTAAAACCAGCAACATTCGACAGAAAATAACTAAAGTGTGACTTCTAATTAAAACAGGAAACTGGACAATCTGACTGGTTGCTTTACTTTGCAACTCCTCTCATTAAAATGTCCTTGAGCATGATGCTACACATTACCTCGCACTTGATAAGAGCATCTGTTTAATGACTTTGAATTAACATGTAAATGAGCTTTAAATGGTTTAGGTGAGACGTTGGCGGGATCACGTTCACATCTTGCGGTGGCATTTTTTTTTTTCCCCACACTCCGCCGCTCCCCGCTGTAAACGCCAAACAGACACTGAGAATTAATAAGCTTGCCCCAAACACAGTGGTGACAATTAGGAACGAAGCTTCTATCCTTTTAATGGACCATTCGGAAAATGCTGGTGGTATTTCAATTAGCGGACAATGGGCTGACATGAAATAATGACATATAGGAACTGTTAAGTGACCTGTGAGAATGAGGCAGTTGCGGCGGCACCTAGCCCTTTAATGGGACAGCATGCTTGAGTGTAGACAATAGAAGTTAATAGGAAATGTGAAATGATGATGTAGCTTCTGTCTAAAAGGGTGAGTGACACTAAGGAATAAAGCTGTTAGATCTTAATGCACTGTTGCCACCAGGATGAATCAGCTCTGCATTTTGTAGGCGTTAATCTGAAAGCTGCTAACAGCATGTAGCCCCCCAGTCAGTCAGTCCCACATTAACCTTGAGAGCAGTAAGGAGGGGGCGGCGGTAGCTCAAGTGACCTTTTTCTTCTATCCTTGCACACACAAACCACCATCACCCTCACATATACAAAAATATATATGACCGACGGCTAACTTGGTGTGTAGTTGTGTGTACGAATGTATCCCTCCCTCTTTGTGCATCTCAGGAGAACCATCAGTGGAATGAAAGCAGTCCATCACAGGCTGCGGTAACACCATAGAAGCTGTCAGCGCTGATATGAAATGACCAAAACCTTTCCTTTTACACCTGGCAACAGGTTCTATGTAGACAGATGACAACAACAATTTAAGCTAATATTGTGTTCGCGGAGCTACTCGTTAGTACGCTGTTTAATTACAATTCAGTAGTTTAATCTTCCAGAGTTTTCAAGCACTGACTAGGACTCTATCTGCTGATTCTTGAATTACTTTCAACACTGACAAGTCTCTACTAAACACGTAAGCTTTGTTTATAGTACACAATCAATATTCATAAATTCATATCTTTTGCTGAACAGACACTTTTGGTGCAAAGATATACTCTGAGAATAATAAAATCATTTAATATTTCTTTAACTTTTTAATAGCAGAAAAAACATAGGGCTGCCATATATATCATCAGCAATATTAGTATTGGCTGATATTAGTCATTTTTTAATAGATCAGTATCGATAAAAAATACTGGGCCAACATTAACAGATATTTATTTCCATCTTGGTTTTCACTGAGTCAAAAGAGTCAAAAGGGTCGTGAAATATGTATAATATGGATGATATAGGTAAATATCGGTTATCAGCCATAACAGTAATATTAATATTAGCTATCACTTTCAGCACGAATCTTTGTAATGGGGATTCC
This sequence comes from Poecilia reticulata, assembly GCF_904066995.2. Lineage (NCBI taxonomy): Eukaryota > Metazoa > Chordata > Actinopteri > Cyprinodontiformes > Poeciliidae > Poecilia > Poecilia reticulata. Next base: position 22,330,790 of record NC_088848.1, on the reverse strand, counting down.
TAAAAAAAAAAAAAAAAAATGAGATTCAAAATTTAACTAATGTTTGGTTAAATAAACTTGTAATAGTGATAATTTATACTTTCATCAGGAATAATATTGGGCATTAATGCTAGGGATGTCACTGATATTGGACATCAGTCCGATTTCAGCCAAAAAAATGAGTTTTCAATCATCTACAATCACCGATATAAGCGCTCCGCTCCAGCACTTAGTCCACTCCAGCATTTAGACTATTCCAGCATTTAGTCCGCCTCAGCGTTCCTATCCAGCAGCGTCTGTATCCTGTACACCGGCTCACTGAGAGATAATGAACGAATCAGTTTTCTCATACGTGTTGTTAGCTTGTGTTTTGTATTTTATTAATATCACTGGGTTAAGCTTTTTCTAACATTCCAGAGTTCAAGATAAGTAATGAAAGTACTCATATCAAGTCAATATCGGTATCGGCTGATACGGAAAGCTGAATGTCGCCATCATATCGGAAGTGAAAGAGTTGTATCAGGTATCCCTGATTACTGTAGTGATTAGTGTTAGTTTTATTCAAACATCTCTCTGAAACAATAACATTTAATAAATGTGACCCGATTTCCAACCCTAGAAGTTAAATATATGTGTTATATGTTTTCATATAACCAGAGTTAATTGATATTATATACTTTGCTCAACCTTTGGAATGCGACCATGGAATCTATTTTTCCATTTTTCTATTCGACTTGACACACACATGCTCTCTTAAAAAGGGCTTCTGAGAGTGCAAAAAGCTTTTAAAAAGGCAACATTTGTGCTTGAGTGACCAAAACACTTTCTGAAGCTCTGCCTCTGCCCTCCTCTGCGTCCAGTCCACTCCTAGCACCGCTGTGCTGCTGTGACTACACTGGAGGGATATTTATAGAAAGCCGTTGACAATATCCTCGTCCCTGAATGGGTGTAATCGTATTATGCTGGAGGTGCTAAAAGCCTTAAGTTGGGAAGGCAAGTCATTGGAGGAAAAGGGCTGAGACACACAAGCTCCGTTCCCTGGGAATCTTAAGAGCAAGAAGCTTAGAGGCAGAGAGAAAAGAGGGAATGAAGACAAACAGACATATACAATCTGAGCATGAGGGGGGAGACTGAGAACAAATGGAAGGAGGTGGGTGGTTGTTGTTGTTGATGTTGACAAGTCAGGAGGTGACGGGGAAGAATGAATATGCAAATTAAGTTCTTGGTTGTGATTGTTGCGTTGACTGACTTACGTGGAGGCTGAAAGCTGGGTGGTTGTGACGGTGTTTGGTATCGGTGGCTCTGAAGCTTTGAGCCGGTCACGGCGATGATAGATGAAAGACTGAACTTTAATCAGAATGGCGCCTGGAGCATTTTCAGGGAGGTAAACAGGTTAATCAGTCAAGCCCTCCCTTCCATCCTCCCCTCCGCCGTTCTCCTCCACTCCTTCCTCTGCACATGACCACTTCTGACATTGGCACGCCATTCGTCTATTTCCCATCAGCACCTCGCTCTTCTCCTTGCCTCTCCCTCCCCCCCTTGCCTGTCACATGCCCCTCATTCCCTTACGCTGCCTTCCACCTCCCGGTGAAACCAGCCAGGAGGAAGTACAAACCCCCCACCTCCGACTTAAATCACACCATCAGGCATATCCCGCGATCTTATGAAGGGGAACTTCAAAGCATTCAGTTCGCTCCATTTAATATCTAACAGCGTCATCCACCATAAAGCGATGAGGTGGGAGGAGAGCATTCAGCAAACGGAGACTGTTCCAACACTCTCACATCCCTGCGTTATTGCTCTTCCACTAGCTGGCATCACGGGAGGTAGATAACCTGTGATCACTTCATATCTTCACACCCTGTCAAAGAAGCACGGTGAAATCTAATGAAAAGAGAGAAAATAGCTGCATTATCTACAACTTCCACTATAACAAGGGCTTACTTATCAAAGCACCCCATCTGAGAAGCAGCACAGTATGATACTAATACAGGAATATGTGCATTTCAATTCCATCCATTTAACAAAAATAACAACAAGTCATTTCAATGCACTTTACAGTCAGCTCGAATTCAAATACAGTTACACAGAACCCGGTTCAGTTCAGATTCTGTGAAGATCAATTTAATTCTATCCATTTCTAATTGGAAAATTCAGTAGGTTTCCAGAATCAGTTTGATGTTTTTCCCCCAAATTTGAGACATCCTGGACATTTTGTAATATGAATATTAAGTATTGTCACTTGAAGGTTCCACCAATAATGAAACAAAAATGATTCATTCTTATTTTTCAATTGTTGTATCATCACTAGTCTTCTCTGGCATCTGGACTTCAGTGAACCAGTTCAGTTTAAAACTCTAGCACTCTTGTGTTTTTAAAGACGTGTAAATAAGGCTTGGAGAATCCCATACCGCGCTGTCAATGATCTTCAGTACTTTTATTTAGTTTGTGGAGAAACTCCAGAAAATTGTGTTTTTGTGCTTTATTTATACAAACTAGAGGTGACTAGATAAGAGCTACCCAGCTTTTATCGCTTCGCAAAAAAATTTATCGGCACAGAAGTTTGGCTACATCGAGGCTCACTGCAGTAAAAAAGACATATGGAGGATCAGATAGCAGGTAAAGCAGCGCACAGCTACAAACACTCACCCGGATTAGCATGACGGTCAGAAAGCTAAACAAAATAACCAGCAAAATTATTTAAGTCTTCGAGCTGCGATGTCAGACGCTGGTTCTGCTCTCGCTGTTGAACCGCTGCTACGCGCTACAGGTAGTAATATTTCACAGACGGAGCGCCACTTCTGCTCCACCTGGTAGTGACTCTCACACCGAACCTCTGCTTAAAGCTGCAGCATCTAACCTAAAAAAATACATGAGACATATAATCTCTAAAAAAATAATCAATCTCCTCCCTGCTCTGCATAATTACTCCGCTCAGTCAGAAACAGCCACTCAGAACTAGCAGTAATCAGCTAGCCGCCATGCTATCAGGAAGTTTTCATTCAGTAACTCGGGATTGTTTATTGTAATGGAACCTGTATTTGCATTTGAATGTTAAGTTTTATACTTGAATTTTTTGGCAATGTTGAGGTTTTATTTTTGGCTCTTTACATTATTTAGCCTCTTCAGAGCCTTCATATGTTATCAGTCTGATAAAGATAGTATTACCGATAGCAGTACAATCCGCAGAATGCCTGTTATGTTTTCTTCTTGGAAAAAGTTATTAAAAACAAGTTTTTGTCTAAATTAAGGTGAATTCATCGATTTTTTTATCCACATAATGTAACAGGTAGTGTTTATGATAAAAAAATAATTCCATCCATCGGCCCTCTTGGGTGATTGGTATCGGTATCGGCAGGAAAAAACCTGATCGGCACGTCTCTAATGATCGGTGATCGCCGATCATGGTCACTTGTTGCTGATCACACTAACTGAGCGCCGCTTCTGCTCCACCTGGTAGTGACTCTCACACTGAACCTCTGCTTAAAGCTGCAGCATCTAACCTAAAAAAAATTATTTTACATACGTATTAAAATTTGCGCTGTCCTAACATGAGACAGATCATCTCTGAAAAAGTAATCGATCGATCTCCCTGTTCTACATAATTACTCCGCTCAGTTAGAAACAGCCACTCAGAACTAGCATTAATCAGCTAGCTGCCATGCTATCAGAAAGTTTTCATTCAGTAACTCAGGATTGTTTATTGTAATGAAACCTGTATTTGCATTTGAATGCTAAGTTTTATACTTGAATTTTTTGGCAATATTGAGATGTTTTATTTTGACTCATCATTTAGCCTCTTCAGAGCCTTCATATGTTTTCAGTCTGTTAAAGATAGTATTACCGATAGCAGCAGTACAATTTGCACAATGCCTGTTTTGTTTAGTTTTCTTCTTGGAAAAAGTTATTAAAAACAAGTTTTTGTCTAAATTAAAGTGAATTCATAATCGGCCATGATCGGCCCTCATGGGTGATCGGAAGGAAAAAACCTGATCAGCACATCTCTAATATATATATGTATATATACATACCTGTTAGACAATAGAAGAATAAAAAATATATGGGAAAGCAAACACATTTCATTAAAAAAATAAAACCTAAATTTTTTGCCCCATACTTTTCCAAACTATGGAGAAACTCTCATAGTCCTGAAAGCCAACACAGTGCAAATCAACCCTAATTATAATACAGGACAATCACTCAAAGTTAGTACATTTGAAGTGAAGCGTGCCCATAGCACCATTATGGTTCAAAGTATTCCTTTTCGGCCGCATTTTGCTGGCAGATCAAAAAGTTCAGGTCTTCTCTAAACTGACAGGAGCACCTTGTTCAGGCAGAACCTCTAACCACCAGAAAAATCAGACAAGCTCCGACTGTCAAAACATAACCAGAAACTAGCAATCCCCCAATAGTTAACCATCTTAAGATACATTCTGCGATTTCTCTATCCTGCACTCAAACAGAAGCATCTCTCCTTTCTCCTCCGTCTACCTTCCTCACCTTCAACCAATCCAAATAAAATAAAATTAAAAAAAAAAAACATAGAACAAGCCACTTTGGCAACATAATTATGAATCTCACGAAGTCTTAACAGCTCCTATGAAGACAAACCACATCTGATCCGACACTTCCCATACCAGTTCCACAACCACACTGCATTTAGGCAGTTGCAGGCACTTGGAAGCCTAGATTACATTGTGTTGTCTGGGGTTTTAAACCACAGACTCTAGTAAGCAATCAACAAGGCCTGCCTCTTGCCAAGATAAACTTCACAGGCAGCTCACTGCATATTTACAGGCTTTGTTGTAGATTGGCTTTAGGACACTTGTTCGTTCTCACATTTGTCTTGGAGACAGCAAAAAGTTGCTTGCTGTGTGATATGAAGAAACACTTAAAATAAGGCCTGTGTGCATATGCTGTATTGGAAGAAAAAGCGTGCGCTGCACCATATTCAAACATTAGAGCTATGGACTTATTCCTCCCTCTTACTTTTGTAACAAAGATGTTAGTAGTGAGCACAATTGAGCACTTCAGAGGGTGAAATGAAGCTATTAATGATCCAACAGTGCATAACTCAAAGTGGCAGCGAAAAAGGAGGAGCATAACACAGCCAGAATGGCCTTAAGAAATAATTACAGCAGGCGGAGAGCTGTGTGGGAGTTAAGAGGAAAACAGGACTGAAAAGTGCCTCCAGGCATTGGTTATGTTGTTGGGAAAAGGGAAGTGAAGCTGGCTAATACACAAACACACCCACATACACACACACACACATATATATATATATATATATATACATATATATATATAACGCACAGAAATTAGGGAGGGTAAAAAGGAGCTGGAATGCAATGCATTCATAGCAGCACATCAATACGCTCAAACTTCTATAGCGAGCACATGTAAATACATCATAGATGGATTCCTGGAGGGCCAACAAATCCCATGTGACTTTCCAACAGCCCATCCTTTCTCAAGGGGGACTTTACATCATGTGAAATGAAGGGAATGCTATATACAGTGCTGGAGTCTTCCATTACCAGTGGATTACTGCTGCCCACAGCACACCACCCCACTCATCCCCATCCCTGAATTCAATATGTACAGCTTTTATTCCTGTTACTGTACGCCTCAATGTTAGAGGAGTTTCACACAAAGGAGTTGGGAGATTCAGTACAGACTAAAATCTGTTCACATGCGACTTAGAAGACCTAAACTTTTATGCCTCATCCAATCTGAGATACAAAGATAGAAATCCAAGAGTTAAAGCAGAGAGTTGTGATGCAATCCCTTCTTATAACCTTCCAGCCTTCTTTTCAAAGTTTGGGATTCAGTAGGAGGCATTGCCATTACCACCGCCTTAAATAAGGTATTCACACATTATTATGATAAGCAAAGAAAAGGATACATAATTTTATTGAAGATTCTTTTACATCATGAAGACCAAGGAGCACAACAGACAAGTTGAGTTGTGGACAAGTTTAAAGGAGAGATAGGTTAGAAACCAACATGCCATCATCTGAACATGGGAAGGGGAAGGCACAACAACAAACCAATACAAGGTTCTTGAACTAAAGAGACAGGCAAGGCATGGAGAATCTCGAGCAGAGAAGAAGTCACGAGACTCATGGTGACTTTAAAGGATTTGCAGCTCTACAGTTCTCTAGTAGTTTGGCACTCCACTAATCTCATCATTGCCAAGATGGAGGCTGTGCTTTGATACAGCAATGATAGGCCAGCTGATCAATGTTGAGAGACAATAGTTGGATATAATAGAGTTAGGTGCCAGGCAATCCTTGAAGACAAACTTCTAAGGTCTTGACATTATCTCTCTGGATCTGTGAACATAACCAACCAACCCATCCTACATATGCCATTTTAGCTCAGTTGAAATACAGAGATATACAGTTTTCTCAGCCTCATAAGCCTCATAAGCAATGAAGCCCTGCTTTCTGAGCAGCATACTGTGAAGAGCTAAACATGCACTACTCTACAGAAAACAGATGCACACAAAGCTGAGAGGAGGCTACAAACTGCAGACTGCAACCAAGTTCAACCAAGAGGAACACATCGTTTTAGATGTGAGTTTCCTGTTCTATGTGACACTTCTCACAATGATTATGGAGATATACATCAAAAATGTAGTCTTATGGGAACTTGTTGGTGCCAGCAAGATTTCAGTTAATTCCAGAGTCTTCATCCTCAATACCCTGTCATGGACTGCTTTGAAAATTTCAAAATTCTCTCCAAGTTAATAACTAATCAAATGTCCTGGAGACAAGTGATCAGAGTGATCAGAGTGTATGACTCGCAATGCTGCCGTCACTATCGTGTCCCGTGTGTTGGGTTTCTTCCCGGGTGGCGATGATTTCTGGCTGTCGCTCCACATGTGTCGATACCAGTGGTGGAAGCAAAAGACTTGAGTCCTCCGTCAGAACCACAGCCCTTAACATACAGCTACGGGTACTGCAGAATGGTTTTGAGTAAAACATAATTATGTGTTGGAGAGGTACAATCAAAGTCCAGACTTAATTCCAATTGAGAATCTGTAGCCAGACTGAGATTAAAATTACATGGAATTTGCCAGGGGCCAAGTTGCTGTAGAGAAATATTCACCTGACCTACAAAGGATCTAGCTGAAAATGTTTGGCAGAAGAAACCAGACAAAGAAGAGAAAATGGATTTAAGGCAAGAAGGTTTAATAAAAGGAGAAATATTGATTTCTCTCTAGATCTAGATACATTTCTCCTGACAAAATCCAATGCAGTCAACACCACTTCTCCCATCTGCAAAACATTAATGCACACCTACAGGCAAAGAAGACAGGATGGAGGAAACAAATGAGGGTGTCAGTAATTGTAAATTACAGTAAAGTAACATACTTTATGGAGGCAGGAGTGCCTGAGAAAAACTAGTTAATGTAAAGAGTAAAGTGTGAAAAACAGGTGGAGGGACAAATCAATTCTGAATGAAGCTTGGCAGGAAAAAGGAGGAATACAACAAAAAGGGGATGGACTAAAAGTTGCTCAAACAGAGAGGAGGGAAGAGAAAGAGCAGGGGAGATGCACCTTGTCAGAAAGATTGAGAGTGCAGAAGGGAAAATGAACAGGCAGGGAGGAACAGAGAAAAGAATGAAGATAGAGAGCGAGGGGAGATGAGAGGACGCCTTATTTTCTTCCATCTCAATTTGCACAAAACTTTCATTACCACCAATTTAGGTTGGGGGCCGTAGGCTGGACCATTAGGAGATCCCAGCATCAATCAGCCTAATCTCCCTCCTAGGCTGCTAAATTACAGCGCCCAGTTGCTTATTAAAATTTGTCGCCCATCTTCCAACACCCGCTACTGCTGCAGATTATACAGGGGCCCCCAGACAAATCTGTTCCAGAGAGGAGGCGGAGGAATACAAGACGGGAAGGAACTACAGGGATAGTGGGATGGTGGCGGGGGTGGGAGGAGATAGGGTGGATCAGAGCAGGGGACGATCATCTGTTTTGATTTATACACTCCTATAGATCTGCTGTGCGTACTCGCACTCTGACTGATTCATCCCATATACACCCACACTTGCCCACATCCTCCCTAATGCAGTTTTCCATCGCTGTCAGCACCCAAACACACAACACTGATATAGTGTTGTGTGTTTGGGTGCAGGATGCAGGATTTGCAACTCCTCCTGCCGTACACTCAATCAAAGCAGTAGCCAGATAAGACACATGATGAATGGCGTAATTGAAGGCAGCGGTGGCGGGGTAATGCCGCGTCGTCCTGGGTACGGGTCTTGGAGGGGGTGGGGTTATTGGCACGTGGGTGATTAGCCTGTAGGATTTATCGTTATTGCCCTTCTTATTAAAAAATACTAACGCTGTCTGCTTCACCTACTGTAGCAGAGCTCCCATTCCAGACCGGAGGCCATCACTTCTGGATGGATGAGGAGACAGCCGAGCTGCACCCTTATGGATTGAGGAAGCACTCTTTGAAAGGCTGCACAAATATGTAGGTGAAGGCTGCAAGGCTTCAACATGCTGTACATACCTTGACAACAACTCACACACTGATTCACAGTCAAGGTGAGAGATGGCATTCCTCATTGCATACCGTTAGCACTACAGTGAATTCTTTCGGAGAAAAGTAGAACCTTTTATTGGATTAATGAATCATGGGGTAAAGTTGGCCAAGAAGGAAACGCCAGTCAGGTCCATCAAATCTGGCAAAAAGAAGGACACATTTGGAGGAGCCTTTAAATCTTGACTGACTTTGTCGTATTGCTGTGATGGTATGATGTAGACCAGGGGTGTCCAAACTCGGTCCTCGAGGGCCGGCGTCCTGCATGTTTTAGTTCTCTCCCTGGTGATAGTAACAACCTTTTCAGCAGGTCAATGTTCCTCTTAGGCCTTCTAACGAGCCATCATTTGATCCAGGTACGTTAAACCAGGGAAAGAACTAAAACATGCAGGATGCCAGCCCTTGAGGACCGACTTTGGACACCCCTGATGTAGACCCCGAATCTGGACGCATCCTTGGTCTGCTACACGGTATTAGCCATCAAGCCTTGTGTGACTTTTTAAAAATGACAGCTAGTTTTTTGTGCATGGCTTACAAAACCAAATTTTAGACCATGTGCATTATTTTGTTGCATGCCCTGCTCCGTGTGCTGTTCTTGAATAGTGTAACAAGCTGTTGAAACTTAGCAAGATGCTAAGTTCATAAAGCAGCAAAACAACCTTTCCTTAAGTTATCCCCAAGCCTGCTGAATACATCTTCACTGGAAAACGTCACTGTCAAATTACTTTACAAATCGTAGAGAAAGTAGACAGAAAACATGCTTACTAGTAGAGTAAAACATCATCAGCGGGAGCAGGTGTGAGCATACTGAAGACAGCAGGGTGTATGAGTTGACAAAATACATGTTGCTGTCAAGAAACATGGCTACCGCAGCACCCGGAGCATCATTCAAAAGTGAGTTAGGATGCATTCACAACAGCCCAGTTTAGTGAATTATCAAACTCTAGCTTGTTTGCCTTGGAAGTCTGGTTCTGGTGCTGTTCGAATGCATATGTGAATGTCAAGCAGGCTGCAGACCTTTCCAAAAGCAGGAAGTGAACTATTGCGCAGGGCATTCTGGGTAAATACAACTACAACAAACCCACCAGTCTAGCAGTAGCTGGTGAAATGGTTTGAGGTCTTTTAATAAGATCTCAAACAGGCACAAAAATCTGACACCACTTCATTTTTGTTTACATTTTATGAAGAAAGAAGTTGTGCTCATTGTCGTCTTCAGAGATTTTCAGGTCTTTTTCTTCAGTGGTTCTTGGTGCAGCACCACCACAGGCAAGGAGGTAAACGAGCTGCTCAAAAGGTCTGGTTGGTTTGAGACAGTGCAGTGTGAGAGAATACCAGCTGAAAATGTAACAAATGTTGTCATTTTGGTCCTCAATCGAACGAAGTCTACCACTCTCAGATATGAAAAGACCCTTCAGGAGGACGTAGCACTGTTGAAATGAAGTTGACTGGATATGAAGTTTGTCGCTTGTTTCATGATTGGCGACTTTGTGATATTTTTATGGTGTAAAACACTTTGAACTTCTTTGTTGCTGGAATGTGCTATGCAAATGAACTTGAACTTGATTGCATTAACTCAGGTTTCAAGCATATGCATGATGATACATGATACATCACTCCTCTCGGTATCAGGGGATAAATAATCTTGGCCAAGACAACCATACCCAAAGAATGCATTATCACGAACATGAAGCTTAAACTCTGTTTACATGTTGTGTACACCACAAACACTTGTGACACTACACCGAAATCACACAAATTCAAGAATCCTTTCAAAGCAGAAACACGCCATCACATACTACAAATTTGGTCAAACCTAGCAACACAACCTGGCAAAAGTACAGCAAAGCAAAAATTGAAGTGCCAACATCTACGGACACAGTAGCCGAAGGGAAAGCCACATATAACAAAGACCTTTACTTCAAATACGTTCAGTATTTAAAGATTCATAATGGGTTCAGACAATACTCTTATCTGTTTATATGACTTAATGCAGGTTGAACTGGGATCTATATTGTATATTTTTTCTTGTTTTCCAGTTGATGACATTTACTGCCGTTTCACAGTGTGTTTTTGATTTATACAATGTGCTCTGTTCAAGATCTAGTGCTGTATACAGTGTCTCTACCTCACTCTGCTGCCAGCAGCCCGGTGTGTTGCTGCTCAGGCTGAGTGATTGGTGTGTTACTTTTGCACAACTTGGCTTCTAGTTGATGATTTAACAAACAAACCCTTATTCAACACAAAAAAAAGAAATAAAAGTAAAACGGGAGAAATAAACAAATGAAGGCAAGAGAGAAAGGGAGATGAATGATCAAGTTGGCTGAGAGAAAGAGACAGAGGTAATAAAAGGAAGACAAAAAACAGATGGAGGACAAAACAAAGGGGACATTAGCTTAAATGAAAGTTTATTAGCTGTATCAGTCAGTCAAGTCAGGATGGGGTTGGGAGTTTTGCCCCAGGCCCTCCACTCATCCTCTCCAATCTTTTACTAGCCTTCACCCCCTTTCTCTCTCTCTCTGTGTGTGTGAGTGTGTGCGTGCGTGTAGGGAGGGAGGTTTTGGAGGGGAAGGCGGGCATGACGGGAAAACATTAGGTTGCTGGCGACTAGCCTGAACACCAGCCAGTAATTGGCTGGGGTAATGGTCATGTCCAGACAAATAGTGTAGGCCTTAACCACGTTAGGCGGAGTAGTTGGTTGCTCCAGTGTTCGCAGTGCAGCAGCCAGCACGCGGCTGTGGATTAACATCATAAACATGAGATTTACGGAGATGCGGCATCGAATCAAACGCATTCTGAACTGCCCTCTCGTATATTAGATATTTGGGAGACAAGCGGCAGACAGAACTGAAGGACGAAAGTCGGCGAGAAACGAGGAGCAGGAGGATGAATCCAATATTTCATTCGTCCCTCCCTCCTCTTTGCATCCCTTTGCCTTCTGTCTGATGGCAAGCTGAGCCGCTAATGTCCATTGTGTCTGGATGGGCTGCAAAGGAACAAAGTCTGCCGCTGCGTGTCTTTATGTGTGTGTGTGTGTGTGTGTGTGTGTGTTCATGTTTTTGTGAAAATGAGACGTAACTGCTCCTACAGTAGCTAAATAACACGCGTGCTGTAAATGGATAAAGACGAGTGAGCGAGAGAGAGAGTGAATGGGTGTGTGATGGGAGCCCCTCAGCCATCCAGCTATCATCTCCTGCCAGACAGGCCCCACCAAGCCATCCCAGCTGGATAATGAGATTCATTATGATTTACGGGCCAAGAGGACAGCCAGACCAAGCAAAGACAGACACACACACATGCACGCACACACACACGCACACACACACACACATGCAGAAAAGCAACTGAAATTTGAAACAGAATATAGTGCAGGACAGAGAACCCCTATTCATAAACACGCAAAGCGATGTGCACCAAACTTTGTGCATGTGTAGGCTTTGCTGGTTGCCTTCAGGCTACAGTGTAGTAGCTCCTCTTTCAGCCCGCAATTTGAGAGCTCCCTCCATCCCTTATTCACACTCACACCTGATCCACCTCTCACCTGATAAACAGAGAAAGGCAAGCAGCTCCCACACAGCAACACGCAATCAAACACCGCTTCCCGAGCAAGAAAGGTCTGCTTGGATTCCGTAAAGGAGTTTTAACCCAGTATGAACGCTGGAATGGATTACAGTCACAAGTAAAACAAACAGAGGTTAAAGGTTTGTACTAGCGGCTGATGGGACTCTTTTTAGCTATGGATCTCTTTGGAAGCTTTGCCTAAATGCTGAAAGCAACATCTCATTGACTGGCTGCGTCACTGTTGACCTGAACTCTTTACTCCCAGACAGCTGGCCAATTGTGGTTTTGATTTTTTTATGTTCACAATGGGATTTAGGAGTTTATATGTTCTGATCTGTGGAATAAGCGGCCAGTCTGGGCACAAACCAGAAGAGGTCAAAAGCAGATCCAGTGCTCAACTAGTGCTTAGCTGGTTGTTAAAAAAAAAGGAAAAGAACTGGTTTCGTTTTTTTATATTGCATCACCGAAAAACCTGAATCACTTTGTCTCTGTGCATAGGATTCATCCCTATAAACATGCATCTTCACTTTCAAAAAACTCAATTCATGTCAGAATGATTCACACTATACTGGCTTCTGATCTGTACTGATCAATGCAACAAGGAATTAGAGAAACAGTTTAGATTTATTAACACCGGATGATGATCTAGAAGAATCACTTGTGTTTATAAACAAAGCTGTGAGCTGCATTTATAAATGCCTTTAAAAGCAGATTGTAAACATAGCAGTGACTCACATTTCCTTTTCAGAATGAGTGATCTTAAACTGTGAGCAGACGAGCAAAGACAAACATTTCCAATTGATTTCAGCTCTCATTCCTCTGACTGATACATGTTCATTCTTAATTCATTGATTGTTCAGTGTGCACTAGATCTGAAAACTTATTATGCTATCACAGATTTCAACCCTTCCAATTCTATGGCATTTCTTAATTTAACTATAAACACAAAAAACAATACTTATATTTAGTATATACAGTTCATTGTACAGTGTACTTGCAGAGATTAGGTACCAAAATCCGCACTTGAGACTCCCTAGAAAAATATGTGCAATTGTCTATCTTAATAGTTCAAATAACAAATATATCTTAAAGGGACATTATGTTTGTTATACTGTCACTTCCTCATCAAAAACATACCTGGAGTGTTGCCTTGATTAATCTCCCGTTGCAACCATTCAGCTATGCAAAATGCCTGGGTAGGCCAAGCCCCGCCTTTGACGATGCAGCTCCTTCTCGGAGCTGCAGCATCCAAGTTTCCATATCACAGAGCAGCTCTCCCCCAAGACTTCCCCACTCAGTTCCTTCAGATTAGCCAGCAGCAATTAGCAAACACCTGGTGGAACTGCTCCTCTGCTGTGCTCATTATAGGAGCTACTTCTCAGAGCAACGCTAGTAAAAATTTTGTTAAAGGGTTAAAGAAGAGTGCTGTTGTGATGACATCCTGAAAGCGGAGTTTCAAAAAGAATAGGGGCTTCTTAAAAAGACTGAAGCCTGATTTCAAAGAGTCAAATTAAGTCAAATTTCTTTCAAGTCACATCAAATATATAGCATTTTAAAAACAACTGAAGTCAACATAATGACTTGATTATGCCAGAAAACTGCCCCTTTAATATGTATTAATACACAGTGGAAACCATCATAGCACTACTGCAGAAGGTAGCATCTACAGCCTTCCTGATTTCAGCTCTTGGGAGGTGCAGCCAATCAGCACAAAGAAAAATAAAAGACACTCCTGGATTGGCTGCTTTGCCAATCCAGCAGCCACGAATAACCAGGTTTTCCACAATTTTCATTCCACAGAAAAATCCCAAAATTTTGAACCAAGAGCAGGCGGGTCCACTTTACTCATCACAAAAAGTGTAATTAAAAACATGCACATAGCTGCTAGGGCTGCATAAATAAATCGATTCGGCAATATTATCGATATTTTCCGCCCTCGGAAAGTATCGATTTTTCATCCGCGAGTATCGATCCGTTAAACCATAGGGGTCCATAGCCTTATAGCCCTTTTTAACGTCTAGTTTGTTACGGCGTAGCAGCAAGACTCCGCCTCCTCAGTCTCACTTTCAACTTGAGCTTAAAATGCACATTATAAACTACACACCAGTTTTTAAATTGTGTTAATAGGCCAAGTATAACCAGAGTTATGCTAAAATTAGTAAACCACATTTTTCCAAATGTCAGAGAAATGTCAAAAGCGCCGCCATTTCTCGGCTTTTCCGGTTATGTGAGAGGGAATGAGCTTCCAAACGTACAAAACGAAACGAAACATTAGATTCCTGTGTTTTTGGACATGTAAAATCTTCAATAAATAACGATGGGTTGTATTTTGTTGCTGAGAAAGAAGTAAAGTTGCGCAAGTAACCGTGAAAGAGAAGCGGAAAGGAGTAGCGGAGCGAACTGAGCAGCTGCAAAAGCAGTGAGATCGCGAAATTAATGCAAATTTCGACTGGTAGTATTCACTTCGTAATTAGTTTTTAGCTTGGCGGTTTCTGTTCTGTATATAGAGAATTACCTGAAGAATGAACATGGGTTGATAACATCCGAAGCGGGCGCGCAGCGGCGCTGTGTTTTGAGCAGGAAAACCCCCCAGCCGGAATCCGCGGCGCAGTGAGGATTTCCATGGTAACAATGGCTGATCGATCATTCTTATTATCAACAGACAAAGAGTATCAGAGACTGAGAGTACGATGAGATCCTGGCAGTCTGAGAAGCAGCTACTCAGAGATCCAAGCAGGGGAATAGCGGCGCTGCGTAGCTGCAGGGAGTCGATCACTACGGGGTGAAACGGAGCCACTACTTTAACAGTTAGAAGAAAGCAGCTTACAGCCACGGCTAACTCCGGGAACCAAGGTAGAAACGCCATTTGTTGCTGAATGTTTACTCCAAAATACAGCCACAGTGTCCAAAAGAAAAAACATAAGTGCAATCAATCATTTGCATATTGGGAGTCTACAGAGGCTGATAATCTCCCCACTCTGCTCCTGGATTACTGTTTAAACTTTTGAGTTTTATGTCAAATCCACATGAATTAAATGACAGAAACTAATTCTCTCACTGCATCTTTGATTCATTTTGTCCAGCTGCAGACCGTTAGACTGTGCAATCATAGTCAGGTATTGTGTAATTGGTGCTTTTAATCAGTTTTCAGTTAACTAAATTCAAGTCTATGGAACACAAAATGTTACTAAAATCACTCTGTCCTTCTAAAATCTTTTAGAAAATTGTAAAAATGCACTGAATTGTATCGCATCGTATTGTTCAACAAATATCGCGATACATATTGTATCGTGACCAGAATATCGTATATCGTATTGTGAAATTATTGTATCACTACACCCCTAATAGCTGCATTGTTGTAATAAATACATATAAAAGAAGGATCCAAATAAAAATGTGATGCACTTTTAAAAAAAAAAGTGAATAAAATGGCCTCTATCATCCACACAGAGTAAAGCATGCCTCCCTCTCTGAACGCCAGGCACTGAACACAATGGCAGGATTCTCTGTTGTTTCTGTTTTATGAAGTACTCAAGTGATGCCAGCTCAATTAGTAGCCTGAATGCCAAGATCCAGGCTGGGGACAGATGAAGAGAGATTAACCGATGAATGAGGGGACTTTGGCGCAAAACAGGCTGCAAAAAAGAAATTAGGTTAAATAGACAATATGCGGATGTCTTCTAGGAATTTGCAAAAACCCAAAAAGATCTCATGAATAGCTAAACCGGGAGAAACAGAAGGAAGGAGGACAAAAGAGCTTCGTGCTAAAATGAAGCCATGAAAAAGTTGTAGAAGTTGCAAGAAGATGTTGTGTTCCCTGAACTCTTTGCGTAGACACACCCCTATAAAATGTATAAACAGCCCCGATCCTCAGCGGTATGCAGTGGACTTCTGTCATCAAATGTGATCAGCCACTCTGCACATGCCAACATTCAGTCAGCTGCAATTACCCCTAAAGGACGGCAAACACAAAGGGACTCTTTTTCTACAAGCAAACACTGAACCCTGAGAAGAATCTGACATGTCGAGTCACATTAAAAGGTCAAATATATTAAATGAACATTGATGTGAATGAGATCAGATGAATTGTGTGGCAGTCTAGAGGCTAAGGGGAAAGAAAAGAGAACAAGTAGCATTCTAAATATTACAGAGTTTGATACAAATCAGAGTATGTTGACACAATTTGCTCCAAATCACTTAATATGTGGATATAGTTAACAATTCTGTACATTTACAGTGTAGGAGCACTAACAGACCACATTTTAATAGCAGTAAAATGTCTACATTAGTATTATGATCGGTAAAGGGACAGTTACCTGGAACAAGTTGCTTTAAAACACTTTCCAGATTCTGTAATCTCCATCAGCTCTTTGTGACAGTGATGCATATTTTGGTCCCAAAGGGAGTTTCTGCACAACAGTGTCACATAAACATCCATATTTGTAGCATTTACTCCATATGTGACTCAAAACACAAAGTTACACTTTGTGACAAATTCTCATGTTAAGCACAGCTCATAGTGATTTCACATGGCTGAAGCGCTATGCTAAAGCTATCAGGTTGATCTAATTTGATGCGACTCAGTTTGGTTTGCAACACGTATCAATCAGTTCTCGTTGAGAAATTTGTGGGAAAACTTACAGAAAGAGTTCTCCTGCTTTATAAGCCTAGTGATTTGTTTTGAACATCATAATATTTAATGACTAGAGTTTCAGCTGCTCTCTGCACAAAACAACAGCTGTCTGGGGACATCTGTACACACTGCAAAAAGGCAGGAATTTGCAGTTTCCCTGACCTACATCTAGAACCAGTGTTTCAGAACATGTACAGCGACAGGGGAGCTTCTTTGGTTCTTTCCTTGTGAATTACACTGTAAAAGGTGACAAAACACACAACTTAATTGGGAAAACCCATCACTGACTTAACTAAAGCGCAGTGTTTTATAAAACAAAATATGCTACCATTGGCTTTGAAGCATTTGGAAGTATCAGTAAAAGGGGCCAAGTTGGCTAAAGCTTGTGCTAGCTTTTTATCTAGCTAGTTGCCATGTGAACGATGAAGCAAGAATGCAGCCACACTGTGTTTTACTAAACATGATCACTTAACTGAAGTCTCAGGATAATATTTTGTCATATTCTATAAGTACGGTCTTAAAGCAAGTCTTTTGTTTAAAATTCCTTCATCTGGATTTCTATCAAATTCTTTGGATCAGAACAGGACGTTCCTAATATTGTTTTTATTGAAAGAAATGGTAATAGTTACATACAATATGGCCGTTGTTATAGCAGAATAACAATGTGGCAACAGAATCAGGAAAAAGCCGGCAAAAAGTGGCTGATATGTTTAATTAAAAAGTGAAATTTGGTACCAACTAATCTTTCCATTAAGAAAGCAAACCTAACTTGGGTTCTCTTAAAGTAAATGTCAGCTTTTGGCCATAGATATCTGCTTTGAAGTCTTTGGTGTAAAAACTTAGCTCATCTTGCCAAGGCCAGTTTGTGCACACTAATGCGTTCAAGATGGGAAATGTAATGGCTGTTTTGATTCAATGTCACAGTCAAAAAGCTTTGGCAAAGAACTGCAAATGCCACTCATCGGGCTTTTATCCAGAGAGCCTGATTGGATTAAGTGTTAGCAAACTTACCATGGAGATACAGTCGCCGTTCCCTGCATGGGTATTTTGAGACAAATTTCTGGCGTTACCATAAAACTTCCATCTGCGTGGTAAGAATGGCCTGATTGTCCGGCTGTAGGCTGTTGTGTGGAAGCGGAACCCGCTGCACCATTGCTGCCGCGTCTCCCATATCACAATACAACGAAACAGCACTAACATTGGAACACGTCAAAACCGAAATTCTTCCCTCTAATCGTTCACCAACCAAACTATTCTGTCTCTCAGATCTTCCTCATCAATGATTCACCAGCAAACTTATCTCAGTTCAACCCCTCCTCCCCAACTCCTCTCTACTCGTATCTCAGTCTTCCTAAACAAAACAACTCCTTGCACATGGTGGTGCCGGCCCTAATCACTTCCCTCAGCACCAGGTGGTTCTCATCGACTGAGGCCCGGCTCCTCCACTCGGCAGGATGCTTCGCCAGAGGAAATTGGCTCATCTAAACGCATTTATTGCTCATGAGCTGCGTGGAGCCGGATTGTCGTGCAGGCCGTGCAGTGCTGCCGTTGGACTCCGTTCAGGCCGTTTGAGCGTCCCGGTTTCGCTGTGAGGAAACAGCTGCCGCAACACACACTGAACCCTCCGCAGAAACTGGTAGAAACGCCCTTTTCCTATTGCGACCGTTAAGCTGCATTGTGTGGAATTGGTCGCAGTGTATGGAATAAGTAGATTCTAATTCATGCAGCTGCTGATGTGGCTTTCCTCTGCTAATAAAGAGGATGAAAGAAGTGTTAATCAACCTGAGAATCTCATTTGGGGTAATAAGAAGCAGTGGGGGGAAACTCCCTTGCGATGTTTCTGCATATACAGTGCAGAAAATGTGGCTTTATATGCATCAGTGATGCAAAATTTAAATGATTTGAATTTTTAAAAAAATGCCTTGAACTGTGGCACAGAAGCTGTTTGTGGCCTTTAAAATGTTTTTTTGTTTGTTTTTTTGGCCCCTGTCCATAAGTAAAGAATGCTAAAAACAAATTCACAAAAAACAAATTTTGGCATTTTTAATGCAATACATTTTGTGGCCAGCTAATAGTTTAAATTTTCCAGTTTTGTCCCCCTAGGCAAAAAGTTTGGACACCACTGCCTTTTTTATATTTTGTCATAAAGCTATTTTATTGGGGGGTTTTATGTGATGGATAAGGTTTTTCCGTGTTTTTTAAAAGGTGGTGATATCATTTTGTAACCCATCTCTGCTTTAAACATCTCCATCTCTTGCTTTTTGTTCCCATCTGATGCCTTCACAAAACACCTGCATTCATGCTGAAATGTCCCGACACCCAGCTGGACCCCAAACCTTTTATTGGTTGAATATTTTTGACAACCATCTTATAGACCTGTAACTTCATAATATGTTTTGCTGTATTCCATAAAATCCCAATGAGGTACATGCGTCATATGTCATTTTAATGGAAAAGAATGTGGAAAAGTATAAAGGGTATGAAGATTTCTGTAATCAGCGAGAGCAGATTGTGAACGAACTCGTTCTCTGCTTGCAGCTTTTCAATTTCTTCCAGAATTCCCTGCTGTGGACCACAGCAGTATCTGTTCTGATTGGATTTAAATGTCAAGAGAGATGGGACAATAGAGTTATCTTCCAAATGATGACCCATTAAAGAGCCCAAGCAGTGTTCCTCCCTCTTCGACCAACTAATCACCGCCCAGATTCATCATCCCACACACCAGAGCGTAATTTAATGGGCTGCGGTTTCCACTGCTTCCCCCTAACTCTGTGTGTGCACATCACGCTGTGACCGAGGATACCCAGGGAGTGTGTGTCATGTGGCATCAGTGTGTGTGTATGCTTGGTGTTTGTGCACCGGTACCAGAGGGAGCCGGTTGAACACCGAGGGCCAGTACCCCATTAAAGGGGAAAAAAGAGAAGCAGAAGAGGAGGAGAGGGGCTCCTCATTCAGACAGCAGGAGGGGCCGGCTGTGTTCCACCTGCGCACGCACACACACACAAACACACACACACACACACACACACACACACACACACACACACACCACACACACACACACACGCACACACACACTACACACACACACACACAGGGACGAGGACAAGGATGCCTCCCATCTGCCTCCTCCGAAGTCACCTGCTGTCCTCAGGGTGTCATAGGTGGCCACATGCAAAAAGCGGAGCAGTATTTCTTTTCTCCCATTCTGCTTTTCCCTCCTGACTTCTTCTTAGGCGTCTCCTTAGGAAACCAAATTTTTACGAGTGGCTTTTATGTTACGTCGATTTCAACTGATCAGTGAGGAATATATGCGTAAAATATCACACTAGCTGATTAATGGAGGACAAGACCTTCAAACTCCTCTTCATCTCCATATCCTTCCCTGCTTTCAGTATTCAGTCATCTACACTCCTCCGTGTAAAATGGCTTCCATTATTGCTGATTTGTAACCACTCTTCTCTTTGCCGCCTCTTTAATCTCTCTAAGAGCTTTGTCTCGTCTAGAAATGAGCTGTAACTAGTGAGAATCTAAAAAGTTGCAGTTTCACCCCGACAGCTGTGTGTCCTCCCCTAAGGAGAGTAAACTTGTATCCTAAGATTTCCAAAAGGCTGCCAACATTTTCAAATAGAACTGGAAAGTTTATAACAAGAAGGGCAGGCAAACTTTTTGTCTCATGGGCCTAAATTGAAGAGTCAAAAGTACTAAAGAGAAATTACTCATCAAGCAGATGAAATGGTTAGACTGGTTTTGTTTGCTTGTTTTGTTTTTTTTTTTTAGGAAAGAGATGCTAAAAAAAGGGAGAATTTAGTTTTCAAATTTGTTCTCAGTTGTAAGAACTGGATTTGCGTCACTTCCTGTCAAAACGCTTGCTATATTTAGTTAAGTTTAATAAATTAAATTAAAACTAATTTGGCTGCAGCAAAGTCTCTGGATAGATGTGGCTCTACTAATTTTAAAAGTTACAAGAAGACGAATACTTTGTTTCGTACTTAACACTTTCCGTTGTCAGAATATTATGTCGGTAATAATTTTACCCTGATTAGTAAATCAAAAATCTCCATCCGCAACAATCACCAGTACTGGTGTAACATCTGCAGAGTTGCAGTTAGGAGCCAATGCCACAAATGGCCCCTGGGCCACACTGGGAACAACCCTGGCTTACAAATTTAAAACAGAGTAACTTCTCTCTATGCCGTTCAGCTTTTCTGTCATACAATGATGTCTCGCTCTCTCTTGCTGTCTCACAGCAAACCACATACATATAAAACTGTCACAGAAAATACTGATTTTTTTTTTAAACCTTCACTCAGTACCAGCATCGACACCAAAGAGCTTTTTCTTTTGTATATTTCTGGTGGAACTGAATATTGTGCATTCACTGATGGGGAAAAAAATTGGATTTTGGAGTTTCTGATCATTCAGACAAAAGCCAGGTGTGGTCAAGCACTAAAAATAAAGTCTCCCTCCAGTCACTAGCTGATATCTCTAAAATTGGTTCATGTTTTGTCATCTTATATTTAATATTTTTGAAATCGGAATAACAGCAAAAATGTATTCAAGGTTTGTTACACAGGGATAATTTGATATCTTCCTCCAGACTATTCAGCAATCACCTGCCTATCATCAACCCCTGAAATCAGGCCTTTAAAATCCAACTTCCTCTGAGAATTTATGGGACATCGGGGCTCCAAACTACTGCAAGACATTATGGATCGCTCTCCAACAAGCTCCTGTAAAAGCTTTTCATTACATAGAGACATCGTCCGATCAATAAAAGATTCTGTAAAATCTAATTACCAGAACTGCCGAGCCTGGAATGCATGAATATGGATATTTAGAGGGTGGCAGGAGTCCAGGCATTTCAAGTCTCACTGAAGAGCTTTCAAAAGCAGTTGAAATAATAAACCTATTTTAAGTCAAAGGCACAGAGAGACTGACTGATAGGAGATCAGGTGGAGGCACTTTAAGGCTGAGGCTCCGTGGACGGCATGGTGGAGCTGTGGGTGGAGTCAGGAGAAAAACTCCAAGGAAACGGGGGAAGTGAGAAGGAAAGAGAGAGAATAGGAGGAGCCCAGGGTGTCATTTCTCTCTGTGTCAGCTCTCTGCCTTCGCCCTCCACCCTCACCCTCCACCTCCACATCACTCCCCCATCACCCCCAGAGATGTGGATGCTTCGCAGGGACAATTACCGACTGACACTTCATCATGGGCCCCGTGACAGCCGCTGACGGCCCTCGTCCAAACAAATGATGCTGGGGTCGAGGTTGCGGGCCTGCCTCCGAGTGTGCCTAGCCCTGCCGTACTGCTCTGCATTAGTAAGACCCACTAGCACACATGCAGACACACACATATTAAAAAAAAAGAGCTACATTAAAACAGACTCCTCTAAAGCAACCACCTTCTTCCCTTAAGAAAAACACATTTATCAGCAGAGGGGGGGATGGTGGGCTTGGGACTACAGTTTTGTCAAACCTCATACCCCTTAGGTAAAGGGAAAGCTCTTTATCTTTGTGAGACAACAGGGTATCACACACGCATACGTACACAAAATGACCCCCCTCGACTCCCCACACACACACTCCTGAACAAAAAAACACATACATCTAATCAGATAATGGGGTTAAACAGCAACTTTAAGAGGCCAAAGAGGGTAAAAAAGTAAGAAATCAGCACAGTGACATCAGCAAGTATCTATTAACCCGGAGTCTTTGTGGCTACCAGGTAACACTCTACCCCCACCCCTTTCTATCTCCCCCCCCTTCATAACAAGGAAAACCATCCGCTCAGTGGCTGAGTGTAGCTAAGATTAGATCCATAAAATAGGGCAGCTGTTAATAGTTAAAAAAGGGGGCAGCGTGTAGTTTCTTAAGAAGAACCCATTGCAAAAAAAAGTACTAATAAGAAGACAACTGTGGAGCACCAGTGGCTGTGTAGCTAGAAGTCTGCAGATAAATAAATGCTGTGTGTGATGTTGGTCCAGGGAGGCAGATCAACAACAACATCAAATACTTGACTAACACTCTGCCAAAAAAAAAAAAAAAGCTTGCCAGACTCTGGAAATACTCAGAGACAAAAACAAACCTGGGACAAAGACAGAATAAGCGATGAAACATTTATCAAAGGAGAAGAAGAAGAGGACATGTTCTTTGCGGCTCTCTGTGCAGGTGCTATCCTGATGCACCATTACTAGAGGCTGAAACTGCTCTCCGTTGTTCACGGAGAGCACTTTAATGGGTTTTTTTAAACAATTTCTTTATGTTTGCCATCACCTTCGTCTTATTAATACTCCTTGTAGCTACTGGTTGCTGCTCTTAAAAAATGGGGTTTGACATTGCTTCCATTGTTTTTAAAAGGAAAAATAGAAGCTCAGTTTGAGAACAAAGTAAGACCTGTTGGCGTTTGCTCAGCGCTGCTATGAGCTTCTACACAGAGAGGAAAAATAGGAGATAACACCAGCACCACATGATATTAATTATGAAAGTGTTTACATCAGTCGATGTCATGATTTTTTTTGACTAACAAACATATTCACTTGTGATTATAATTGCATTTCTTATTTAATGGAAACACTGCAAATTGTGAAATTGTGATTTTTCAACAAAAGCGGAACATCGACAGAGATTTGTAATGAAAACTCAGTTATTGTAACTTAAAGTGTATATATCTTGTTATTTACTGGCTTATCAGATTTTTTGCATTTACTGAAACTGCAAAGCATATTCATGGATTCACCTATTTGTAGAATTTTTGTGCTTCTTAAATATTCAATATGAATTCTATTCCGCTGCCTAATTTATAAAACATTTACTGCACTTCTGTTTTTACACATCACGGGCTGCTACAAAGAAAATCTGTCTCTACGAAACAAATTGAGGCACAAGAAGAGTCTAGCAGAAGAATGTTATGCATATACATCCATAACTGCAGGGTTTGAGGCATTCAAACTTTTGGTCATGTGGGCTGTGTTCACAACATTCAAACTACTCCAGGGACAGTTTTTGTATTAAAAATACAAATATTATTTTGTGATTATTATTTCTTTTTAATAACATCAGACATGCAATATAAAAAAAACAACTACAACATTTGTAGAAAAGGGATCTGCAACTCATTATAGATTGGAAACATAACAACAGTGTCAAATGTCTGACTTTGTTTTTTGGAATTTCCAAACTTTTGATTTTTTTCCCAAAAATGATTTCATCTATTCTCAGGATCTCTCCAGAATAGAGAGTCATTCTTTCTTTGGAGAAGTTGCAGTAATTTTGCCAGCTCTAATGAATGGATGTACCAAAGTCTTTATTTTGGTAAATGTCAATTGATGTTTGTGGTCCTACATCTTTCTTTCTTTAAAATTTCAGAAAGAAAATGCATCAAATTCCAATTCTGTATCTTTCTTGAATTGATGCAAAATCAGTTTAAGGGCCACTTTGGAGACCATTGATGTGTTGCTTTTTAATATACATATAAGAAAGCATTCTGAAACTCTTACCATCCTTCATTTTAAAACATAAATAAAAAAAAAATGGGTGATGCACATCACCACACACCCCCTATAGATGAGTGTGTCTCAGGACATCGTTTCGAGGCCAACAGCACAGAAAAAGAAGGCAAAACAAGAGAAAACATAAATGGAAGGGAGTTCCTGTGAGAGGCAACTAGCTTAGAAAAAGTGTGAGCTCGTGTGTTGGCGAGGTCCCAACAGCTTGCGCATTTTTCCTTGAAAAAGTACGTCGAGCAATTCGTGCAGCGCTCCTGCTGCATTGAGGCTAAAAGCATGCAAATGTTGCTTTGAGTGTTGAGTGGAGAGGCATGCATGTGCATTTGGATCTGTTCTTTATGGGTTAAAGTCTGTGCACAAGCCACTGTGTAAAGACAACTAAAAGGAAAGCTAAAAGGGGAAAGGATGTGGGTGGAGGAGGAAAAATGAAGGACAAAGAAAAAAAACACACCATCAGAGTCATATGTCATGTTGGAAAGGCCCTTGAGACTGCTTTCAATCTTTCAGTCAATATTCCATGTAAGTCATCATTAAAAAGAGGATGCTTTACTGCTTATTTATCATGAGCACACATAGCTGACAGCTTCCTGTAAACAACTCCTATATGTTTACATATGCACGCTCCTGTCTGCGCTGCCCTTTATCTGTAAAAATGGATTGCTGTTGCTTAATAATGTAAGTAACAAGTGATGGAGTGAGCTTATGTTGATAGCACTCATTGCTGTGTGTATATGGAAGATGGGAGGGAAAAAATAGCTCTTTCCATATTGAACTGAGCTTAGGAAACTTGCTTCAGCCGAGTGGGAACAAATGAGGTGCTGTATCGTTTTCAAGCTGTTTTCCACATATAATCACCACAGAGATCAATATTCAAATAGCGAGTGAGTCACTATCATGGTGTCATTAAGGCAGAGAGATTTCAACACTTTGGCTTCTCTTCTAAATGTCTCAACTCCTGCAGAGTTTGGCCCCGGACGAATCGCGTCGGCAGGAAAAATAGTTACCAAAAAAAATTTTTTTTTAAAGAGAGAGGAGCAGCGCTTAGCTTACTCAGCAGTTAATAACAAGGAAGGTCACTCAGGCCTTTCATAGAGAACAAAACAGAGATGAAACTTTAAAATTGTTACTTCAAACAATTAAAAGAAACGTAGTGGAGCGACTGGAAACTGAATGAGTCCCTGTGGTGGCTACATGCTAGTCGACTAGCAGGTGAGCATGTCTGCATGTATTTAGGCTGCCTGACCCACAGAGAATGACAAATGGCTTTAGCAGGGGGTCTGCGCTTGACATTTGGGTTTGGTGTGGAAATGGACGGTGACCCGCTGGGGTCAGGCCTGCCAGCAGGGTAGCAGGGAGAACCATTCCTGCCCACGGCCCCAACCCTGTAACTAGACACTAGCAAAACAGTTGTGGTCACACACACACACGCGCACACGCACACACACGTGCACAAACACTAGCGTACTCATTCAGCGTAATCACTCATCCAGTCAGGAGATAGGACGACATCCCAGAGGCAGGACCACATAGGTGGGGTGTCATTATAGAGAAGAGACAGATGTGTTTGGTATGCGGTGTTAAGCGTCCAGAGCACCATGTGTTTGCAACAATTATCAAATGTATGCAGTGCATTGCAAAAATGATTCACGTTTTGTGAAGAGTAGTTATGATGACTGTGGGAACTCTGGAGGAGCTGCAGAGAACAGCAGCTCTGGAGAGAGAATCTGTGAGGATGACAACATTTAGTCATACACTCCACAAATCTGGTATTTATGGAAGAACGGCTAGAAGAAACCCTGTAATTGTGGGACAAGCCAAGCAAAGGATACAGCATCTTCAACACAACAAACCTTTGGAGAAAGGTCTTCTGGTTCAAAGACACCAAAAGTTTTTGGCCCACATGCAACACACTACCCTGGCTATCATATTTCTATCTATTTCCACTCGATTTTCATCTCCCTTCAGTGCTTCACCTGGGATTTCTTCGGCTGAACGTCAATCATTGAATAAAAGGAGTTGAGAAAGATGATGTGGATTTTCTATGCTGCTCTAGACTTGTAGTCTGCCTATGTAGAGAGGTAATTTTTCAAAGGCATTCAGTCTGTGTTGTCCAGCCTTCCAAACGTTGAGTAATTAAAGCCGGAGTAAGAGGAATGTTTAAGGCATTTTATTGCTGGTAAAGCTACTGTAGGGCCTACTCCCCATTGGGTTGTTTACATGCACGCAAATACCCGGTAAGCTTCATTGAGCTGGCGCGTTACATACATCACAACCAAACATTAGCAATTGGGTAAAATCAGATCCACTCGTTTAAAACCTCAACAGAGTCCACACCTACAGGAAGCAATCATTTCTCAATAGCCGAGGGTCCGGACCTTGTGTTTGAAGCAAAGAGTAGAACAAGGTGCTGGGGTTTATCAGGCCAGCAAAATTGATATATTTAGAGGGAAAACTAACCCTGTACTTGACTTTGCATTATGCTGTGGCTGTGGGGATCCTTTTCTTCAAGTGGTAAAGGAAAGAGGTTTGAAAACCTTACGTCGCTTTCCTTTTAATTCTATACCTCCCAAAGATACATGGAGGTTCCTGCTTTTTACTTAATAAAGTGTTAAAGAGTTCAAGATGAATTAATACTTTTCCAAGGCATTATTGTTGTCTAGCTTTCCAGATCTTTTCACGTGCATAGATACTCACAGGCTGCCACCACCACAGCAACACCTGGCTCTCTGTACTGAAGAGAAGCAGTGGTGGCTTGTGACGTTAAGAGAGTGGCTCCTATACTCACACACTACTTGGCAACAGGAGGTTACTTTATATACTATTTGTGACAGCTTTGTGGTAATAATGGAGCCCTGGCCCTTGCTAGTGCAATGGCATGCTCAGTCAAGTGAGACTTTGGCAACGAGAACACATATACACAGACTCGTACACACAAGGCTGCCTCCCTCATGCCTAATGAGACCACTGGGAGAGCAGGAGGCAGAAAGAGGGAGATGAGTAGAGAAAGGAATGAAAAAGAAGATGAGAACTAAAGGAGGAGCTAAAGAAAAGGAGGGGAAGAGACACACATAGGGAGCAAGAAGCAAGGTCGTCGGCTACTGTGCGTGTTTGTGGAAGAATGGAGTGCAACTCTAGTCTTTGCAGAAGGTGGTTATGCAACGTAGTTAAGTGGGAGTGGTGGGGAGGAATCAAAGCTACGGTGTGTGTGTATATAAGGGAAGATCTGAGAGAATAATACAGAAATGCTCAGTATTAAGGAGGAAATAAGGCAAAAATTTGAAAAGTAGAAAGAAATAATACTCCCAGAGGGTGGGGGAGAGAGGAAGATTGGATGAATAGTGGGTACACCCTGTCTCAGTGCAGTGACAGCGCAGGTAGAGATGGGTTTAGAAAAAAAAAAAGCTGACGACTAGGATGAAAAACACACATGCCAAAGATACTCTACCTTTGCCTCTGGCTCTATAGCATCATCTGCTTGTCTAGGCAGGTGCACAATGCACTGTGGGGGCTGGGGGGGCATGCGCGAGTAAATAACTTGCTGTCCAAAATGGGAATTGGGTGAGAATGTCCAGTGAAAAGAAATAAAGAAAGACAGGTCCAGCTGAGCCTTTGGTTTTTCCTCCCAGGAAACAGAAGGGTGTGAATTATTTAGAGAAGCTCAGTCTAATAAAATGAAGATCAGCCACTAGGTTTCAACATGCTTGAACCAGACAGCCATGCTTGACCCAAACTGAACTTTTTGGTCCACATGCAAAACACTTTTCACTGCACATCGCACAGATCACATGTGTAGAGTTGAAGAAGTTGGTGTTCAGCCAGGGAAGATGGGGAGATTGCTGGAGATGATTATAGGACCAAACTACACACAGCAGCACCCGGAGTCAAGAAGTTTTTTTTTTTTTTTTTTTTGCTCTACTGAGTTGACTTTTTGAGGAAAAGTTAATCAGATACGCTTCGAGTTGAACGGATGCACCGTGTGTGTGCTTGAATCAGGAAGGAAGTGATGACACATTCAAATTGAACCCATAGTTAAAAAGCAAATTTAGCAAGGCAAATTTTAAGTGCAAAAGGAAATGCCATCCCTCCTGTTGGCGAAGGGACAAACCAACCTCCATCTGTTTACTGAGAAGTCTCCAGCACATTTTCTCACTGGGAGGTTGTTACCAAGCCACGTTATTTATTTATTCTTTATAAACTACAGCAACCCACAGGCAGGACGATGATACTGCAACTTGCACACCACTCTGACATTCTCTAAATGCCTGCATCACTGTCCTAGGTTAACCTCAGTGTCTGCAAAGACCCCTAATAACTAACTGCCATGGCCAACTTTTATACAGAAAATAAAACCACTACTGTCTTATATGCATCTTACATCTAAGATGCATGGACCATAATATCACATTACTGGCAATTTTTATCAGTCAGACAAAAGCAAAGAAATAACAGGCCAATTTCATTATTCTTCATATATCCCTAAACAATAAATTAAAGACCATTGTGTTTCTGTATTGACTTAGAGCAAAGTGCATTTAAAAGGTCTGAACATTAGACGGATAGAACGGCCCAATGAGTCAGTGCCAAGCAGAAATAACCAAACACATAACCGTTATTAGCCAATATAGCTTCTGGGTAATAATTTCACAGAGGACATGTTTACCTTAGGCACAGAGCGAACCCAATTAGACCATGTCAATGCTGGGCAAACATGGAGGATTGTAGCAATAAAGTAGGTCACCAGTGTCGAGCCCCTCCATTATGAAGACAGCTAACAATGCAGTCACAGGAATAATATGCTTGATTATCATTCAGTAAGGCGACCCGGCTTCTAGAAGGGCTTTCAGTGGCACTGAGCTCAATCCTGGGGAGCCTAGAGGCAGACAGGCAAACAGGCATGGGCTGGTATGAGATTCTCACGATATGATGATGACCTGCAGGAAAACAAAACCATGCAGCGGGATCGAGTTGCATTTGTTTAAAATTGAAAGCAACAAATACTGAAAATGTTGCCGCAATAGTACACTACTATGGTAATATTAATAATAATGCTAGAAGGTTATCATGTTTTTGCACATTAAGTAAACAAACAGAGTTGACATAGCTAATTACGCTTGTCTCATAATTCTGATCATTATAAGCCAACGATACACGGATTTTAAAGAATCACACTTCACTATCTGCGGTTTAATCTGTTTGTGGATTTTGAGATGGAATGCCACTCCAAATTGTTTGTGGAAAATGTACCCATTTGCTGATTTGTTTTTTCCTCAAATATTCAAAAGAAAATGCCGCTTTGGAAGCTGAAATACCAAGACGTAACGCTACGAGACAGGCTGTTGGCTGGAGTTTGGACGCTGGAAAAGACTATTGATGAGTGCAAGTTGTGTTAAAAGAAGTTAGCCTATCAGCAAAGCCTAAAATAGCATCTCAATGCTAACCATGTAGCAGCAGCACAGATGTCTCCAACACTCAGCATAAACAGTCAGTTGCTATGTAGCAACATGAATGAACAGAAGTTCCTGAAACACTTAAAGGTGAATGGTCATAATAGGACTTTGCACCAATCTGATTGTTGAATAACCTAAATAACAAATCATACGTCTAGAATAATTTAGCAGTAAAAAAAAGTGTTTTTCAATTGAAAATGTCTATTTTGTAAATATATAGTTAATGGTTAAATGTGATTAATAAATTACAGACACTGCATTTAACTTGAGTAAAAATTTTAATTGAGTCCCATCACTAATTTTTGGCTACTTGAAGGTAACTGTGGTCCCTAAACCTGTCAAATGCTGTCATGTATTTTCTGTTGGGTTCACTACCTTTAACAATATATCTGCTGTTATTAGAAAAAAAAAGCATGATTTACGTATCTCTGATAATGCTGAAAGGAATACCTACATTGTTAAATTTAAAAAAAGGTTTTCAAACATAACCGCCAAATTTTAGTTGCTCAGAAATTGTAAAAAGAAAAATAATGATACGACACAAATTAACAGCTTGCTTTTTCTCCAGCATAGTTCTGAGTGCAGGACCAAGATTTATGTCTACATGAAACAAACAACTACTGTCTTTAACTTGTTGTCGTTCACCTTTCTTTCTTTCCACTGGCACACATGTTTTGGTTTACCTAAAGCAGCGTCCTATCTGAGCTCCGGCGGAGAACAGACTGCGGGCTTTGTCTGTGGTATCATTAATCAAGTGTTCTTTAACAAAAACAGAAAACCAGATGAGAGACAAAAGGAAGAGACGTGGGGGGTTGGCTTTTATTTAGGTAGAGAGAGAGGGAGAGAGGCAGAGAAGAAAAAAAAGATGGTAAAAAGCAACAAAAAAGAAGGAGGAAAAGGGGACTAAGTGGGGGGAAGTTTGACCCAAATCCAGACTTTCAATAAATCAAGCTATAACAATAACAAGAAAAGTTTTACTTGCAGCTTGACTGATTAATCAGTTGTTGTCGTTTTTAATATGGTCGACGCAACAGTTCTCTTTTTATGTCCCACGTCTCTTGAGACAACAGTTGCTGCGCGAGTCTTTTTATGTCGAGTGTTTATGTCTTCATGCAGCAAGGTTTTAACTCACAGAGGCCTAAATTGTTCATGGTTTAATGAGCCCAAGCCCCCTCGCTTTCTACTCAAGGTCCCAAGCTCTTAACGGAGAAGTGTTCCCCGTATGAAATCACTGCACGCAGAACCCAGCCTTCATCTCTTTAAACGGATAAAGGAAAAAAATAAGTTAATTAAGGTGAATTTAACAAGTGCTGCTTTACAGATATGCACCACAATGCGCCGTGGCCACAGGATGTGCAGCAGGCCTCTGAGACTCTTTGTGAGCTGCCGATCGATGGGCATCGAGTGTGGACAAGGAGGCCTCAGGATCGATAGGGGGCCATTACTGAGATGTGCCTACTGGGACGTGGAAGCTAGGGAGGGAGTGAAGATGCATCTGGGGCCCCTTGATGTAGTCTTCCTCCCCTTAATGGTGTGAAAGTTTTACTCAAAATAAGACCATAAGCACACATGCTGAAAGGAGGAAAGGAAATTCAGTGGAAGAAGACTCATGAACAAGATCTAAGATAAATAAAAAGAATCACCCAACACACACCCACGTCAGCTAATGGTATCCCAGAAGGATTCCGGATTAAGAGTGTTTATCTTTGTTTCATTTTCTCCAACTCCTATTTTTAGTGTTCTCACATTTGGTCCCATCTTATACACCCTTGCCCTCCATCATCCCAGCAGTCTGGGATTTTTTATTCCCCCACAACCACACCTCACTGGGTAAGCTTCATTCTAACCCGTTCTGAACTCTGCTCTTCTACAGAGTTTAATCTCCCTCCGTCTCTAAATAACCGAGCACGTGTGTGCACAAGGAAAACGATCAAACTGGTACTTCTGCAAAATGACTTGACTGTGACATAATCCTCTCAACACTTGAAGTTTTTGTGTGTTCTTGAAGTGTGCGCAGCAATTAATAAAAACAATGTCTACACCTTTTTCAGGGCGCGGTTTAGAGCTGGAACACCTTGAGGAAAAGACATGACTAAAGGCATGAAAAGTGTCAACCTTGGACACACTTGCTTGTTAAAAGTGAATGTACGTTTGGGTGTCTCTTTAAATTTAAGAAAAGAAAAATCTATTTAAGTCCTGTGTCATCACAATAAATTTAGGTTCAGTTCAAAAAGAAAAACTGCAGAAATAGAAAATCAAAAGGCATCATTATAAGACAATCTGTAAAATATAGCACGTTCCAAAACTATTCAGATGTTTGGAAATGAAAGTTTGTCGCACCATGGCGACAAACTTTCATTTGTTTTATTGGGATTTGACATAATATACCAACAAAGTATCAACATCTGATAAAAAAAAGTGCTCTAGTAAGACGAGACCAAACTACTTGAAACGCCCTCTACAAACATTTATAATCGCCTACTTTAATAGTTCAAACACCATTTATATCTTAATATACATTAATATCAATGGTGAAAACTGCCATTGCATGTCCATAGAAGCTAACATCTACAGTCTTCAATATCTTATATCTTGGGAATGCAGCCAATCAATGCCAAGGAAAATTAATGGTGCTTCTGTATTGGCTGCTTTGCAAACGCCAGTCAACAACATGTCAAAAGCCATGTACTTCAGCTTCCCCAGCTACATGTTCTGTAGAATATTTGAGACATGCTTCATGAAAAAAATAAAATAAAAAAATCTGTGAATAGGTGGTGTGTCCATTGTACGGTTGTACCAGCCACCATGTACAAAAATTATGTAATATTTTGCATACATGGCATCTTGACATTCTAATATTTAACAATGTACGTATTTGACACTGCAGGCACAATCTATCTTTACACTGATATTAATTGTGCTACTTGGTCATTTATACTTTTTTACTTAAATCGAACTGAACGTCTAATCCAGACTCCGGCAGTGTTCCCAAATGTGGGCTGAAATTTTTAGATATTAAAACATGTGGTATCATAGAACCTGGTGATGTATGGATTTAATGAAAAATCTTCAAATTCAAAGTGCACACTTTGATGGTTAGTGAAAGCATGTTGTACCTACTGCTTTCTCTCTGCTGGTGTGCTCTGAAGCTTGCGTCTGCCTGGCTGTCGGTACCAACTATGTTCATTAATAACTACAAGTTGCAAAGCAAAGGGCAATGTTGATGAAGCAGGAAAACAGCTCCATTGGTACACACACAATTAATTACAACAGCTAACAGAACATGTTTTGATCCCAATAATCAATCTAGACTTGAAAATCAAAGTTCAAAGACTATCCAGTCTGACCCAAAATGGTGGTTCTGTAACTCACTGATTCAAAGTGGTTGAACTCAAATGCACTTTTCAAAGGCTTCATTGTAAAACATTTTAAAAAAGAAGGAAACCTTTTCCCTCTACTTTGGCATTAAGCACTGCTTTGTATTGAACTATCACATAAAATACACTGAAATTAGTGGTTGTAATTCATAAAATGTGGAAGCCTCCAAAGGGGTGTGAATACTTTTTCAAAACAACCGCAGATGAGGGGAAAATCTGCCTCCTTAAAACATTGGACTTCTTAGTTCGTATGTTTGACATCATTACAGAGAGGTAATCATATAAAAACTAACAGATGAGGCAGTCAAGCAGGCAACTAAAACCATTGAAGCATTTAATCCTTCTAGTACGAACTGGAGGAAGAGTTGGACCTCCTCGCCTCCCCACCCTTCTCTCACCAAGCAAAGGAGCAACTAAAACTGGTGCCCTTAAGTGATGTTATGCAGGAGGAAGCCTATTAAAAGTCAGTTAAATGCCTTTACCAGTGATTACGGACCAGCACGGAGGTGCCATGTCGGCTCTCCAACTAAATCCTTCTGCGGCTGATCAAAAAGAAATGCATGTACACGCACACTCATGGTTTCTTGGCCCAGCTAGCCATCCCCGTTGGTTTGGACGGCCACAGCGGGCTTCAGCAGCTACTGCCCGGTCGGCCTATTAGCAGCGGGCCCTCTGTTTCAGCAATCTGGGTTCCCTTTGCCTTTGGACAGGGACCAGGTCAGCCAGCACAATACGCCACTGTATTTGGAGATGGAAAGACGGAAAAAAGAAAAAAGAAAGAAAACAAAAACTCCAGGCATGAGAGCCCTGGAACACAAAGCTGCAGTATAAATAAGACATGGATGCAGTAATGTATGCTTTGTTTGATGAAATGTGCACGTTTGCGTGTATGTGTGTGTGTGTGTGTGTGTGTGTGCGCGTGCGTGTGTGTGTTGCAACCGTGGGGCCCAACATGGCCGAAACAGCTCGACTCTCAGGTTTCTCTCCACTACATCATTACATCATTGCTCCTCCAGCTTTTTCTCTACCATCCATTTCAGGACCCCTGGCCTTCAGTCTTCCTCTCCGAGCCAGTGTGTGTGCATAAAGTTGTTAGGCTGTTCACCAGAACCAACATACACACACACACACGCACGCACGCACACATATCGCTCTGAGTCTAAAACAATAAGTGCAAAAAGTACCGTATTTTCCAGACTACAAGTCCCATTAGTTGTGAAGAGAAAAAAAAAACATGTAAGATGCACTGGAGTATAAGCAGCATTTATTTAGAAATAGTTCAACGTTAGAGAGGCGTCGTCATCGTCCATGTTAATGATATGACCTAGTGACAGGTTGTGTGGGGATGCATCTCCACCACTCACTAGCCTCAACACGTGTTCTGGTAGTGTCCGAAGGTAGCACCGACAGATAGACGTGCCCCGTAAGCCTCTCACAATAAGCAACAAATCAATTAATCGCATGATAAAATTATATATAATATAAATCGTTTTTCAGCCAAACTATTCCACGATATTAAAGGGGAGCGTCTCATTAACGACTGTTGTCCAAATAGAAGTTATCTTATAGTCTGGAAAATACGGTAAATACGTTGGATTATGCAACCATGACGACTACAATGTAAACAGGAGACATGAGACTGCTGTGAGGAGAACCAGCAGCACCTGTCCTGTCCTTGAAAATCTATTTCTCCCAGCTTGTGGGTTCTGAGCTGAGCAGACTTAGCTTCACTCAGTATGTATGGTAACTCGGAGGAGAACCACACAGCTGAAGCCTGCCAGCCCACCACAGGGAATTTGTTTATGTTTCCTTGCTGCCAAGTTCCTGTCAGGAGGCGCCCCAAAGAGGAACTGCAGACTGCTCAGTACAGCGAGCTACGCCCTCTCGCCTAGTGTGACTGGGGTGTTTTTTTTTTTTGTTTTGTTTTTTATTCATCAGAGTACAGTATTGGGTAGAGCTCTGCAGCAACACTCAGATCCAGGGAGGTCCCCCTCGTCAATTACAGCTCTCCAAACATCTCACCATCTATTGTTCCAACAAGTTTCATAAAACAAGCTCCAGCAGAAAGCTTAATTCACAAGCCTTAAAAGATTTACAACAACGCTCTGAAAAACACACGAAAGGGCGCGAAGAGGTTTCATTAAAACAACATTTTACGAGGGGCTCTTTGTTATGCGGTTGATTATAGGTGCTGTAAAATCTGAGTACCACCACATTAAAAACACAACACTGGTATAACTCTTGTGAACTGACTGGTGCAGTTGTTGGAGGCGGGGGTGATGGTGGGGAGGGGAGCTCAATTAAAGAGTAATGTGTTCTGACTCCCAGCACGCACGCACACACCCACATGCACGCACACACACACACACACATTTCCTCAAATCATAACAGCCTTATGTTGCGTTGGGTTCAGATAATCGATAAATGCTTCACACCATTTCTTCCATCCACTGCTCATGAGCAGCCTTTTTAATCTATGAGGGGCCATTAAGTGCATTATCTCTCTCAAGTGCTGAGGACGCCGACAAATTTGTTACTTTGCAAAATGGAAAGAGCCACTCAGAGTTATGTCTGGGCAATGAGCCATCATTTGTCTTCATATCATATATGTGTGATGACCAGTCCGCGGTTATGTGGTGTGTGTGTGTGTGTGGGTGTCAGTAGATGGAGAGATGTGGCAGTGAATAAGTGGAGAAAGAAAGGGTCAGACAAGGCCACACTAAAGGACGTGAGACCAGGGCCGTGAGACAAAGGAAGAGATCCCACTCTACTCACTATTTCCACAAGGAATACAGCAGAGATGAGCTGGTATGAATGATGCTATCCTCACCATTTAGTTCATGTTCAGGAGCAACAAGAAACCAGCGTGTGGGTAGAACCAGAGGATTTTCAGCTTCATCTACCTTGATCAATTACCAGCTGGTCTGAAGCTCAAACATCTGATCTTTGGCCAGTTAAAGGACGCTGTCACAGAGTAAAGACTCAAAGTTAAGTGTTTTAAGTATCACTCAGGTGTTTTTGATATTTCACATAACAGGATGGCTTTATACTGGACTGCATTAATAACCAATCTCAAGTCATCTTAAGTTTGTTATACATTGTGGATGTTTCTAGGTCCCAGTAGGTGTTTTGCGCAGCAGAATGGTTGCCACGGGAGACAAAAGGATTTCCATGTCCAAGTGTCCACTGTAAACATAACGGGTAGCTCTTCATTAGTTTCTATGCCTAAACATAAACGTTATGACCAGCTGACCAAGCGTGTACAGCAGCAGGTAGGGGTGGGGCTGAGCTGCTTTTCTCTCCGCTTCTTAAAGCTGGAGAAAGCCCCAGTCTCTCATGTACTTTCAGGTGTATCTTAAAGGAATTTAAAGCACAGAAATGGTTTGACAACATTTCTAGCATTTAAAACCAAAACTTTCTATAACCTTGATAGGGCTTTTTAAAAGCAGATTAAACAGCTAAATTTCTACCTGAGTCAGCACTTGAAAACGTCTACAATACTGCTGAGTATAAGGAAGGAAACCATTAAATAGTAGCTTGATATTCAAATATCTTACAATACATGAGCTCAGTTGGGCAAAAACACCCCCAGGTTCAATAGCGGTCTACTCAACCATGTCTCTACATTTTCAAGTTTAGCCTAAAAGTAAGTGAAAGGTGGAAAAACCAGTATGCAACATGAGTCTATTAGATTACAGATAACTACAATGAAATGCAGACGCAGAATCATCCCTAGGTGAAAGTGCTTGAAGGAAAAAGAAAATAAAGAAGTTTCAACAGTATTCCTTTTGCTTCTAGCTTCGGCTGCGATGTTTAGCGTAATTACACAGGAACAGCTGAGCTGAAGCAACACACTTCAACTGCCGTCACATTTTTATGCGAGTAGGGGAGCTGGAAAAGAAACATTTGCACTGAAAAACAACAGTAGAGAACTATTCTAGACTGAGGGGAAAGGCAGCCGGCTCAGCAGTCATCGCCGACCTACCGCACAGAGTGTGAATCATTAAATGCATGTGTTCCACATCAGCTGCTGGGGCTGCTTCCAACCCACTTATGAGACTGGGATCTAAATTACGATGGGAGGAGAGGGTTAAATGCTATTTTACATGGAGCAGAAAACCCCAAAACCTGCTCTGTTAGAGAGTGAAAGCGAGATGGAAAACATCTTCTTTTTTCCCCCCCTTTGTCAAAACAAAGCAGTAATGAGTAAATGAGGCTGCTAATAGAATGATTATATAATTTCCAAGAAGTGCGACGGTTCCTATTGGATATAATGAGGTGAAAAAGATCAAGAGGAAAGACAACAAATGGGAAAACAAAGCTAAATCATCATCATCACTGAATCGCATCATGTTTTTCTAGTTTCTTATTACTTGCTACCTGGTTTACCAAGGCTAACACAACAAAGGAAAACGTTCAAACATATAAAGCTCCCTGCAAACTTACAACTTACTCCATCCCCTTAAGCGGTCTCACTTTTTGCACTGCACCAACCACAAACATCAGGATGCTGTTTTTAGCTTAGATTTTATGTGATTGATCAAAGTAACCTATTGTTTACTAAGTAGCGATGGACAATAGGGCTGAAAAACATATCACGATACAAGCATCTTATATGAGTCAGCCTCAAGTATTTATTAGTTTTTAGTTTTAAATATCTGAATTACTGCCAAACTGGTGGCATTATCTTTCCTCTTTTATCCAGTTTTCCCACTATGACATTGTATTTTTATTTTTAAGCAGTTATATAGCACGGTGGTGAAACCTTAAACTGCTGATATGCAAGTTAGTCATCCAGACGAA
This sequence comes from Poecilia reticulata, assembly GCF_904066995.2. Classification (NCBI taxonomy): domain Eukaryota; kingdom Metazoa; phylum Chordata; class Actinopteri; order Cyprinodontiformes; family Poeciliidae; genus Poecilia; species Poecilia reticulata. Next base: position 22,292,927 of record NC_088848.1, on the reverse strand, counting down.
CTCCCCCCACTGTCCGTTCCCCCCCGGACAGTCGGGGGAATGGAGCCGCGGGCCGGACACCGGAGCGGGGAACGGTCGTACGCAGAGGGGCGGGAGATGGACAGAGACTTCCCCCCTCCCGAAGGAGGGAGGAGCTCCGCCGCTCCTGTCCCTGCCGACGCCCGGCCGCAGAGACCCCCGCACCGGGGGGAGCCATCAGGGGAAGCGGGATGGGAGACGGGGGGCTCAGGTCACTCTTTGCTAGGTAACCAAAGAGTGAGTTGGCTGACGCCACTGACCTAGCCTAACTGGTGGCTAGGTCAGTGGTGTCGCTCTACCTTGAGAGGTAGAGCGGCTGAGGCGTGTTGGAATATGTTGGAATATACAAAAGACTTGCAACTGTGGCAGACGTTCATCTTCAAGCAAGGAAGATTAAATATAGGCCACAAGTACTATTGACTGGCTCAAATCAAAGTGTACTCATTTGTCAGAATGGCCCAGTCAAAGACCAGACCTAAAATTAACTGAGAATCTGTGGCAAAGCTTAAAATGTAATCCTAACAGAGGTTTTCCAGTTGATTTGACTGAGTTTAAGCTGTTTTTCCAAGGAGGAAAGGGCAAAAATGTCAGAGATGTCCAAACCTGGTAGAGACATAATCCAAAATATCTCAAACCCATCTATACTAAGTGTCATGCCAAAAAGAAAAAAAAATGAAAAAGAAGGAAAATAATTGAAAAAACTGTCTTCTTTTCCTTCCAATTCACTCTGATGTACTACTTTATGTGAATCACACAAAACTCATAAACTACGCTGACGTTTGCGGTTGCAAAGTGCCAAAGTCTGAAAACATTCTGGGGGTACAAATACTTTTGCAAACCACTGTATATTTGCAAGATGAGCTTGAAAAATAAAAATAAAAAATAAAAAAAACAGCCAGCTTTTAGTCAGCTATTTGCCAAACTGGATGCAAACAAGGGAACATCCGCCAAACCACTTGACATTCCCACTTACGACACATGAACATCTTCTGTGGGTGTGATGTGGGCAACTGATGAAGCGGCTCTTTTCTAGAGGGAGTCTGTAATGGCTGGCATATACATGCAGGTACACATACCGACCCATTTGCTAATGCTTCCAGTCTGGTATGAGGGCAGGTATTCGTCTGGCGGAAGACATGCCAGAAAGTGACACTAAAAACCCCTCAAACTTGAGACTTAGAGACAAAAAAAAAAAAAAAAGGACAAACTGGACTGCTGCTTTGACTAGCTGAGGGAAACTGAAGGAATGAGATCAAACTGAATCACAAATTCTTTGACTGACTTAAGCTCTTATAACTAATATTAGGAAGATGGATCAGTCTCAAAAATCTGTCTTCACAGAGAAATAGCTCATGTTCTACAAACGAGTTTGTAATGACAAACAGCTGTTTTTTTGGACTGCCAGCTCCGTTTCAGATACAACAGACCCAGAATTAAGGCACGATGTTACCCATTCAGCATGCAACGCACAAGGTTCCTGCAAGATCGCATGAAAGTGACTCCACAGGTCTGACATCAAGCCAGATCCGCACAAGCTCTGACTTTTTCTCGACGCCCGCAAGAAGCAGAAGGCATGACAAGGGACAAACCGAGGCGACGGACACTATCGTGAGCTTACAAGTTCATCCTTGTGACCACAATTCAAATGTGGCATGTGACACAAGACGGAGCAATGCCCAGAGACGCAAGTGTTGAAAGTCCAATTATACCAAGCCAAAAACAACAACAAATTCCCACTTACCCCAAAAACGTCAGCCTCCACGTCCTTCGCCAAAGAAACGTCCCTTTGAATTGATAGCAACTCCTACGCTCTGCAGAGAGAGAGACAGGGAGAGACAGAGAGAAAGATATTTGAAACCGAGAGCTTTTGTGGGCCTTATCCACGTGCTGCAGACTCAGAGACTCCCCAGCCTCCCTGGCACAGACCTGCCTTGCTACATGAAAACTCTTACACTCTTTTTCCCCTCTCGTACTTTCTGTAATCTCCCCACCCTTTTTCCGATAGATTTCACTCTCTCCTCTGCTACATTTGTGCCTCAGACATCATGTGAAAAGTGGAGTAAAGAAGTGCTTTTGTGGTGTGTAAATTACCTAGGGCCTAGGCAGGCACAGTGGTGCTTATGGCCACAACTCAATTACAGCAATGTGAATCAGGTGGCGGCCTAGAAATCCCCTTAGCCTGATGCGCAAATAGGGACACAGAGGCGCCTTCATTGTCAGGACAGAGAAAAATCTGAAGTGGCGTGTCATCTCTTCACAGAAGAGTCGGGGGCCGACGCTACACAGATGAATGGCTATCGCAGACAATGATTCAGCAACACTAGTTTGGAGGGTGTGAATAACACCATTTTGTTCATGGAGGTTGCGAGATGATAATAAATGTTCAGAATCTAATTTCAGATCTAATCTGGAAAAAAAAGTCACATGGCACTTCTGAAAAATCTGGTAAATGGTACCTTTGTGGAAATAGAAAACTTGGAAAAATATTTCTTGAAATGTCTCAAGCTAAATCAAGTGGATAAAAGTTACCACAAGTTCAAAGCAGACATGGTGGCTGTCTTTGATTCAACAACAATGCCAAACTACTTAATCATGACTAATCACATTTAGAAATAAAGTTATCTTTAACACACTGGGTATACAATCTCTTGAGCTCCGAAAGAATGTAAAAACAGAGTGGGGTCTTCCAAGGTGTGCTTAAAAAGAAACAAATAAATCCAAATATTACAGTGATAGGGAAATAAAAAATATGGGTTTAAAACAATTCCTCTTGGCTAGGGCCAGGAGGAAGAACACCCTGTCCCAAAAAAATAAGACTCCTCCAGGCAGAGGTTGCACCATTTTACAAGCACCAAATGAATTTCACACTAGTCTATTATCACCGGTTCCTGAGGATAAACCATTGAAGCATATAGTGCACTCTCTTTTAAAAGTATTCACACCCCTTTAAGATTTTCATATTTTGTGATGTAGCAATCAAAAACTTTAATGTAGCTCTGAGGTATTCAATTTGATAAACCAAGAAAAAGTAATAAACAAGGAAAGGTGGACACTTATTTTCAACTTCCTTATTCCAACACCCTCAAGTAAAGCCAAGGAACACAGCAGACAGCTCAGACAGAAGTTTAAAGCAGGGTTAGGTTCTTGAACAATTAAGTTTTGAAAATCTAACTCATCTCTGATCAATCGATCAAGAAAAGGAAGGAATAAACCTACCAAGAGATTACAGTCTACCTAAACTTGACATACTGACCAAAGAGTACATTGATCACAGAATGAATGAATGAATTTCTAGAAATACACACAGTTACTTACGGTTATGTCAGGTTAGAAAACAATATAGACTTTTTGCCATGCAAAGTACTGTGCAAAAATTTTAAACCGTTCATCCCCTTGAAGAGATCATTCCTATTCAGTATAACAGGGAAGGGAAGCTGGTCAAAGTTGACGTGAAGATGGATGGAGCTACAAATAAGACAATCCTAGAAGAATATTGAAAAGACTAGATACTGCAGTGAAAGCTCACATAACAGCAGGACGATCCTAAACATACAATCAGAGCTACAATGGAATGGTTTATATCAAACCATATTAATGACCCAGTCAAAGTTCAGACTGAAATTCAATACAAATCTGTGGCAAAAATAATGTCCATTTAAACCGACTGATATTTAGCTATTTTTAAAAGAACAATGAGCTTTTGGAGACAGTAAGTACCTGCAGCTATAACTGCAGCAAAAGGTGGCTGAACAAAGTATTTACCCATTAATTCACACCATACCTATTACATTTTTTTAAACTCTGTTTCCTTCCATTTCATGACAAAATTCCAGTAAAACAAAGACGTTTGAGCAGGATAAACTGTAGCTTTTCTGTAGCCGAAGCGGTTTTATTTTAAGGACGACAATTCAAAAGTAATCTCACCTTACATAACCATATCCCAGTTCTTCCACATCTACAGCATAAACACCTGGTGTACAAAGTATCCCTGTGGTGTAAAAGTTGACAGGGTTTGTGCTAGTATGCCTCGAAGCATTGAAACAAATACCACCTTGCATTGTGAGGCATCCTTTCTATTTACAATCAAGGTAAGGAAGAAAGTGTCCAGCAATAAACCTTAAACATTCTGTATCCAAAACAACCACAGCCTCGCCTAGAGCCAGCATTACTGAGGTAGTCAGAAGCTTGGCATGAGCCCTACATGTGAAAACTCAAACTAATATCACACACAGCATTTAGTTGCAGGCTGAATGTCTGCTTTATGATCTTGTTAATGAAATACTGTTTATTGGAGCAGCTGAAAACACTTTAATGTGCAACATTCATGGTGTGTGTGCACGAGCATGTGTGTCTAGTGCTAGTTTCTATTCCATCCCAACAATAACCCATTTAGTTGATTTGCGCAGGGGCCTTGGCTTGGCATGTCCTGTTTCATTGCACACCCTCATTTCCTGTTTGTAATTCTGAATGGTGTTTAGAACCAAACGTTTTCTTCTCTTTTGACTAGGCCACAAAAACAAGAGTAGCTACATTTCTAGAAAGCAGAGGAGTCCAGAAGAAAGAAGGACAGAGTGGATGCATACCCATGTGTGTTTGCATGCATTTCTGATGATGCATGTCCAGGCCCTGCAGCTACACTGATGAAAGCAGACAGGAATAGCCTCAGGTAATCACGTCTTTATTCTTGCTGAAGGGCGAAAGCTACTCAGTGCAGAAATTCACCTTTAACATATACTGTTGGAGCTCTGTCAGATTCTCAGATGCAATCTAAATCGGCTGCAGAGAACAAGAACTTGTTTGATCAAGAACTCCCTTTCTCGCCAAGAGAAGACTTTAAAAGATGGTCTTCAAGGCACGGGGTTACGACCACACCTGGGTTTTATGACGAGCAAACCAACTCTCCAAGTTAAATCCCTCACCAGCCTTGGAATCTGGACTCAAAGTGGAATCATTCTTGAGCCTCGACTGATAAAAAGCAGCAGTCTTCAACTGTGTGCCTAACTTTGGGATTGGCAGCCCTGCGGCGACAGTCATGAGCTCACATTTAAACAGACACAATGTGTTGTTTTAACTTGCTTGGTTTCATAAAATTCCTCCAGCCACGTGCACGCACACGCATGGACGCAAGCGAGCGTTTGGCGGAGATAAACCCTTCTTCCTCAGACACTCACTCGCGGCGGTGGAAAGCCCCTTCAGTGACACAGAGATCACATAACCTCCCCTGACACCGGAGGACAGAACTCCCATTGGAAAGATGCAGATTCACACACGCTGAGTGCCGGCCAAGGCTCCAGACTGCCATTGTCCTTAACAGTCATCGAACAAAAACAACAAGGAGGGTCATGAGAGGCCCCCAGTGGAATGGCAAACAACCAGAAAGTGAGACAGGGAGTCAGACAGACAGAATGCTCGCAACAACAAAAAAAAGAATAATAAGAGACTGCTTCCATATGGAGTTTTATGGAGTCAAAAATTATCAGGGGAAAGGTGAATTTGACTTATGTTCAATTACTCAGGAAGAATCTGACACTCCAAATGTGTCATCCCAAAAAACTTTGCCAGCAAAAACACATATGGATAAAAATAATCTAAATGATCACACCCTGGGGTGTAAAACAGTTTGGTATCAGGATAGCTGTTAAAAATGCATTCAATTAGTTTCCAGATTTTTTTTCTCTCTGTGGAATAACAGCAGCAGGAAAATGGGGTTTGTTTTCAGCGCTTCCAGGATAAAGCAAAGCAAGACGAAGATCTAAACATCATAAGAGGCTTAAATTGTAGAGATGTTAATCATTCATTAGTGCCAAGTGACCCTTATTAAAAAACCATCTTTGTTGTCATTATTCCTGTGACATAAAATTCTAGCTTGTTAATTCAAACTCGAGGTGTTGACAATAGACGGCCTACAGAGGTCCTAAAAGCTGCGGCCTGTCTCGCAGTTGGCCTTTCAAATGCAAATGAAGGGAACTGTTTTGGGTTTACGGGCCTGGTAGGAAATGATTTAGGGCGACACCGGCGCTCTGAGCCTTTATGTTGGGGTTGGCCAAGGGGGCTCATACATCAACCCTGACCATTAATCAATTAGCGTCTCCTAGCCACCTGTCGGACACACTGGCGCACAAAACATTCCTGCCCTTGGGCTGTTGCTAGACGATGAGCAGCCCTTCCAAGCCCTCCACATGCCCCGCCCCCTCCCCTTTGTGCCATCACCCTGATGAATTACATAATCGCGCCAAAACACCAAGCTGAACATCAAGGGTTCTTTTCAAAGAGAAGCATATCTGATGCAAAGAAGGTGATTTCGTTGTTGTTGTAAATGTACATCTGTGCTTCTCCGTCACAAACAGAACAGAGCAGGCAAAGCAGAATTGATGTCCGCCTTGAGGAGGAATCAATAAGCTGACAGCTATTCAAAAGTGCTGAATGCACACCGACACTCTGCCCTCCTTTGTTTTAAATGCACCTGCCTCTAGCGCCATATCAATAGTCGTTTGATATTGATGACGCGTCACCGCAGCCAAATACTCCTGAGATTGAAAACTCCAACCTGTCGGGGTCTCTGTGACCCCGAAAGGTTTCAAGCAGCAAAAACGCTGATTGTTTTTGCTGCTTGAAATTCCTGACTGACTGACTAAAGTAATAGAAAAAAGTCAAAAAAGTGAGCAGGATCTATTTTTAGTAAATTTTTATGACTTTGTTTAAAATTCAGACGGTCTGATGTCATTGAAGCACTTGAGACATTGTCCTTGGGCTTTCTGCTCAACAACTGCCCTCTATGGTAATTTGGGGTTTCTATTACTGATGCAATGAAATTGTTCTTTTTCCCCAGCAGAATTTATGTAACAAAACAACTTCAGTGAAGTGTACATATTTCAATTTGATGTCAATTTTCTTTTCTACTTGACACAAATCCACTAAACCCATATGCCAAACTCAAATCAGGCCCTCTGGGCTCCAGAGGCCAAATTGCATCCATTTGTTCCTCCAGTTTTTCGCCATTATGCTATTCAAGATATTCCCAAAAAATGAACAAATCACCGATATTTTTCACGCTACTGAATAAGTGTGAGTTTATTGTAAATTTTCTGCAAAATCGTTAAAATCATTGGGTTTAAGTGACGCAAACTCCCACCTGCAGGTGGCTGTATTTTATACTCCTATTACATGGCTACCTCAGCCTTACCTGATGTCAAGTTATCGCCCATGATCGATATGGCAAGTAACAAAAATTCATTTACGATATTTCTAAATTAGCACCAAAAATCTCATACCAGCCCTTGAGAACATTTATGAAAACGAGTTTGACACCCTAAACTAAATGAGACAAAAAAGCTGACATGCAGACACCCTTTCATGAAATTTGAACAAACATCTTTTAGTTAACTGCAGAGAAACTGTACTTTCTGCATCCACCAGCAAGCTCCTGAATTTAAATTACCTTTAAACCTGAGGTCTGACCTATTGTTTCTAAAAACTGTTGTCTCATTGGTTCCGAAACTCGTGTTGAGTGCATGTAAAATGTCTATGTTTTATCCAATAAAACCCCTTCACTGCTTCTAGACAATCTCTTCCTGGCAGCCATGCTTCTCTGACAATAGAAAACCTCTCACCGCCCTCCCATATAACCTCCCAAAAACCCTTCATATTTTTCACACTTTTTAGGCTGGGTTATTTGGAACTAATTCCCAAAAGCAGCCAAAGAGATAAGTGGCACTAAAATTAGAGGCTAATCCTCCAACCGTCAGCGCGCGGACATGGAGAAAGTAGATTTGTCAAGCCCTGATTTAGCAGTATTCTTTCATTATAGAAGTAGCTCTCTTCACGCAGCTTAGCTGGGAGAAATGGCTCAATCAGTCTCATGCGGACCACTTTAAGCGGAAAGTAAGGGGCCTATCTGCGAACCCAGAATACCTGGCATCCTGCTGGTGCTATTATAGTGCCGCTACCTGAGCTGCACTTTTCAACTCTTGAGGGTTACCCTCTTGAAAATGACATTCACCACCCTCTTCTAAAGGCTCCGAGCACAAGAGCGGTTTCTCTGGGGGATTGTACAGAAATGTGGGCCACTGTGCTGGGTGTGTAAAGTGTGTAACACCGGACTGGGCACTACAGAGTGGAGTGTTTTCTTTTCTTTTCTCTATTTTTTTTTCCCTCCACCTCTTCCCCTGTTAAATCCAGCCAACTCTGGCAGGGACTTGGCTGGTTACCAACATTATCAGGTGGATTTTCAACAGAACAAAAGCTCCTCTTTGATTCCTTACAATGCCAGAGGGAAACAAAATGAGAAGTAACTCTTTAAAGCAGATATGGTGTGTGTGTGTGTGTGTGTGTGTGTGTGTGTGTGCGCGCGCGTGTAGAAGAATCTGTCCTCAATACTTCAGCTACATTTGTGTCTTGCAGAAGATTATTTTTCCTGATAATCTTGCATTTTCTTCTGTGTACTTATCCCCACAGTGGGGTTATTAAAGTTGATCATGTGAGGTTAAAACTAAAGCTGAATACAAAGGAAGTGGAACATGCTGGTTTGAGCTCACTGTATCCAATTGTAATTGTGTTTTTGAAGCCAGGGAATAAATCCCAGATATTTTTGGAAAGATAACGCAGCTTGGATACGAATGAGGAGCAGCAGAGTTGCGTTGCATGGCGTCTTCTGGTGGTCAGAGCAAAGGCTATCCACAGGGTTTGGAGTCAGCAGGGAGGAGGAGGGTGACAGGGCAAAAGCTTGACCTCACGGGGTCAAGAGGTGATCAGGAACATTTATCATACCTACACAAGCTGATGACTGAGAAAGGCAGCTCCTCTCCTCGGATATTTAGCCGTATTTTCTCGTTGGACTCCAAAGAAGCCGACAGATGCACCTCTTTTACAGCAGAGAGACGAGTTCTGGAATCCCTAAGTGGAAAAACATGCCATGCTGGCACACAGTAGCAGCGGTGAAACATTACATCATACTGACGATTTAATGAGCGCAACCTGGAGCAAATTAGAGCTTTAAATACCTGCCAAAGCAAATATAAAACGCTGTTTCTCATCCTCAAATATAAGTTTCAATTGATCGGAAGACGAGTAGATGAAAGGGAGGTAGCGAACGGTGATGTCCAAACCCTGTTGAAAAGCACACAGAGCAGAAAAAGACCAGTTTCCAAGGGGACTTTCCGAGAGTAGCTTTCCCTGAAGAAGAAGCAGCAGCAGCACAGCGGCTTGGTATTGTTTTGGCTCTGTGGACAAGAAGAATACAGTCCGAGTGGGATCCTGGGCCGGAGGCCAGCCGAGATGAAAATATGCTGCCGTGAAAAAAAAATCCTTACGAAATCCTCACGCAGCAACCATCTATCAATTGGGGATGACAGATAATTCACAAACACAGGCCCTTTGTTAGGCATTTCATAACTTGTGCATGGGCTGATTATCGACAATAGCAAATGAAAAGATGCAACAGATTACTCGTTATGGCATCTCATGTTAATCCCACACCTCCAACACACAAAGAACAAGTCAAGTTTTGAGTTTCGGAGAAACAGCTCAGTGTCTATCAGTTAGAGAGGTGGAGTGTTTACATGGCCACAATGAAAGGATTCTAGGCATTTTACCAGGATGTGCCAAAACCATAGAAATGATCGGCTTTGTTAAACACATACAAGTGTTCTGTCGCAGCCTCAGAGGGGGATCCCACAGTACAAGATGCTTGGGGATGCTGAAAAACCTTCTAGAGAATGTAAACAAGACAATGGAAAAACTGGAAGCCCCGCAGTATGATGCCAACTTTGCTCTAGAAAACTGTTATAACAGGGGAAGGAAACACAAAAATACACACAAAGAGCAGATTACTAGTTAGGATTGCTCAGAGAACCTTATTTTCAGCTATACTGGCCCTCACCAAGGACAGACTATCCAGAAACTAAAAACAGTTGTAACTGTGTTTCTGAAGACAGAGAATAAATCCCAGATATTTTTGAAATGATAACGCAGCTTGGATGCGAACGAGGAGCAACAAAGTTAAGTCGCCTGGCGTCTTGTGGCGATCAGAGCAAATAGTATCCACAAGGTACTGAAGTGTTGACTTCACTTTTTGCAATCAGTGAAGTCAACATAACTATGTGCTTAAAAAAAGAAAAGAAAAAAAGCCACTCTTCAGTGTGGAAGTCATTACTGATGGAAGAAGACTCAATGGTAGTCTTCTTCGATCAATGACTTCTTTCCCATTTACCATAAAATTGTGAAAATTGGGGAAAAAACACATTTAAAAAAAACACAAAAAAACTATGTTTTTCAATGGAAAGGTCAATTTCCATTGAATTTCCATTGAAAAAGTGTATTTCACAAAACTGTAATAGAAACACTTCTTTTGCATCACAAGAGTCAAGTGACAAACTACCAGATGTTACTGCTGGTGGAAAAAATGAAGAGGACAACAAGAAGTGACAGGAGGATGATGGCGTAGCATGATTTTTAAGGACTTAGAGTGTGAATAAACTCATCTATGTGTGATTTTAATTGCTTTTCTTATTCAATGGAAAAACGGCAAGTGTGACATTGTGTTTTTTCAACATTAGTAAAATGTCATCTTAAGCACATTTGTAATGGAACTGCAGCTGGTAAAATATTTCAAGATGAAGTTACAGGAATCACAGAAGCTAGAGGATGCTATATGAACAGAAAACTATGGAGGGATGTCAGCTGCTGAACGAGAAAACCTGTATGCACTGAATGATCAAAGGTCTTCCTCTGAGATGTGCCTCATGGGTGGGCAGAGTATCCCTAAGTTATACTCAAGTAAGAGTAGCACTACTTCAATATATTGTAACTCAAGTAAAAGTTAAAGTTAGTCATTCAAGAAAAGACTCAAGTAAGAAATAATGTAGAAAAAAGGCTGCTTAAGTACGGAGTAACTGCTGATGTCACCAGATGGAGAAACATGCAATTTCATAAGCCTTAGGAAGTAAAGTCAGTTGAACAGGTGAGGAGCCCTGAATCTTCGATAACTTACAACAAAGAGGTAGCTTAGTGATTTGTCTAAGTATAAACAAACTCACCAAGTTTCTTAAACTCAACACTAACTTGTCTAGATACATCAAGCATATTTCGATCCATTTCCTGTCCTTGTTGCTGAGAAAACGCACAAAAAAAACTACTCAGGATATTGTAATTGTAGTCTCTAAAACTAATTACTGCCCTCATAAAATATGTTGAACTGATCCCATTCCATGCTAGCTTAAACTTGTTTTTATTTTGCTAAAACATGAAAAGATGCACACATGCTATCAACCAACAGGAACCAAAACATCAAGCAGCCAAACGCTGCGTTTTTTGGCTTTTGCACCCGGAACAGGATTTCCTTAAGCAAATAGTCGAGTTTAGCTCAAAATAACACAATTACTAATAGGTGTGAAAAAGAGCAAAGCTCCAAAACCTCTGAATAAAAGCAGGGTTTTTTTCACAATTTTTCTTCCACCATTGTTAACCACATCCACTTAGAAGACACTTTGCTGTTTTGCCTATTAGTCATAGCGACTGACCGACAAGTGAAATCACTCTCTGTGTCTGAAAATGTGGTTCTCTCTAGTAAAACAAACTATAATTTAAATGCCTGAAAGCCCTGTGTTCAGAATCAGTACTCTGTAAGGAGCAAAGCTCAACAGGAAGCAGCCTTTCATTACTGTTGAGGAAAACGGAGGATAGTGAGGGCAATATCTGAATGCATTTTAGCTTCGGAAAACATTTCTGGAGATGAAACAATGTAATCTTTGAACCATCTCAGACTTTGAGTTCTTGAGTGACAGAGAGGTGAAAAAAACTGTTTGTTGACTTAAGAAGCTTGTGTAGGCTTCAGGAATTTATACTGTCAACTAAAAATTCAACACAAGGAACTGAAATGTGCTTGGGTGTCTTTGCAGTTCTTTATAAATCATTCTTGAATGGCTTTTTAATCTTTAAAAACATCAACAAGCACTTCCTTATATTGAGAATTATTTATTTTATACAACATATTGCACAAGAGGAACTAGTCACTGAAATGTTTTTTTAATGATTTCAGGCATTTATTCTAAAATATACAAGTCCATTCTTATTCGTGCTATATAAATTTCCTATTTTCTTCAACAAGTGGTGTTAAAAAGCTAAATAATTCCCAGTAACTTACAGACAGACTTGCGATGCACAAGTCTTCACATGTTGAAGAAAATATAAAACATATATTTAGGCTGATATACAGAAGATAGACCAAAACTCAATTCTGCGACAAAGACTTTGGACTTTATTCTAATTTTTAAAACCTGAAACTGAAGGAAAAGAAATCAAGTTTGATGGAGAAACTTGTTTTTCAGAAGTTCAAATCAGACGCTGTCTGTAATGACCTGCTGTATATTGAGAAGTGGAAATGGACATGGAAAAATGACTGAAACCAAATTTTGACAAGAGGCAATTCTATATGTTTTGCCCAGTATTTTTGTTACATCAATCCGATTAAAGCTTTTCTACCCAATTTTATAGCCAGTAAAATTAAAGACTACAAAGTATCCTGTTAATATGCCAGAAACGACAGCAAGTGTGTTTTAAATAGCTCAAACAGATTACCCTGAACGCAAAGATATCGGCTAGTGTTTGAACCGGCAGATCAGACAGGAGAGGGCAACCTGACTGCGACTGCTCTGTATGAATGAAAGAGATTGACACGAAGCAGTCGGGTGCAGAGATGTGTTGTGGAACACAGTCAACACAATTCACACATGCAGGGCGAGGAAACAACTCGCTTGGGGCTTCCACCTTCATTTAGATGAAAATGGACCTCCTCGAGAGGAAATAAAGCCATTTTTAACCCCCGCCTCTCACTGTGAGTTGGTCTTCAATAACATGCCCAGTCAATGGACTGTGGGTCTATTCAACTGGGCCCACAGCACAGCCATAAATAATGCAGTGCGGCTCACATGAAACCCTAATCACCATTGTGCTGTCACCCAACAGAGAAGATCGCTTGTTTAATTTACTGCGCCGCATCTGTCTCAGTTCTGCCCAATTTAGTTTCAACGTTTCAGCGGGCACGTACTTCAGGTATTTATCAATATGCTCTTCAGCCAATACAGCGTTCATGTTTCCAAGTCTGTGTGTGTGCGCGCGTGTGTGTACACACAGTTGCTTGTCGTGCAATAATGTGTCTGTGTGCATAGATGAACAAACGAGAAAGCTGCAGCTCGTGAAACAACATTGGTTGGCTTAGAATAAGCCATCAACATTCAATAACCGCAGCTCGTTATTGGCCATATACGACCAACTTCATTACATTACGATTCCATTAGCATGCAGACATTTGCATATCCCGGCTACCTCCTTCCAGAGGCTGTTGATCAAACATGGCAGCCATATGCTGCCTGGTGCGCCATATAACAGAATTATTACTGCGACAATAAGAGCCAAGAAAAATGGAAATCACGTTGACGCAAAGTAAAGTATGAACGCCGTCACATGATGCGCCGTTACAGGCTGCGATCTCTAACCAGCAATATTCTGCTTGAGTTTCTATTTCCGACATACTTCTTCACGTGTGCTCCACATACAGTTTATACATGTATTAAAGAGCTTTCATATGAGCCAGACTCAAAACATTAAATAATGCACAACTCCAACCATTCCTTGCTCCCATTTTAGGCATTTCTGGCTATGCTGCCACTTTTCCTTCAGCAAATACAGAAAATGCAGTCATCCAACAGACCGGCCTGGTTCAGACCGACAGTGATTTGGTGTAATGGCTCCTCATTTGGGCGGCCTGCACTGAGAAGGCAGCCCATGGACAGAGAATATTCAGCAGGGACTCATAAGCTGCATTTGACGGGCGCAAGCAAGGGCAGCGGAGCCGCATGAGGATGATGATGCTGTGAGCTCAGCCGCTAGCAGTGAGCTCATTGTTGCCTGTGCTGCAAAGAGCAAGAGTGACGCTGGATTTGTTTCATTACTTTTATCTCTGTGATGGGATGTTCTCATCACAGAGATGAATCAGGATCAGATTCAAGCAGCTAGTAAAGCTCAACTCAAAGAGTTCACATCCATCATCCACCTGACTCTGACCAGCTTTCACATCCTTCCTAAGGAGAAGAACACCCACAACCTGAGGGTGAGCGTTTATCGTATTGTTTTATCATTTATCAAGATAAATTTCTTATGATAAAAATTTTGATTTATCATTGTTGCAATAGATTTTAATTAATGATGTTTAAACTAGAGATGTGCCGATCAGGTTTTTTCCTGCCGATTCCGATCACCCATGAGGGCCAATCACGGCCGTTCACCGATACCGATCACATAATTATTATTTTTTTAATCATAAGCTCTACTATGATTGATATGATACAATTCACCTTAATTTAGACAAAAACTTGTTAATAACTTTTTCCCAGAAAAAAACAAAACGGGTATTGTGCAAATTGTACTGCTATCGGTAATACTATCTTCAACAGACTGAAAACATATGAAGGCTCTGAAGAGGCTAAATAATGCAAAGAGTCAAAATAAAACCTCTCAACATTGCCAAAAAAAATTCAAGTATAAAACTTAACATTCAAAGGCAAATACAGGTTCAATAAACAATCCTGACTGAGTTACTGAATGAAAACTTCCTGATAGCATGGCTAGACAATTACTGCTAGATTTGAGTGGCTGTTTCTGACTGAGCGGAGTAATTATGCAGAGCAGATCGATTATTTTTCAGAGATTATCTGTCTCATGTTAGGACAGCCAAAGTTTTAATACGTATGTAAAATTAATTTTTTAAGTTAGATGCTGCCGCTTTAAGCAGAGGTTCGGTGTGAGAGTCACTACCAGGTAGAGCAGAAGCGGCGCTCCGTCTGTGAAATATTACTACCTGTAGCACGTAGCAGCGGTTCAACAGCGAGAGCAGAACCAGCGTCTTACATCGCAGCTCAAAGACTTAAATAATTTTGCTGGTTATTTGTTTAGCTTTCTGACCGTCATGCTAATTCGGGTGAGTGTTTGCAGCTGTTCGCTGCTTTACCTGCTATCTGATCCTCCATGTCTTTTTTACTGCAGTGAGCCTCGATGTAGCCAAACTCCGTCAAGTATGGCATTGTTTTTATGTCGTATTAGATTCGTCGTGTTGATGCATTTTGACGTGCTTCACCTCACTTGCCTCAATTTTCCGCCGCAACACTCAAACTTCCCAGTTCACTCAGTGCGTTATAGTTCCACACGACATCGCTTAGGATTTGTTGCTGCACGCTTGCGCAGTGTGAAGGAAAGAGGAGACCAGCTGCACAGGCAGGCTGCAAAATGAGAAGCAGATGATCGGTTTGTGTGATCGGCAACAAGAGACCGTGATCGGCGATCACCGATCATACATTTTTCACAGAAATCGGCCGATTATGATCGGTGGTCAATCGATCAGCACACCTCTAGTTTAAACCGCCCCAAAACTGTCTCTATCCTCAGGATCGATAATTCTGCCATTTTCTCCATAGTTTATTCAATGAAAGCATTGATAAATACCAATAAATTTGAAAATATAGTTACTGTGTGCAGCTTAATGATACAAATCACCCTTCTTTATGTGGCTAAAGAAGCACATTACAAATAGGAATAGTTTTCAAGCTCATTATTTATGTTTATGGTGTTATAATTGCTGTGACACACAGTCACAGTCATACAGTTACCTATAAAATGTCTAATAAATAAGTATTTGTCATCACTTCCTATCGTCATCACAGCTGTACAGCCAAATACACAACTTAAGTCCATATCGCCCACCCCAGAATGATAACAAAAGTGTTTTTATTGTCTACTGCTAGAAATGAACATGGAGCTACTGCGAATGTGAGAGCTGGTGTACAGAACACCATCATCAACATATTTGCAGTTCCTCTCACAAATATAAGCCTTTGGTTCTGCTCAGATATAGCTCACATACAAACTAATTACTTCAAAGATTTAGTTTTTAAACTTGGATTTCTATCAGTAGCATTACTTGCCATTTTTAATTAAAATACTTCCGTGTGAAAAGGTTTCATCACTTAAATGTGTATGAGAGATCATATGTTCCTTATCTGTGGATTTATGCTCACATTCATGTTGCTTATATGATGCTGTTTTTTCACTAACAAACCTCTGTTACCTTCATTAATTAGGTGACCTTTGAAGGTAGGCTGCACTGGATTTTATTATGACCTATTTATCTAAAGTGGACAGAATTTTTATTTTTAACAGTATAGCCTAGACTTTAACGTGCTAATTTCGATTAATTAATTACATAGATTACAACGTATTAAAAAATGTAACTCAATTAATCACTTGTGTGCAAAACCTTTGGATTGGTATGCTTCTGGTACAACCATAAAGCAACAGCGGCGATGGATGACAAAGCTGCTTCTCTTGGCCCACTAGAGATTAATTCTTGCTTCAGAGAAGAATCTTATGGGACACTGGAAGAGACTATTGTTGTGTTCAAATTGTGCTACAAGGACCTAGCCTATCAGTGAAGCTACTCAAGAGTTGCTTCATGTCTAACATTGCTATCAATGTTAGACATGTAGCAACGCTAACATCAGCGTCCACAGTTCATATTTCTAAAGACGTTCCATTAATGATCAGGTTCCTAGATTTGTATAATAGCATTTGCACCAATCTGATGGTTGAATAACTTAAAACCCAGATTAAAAACAAACATCTTTCTTGCTGAGCTCTTCATATCTATTTATTGAAGAATATAGAAACAAAGGGTATTTGTATTGAAAATCTTAATTTTGTTGATTAATATGCAATTAATTGCATGTACTGCAATTAATTTAATTGAAAAATTAATCAAGTAGTAATATTTCCATTTCTATTCTGCGTTTGTCGATTGCAGTGGTTCCCAAAGATTTTCTAGCCCCCACCCCCAATAAATTACAATAACATCCGCCCCAAAAAAGGAAGAAAAAAAAATCAACTGGGCACACACATCGTTAAACCCGACATAAACCTGTACACATATTTTGTGTTTTTCAAACTCCACTGAAGTTAATTTCTCACTTCAGGTTGTAACAAAACACAATACAAACCATCTTTACAGTAAAACACTTTTCTGTACTGCAAAGAATCCCAACTTTTCCACTGCAAAGAATCCCAACAAAATGCATAAGAAGTTTCCAGTTGCAAAAACAACATAGTGTGAAAAAGTTCAAGGGACGTGAATACTTTTTGAAGCCAATGTACATTAGACCAACCATTAGGAACAAAAGTGAAAGTCCTTGCTTTTTTTTTAATGTATGCTGGTCTGAAAGGGAGCGCCAACATCCCAGAAGCTGCCAAGTGTCTCCCTCCAGAGCGATCACTTTATCTCCAGTTATCTAAATGACTGCAGAAACATTTGACTCAGGGAAGTCCAAGTAGGACATGGTGCCTTGTCAGACATCTGTATAATTGACGCCTTGTATCTTTCTCGCCGTGTGACTTGTGGCAGCAGTTGGGGTGGGGTGGGGGGGGGGGTAACGTGGCTATTCAACAGTACAGAGCGTCTGTAATAGGTAATATTAACAGCGTGTCCCTCAGACTAAGGGAGAGAAACGGGAGCAAGAAAAACATTAGAATGCAGAAAAGGAAAAGAGGAGAAAAGGGGGTGGGAGTACAAATTGAATTTTCCGGTGACAGTGTGCTCGGGATCACTGTTTCAGTGAAAGAACATATCATCTGTCACAGTTAATGGCAGTGTCTTGGGGAAAGCGAGAGGAAAAATGGAATAAAGACCATTCATTACGAAGGTATGGGACGGGGGGGTGGGGGGAGGTGTGTCGAACCCATCTGTCTACTCTGCTGTCACTGCAAGGAAAATGAATGTATACACAAGCTATTATTTGTGCATTTACAGGTTGACGTTACAACTGAGGTACAGCGGCGGCGTCTGAGGCGGCCCATGCACAGAGCGGCCGCTGAGAGTACGGAGGGCGTCCTGGCTGCCTAGCAGGACGGCTGCAGAGCTAGCCAACGGGCCCAGCCAGCCTGTCTCTCTCACAGAGCTGTGGATGTACTCAGTGGAAGCAATTGATACCATTGTTTTATGGAGAGGAGGGTGGAGGAAGGGGGGGAATGGAGGGCCAACAATGGGGCTCTTTCACTGGAAATGTCAGCCGTCACACCAGGGGACTATCCAACTGGGCAGAGACTGTTTTGTGAAAAGCCAAGGTACAAAACTTGTGGAAACTAGTATGAAGTTATTATGTGACGTCTCGGGGAAAACGAAGGGCGCACACGAGCCAGAACATTTGCATGCAAATCATCGGAAATTAAATCTCAAATGTGGGGCGGCGGGCTGTGAGAAAGTTAACAGCGCAGATGATACGAGAGAGAGCACGACTCAGCAGTAAAACAAAGAAACTTGAGTTAGTTACCGTCACTTGGATCCAATAAGGGTTTTTGTTTTAACCACAAAAAGGCAGCACAAAACAACATGCAAACAGAACTTTGTGAAAGTATTCAGACCCCCTGGAGATTTTTACATTTTTGTGTCAATACAAGCACAAACTTTGCCGTTACTCGAAGAGAACTTTCTCCCATAACATGCAACATGAGCTACAAAGGAAGGATTCGACTCACAGCATATGTCCAATCTGTGAGTCTAATCAAATGGTCTAATCAAAGATGAGAATCTGTGTCAAGAGTTAAAAATGTATGTTTACAGATCATATTACCGGACTAAACTTAAGCTTTTTTGTCAAAAAATTTGGCATATTTCTCTTTATCTAACTGTGCAAAGCTAGTTGGGACATACCCAAAAGCACCTGCTGCACATGGCGGCCACACACAACTTCATGCTCTTCAGATTTTTATTTGAACAAAATGTTTTAAAACATGTATAATTTCCCACCTGATCTGCAATCATGACCGTCAGGTTATATAGGGCTGAAACAATTAATCATGATTAATCCATTATTGAAATAACTGTCAACTAATTCAGTAATTGATTAATCGTTAGCTGGAGTATACTCTCCAAAATTACCATTTCCTGGGAAAGAAAACCAACATATTCAGAGCAGTAATTAAGCTAAAACTGAATGGTACATGCATACATGTTGCAATTAAGAAAAAACTCTTTGTAAATGTGTTTTAGCCAGATATAATTCACACTGGGAATGCTATGTTACTGCATTTTAGGAAACAAAATTTAAGAAGGAAATGAATTGTTTGTTTATTTGCATATTTTAATGTATTTCTTGTATTTATCTGTTAATAGGTTAATCGTTACAATAATAAATCGATTACTAAAATAATTGTAAATTGCAGCCATATAGAGTTATAACATAAAAACCAAGTAACAAATTAGAAAAATAATTGGGGTCTAAATATTTTTGCCAACTTACAGAATGTTGCTGATTTCAACGCTGATTGCAGCTGGCAACACATTCCCAATCAATAACCTGGATAATTGGTTATATAGGTCTTTATGCTCAACCTCATTAGGCAAAAAAAAAAAAAAAAGAGGAGACAAATGTGGCCTGATTCTTCAGGCAATCTAGCATAGTGAGGAACCTAAAATAATACAGCCGATCCATTCTGGGACATTTTAGCAGAAGACTGTAGGACAGCACAGTAAAAAGTTTGGCCTGTCGGATGACCTCAATGCCCTCAGACCTCTTCTGAAGGTACCCTGGCGCTTTAAGGCTGACCTAATTGCTCTCTTGTTCTCCTCGCACGAACACTGGGAGCTGACACGTAAAGATTATTTAATACCATCAAAGCCAAGAGGAGGACTGAAAAGGAGGCTGAAGGAGATTTAACTCCTTCGGTGACGAGAAGGGCTAAGTCAGCCTGATCAGGCTATAGAAAGAAAGAAAGAAAAAAAGAGAAAGAAAATAATCAGCATGCTGTTATAGCCAGTGTTAAGCACAGCTCCAACATCACAGCAGATCCCTTCCCCCTCTGAATAAAAAAAATAACAATCTGCTTGACTTCGGCTGCGCTCTCTCCCGGTACCGGCTCCCCGCCCTTCTCCTCTCCCACTTTTCCCACACTAGCCCTGGTCCCTAAGGCAAAGCCTACGTCACTGGGCACCACAGTAAAAACCGCTGTAATATCCCAATTTATTTCTACTTATTCTGACAGACTCTGCGCCTCTTTCATTTGGGTCAAGGCTGGTTTTATTGGACCAAAAGCAACATGGCCTCATTCCACTGGACTTCATGTGTCAAAGGAAAAGTTCCTCCAAGCCAAGGTAGTTCTTTTTTTTTTTTTTTTTTTTTTCTGCTGACAAACCATTCCTCCTTGACGTAACCCAACAGATGAAAACAAGATTCTGAAGAATTGAACCCACCCCCAGCGTCTTTAATGTACCAGTAACTCTCGTTCTACAGTCCGGGTTTTCACTATGAGCACTTCCTAGTCCAAAAGAGAGAAAAAAAAAAGCAGCGCTCCCAGCAGTCAGAGTGTGACAGAGCGTGGGTGGGACTGGGTAGAGGTGTTTACCGTTAAGTAAGCACGGGGTGGCATCTCCGGGGAGCGCTGCCATTGTGAGGAGCTCGTCTCATCAGTCACCGCTGATGAGTTTGCACAGCGCTGTGGCCGCAGCCTTGTGAGTCAGCCTGGCTCGTCAACAACGGGCAGCACGCCGCTGTGGCAACAGAGCAAACCACCTGACACACTGTGGAACGAAGAGTGCATCTCTAAAATACTGCTCTGTGAGACAAGACCTCCTACAATCTACTCAACCTAAAAGATGACGTATTTAGAAAGGGAAAACCCGTGCAACACCGTCAGAAATGGGCCAGTCAGGTTTTCAGTATTGAGCAGACAAACAAACCCTTAAAAGAACTCAAATTATGATCAAGCAACTTTGATAACACTTCAGTTCCCACAAGAAAGGAAACTCTAGGGGAACCTCAGTGCTGGGCCATGACAACACAGACCCTTTCCAGTGGTTGTCACACTTTACAATCTGAACAGGAGGTAAGGGGCACGATGAGGGTGTGGGGGCGTGGAGATGGTGCCGCCACCCTCGCTTTGATTCGACGTTTTCTTACACCATGTGAAACTACGTCATCACGAGGCCTCTAAATGGCACCGTTTTCATCAGTTTACCCAACTCAAAAAGGAGAAAGGCAGAGAATACCGCTGCTGTTGATGCACCTGAAAAACTGCAACGTTTACAACGAAGCGGTTCTCTACCACCAAATGAGTACATCTTTGGCTGAGGTGGCATCGTCTAGAATGGAAAGCTTTAGAAAAAAATGTACTGTTGCAATCCCAAAGCATCACAGATCCTCCACCATATGCAATACTGGTGCAAGGAGGTTTTTCTGTTATGTTTTTTTGCATTCTCTTGCTTTTCTGTTTCACATCAAACCCACTTGTATTCAGTGTTAATGCTGATGTCTCAAAGATGGAGCTCTGCTTTAGTTCTCCATGACGATTTTTTTTGTACCTCCATTACCATCCTGCTCACTGTGCATGGTGGCACAGATAAATATGGGTCCTTGTCCAGCCTAGAAGCCTGTGGCCAAGATAAATGGACTTCTGTGTCGTTTCATATTTCAACCCAAGGGAAACAAAAAAAATGTCATGCCTTATGAGTTAAAGAGTTCATCCGAACTGTGATCAACTTAGAAAAAAAAACACAAAGTAGATTAAATAAATAACTTAGTTACATCTATTTTTCGAAAAATCGGTAGGAGTAATAATCACTGTGGCACCAGTAAGTTCTTAGTCAAAGTAATGAAATTAAAGGGTTGAATTTTTTTTTTTTTTCATTTAATTTTGTTTTTTTGTAGCGTGAAATTATGCTAAACCAACAAATGAAGAGTTTCACACTTTTGCACACCAGTAAATGTGGCTAGCATCGGATTGCATTGGAAATGAAGGCAGGTTACAATCTCAAGTGCTTCCAAGGTTAAGAATGTTAAGAAACATATATATTTCAAATATTCTGTTTGCTTTTTATTTCTCAATTTACTGTTCAATAAAGCCTAAAAAAAAACACTTTTAAAAGACGAGTTCCAAAATAAGGATGTTTACCTCAACTTCAATTTCAGAAAACATACAACACACCTGGACAAGATCCACCATCGTAACAAATCTACATAGCAACCTTTTCTTTTTACCCAAGTTTCTAAAATGTCACTGCATGCGACAGCTTTCATGGCGCAAACCTTGTATCGAGTGTTAACCCTTTCCCCAATTATGCAGAGGGCATGACGCCAAACTGTGAATCACACTCAGACAGTAGGTGACAAGGTGGGAAAACCCTCATCCACACCAGATTTGCCACAGAGTGACTCTTCCGCTAATGCATCCCGCTCTGAATGTCACAGGCTGTCAGAGAAAAAGACGAGTGTCTTTCACCTTCTGCTATTCCAGGTCACCATTCCCACTTCTTGTTCAAACTTTCGAGTAGAAGGAGAACGTGTTTGTGTTTTCAAGAAGAATTAAACCAAACATCAGCTGATTTGGCGTGGGCACACGCTCGCTTTTCTGACCGGAGCCAAATGTTACAAATAGGCACTGGAATGTTGAAAATGCTAAAAAATAAAAAAAATTAATAAAAACTTATCAAGTTGTGGCATATTTAAATTGCTTTAAAAGACAATCAAATTAAGTTTATCAGAATATCACTGAAAAGTTCATTTATTCCAGCAAGTCAGTTCAAAAAGTGAAACTCAAGGATTCATTACACACAGAGTGATGTATATCTGTGGATTTTTAGAATCACTACTTCCAGGTAGTGAAAACCACAAATGTAGTCAAATAGTTACATAAAACAAATAAACAAAAATAGTCTGAACTCATAAATGTTATTTTGAGGTCTGCGTAATCATCTGCAACATTGCTAACTTGACGGCCGTCCGGCAGACAGCCAACGAGGAGGGAGAGCCACAAAGAGTAAAGAATCCGGCTGTTCACGTCCAAGAAAATGAACGGCAAGTTTAGTGGAAGGCAAAAGTGAGCTAGAAAAGGTGCACGAGTAACTAACCAGCGACTTTACAGAGAGTCTACTGTGAAGCAAAAAAACATTAATGACATCACAAGGGAAAACATCCTACATGTTTAAGATGTTTCCCTAGTTTAACACACCTGAATTAAATGAATGAAGGATTAGCAAAAGAGCTAATTGAGCCATTTGAATCAACTGTGCTGGAGCAGAGAGACGTTTTAATCCAGGATATCAGACCTTCAGGACTACAGCTGGACACTCTTAGTCAAGAGGACAAGAGAAAAATCACCATAATGTGACTAGTGTGATTTCTTTCTATGAAAAAAAAAAAATCACAGAATGTGTGAAGTTCCCACAGTTACTGATGAACAGGGGAGCCGGTGGTGCAGGTGTTGGCTCAATGCGTCTCACCAAGCCCAAATTTACAGCAGACATTAACTAGGAAATATTAAAAGCCCTTAATGATTCCCTATGCTTTATGGACTTGGCAGCAGCACACGCTGCTATTAGCACAGATACCTTATTTAATGACCATGATATCACTGCGCTTGTTGCTCACAAAACTCATTAGACATAAAAATCCAAAGAGAATCTGTAAGTGTTTTCAAGATAAAGAAGAGCTTAAGGCTGCTACTATAGACTGAAGCAACGTATACAGTTGTCAAGCTTTTGGCCATGCTGCATTTATGCAGTAATTCTTGCAAAAAGAAGCTCAAGTATTGTAGATTTATTCCTTTAATCGTTTTTCTTTGTTTTTTGGCAGACATTTACTCTTTCATTGCCAATTTTTTCCCCCTTTCATTTATAATGACTCCATTACTCATCATATATACTGTACATGACATGGACGTACTTTCTGTAGGCAGACTGTTCTGTATTAATTAAAAATATAGAAAGGTTCATATAATATTCTAAATATTCTGAGAAACAGGAGAAAAAAATGAACAAAAGCTATTTAAAATACATCACTTTGAGTTAGACTTTTACAACATAAACTAAAATAAATTAACTTTCGTTTGCACTTAAACAGAAGAAGTAAGTAGTTAGCAGTGTATATGTTTAGGAACATTTGAACCTGACAACAGACTGACAGCCTGATACAGGCTGTTGTCAGAGGTGCATGTTGCAGGATTGTAACTCTTTGTGTCACCGCTTTTCAGTCGTGCCAAGCAGGAGCTTTACTGAAATCGGCTAGGCTAACTTAGTCGGGTAAATAGCTTGTAGTTGAATCTGTGCCAATGTCTTTAACAGCTCAAACATTGTTTGAAAAAATAGATCTGCATGCTAGCAAACCCTAACAGTTGTACAGAGTCTGAAGCCGTTAACTACCCTAAAGAGAACACGATAACATTAAGACGTTATTGGCACCCGGATACTTGGTGGGCACGCGCTACCAGCTTCAGATGAGTTTCATTATCCGGTTACATGGTGAATTTCAGAGAAGAAACACAAAAATAAGAAAATGTCACACCCGCTCGTGTAATTAATTAATGACGCATTCAGAGCCCTCCAGGTAAAAGGTTTTCCGCTCCCCAAATACCTGGCTCAGACACGCTGTCAAATGTTGACAGTGGCAAGTGTGCGGTGATACCTGGGACCTGTTGACTCCTCCTCCCGGTCCCCCTTTCGGACTCGCTGGTGGAAGTTCAGTCGCGCTGCCGCTGGTATCTCTCTACCGGCGGTAGTCTTCTTCTCCTCTTTTCTTTTTTTTTTTCCTCCAAAGTTTTCTGCCGACTCTCAAGCGTCCAGAGAGCGTCTCCCACGAGCGCTGCGTGAAATTAACCCCGAGGACAGACCGTAGGTAAAAGGCAGTCGAGCAGCTTTCAAAGAGCAGGAGCAAGTTTGGCACGGCTCTTACCAAAGACAACTATGGCAGTCACGTTCTCCTTGCCGTGGGATCCCCGCCCCCTTTTCCTTATATGGAGAGCAGCGCTGAAACGTGGATGTCCCGCTCCTCTCCAGATGTTCCTCTCCCTGCTCTGCCAATGTAAAGAAAAGGCTGCAGGAAAAGCCCGACGTTTTAATGACTGGTCCTACAGATCCATAATATATGCGCCACTGAATGCTGGAAGCCATTCTTTTTATATTTGCAGTAAGAAAACATATGAACACGCTCTCTCAAGTGTGGCAAAGTGTGTTTAAAGATAGGGGTCTCTTATGCAGCTTTTCACATTTATACAACTGCAACATGCAATTTAATAATAGAATACTTTTTGTTCTATTCTATATTTTAGAATTTAAAAAATACTTTCCATGTGTGACTGCTATCTGTCTATCTATTTTATCTATCTGAATATATACATATCAGCATCTGTATTGTAGAGGTTTTTTTTCTTCTTCTTCAAACGTGTATCCCTGCATCAAAACCAGTCACGTAACACTGGCCCGGGGCCCCTCCTCAAATGCATGACAAGGCTGTCCTGTCCCGCTGTGAGGACCATTAAGGACTCTACAGTAACCACCATTACAGTATGTTCTGTACCCTTGTGCCACTCTGACCAGCAATCCCATCGATTCCATGCAGAGCGACAGCACTGACAGGAAGCCAGCAGCTAAATCACTTTTTGAAAGAACAGCTTTTCTTTTATATGCTTTAAGTTCTTATGTCAGTCAAGAATATGCATCTAACATGATATGTGTTTTCCATATGTGACCCAGCATATCCTTGTTTGTTTATGTTGTTAATTGTGACTTTTAAATAGTAAGGCAGTAAAGGAAATCTGATATATTTTTAGCTTAAAGTGCTCATGATATTAAAAAGTGGAGACAGGTCCTCATGAAATTTTAACCACGTTTCGAGCTGAGAGCTTTGTGTCTCAGAAAAGCTATTAGAGCTGCAATGTGTGACAACAGCAGCAATATTTGATTCTTATGTCAATTATTACATGCTATAAATGTTTTTTATGTGTTTATTAGCTGATTCATTTATGTGTTCATGTGTGTTTTCATATATTTTTGTACAGATTCCTTTCAAATTTTTATGTTATTACTGCAGAGTCAAGAAACATTACAAAAAATTCTCCATATTTTGATTTCCTTTGTTATTTTAGCTTGATAAAAAATATATATATTAGCTTTATTTTCTTTGACTTTACTCTTGGTTTTGCTGTCACTGCACAAGTGAAGCAGTTGGTACCAATGCTACCTTGCAAATGGTGGAATCTAAAAGATAAATATCCAGATTGGATTTTGAGTCTGAATGGAGTTTGCATGTCCTCCCTGTATGACTGTTAGTTAAATTGGTCTCTCTAAGTTGCCATTACATATGAGTGCGTGTGTGTGTGTGTGTGTGTGTGTGTGTGTGTGTGTGTGTGTGTGTGTGTGTGCGTGTGTGTGTGTGTGTGTGTGTGTGTGTGTGTGCGTGCGCGTGTGTGTGTGTGTTCTTGTTTGTTTGTCCTGTGTTCCTGCGAACCAATGACTGCTGGATAGAGGAACCCCCCGCATCCCTGTCTCCCTGCAAGGACAAATGGGTGTAGACAGTGAGCGGATGGATGCAAATGAATCCCTAAAAAAATCCATAATTTCTGGGTTTTTGTTTTTTTCACAATGCACAATGTCCTTGATGTTTTGTGTCCATACAGAAGTTTTTCTTGAAATGAAAAATATAAGTAATCTCATTTGTTTATGTGACAAATATTTATTTTATCCACAATATTTTGACCCTAAAGTACAAATTAATGTTTGTTAAACAAACATTTTCAAACTGTTGTGGAAAACCTTTGTCTTTATCTGACATGTTTTTGATTTTGCCAGAACTACGGAAATACATGCATTTACTTTGAAGCTGCAGTATGTAAGTTTTATTTTAAAAAATTTCATTCTTCACTTATTTGTTGAAACTATCACTATGTGGGGACTGTATTGTTTGAGACAGATAATCTGTGAAAAAAAAAACTAAAAAAAAAGAATCAAGCTGTTCTTGCAGTACCAACTAGAAACAACCAATCAGAGCAAGGAGGCGGGTCTCTGCACTGCTCCTCCCCCCATGCTCCCTGCTGCACTGCAGCTAGCAGAAAATATTGTGAATGTGCTGGCTCGTTGGCATGGCTACCAATGGTGGCACACAAACATTTTTCCTGAAATAGTAAGTTGTTTCCTTGCCATTAGCACATTTAGCAGCATTGATTGACAGCACTAAGCCCCTCCGCCTGGTTCTGATTGGTTGCTTTTGCTTGGGAATGGAGATTTCTTCAGCTAACAGTAACTCAGGGAGGTGGAGGGAGGAGATTGATCTTTTCACAAATTACCTGTGTCATAATACACAGTTATGTCATGCTGACAGTTTTGGCAAATATGTAAAAAAATAAAATAAAAAGAATAAATAAGAAAGTTACAAATTGCAGCTTTAAGTTACATAAAATTATTTCTAAGCATAAAAAAGCATGGAAAACTTTTTCTCTCTCAAGCAGAATCCAAGCTTTTATTTTAGATGCCATCACCCCCAATCTTAGAACAAAACACCAAAAGAAAGCTCTTGACTGTACAATATCTCCATGTTTCTCAGAGAGCATGCTCAGTGAGCGTAAGCATCAGGACCCTCCTCGTTCCCCCCGCCACGCTGCCTTTAAGGCTTTTCTGTATAAAAGCCACTGAGTGACACTAAACTGTGTCAGTTGTCACACATCGCCACACGGGCGAGGCATGCAACTCTGAGGAAACTGGTTGTGACACGGGACACACAGGCATGCAAGCAGCCACGGACCGGAGCCGTCAAACGCTAAAAGAATGCAGTGGTGGAAGTAGCTGCTGTCATAACACCAGGCTTGACGAGATGGAGCTGTCTCATTTCACTGCCCTCTGACAGGTGGGCCTGGGCCTGCCACGCATGTGTCCAGCATGTGTCGGTGCAGACTGGACAGACCCAGCTTGCAGTGCGGGGATTTGCAGAGTGAAGCGTTGTGTTTCCATCACATGACTTTAGGTGGACCAGGGAGGCCTCCTGGGTGCCCTTAGCCCAGCTGCATCGTTTGCTTGTGGCCACGTTTGATGTGAAGTTACTGGAGCTGAATTTTAACGGCGTTGCTGCTCAGTGTGGCTAATCCATGCTCTGCAGCATAAACACAGGCTGTATCAAGACATGTTCAGGGGCACGCAGAAGGATCATGTAAATGGGACGCATGTTTCGTTGGATGTTTGCTCCATTCACACAACATGTAGGAAACACTTCAGTCTGCTTTGAGACGGTGGTAGGACTCACTTTGGTTTAGGTGCGCTATACACAGTACAGGGCATTTACCACTTTGCCATTTGTTTCTGGCGGTACTCTGAGTCAGGAAATCAGAATTTGGACACGCTTCGGAGAGCCAAAATTTCTGCTGCTCCTGCTGCTGCTGCTATCAGTGGACCGTTGCAAAGAGAAACAGACGAGACAAGACAAAGGCTGGAAGGATTAAACAAGTCCCACATACAGCACTGGTTGTGCTTTTTGGTTGTGTGTGCGTGCAACAAGCTAGCGGTGTCACATCAAAAGGTCATTTAAATAATTCAGGGATTGCTAAATGAAAGCAAATCATGGTGCTGGAGAAAGTTCAACAGAATGTTAAAGCAAACGACACAAAAAGTCCCGTCTAGTTAAGACAATGCTTGCACAAGAAGGAGGCATCTCTCGTCAACCTGGCAACAGCTGGTAACCAATTAGCTTAGCATTCACATGCTGTGGTCTGTAAAATGTTTCCCTCAGAGAAAGCAGAGGGCCAACACATTAAAGTGCAGTCAGTCAAAAAGACTTTTTAATTTGGGGTGCAGTATGGGACATTTTGGGGGTGGTCCATTGGATGCCGAACTACGCTAATAGGCTAGTTCAGCATCCAATAGGGTCACTGCAGACTTCAAGTACCCTTTATATAGGTTTTCTTCTCGTTCTATTTATCGTAGAATAACTTCCAAAGTCTAAGATGAACTGGTAACACTTTATTTGAAGGGGGGTGAATAAGACTGACATGACACTGTCATAAACATGACATAACACCTGTCATGAACATGAATAAACCTTCATGAATATTTATGACTGTTGTCATAAAGCGTCATTCGGTAAATTATGACACTTTTAGTACAAAGTTGACATTATTCAGAATGTCTTTGTTATGACAACTTGACATTAACCAAGAAATCATTACTGATATAAATTTGTTATAAAAGTATTACTGATTGCACTTTAAAAATTTGGTAACTTTATGTTATTAAAGGTAAAGTTTAAACAGTAATAATTTCTTGGTTAATGTCAAGTTGTCATAACAAAGACATTTTGAATAATATCAACTTTGTATTAAAAGTGTAATAATTTAGCGAATGACACTTTATGACAACGGTCATAAATATTCATGAAGGTTTATTCATGTTCATGACAGGTGTTATGTTATGTTTATTAAAGTGTCATGACAGTCTTATTCACCCCCCTTCAAATAAAGAGTTACCGATGAACTTTTTGGTCTCTGCCCAGGTTGCTCCGTGTTGTTGTTCATGAACATGGACAGGAGGTGATGTGGTAGAGGAGCCTCAGGATCTCATGTTTGGCTTTTTCCTTATGATGTGGTTCTGTTGAGACTTTCAAGCCATGACCTTCAGAGGGCAGTTGAGCTGTTCACAGCCAACTTGGCTCTTAATTGTAAAACTCGATTACCCAATTTACTCCTCCATCTATTTTTCAACTTTTGCCCTTAAAAGAAATTTGACTTCCTAATTTAACGCCTTAAAATTGGGACCTGCTTCTCTTTAAAAGCTCCTGCTCTTTCTGAATCTCAACAGATATTGAATAACTCTACCCCTTTAAAAGTATCTTTTGAAACAATATTATGTAAAATCGACTTTTTTGAGCTTTACCTCGTGTTATAATGTCATTTCTTCATCACAACACATCTGGAGTGTTGACATGATTCTTTCATGTATGTTTGAGAAATCCTTTAATCTCCCATGGGAACCAAATGGTTGTGCAAAATGGCTGGTGGGACTGACCTCCGCCCTCGATGACGAAACTCCTCCTCCAAACTTCCGCCTCACAGAGCAGCCCTTCCCTGCTCCTTCAGACTAGCCAGCAGCAATTAGCAAACACCTGCTGTATCTCCTGAGCTCATTGTAGGAGCTATTTCTCAGTGAAATGCTGGTAAAAATGTTGTTAAAGGGTTAATAGAGGAGCCATGTTAGAAGACTTCCTGAAGGCGGAATTTCAGTAAGAGCAGAAGTTTTTAAAGAGACAGAGACTCAAATTTCAAGGTGTTCAATTACAAACTTTTTTAAAGTCATATTTGATTAAAAAAAACAATGTGAAGGGAACAGTTACCGTACACATGATTGTGCTGTAAAATGATACAATGTGTCTGGAAAGCAAAATACTGCCTCTTTAACCTTTAAACCTGTGGTATACACATCTGTAGTTAAAAAAAAAGAAAAAAATCACATTTATTGTTCTTATCTGAAACGCCATGTAGGAGATAAATAATCCCTGTAGACGGCCATTGATGATGCCACTGAGACTCTCATTTTCCTGGTTCCATGGGATCCGGTGCAGCCCTGTAAACAGGTGCTCAGTTTCAGCCTTCAAATGCTGCTCGCCTGTTTACCGTCCCGTGTGAAAGTCTGCGGCTATTTCCAAAGTGTAGTAACATTAGCCAGCTTGATAATGCTTTTAACCCCCAGCACGGGCCCACATACCACATGTCTTGTCCTGGATTACAAAGAAATGGACAGGGTGTTAGAGACCAAGCGGGCCCCCCAACTGTGTAGGGTGTCACTCTCACCCAGCAGAAACATTTGCAGCTTCCTGAATGTCTGTGGGTAATTACAGTGTACAATGCTCTGGGGAAACCTGAGAGCCAGGGGCTTGATGTCAAGATGAGCCAGTCCATCTAGTACGCAGTGGATCTAAAACAGTGTACACACCCTTGTAAACATGCTGGATCCCAAATGTGGAGAGGATCACTAGGTTTTAGGACGAAACTTAATAAATATTTGGAAGAGTTCAGAATTTTATCCACTACAATGAAAACCCTGGTTTCATATGAAGATCAAGAGGCTGTCCCCATCTTGTTGGGTACGGCGCTGCTTTTGTGATGACATTTTTTGGAAATGTGCCCCAAAAAATGTTACTTTTGTTTCATAAAATAACAACATACTTTTTCACAAGGTTGATCAAACTGGATGTATTTTTTTTTTTTAGAAAAATATCCATGGCACACTCCCTGGAAAGTTTTTGTTTCATATTGTCATCAAATGTGGAGAAATTCTAGTCCTGGCGCGTTTCTCTCATTTTTCCTTCACTTTCTGATAAAAGTTTCCACCGTAACGAGCTATACGATAATATTCAATCAATTTGAATGTTAATTAAAAGTTAATTCATCTCAGTAACTCGGTTCATTAAGTGAAACACGTTATCAATCAATCAATCAATCAATCAATCAATCAATCAATCAATCAATCAATCAATCAATCAATCAATCAATCAATCAATCAAATTTTATTTGTATAGCACATTTCAGCAGCAAGGCATTTCAAAGTGCTTTACATAATTAAAATAAAAACAGAAATAATCAGTGAGAAAGAGAGAGATAAAAAATAAATAAAAATAAAAAAACAAAAAACATTACATCATTAAAACGTCGAAAAGAAAGAAGAAGAAATTAAAAACATTAAAGACATAAAAACATGGAAGACATCAAAACCCGCACTCTAATCCTAATTTAGCCATAAGCAACTCTAAACAGGTGAGTTTTAAGTTGAGATTTAAAAGCACCCAGTGTTTCAGCTGTTTTACAGTTTTCTGGAAGTTTGTTCCAAATCTGTGGTGCATAGAAACTGAATGCTGCTTCTCCTCGTCTGGTTCTGGTTCTGGGGATGCAGAGCAGACCCAGAACCAGAAGATCTGAGGGGTCTAGACGGTTGGTACAGTAATAACAGATCTTTAAGGTATTGTGGTGCTAAACCGTTCAGTGATTTATAAACTAACAGTATTTTAAAGTCTATTCTCTGAGCTACAGGGAGCCAGTGTAGGGACTTTAAAACTGGTGTTATGTGCTCTATCTTCCTGGTTTTAGTGAGAACCCGAGCAGCAGCATTCTGGATCAGCTGCAGCTGTTTGATTGATTTATTAGTCAGACCTGTGAAGACGCTGTTGCAGTAATCAATGCGGCTAAAGATAAACGCATGGATGAGTTTCTCTAGATCGCGTTGAGATATAATGTATCAGCACGTATACATTATAACATACATTATAATGTATAATGTATGTTATGTAGATCAATTACACAGAATTCTGCTATCAAGCCTTTATTTTTGTTATTTATGATGATTTTTCCATTCACAGCTAAGAAAAACAAAATTTAAGATTAAAACAATACATCAGACAAATGAGAAAAAACATAACAGAAATGTGGGTTTACCGAAAAATAGATTTAATACTTGCTTAAAGGTTGTTTTCAAAACGTACTTTTAATCTGACATACAAACCTCAATTTACTAATTTACTGAATATGAGCGTATAAGGTTGTGTATTTGTGTGTGTGTTGATCTTCTGACTGATACTACTATACAATAAAATTATTTCCACCCTGTGGAACCTCTCTGAAGAGTATTGCTTTGACTAGAAGGACATAAAAACAAATATCAGGAAAATTCTTCATAGACAGCTGAATTTTATTCCAAGCCAGTTCAGATTCTTTGTAATTGATTCAAGATGTTCAGAGTTTTTGTTTTTAATATCTCCCTCACCAATTTATTCACTTTTTGTTGTTGTATTGTACTAAGTATATTTAACATTTAAGGTCAAAAAGAAAGAAAAAAAAAGGTGCTGAACTTTTTATGAAGTTGTGACAATTTAACAGTCTACCGGGTGTGTTTACATTTCTGGAGATAGAGAGCCATGAACTTACTAAGACCAAGCCTGAGCCCTGCCTGTATGTCACCAGACTGTAGAGCAGTGATGTGTCAGTTTGTGAGGTAAAGGTGAGTGTAATGCAACAGTGGATATAAATGTTCCACTCTCTGCTGTTAAAACAACATTATTCCAGGGTACAAGACATGACCACCATAAATCATTGAAATCCCACCATTGATGTGACACACATCCTGCATTATTCAGAGGAAAAACAAACAAATCTGGAGAATGGAAAACTATGAACAGTAAAAGGCTGCAATAACCTGGCTACCTGATTTGAACTCTCTTTGTCGAAGAGCATTTTCAGTATTCAGTCGTCTTAAGTTGGAGTTTATGGGCGTCCTAAATCTTGATTTGACAATATTTGCCCTCCAGAAGTTTTCCAAATCCGTCAGGTTGTGAGGATCTCTCGCAGACATCCTCTGCCTGACTTAGTTCTTTGTCGAAGTCATTTGAAAAGCATTCATTATCGTCTTGTGAAGCCATTTTTTTTTGGTTGTCTTAAAAGTTGCCTGGATGCTGGTAAATGGAACTCGTGTTCATCTTCAGACTTCTAGCAGAATTCTAAAAACACCATTCAGTTTTTGATCACAACTGACTGATATGAAGCCAGAGCATGTACAAGAGTATTTTCTATGGTAAAAACAACAAGAAATTAAAAAAATATACATCCTCCGTTGGATTCACCTGCAAGAGAAACACAGCTAAACATATAAGCTTTAAGCTGGGTATAAAATGAAAAATAAGTACCAAACAGTTAGATTCAGCAATACCTCAATCAGTTGTTGGGCCAGATGCAGATTCTATGAAGAGAAAAACACAACTTGATTAAATGTGAGAAGGAGAATCTTAAATTATATTCTGGAGTAAATAGGAAGCCAGTGAAGAGACGCCGACACTGGGGAAATATATGGTTCCTCTTTCAAATTTTGATTAGCCAAAAAATGTCAAACTCTAAAGCTAGGTAGGAGTTAGGCAATTAAAAAGGTGATTCGCTCTTGGTTGTCATTAAGTACCCTTTGAGCTATTTAACTCTTAAACTACTTAGAATTACAGCTGACCGATTGTTTGAAGCTTATTACCTTCTAATGTCCTGGAGAGAACTTCAGTGTAATAATTGAAGCTACCTTACCGGACCAGTAGAAAATAAAAGATTCGGGATATATCACAAGAAGTAAAAAAAAAAAAATCTTTGTACTTGCATGGACAAAAAAAACCACATCCTACTGTACCAGAAGCTAATTTTGCCATTCACGCCTGCGTGTTTGGAGGCGTGCTGAAAGGCTACAGGGCTTTCACATCGGTCGGCTTTACGGTGCCAGACTGTGAAGAATAAAAAAGAAATGCGCCAGGGAGAGAGTAAGAGCACAGACGAGATGGTATCAGCCGCATGGAAGCAGTTAGCTAAGCCTCAAAGACAGTTTTTTTTTTTACTTGCAAATAGCTGTTAAGAAACGGCTTTCCTTTGGAACACGTTCTAGTAACATGCAACAGGGGAACCGGGACCTGGAGAGGGATGGGGGGCTCTGTCACTGCCACCAGTTTCACGAACAAGCCCAGAAACAACCCCCTGCACACCCACCCACATCGGTACCTTTGGACTCACCTGCAAGAACATTAAACCTGTTATTTTCTTTTAATTTTCTCCTCATTTTTTCCCTCCTCCTGGAGGGGGAAGAAAAACGAGAGAAAGATGATTTTTCTCAACCCCTCTGACAGGCGAGCCTTTCGCAGGATTTAGTCCATCTGAAAACATGTGGTAAGACTTGTGGAATGTTTCAAATTACTCCCAGATGTGGGCAGCAGACAAGTTTAACCCCTGGCGTACCGGCCGCTGCAGCGGGAGCGGAGCTGAAACAGGGGGAGGCCTGGTTGGCTGGGAGAAAGCCCGAGCGACGAGGCAAAACTTCTACCCCTTGCTGTCAATTTTTGTTACTTTCAAAGCATTAGCACTCATTGAACTGTGGCTTAATGTAATTTGCCGTGAGGCTAAAAATGGAAGCTCCCTTATGCTGCACTGCCCAAGAATAAAGAATGCTAGAGTGCTGATTTTTCCAGATGACTCAGCAATCACAGAGGTTTGGACAGAAAAACAAAGAAGAACTCCTTATGAGCAATGATTAAAACTCCCTAACAGAGTCACTAAATAGGCTAGGGTGTTGATGTCATTCAAGCAACCTGGAGAATCTTAGGTATCGCCTTCAAAGATGGGATGTTTTTTTTGCAAGTTTTGCTGTGATGTAAAACGGATGACTCGAGCTTCGACTGAGCCGTCTGAAAACATGGCCTCTTGTTCTCCTCTGCTGGACGTTTTCGCCACAGTAACACTCCCAAAGATGGCCGTTTGGAAGAAACAGGAGGCAAGAGAGGAGTCAGACTACCAAACGGGGTGGAGAGAAAGCCTGATATCCTAAACAACAAACTCAAGTGACCCCATTCCCCGCTCTCCCGCTCTGTCTCCACCTCTGATGTTCCCTCCCCTCCACTCTATTTTCTCATTCTCTCTCACCCCCTCGTACACCTCCCTTCTTACTGGGCCAGCCAACTGTGAAGCAGTTGTCCAACACACCCGTCGGCCTGCCTGCCAACACGCTGGACTGAATCCCATACGCAATCATGACAGACAGAAAAGGGCACACAGAGACGACTGATAGGATTGCACCAAAATTGAACAGCAGGCAGGTAGCAGGCAGGGGATAGAGTAGATCTTAACAGTGTGTTTAAAAAAAAAGAAAAAAAGAAAAGCCATGTGAAAAAAAACTAATCTTTGACCTTCCACATGTGAATGCTTTGCAGAGGGCCTCCTCTTCCTCAAACTCAAAGGCCGCCTCGAGGGAACATCAGCCTTAAAAAAGAATTACAAACAATTTCCAAACCAAATATTCTCTTTTTTATTATTATTATTATTTGCTTTCTGTGTGTATTGTGAGCAAACCATTTTTTTCTTCTTCTTCTCAGTTTGATGGTTGAGAACTGATTTTGACCGGATAGCATTCTTCTCATACTTTGAGGTGGTTCCCCTTTATCTGGACTCACGGCTCAGAAACCCGTGGCTGAAGCTCCGTGGCTCCGTCAGGTGTTTTTTATTCAGCTCTTGCTGTGGACATTGTCTGTAGCACAGATGTACAGTAGTTTGAGATAATGGGGCTGTAAAGTCACTGGGCCATAAGTCTTTTTTTTGTTTGTTAAACATAACAAAACTATGCAATGAGGAAACCATATTTGGAGGGCATTTGAAGTCTAGAGCAAACCTATTAGCATTAGCTTATTAGCATAGTTCAACGTCCAGACAAACCAAGTGGATCAACCACCCCAAAAATGACACACTTCAGTTCCCATGTGCCATTAAAAAGGTGGGTGGCATCAACTCACTCATTTACTCTTTGGTTACGTAGCAAAAAACCTGTAGAGTAACTTGCACAGCAGCGGTTAAAGGTTTAACTGTTTAAAAATAAAAAACAACGGCGTGGAGTGAAACCATGTGGATAGATCAGGAAAAGTCACACCACCAGTTTGGCAGTATTTAGATATTTAAAACAAAAAGCTAATTAATAATTATCAATATGAACTATCATTAAGTGATATGTCTTTCAGATATCCTCCAGTCCTATCCTTATCTCTCTGTCATAATGCTTATATTTGTCTTTCCTTCAACACAAGAGGGTGATTGGGATGTTCTTGCAGACATTCTTAAAGCAGGTAATCCCTCTGCTGTTTTCAGTGGGGGGATTAAGATTGTTATCACTTATCACTTGTCGACCATATGTTCACTAGTTAATATGTCAACTCAGCTTTTACATAATTCCAGACAAGAAAAAGCCAAAATACTGAATAAGATCTGCGACCAAAGCTCCATAACATTCTTAGACGTTGTCATGTCCGAAGTGGTTCTAGGTTATTTTGTTGTTATTTCTTGTTTTGGCTGTTTCCGTCAAAGGCTATGATAGTTTAAAGCCCTTATTAAGGACACAGCTCATGAAAACTTGTAAGACGTCCTGTCTTTACCCGTTGATTGGTTGTGGCTGCGGAAAACATTCACCTCTCCAAATGTTTTCAGTGCCTTCAACCTATTCGTCCCTGTTTTAATGGGTCAGCATACTTAACCGTCACCTTATCTACTCCATAAAAACTAAATATTCACATGAATACACCTACCTCTCTCCAAGGATGTCCTCTCTGTCGAAAGCTTTTTATTGTCACTGAGCCCAGCGAGATTCAGAATGCATCACAATGGGTACACATGTAAAATAAGGATTAAAACAAGATAAAAGGGGAAAATTTGATCAAACGCCAGTCTAGTTTAAGACCCTAATCAATAATCATTCAATACTCTCACAACATATGGGAAGAAATTCCTTAAAAATCTAGAAGTTCTGGTTGTGACAGACCTGCATCCCCTACCAAAAAGCAAGGAAATCAAACAAATGATAACCAGGATGGGTGACGTGTCTGATGATGTCCTTCGTCTTGGACGAAGTACGCCTCTTGACGATGTGAGACAGGAAGGAAGAAGACGTCCAATATATATTTCTGCAGAGTTGACTATTCTTTCCAAAGCTTTTATGTCTGCCATAGAACATTCAGAGAACCAAACAAAAATACATTCATATGACTCTCTTCTGTCGGTCTGCAGACAGACCTCATCAACTGTGGATTCACGTGGGTTTTCCTTAGAATCCGCAAGAAACAGAGACGCTGGCATGCTTTTTCTTTTTTTTTGACAATCTCTGAAGTGTTTGATGACCAACACTGTCTCCACACAAGCATTATTGATGTAAAAGCGGCTGGTGATTCTTGTTGCATTTCAGAAAGTCAGAAATTCAAAACGTCAGTATTGAGCTCATCTTGGAACTCTGCTAACTCTGCTCTCCTGTCTTAAGCAGAAACTCCTAGACTAAAAAACAATCTTCTGAATCCTTCAACAAAACCATTATTGTACAACGCAGGTCAAATTAATCGACCAGCGAGTGTCTCCTTCTAGACCCGAGCCACCCAGTTAAATAAGTCTCATCATTCATGTTAAGCACTGTGAATGGGATGCTGGTTCCAACCCTGCCTACCCCTGTGTACACAGCGTCTCTGTACTTATACATGCAACTGTTTGACATGGTCTTCCCGCTGGGTCTTCCATTTTGGATCCTCAGGGTGCCAGTTGCCAACATGATCCCCTTCCTCGTGTCTCATCAGAGGAAACCCAGGGAGTATGTCCCTTTAATTAGACCGCCCGTGAAAATAATGGCGCATTAATGACATTTCTACGGGGGCCAATGAGCTGGAACAACAGAGGAAAGACTAAATCACAAATCAATTCCAACAAATGTAATTAAGGCTTAATTAGCCTCCAGGGTACCACTGGAACACCACAGAGGGGACGACGCAAGGGAGGAAAGAAAGAGAAACTGGAAGCGAAACGGATATTTAGGGAAGATCATGGGTCAACAACGCAACGTGTGCTCGTTCGGTTTATTAGTCCTACAACTAACTGCTTTGGTTGGAGCCACGAGAGACGTTTGCCTCTGTGTGCTAAACGTTCCTGGCACGTGCTTCTGTGGTTTTAAAGGGGGCGGCTGATTTAAAGGCAACACTTCCAGTGCGGAGCCACACAGCCAGTGCTGGGTAGAGAAGTGCTAATTCTCTATAAAAACAGCAGCATGTACGGGTGAGCCCAGAAACATTCTGGTGTTAAAAAAAGAAAGAAGTAGGGGGGAGGAGGCGCAGAGGGGAGAAGGAAAACAACGGAGCTGGGGAGAGCGAGAGAGAGAAAAAAAAATAGAAATGCAAAACCACAGGGTGGCTTGGATGCTTGCCTGCCTCACTGGATGCCACATTACACAAACTTTCAAACTCTCGGGCCAATAAATGAGCTTCATAAACTGCAATTAAAACCCTGGGCACTAATCTAGTGGAAATGGCAGCCTGTAAAAAACAAAGTGTTGGAGAAAAAAGGGTTAGGAGGGAATAGTTTTCTAGGGTTTGGTAACAGTCCCCCCCCCCCCCCCCCCCCTCGTTTTTCATCTCTCGCATTAATGCGGAACATTTACAGCTCATAGATCATAGCCTGGGCTGAGAAGGACACACACATACTCTTGATTTAGAGCTAAACATCCAATAAATAATTCCCTGTTTTCTCATTTTGTTATTTTTTTGCTTTTCTAAAATGTTTTTTTTTTTTGGACTCCTTGAAAAAAGTTCACAACTTTTTTTCAAAGCACCACACAGAACTGTTCCAATGTGGAACCTGTTTTAGATGTACCAGCCCCATGAAAATAAAATCCATTCACTCATTGCTAATCTGCATATTTACCAAACTGTTCTTGTTTTACTGTCTTGCTCGTTTAAATGCTCTAAAGTCTTTCTCTTTGGTAGAAAACACAACCGACCTGCTTAAATGGCCCATTTGTGGTGAACCCTTATACCGTTCCTTATCTTCATCACCAAATCACATTTATGCCCTCGTTCTGGTTAGGTCACCATGCTTCAAAGAGAAAATAATGTTCTCAACCTGAATTTATTGAATTCTCAGACCCGTGTTGGATTTAGCAGGAAACGGCTTTAAAAAGAATTGCTTCAAAAAAGGATTTTAAGAAATGATGTCAACAGTTGCTGCGGCAATCCACACCATGACAAACTATAGATTTCTTCTCAAAACTATAGTCCGGGATTTTTTGAATTGAGGTTCTGTTAAAAGGCTGTAAGCAGGTGACATATTAGTGAGAGCAAAAAAAAAAAAAAACTTCAGATTTTCAATAAGCATAAATCCAGACTAATTGGTCTCCAAAAACTGAAACCCAGATACAATCTGGGAAGAACTAATAGTAAAATGGACTTGTGTTGCTTAAAAACTAACATGGTGGTTATACATAAGCTAATTTATGGAACAGAGAACCAATTAACCTTTACACAGGAAATGGAGGTTGGAGGTAGTGTGCCACCAATGAGCTTCCTGTGTGAAACAGGACCGAAAATGCTTTACATGTTCTGCTCTCAGTATGTTTCACACAGGAAGATCCCTGATGGTGCACCGCCTCCTGCCTTCATATCCTGTGTAAATCATCATCAACTTCTGTCTAAAGTCTCAATGAAAACCTGGTAACATAACATAAAGTATTATTACATTTTTGTGACTGGAGGGTTAAGTTGGTCGAAGTGTTGTCTCCTATTTAGTCTTTAGTTTCATTCTTAAGAAACAACTCATCTTCACCCTAAATGAAAATAGGAAGACTTTCTGTCATAGCTGACCTACATAAAAAAAAATGCTAATAACTTTCTAGCAAAACCTTACTACATAATTCTGAACTGCCCCTTTATCGAAGCATTCTAATTCTTGTGGATTCGAGAGCTGTTCAGGTAGAAAAACATCATTTGACGTGAGGCGTTTCCACGACTCACTTCACACAAATCTGCTCTCTTTAAAGCCGTTTTTTTCAAACAACTACCCAGGGAGGGCTGCCAGCAGGTTCGTCATATCAAAGATGTCGGGGGTGGACGTCACAAACCTGATGGGAGACATCTGCCACAGCTGTCTGTCTCACAAGGTCAAAAGACAGCAGAACGAGGTGTCGGCATTGTAATGAGACGGGCCACACACACACTGAGAAACACAAACAAGAGGGGATGCTGGGATCTTTTCTCAAACGCACTTCCCTCCCACTCCCGCAGCAAATGACACAGTCTAAACTGTCGCCTGACGAACTTAATATGCTCCTCAGGTTTTGTCAGTCGGACCAAACTGTAAACTGCTTTCTGGTTGCCGCGGCGCCTAGCGACAATGGAACATAGTGGTGTGAGAAGCAGCGTGACCGCTGTGCGTGAATTCCCTGTAAACCAGCGGCAGCTACTCCTTCCCACAGGATGGGTGGTTTCCAACGCCTCTTCCTGGTTCAGGTTACCACCGGGAATTGTATGACCTTGAACCCGCTCGTCTCCCCCCCGCCCCCCACGTTCCTTTAAGACTTATTGCAACCTGGGGCTTTAAGCGTTATTCATGGATTCACACAGTCGGCCTCAGTGTCAAAAGAAAACACTGATGTCAGTAGAATGTTGTGCACCGAGCCTGTAGCTGCTGAACAGAAGAGGCAGAGTGAGCTTTTAGGAGATGTGGAGGTAAAGTATGAGCCTTTTTATGATCTGTGTCCTGCACAATGTACCTGTGATACATACATATATATGTATATATGTATATATTTATGTATACGTAAAGATGGTAAGATCCCTTTAATGTTGTAAATCTATATTTGACTGACCTGCATTTAACTCCACCCATCGTCCTACCTCTTTTAGACAAACAAACATAACCACACCATGATGCTGCCACCGCCATGTTTTAAGCTGGCGATTGTGCTTGTTCAGGTTGTTAGTTTTCCCACTCACATGGGGTGTTGCATGTGAGCCAAAAAGCTCTGTTTTGGTCCGATCTGACGGTTTGCTCTGACTCTTACGTGGCTTGTGGCCAACTGCAAATTGAACTTTTAAAGGGGCGGTGTTACGCATTTTCTAGCCACAAGGTGCCATTTTAAAGTACAATCGAGTAACTATTGCCTTCAGCTTTTATAAAAAATGCTGTGAATATCAGACATGACTTGAAAGACATTTGACTTTGCAATTTGACGCCGTGAAATTGGAACTATGTCTCTTTAAGAAGCTCCTGCTTTTTCCGACACTCCACCTTCGGGACTTCATCACAACAATGCGTTTCCATTGTGTTGTGACAAGAAGCTCTGAGGAGGAGCTCTGTGGAAATAGGCAGTGCTTTGTGAGCGCAAGCACTTGGGGAAACCCTGAATGGTTGCCACGGGAGATTCAAGGATTTCTCAAACACACAAGGCAACACTCCAGCTATGCTTGTAGTGAGATAATGACATTAAAACATGGTATTAAGCTGAAAAAACAGGACAAAAAGTTGATTTTACATAACATTCCCCCTTTAAAGAATTCTTTTTTACTTCACAGCCTTGTCAGTCTTTCATAAAGGCCATCTAATAATCATCCTATTGACAGATTCTCCCACCTGAGAGCTGACCAATAGCTTGCCCAGTGTGTGGGTTCAGGAGGACGGCCATGTTTTTGGTGGGTTTTGTAGCTGCTCTAAACTTTCCATTTTTGTACACAAGATGTTGAAAGCCTTGAATCCTATAACATAACTCAGCTTTAAACTCTCTACCTGATCTTTCTGCTCTTTTCCTCAGTCTTCATGATTCCACTAATATACTAACGTTCTCTATTGAAAAATAA
Source organism: Poecilia reticulata (assembly GCF_904066995.2). Lineage (NCBI taxonomy): Eukaryota > Metazoa > Chordata > Actinopteri > Cyprinodontiformes > Poeciliidae > Poecilia > Poecilia reticulata. Next base: position 22,250,916 of record NC_088848.1, on the reverse strand, counting down.
AAAGGAGGCTTTCACAGAGCAACTTGATTTATACTGAGATCTAATTACACACAGTTGGACTCCTGGAGACTTCTGAAGGCCAATTGGTTTCTCAGGATTATAATTTTGGGGTAAAAGAATAAAACGGCTAAGTACTCATGCTCATGTTTTTGGTATATATCATTTTTTTGGTGTGTGTGTGGATAAAGACATTACGAGAAAGCAGGGCCGTGCAGAGGCCAAAAAAGAAACAAAAAACAAATAACTTTAGTACATGTTTTTATGTGTCAGAAGAGTGCTTAGGAAATAATAATATAAAAAAAAAAACAAAAAAAAAAACATTGACCAAAAGGGCACTTGGGGGCAAGGAGCAAAAGGGGCAGGTGCTCAAGCACCCCTAGCCCCCCCCCCCCCCCCCCCCCCCCCTCTGCACGTGCCTGCTAGAAAGGAAGTCTTGGTTATAAGGAGCTCAGAGAAAGGAAAAAACAAAGTCTACGCATCATGAAGCTGATGTGTACCTCAACATTGATTTATTATCATTTACATGTGTTAAAGAAAATTGGGTGGATGGTCCAGTTAAGCTAGCCAAAGGGCTCACATCCTCATTAATCTGTCTCTGTTTGTAGCTAAGCAGTGTAACCCCTTTGTCCTTTAGCCTTTTAATTGCTTATTGATTAGCATGTCCCACTGTGACAAAAGGAAGAAAAACCTGGATGCGATGCAAACTAAGGGATGCAACGCATGGCAGAGCAGGAAGCGGCCTCAGAGCTGAACTAAACTCTGCCATGAGCGCAACCTGCTTTATAGCTCCGGTTTCTAAAGCGAGATTCTTTTTTTTTTTTTTTTTTTTTCCGCTTTTAGAGAGCTCTCAATTAAAGACAGAGAAAGTGACGCGCCCCTGCTGAAAAAGTCAACTTTTGGTCGTTAACGTGTGGCATCGAGTTCATCGCTGAAACAGGAGGGAAAACATCATGTGCACGGTGACGGAAGTTTGAGGTTTCGGCTTTTATCGCCACCCAAATCTGCTTGATCTGTTTGGGGTTTCCTGTGTAAGTCACCATCATGTGCCCTAAAGAAAGGACTGCGCGCACAAACGCTCACAGACGCAAAGAGCTAAAACCCAGTTTGGCTTTATTCTAAGTAAAGCCTTAAAGTGTAAGTAAACGCCATTATCTGAGTATTTGCTGCATGTTCAGCTGGCTTCTAATTGGGGGGGGGGGGAGGAAATCAAAGGTTGTGTTGGAATGTTTTCTTTAGATAAAACAAGTATAATGGCAGATTTTATCATGTGCTCATAATGACAATTTAAAAAAATTATAAATACATTTTAAAAAAGCAAGCCAAACGTTAATAATAAATACAGTTTTTTTTTTTGTTTTTGTTTTTTTTTTTTCTCCCCCAGCTTTAAACTGACACAAACGCATTCAAGAAAAAATGTCGGCCTTTCAGTCACCAGTTTCAGTCTCTAAACTGGGACTTCTTGACACATTGTCACTGTGAGTCATCGCACAACGGCACGCAAATGGGAAATGATACGGCATATACTGATCGCCCGGGATCACATGTTGCTCATCTGTGACATGCTGCCGCATTTCCCGGAGCCACAAATACAGCAGCGGCTGCTCAGACGCCGACGGAAACAGCCGATGATGGCCAGCAGCCCCGCAATCCTCAACTGGCTCCCGGTGATCCGCTGCAAACCTGCTGAAGAGCCCACCTAGATGAGGCGGAGAAGGGAAACTCCTTCCCTTCGCCTCGCTCCGTGTGGAAGCGAGAGCTCAGAGGGGAAAATCTTGTGCCGCCATTGTTCGCTCTCAAAAAAAAAAAAAATGTTTAAATGCTGCAGGGATGAGTGTCAGCACAGAATTCATTTTTACAGCAAGATTCCGATTGACAATTTTTTTTTTTTTTTACACAGTTTTAAAGAGATATGCATTTCTACAGGAAATAAAAGCAAATCTGTATCAATCATCAAAGACACAAAACTATATGGTTGAAAACGATTTTAAGGAGATCAATCAGGATTTTTTTGTTTTTGCATTATATAATAATAATAATAATAATAATAATAATAATAATAATAATAACAACAATAAAAACACAGATTTTGGAAGATAATTTGTCAGATTAAGTCCAGACACCTTTCAACTACAGATGCCCCCAAGTTAATTCACAAAAACACCAACTTAGCTATTTCCTGTTGTCTCTGCCACTGGCAGTGCGGTTTTATGTCTGCTCGTTGGAGGAAAGAGGAAGTGTGTGTTCTTGTGTATTACACTCGATATGTTATTTTCTCCACTTTGTTGCAAAACCTCATCTGCAGAAAGGTCGTTGGGTGTTTTCAAATCTGACTAAGATTTAAATATGTAAAAAAAAAAAAAAAAAAAAAGAAGAAAGAAGCGACTACAGGAGAAATAAAAATGTAGCCGTGTCACTGATTGGGATCTTTGATGTGCTACATCTAGAAGCGTATCTGAAATGTCTATTCAAGAGATTGAAAGAAATAAACATTAGAACAGCTAACACAGTTCTTAAAGACTGTATGGTAAGTAGATTACACAGAGACTGGTAATGGGGGTGGGTGCTGGGGTGCCAGACAAAGTGGCATCCATCAAGTCAAAATATTAAAAGAAAAAGACAAAAATATTGATCAACATATTTCTTAACCCTTCACACATAACATGTCATTATTTCCCTGTTCCTGCCATGTTTCTTGCTTCTCCTCTGATCTACAGCTCTCCAGTTTTTGGGTGTGTGCCTGTTCTTGTTCAAGTCATGGGTTTATACTAAAGTTGTGGTGTTTTATTAAAATATTGTTGAATTTTTATTAATCTCTCTACTTTCTGCTACTCTGTAGCTGGTTCGCCACAACATAGCCTGCCACAAATGTTAGCTAGTCACCGATGATGGCGGATAAGTTTTCCTAGAATGGAAAGCTGTTGGATTGTCATCACTGAGCCCCTCCTCCTGGCTCCGATTGGTTGTTTCTGGTCATGAGCGGTACATGTCTTCAGACAGTAACAGTAGATCAAGGAGGCGGTGGAGGAGATTGATCTTTTCACAGATTATCTGTCTCAAACTGTCACAAGGTGGTTATAGTTTTAAGAAATATGTAAAAGTACCATACTGCAGCTTTAAGAAAGCTGAGCAGGGGTGTATCCAGGATTTTCTTTAAAGAGGGTTTTTTGTGGGATGCCACAAAAACAAGCACAGCTGGAATACAATGAGTGATTCAACATGAAAGTCAAGGACTGATATAAAAATAGTTCTAATTGAAACTATTTACCTTATTTCATAAACTATTATTCATTAAAAAATGTCATCCATATAAGACTTTCTCATCAGGGGGACGTTAGTGGGGTGACCTAATATGAGGTACCGTATTTTCCGCACTATAAGGCGCACCTAAAAACCTTCAAATTCCTCAAAAGCCGACAGTGCGCCTTATAATCCGGTGCGCCTTATATATGGACCAATATTGAGCCACAACAGGTCTAGCAACTACGGTAAGCAGCCACCAACTTCATTTTCCCCCGTAGAAGAAGAAGCGTGTGGTGCATGCTGGGATAGTTGTCAAACCGCTGGTTTGTTAATAAAGTTTGATAATACATTTAAAGCCAGGGGGGGCGGAGGGGCGGGGGAAGAGAGACAGAGACTGCGGCGGCTGCGTGTCGGTTGGTCTGTGTTACCCAGAAAGCAGTTGGGCACAATATCGCAACACAAACACCGTGAGTGAAACAATGACTGGGGCAGCCTATATAAAGCACTCGGGGACCATCTCTTTACAAATGTGGATGTGTAATAATAGAGTACCATGCGCCTTATATATGAAAAAAGTTTTAAAATAGGTCATTTATTGAAGGTGCGCCTTATATTGCGGAAAATACGGTAATCTATTTAGGAGGTAGTCTTATATATTTATCATCATCAGAATCATTACGTTCAGACACGTCACTGTCCTCTTCAGAGGCTGTAAGCATATCATTACAGTATAAAACATGCAAATGTTAGAGGTCACTACGGTACCTCTACTAAATAAATTCAATTCTGTAGCATATTGTCTTACATGTTTCAGAAATGTCCCACATCACACCTTTTAAAATTTAAACTGTTTATTTGTTTTGTTCTAAACTGATCAACTAACTACAAACTTCTGTTTTGGTGTTTTAAGTCTGTAATAATGTTATTTGGCTTGATTAACATGCAATAATTATCAGTACCTGAAACAAAATTCAATTCCACGTAAATCAAATCCTGAACATACAAATAATCGAATCACTCGGACCTGATGGTTTTTGATGTAGCTGCTGCAAGTACTAAACGGTCTGCTTTAAAATGAGACTGGTGGTCAAATGTGTGAGTTGTAGGCCATAAGGTAAAGGTCTGACAAGTCTGGTTTCCTTGTAATCCCCATCATGTCTGAGCCATGCATAATGCCAGAGCTGATTAGGGAGCACAGTCTAGTGAGGGGTGATCTATAGAGATGCGTGGAGTGGGCCGTAGAACCTGTCCAAGATTATCACGCCCGCCGCAAGCTGTGCAGAGCCGTCAGCGGCATCTGGAGACGGCCAGATGTGTTAGGAGCTCAGAGACAAATGAAGAGATTAAGGTCATACTGTCCTGGTTGGATTAGCGCCAGGAGCTACATGATGCTAATGGGTTAGCCACACCAAGCAGACATAAGGGGTGGGCAGGGCGCCTTGGTGATTGTCCTCGCATGCTCCCTGCACATGGCTGCCCATCCCTTCTGCCTCTGTTGGTCGTTCCTACTATAGAGAGGGCCATGAAGTCAGAGATATGGGGCGAGTTCTGAAAGCTGGTCAGATCAACTGAAGGTCTCAACCTTTTGCTCTAAGCCTTGGTGGAAAGTTTGGTGCCCTTGATCTCAGTTAAGTTTTAGTGTCTCGCAAGCACTCATTTCTGGAGGCTTCTACATGGCTCCTCAAACAGTTTCATTTATTATTCCTTCTACATGAAATCAAATTATTTTGATAGGAGATTTATTTTCACAAAGTTGACACAATTTGGCACAGGTGATGTAGTTGATGCTCAAACATGTCGAAGAAGGCGCTCTGGTGGAAATCTGCTTTTTCTGGCTTACAGGCAAAATAGTAGAATTGGTGAAAATCACAGGTGTCACTGTGAAACATGGTGGTGGCAGCATCATAATGTGGGGGATGCTTCTATTCAGCAAGTCCAGGGAGATTTGAAGTTTCAGGCTGGCAAAACCCATTAAGCCAGATTCTTGTGTGAATTTTGGGCATAAAAAAAAAAAATCTTTAGCAGTGAGCAGAAATTGGTATATCTGTTTGTAGTTTGTGGGGTGGCACTTTGGAACGGTCTGAATGTGGAGCTTAAGCAATGTCCAAACATGAAATGGTTCAAATCCCAGAAGAAAAACCTGGTCATAAATGGATATTAATCTAAGGCAGTATTCACACCAGGGAAGTCCTGTGTTTGGGCCGGGCCAAGAGCAGACTTTATGTTTTTCGCTTGATGCAGTTTGCACTGAAATTGCGATCATTGCTCCCATTGGACAGAAATGATGCGGAGGCAAGACAAAGTGCAGACATGGAAAAAAATAACTTTGGAAGTAACTATTCACACCAGAAGCTAACAGCACCAGAATTCGTTCAGAAGCAGACTGAAATAATCGGTCCGCACCAGGGATCACTTGAGTGCACAAAAAGTCAATGAGGGAAAAGAACTGTGATCCATTTAAAGTGGACCAAATGTGCCAGATGTGAAAACTTCTTAATATTCTCGTCAGACCATCAGTTCACAAAACCACACGCACAAAACAAAACAAAAAAACTAATAAAAGCTCATGCAGGGTCAGTGTGACGCTGGGTCCAATGGATCTCTCAAGACTGCTGAAGGGTTAGAGCAGTGGTCCCCAAATTACGGCCCGAGGGCCGGATCCGACCCGCCGCCACATTTGGTCCGGTCCCCTGAACAATACCAGAGATCATTCAGATGTTTTTTCATATATTGTATTTTCCGGTTTATATGTGGATTTTTCTTCAACCACCAGGGGGCTCTTTAGCAGGAAGTGTGTCCTGTAAACTGTGGGTGTTTTGTTTTGCGTGGCGCATTGCTGCCATCTGTTGGACTTTTAGGGAACTGCTTGACTTTTATGTTATTTAATCAGTATGGTTGTTTGCTAGCGGTAGAACAGATGAACACACGTGTTTGTTATGAACGCCGCATTCCAGGTTTCCCTCAATGAAATATATACTAGTATATACTAGTCAGTCCCAGTGACCGTTTCACTAACGGTTTTTGCCCATGTGCTTTCTGTCAACAATTTCCGGCAGCGCAGGTGATAAACGTGTTACCTCTCCTTGGGCTGCCACCTTATCGTGGTGGAGGGGTTTGAGTGTCCCAATGATCCTAGGAGCTATACTGTCTGGGGCTTTATGCCCCTGGTAGGGTCACCCAAGGCAGACAGGTCCTAGGTGAGGAACCAGACAAAGTGCAGCCCGAAGACCCCTATGATGAATACGAACTTTGGACTGCGTTTTCCCTCGCCCGGACGCGGGTCACCAGGGCCCCACTCTGGAGCCAGGCCTGGAGGTGGGGCACGATGGCGAGCGCCTGGTGGCCGGGCTTTTACCCACGGAGCCCGGCCGGGCTCAGCCCGAAGAGGAGACGTGGGTCCCCCTTCCGATGGGCTCACCACCTGTCCGAGGGGCCAAAGGGGTCGGGTGCATTGTGCTATGGGCGGCAGCCAAGGGAGGGGACCCTGGCGGTCTGATCCTCGGCTGCAGAAGCTGGCTCTTGGGACGTGGAACGTCACCTCTCCTCCCTGGTGAGGTGTTCCGGGCACGTCCTCGGGGAAGACCCAGGACACGCTGGAGGGATTACGTCTCTCGGCTGGCCTGGGAACGCCTTGGGATTCCCCCGGAGGAGCTGGAAGAAGTGGCTGGGGAGAGGGAAGTCTGGGCCTCCCTTCTGAAACTGCTGCCCCCGCGACCCGACCCCGGATAAGCGGAAGAAAATGGATGGATGGATGGATGGACTTTTTCTGTTACAAACTGACTCCGGCCCCCCACCAGAGAAGGGAAAAGTTATGTGCCCTCACAGGAACAAGTTTGGGGACCACTGGGTTAGAGGGTTTTGCAACACATGAACTAGTCAGTAAGTAAACCTCATCTTCCAGCCACTTCCCGGGCTGTGAACGGTTTTAATCTGAAACACGTAACAGATGACGACCGTGAAAGCAGCACAGCGGACAGTGAACTGGCCGATCAGGCGGGCAGACGGCAGTCAGGCTTCCTCCTCTGGGGAAAGGCTTGAAACGGGAGCGTCCACATTTCTAGACAGTGACTGGCCTACTTTCAGAAAAGAACACTCCACTCTCTCTGTCTCTCTATCCTGGCTCGCTCTATCTCCCCTCACCACTGTGGTGGAGCGAGCAAGCAAACAAATCAAGTAAAGTTAACATCAATGTTTGCTCTCAAAGGTCACTGGATCGCTCGTATAGAATAGCCGACCTCTGCACTGCTGGAGGGCGGAGCTGACCCAGTGGAAGGAGCAGCATCGGACGCAGGACAGCGTGGATTTTTTTCCTCCGTGTTGTTGTTTCTGTTTCATCTTCTTTGCCTTCATGTCTTCATCTGCTCCTCCTGCAAGCTCACATCTGATTATTTTTTAATATCTCCCTTGCCTTCCTTTACCCATCCTCAGACATCCCTCTCTTTCTCATGCTGGCCTCTCTCTTGCGCTCTGCTTTAGAGACACAGGCTTGTCGAAGTGGAAAGCTGGCCTGTCACTTGATATTATAGCCAACATAAGACCACTGGAGTGACACAAGGTGCGCGAAGCCAAAGAAAATCAACCAGATTAGAGTGTTATGTAAGCTCTCTTTCTTTCTGTCCTACTTCCTCGACTGTCTATCCCTTCCTTATTATCCCTGAGGAGGGGAGGAAACAGAAATACTCAGAACCGGAGAGAAAGGAAGAAGATGAGGGACAGTGGGATTCTGAGTAGGAGAAGCGAGTCCAGTAAACCAACGTGAAAGAGCGAAGGAGAAGCTTTGGAACAGGTAGTCATTTGATGACAGGCCCTGTAAAAAAGATTTAAGATTCAGCATCTTTTTTGAGATGGAGCTTTTTTTTTTTTTTAACCACCTTTACAACCGCAAACTTCAATGTATTTTATCGGAATTTTTTCGGATAGCTACGGTGGCCCTGAAGTGCAAACCACATCAACAAATCACTAAACGACAATGGATTTAAAAACACGATGCCATTAAAACTAAGCACAGCTACAAATTAAAAAACCACAACGACTTTGACAGAACAGAAGAAGCAGAGGCAGGTTACGGCGTTAAACCCAAGTCATCGCTGATTGGACTACGACATGTTTGACTTCAGTACCGGAAATTATTCTGGCTTTAGCGCGTTTCTTGAAAATATGAATGTTACTGGTGATGCAAACGTAGATACCGCTATCCAAGAATACTTTCAGTCGGGACGTACTCAAAGCTCAGCTTGGCTCTTTGTTGCAATTTGAGGAATAGCATTGTGACCGTCTTCCCGCCCATCTACACAAATAGAGAGCGAATGCCAGAATAACTTCCGGTTCTAAAGTCCAATCAGTGATGCCTCAGGCTTTGTCAATGTCGTGTTTTTTGTTGTTTTTTTTTAATTTAATGTAATTGTGCTTATTTCATGTTTGAATATGTTGTGTCTTTCAAAGTGTAGTTTGGTGATTTGCACTTCAGGGCCGCTGTAGATAAACCAAAAAATAAATGGTATTTAATTGAGAACTGGAAGGAAAATGGGGACTAAAATGAGCCGTTTTAGCTAAATCTGATATATTTACATGGTTGTTTTAATGTACTCATGATGACTATTTTTACTGTCTCTTACTGAATATGTTTCAAATCCAATTCAAGATGATACAAGGGTGCAGAAATATTCAAACGCATTCAGAAGACTGGGGCAGAGCATATTCATGTGTCTGAATGGTCTAATCAAAGTCTAGATCTAAATTAACTGAGAATTTAAGGAGAAATTGGTGTTAAGAGATGTTTTCCATCCCATCTGACTGAGCTTGAGTTGTTCATGAAGATTAGACAAATATGTGTGTCTGTAGGTGTGGATGATTGTGTGGGTAGGTAAACCATTTCCAATTTTTTTGGAAACCTATGCGGAATTTTACTTCCACTTTACAATTATGAACTTTATATTGGTCTATAAAATCCCCAAAAAGTACAATTTAGTTTGTAGTTGTAGCGTGAAGTGAACACGGAGAAACCCCAAGGGGTGTAAATACTTTACCAAGGCGATGAAAACAAACATGCAAAAGATGATCATGAGACGTAAATACAGAGTTGAAGAGAGGACGGCGCATCGGTTCATTTGCTAATCCTCGAATCTCCCTCCCTCACCTCTGATGTGCTAACTCCGGTGGGAACCCCCCCCCCCCCCCCCCCCACCCCAAACCTCCCACTTTGCTCCGATAAGATTTCCCTGGAGACCTGTGACGGTCCCACTCCAGCCCGTCCCCCTCCGCTCCTCCCTCTTTACTGTTTTAACTCTCCTCTTCCCTGTCAGGAAGCCTTTTTCTGTCACATCTTCACTTGCCATCATATCACTCATTCCCATGGCACTGATGTGTGAAGGTTGTTGGGGGTGGGGGGGTCACTGTTTGACAGACTGTACGCCACAGCGCGTGGAGTGTTGCACAAGCCTTCTGATGTTTTGCAATATTTGATAAGCTTCCCTGTTATGATAGTGTGCTCTCATAAATGAGCGCGTTTATCTTTGCGAGGAGCAATTTGTGTTCTAGAGCGCAGCTTTCAAAATGGAATAAAGTCTTAAATTCTTCTTTGGACTGACCTTTGACCTCTTAACTGTCACGATGACACCAGTGTTCTCATCTACATACTGACTTAGCATTTTGAAGGCGACAGTTAAGGGGGTAATAAGCATTCATTACAAAAAAGTATTCTTGCGAAAATAAAAGTTGGATTTGCCTTTGAAAAACTTGGATCTACTGACGGTGCGTTCAAAGACAGCAGTCAGTGTGTGTGTGGGTGGTGTGTATGTGTGTGTGTGTGTGTGCGTGTGTGTGTGTGTGTGTTTGTGCAACAGGGTGACCTTTGGACTGGGTGTGTTCTCACCGAGAGGCTGTTTTCACGCTTTTAGATTTGTTTTAGCTTTGTTTCAACATCATGAGTCTTTCTTAAGACTGAGTTGATTCATATGAGCTTCGCTGCAGGGCTGTCACGCACCTTCGTCTCATAAGTACGGCCGCTCTGGCAGATTGTGACAGGAGGTCTGTTTTTAAGAACTGCAGAGCATTTCTGCGCTGCAGAGAAGGCAGTGATTCGCTGTTATCACTGCTTTGTAAAAGTGTAAATTCCTCCTGATTTTTTTTTTTTTTTTTTACATTTTGTCACATTGCAAATACAAACTATGATGTGTTTTACTAGGATTTACAGCGACACACCAACACAAGGTGGTGCGCGACCGACTTATGGTTTTCACAAGTGTTTACAAATAAAAATCTGAAAAGTGTGGTGTGCATTTGCATTAAGTCCCCCTTTAATAAAATTACCTTCTTTTTTTTAGCAATTATAATCACAAAGTCTCTTTGTATTTTACACAAAAAATGTAATTAAAACTAAAAAATAAAATGTCTCTGTTCACCCCACAGTGTGATGCTGCCACCACCGTGTAAACTGTGAACTCTGGGTAATGCGCCATGTTAACTGTTTTGCATGTCACCCAGCTGGTTCTAAACAGAACGTCCTGTTTCACATGTTCAATGTGAGGCAAACTACAAACAAATATAATTATTCTGGCAACAGAAGCTGTGGATCTCTGCAGAGTCATCATGAACCCGTTGACTCTGATTAACGCTCCCTTCACCGCCCTTCCTGTTTAAGTAAGACGACCAGCTCTAAGTTTGCATTTATGTTTTTCTATATGTAGATGATGATGATGATGATGATGATGATGATGATGATGATGATGATGACCCAAACTAATATTGTTATTAATAGTTTCATTAGCATGTGACCAACACACCGCATTACATGACAATTAAAATTTAGGTCTTGGATTTGAGTTGAAAGTAAATAAAGCAAAGCATGTCTTGATTGTGGTTTCAAGTTCGTCTTACAAGAACTTAATTTAAACTTGACTCAAGTTTTGAAAGGAAAGACATGAGACTTAATTGTGACTTGCTAAAAGAAAAAGACTTGGTAAGCCTTTGTTGACTTGTCAAACTTTGCTCTCCAGTCAGATCTGCTTTCACAATAAAGATTTTTGTTGGATTCTTAAAACTGAGGTCACCCTAATTGCTCCTTTCTGCCTTCTACAGAAAACAGCATGTATGGTTCTCTTTTAGTCCAAACAACAACACTTAACCATAACCATAGCTGCATCTTTGTTGGAACATCCATCATTTCAGCCAACAGCTTTAGATTTTGGAAGTTTGCGTCTGCAGCGGCATAAATATTTAAGCCGCCCTCCTTCCTTTTGCTCAGGACATCGCTGCAGGTTGAAGAACGACATTTGCTGGGGAAACCTGATGTCGGACATAATGAGGCGCTGTGATAAAACAGACAGCTATTTATCAGGAGAGATGGAAGGACTCTGTAGCGCTCTGTTTTGATGGCCACTCTGAACGACAGTGATGAAGGGTCGGAGGCCGTCGCCAAATCCAACATTGATCAGGCCTGGTTGTCAGCCGGCAGCCGAATCAATCACACCCATCGATTCAAAAATATGTGAAGAACAGACGTGTGTGTGAGTTTAGGACATGTTTGCGCTGGACATCTTAAATTACATTAAAATAATCAAAGCTGATTTACAAGGTTCACAAGTTGAAACGGAGCACAAGGTAAAGCCTGCTTTTCTATTAGTAATTTGTGTTGCTTCCTTTAATCTACTCCACTTTCACTGGCTGATTGTTCTCTGTGCCTCTGGTTGCGAAACAAGCCAGAGAGCGTGGCGGTGCCCTGCCCTGCGCCGCGCAGTCTTAAAGGTTTTATTTAACAACATCTTTGCCTCATTAGTCCACAGGGCTTGTTTCCAAAATGCATCCGACTCATGCCGATGTTTATTTTCAAACTTGTGACTCAGAATTTTGTGGCGATGACGCATGAAATGTTTTCTTCAGCTCGCCCGTCAGCCGAGGTCGTGTCAGTTCATTGAAACGGTGAACCACAACTGTAGAGGATTCTAGCGGCTCCTGAAGGCGTTTGCCTTTAAAATCTTCAGATGGTCTTACATAAACTTGACTAATATGTTTATTTTTAAATGGGATCGTATCGAACCGTTAGTTCATATTTTGGGTAATTACTTGCTTTGAATGAGTTCTTGCTATAAGAATAAATAGCAAATTGTTGAGAGACTAGTTGATGACATTGAAACAGAAATTCATCTGATCTTTCCTTATTGGGACCAGAACATTACACAGGTTGACAATTAAACTTTGAGAAATTCACTTATCTTAAAGTCACAACTCAGATCAAGCCAAAAAGATATTTTTAACCTTTCTGAGATCTGGTTGTAGGTTCAAAACCCTGTGGGATCTGCTAACCGTTGCGCTCTATAACAAGGCTAATGACAATTAGGAATTCAGGTTTACAGCAATGCATCTGTTTGCATTTGAAACATCCCCCAAACACTCCAAACTAATACGTCCAATGTGTGGCAGCCATTTTGGATTTTGAGTTTGAGAAACAACCAAATGTGAAAGTTCTAATCATGACTTTATGGGACATTTCAGTTTGTTTATACTCCCAGTCTGACAATGAAGAATTCTAAGTTTGGTTTACAAATGGAGACCAGCATCAGCCCTACGTCCAATAGGATTAATGTCTGTGAGCTGTTTCTTCACCATGGTCTATCTGTCAACACAAACTTTCCACCACAGTTCTTCAGCATGTGACCAAGTTCACACCAGGCCTCTGAATAAAACAGGATCCAGGAATGCTAGAAGATCACATCCTGTCAGCTTGTTCTGCTGATACTGCAGCATTCTAAGGAATTTGTCAATGTATATACAGACTCTTCCCAAAAAAATGTGAATATCATGGAAAAAGAGAAGTTGTTTAATTCCCATAATTCCATTCAAAAGTTAAACTTTCATAGTTTAGCTTTCTTCAAGGTATTCAGATTTTTGGAATTTCTGTTTTTGTGGGTTTTATGAGCTGGAAGCCCAAATTATGTAAAAATAAACAAACAAATACTTGAAATTGTTTTAAACTGAGGACCCTGAATCTATAACCTACAAACGTTTAACGTTTTGAACGGAATTATGGGAATTAATCGACTATTACATGATAACCTAATTTTTTGGAAAGAATCCATAAAAGGTTTCCACAGTATCAGCTTTGGCTGAGCTGTGGAACCATGTTTTACTGTTTTATTTTATTTTTACACTGGTGGAATTTGTTTTACAGCAGTTGGTAACTGCATACTTACTGCACAAATACTTTGCAAGGTCAGCATACCTGAGCCAATCTAATCAGAAGGAATCACAAACATGTATTGAAAAAGGACGGCGTTGTTTGTGCACTAATTGCTGGAAGCTCAGCCTTTCTCGCCTCATCTGTGGATGAGATGCAATCTGCTGCAGTGTTTATTGGCCCCACTGAGGACGGGTTGACAATAGAACCATGTAGTGAAAGTTTTGTCAGAGAGTTGCGCAACCAAAATGGTTGCAGGAAGGGCAAAGGTGGAACACAATCACCAAGTCACAATTGTTCTATTGACTTGCTTGGAACCCTGTTGGCTTAATGGCGTGGTGAGGGGTTCCAATCACACCCAACATCATGGAGACACCACCACTGGTGTCATCGTACTACACCCAGGATTACCAGGTGCTGCTACCTCCATAATAAGAAGCCACCATCAACCTGGAGTAGCTCTATAAGTGCCAAGCAATTTCCACACTAGAAGATATCGCTAGAAACCCACAAGGAGCATCCGTGTACTGGCAGAACTTTTTAGTTTGTGGGGCAGTCTTCATCTGGTGTGAAGGGGAGTTTAGCAACAGGTATTTAAATCTTTTGGGCTTCCAAAATGTTGCATGGTGGTCCTTCTCTTTTTCCTCAGAACTCCTGCAGTACTTAAACTTTTTTCAGTGTCTCATTTGAATGCCGAAGATCAGTGGTTGTGTTTCCACAATTGCGCGATTTGACATTTTGAAAATAAATTTGCTCAATAAAAACACGACAATTGAAAAAAAAAAAAAGTTTTGGCAGTAGTACGAAGGGGTTTTGTGGTCGTATTGATATTGGTGTTTGCATGGGCAAAACTGCAATGGAAACACTTTTTTCACCCGATCAACAATCGGTTGTTGCCGCTGTCGCAAACTATAGAAGACGACAACAGGAAGTAGTTGGAGGATGATGGCGCAGCATGTTTTTTTAATGACTTATCACGTCAACAAACTTGTTCTTATTTAACGGAAACACAGCAATTGCAAAGTTGTGTTTGTCCAACATTAGCAGAGTGTCTACAAAGACTCACACACGTCTGTAAAGTAAACACAGGTAGTGTCATCTTTATTTTCAGTAACTGAGACACTGACCATCGATATGCCAGCTAGCACAGCTTTCACCAATCCTAACAGGTCTAAAAATCTGTTGCTTTCTCACGGGGAGGGGAAATGAAAGGGAGAGAGCAGACCAAAGTACAGTAATGTGTATGTTTTATTAGCCTGGCTGAAAGAGGTTTTAAGGGCTCTGACTGCAGATTGTGAACCATGATAAACACGCCTCCCCCTCTGCAGGAGAGATCAGAGCAGATAAGGACCCGGGGAAAGGACAGAGTGGGGAAAACCTGGCCCCCAGAGCTGTGTGTGTGCGTGTGTGTGTGTTTTAAGCTTGTGGGTCAGAACAAAAGTAGGGAGAAGTACCGCCGATGCTGTAAGGAATAAAGCACACCCCTGCTCCTTTTGTCTACTTGGAGAGGAGATAAAAACAGAGTGAGTGTCACACTGGGACCAAAACATAGAAATCACTGGGCGGCTGAAAGAAGAACGAGCGGACTGGACCTACCCCCAGAAACAACTGGAGCCTGCCTCCATGGTTTGAGAACAATGTCCCAAATTCTTTCTCTGAACCACAAAACTGGGACTTGAACACACACACACACACGCGCACATCCGCACAAACACACTGCGCTGTTACAGCACATGAACACAGGAGTCATTCCCCACATACTTATGCAGAGAAGCACAGACTTTAATTTTCATTAAGAAAAAAAGAGAGGCAAATTTCACATGAAAGGTTGTGGGGTGAAGCGGTAGGTGGTGTGCCAACGGTGGGGACGGCGCAGCATGGCTGTTCATGACTGCGTGTCTTTTTATCATGTGAGGGAGAAGCGGGTGGGGGTGGCGGTGTAAGATTTATCTGCTGCCGTCGGAAAACTTTGACCCCCGAGTTGTAAATCTGTCAAAGGAGTCTAGCCAGCTCAACAGGAAACACAAAAAGGAAAAGGGAGCGGGGGGTTAAAGTGGGTAGGATGTTTGGTAGTGGTGCCTTAGAGGGTAGGTAGGCTGCAGGGGTTTGGGGGGCACACCCATGAGCTGAAGCATTTCAAAAGACGCACTTTTCAGAAATGAGATTTGGGCTTAGAGGGGGAAGAGGGGGAGGCGTAGCGGTGTAGGGGGGAGGGTGTCGCAGACCGTGTTTACAGTCGTGAAACGGATCCCTCACAGCTGGCAAATCTCCACCACAGCCTTCCCTCCCAATACAACCCTCTCCAAAGAAAACAGAAAGGGGGAAAAAAAAGACAAGCAGAAAGTGTGTGTTTTGATATATCGACGTGTACAGATGCACATATGGTACCGCTTTCAGTAAATGACTAAGAATATCTAGAGAAGCTCCAAAAAATTTGTGAAGGCGGAATCACGTCGACTGCATGTGAACAGAGGCAAAGAAACACATCTATCATGAAACAGGATCTTTAAAAGCTGAGGAGTGAATAAAGAAGAAAGCCATCAGCTGCCTGTGTCATTAACAGCGCCTAATCTGGCTTCATGTGGTTTCCGCATCGCGCGCTCATGTGACACCTAAATTAGGTGAAACCCACAGTTAAGGTAATTGTCTGAATATACTTGGTTACAGAAACGTATTATGCTCACTTTTGTGATTTTGTTTTGGGATGTGTAATGACAGGCTGTTCCCATAATACTACATTTGGAGTCTTTTATTGGGACTGGAAAGCAGGCCTTAACTTTACCTTCTCCCTTCCTTTGTCTTCTTTTTAATTAAAGACATGTTTATGTGTGAGGGGCTTTTTATGCGTTCAGGTTCCCTCAGTGGTTTGTAAATAAAATGGAATGTGTCTGAAACGGATATCGGTCGCAAATGGTCTGTACTTTTATAGCTCTTTAATAATCAAGGACACTTTACTATACATTCAGTCATTCACCCATTCATACACACTCAGACTAACTAAAATGTTACTAGAACTCTAATCCTAAACATTAGTTCTGCAGCGCTAAACCAACATGGTATTTAGCAGAAACTAATACTAAAGCAATAAAGCTGAAAACAATGGAGAACTGCAGTTATACAATGCTATATATATATATATATATATATATAGCTGCATAATTGTATACAGCTATAACCTGTACAGCACAGTTATACTGTATAACTGTATACAGACAACGCAGCAAAGATGCTTGCTGGACACATAACATCAGAAAAGGACTGAACTCCAGGTAAATAACCACTCTGAAGTATTTCCTTCAGTTGACAACCAGTACATCATTGCCACCCTATAAAAAACCTGACATTCCTCTGATTGGTCCAATGACTCAAGAATAGTATGAATCAGAGCACATTCGAATCGGCAAGGTTCCTGTGGCTTGCACACGCGTCTATGGAAAAGCCCGACTATAGATCCTTATCAACAGGCCCACTTAACCCCGCGTCTTTTGCCATGGGCCTGGTACCATGAGCTCGCTCCATGGCAGGGTAATTGGACATGCTTTACATGGACTGAAAGCATCCATTACTGAAGCCTGGGAAATGGCAACACCTTGGCACAGGATGGCACGCTGTCACAGGCCGCTCCTGGGAACAGCTCAATCAGCCACCTGGGCACCCAAAACACAGTCTTTCATTCTGTGGACAAGATCATACGAGATTGCTTTGGCAGCAAATTGAACATGCAAGCCAACAGGAGCCTTTCCTTTTAGCACTCAGGACACTCAGCAGGAATAGCTAGAGAGGCATTGTTAATGACTGCAGGCTTACGCCTTCAAATTGCAATGATTTCACCAGATTCCCAGTGGAAGGAGGGAGGAAAAAAAAAAAAAGAAAGGGCTGTGCTGATGTGTCAATGAGTTCATTCACAAATAAAGGCCTTCAAGTGTGAACGTGGAGCAGCATGTGTACACACAATGCAAACATAGGTGGGTTCTTTCTGGCATGAGCTACACTGCCTCCACCAGTGTGTAAAGTGGGCACATGAGGCTCAGTCTATTTCTGTACAAGCATATATAGTAGACGAGGAAATGACAAAAGACAGATACCAAACAAGGACATAGGAAGTCTGTCAGAGAATGCATGTACAACACACACACACGCACACACAGCCTATCTATCTTCATAAGGGATTTTTCATTCTATTTTAGGACCTATTCCTTTTCTGGGGTCCATCTTTAAAAAATACAAATTGTCATTTCACGGCTATGCAGAGGACTTCCAATTGCATGTCCCACCATGAAAGTTCAAAGTGATCAGGCAGTTGAAAATCTGCTAAACTTCACGTGGATAAAGTTGAAGTACTTGTGTCCAATTGTCAAGAAAACCAGAGTCGTTTTCTTTGTAAACCGAACTGTTGGACCTCTTGACTCTCTGAGTCATCTTCAACGCTGAGCTCAAATTTGCCAAGTAGGTTAGTTCAGAACTCCAGTCTAACTTTTATCATTTGATTTTGACCAACAAAATTAGGCCATATCTTCCTCAAACTGCTCTTGAAAGAGTCATTTGTGCTTTTATTACTACTAGAATGGACTACTCCCCTTCCCAGTGGGATCAGCCAGAACATTCTCAGTTGTCCTCAACTTGTCCAGTGTGCTGCTATGAGCCTGCTAACTGGGAAAAGACGACCAGAGCATATCAGCCCTATTTTATCCTCTCTTCACTGGCCGTCTGCTTCTTTTAGAGTAACTTTCAAGATTCTACTTTTGGATTTTGAATTATTAAATGGTCTGGCACTGTCTTACCTCACTGATCTTTTTACATAAACACAGTCTTTATAGGTCGCTAAGATCTGAAAACCAAATGCTTTTAGTTGTTCCAAAGACTAAGCTGGTGAGTAAAGGAGCTCAAGCTTTTTTGGGCTGTCTTTTTTTTTTTCTATATTGTGGAACAGTCTCTCAGTTTCTTCGAGGTTTGCCAGTAGCTTCGGTGAATTTAAATCTCTTAAAAACTCATTTGTTTTCCTTGGCTTTTGATTCTAAGGAGCTAGGGAGAATTAGACTGGTTATGTTACTATTTCGTTAGCTTTTGTTGTTAATTTTGTTTTGTGACATTGTGTTTCTATTTCTTTTCATTTCACTATTTTGCCTATTTTAGCTGTGAAGCACTTTGGTCACTTCACTGCATGTAATAGAGCTATGCAAATAAAGATTGATTGACTAATTGATTAGGGCCCATAAGAAGCACTGGGTGCTCACAAGTATTGGTTGGTGAAGTGGGCCTCAGAAGGTGATAAATGGTAAAAACACAAACACACACAGACAGAGGGAGAGATTAGGAGAGAAAGAAAGAGAAAGAGAGAGACAGAGAGAGACAGAGAGAGAGAGTTCTCACGTTACTGAGTGAGTTTTTTTTCATGCTTTCGTTGAGTGAAAGAGAGAAAGAGTGTGAAGCCTCAGTCACGCAATGCTGCCGTTTGTGTCAGTGTGTGCATGCATGTCTGTGCTGCTTTGAGTGTTTCAGCATTCAGTCTGTATGTTATGCAAACATGGAAATCTACCATCTAATATTAAGAAACCTACATACAGGAAGCCCTGCACATACAAAAAAATTTATCTTACCCCCCAGCACCTCTCCTCGCCACTGCACACTCACTGGTCTGGAAACATCATTAAATTGCAACAATGAACACATGGGACAACCTCGCAGATTGCAGTCACCTCCCAGACTGCTTTCATTTGAACCACAGTGGCAGCCGTTTTCTCTATATTTATTTATATAAGCATGCATGGCAGCACATGCGTGCATGAGCCGCCATGGTGGAGGCACAGAGGGTATTAGAGGCCACATTTAGAGAACTTGTTGTGGTAACAGATACATGTGTGGTTTCATAGAAGGGGAAGTGAAAGCTGAGGGCTGCAGCTGTTCATGTCTAGAAGGTGCCATCTATGCTAACAACAAGAGAAAGGAAGTGAGGAGCAGAAATTGTCCATGTGCCGCAGTTATCTGAGTGAAACAATCTGCCACGCGCGCGTATCAGATTGCGCATATTGCCGCTGTCTGTGTGTGCCAGCAACGTGCGAGGCTTGAACTTCCCCCTTTTTATTCAGGCAGTTTCCTTTCCCCCGGTTACAGCCTGGCCAGAGAGCGCAAACGGAGAATCCTGGATGGAATCCTTTTCTATCACGTTTAACTTCGACTTAAAGATGACATGATTCATTCGGGGTTTCGTGTGGCAACGAATGAATCAGCCTCAACTAAGTTTAAGTTTCCGCTTATAGAAGAATCTAGACTGTTTCCTGTACCAGGCGGGGTGTTATCTTTACCCACAAAGGTCAAAATCATGATACGTGTCAGTCAGTGATTATTTAGGGACTTTGAAAGTTCATCTTATTTTTTATTTTTTTACACGTGACACAGTGAACAAGAACACTAAGACTGATGCCAGGGTGTAGACATGGCGTACTTTCCTGTATCTAAGTTTAAAAATGTTACATTTCAAAACCACTAAACACTCCCATCGTGCTGTTCTTTGAGATTAAAGTAGATTTAATAAGAAAAAGTACAGGAGACAGGATTTTTTTAAAACCTTTTTTTTGGCTCTTTACCTCTAGAAAAGTAGGTAAAGAGAGAGAGAGGGAAGACATGCGGCAAAGGTCACCAGGCCAGGAATCGAACCTGCGTCGAAAACTAAGGCCTCCTTATGTGGCCACCACAGAACCTCTGATACACAAAACCCTTCTGAACGGAGTATGGGGCAATCCCCTCTCCCTATATCTGCTGCACGCTGCTGGTCAGCTGGCTGAAATAAGGCTAATACAGTATTTAACTGTATCTTGTAAAGTTTTCAAAAATACAATTTTCCAGGGTCATGTGTGTTAAAGCCTTTAACATTCCTCCCCATATCCTTGAACGCAAGTCTGTGTACCATGACGACAAGCACAAGTATTTGTTCATACTATATTTGCCTTAATTAAACCAAACTATTAAAACAAAGACATAGTTGAAACTACAGAAGGAGAAGAAGAAAAAACTTAAAAGAATAAAGTTATTTCTCACTGTGATATCAAGTTTTCCTGTCTTTGTATTCCTGGGAGATACATTATCCAAATGCTGTTCTTCTTCTGTTCATGACCTGAGTGGTGCTTTCCTTTAACATCTGTGTATTTGGCACCACCTTTTGGATGGGAATATAATTGCTGTTGTGACTGAGCAGCACACTACACCGAATTGCAGTTGTCGTCGTATCATCAATGAGTGCAGTATCAGAATCACAAGGCACCGCTTGGATGTAATACTTAGCAGGACATCATATGTCAACTGCCAAGCCTTCACACTCTGCATGCCAGTGATAAATTTGGCCAGTTGGATAGTGCACTGATGCACAGACTACTTATATTTTTTGAATTTGACCCTCGTGAGCAGGTACAGGTGGCAAGCGTTTTTGTCATGACACAAATCTATTGGTCAGTAAAGCAGACTGGAAGGTTTGAGGCCTTAAGTGGCCTGCAGACAGCCTGACTCATAAACCAGCTAATCTGAGCTTTTAAAACCTTTATTGTTCTATGAGGAAATGGGTGACAAAAAGATGTAATATTCTGTTCAGTAAACACTGGAAAACTACACTACACTGACTAAATTTGCAGTGTGTTCATGAAAAACACACTGCAACTCAATTTCCATGTCGCTGATTGGCTGTACTCCAAAGGCTGGAGATATGGTAGATTGTTGATGTTGGCTTCTGTGGTTGTGTTGAGATAGTTCCCCACTATGTGTGATGAGACTATTATGAGCATGGAGTTGATGAGGACCAATATGATTTAAGTATTGTTAAACTTTTTATTTTGTATATCTTTTCAATGCATATTAAGATATATTTGGTGTTTGCACTATTATAATAGGTGGCACTAAGCATTTTTAGAAAGAGTCTCAAATCTCAGGTATTGGCTGTCGGTTGCGTCCTGAAACCCAACGAATATCAGAAGTTCTCTGTATTTGATCTTAGTAGCTGTGTTTCCAGTAACTATATAATTGCGTAACGACATTTCGAGAGATAAATTTGCTTAAGGAAACGTGCTAATTTTGAAACAACCAAATTTTTTTTGATGAAGGGATTTGGTGCTATAGGACGATGTGGTTTTTTGGCCATATTAAAATTAGTTTATCTCACAAAACTACAATAGAAACTCTTTTTTTGCATCTCATGAGTCACATGATCAACAACCAGATGTTGCCACTGGCACAAACCACAAAGAAGAAAATAACTTTCTCTTGGAGGATGATGTTCCAGGATGTTTTTAATAACTTCTCACGTGAACAAACTTATTCACATGTGATTTTAATTGTGTTTCTCATATAATGGACATACTGCAACTGTGCTTTCTAGACATAAGAATAATATTAGCAGTTTTGTCTTGTGATGAAAACACAGCTAGTAAGACCAACCTGTGGAAATAAATCAATAACCAACTAATTTTTTATGTAGATTTATCATGATCCACCATATCATGAAATACCTTGGAAGTCTTGCAGCCACCCAGTCTTCTTGTGCGGGGGGAGGGGCGAGTGATTTTAAGATTTAAAAGAATCAGCACAAAGCAGTTGAGAGAGGTGGAGGTAAGAGTTGTGTTTGGCCTGAACCCAATCAGCCCCTTACCTCCCCCACACCTCATCACCAATCTTGTAGACTCCCACTCTTAAGCCCCAAGCTCCAGTATGAAATCAACATCGGGCCTGCAGGAAATGAGAGATCTCCACAGGAGATAGAGCAGAGGGGTTGAGGAGCAGTAGGTTAGGAGGGGGTTACAAAAGAAAAACAGCCAAAGGAATCATAGATCTGACTCCTGACATCAGAACGTCTACCTTTGCAAGTTATGGTCTCCCCCGTCTTTCCGTTATCTTCTACTTGCTCCCTTGTCTCTCTGTCTCCTTGAACATCTGTGTGTCAGAGTGTGCAGCAGTGCATGCATCCATGCAGCAGTGCCTGCATCCATGCAGCGGCCCTACATAAAAAAGGGCTTCAGGCTTGTTGTTCTTTCCTGGCATAGTAATTCGCCGGCTCAGCCAAGAAAGTGGACAAGCAGCAAGATATTTCAGCGGGGCCTCGTTTTTGTTGTCCCACGCTCAAAGACAACACAACCTTACGTGACCGCCCAACTCCCTTGCAGGGAGCCCCCCTCCTCCACTCCACCACCACCACGACCCCAGAGTGCTGAAACAAGGGGAAGTTTTCTGGGCAAGGGAAGCTGAAGTGCCTGGGATGAGTCTGCACTTCACTAGGGGTGTTTCAACCGCGATCACTGTGATTCAATAAGAGAGGCCACTTCAAGAGGCGCTCTGCTGTGCTGGGTGGAGTGGATGAGGGAAGGAGGGAGCGAGGGGCTGGGGGAGATGATTTTAGACTTCCAACATGCACACACAAGAGTCCGTATAAATGTGTCTGTGTCCCTCTGAGTAGATTTAGATAAGCGAGACGGAAAAGAGAGACAGGCACACACACTCATTCACATGAAGAGGTGGGGAAGCGGTGAGGGGCCTCAGCTAATGGCTTTTAAATTTCCACTGAGTGAGTGACTTACAACTGTGGAGGAGCACAGCTGTTCCTGATTTTGGGGGAACAAAGAAGGAGTGGGGGGGGGGGGGGGGGGGTGACGGCAGCGATCTGAGAGACTGGACTGGGCTGTTCTGGTTTAATGGACGAAAATCTCTCAGGAACGACATGGATATATGCGCGTGCGTGCATGAGAGCAAGTCTGCGTGTATTCGCATGTGTCCGCACTTGCCCCATAAGTACCTGTGGTCGTCCCTCATGTACACTCTCTGCTATGTGAAGTCTCTTTTGTGTGCATGTGTGCACTTGCGGACTGGCGGGGCGCAGAGGAGGGGAGCAACAGGATACGTCAGCGTCTGCAGCCATAGATTAAGGCGCGAAGCAGGCGAGAGCAGACTTATGGCCGTGCGGAGCGGAGCTCAGCAACGGTGAAGGTCAACTCATTTGGGAATAAACGAGAGTCGAGGAGGGGAAAGGGTTTGGGGGCGGCGGGGTGGGGTGGTATATGAGCTTCAGATGCATGAGATTTAATGCAAGGGGGGAGAGAGAAAAGGAGGTGGAGGGTGAAGGAGGGTGAAGATTAAAGTTCAGCTCATCCAAGCATGTCAATAAGAGTTGAAAAATCAACACCAGCCAGGTGGAAAAACCAGGGTTTTGATCAAAGTTTCTTTGATCAAATATTTTTTTCATCTCCTACAGACAACAATATAGCATGAGCCAAATGTGGCTTTGCTGGAAAACTACACACACTGCTTGATGTCAAAGTTTTTATGGTGGAGTTCCATCCCTTGAAATACTGCTTCCTGATCCCCCACCCACACACACACACACACACACACACACACACACACACACACACACACACACACACACACACACACACACACACACACACACACGCACACACACGCACACACACACACGCACACGCACACACACACACACACGCACACAGAGTCAGGCACACACAGACAGACAGTTCTCCCCTCCAAGTTCTGCTTTGTTTCCTGCCGCTGGTGAACTCAACCCTTTTCCTCGGAGGCCCCCTCGCTGCACTGAGGCCTTGTAAAACATAACAGGTCAATGTCACATGACTGAGGTCTAGGACGTTAGAGGCTGGGGGAGGGGGCAGGGGCGGGGGGCTTCGTCACACTGAGTGGGAGTGTGGTGTCAAAGTACACATGGGTGGGGCAGGGAGAGAGAGAGAGAGCGAGAGAGACATAGAGAGGAAGAAATATGGAGAGGCCGGAAATAAAAATACATAACATGCCTCGGAAAGGCATTCAGACGGCATGAACATTTTGTCACATTAAAACCAAAAACCTGTGAGTAAATAATTGGGATTTTAAGTGATACACAACACAATAGGGCACAGGCTTATGAAGAAAAGCAAAAAATCTGAAGAGTCTGCCTTTCATCAGTATGCTGTGATCTGAACATTGTCCTTGTACATGTGGTTGTATCCTCCAGGTGGAGGAGGAACCTTCACCACAGTCTGAGCCAGGAGAGTCAAACTCATCTTCACTTTGGGCCAAATCAAGATCATAAATGTCCTTGTTGTATTGATAAAACCCATTAGCAGACTGTTCACATATTAATAAATACCAGTCTCTGCATTCAGTGAATGCTTCTTAAGATTAGATAATAGGGAACATATTTTCATATTGAGGTGATTTGGCAGTATACAGGAAAAACTGATATGATTTGATTGGCGAAAAAATATTTAAGCCACACAAGGCCACAAAACAAATTATGGTGGACCGGATTTGGCCCTGGAGCCTTGGGTTTATCACATGTTTTCTAAGCGGCTGTTTTTCGCCCTGTGATACTACCACTTCCATGTTTCTCATGGAACACTTGCAGGGGGCTGACTCTGCTTACTGTTCATGGGAGTGAAGTTGGTACTGGTCCTTTAGCTAGTACAACAACATGGCAGGAGAGGAAAAATAAATGAATACTTTTATTCATAGTCATCATTTTTCATCATATGTTTTTATCATATAGTACGGTGCAAAGCCAGTAAATTGAAGAATCACTGGGTTATGTTTCTTAATTTGACATCAGGTATACACAGAGATGCGCACAACTTATGTGCAAAATGGCTTTCCATAATACACAACGGGAAGCAAAAAATGGAACCGGTGAGAGTCTGACTCTGCAGTCAGTCTATAAAGCTTAGTTTAGTTTAGTTTAGTTTAGTTTAGTTTAGTTTATCTTAGATGAGATTACATCAATGTAGCTTAGATTCATTTAGCTTAATTTAGTTTAGCTTAGATGATAGTATATTAATTTAGCTTTGCTTAGTTATTGTTTAGCTTAGATTTTCAAACATATTCACATTCAAATAAGATGATAAATATTTTGATAACTCCGTTTAAAAAGGAGCAGGGCAGAAGTATGAACTTATTTGGCCGTACCTCTTTCTTTTATATGTATCTTACTTTACACGTTATATTATTTTTATGGTTAGTCCTTAATAAAGGTGATAACAGTGCGAGAAAGGTTGGAGACCCTCTGAAGGCAGATAGTGGTATTTTATTGATGTCTTTTCATTGGTGATTTTATTTGTAGGTATCAGACTATGGGTCGATGATGCACAATTTTCAGATTTTTAGATGCATAAAAATCTGAGAATCATGTATTGTTTTACTTACACACAGAGTTGCTCTACTTTGTCACATGAAATCCCAATTGGACAAGGGGTATGAATTCTTTTGCACTGTAAAAAGAGATGGATGAATATTAGCCAGCAGCTCCGATAATTCTTTCCCTCCCTCCCCAGCGAACTCCTTCCTCCGCTGTCGTCTGTCACCTCCTTTCTGAAACTCTGCAGCCCTTGTTTTTCCTCACCTCTCTTGTCTGAGATGCAGTCCCCATCGACATCCCAGACTGATGTCGATGTCGGCTGCTGCCCCCCACCACATCCACCCCGCCTCGCCCTCCTTCCCCCCCGTCTCCTCTGAGTGATCGGAGCTGACATACATCTGGAACACACTCATCCTGGTAGCACTCAGAAGTCGGAGGGCGGGGAGGGGAGAACACATGCCCCCCATACATCGATCGGTGTATAACAGAAGTGATCAGTCTCTGAGCATATGCATTCACACTCTCTCTAAAACACTACATTTGCTTTTCGGGGGGCCGGAAGTTAGATTTCTGAAGGCTCTGTGTTTACATACACGGCTGACATTTTGGCTCCTTCCGCTCCCTTTATATTTAGTCACATGTGTCTCCTTGTATCCATTCCACTAGCCTCCTTCTGTCTTTTATTTTAGCACTAAGCACTTGGAGTGTGTCCCCAGAGGTCTCTGGCTTTATAGGCGTCTTGTCACAGTAAAAGATTTCTCCTCTGTCTCTCATCTTCTTCCTTACCGTCTTTCCCTTCTGCTAATCTTTTAGTTAACACAAGCACGATGGTGACTGGACGCTCTGCATGCTCTTGGTCGCTTTAATATATTACAATCTAAGTCTTGAAAGGAAAAATAAATTACATTTGTATGTTTGCAGAATTATTAGACATGACAGTGCATAACTTTTATTTGAAAAAATATGTTTTTAACCTATTTGTTGAAACCGTCACTGTGACAGTGTAATGTGAGATAGGCAATCTGTGAAAAAGAGATTGAGCTCTTCTGCTTCTCCGTAAGGATCTGCTGCGCCGCAAGAAACAACCAATCAGAGCCAGGAGGAGAGTCTTGGCGCTGTCAATCATCCTCATGTACGTGTTACTCTCATCTTCCACCTTTCTCTCTGCTACGCTACAGTTAGTTCGTCACAACTTGGCTTGCCATGAACGCCAAGGCTAGTTAGCATAGCCACCAACGGCAGTGGACAAACGGTTTTCCTGTAACAGCAATTTGTTTCTCTGCCATTCACACATTTATCAGCAGGTTCAGAAGGTTGATTGGCAGCTCTAAGCCCCTTCTCTGGACTCTGATTGGTTGTTTTTGGTCGGGAGCGGCGCATTTCTGTAGTCTATAATAGTAGCTCATGGAGGAGGTGAAGGAATTCCATCTCTTCACGGATTGTCTGTGTTATAGTGTCACAACATGGTCAAATATGAAATAAAACAACATATTTTTGTAAAAAGGTACATACTGCCGTTTTAGCTGATTAGAAGAATTTTGACCTCTAAAAAGAAGTGCTATGAACATCTTTGTCTGAACGTGGTGACTGGATGTCTTGTTGCATTCGTATATTTTGCAGTAATTTGCTGTCAACCTGATGGTGAGTTTGAAACGATTGAGCAGAATGTCTTACAGGAATATCTGACTCTGTTCCCACTGTTTACCCACAAATATGCTGCGATTCACATTAAACCGGTCAAAATATATAACATGTACCTCTCAATTTTTGAGCACAATTTTATCAGAAAGCAAAACTCATACTCATTACACACAGAGATCAAAATACTCCAAGACTTTTTTGTGTCATTTTGCAAGTTGTGCCTCACACAAATTTACATTAAAACCCAAAACTTACTGTGTCAGAAAATTTGAATATAGTGAAAAAGTTATAGCATATTCGTAGAATGTTGAGTGGAAGAAAAAAGTATGGTGTGAAACACACTACGGTTTATGTAGCTTTGGGTTTATGGAACCAAAAGAGTGCATCATCAAGACATATTTCTTGATTAGATGAATGCATCAGTTCCAGTGTGAGCAACCATTCAATGCAAAAATGACAAAAATGCCAAGGTTCATAAACGAACATTTCCACACACTGTCTTTATTTTTTTCCAAGATTTTTTATGTTTTACGATGGTAAAAGTCCACTTTGGTCTGTTAGCTTCAGGCTTCAGAAACATCTCATTCAGATTTTTACTAAAACCAAGAATTACTTTCTGCATCCAAGATGTTTTTGTCAATTTTCAGCAGCTAGTGACTATCATCATATAAGATAACCACATTCATTAGAAATTAGGAAAAATTAATAACCATACAATTTAGTAAAGTATTAATAAAATTAAGTCAGGAAATTCAAAATACTGATGTATCCATTGGTATAAAATAACAGTGACGCTGTAGCTTTAAATTCAGTCGGATGTATGGATTCGTTTTTTTGAAGCACTTCTTAAAAACTTGGCACAGTTCCTGTTTCCTACTTATAGGCGATGCAGCAAATTTCAGTTTCAGCCAAACCATTAAAGTCAAAGACAATCTCTAAAGAAGTCTGGATACTTCCTACTTTCTGTATAAGTTCCCAGCAGAAATGATCCAGAAAGTATATTTTTAATCCCGTCTCTCTCCCGGGCGTTCCACAGCGCATCCATCCGCTGCACCAGGTGTGTGTTCTGGGTTTGTAAACTGGTCTGGTGCATCTCTCTGTGTTTTGAAATGTCCCCTTGAATCTACCTCCAACAACCTCACCTATCCTCCTTCCTCCCTCCACCTCTCCTCCCCCCTCGCTCCATCTTACTCATCCCACTTGTCACATCACATTTCTCAGGCAGCACTGGGAAAAGGGCAGAGGCCCCTCCGAATGCCTGTGAGTCCCCTGGATTTTCACAAGGACGACGACACACACAGGTAAAGGTGAACTGGAGAGTTTGGCTCCTGTTGCTATAACAACTTGCAAAATTAGACTTAGCTTAGTTTTAATATCATCTTGTTTTGTTTTTCTAGTCTTGTCCTAATGAGGATACGGTATAAGACATTTTAAAATTTGTTTTCAAAATGTAAAATGGGCAGTGTTATGTCAAATTGGATTTTTTGAACTTCACATCATGATATAATGTTATTCTCCCTTCAAAAACATACCTGGAGTGTTACCTTGATTCTTTCATGCATGTTTGAGAAATAATCTGATCTCCGTGGTAACCATTCAGTTGTGCTAAACGCCTGGGTGAACCTAGCTCCGCCTCCTCGGAGCTGCAGTTTCCAAGCTTCCCCCTCCTCAGTGACTCTCCCACTTGGCTCCTTCAGACTAGCCAGCAGCAATTAGCAAACATCTGGTGGAACTGTGTATCTCACTATAGGATCTACATCTCAGAGCAATGCTGGTAAAATCATTGTTAAAGGGTTAATAGAGGAGCCATGTTGTGATGACTTCCTGAAGGTGGAGTGTCAGAAAGAGCAGGAGTTTCTTAAAGAGACAGACGCCCAATTTTAAGGTGTTAAATTACGAAGTCAAATTTGTTTTTTAATGTTTTGAATCATGTTATGTCTATATTCATTGTGTGCCAATAAGGTTTCCAAGTCTGTTAAGAAAGCTGACTCACATTGCTGTAACCAAATCTACCTAATGGAATAAATAGAGCTGATCAATTGATTGATAATATAAAAGCTGCAACCAGCTTTTACCTTTTTATGCTATAAAAGCAGCACAAAAAATTCGTACAACCTGGATGTATGAATTTATCTCTCATATTATCACCTTCCTAAAATAATGGCCTAAGTCATATTTGCCAAGAGTGGCAAAAAAGATTCAATTCACTTTTTTTTTTTTTTTTTTTTGCTAAAAAAAAAAAAAAAAAAAAAAAAAAAAAAAAATTAGGCAGAAAATGTACTTTTTTGTTTACCTGGATCATCTTTTGGAAAAAAACATAAATAAAAATAAAATAAAATAAGTCATTATTTCATTAAACACTGAACTTCGTACAGTATGTGAGCTCCCTGAACATGACATTAAAAAAAAAAAAAAAAAAAAAAAAAAAAAAACTTGTCAGTGTGGCCCCCCTCAGACAAGCTGACCAATGATGACACCTATTGGTGAGACGTCGCCATGCCGACGGGAGCCATTGCCAGGAACGGATGAGATGAATAACTAGTGATATTGAGTGCATTCATCATGTCCTGACAGTAAATTCACAGAAGAAAATTGACATTAGCTCATAAACATCTATCACAGGCCTGCCCATCTGAGGGAGAAATGTTTGAGAGATGAATCAGAAGCGGCGGAGGAGCAGAGGGAGGAGGAAGTGTGTGTGTGTGTGTGTGCGCGTGCGTGCGTGTGTGTGTGTGTGTGTGTGTGAGAGAGAGAGAGTGGTTATGCTGCAATATTTTCAGTTATTCTAATTGGCTCTTTTCTCTCATTCTTACTATCCATTGTGTGTTTTTCTTTCTCCATTTCTTTCTGAATTTTTTTTTGCCCACAGCCCCGCCGCCTTTTCTGCGTCCAGTTAAGCTGATCCTCTCCTCTAATTGGTTAATGGAGAGCAGAGTGGGATGGTGTGTTCAGGGAAATCCAGGGAGCCTCTGAGGCCTGCTTCATATCCACTGGACTGGAAGGGAGCCAAGATGTATTTTCCACTGTGCACTCCCCCACCTCCCCCCCTCACCATCACCATGCCTCCCCTGGACTGGAGACGATCCAAGATGGATGCCTCCAGGGCTGTGCTGCTGTGAAACCTACACTGCCATAGATTAAATCAGGAGGAGGGCAGCTCTGCACCCAGCGGGGGTGGGGGGGGGCTTGATTATTACACATTACAGCAGATTTATGTTTGAAAACATTCCCATCAAATGATGTGCCGATTTGAAACATGCTTTAAAGCCACAAATATGACTTAATAAGCTGTGACAAGGACAAAAAGAAACACGGCGCATCCATAATGTATTGAAACCCTCATTTATACGGCGGATTCCAGGAGGAAAGTGGCCAGCATCATATCAGGCTGCTTGTCCCGCTCAGGCACTCTTTGGGACAAAAATAAATAAAAAAAATAAAAACAGGGCTCTGCAGAAAAATGGAGCAATTTTTAGAGACGGTGACTTAAAGCTCAGTGATCCACAATGCTGCTGTACGCAGCTGCCTCCCTGAGGACAGAGAAATACACAAGATGGAAGGAGAGAGGGAGGAGAGAGAGGGTGAAGAAGAAGAGGGAGACAGAGTCTGTAAGGAGGAAGATGGGTGGGAAGGAGAGGGACATGGAGACAGGTGTTCATTAGAAGTAAAGAGTTGTGTAAAAAACAACAAGGCCTATGTGTAGCCAATATTTTACCTTAATATCTTACCTTACCTTAATATCTTACCTTAATAAAGCAGCCTGGTTCTGTATGAAGAGATAATTGACCCCTAACTAACAGCTGGTGGTGACACTTTCAGTCACAATGTTCAAGCAAGTTGATACTGATTTAGAGGAATTTTGTTCCATTTATCTCACATAGTTGTTTTAATTCAAACACATTTTTACGTATGTGTTTACACTCATGCATGTACAGACACGTTGCAGGTTATTGTTTACATTCAGATGTAAACATGATGTTGTCTTGATGGAGATGGAGGGCGAAAAGACAATTCATTTACATCCCGTTGATAACTGCAGTAGAATAGTTCTGTTAGCAAAATGAAACCTGGAGAGGTAGGTATTATTAATTTAGTGCCACAGTAAAGGGGAAAATAATGCAGAAAAACCACTGAAACCACTCGTATTCTTCAGACAGACCTGTTGCCGTAGCAACTGACAACAACGCTAATGTATCCAGATTGAGCACCAAAAAAAACACGCAAACATTTCACCAACAAAGAACTGAACATTCAGTCCGTTACAGTTTTATGTTTTCAGGCTTGATGTTAATGCCATTATTAATAATTGTTCACTGTGGATTAGCTAGCGCTGCTATCAGCTAACCTGCTATACTGATGGCTGTTTAGCTCATTTAAAAACCTGTTCTACTGAAGATCTATCGCCTTTTTGTTTAGCTTAACTGAATAAAATTCATTCCATGTCACATCTACATGGTAAGGTTGACAAAATCAAGCTAGCATAACTACTTTCCTCTTCCTCGCCTATTTTTTTTTCTGAATTAAAACTTTTCCTGACCTTGTTATCTAGTTATTGTTGTGTTGACTATTAGTAAAACACTGCGTCCCTTTTTCTTTTCTATATCACACCAATGGTATCAATGGTACTCATCGTCAGCAAGCAGCATTTTGCCCTCTAGAGACAAAGAGCAGGATCAAGATGCTACGTGTGACAACACACTGCAACGTGATTATAAGTGTGACTGCAATTACGACTGTGCCACATCAAATCATTCACGAGAATATCGGTTAAAAAAAACAACAAAAAACAATAAAACATTATATGCTAATTTCATAGCTAGAGACGTCACCCCTCCCTCCTCATCCATGTAGGACTTAAAGTTGTAAAGGTGAAGGCAGACATGGCTGAACCGCCATAAAAACAAAGATGAAGCTGGTCAGCTGGTTTACAGTCTGGACTGACTTTCACAGAATTAGCTGACATCTGCAATAAGGGAATGATATACAGTAGCTTCAGTAATGTTTTTGCTGCTGCAGCTCCCGTACCGTGTTTACACGGAGTTCGGCTTTGCGTCTGCTCAGCTGTTCTCCGTTTAGACGTGAATACAGAACAGACGCCTCTTGGGCCGCTCTTGCCTGTTGTTGCTGACGTGACATAGGGCCGCCATCTTGGAGCGGTCGACCGCTCCACTCAGTGTTAAATGTTTGGCAGACGTAATGAAGTTAATTTAATTTAATTAATAAATGTGCTTGTTAACTACTAAACAGATTTTCATGTTTTTTCGGTTTTTTTTGCTGGAAACCTTATTCAAACAGCTATTGTAGCTATATAAGAGTTTGTTTTTTTTATTTTTATTTATTTTTTAAATTTCTCTCTTTCTCACTGTTTATTTCTGTTTTTATTTTAATTATGTAAAGCACTTTGAAATGCCTTGCTGCTGAAATGTGCTATACAAATAAAATTTGATTGATTGATTGATATAATACTTTGTGAGCTGTGATATCAGGAAAGGTGTGTGCCTTTTCTAATGAAGTCCAATCGGTTTAATTAAACACAGCTGGACTCCAATGAAGGAGTAGAACCATCTCAAGAAAGATAAAAAAGGATGGAGTTAAACAACCCAAATCTGCTTTTAAGTACTTTATTAAAACTTGGCAGCAAGAATTTTCAAAGACATAATGAGCTAATTCATGTTTTTATTGAAAGAATACGTTAAATCCTTTTTAGTTTTCTTCAATCAAGCCCAAAATAAATTAGTAAAGTGGCTGCCTTTTATTGTTAAATTGGGAAAATTATGCAAAACCATTTTGAAATGTTGGATAAAGAAAGATTCACACATTCTATTCCTGCAAAAGATCGGACTATTTTATTTGTTTAATTAAAATATTTCAGGCCAAGTTTACTGCTGAGTAGGTAAAAAAAAATTTCAAGAAAACTTTATTTTAGTTTTTAAACAATGTGTTTAGCCAGCAAGTACTTTTTTTATATATATGAGATGAGAGTTTGTGTTTCTTTTCGTCAGCAGTGGTTTAATGTTCCTTCGTGACCATTTGGGAAAGTTCACTAATATTTCACGTTGTCTCCATCGTTGGATCGGTTGTGGAAATGTAACCATTTTCAGACTGATGAGTTCCTGAGTTTATTTTGGTTTGGCATGATGTGGGAAAAAAATCTGGTTTGTTTTTGTCAGTGTTGTTTTCCTGATCCCCATTCTTCTTTTCCTCTCCCGCTGGGTTATATTTCTGTCTTTGTTGTTGCCAGTCTAAATAGTTGCCTGAATTAAATGTGATCAACAGAGAGAAGAGAGAAAAAACCCCAAACAGTTATGCAACAGGGGAAACATTTCTGTTTTCCTCTGCTGTAGAACAAATCTGTCCCAGAAAAGAGAAACACTCCGGTCATATTTGCTGGGATGGATATTTACACTCAGAGTACATCTGAAACTAACATATTATGGACATTTATTTTTATTATTGTAGTTTTGCTAAATAAACCAATAAATCACCTCATCCTAAAGCGGCAAAACTTTTTAATCAAAGAATGAGAGTTTTTTCGAATCAATTAAGATAATGTATTTTCGAAACGTTTAATTGTGAAATCATCTGGTCAATAAGCTGCTGACTCGCTTAAAGGCACAGTAAAAACTTTTAGGGCTGTAGCTGAAAATTATTTTACTAATCGAAGATTCTATCAATTATTCTGACGTTTATTCGATGAATTGATTAATCTGATATGAAGTCGGCACATTCTGCTGATTTTTCTGTTGACCACTTAAGCTTAATTTTTGGAGCAATAAAAATACATAACATTTGCAAATTAACACATTGTTAAAGTTTTCTAAATAGGTTCTAAGTAGAACAGATTTATAAACAAAGTTTTTTTTATCTTAAATGTAAAAATGCATATACTTATTGTACAGTTTTGGCTTAATTACTGCTCTTAACATCTTGTTCTTTCAGCAAATGGCCTGAGTTAGAAACTGTCTACTCTGGTTAATGATCATTCATCACAATTAATCAGATTAATTGCTTCAGCCCTGAAGAATTGTAATTATTTATGATATTTAAAAAAAAATCTACTAGGTTTCTTTTTTCTTTCAGTATAGTTTTCTTAATGATTTTGCTTCACAAAAATATACGAAGTTAAATGTGATAGTTTCTCAACATTCTCTGCTCCACCACATATGAAACATGATCATTAATTCATCCCCAAAACCCGATCTCTTATAATATGAAACGCTCCGGTTTCTATTTTTGAAGCGTATCAAACATGTGTCCTGCATGTTACAAATTCAACTCTTTTCACTCAACAAGTGTAAAAAAATAAAATAAAAAATGTCCTGGAGCCGAGCATGAGGAGAGTGAAACGCTCCGGCGGAGGAGCTGAAGATTGGCCTTTTCTCCAGCAGCATCCAGGCGTGAAACAGTGTAATGGTCTAAATATGAAGCAAGGTGCTGCATGATAAATCTGCTTCCCCCCCTTGATACCGTAGCCGGAGGTTAAACGGAAAGCTGTCTCTGAGTTTGTGTTATGATGAGAAGATGGTGCGGTATTTAAATTTCCGTCCTATCGGCGAGCGCCCGCCAGCTGCTGAGTGAACAGAGGTCAGGGTTCAAACCGGCATGGCTGCAAATGTCAAACGACATGTCCCCTACTGTGACTGTCACCTTGACTCAGCGTTCAGGGAGCAAACCGTGTAAAAGACGGGTAGGGGGGCGTGGCGGTGGGGTTTTAAAAGTACAGCAGAGAGAATAATTCATCTCTGATTAATGGTTGGGTGAACATATCAAAATGTGGCACTGCGTAATGGCACCTTACGTAATGTGCACCAATTTTACTTTACAGAGACAGTATAAACAAACTGGGTTGGGTGGATGTTTTTAGTTGTGGAGGGTGGAGGTACAATGCTGGAGACAACGGGGAGGGGTGGGGGGACGGTTCTGTCTCCGAGCAGAAGACATGGAGTGACGGAAGGAGACAGCCAATGGCGTGTGGGCGCACCACGGAGAGGAAGGCGGGGTGGGGAGAGGGGGGTAGGGTGGATGTGGCGGGTGGAGATGCTGTGTGTGACGGTGGGTGGGCGAGAGCGTGGTGGGTACTGGTATTTCTGCCCTGTCACATCCAGTTAGTGTGCAGCCGAGCACGGCTGCTGAGCACACCACTCTGGTCAGATCTGCCCAACACACACAGGCGCACGCACACACACACACACACACACACACACACACACACACACACACACGCCACACACAAGTTTAGATTCGCAAGGACACAATATCTGCACTTGGACGCAAACACACACATTGGTCTCCCGCGAGGTTCACAAGGACATTGAATATAAGTCAACAGAAACCTGGAGAATTCAACAAACTGACTTCATATCCATCCATCCATCCATCCATCCATCCATCCATCCATCCATCCATCCATCCATCCATCCATCCATCCATCCATCCATCCATCCATCCATCCATCCATCCATCCATCCATCCATCCATCCATCCATCCATCCATCCATCATGATCACAACATGAAAACTGCAGCTATCAGAATAGAAATATACTTATGATCCAAGGTAGTACTACAGTAGTGATTTCTCTTATAACATGGTAAAATGTCTTGTTATAAGTGAAATCATCTGCCAGTGGAACTAGTGGTTTTCATCAATATTAAGGAATTATTTACCTAAAACAAGCTCCTATTAATTGATGAAAAGTTACTTCTAAGTTAGATTTGTCTTATTGCAAGTGTACTAAGATATTTACACAGGAAACTAGATAAGGACCTTCTAAATTTTTTTTACAGTGTAATTTCACCTGTAAAACCCCCCCGCCCCCCCCAAAAAAACCCACCCTATGAGGCAGCCAGCTGGTGGTTTCATGATTGTCACACAGCTTGAGCACCTCACCACCCCCTCTCCTGCCCCCACCCCAAACATTTTTGCCCGCCTCTGGGTTCAAACCCCTCAGCCTGGCTCTCCGGCCTCAGTGTCCAGACAACGTCCTGGTGTGGAAATGAAACTCTTCAAACCCAGATGTGTTCGCTGCTCTGAACGAACCGCGGCAATTTACCGTCATCAAGCAGCGCGCTCAGAGAGAAGAGAGGCGGCCAAGAAGCATCGTCTTCATCTAGCAAACCTATTCTGTCAGCGGGGGGGTGAGAGGGTTAATGGGGGGGAGAGCAGTCAGCTCATCCACTCTGCTGGTCACTGTGTCCAATGGGACTCCATGGCCAAGAGCCCAAAGGCATTTACACAATATTTTCAGGCTGAGAAATCAGCAAGAAGATGAAGATAGCAGATGGAGGGAGAGATGAAAGAAAGGAAAAATAGGCTAGAGAACATTTAAAAAGCTGCAATCACATTGCAATGTGGGGTAGAGGGACTGGGGATGTGGGTGGAGGGGTAGCAGCTGGATGGATGGAGGAAGAGGACTGGTGAGGTGTGATGTGCTGTGACCCAAACTGCTGGGTGAAACCATGAAGACAGACGCCCCGAGCCACGCAGAGAGAGAGAGAAAAAGAGAGAGATAGCACTGAGCGCCATCAGCTCTGTGGCCAAGCATGTGGAGGGTTAAAGGTCAGCCAGTGCGTGCACCACTGCAGAGGCAGCGTCAGCACTGTATTTACAGTTGCACAACGGAGCCGCAGCATTCCGTAGAGCTGGGAGTATCAGGACTCCTGCAGTCGGGAAGTCTTTGTTTCCCTTATTCTGCTTTTGCTTTTTAGTCACAGTTAAATGTTTCAGATCATCATAGAAATTTTATCAGACCAAAAATAAGCTGAGCAAATGTAAAAAGTTGTCTTCCAAGGATAATATCATTTATTAATAGAAAAGTTATCCATACCTGCCAGACCCTGTGAAACATCTGCCCTAAGGTGTGTACAATAACTAACGAGTCTTTACATCACTCAGGGTATTCCTTTAACACAATATTTTTACCACATGAACTCTGACCTTATCTGAGGTAAGTGAGGTCAGCCATGCTAGATGACCTCACTTAATAGGCTCTCAGTATATTTCTGGAATCCCAAAACCTTGGCTAATGGCTCTGTAACGCTTTTTAGAGCTACATGTGAGTGACTTCTTTCATGTTGCTGAATTTCTTTAAATCTGGATATGATGAATTTCTTTTTGAGAACTTTTCGCAGTCTACCAGTTTCACCTGGTAGACTGGTACACAATATTTGTTACATTTTCATCTGGTGTAGTTCGGCTTCACGCTGGACTGTGTCAAATGAAGCAACTCTTTGAAAACCTATTCCTTTCCTCACCTGTGGTGGCGCTACAGCATGACCCACTGAAGGAAACAACACAAAAACCTCTGAAGAAGACTCTTCATATCTGTCAATTCTCCCGTTTTGGGAAACTACAGTTTCTTACCCCCTTTTCCTGCTGTGCTCCCGTATTATTATTTTCCCATGAATAGCCCGTATTGTGCTGCCTGCTCTCACATTCCCCAAACGAACCGGACATTCTACGCAAACAGACCAGAGTTTGATTAAAGCGGACTAAACAGGGCTGGTGTGAACACACCCTAAGTGATTTCTTGATTCCAGAGGTAATCCAACCTGGGCGTGGCTTGTCAAAATGAAATCCGCTCATCAAAATATGTGGTTAATCACAGTTAAGTCATGTCTTAACAACATAGACAAATCCCTTTTCACAATGGCAAAACAGAAGGAGAAGAAATCCACCAACACTCTACAACGTGAACCAGTTCAACAACGGACAAATGACCTTACGGAAAAGATAACATGGGAATAATATGGAAGCTGATCAAAATGGAAGTGAACCTTTACAAGGATGATGAGAAGGAAAAACTCCAGGGAGCGTTTGAAAAGGTTGACAATTCAAAGCATCGTCAGTTCCACAGATAGGAGAGGCACCCCGGGCTTCTCATGGCGCCGGGTCATTAATGTTTTATTGATGATGTGACAGCAGAGAGAAGGAGGTGTGTGACTTCTAAAGAGCATCAGGATGTATTGATTTCCTATAATCAGCCAAACGGAGGAAAGCTGAGTGACTCACACTTCTTGGCGAACATGAACACTGACCCAGAACATCCCAGGAGTTACTAAGGTGGAAAAGGAAGATTATAGCTATATTTTTTTGGAGTCTGTGTGCTCCATGGAGTTGGCTGATCGTTTCTCCCAGAGTTTCAGATCAAACAGTGATGATGTTGATGTGTCCGATTACACCAGAGTCCTTGAACGCAGCCTTACGTGTCTTGAAATGAAGATCTGGATCTAGTGAATCCATCCATCATGTTTCTGTCTGTACTAATTCACTGTCCAATTCTTGAATCTGATCATATTGAGATCATAAAACATAAAAACACAGAAAATAAGGGATTTATTACTATAGTACATCTAGAAAGTATTCATACTCTCAAACCTTTTCACCTTTTGCATCATTACACAAAAACTAGGGGTGTTGTTTGATCCCAGTGTGTTTAATTGGGATTTTCCATCCATCCATCCATTTTCTAACACCCTTGTCCCTAGTGGGGTCAGGAGGGGTTAATTGGGATTTGATGAGAGAAAAAAGTGGTGCATAAATATTCAATTCTTCTTTGCAAGAATAATTCAGACCAACAGATTCTCAGTTGGATTTAGGTTTAAACTTCAACTAGGCCATTTTATGACATGAAGCTGCATGTTCACCTTCACTGCTGGAAGATGAACGTCCAACCCGGTCTCACGTCTTACCGGATCTAGTTTCTAACAACTCCACCCATCCTCAAAATTAGTCACCATTTTCTCTATTTAAGAAAAGCATCCCCACAGCATGATGTGACCTCCACTATGTGTTATTGTGGGCATGGTATGAAAATAAAGTGGGAAGTAAGAATATAAAGTCATCTCAATGCACTTTACCTAAAACACAACCTAAATTTAAATCCAGCTACATGTATTTATTTTTCAATCAGAAATATCCTGTTCAGAAATAATCTGAGAGCAAAAACAATAAAATCCATCAGATCCTGAGAAACAGAAAACGAGTCAGTGTCATTATAAAAACAATAACCAATTATGAAACAAGAAATGAATATTACGTTTTGCCAAATGTCGTCAAAATCATCAAACAAATGTACATCAAGTCAAATCAAAAACATAAAAAAATATTTATCAATGTTCCACTTATTATTATTCAAAACAGGTTTGGTTTGAAGGAAATTAGTGTTTCAGCTGTTTTGGATTTTTCTGGAAATTTGTTCCACATATGGCCACAGAAAATAGGATTATATTTAACTTTGATGGGTTTTTATATTGGATCTGCTTATTTTATTTTATTTTTTATGTTTGCTGTGATTGCTCTATGTCTTTTAAACCAATCTGCCTATGCGACTATAGAGGTAGTGCTTGTTTATAACCTCACATATTTGCATGCTAACATTCATTCAGTTGTTTTGCTCCATTATAAAACAAACTAAACGACAAACAGTTGCCATTTTTAACATCTGGGAATCCCTCTGGTGGTTCAAAGGTCATGTGTGTTACTGTAGATACAAACAAGACATTTTAATAGATTAGATGAATAACCAGCAACGAGCCGAGAAGCCAACAGATACGAAAGAAAGATTTTTAAATAAGTTTTCTTCCCCCCCTCAGATGTCGCTTACATGTAGACACATTAGTTATGCTTGGATTATTTATAGGTTAGGGTTAAGTGGGTAAGAAAAAGAAAACGCCCTCTGGGAATCTTGGAGTGTATTTGCTGTCAAGGCACATTTATTCTTCAGCTGCATAAGTTCGTTCCAGTTTTGTGAGCTTTTATCAGGCTTAGTCAGAGATACTTACTGCATTATTTAGGTTTAGCTTTTTAATTACCATCCCATCTGTGTTGGTTAGAAGTAAGACTGATAGGATCATTTTTCTGACTTCAATGCAATCTGCCTGAAAATAAAGAATATCAACAGTGAACAGCGTCTTACAGAAATGGAAAGGTTCATACATCCAGATTGGGAATACATTGTGATACATGCAGACAGTTGGTTCTGACGGTTGTAGGCAGAAAAAAAGAATAATGGAGTAAATTTACACCAAAAAATTCTGAAATTTTGAGATTCATCTCAGACATCTTTTAGAAAAAACTGTAAATGTTATTGACTTTTTCACATTTGAGATTTCATAATTTTGGCCAAATATTCAAACAATTCAGCAATGTTTGCAAATATAAAAGTTATTAATAAAGGCTATTTTTAATGTTTGTGTTTTAATGTAATATTGTGACAAAATTTCCGCCGCAGATTAACATAAAGCTGTGTTTTTTTATGACACATTGTGTACATTTCTGACTATTTGTCACAAATATGAATGATTTGCTGAAGAAATGTATTCATTCTACATACAGTCTTGATCTTAGAATATAAACTGTATTTTAAAACCCATAATGGAAATTAAGTGGTGCCAATTTAATAAGCAAAATGAAAACAAATATCTAAAATGAGATAATTACAGAAAAATTTCATTTTTAATTTTTAGCCACTGAACATCTCAAGTGGCTCCAAATTAATGTTTCTCTCCAGGACTGAAGGCAAAAATATATATCTGCAAGATACTGACCTTTGACATAGTTATAAAGTACAAAGAGCTACAGTCAAACATCTGTATCTGTAAGCTGGTACTTTGTGAAATGTTGTAGGAAAAGACTTAGAGCTGTCCTACTGAAGAAACAGGGAATTCATTTTGTTTTAAACTGAATGAATGAACTCAAATTAAAGGCTGGATTTTTCTAAATGTAAAGACAAATTCATGTTAATGTATTTACCAGATCTTTGATCAATTTGCCTCTTTTAGTGTCTCAATGAAAATGTATCATAAAAAAGCCTAAAGTAACAAAGTTACATTTCTGTTTAACACAAATGAAAAGGTCGGATCCTGAATATTGTAATAAAATTTAA
This sequence comes from Poecilia reticulata, assembly GCF_904066995.2. NCBI lineage: Eukaryota > Metazoa > Chordata > Actinopteri > Cyprinodontiformes > Poeciliidae > Poecilia > Poecilia reticulata. Next base: position 22,209,868 of record NC_088848.1, on the reverse strand, counting down.
CGGGGTAGTATTATGTAAAATCGACTAATTTTTAGCTTTAGTTTTAGATCATCTTGTAATGTTATTCCTTCATCAAAAACATACTTGGAGAGTTGACTTGATTCTTTCATGCATGTTTGAAAAATCCTTTAATCTCCCTTGGCAACCTTTGAGCCGGTTGCCATGGGCAACCTAGCACCACCTTCAAGGTGCAGCTCCATCTCTGAGCTGCAGTTTCCAAACTTCAGAGCTTCCACCTCTCAGAGCAGGTCGGCTCCTTCAGACTAGACAGCAGCAATTAGCAAACACCTGGTGGATTCGTTCATCTGTTCAAAGGGTTCAATGTTTAACCCTTTAAACATTGTTAAAGGGTTAATAAAGGAGCCATGTTGTGATGACTTCCTTGAGGTGAAGTTTCAGAAAGAGTAGGAGTTTTTAAAGAGACAGAGGACCAATTTCAAGGCGCTAAAATACAAGATACATTTTATTTTAAGTCTTACTTAATATATTGCATTTTGACTTCACAACTATGATAGTTACAGAATTGCACTATGTGCCAGGAAAACACATAATACTGCCTCTTTAAGAAGTAAGTCTAGGGAACAAATCCATTTAATTTGACTGGAATTTGATCCGGAATGAACCAAATGGAAGCCAAGTCAACGTCGATGCTACATTTGGAGGACGGGGAACAAGTGAAACGAAGATGTTTTAAAAATAAACCCCCATTCGAAATGAAGGCATCTCGGCAAAGACTTCGCCCCTACATGACAGGGCAACACCTGCGCTACGGCAGAGACGCTCCAAATAGAGCTGTCTGTCACTCAGCGCCGTGTGTACAGAGGCAGACACACGGGGGACACAGGTGGAGCACAGGGGGGCCCTGAAGTGTCTCACTCAAAGAGCATGCAAAAGCAACGAGGAGGTGGAGAGGAAGAAACACAGAAAGAAAGACAAAAAAAAAGATGTTATCACTTCCATCTCCTCCTCCACGTTGGTGTGAAGGGAGCTGCAGAAAAAAAAACAAAAAACGGATGACCTACATTTTATAAAGAGAGAGAGGCTTCCAGCAGCAGGAGCCTCGCTGCATTAAGGACGAGTATGGAGAAGGCATGGAAAAGTGGGAGAGGGATGACGCGCACGGTGCAGATCCACAGCGACAGGAACAGCCACGCATCCATCTCGACAAGGCAGACATGAAAAGGTAGAAAGAAAAAGGCAGGCAGACAAAAGGAAACAGGGAAAAGTTTTGACGGTAATCCTCCTCGACTCTTCCTTCCTTTCCTCTCCAGTGGTTATATAAAGCACATCTAGAATTCTGTTCTATGCACATCAAAGAGCCTGCACCGCTTTGCAATCTGCATATATGATGCGTCCAGGGAGCTGCAGGAGGACTCTGTGTGTGTGTGTGTGTGTGTGTGTGTGTGTGTGTGTGTGTGTGTGTGTGTGTGTGTGTGTGTGTGTGTGTGTGTGTGTGTGTGTGTGTGTGTGTGTGTGTGTGTCTTACAGGAAATTTTGGAGTCTAAAATAAGCTTCTTTGGAGAGTATTTAGATTACTCAGAGCCACTTGGATCTGTGACTGCTTAAGTCCTCAGAAGACAATCCTGTTTTTTCTTTTTTCTTTTGTTTAATCAGGACACCAAACCCTGCAGAAATGACTGAAAAGAGAAGAAGAGTGTCAGTTTATGCAGTCGTGCGGGTGCAAAGTGTTAAAGCGATGCTACTTCCTGTTGAGATGCGTTCATTACATATTGTTTCTGTGGGAAATAAGACGTTTGGGCGATGAGAAAGTGTGGAGACAGTCTGTCACTGGAATAATATGGCAGCAAATTAAGTCATCTCAGAGGATTAGGGCTTCATAACGCAACTCAGCTGCTTGTTTTTAATTGGACCACTGCTGCCACCTGCTGGTCAAAGTATGCAACACCCCGTCTAAGTCGACCTACCAACTGAGAAAATATTTACTAAAACTGAATGCAATCAAAATTACATAAAGACTCCAACGGCAGCGTAAGCCGGAACACTCTGCTCAGCTGCCTAATTTGGTTTTCCCCTCTCCTGAATCTGTTTATGCACTCATGTGAAAAGTGTGTATCAAATGCTAATGACTGAAAAAAAAAAAAAATCAACCGAAGTGTTTCAGGGTGTTTTTGAACTAAACATTGAAATCATTTTAGAATCAGGATTTTTGATTTGACTTTATTTAATTATTTATTTCAAACTGATTTTTAAAAGCAAGAAAACATGCGCAGACGTAACCAAGAACCACTGCTTTTCTGTTTGAAACGGAGTAGGAGGAAGTTAACTCTTGTTTAATGTTTACTCCTTATCCCAGTTTCCTTAAACATATTACTTACTGACTTAATTATATATTTTTTTGAAAATTATTATAACCATGTTATAATATTGAAGAGGATGAGATTCTAAAAGGTTACTTTTCTCATCGTGAATTTAGACGTACACACACACAGTTCATTTTAGTACGACTTTATTTGACAGAACAATGTGCAAGGTAAACTGTTTATGGCAGCGTTTCTCAACCTTTTTTGGGCCAGCGCCCCCCTAGCCTTCATCCAGGCCCCTCACCGCCCCCACCAAAGAATTTGTAGGCTACTTTGCATTGACCATTATTTTATCATTAATATTACTATCACTATTGTAGATGTTTTGATTTTTATGCTTGTTTCTGTATTTATCATCAAAAATAATTTCCCAGAGAACAAAAAAGTCATGGGAATAGAAATTATTTTCACTGGTGTCTACGAAAAATGCAATGAACATTCAAGTTAAAATTGGTAGGACTAACAGCAGCCAATCAGAGTGGAAAAATATTATTATGCTTTGCCATTTTCTAGTTGTTAAATATTATACAAAATGACCAGATAAAAGATGTACAACATGCCAGTTTAAACTTTGATTTATTTGCAAACAACTGAGCTCTGCAACATTAAAACATGGATAGAACTGTAACTACATTAATCATAACTCTTCTTCTCTTCAGTGTTTCTGTCTGTTTCTGGTGGTGCAGCTCTGTGCTGCCTTCAGGAGAATGGGACATCAGAGTATCATCCATAAAACTTCACCCTCATGGAATTTATTGTGCAAACTTTTTTGCATATTTGTTAAAACTGTCACCATGTTGTGACAGTTTATGAGACGTAATCTGTAGGGGAGAAAAAAACTCTTCCACTTCCTGCCTGAGCAACTACTACAACACTCCCAACCAGAAACAACCAATCAGAGTCAAGAGGAGGGGCCCAGCACTATCAATCATCCTCATGATCTCAGCTAAACTTTCAACAAATGTTAAAAAAAAAAAACATATATTTTTTAAAAGTTATATACTGCAACTTTAAGGTTAAAGAATGACAGTGGTGGCATCATGCTGTGGAAGTGTTTCTTTTTTATATTTATTTTATTTTTTATTTTAGGCACTATTTTGTATTAAAAAATACTTTGGAATTAGTGGATGTCGATTAACTAAAGCCTTAAGGGGTATAAATATATTTTCTAGGCCGTGATTCATTAAGATAAGATTAAAACTCTGGTCCTTGAACTCACGGCAGCTTGAACTCTAACCAAGTTCCAGACGAAGTAAAGCAGTCACAAAGCATGATAACATTTCTCTCTGGCCGTGTCAATCGATCTTAGGTTACTTTCCCAAAGAGACGGCTTCTGTTTGTGTTTGTCGTCTTTGAGGCCACACAAGTCACGGAAAAATGCTTTTTGTTTCTTTTGAATGTATTTATGGAAGCGATGGGACGTTTTTCCTGGCATGCTGCCCAAGCAGGTCACATTTGTTTGTGAGTGTGGAATCACGCACTTCCTTCTGAAATGAGGCAGAAGATCCCCATGGACTCCATTTATTTTTCATCTTACATCAGGCTGCAGTTTTGGGATGTTTTGGGTACATTTTCTTTTACTACCATCTACGGGGTTATTAAAAAGAACTAGCAGATTGGTTTTGATTTTTGCCATATTTAAATATTTCTGATCACAAAACCATTACGCATAAGACAAATAACTTAAGTAAATGCAAACTAGGTTTTCAATTGATTTAATTTATAAGAGAAATAAAATTATTCAAAGAAAGCTGGTCATACTGTATGTAAAAAAATAAAATACTAATAAATTATCCCACAAACCAAAAATCTGATACTGTCACATTTAATTCAATTCAATTCAAAAATACTTTATTGATCCTAAAGGGAAATTACATTGTTGTAAGCCATTAAGTCAAAGTGTTGTAGATGGTGGTGGCTGTGGGCAGGAAAGGTCTCCCGTAGCAGTCTGTATTACAGCACATTTATAAAAGCCTCTGAATAAAGACACTCAGTTTTACTAACGTACTTAGTACTTTTACAACTACTTCTATTCTGAATCGATACATCAAAAGTTTAAAGTATTCCTTTAATTTTACCAACACGTCTGTTCTTACTGGAAGTCAGATTAACATTGTGGGGTGGCCGGTCAGAGTCCTGACCAAAACACTTTGCTATGCAGTGGCAATATTTGTTTTTCCTTAGACATACATTTGGATTGAGCTTTTCTTCTTTCTTATGGCTTTATATAATGCTTAAATTAATGAGTACAAAAACAAAAAATTTGTGTATAGAACTAGTTCCTACTAGAATCCGTCCATCCATCCGTCCGTCCCTCCATCCATCCATCCATCCATCCATCCATCCATCCATCCATCCATCCATCCATCCATCCATCCATCCATCCATTTTCTTCCACTTATCAGGGGTCGGGTCGCGGGGGCAGCAGGTTCAGAATGGAGGCCCAGACTTCCCTCTCCCCAGTCACTTCTTCCAACTCCTCCGGGGGAACCCCAAGGCGTTCCCAGGCCAGCTGAACGCCTTGGGGTTCAGCTGACCTGGGGAAGACCCAGCGTGTCCTGGGTCTTCCCCGAGGCCTCCACAGTGGGACGTGCCCGGAACACCTCACCAGGGAGCCGTCCAGGAGGCATCCTGACCAGATGCCCGAGCCACCTCAACTGGCTCCTCTCGACGTGGAGGAGCAGCGGCTCTACTCTGAGTCCCTCCCGGATGACCGTGCTTCTCACCCTATCTCTAAGGGAGAGCCCAGCCACCCTGCGGAGGAAACCCATTTCGGCCGCTTGTATCCGTGATCTCGTTCTTTCGGTCATGACCCAAAGCTCATGACCATAGATGAGGGTGGGAACATATAGACCGGTAAATCGAGAGCTTCGCTTTTTGACTCAGCTCTCTTCACCACAACGGACCGGTACAGAACCCGTTTCACGGCAGACGCTGCCCCAATCCGCCTGTCGATCTCCCGCTCCCTTCTTCCCTCATTCGTGACTAGAATATGTTGCCTTCTGTAATTACATTAATTGATGATCAAGAAAATTTTAAAAGGAACCTTAAAAATATCTATAATAGAAAATGAAATTATATCGACTTGATTGAATGTGTGAATTTATGCTAGAAGTGAAGATTATTATTGTTGTTTTTAATTTATCCTTGAAATTGCTGAAATTTTGTGTTTTAATTTTGTTTTTGTGTTTTAATTTATTTTGTGAAGTCCTTTTGTAAAATGTTAAAACTGTTTAGGATTTTTTTGTTTGAAATTTATATTTTGATTTTGTTTTGTCTTAAGGTATTCCATTATGTATTTTTTATTTTATTTTTTTGTAATGTTTGTAAAAGTATAATTTATGGTAATGTTTATAGTGTGGACCCCAAGAAGAAGAATATCTACCACACAGAAAATAATAGGGCTTCCATAAGTAAACATGGAGAAATATTTTATGTGAAAATTTAAAACTAACTTTATTTCCAGCTAGCATTTTAAAATCAGCTTGAGATTTAACATGGATTTGTACCACCCATGTTAGTTTAACATAATCTGTACATAAGACTTAAGACTGTAGAAATCAGTGTGATAAGAATATTTATTGAGATAAGAATATGAGTCATGTTTGGAAACCTATGTGGAAAGATAACTTATCAGTTTTGCCTTCTTGTGATGGACTGCGTTTCTTCAGGCCAAGTAAGAATGAAACTGCAGAGGCAACTTTGCAGTTACAAAGTTCAAGACGGTTTAAGGTCAAACTACTGACAAATAAGGAGAGAAAAAAATATTCCAGACAGCTGGAACAAGGCAGTTTATGTTGAGTTTCAGTTGATATTGCAGAGAAGGCAACAAGACTCAGAGAAATGTCATTGAGCTTGTTCAGGGCACACATTCAAACAGCTAACATTCTCTGTCTAGAAAGTGAAGCATGCGTGTTGGAAATGGCTGTTCAAAGGGCATATCCTTCGATCTATGTCATAGTGCACTTCTGAAAATAAATACCACATACAAAGTCAACCTTGAGCCACTACTTGTAATAAAGCCCGACTTTAATATTAGACAAATGAATCCAGTTGTTCATCTTTTCCTGATTATGTTCTCAATTCAGAGTTTATCATTCAGTAAATTCAAAAAATGAGACTCGCTGTGAAACAACAAATACAGTCACCAAGCTTTCAGAATGGATGCTGGTCATTACTGCCTGTTGCCATTTTGTGTTTTTGTCGTTTTGTTTTTTTCATACCTGATTTTTACAGGTATGAAATTGAGTCTTCTGCCACTGGATGCTTCATACTGACTTTGTGCAAATTCATATCCACCAGAAGGGTATCTTTAAATTCTAGGGTTTTAATCTCTATAATTTATGAAAATACTTAATAATAGGAAATAAACTCAGACATCATGGTTTAAGTGGCCATAAACAGGTGCAAAATTGTAAAGCAGCAAATTGACCCCAGATCCTTTACTATACGTTACCTGAAATGGAAAGTCTATTATCGTGGCAAAATCAAACTTTATCTATTCATGCTACAGTGTAGTAAATTCAATTACATTAAGAATCTCAGAAAAAACAGCCAGAAAATTCACACACATTTTTCCAGATAAACAGAGAGTAGACAGCTAAGATCTCATAATGGGGATTTCTTTCTGGTATTTTTTTATGGTCGCCTTTATACAGCAACAGGATGTTTATGAGATGATTGTGAAGTGACAGAGAAAGGTGGGGAATCCTTCATAATTTACGCAGCGTTGTTTTTCAACTAGCCTAACAAGCAGTTGAGAGTGAATACTATTGTTGTTCAAACAAGAAGTCCAAATAGGACAACTCCGAACTTCTACACTACAGCCAACTGTGCAAAAAATAAAAAATAAAATAAAGACCATAATACTCACTCGATTATTTCTTTATAGACAGAATCCATCTTCCTCTCTTTACACAGGAAAACATCAGTGAAGCCAGAGACCTGACGTTGTTTCAGTACAATCAACCAGGCCTTCTCTATGGCCTGTTCTTTGTTGTATTCTTGGAAAATCCCAGCCATTTAATCTGCATTGCTGTAGAGGCTTTGTAGTGATACCGCTCACAGGTGAGACTCCCCGGTTTTCACAATGTCTTAGTTGTTTCAAAAAAGTCCACCATGAAAACTTTTTTTTTTTTTCTGAGACCAGATCAGTTTCTCCATCTGCGATAGCTGTTGTTTATAAAAATAAAAAATAAGTTCACATATTAACATGAGCAGCACAGATTGCTGGCAATGTGTTTTGCTAGCAAAACTTTGGGGTGAGAGGTTCACCCTGACCATCCAATCACAGAGCGGAAAACATCTGACGCCACTGTATGCCTTCGAGCAGGCGTTGTGAATCTCTAAACAGATTATCAAAAAAATAATCAGAAATAAAAATCTGTAATCAGCAAATCTGATAGCTGATTGGTTAAAAGAACCATTTCTCTGCTACATCACTTGCTGAACGTAGTATGGCAAGCTATTTTCACACAAATTTGGTTTTAGCGCACTTACATTCGAAATATCTGAAATCGGATTTTGACTACGGCACATTTTTAAATTAAGATTTCTGTAGAGATATTTTGACTAGACCAATTTGAGATATCTCTAATTACACCCTGACTAGTAGAAATGATGTCAGATTTACCATTGAGTTGCATTGAGCTGATGATCTGAAACACATATTTCAGACATATACAATTAAATTATGTCTAGTCAAAGTGAATTCTTGACGGATGGTAAATAAAGGAGCGTTCCCTTCAGCCTGAAAGAGCGAGTGTTTGGGAACGAGTGAGCAGACCAGAGCCAGACAGCCGAGCAACTGATCCGCCTGTACATACTGCTGTAAGAAACATGCAAAAGGAATATAACTAAATAACATGTGTTATTTAGTTATAACATGAATTGTTGCTTTTTCTAAAAGCAACAACTTTGAACCTGAACAGTCAGCTGAACTCAAACTCTGACACCAGAGCTGCTCTACTGTTAAGTTATGGGGCTTGTTGTGCTTCTTCATGCCTTGGAAGCAAAAAGCCCGAACTGTAATCTCCCCCATTACGTAGTCTCTGTTTGACACTAACAACAATAAACACACATAATATACTTGAAAATAAGAACAAAATAAGGAAAATACACTGTCCATTAGAATGAATTAAAATGTTTAGCTATTTAAATAGCAAATTTTTTACAAGAAAATTTTCAGAGAATATTGCCTACTAGCATAAGCTAAAGTTAGTCAAAAAGTTTAAAGAAAGTCCAAAGTTTAAAGAAAGTCAAACTCACCTTCGTATCTGTGAATGTATTACCAGGTGTACATCTTAAAACCTTTCTCCAGCGTACTTGTTGGGGCTTCGGATCAATGTACGTTACCTTGGCCAAGCCCTGCAAGTACCTAGTGTAAAATGCCATTTTCAATAGACCGGAAGCGACCGAGCCGCTTTTCCCCGAACACGGAAGCTGAAGTTCAAATTAGCGATATCGCTCAATGTTTCTATTTACGACCCTGGGCTACGTCGGCAACACATTGACACTGAAATCTGATTGGACAGGAAGCAGCGCAGCCAAGAGAGACGTTATAGAAGAAAAGAGAATAGACTCGTTGAAGTGAATTAATACAATTTAATTGAGCAAAAAATAAGTTAGGTAGTAAATGGAAGGCATTCTGATACTGCATGCAGGCTGTAATGACCCACCACTGATATAGAAATGTGTATGAACCAGTTGGAAAAAGAAATCAGCTAAAATATTGGATAATGTGTGTTGCTCACATTTGGTATTTACTTCGGTCTAAAATTGATGCCTTATTTCCAAAACAAATTACATTTATGTTTATTATGGATTTAAAGTATAATGTAGACAATAGTGCTGTTTTATAAAATTCAAAAGAAATAAAATGGTCCTTTTTCAAATTCCAACCACTCCAAACAAATTTATGCCAGCAGACGTAAACTACATTTTTAACTTTTATTTCCAAGTAGGAAACTGAAAAATTCTATTTCAGAAGTTGCTGCCTTACACATGACCAACACACTTACAAATGTAATAAAATAAAATAAAACATCCTGTCAGTAAGTAGAAAACCTGGTAACACTTTATTTGAATGGGGGTGAATAAGACTGTCATGACACTGTCACAAACATGACATAACACCTGTCATGAACATGAATAAATCTTCATGAATATTTATGACTGTTGTCATAAAGCATCATTCGGTAAATTATGACCCTTTTAATACAAAGTTCACATTATTCAAAATGTCTTTGTTATGACAACTTGACATTAACCAAGAAATCATTACTGTTTTAACTTTACCTTTAATAACAAAAAGTTACCTAATTTTTAAAGTGCAATCAGTCTTGAAATCAGTCTTTTATAACAAATTTATATCAGTAATGATTTCTTGGTTAATGTCAAGTTGTCATAACAAAGACATTTTGAATAATGTCAACTTTGTATTAAAAGGGTCATCATTTACCGAATGACGCTTTATGACAACAGTTATAAATATTTATGACTGTTATTTATGACTATCATAAACATGATAAAACAGTATCATGTTTATGATACTGTCATAAACATGAAATTGTCATTCATGTTTATGACAGTATCATGTCAGACTTATTCACCCCCTTCAAATAAAGTGTTACCGAAAACTTTCACATAAATTCAAATGCAGCATTGCTTTTGAATTGGCTCAAATTTAGCAAAGCCTAAGCTGAGCAGCTAACTCATTAAAAAACAAAATAACATAAGCATATTTTTTCTGATGTCAACGTTTTCTTTCTATTTTGGCTTGGAAATCGTTTCATTTCAGACACTTTCCGTGATAGATAGAAACGCTTCATAAAAGCACACTTGAGGGTGGATTTTTTCACTAAGATGGGAGTGTCAGAGTGAGCTCTGCAGCAAACAAAAAAGCGTTAAACAGGTCCAACAAGAGTTTGCTGTCAGATTTTTTTCTCTCTCAAGTGTTTAGAGTCTGGCGTGATTCACGATCCTGGCAGGTCAACCAGGCCTTGTCTTTACACTCATTTCCTGACCTCGCTTCAAGAGCTTCCTTATTATGTCTCCCATCAGGGAAACTCTGTCACACATACATACATGGCATTTTAAGATAAAATGACGTACACCGTTAGAAACCCCCGCTCCCCCCAAAAAACAACATTTTTTGAGCAGGAAATGGTGGCGGCCTGTCACACCACGCATGTCTTGGTGCTCACATATTTGCCTCTCTTGCCCTTGGTGGAGATCGTCTTGCTGCTCCTCACCGATCCTTTCTTTAACTGCACGTTGCTGGATGCACTGTCTGATGTCGTCTTCTTGCCAGACAAATCTTGCCTTAAGTTCTGGAGATTCTCGCAAGTGCTGTCATCCAGATCAAAGTTTTCCAGGTTGCAGCAGAACCACTTTACGGAGCTGTAGAAAAGCTCCACAATGCTAGAAAAGGCAGATAGGACCCCCACGCCAAAGTAGAAGTAGAGGAAGATCGTTTTCTCCATAGGGCGGGAGGTGAAGCAGTCAACGGTGTAGGGGCAGGGAAAGCGATTGCAGGGGTACTGGGCTGGCACCTCGAAGCTGTACAGCTTGCACTGTCCCACCAAGAAGCCCACCTCTGCTGCGATTCGAAAGATGACGTTTACGATGTACAGTCTCCTCAAACGGCGATCTTCTATGTAGTTCTGAAGGATGCTGCGCTTTGACTTGGGCTGCTTGGCTTTTTTGCTATTATGATGTGTGGCGTACATGACGAAAACTAAGGACGGCGTTGCAATCAGAACTATGTGAAACACCCAAAATCTGTACTGTGAGATGGGGAACGCCTTGTCGTAGCACACCTGTTTACAGCCCGGCTGGAGGGTGTTGCAGGAAAACTCCAATTGTTCATCCTCAAACAGGTCGCTGGCCACAGTCCCCAGGATCACGATCCGAAACACGAGCATGAGGAAGAGCCAGAAGCGTCCAAGCATCGGAGCGTGGTCCTGGAGGCCTTCGAAGACGGTCCCGAGGAACCCCCATTCACCCATGGCTGCAGTGGTCAGGGATCTGTGCCTCGCACAGTGAAAAGTGTCTCTGGCTTAAAAAGAAACTGAAGGGAACAGTAATATATCCTGCTCAGGGCTGAAAGTCTGGTTCAAAGGTTACTTCAGGGTTCATTGTGTTGTTAATTGATCTGAAACCAAAAACAAAACCATAGATTAGAAAATTTATAATTCACAGATGTAAGATAATAAAGACTGACTTTCAGTCAACTTTCTGTTCATTACTTTGATTTACCGTGAAGGAAATATTCTGAGATTGTTACAGACTCAAAATCCAATAGTAATTTTGCTCAAATTTCATCTCAAATTAAAGTAGAACCCATTATGACATTACTTACAGCTTCTCTTTGTCCAGTTCTTTTCTGCCAAGAAACAAACAAAAAAATCTACGTATTCCCTCTTCAAATCTGAATCTTCTTTTAAAAATGATGTAGTCCTCAACCACCTGCTGCTTCTAAAACACACCGACTGCCTGTAGAGATGAAATGCCATGTCATTTACAGTACCTCCTGCGAGCTACAAGACGACAAAACAGGTCCGGTCTGATCTGTCCACATACTTGTTTCGACATGAAAGATTTTCTCTAAGGTGCCTCAATGGCTTAAAGATTGCGGGATAAACCCGGAGGCATTGCAAAAGCATGCCGGTCGCTAATGCCGCACAGGCCAGGCTTCGGCCAGGCTTCGGCCGGTCTCTCCAAATGGCTTGAGTATGAGGTTTGTCATGACTTATAATTGAGCGGGCGGCAACGCTTTTAAGGAAATTCCTTCTACGCCCTAATCTGCATCCAGAGTCCCAGGCAAGAGACGATGTTTACCCAAGAAAGGCAACTCTTGATGAACATTTCAAAGCGCTTCCTAAATGGCAGGAAGGATTTGTTTCATGTTGTACCACCAGTTTCCCTGATCACAAGGGGAAACACACGAAAACACATGATGTACAGTGGGAGAATCATAAATAAAATTAATTATAGAAACAGCTGGAAATCACAAGCACAATAATGAATAGCAAAATATTTACAGCTGGTGGTTAAAAGTTCACGGTTTGTTGTGCTCAGTGACAAAAGTTTCTGAACCAGAAATCACTTAGTGAATACAGAACACTTTGATTTCAGCAATTGCTGTGTTCAAGTTACCAGAACCAATGTATGTAAAGGTTTTGAGGTTAAGTCCTTGTGAAAATGTTTGTTGTAAAATATCACAGCTTTGCTCTCTCAGTCCTCTTTATCATTTTATCTTTTTTTTTCAAAATCTTTCTCTTTCTTACTGTTTATTCAATGTCACATGCTGTTTTTTATTTATTTATTATTATGTAAAGCACCTTGAAATGCCTTGCTGCTGAAACGTGCTATACAAATAAAACTTGATTGTCAGTCACAGGCAGGTCACGTCACAAACATATGCACTCGCTGTGTTTCTATTGACCTTAAAATTTGCTTAATGGAAACATGCCAATAAAAAAAAAAAACGTTTTTGATAAGTTCTTTGTTAGGTTGAAGGTGTTTCTTTACAAAACTGCAATGGAAACATTTATCGCATCAAAAGTCACATGATGAACAGCCTGATTTTACTACTGATGGAAAAGACGAAGGAAATCGGAGGAGGTTCTTGGCGCCGCATTTTTTTTTTAATGAATTATCGCACAAACTTACTCACGTGACATTTTAACTTCATTTATTTAATGGAAACATCGCAATTGCTAACAATTTTTTTGACACTAGTGGAGTAGCAACAAAGTTTTGCTGACATTTGTAATGGAAAAGCAGCAACTGGTGCAAACAGATGACTGTAGCCACATGTTTATGAGGTATTGCTGCAAAATCAATTACATGATACGATGAGGTGACAATTTATTACCAACTGTCCCTATAAACCGAAATTACCTGCATTGTGTCATAGCTGGGAAATCTATTCATTTCATACTTGTAAATCTTTATGTATAATCGGATTCATATTGATCTGAACTTTTATATCAGATTTGAAGGATTACTTTTGATATTTGTTGTGAATTTACAATAGCAGAACTGAATGAAACGAAATTTCTACCGGCACCAAATCGACATTTTTTTCTTACCGTTTGAAACTAAACCAGATCAAAATTCTTTTGTTTTATGTCAGTTAAAATTGGCAAAATTATTTGTTTGCAAAACTTAGCGAGAACATCTTTAAACTTTTTGTTGTTGTTGTAGTTCTTTTCGTTGAATTCAGAAGTTTACATACATTTGGTATGTATCGGGAATAATTAACTGAAAACTAAGATTTTGGTTAAAAAAAATATCTGAGAAATGTTTGACATATGAAACAGACCTAATTGTGATCATTCTAACGGACCTAAAACAAGAGGTTGGTCTGATTTACCGCGTTTTTATTTGATTTAATCAGGCACTCAGGAAACCACTGCAGTTGTTTCGAGCTAATTAGCTGATTAGCTTGCAATAAAGTTATTTGTAAGACAGATGCAATTAACTGTCTTTATTCAATCTCTTCACAATATTTTAATTTGGGTTTTCATAATCTGTCAGCCAGTCATCAAAAGCTAGAATTATTGTGTAAGAAACCTATATAGACTAAGCTTCTCTTTCTGAAATAAGTGACAGAAAATATCGAATTATTTTATATTCAAATTGACGTGTATTTGTAAAAAATATCTGAAAATTAACTTCATTTTTCCATACGTGAAACTTTTGTTTTTACTCTTCCGCGGACCGCGTCAGAGCCCTGGGAAGTAGGTCATGTTATACATTGTTTGACATTTTTGAAGGGCTTCATCCCGTTAGAATTTCTCCGAAGCCGCGCTCTCATCAAAGGTTCGTTGTTCCTGTAATTAGTTTCTAACCGTTTGTATCTTAAGCCCCGCCCTCTCTCACTGCTTGGAACCAGATTTGCAGCTCAAACACAAAGTCCTGGCACGCGATTTCAAAACTCAGTACAAACTGTCTTTATTTTTACAACAATTATGAGTAACCACTGAAATATTTACAAGACATAACAGCACAAATTGTAAAACAGTCGAACAATTTTAGTAACTTCAAAACTAGAAGTTCTGCAGAAAAAACACATTTATAAAAACTTTAACTCTTTATAAACTACAGTCACTTAGAGATGAGATCTGAGTTTCTCAAGCAGTGCGCAAAAGCATGAAATGTTTACCTAAGCTGTGTGTTATATCAAAATAAATCTTAAAAATGTTTAAAAGTCTTCATCGGAGTCCGAGTCCATGTTGTAGGTGACGGGTTTCCGAGCACGTGAGGGTTTATCCCGAGGTGCCACGGCAACAAGAGCCTCTTCCTCTTGGTCTGAAATCTGGAAGTTGTCATCTTCCATCCACTTCTTTGATTTCTACAAAAAATACTTAGATGGTTAACTTTTTGCAATAATGAGTTGAAGTAGAAATCAAGAGCTTTTTGTTAAGAGACCAACCTTTACGGCAGCCTGAGGTTTAGCCTTGAGACGCGACATGAGGTCGCCTGAGCTGCTGTCCGACTCGTCGCTGATCACCTGCTTCCGCTTCACAGCGGCTTTGCTTTGCTTTTTTGCTGGAATGCTCCCTGTATCCTCCGAGTCGCTGGAGCCAAAAGTGGGAATCTTTTTGGGAGCGGTCTTGGAGGAAGCTTTGGGTTTGGAGAGAGCATCTAGAATAGAAGGCTGCTTTTCATCTGGAGGGAAAAAAGGAAATTGTGACGTTTAAACTGATCAACGGATGAGGATTAAATTTCCGAATTTAAAACAGTTCACTGCATAAAATCCCAGTAAAAAAAATAAAAAGGATTTGGTGGTTGCAATGTGACAAAATGTCAAGTTCAATAGGTGGGAATAAGGAATGTAAACAATACTCATTAATCAATAACTTGTATCTGTAGTGACATAATGGTGGGATGTATAAACTGAACGTTCTCTGCTGTACCTGATGTCTTCTTGGAGGCGGTGGGTTTCTTGGCAGGAGCTTTTTTGGCTGCCGTCTCTTTGGGTTTCCGTTGAGCTGGAGGTTTGGATGCTGGAGCCTCATCATCAGAGGAAACTGAAACCCAACCAGGAGGAAACAATTCACCTTCACATCTTTAGCTCAACACCAGCCAAAAGTAGCCGACAAGTTCTTACCAGATGACTTGGTTTCTGTCTTTTTAACCGTCGTTTTGCTCTTTACCGTCTTCTTCCTAAACATAAAAAAAAAAAGGAGACAGGACTGCAGGTGAGATAGCAGGGCTAAAACTGTGTGCGTGTGAAAGTTTCAGCTGGTTCTTCCTGCATACGCTGGCTCTGGAGCTTTGGGAGGGGGGGGTGGGGAGTAGACGTCGCTGTCCGACGCGGTGCTGGGCCCCAGGGCGAAGCTCGAATCCTCATCACTGATAACAGACTTCCTCTTTGGGGAACTCTTCTTTCCCCAGTCATCAAATTCATCTTCGCTGTCCGACAGGCTGTACTTTACCGGGGCTGGAGCGTTACGCAACAGAGGAGGGGGAGAGTTTAGAAACGCACTCATTTACAGAAATATTCTAAACAAGATTTAGAAATGACTGTGAAGGTTAGGAACAGCCTCTGCTGCAGGCGGTTGGAGATAAGAATGAACACTGACTACATTCTTGGGGCGATTGGGATCTAGAGGGGCTAAGCTCTCAGTGAGGGATGCTGGGAAACATAATGAAGGAGATTCACCTTTAGTTTTGCGTTGCATGCGCTCCCTGGGGGCCGCCGCTTCCTCTGCCTCCATGTCACTTCCTGACGAGCCTTCAGACTCATCGTCCGACCACGGATTCTTCTTTGGCTTCTTGGCGACGGGCTTGAACTGAAGAGTGGTCTGCTTAGCAACTTTTGATGTGGCTGGAAGAAGATTTGTTTTACATTTTAATAAACACATATAGATGTAGTTAGAAGTGTTGCATCACGTATCCCTATGCCAGAAGTCATATGATCAATCATTTCCTCGTGTTCTCCGTTTCTGTTTGCGTATGAAAGCGTATTCATAGTGACCCATTTAAAGTCTTACTTGTTACTTTTTACCTTTGGAAATGTTTGCTGTTAGGTTTTGGTCAGGAGACATTTACGGAGTATTTCTGATGTTGATCTGTGGTCCACACAGGAAGTCTGTAGGTTCAGTTTTTGGTTCAACATAAGAACCGACTAAACGATAGTTCCTTAAGATAACCAGTTCTGTTGGCTCAGAATAACCCTTCAAGCACAGCTGTAGCTTCAAATGGTTTTTGCGTAACCATCCTTCAGGGCACTTCTGTAGCAACGAAGAGTAAAAATGCTCATCACAGTAAGGAGCCGTTGGGAACCAGTTTTGATGAGCATATTGTGCAACTCTACTTAAAGTACACCTCAATAAGAAAGATAAAACCAGGCATTATAAATGGATGACATGTCACAGCTACCTGCTTTACATGCAAATAAAAACAAAGGGCTCAAGACAAAGTGATCAACAGAACAGGTGTGATGACACGTTTCCTCAAGAAACAGACATCTGTTAGTGTTCCTGGTCCAGATGTGAAAGCCTTAAAATAAACCTCAAACCTGAAAAAAAAAAAAAGAAAATCTAGCTTTGAATTTCTTCAGTAGGAAGTGGGGTGAAAATAAATAAAAAACAAAAAAAACAAACAAAAACCCAAACCAATCCTTTAAAGGGCAGTACTTTGTTATAATCCATGTAATTTTATTGCATGGTTTCTATGACAATAAAGTTTATTAATATTATAATTGTGCATTTTCCAGTCACCATTTTATAGCACAATTAAGTAGCTGTGTCAACTTCAGGTGTTATAAAACAAATACTGTTTATATCAAATATGACAAGAAAGTTGTATTTGTAACTTAACACGTGGAAATTGGGTCTCTGTCTCTTTAAGAAGCTCCTGCTCTTTCTGAAACTCCGCCTTGAGGAAGTCATCACAACATGGCTCCTCTATTAACCCTTTAATGTTTTCATCAGTGATGCTCTGAGAAGTAGCTCCTATAACGAGCTCAGCAAATGCACCGTTCCACCAGGTGTTTGCTAATCGCTGCCGACTAGTCTGAAGGAGCTGAGTGGGAGACAAACAGGGAAAGGTTGCTGTGTGAGGCAGAAGCTTGAAAACTGCTGCTCTGAGGAGGAAGTTCTCCTCAAAGGCAGAACTAGGTCCACCCAGGCGTTTGAACATTTAAATAGTTGCCATGGAGATGAAAGGATTTCTCAAACATGCATCACAGCATCAAGGCACCTCTCTAGGTATGCGTTTTGGACGAGGGAATTGTATTAAAAGCAAAGATAAATCAATTTTACATAATACTGACTAATTTCTTTTCACCATAAACAGATGACATTGTATTTCCAACTGGTTGCTGATAAACTTTATTAGAACCGTGAGCTTTGATCCAATGAATATAAACGTGTGCATGTTGCTGATCCCATTGGAAGTTCAACTACAATTCAAACTTGGCACCCAGAATCCTCCAGGGTAACCAGATCTCAGCTGCCTGATTAACATGCAAACACACAGACAGCCACTTCAGAGAGACAATCAACACGACGTAAACAAAAGTTCCTGAAGCCCTGCAGACACTTTAAATCATTTGAGCTTTGATATTATTCCACAGACCAACATAGCTGAGATTCATCACAGTAGCTGGCTGAGTTCATTTTCTTTAGAAGTTTTATTTTATAACTTCATACACGAAGAAAACTGTTTTCATGTTGATGGTGCCTGAAGACAACTGTTAGTGGCAGGTCTGAATGTCGCTGACTGGTTTCATCAGCATGTGATTCTACTGAGCAGAGTATTTCTCAGGTCAGACACTGGAGGATCATATTTCAACAGTCCTGGATCACCAGTTCCACAACACTTACGAGTTTGTTGCTATATCACAAGATGAAAGAGAGGAGTAACATTTGTGGGTCGACTTCAACCCATTTATTCCTTTAAATAAAAAAAACCCTCCCAAGCAGGATGGATGCTGTTTTTTTCTCTTAAATGCTCTGGGAACCTTGTTGAAGCATGAAACTGTCATAATAGGACGATGTAGCCACAACTACATATCCCAGTAATTATCATGGAAGTTGTTATTTATAAACATGTCTGATTAACTTGTAAACAGAAGGTTGGAGTTCTCAGACACGTGTGTATCCATGGTTGCAGTATAAAATAGAAAAATCAACAAAATCATTGGTTTGCTCTCAACACCAAATGTTTGGAAACTTTACAGATGATCCTGGGTTTTTTTCTTCTCTAGTTTCACCATTTAGAAAACACTGAATACAGTTAAAATGAGAAGTGGCACGCATTGTGTTGAAATCTACTTGTAATGTGTTATATCTGTTTTGATTAGGCCTGTCGCGATAAACGATAAATCAATTAATCGGATGATAAATTAAACCTATCGACCTCATTTTAATTATCGTCTTTATCGTCTCTGCCAGCCTTTTTTCTTTCTCTCGACACTGAATGAAAAAAGGCTCAGCTCCGGTGCTCTCCACTGACCCTCCCTTCCTCATTTCCTTAGTCTAATGTCCAGCGCACATGACACGAGTTATCGGCCCATTTTCAAAACCTGACAGACACATTAGCTGACAGAAATCTTAGGTATAACGGTTCCATCGGGTTCGTCGTGCCGTGTGGTGTCCAGCCACATGGGCACAAAATAATGGCTACAAGTCCAGTTAACTAATTTTAAAATCCGGCATTAATCAATGCTTTACTAGAATCTACCTGTGATGCATGTGGCTAGAGTCAGCGTAAAGTCCTGACTGAATGAAAATCATTATAGCCTATTTATGTCACGTTAACAAAGAACAGCTGAAAACTTACCGGGTTTATCAACTGAGGTAGCAATTTGGCTCCAACTCCTCCCCTTTTCATTTCTATATTCTTTGCACAAAATGTTGAATAAACATTAATGATACCACAAATCATCTCCAATGTCCTCTGGACTTCGGGTTGCGCCGTGTCAGCTGTTTTGGATTCCCGTAGTAATTTCCCCTCAGAAAGCAGGAGGAGAATCCGCTCTTTCTGATTGGCTACCTGTCACATTCAACGGGCTGCATAAAGCTCCCAGTCAGGGAAAACCCCTGATTTAGATTGGAGCGGCCACGACAATCTACCGTAACACACCACACTGCAGGATGATCGGTTAGATCGGCCAACGATCTAAGATTGTCGTAAGGGGAAAATAGGGGCAAAAAATTGTGTAGTGTGAACTATTGCATTAGGTAGTCAGATGTGCCCGTTTTCTCTATTTAAATCAAGTGATTACTGAAGGGCAATATAGTATACCCTTCAGTTAATCTGCACTCTTTTGTTGAATGTAGTATTTATTTCCACTTTGGCTTTATGTTGTCTAGTTTTTATTCAAGTACGTTTTTTGTTGATGGAGACTGAGAATCCATTTTATTTTTGGTTGTTTTATTTAGTTTATCAGTTCCAGTGTTACATGTTCTTTTGAAAATAAGGTGCATCTATCAGGAAATCGCATGTATTATTAGTCATTTCCATTAAATCAGTGTCAAAAGGTCTTGAAACAATATTATCGTTTATCGCAATAATTTTTTAGACAATTAATCGTCCAGCAAAATTTGTTATCGTGACAGGCCTAGTTTTGATATTTTATTGCACAGCGTTAAATTACATATATATTGATAAACAGATGTGAAAATAGATTAATCATAGATTATCAGAGCTACTTAGTTTTTTCTAAGATCCATATGTTCAATCAGGTCAAAATGTCAAGTATCCTGTCAACTAAAGGAGTCAAAACTAAGACTTTGCATCATATTCAGCCTTTCATGAATTCAATACATTTTTTCCATTTCATGACAATATATACCTGTATCATGATATATATTGTTGATTTATTGTCCATCTATAGTTTTGATGAATTCAATATGTGTGCAAATAAAGATTTTTGTTTAACTTGAAATTAAACATACTACTTTGATAAAGTAAACTAATATACGTTTAATTACATGTTTAAAAATGGAAGCAACAAGTGAGACCTCCAAGAAAGCTGGTTCAGTGGATCTCTGTTAGTAAAGTGAACAGAGTTCTCCTTACCTCTCTGTTTGGGTTCTGGTTTGGCTTTCTTGGCCAGCCGTGACGCCAAGCCCATTTCCTCTGGCTCCACGTTCTCCACCTCCTCATCAAATTCCATCTGCATCACCACGTCTTCGGTCTGTCACCAAGACGAAGGAAGAACGAAATGAGTTGGACTCCAGTAGCTGTAATAACCACCAGAGCATGTAGCAGCAGTGGCTAACCTTGACTTTCCTGCCTCTCCTGCCCTCTCCTTTCTTCAGGTCAGCCTTCCTGTTGGCCTCGGCCTTCATCGTGCTGGTGATGCGGGGAACGACCCGCCGGCCCTGCGGTGTGGGCAGCGTCTCCTTCTTCACCTTCACAGCTTTGCCTTTGCCGGCCCCCTTCACTGGGACGCCGTCGCTCTCCTTCTCTTTGGCCTCAATGCGCTAAGCAACGAGTAAAACCAGAGTTACTAAACCAAACTGAAAACTATTCATGTGGAGGAGCAGGCAGAAATACCTCCAGCTCCTCTGAGAACACAGCCAGGTCCTCCCTCCACAGGTCTTCTGGGCTCTTTTTCTTCAGGGTGTTCAGCTCAGTCATCTGTGTGGGACACAATCTAAACTTAGCTAAACCAACCAATACAGTCTTCTAGGTTTCAGTCAGTTTTTACAGGATTCCATCATGAAGATCAAATTTCATTTAAAACGGGGACACTGTGCTGAAAACACTTTGTTTTGCACCAGATTTAGCTGAAGCTAGTTTCCATCCGTTAGCAGGTGAGTTTTAAAACAGTCGAATATCAAAACCGATATACGATCACTGTATAGTCATGAGATTATAACAATATAAATAGGTCTGTCAGTATAAATTTTGGTGGATGATAAATTGTCCCAGGTTACTGCCAGTAAACTACAATATTGTTGTTTTGAGAGAATTTTCAAGTAATTTAATGGTAATGGAAGAACACGTTCTCAAAAATCAGTAAACTTTAAACTCTAAGGAACATTTAACACTGAAACTGGAAGACATTTTAAATATCCAAAATAATTAAACAAAGACAACAGAAACAACAAAAAAATGAATGAGATCTCTGTCAACAAAACTGTCCTTCAAAAACTGGCTATTGAGTCCAAATATGTTTACCATGACACCAGTTAATTTATCAGCTACACTGGTCACATCATGTCCACATCACTGCATACTGGCTGCCTGCAAACAGCAATGGTCCAAGAATCCAGCCGTGTGGGACACCCATGTTAATGAGCTTAGTAATGTAGTCACCTTAGCATCCCTCTGTCGGCACAGCTCCTCCTTCTTCTCCTTGGTGAGGAACCACATGGGCATGCTCAGCAGGTAGTTGTAGTCGGGTCCACTGTCATCCTCTTTTTCTGCTCCTTCCTCATCTTCGTCCTCCAACTCCTCCTCATTCTAAAAAAAACCCCCAAATAGAATAAAGATAGTACAGTGTAGGTTTGACGGTCTTGTTGCGTCAGCTAAATATTTCTTTAGAAAGGCTCCTACCTTTTCCTGAGCCCGTTTCCAAGCTTTAACTGGGTCCGAGTCGTAGCCCATTTTCTGAAGCATGCGAATCAGTTCCTTTTTAGGCTTGTTTTCTACAAGATGAGAGGGAATCAGAATGAGTTCAGGGTTCACCAAATGAAATGTAAAATGTCTTGAGGCCATTATGAATTTAATTTAAGACCTGTACCACAGCAGAAATGTAAAAAAGAAAAATCACAAATAAATAAATAGTATGGGTTGGTAACAGAAGTGAACCAATGGGAAAACGAACATCGTCCAGCCAACTGATGTTAAATTTGCACTCCTCCATAATGAATGAAAAAAGCTAAGTAGCTAGCAAGCAGGGGTATATTAGCAGCTATTTACAGTTAGCTGAAACTGCCTTGAGTCACAGAAGCAATGTTGTCTGCGCGCCATTCAAAGTTTTGCGTAACGTTAAAGTTCCACAAGAAAGAAAATCTACATTAGAATAAGACTAAATAGTTCTGCCACAACATAATTTAAGAGCTGTGATTTATTCATTTAAGGTCAGCTTGTTCACTGAATTCAAGATATTTTAAGGCCTTTAATATTAACATTAGGTATATAAAATTTAAGATATTTTGAGTGTGTCACCCTGAAGATAAAAGGAGAATTACTAATAACCTGCTAAATTTTTTTTACTGTTAACTGAAATACAAACAATTAAAACCTTGCATCTCTGGTTTTAGTTATTTGTTTTCTTGTGAAAATCAATGGTATTGATCATCCTTCACATCTGTTTGGACTTCCACTGCTACAAAGTAAGAATTTATATTTAAATGCCAGATGTTTTTGATGAGAGAATAACATAATGACATTGTGTAAAGCTCAAAAAAGTTTATTTTTACATAATGCTGCCCCTTTAAATGTCAAACATGCAACTTACCAATGACCAAGGTGCCCTGAATTTTCTCCAGGATGAAACGGGCCTGGTTTGACAGTTTGGCGCTTTCTGCTCCGAGCATCCCGGCCAGCCAGTCCTTCCTCAGGACATAGTATTTCATCCTTAACTCAAAAAAATCTTTGAGGATATCCTGAACAGACTCGTACTTCTTCAAGCTGCCCACATGGTCAAACAGAACCTAAAATGGGTGATATACGCAAAATTAATTTAAGTATTTGTATTTGTAGGTGCGTGACCCTAAGCTGCAGCCGTTACCATGGAGTTGCAGGTGAGCGGGCTCTGCAGCTTGAAGACTTTGTGGAGGCCGGCAGCCTCCGCCTCCCTCAGCTTCTCCTCAGACATCTTGATGACGAAGCGGACTGTGGTGTCCGTGTGGTACTCCTTATAGTCAGTGATCAGAGGAGGAACCTTCTCTGTTCCGTTCAACATCGGCTCCAGAACGTTCTCCTTGTAGGCCTAACGCATGACGCACAACGTTCAGTAAAACAAACTCGACATTCCGAGGAAAGAACACTTCCACTAAGCGGGTCTTTAACGTGTCTGGGCTTAAAACGACAGACCTGGGTCCAGGTTTTGACGGGTAACTCAGAGATCTCAATGGTGGTGGAATCAATGATGGCCACCTCGCCACTGTTCATGTACTGGTTATCCATCACCTGCTCGATCGTGCCTCTGAAGTTCTTGTAGTTTGGAAGCTAGGGGAGAGAAATAATAATTTATTCATCGGTTTTGAACTCTACGTGTGACATTTAGATATGCCTTTCAGTGTCTAGCAATTCAATTTGATTCGGAAATTATTTTCAATTCAGAAACCAATTTTTCTATTCAAAACAGTCTAGAGATTTTGCTTAAATTATGTTACTGACAAGGAAAAGACAATGTAAATGCAGAACATTTATTTAAAACTTATTCTATAAGTTTCCATACTGTACCAAATTCCTTATATATATTTTCCCCTGCATCATCTTCTCACCATGGGCAACGGTTCCTGGCCATTGAGCATCCGGTGAATGTTGCTGATGATCTCCCGGATGTCGTAGTTGGTAATCTTGCTGGCCCAGCCGGTCCCGATACCTTCAGAACCATTAATCAGCACAGTGGGGATGATGGGAATGTACCACTCGGGCTCAACGCGCTGATTATCGTCATAGTTGTACTTGAGCAGGTTGTCGTCCACTGCTGGGAAAACGAGGCGAGCCAAAGGGCTAAAAGCAGAAAAAAGACCAGACATTAGCGTTGCGTTGTAAATAACGACCCGGAGCGTCTTCGACTTGGAGCCGGTGAAAGCGTGTTGGGACCTGAGCATGGTGAAGATGTATCGAGGGCTGGCTGAGTCCTTGCCGCCGTGCAGCCTGGTTCCAAACTGTCCCAGAGGCTGCAGAAGGTTCATGTTGTTGCTGCCCACAAAGTTCTGGGCTAAACCGACGATGGTCATCATCAGAGATACCTGGGAATTAAGAATCAACTTTTAATTAAAATCAGAACTGATCACAATGTAAAGCAGGTAAAATAAAAATCTATTTCAAGCTGAAAATAATGAATTAATAACTATGATCAATGACTTTTTTAAAGTATTATTCTTTAACCCAAATAATATTTGATAATGGAGGTCAGGGCGATAAGGCTTAAAAATAAAAATTGCAGATTTATTTTCATACCAGATCCGATTTTAATCTACTTTTTTCTCACTTTCTTTTCTAAAAATCAAAATTACAAATGACAAATTTGTAATTTTAAATTTCAAATAAATAGAAGTTTTAAAACGTTTGTCAAAAAAAAGATGTCAGCCATCACTTTGGACTATAGAAACCCAACTTTCCATATTTTCCAAAAATGAAATCTTAAACCTTAAATGTGATTAATTGGTAAAATTGATTTATTGTAATCAAATTTTATTTTTATAGCACATTTCAGCAGCAAGGCATTTCAAGGTACTTTTCATAATTAAAGAAAAAACAAAAACAGCATGTGACATTGAATAAACAGTAAGAAAGAGAAAGATTATTGAAAAAAAAAAAAAAAGAAGATAAAAACATACTTTTGTTACGGAATTTAAGCGCCTGTCGTCGCCAGACTCCGCAGTCCGTTTAACATGGGTAATCTGATTT
Source organism: Poecilia reticulata (assembly GCF_904066995.2). Classification (NCBI taxonomy): domain Eukaryota; kingdom Metazoa; phylum Chordata; class Actinopteri; order Cyprinodontiformes; family Poeciliidae; genus Poecilia; species Poecilia reticulata. The sequence continues at coordinate 22,184,987 of NC_088848.1, read as the reverse complement.
ACAGTCTCTCACCTCCCCATGGTGGTAGGCTGACATCTCAGCCACTGAGCCGGCCAGCTGGGCCACCTTCACCTCCCGTTTATCATTCCTCTTAAAACAGCAGTACAGCACCTTCCTCTGTCCTGGTTTCAACCCTTTAACACGCAGAACACCAGCATGTTACACCAACCTACTGGACTGAAGTCAGGTTTGTTTTTAAAGCACAGAAATAATTCCACTTACCATCCACCAAGCAAGGAATGGACCTCTCATTGTCAGAGTTGGAGAAAAGAACGAGCTCCTTGTTGACGAAGTCATTGTAAGACAAGGACTTTGTTGACTGACCATACAGGTAGTCCTGGAAACCAGGTAGACGTGTGATGTTTCATTTAAAATACTATAAAGCAGTAAGTTTATTAAACCATTGGGCCTTTACCTCTGGAAGGTTGTGCTCCCTGCGCTGGCGCCTGTTGTTCATGAAGTTGGTGAGCCATTCTTTCCTCTCATCCACCTTCTTCTTGCTAAAGGCCTATCAAACAATGTCAATCCATCAAATGTGAGACAAACTATTAGTTATATCTATCAGCATGTCAGAGACAGATTAGGAAGATCTTACAAGGGTGATAGCTTCGTCATCTGCAGGGCCAGAATACTTAAAGGGGATACGATGTCTCTGCATATCCAAGAAGTACTCCTTGGCTTCCTGTGATGTGCTGGTTCCCAAACCTGGAGGGATTGTGCAGCACAATAAAAGAAGTTATAGAAATAAAACAGAATCAACAGCCAGAAACTGTATTCTTGACAATAACTGCGCTGCTTACTTGTCTGTGTTCTACTACCACACAGGGGTTTGGAACAAACCTTTGTAGTATTTGATTTTCCAGGATCTGTGGTTAGGCTGGCCCTCCTTCCATGCGTTGAATTCAGGGATGCTGTAGAAGGACAGCTGGCTTTTCTTGAAAGATACCTAAAGGAATGGAAAAAATGATTCTGTACAGGAAAACTGGACAAAAGTAGAAAATGGAAAAACAAATGTTACCAAAAAATGTATTCTATACCGTTTTTGACACTAGGGGGCAGTGCTGTTATAAACATGGTGGGCCTTATGAAATCCTTGTTCCATGTGGTTTGATAAACTCCACTGAAACTCAAAATTGTGAGCTTCAGCTGAGTTATTCAACTTAAAACAACTAAAACTGTAACAATTACGTGTGTGGGTCTGTAAGTAATGATCATTTTAGTCATTTATTATTTTTGACAACTAACTGGATACAAAAATAGGAACATTAGTCAGATTTTTCATTTAGGCCCCTCTGTTTTTAAACAATAAAATATTTTTATTCCCTAAAATTCAACAACAGCATTCCTTTAGTGAGTGCTGGCTCATTTGTACAGATAAAGAAAATATATTTTCAACAACATGTGAAAAGCTCAGGCCTTTCTGTTGGACTTGACATCAACATAGCACAGGGCTAACCTGTTGATAGATTAATAACTGAACAGAAAAAGTGATTAATAGGAGATTTTTTTTTTTTTTAATACAGAATTTGAACCAGGTGAAGTTAAAACTGCCATTTGATGAGTTCTGGGTAAAATGCATTTACAGACAGTTTTTTCTGTTAAATGCAAAACATTAAAAATTTTTGTACAGTTTTTGCTTACTGTCATATTTTCAGCCATTTTTTTAGTCTGTATACTACAGCAAACAATTAATTGATACATACATTGAGGATTATTTTTGATAATCGACTCATCACGATTAATCGCTACAGCCCTAATCTTGAGTCCATTTACCTTGATGATGGGTGTGATGAACTCTTCTAGAAAGTTGTGGCGAAGCAGCGACGGCCAGTTGTGATGGATGAAGTTGATCAACAAGCCCTTAATGTGGGATCCATCTTGATCCTGTCAAAACAACACAATTCAGTCTCATTGTAAAGATATGTGGAAACTGATGTCAATGGTTCTGCAAAACTTTTCATAGCTTTTAAATTTTACAGTCCTGTTAATGTTGGTGTAAACAGTAAGGGTCATCGGACCAAAGCTCTCTGTGCTTACAATGCGTCTACATATTGTTGCTTCTATTGGGCATCAGTTGGCAGTTCATGGCTTACACCACAGACAGATGGAGTAAATACAGGACGGACAAAGGGAATGACAGACAGATTCATTAAAGAATAGATGGACAAATACAAAGGTAAATGAATGAAAAGATTTTTATTATGCTGACATGAGCCAGGCAATTCTGAACATAAAAAAAAAAAGAATAAGATGCTAGGTCACCTGATCTGTCATGATCATGATCTTCCCGTAACGTAGCGTCTTCAGGGATTCTGGGTCACTGTAGTTTTTCTTGTACTGAAGACCGAGGATCTTGATGATATTGTTGATTTCAGCATTTTCCATAATCTGAGAAAGAAAACGACAAAAAAGTTATCCTCAGTTCTCCATGCTAGACTTGGTTTTCTGATGAAACCAGTCAATGTGTTCAAGCTTTGAATGCCACAAACGTAATTCAGCAAAAACCTTTAAAGGGGCAGCATTATGTGCTTTAAAGGCACATAGTTAATTGATTATGCTATAAAATGGCACCTTCAGTTGTTATAAAAATGCTATACATTAAAAATGACTTTGTAATTTAAACGGCTTGAAATTGGGCATCTGTTTCTTTAAAAAAACCCATGCTCTACCTACAGGAAGTCATCATAGCAGCACTCCTCTATAAACCCTTTAACAACGTTTTTACTAGCGTTGCACTGAGAAGCAGCTCCTATAATGATCTCAGCAAATGAACAGTTCCACCAGGTGTTTGCTAATTGCTGCTAGCTAGTCTGAAGGAGCAGAATGGGGGGGTTGAAGGAGAGAGAAGCTCAAAAGCTTGGAAACTGCAGCTTTGCCTTGAAGGAGGCACTAGGTCCACCCAGCCGTTTTTCACAGCCGAGTGGTTGCCACAGGAGATTAAAGGCATGTTTTTGATTGGGGATGCAAAGTTGAAAAGAAAAGTGGATTTTATATAACACTGCCCCCCTTTGACTCTCTACCACCTCTGGTCTGAACTTCCTGCTGTGAAGCGCCACCTGTTTGTGAGAAGCCTCCCGGACGTTGAGCATCTTTCCCCTGAGGGGGAACACACCGAAGCGGTCCCGTCCAACCACTCCCAGCCCAGACACAGCCAGCGTCTTGGCTGAGTCTCCCTCAGTGAGGATCAATGTGCAGCCAATGGAGTTTTTCCCACCTGTCAGAAAACGGTTAACACTGAATGGCTGCAGTTTCAGTTTTGTTTCTTTTTAAATGATAACAGAGGTGAGAGACATTACCTGCATCGTTGGCGTCGTCCAGTTTCGGGACTCCTTTGATCTTGGTGTGCTTCACCGCTGAGCATTTCTTGTTGAGCTGAGACTGAGCTTTGAACTTCACCCAGTTCATGATGCTTTCCACGATCCCACATCCTGTGGCCTACAAGGACGAATGAACAAGGAGCGTTTAGAGACAGACGGATGGATATCAGAGTTCTACACAAACTGCTTTGTTAAACCAGCACCTGTTTTATGAATTTGTCACCCAGTGGACAAGTGGAGCCAAACTTCTTCTGCAGTAGAGTCATATTCTCTTTCGTCTGAGAGTCAAAAGTGGGGTTTTCGATCAGGCAGTTGACAAACAGCCACATGTGGTTTTTCACCTAGAAAGACAAAGACATGTAGGAAATGAGGCTGCAGCTAATGATTATTTTAGCAACTGATGGCTATCAATTATTCTAAGCAAATAAAATTGGCACAATAAAAATCTCAATCATGATCTTATTATATACAAGGTTAGAAATACAAAAAAAAAAATTATCTTTTTTTTTTTTAAATAAGCACTTTATTGCCTAAAATAAATCAGCATTTGTTTATGGTAAATTTGATTATTTGTAGCAGTGGATGCATTTGCAACTAAAGAAAAAATATTTTTAACAATAAAGGCCTAAAAAAAACATGTATCATGATACAAGCGTTTCACATCAGTTTATATTTATAATTATTGATTAGTTTTTTTTTTATTTTAAATATCTGAAATACGGGTTAGGGTACTTCAGATATCAGATATCCGCCAAACTGGTGACAGTCCTCTTCCTGGTTTATCCAGGTTTTTTTTTTTTTAAGCAGTTATCAGGCAGGATGGCAAAACCTTAAACTGCTGCTGCAGCAAGTTACTCAACAGGTTGTTGCTAGGTAACCAAAGAGTGAGTGAGTTGATGCCACCAGCCTTGCATAGCGGGCCTAGAGGTTGAGCTGCTAACGCCTTTCCTCTGCCTACATCCCCCAGAATGCTGTGTGGGTCTTGATTGGAGTTCAGCAAAAAAAACATTGGACATTCTATCAGATGTACAAAGTATCATCTATTGATATGATCACGTGTCCATAGCAATGTATATTGTTACTGATTAATTGTCCAGCCCTTCATCAACATGTTTGATTTTATATATAGAAAAGAAGGAGAAACAGGAAGAACTGGATTTAAAGTACAAGCTAAAATTTGAAACAACGTGAGTCCATGGAAAACTTGTCATTTTTACAAGAAAAATATTAGAACAGAAAATGTAAATCGAAATACCTGGAAAGGCTTGACAGTCACGCCGGCTTTGTTCTTCTTCTTCACCACTTCGATGAGCTTTCCAACCACCTGGTCAGCCACATAGTCTGTGTGTCTGCCTCCCTGAGAGCCAAAGGAAACAATCAGCACATCTCATTAACATAAGAAACGTTTTCAGTCAGAAATGACAGAGTTCTGGAGAGCAGCCAGATCTGAACTTAGCTACCAAAACACAGCCAGTCAGTTCAGCTGTACATTCTTACAAAAACAAAGAACGTCAACAATCTTACAGCTGATGATGAAGTTATGAATATGAGGTAATACCTTTGTGGTAGCAATGCTGTTGACGAAGCTGACTTGCTGGAAGCCTTTCTCGCTCATGGTGAGACAGACCTCCCAGCGCTCATTGACCACCTCATGGACCACAGAGAGGGGACTGCCCAGCTCGTCCACCTTGTCCTTCACATACATGTCCACATAGCTGCGAAAACCTGACACCTGGGGCGGAACAGCAGGATAGTTTAAAAGCTTTGATCCAAGGGCATCTAGAGGCCAAATATGGCAGAGAGAAAGATTTTTTATTTATTTATGATTTTGTATTTATCCTGCAACTACTGACAAAAACTCAAGATACATTGCCTCATATCAAAGATAATGGACGCAGTCTGATATTAAAGGAATATACAAAGGACCGTGTTTTGAAGAAATTCAACTCTACAACTCTAGGTTTCCTTTTTTCCTCCCTATTCAGACTTTAAAAATGGTCTAATCAAATCCAATATTCTAGACCATGGGTCAGAAACTTCATCAATAACTAAGTGCCATGTTTGCCTTCTTTCCAGCTCAACAGCATTTGTTTAGAGACACAAAAGCAACATGACTCATCAATGAGAAAAAGCTTGTCTCTATAAGACCTGCTATAGGATATTTGTTCAGATTTTTAAACCATTTCATTTTTGGGTTTATTACTATGATGGAATATTAGGACTATACTAAGGAAAAATGTAAATTACAAGGATAAAAACATCAAATCTCAAGAAGAATAAAGTCAAAATCCTACAAGAATAAAATCAAAACAAGACTATTTTTGTAGGATTCCAACTTTATTCTCTTAATATTTTGACTGTATTTTTGTTATTTTATCATCTTAGCAATATCCTAATAATCCGTGGTGTAATACATTTTGTTCTGGAATTTAATAAACAATTTTGTCAATGAGGTGTTAAATTTTTGTAAACTTTTGAACTTCAGTGCAAAAAAAAGAAAGAAAAGTTTGTCATACTTACACTATTAATGTTATTCTTTGGGGAAATCTTATGAATATATTGCACAAAAACACCCAAGAAAAATTGTTAAAGATAGCATTCATAGCATGATTACCTTTACATTTTAAAATACTGTTAAATTCTCTAGTAGTTTTGACCGAAGTTATTATGAGGCAGAGTAATTCTAGAGTGAAGACTGTAGGAAGCCTGTAGCTATATACAGAATTAAAGATTAGGCAGGAAATCTACAAAACAAGAAATGTTGATTTCGTTTTAACCTGATATATTTTAACATCAGTTAACCTAAGTTAAAGTTGGCTTTTGAGGAGACAGTCCGCAGGAAGATGCACAAAAGCTAGTTGTTTTTAAATTCAAGTCAAAATCCTCCTAAATTCTGACCTGAAACTAGTCAAATTAAACACCCTGCAGGGGGGAACCTGAACCAGCAGGGACTTACAGGCAGCCTCTTGTTGTTGAAGAACACTTTGACTCCCTTGGAGGAGCCAGCGATGTCGTACGCTCTCCTGGTCATCAGAGCCACCGTGTCTTTGTCCAGGATGCTCATCTTAAACTTGGCCAGGTCCGGCATGAAGGTGATGCAAGTGTACTCCTCTCCTTCAAAAGGTTTGATGCTGGCGTCTCCCGCTCTGCCCATGTTGTCGTACCAGGTCTGTGGTAACAGAGTACTGATGTTAAACTGAATTTTCTCCTTTTAGAAAACAAATAAACAGATCAATATAACTCATAGCTCCTCCCACCTTCTTGAAAACCTTCTTGGACTCCTTACAAGCCGTCTCCACGGTGAACTTTGTACTGAAGATATTGCAAAGTTTGGCGCCGTATCCGTTACGGCCACCTACATGAAAACAAGGAGGAAATTATTTTCCAGCATTATTTTTTTTTTTTTAAACTTGATGTTGGAAATAAATCAATTAATCGCACAATAAATTAAAACGAGTCGGATAAACTCCGTGTACATTTCTCTCTTTCTACCAAAACATGGATGACACAAGTCTTCAGTTTGGTGATTTGGTCTCAACTAGTTAAATATTTTAAGAAAACTTTTATGTGCAGATTTCAGTATTTATTTTATTAGTCATTTTGGGTGTTTGGTTTATTTATTTTGGATATTTAAAATATCTTACTGTTCCAGGGTTACATGTGCATTGGAAATTAAAGTTGCGTAGCTGCAGTATTAGGCCATCATATAATTTGGAAATGGTCTCAAAACAATAATATTATTTATCGCAATACTTTCTGGGACAACTTATCATCCAGCAAAGTTTGCTGGCCTAATCAAAAACAATAAACACAACACAATCAGCCTCACCCGTGACCTTCTTCTCCTCGTCGTCATAGTTACTGGACGTGAGGAGCTGCCCAAAGATGAGCGCAGGCACGTAGACCTTCTCCACCTTGTGCTCCACTACTGGGATCCCCTTCCCGTTATTCCACACGCTGATGGTGTTGTTCTCCCTACAAAGAAATGCTCGTTACCGTCCAATTTCTCTGTGAGGAACAATGAGCTGCAGTGTAAATTGATGAGCAGAGATGACTCACACGTCGATGTTGACTCGGATGCAGGACATGCTCTTGTCCCTTTGCTTATTGTCGGCTGCATTTACTATCAGAAGAAGAAAAAAAACTTTTAATAAAAGAAAAGGGAACACAACACGGGATGATTGACGTTGCTCTTCTTTTTAAAGTCGTAAATATTAATCACTCACCGAGTATCTCATCAAAAATCTTGTAGAGCCCAGGAACAAACGTCACGTCGCGGCAGTTCAGTCCTACGCCCTCATCATACACCCACATTTGCTGGGGAAAGATGCCAATTAGCGATTACAGCGATGCGCACGCGCACTACGTTAGGCGCTCTCAATCAACCTCCTGCAGCGCCAAAAGTGACAACACACAAAATCTTGGAAAACAGTGAGGTGATTTCTTACTTGGCTGACAGGCTCTACAGAGCCTATGTAGGTGTCTGGCCTGAGCAGAATGTGCTCCAGCTGCGTCTTCTTCTGGTAGATCCTCTCCACCGACAGTCGCTTCGGATCCTTCTTTGTCTTTTCCAGCGGCTTATTTTCCAAAAAGGCCTGCAGGACACGCCATAAAGTTTGACTAAGTTGATTATATCCACACAATTAATAACTATTCAATCAACTCCAAGTCTGACTTGATTCAATCTGATTGGCTTCCTTCGACAATTTTTTTTCTTTTCTGTCTGGCCGAAAACGATATTTTGCTTCAACCCTATGTGTTTTGTAACTTTAAAATGAATAGCTAATGTGTGTATATATATATATATATATATATATATATATATATATATATAAGTATAAATGAACTAGAATGTAATATAATGTGACTGGACTGTTTACATGTGTCTGTACACCAAATATGTCTTGCAAAGTGCAATTAAACGCCGTTTATTGTGAATTATTTGCATAATTCAATGTTTTGTGCTGAAAATACAGGTTTACTCGTTTTGTTAAACTCTCGTTTTCCCTTTTGTTGTCCTGTTCTGTGTTGTGTATTTCTTTCAAAAGCTGTGATGCATCAAAAAGTTGCAAAAATGGTAGCATTAATTTCATAAAAACGAGTCAAGCATATTTATCTTGATGTTTATCTGCTCTTTACATTTAAAAGTTTAACAACTTTCATAACAGTAAATTAATGTTACACGAATGCATGCTAACAAATTTTACACAACCGGTATAAAAGTAGCACGGTTAGCTAAATAAATACTTGTTTGCAACATTTTCAATAGGAAAGAAAGGATATCTTGTTATTTTGTGCATGTTATGTGCTTGGACACAAACTATAGGAACAATAAAATTACCTGTTTTTTTCCTCTACCCTCCATGATTTGTATTTGTAGCTTTTTAGTTTGCGAGCTAAAGTCTTGCTATGGTCGTTAACAATTACACACGTTGCTAGGTTGCTAACTTTAACCACTCAGTAGCAGTAAGCTCGCAACTAAAAGTTACAAGTAGAACATGTGACATTAACGTTACCTTCAGTGGTTGAGCCATTCTTCTGGCGCTTTGTGCTTCCAACAATCTAAATAAAATACGTCTAAACCTGGAGAAGCAACTTTTAAATGAGTGAAACTCCGAACTAAACCCTACCGTAAGCAAATTGGACCTTGTTTAAAAATTTGAATTTTGAGCAAGCAGCTCCCGCTCGCTGCTTTGGCCAATTAGACGAGAGAACATTGCGACCCAGACTATTTTCCTCCAATGAGGGACACAAACCAAACGCCAACCAATAGTTTGCAGAAAAAGTAACATTAACCCGCCGCTTGGATATCTTCACAGGCTAATCAGCATGAGTCCTGGGATTTCTGCTTTCTTTCGTCCACACTTTCAATAGTATTTTCTTCAGCGCAATGAAACTGGAAGTTTCTATTACAAACAACAGCTACATTATAGTAAACAACTGTTTAATATATGTAAAAAAAAAATTAAAAAAAAAGTAAAAGGGTTTACAACATGTGGCTCTGGAGCCTCAAGTGTCTCTTTACTTTCCACAATGGCTCTTTAATAACTTTAGCTAAAAATTATGAACTAAATAATGTTTATAAGTTAATGTAATAAGTAAAAATTTGGGTAGTTATTTTTCTTTCCTGTGGAATAATAGTACTGAATTTCCACAACTGAGTGACACTAAAAGTATTATATTTTATCTTCTTTTACTGCCAGAGTAGGAAACCAGTTGTTTTTTCAAGAAGTTTACAAACTTCACATAGAAGAAAATTTTGCAAGATACTTTTCCTTTTATTTTAAAACTTGAAAATAGAAATAATATGATGATTCTTTAAAGACTGACTATAAATTCCCTATTTATCAAAAAAAAATAAGCTGCCTTTTTCAAAAAGTAAAAGAACATTTGTAGTTCCAAAGAACTTTTATGTAGAGGCGCTAAGCGTAAAACGGCTCTCTGGGTTGTAACGGCTGCAGTCTCCTGTTCAGTCAAATGTTTAGAATTTACTGAAACTGAAAAACACACACAAAAAATTCCTCCATTATTTGAATTGTAGCATACTTAATTGCAGTGATGTTTAAAGTGTATCCCTAATGTATTATTATTACCTCCTAACCTATTTCACATATTGTGACATGTACTTTTGGGTATTTTATGTGACAGATTTGCACAAACAAGACTCTAATTGTTGAGTGCTTGATGATTACAGATGTTTTAAGCAGATAACAGAACTATACCCTAACCTTTGACTGTTTCAAAGTTTAACAAGAAGGTAGAGGCTCTGGAGGAGCTGCAGAAATCAACACTGAGGTGGAAGAATATGGCAAAAGGACAACTGTTAGTGGTGCTCTCCATAAATCTGTACTTTATGGACAGAGAAAAACACTATTGGAATAAAGTAAAAAAAAAAATCTAGTTTTGTAGTTTTCTAAAAATATTTTGTAGGCTACAAAATAGCCTACAAAAGAAAGTACGAAAGTACGCTTATCAAATAAGAGCAAAATTAAACTTGGCCTATGTGTTGTTGAAAACAAGCAGTAGAAATGACCTAGAAAACACACCATTTTCATGGTGAAACACGGTAGTGGCAGCATCATGCTGTGTGGATGCTTTCCTTTAGCAGGAACAGGGTACTAGCTACAGTTGATAAAAAACAAAATATCAGATCAACCTTGAATACTGAAAAAAAATTAAAGGCTGAAGGCTGAGTGAAGGTTGACCTTCCAACGAGTTGATAAACCTAAACATACAAACCACAGTCATGATATAACAACTTATGTCAAAACATAAAAATACAGGTGTAGAAAACTTAAGGATTACAGAAAGATTTAGATATTTCTGAAGATATTTTCCTCATTTTATTGAAAAACTCATCCACAGACAGCGTTCTTTCTCCTGAGGAAACTTTCCTTTTTTTTCTTGGCCAAAGTTTAGATTTCTTGCTTCATTCATCACAATCCTCTTTGACTGGGACTTCCTCCCTCATTTCCTCCATTTATTCAGTCACACACACACACACGCACGCGCACGCACGCACACACACACACACACACACACACACACACACACACACACACACACACACACACACACACACACACACACACACACACACACGCACACAACATAACCACACATGATAGCAGTCTGAAATCCGTTCGCCGGTTAATGGCTTTATTTCCCCTGAGATGCACTGATGTATTTTAGTGATAGCCTTTAGCTAACGTGTTGCTCATCACACACAGCTTCACTCTGCTAAGGTAATGCATCTGAGAAGTCAGAGTCTCTGAAAGGAAGCGAGAAATCTATTCAGGATCCAAACTAATGTGGATCTTTATATTTCCCTGACCTGCAGTTCTGAGTCAGTTGAGAAGCTGTAAATGAGTTTTTTCTCTGTTGCCTACCCGGCTGACCTCGCCACAATAACAGGGCGGGATAGAAATGCTGTAGACCAGCAGGAACGTATGCACACTGGGGCATCCATGGCGCACGTAAACACACAAGTACACAACACTTTTTGATTCACAACACCTGGTATCTTCAATCGCAAAAAACAATTTATGATTTATGTTCTTATAAAAGAACGTGTCGGCCGTCATCATCCTCTCTATTCAATAAAAACAGGATGTTTTTACTCCTCCACCCCTGCAAACAGATACTTCACCGCCAAAATGTGGTATCGTGCAGATTTTGCAAGCAAAGTGGAGAGCCAACATGACAAGGGTGGATTAATAATTACCTTGAATGCGCTGCGTGGTACGAAATTATATCAACTCAGCAATTAAATCAGATTTTGATTGCCTCCTCTCATGTGATTAGATGCTGTTTGTTTCTAACATTGCTTTCCGCAGCAGCTGGAGTCGTTTTCCTGAAGTGCTCAACCTTCCTTTCAGAGAAATGGGAAGCATATGGATGGAACAGTTAGTGCAAAAACACTGGTAATCCCCCTTTTTAATCCTAAATGTTACATATGAGGAGGTGATCCACGAATAATCTTCAAAGTCCACAAGCCATATGTTTTGTTTCTTCAAGACTTTCAATGCTTTTCTTAGAAATAAAAGATGTTGGCAAAAAGACAGACACAAAGATATATGTTCAATTTAAATAGTGGAGTATTAGGCTATATAAAACAGTAAGCAGAGTGTTATGTATTCCTCATTTCAACTATATTAAAATGTATAAAGCAGCAACATCAGCAGATGTTGCCAGAGAAATTGGTATGATCAGCAATGTCTAGCCACCAGCTGTGTTCAGTCTCCATGGTAACCAGCAGTGGTGCTGATTGATGAGTGGTGGTTCTCTTGACTACCTCAAATCATTTGAACTTTTAGCTGATATATGTGCCACTGGAATAGAATATGTCTTGAAAACATCAACATAATTTCTCATGGAAAAAAAGTTCTAACTGGATCTTTTTATGTTTATGTGAAATTCACACCTGATGTTGGCAGCAACCTGAGTAAAACGAAAATACAAGCACAAAAAAATGTATTGATTCATAAATTATATGAAGTAACGTGGAACAACATAGTACTTATTACTGAAGTGTATTAAATAATACACTTCAATCATAGCAGAAAGGCTTTCGATGCTATGAAAACATTTCTCAGGTTGGATTTTGAAGCTTCTATTTAAAACCGTCTTCAAAATAATAATAATAAAAATGTCATAAAAAGTTCTGAAGCATCAAGTTTATGTTTAATCCAGTGAATCTAAAATCTGCCATTTCATCATCAGGGGCCTGTGTACAGACATCATAGAGGTAGTTATTTGCTTTTTTACTAAAAATATCTGTTCTTCTAAAATGAATCACAGTTGATTTTAATTCCAGTGGATTATTTTTCTTATCTGCAGCTGTGTTGTTACTCCACCAGCCCTCCTTTTGCCATGTGCAAGTGGGCAGTTTGAATACTAAGTACTTAGCATCCAAAAATAGTCGCCCAGCAGAGTAGATGGACGTCGCCTCAGACCCACCTGCTTTCCTGCTTATTTATTGATGGCTCTGTGTTTTCTGCTGCCTGATGAAGCCTGAATGTTGGGGAAAGTGAGGCAGAGAGAAACCTCATGTTGTCACGGATCTGTTACTTGAAAGAACGAGTTGCTGCAGCCCGAAAAACACTAAAACTTTACAGATATTAGAATGAAAGGTAAACAAGTGACTCAACTGCAAAACGTCTGGCCATTTAAGGACGCATTTGATCAGTTCGATCAGGTTGTTGTGGCCATTAATACGGGTAAAACTCTGGCTGAGCATTTGGCCGCTCTTCTCAGAAAAAATTGTTCTGTCAAAAACTCCTGAGAAACTTTATAATAAAAAAAGCATGGACATTTCCGAGCTTTAGAAGTTGAACATTTTCAACTTTTGAAACTCAGGAGAATTTTCAATAGTCCCAAATTTTCGACTTCCTAAACTCAGAGATTTACAAGTTTTTCACTCATAAATTTTAATACTAATCTCAATATTTCTGAGTTTTTTTCTTGCAAATTTTCAACTTTTCAAACTCAGAAATTGTACTTACTTTTCTAGCACATTTCTGAGATTACCCTAAAAAAAATCTACGTTTTTTTGTTTGAAATGTACTTCTCATTTTTTCTTTTCCCAATCTACAATGGCCCTGAAACACCATCGTACAAATAGAATCACTGTCCTGTCACACCCGACGAGGTCCAACTTTCAAAAGTTTGAAGCTAGTCTTTCTTCTTCATCATCCCATCAACCTTCTGCAGCACACCAACTTTTCCGGTACCAGAGCAGGCCCACAATGTGATGCTGTGCTCAACAGTTGGTTCAGAGTTATTTGGTTTGTCAACGTAATCTTTGCTTTTTCAAACATACTTCTCGTCATTTTGGCTAAATTGTTCCATCTGAAATCTTTTTTCCATAAAGCGCTTAGCCTTTTCCGTGGGGACAGTTGCTAATTGGCCTCAGGTTTGAAGGTGTCCAGGCTGCAGGAGGGGTCAGTCTTTGGGTCAGCATCCTCTCAGTGACTGGGTATCGTAGTTTGTCTGTGGAAAAAGGGAAGTGTTTCAGCATGTTCAAGTTTATGTCAGGCTTGAGACTAATAAATAATAATTAATTTTAGAGGAATAGCTTGAGTCAGATAGTTGAAACTTGGACATTTAACACATCATAATACATTACAGAGAAATGGATGCATTTATATTCCTACCACTGGGTTTTATTGGGGGTATGATTGAAGTCTGTCCCAATAAATTGTTATTTGTTGTACAAAGAGTGTTGCCAGACCAAGTTCTAAAAGCACTGCCACAAACTTTTCAGTGTGACTATGAAAGTTTGACCCCTTTCTTCAATCATGAGAGGAGCCGAGGAGAGGAGGATAACAATTCAACTCTCAACTCTTAAAGGGTTTCAGGGCAAAGCGCTGAGCACATCTTCATTTCTGATTTTCTCATCGATTTTCAATTTGCAGTGAGGAGAAGCACACGGTGGTGGGTGAGAAACTGAAAGGAGAGTTGTATAAATGTCAGCTTCCAAGGATGAATGCAGCTCTGAGTGGTCAATAAAACATGAGAAGTGTTATGTAGTTAAATGGAGTCCATTAGATAGTTTTCAAAACACACATTTATAAAACTACAGATAGTCCAGGCAGAATTATTTGTTTTTAACAGAAAAAGGAAGGCAGGCTTTCATCTTAACAAGGGTAGCTAGCAAGCTAAGCTAGCTTACACTGTTGCATTGGTACAAAGCTACATTTTGTGATTAACACCAGTTTCTCAGGAATATCTTAAAAATAAATTTATTCTTAAGATAAATTTATTCTAGAACAACCTAGCAAGCTAAGCTAGCTTGCTAGTACAAAGTTACATTTTATGTGATTAACACCAGTTTCTCAGGAATATCTTGCAAAATGATGAATTAGCGTGAATTTAGCTTGAATATTCATTTGACATCACAGTGTATCAGAGTATTTTTTTTCCAGGCAACACCCTTGTCTCCGTGTGGGTGTTGGAAAATACACAGGAAGTAGGGCGTGATGTTCATACAGAAGACCAGGACAGGAACTTGGAATATGTCGCCAATCTCCACATCTTTACAGCAGTAAGGCTTTATAAAAAACATTCTTTTAGCTTTCTTTTGATTCATGTTTACTCTGCTCAGCAGTGCCCTTGAAAGTCCACATCGTGACCTTTAGGCTGAACACCCCTTCCTGGCTGTCATTGTGAACAGGTCTGAAAGACACAATGAGAGAAGGAGAATTATTAATTACTTTAAAAGGGCAGAGGAAAACAGCTTGAACGGCATCAATCATTAGAGACATTCAACTACAGGCGAGTATAACAACTTAACATTTAAAGGTTTTGGCACGGGAAACCGCCAGGAGCCACTTCCCAAGCAGCCGTTTGGTTTGTGGGATCTTGTTAAACGAAGCATAATTTCACGTGTCACACTGGTCAGCAGGTTAGCGCAAGGGAGGCACAAGTTGTTTATTGGTGTCACACTTTAAAACGGTTTTTAAAAACGGCAAAAGTAATCATAAATAAAATGGAAGGGAAAGCCCTACCCCACCCCCACATGTTGCTGTATCTAGGAAGACATTACACTGTTCCCTCATCTACAAGGGACATAAAGTCAGCTGCTTAGAAATATTTCTAAAGCTAAAGAAGTGCCACTCGTCCACTCTTACCAATGTAGCATGGTTTTTAAACTACAGTTTCACTTAAGTAGCTAATTTATTAAGTAGCTAATATCATATTGGTATAATTGAAGTTTATTCAATTTATTTATGCAGCATAATATTGCTTAAGCTCCCTAGTCTTGGGATAATCACACAAAGCGTAGGTTAGGAGTGCAGCTGGACGATCCATAATGCTTCACAGCTTAATGCGAAAGAGTAAACAGTGAGGACTGGAAAGACTCAACTGTTTTAGCAGATTGATTACATTTTCTTCCAGTATGTTTTTCTATATGGCAGAAGAATCAATTGATTGACATAAATATTTCTGTTTCTGCTATGATTTAGGATCCACAATATGCCCCTTGTAGCTTTGGTTACTTGATGGCAAGTTTGTAGGACAAATTGATCTCACAGTCTCAGTATAGGGGGTGATTGCTTCAATTTTGAGGAAATTTGATTTAGTAGAAATGGAGTCAGGCAAAAATAATTCTCTTTTTGGTCAGACTAATGTAATTATTTCTGTAACGACTTGTGCATACGCCCACTGTTCTGTATCCCATATCTGAAAAGCACTTTAGGTTTCTCCGAGGCCCGCTGGAGTTCTCTGAATCACAGATTTGCGAGCATCAAGCTCGCTCTGAAACTGGAATATTTTATTAAAAATCAAAGGGAAGTCCATTTACAGCAGGAGGTTCACACTCCAACACATCTGACTCCTTTTCTGAGTTTCCTCTCTTGTGGTACAACTGCTTGCTGGTTAGAAGTTTTACAGTTTTTGCTCAAGCAAAATTTTGAAAATAGTTTTCAGTTTCACTTTAAACAATTAGCACTACACTTTAGCTTATTTGCAAAATGGAGTACTTCAGTCAAAACCACAATCTCAGCAACTGTTAAAAAAACTGTAAGTAAGAGGTAAGTTCCTCTTAGAATAAAAGTAGAAAGTGCAATAAATGAGATCATGGGAGTATTCATAATATGACACTGGACAGGGTTCAGTGGTGACAGGTGAAAAAAAACTATTGATGAGGGTAAAATAAAACTATTTCCTTATCAAAATGTCAGAGATAAAATCAATTAACAATTTAACCACCATATTAGGCTCCATGTATGCTTTGGAAAAGAAGTTTCTTCAGACAAGTTTACATCAAGGGTTTGATTTCAACTCATTTCAACTCAATCTAAGCAAAAAAAGAGCGAGAGAGAGAGAGGGAGAGAGAGAGAGAGAGAGAGAGAGAGAGAGAGGAATGTTTCTACGGTGAGTGTCTGTGATTGTTTGAAAAGAGATTGAGTTGTGGCATATTTGTGTGCGTGTGCGCGTGTGGGCGTGTGTGTGTGTGTGTGTGGGCGTGTGTGTGTGTGTATTTGAGGTGTCTAAAAAGGATGAGAATTGGATCTTTACATATTTCACTGTGATTAATATTCTGCAGAACTAGCCTGTACTGTGTAATGAACCAAAATGGATAACTGTAATTATTCATATGATAATCTGATGATATGCATTTCAGTCAGGGCCACAATATCAAATTCCCTAACATTTATTCATTAGCATATTCATTAGATTTCATTCACTTATTCATCTGAACATGTCTGTTGGAGGCACTGCTGGTTAATGTCATGGGTTTATTACCTTACTCACTATCAAATGTTATTTTTGTCATGCCAGGTTAGATTCCAGTTGTGACTTATTTACATTAAACTATGCTATGTGTATCGATACGTTGAGTCAATGAGCCACTTTTTAGCTGCCTCACCTCGACTGAGCATGGAGCTTTTACACTTCTGCATCCCAAGCTGTGTTTCCGTTACGAATGTGCACTAATCTTTGCTGCCATTCTGTTGATGTTGAAAAAATACAATTTTGCATTTGCAGTGACTCCATTAAATAAGAAATAAAATTAAAATCACACATGGACAAGCTTGTTGACACAATAAGTCATTAGAAGTCATGGTTGCGAATGATGTAAACATTTACAAGAGATATTTTTGTTATTCAGTCATTGATGCGACGAGCCCCTTATACTTGGGAGTAGATCCCCCGATTTGGGGGAATTACTTTGTGCGATTTTATGGAAGAGCTCCGGATTCAACATGTTCAAATGACAACTTTTTATGAGCCTCGTGATGCTGTTAGAGCTCTGCTGGAGCCACGTCATCCTCCTTCTGCTCCCTGTCGTCTTTTTCGCCGTTTTTGCCTGTAGTAACGTCCTGCTGTTGATCACGCGATGCCAAAAAATTTGTTTTCATTGCCGTTTCATGAAACACATCTATTTCGATATGGCAAAAAAAATTAATAAATAACACACCTCTACTAAAACTGGCATGTTTCCAATAAGCAGATTTATTTTTCTGAACTTCTGTTTTTGCATCTTATGGTCAATGGGAACGCAGCTACAGACAGCTTAAAACAACATAAGTGAATTCTTACTTTGAAAACAGCTGCTAACAACTAGAGTTAGGCAAGTCTTATCAAGATAGAAACGTTATCATGCTCTCAAAATACATTCAGACAAGATCAGAAGAAGTGGACGACGACGTGTTGGGTATAAATGTTTTCTGAACACAAAAGCAAGCACACATGTCAATAGAAAAAATTGATTAGGAACACATCTTTACATAATAAAATATGTAGAGATCCAATTCTCATCTTTTTTAGACACCTCAAATACACACACACACGCACACACACACACACACACACACACACACACACACACACACACACACACACACACACACACACACACACACACACACACACACACATACACACGCCACAACTCGATCTCTTTTCAAACAATCAGACACTCACCTTTGAAACATTCCTCTCTCTCTCTCTCTCTCTCTCTCTCTCTCTCTCTCCTCTCTCTCTCTCTCTCTCTCTCTTTTTTTTGCATAGAGTTGAAATGAGTTGAAATCAAACCCTTGATGTAAACTTGTCTGAAGAAACTTCTTTTCCAAAGCATACATGGAGCCTAATATGGTGGTTAAATTGTTAATTGATTTTATCTCTGACATTTTGATAAGGAAATAGTTTTATTTTACCCTCATCAATAGTTTTTTTTCACCTGTCACCACTGAACCCTGTCCAGTGTCATATTATGAATACTCCCATGATCTCATTTATTGCACTTTCTACTTTTATTCTAAGAGGAACTTACCTCTTACTTACAGTTTTTTTAACAGTTGCTGAGATTGTGGTTTTGACTCAAGTACTCCATTTTGCAAATAAGCTAAAGTGCAGTGCTAATTGTTTAAAGTGAAACTGAAAACTATTTTCAAAATTTTGCTTGAGCAAAACTGTAAAACTTCTAACCAGCAAGCAGTTGGACCACAAGAGAGGAAACTCAGAAAAGGAGTCAGATGTGTTGGAGTGTGAACCTCCTGCTGTAAATGGACTTCCCTTTGATTTTTAATAAAATATTCATAAATGAGCATATGGGCTTTACAAAAAATTTTATTAGCTTTGTTATTTTATTTATTTCTTCTTCTTTTATAAATACCTTCAAAGCCTTTTGGATTAAAACAGTAACAGCATGTCAGTGGAGGATAAGTGTAATAACGTGCTTCAGCAGAAAATCCACAAACAGGCGCGTGGATTTTTTTTTGACAAGTGTTTAGTTATCCAAAGCTCTGAATATGTATAACAGTTTCATATTGGCTCTTAAATCTCTTCCTTTAATGTGAACGGCAGCAGACTTCAAAGACAGGCAGGCTGAGGTGCCCAACTGTTATTTGCAATAGCAGGGAAATCATTTTAACACAGCGCTCTGAGAGCTTTTGATTAAAAGACCCGAGACAGGCAAAGAAATAAAAAAATAAAGCAGGTTAATACATTCACAAAGACAAGGCAGCACTTTGATCTCGCTCGGGGTGGGACTTGTGTGTGCTGTCCTGTTACTGTGTGCCCAGGCACTGGCTGCAACGTCTGTAAGAAGCTAAAAGTGTGTAAGTTTGTGTGAACGAGTTGGTGGGGAAAAAAATTAGGGTTAGAAACAAAAGTGAAAGGTAGAGGTCTCATTAATATGAGTGTTCTGGTTTTTTTTTGTTCTGCTGCAGTTCAGGGCACACAGCGGTGACATTGTGCAATCTTTCTCGCAGCAGCTGTTTTTTTTCTCTCCAAGACTCTCACTCAGCTACCTGCAGAAAGATATCAAAGGATGCTTCATTCTGCTTTGAGACATTTAACAAACTGGAGGGAAAACATTTTCATGTCAGATCTTCTTGAAAGAGCAATCCTCGTTTTTGAATGCAAAGGGAGCCTGAAGCAGCCAACCACATTGGAGCGTCTAACGTAATTTAATAAAGCTGAGATGGACCCACTGCCAGGGCGCTCTTCTCTGTCTATGAAGACCGTAATCCTATTTCCCCTCTGTTTCCCCGTCATGCGCTTTCGCGTCTATCTGATCCTCTTTTAATTGACAAAGACATCCGCTTAGACAACGTGCTGTGAAAGGTTTAGCAACAATAGCATTTATTTCATTTAATTCACGTTAAAACCACATAGTTACAATGACACAAAATTATATTTTTCTCATAGTAAATTAGACCAACGTGCTCGTGTTTTCAGGGTTACCAGAATTAGTTTTTCTTTGCCAAATTCCAGAATAAGGAAGTCGAGGTGTTTAAAGAATTTCCTATTAGTTTTTTGAAATAAAAAATGTCATGATTTGCAGTAGTGGTGATGAGGTGGTGAGGAAGACGCAGCAGATTCGGGTTATGGTTGAAGAGTGATTGGTGATAAATTTAATGATAAATAAACACAATAATCCAAAATCCAGGGATCACAGAATGAGCGGAAGGCTAAAAGCTCAAAAACTGGTAGCAAGTGGTACCAAGGAACTGACAACAAAGACATCGATGGAAGACAAGACCAGGACTCGACAAGGAACACAGGTGGGATTAAATACACAGAGAGTAGTCGGGGAAACAAAACACAGCTGGGAACAATCAAGGGGTAGACAGGACAACATGGAGACTCAATAGACACAGAAACCTAAATGAATACTCAGAAAAAACCAAATTCTCACAAAAAAGCTGAAATAGACTGAGATTACTATCCCTTTAAGTAAGATGATGATGTAATGGCTTTGTTAACTTCTGACATTTGAGTTGAATGGAGGCACACCTGTGAATGTGTGTGAAGGCCACACCTCAAACACACCACCTCCCTCTGTGACATCATGGGATAAAAATGTAAATAAATCAGCCGAGAATTCAGGAAGAGAATTGCAGAGCTCCACCAGTTTGGGTCAGTTGGATACAGTTTCACCCGAAGGTGCCACTTTTATCTGTTCAAACAGACATCCGCACATGGGAACACCATGGAATCGTCCAGCCATCCCACCATTCAGAAAGCCGACGAGTATTTTGTTTAGAAGATTAATATGTTTTTGTGTGAAATGTGCGTATGCTAAGCAAAAACTAGTAAAAGATTGCCATTATCCAGAGAAAAGTATTCCTTTGTGCTGACAGGTCAAGGAAGAAGACATTATTTCAAAAACAATACAGACTCAAGATTTTTATTTGAGACATACTTTAGGTCAAAGATTTTTATTTTTAGAGGCATGTCCTGTGGCCTGGTGAACCTAAAGTTAAAATGGGTCAGCTGGCCAGGCCATTGCCGTCCTCCGCAATTGACATAATGCTCTACTTTCACCCTGATGCAGAAGTAGAGCAAACCCACGACAAACAATGTTACATTGGCAGAGGGAGTGCAACTCACTGCGTTACCTGACAATTTTTTGAATCATTTTTGCCTTAAAAGTGAACAACGAGGCAAAGACAACGGGCAAGAAAATTCTCCAGCTGGTCATAAAGTCAGCTGGTCTTTAAGGTTTCTCGTTGGATGTGAGTGTGAACGCGGAGTTGTTCACATTTTGCATGTGCAAAGCTCATTTTGTCAGGATATATTGTCCAATCAGCGAAAAGGAGGAGTTGTGAATGGTGTGTCGAGTTCCTGTGCTGTTTCAGAATTGTAATCTGCCTATGGTTGTCCTTTGGCAATGGCAGTGGAGGAAGTTAACAAAGGCATTCAGTCCAATGTTGGCCACGCTACCAAATGTTGGAGCAAGAGGAATGATTAATACATCGTATTGCTGGCAAAGATGTCGTTTGGCTTGGCACTTCTTTCTTGGCAGTGGAGGACGGCTAATTACGACCCACGAAACTTCCACTAAGCTTCATAGCGTAGCTTCCTTCATAATACGGTTGTCGCGCTACATACATCACGACCAAATGTTAGCAACTTGGTAAAATGAGATCCAATTGTTTCAACCTTCAACAGAGACCACGCCTATAGGAAGCAATCATTTCTCAGTACGAGCAAAGTGTGGAACAAGGGGAAGGTTTCTACTACTGACTTGCTTCTGGAAGTTGTGGGTTTGATTCCTGCTTCCTCCCCTGCCGTATATCAATGTGACCCTGGACAGAGCAACTCAAAGTTGCCTACTAATCTGCTTATTGGTGGCTTTAATGTTAACAAGTAAAGAGAATGTGTAAAGAGCTTTCAGTGGTCAGCATGACTAGAGTGCTGTATAAATTCCACTCCAATTACTATAATGACCTTCATTATGTTAAGAGCAACGGGGGTAAAGCTTGTAAGCCTGAGAACACCAGGTACAGAGATGGTTACTTAATTGTAGTAGGAAATGGTGTACTTTATAAAACTGATGAGGGAAGAACTTTATGTAGAACTACTGAAGTTGATGTGTAAGCACAATTGGATCTTTCAAATGGACATTAAAGCATACAGGTTCAATGATTTATTATTTATGTGGCATCAGTCCACAGTAATTGTCCTCTCAAAAGCATTTTACCAACCAAACCGCTCCAATTTACAGCGGAACATATAGTCCATTCAGTCCAATTATATAGACTGATTCAAATGCAATTCGAGCCAAGTTATAAAATAACGCTATCAAGTCCAAGCTGATTGCAGTTCAGTCAGTGACTTTGCCGCAGTGACTTACAGCTGCATTTCCAGAAAAATCTGATGACTTTGTGCTGTTCTCAGGACTAGAGGCTTTTATTGACAGAGCAGAAGACATGACTCTGTCCATGGAGCTTTTACTCCACAGCTGCATTATGTAATGCCCCAACGACTTTACTTGTTTGACAAAAATGCTGCATGTTTAGTTGTTTTTGGTGAGCGGGTACACTGAAAAAAAAAGAAAATTATTTTGGTAATATTTTTTTTTATTCTGTATTTTTGTACCTTGTGAGTACGTTAGCCTTTTCAAAAGGCTGCTCCTTTTGAAAAGAACAGTCTTTAAGGAAGTGTTAAACATACTGCTCATTAAAGCTGTAGCATGTAACTTTTATAGAATATATGTTTTTTCCATATTTGTTAAAACTGTCACCATGTCGTGACAGTTTACTATCAGACATCTAAAATATGAAAGGTTTGATCTCTTCTATCTCCTCCCTGAGCTGTTACTGTCGTCTGAAGAAATGCACCACCAAAAACAACCAATCAGAGCCAAGAGGTTTCAGGGTATTGACGCTGTCAATCAATGCTTCTTAATGTGCTAATGGCAGACAAACAACTCACCGCTCCAAGAAAACCATCTATCCGCCATCATTGGTGGTCATTCTAACTGACCTTACTATCCTTGGAAGGCTGTAGAATAGCAGAGAGCAAGAGCAGACGGTGTGATTGACAGCGCTAAGACCCTCCTCCTGGCTCTGATTGGTTGTTTCTGACTGAGTGGTGTGTTTCTACAGTTAGTAATGTGAGAACTGGGAGAAGACAGTGGAGCTCGTTTTTTTCCACAGATTATGTCTTTTTTTATACATATTGATAATTTTAACAAATATGTACGAAACATCATTTTTTTAAATGAAAGTTACAGACTTTTATAAAGTCTGTAACTTTATGAAAGTTAACATTTCTGAATTAAAAATGTTGGTAAAAATAATAGTCTGATGTCACCTTGTATTTTTTACAATGCTGTGTTTTGTGTAAGTAAGCAGAGAATTATCATAATTAACAGAAATAAAACATCAGTCTGTGTGAAATTATTTTGTTTCACTTGGTGGATGGAGTTACTAAAATAAAAAAAACCTTTTAAATAATATTGTCATTTGCTGAACACGGCTGTATAAAAAACATCACAAAGCACACACCTGCTGACAGACAGCGGTGAAGTAACTGTCTTCCAAAAGCAAATGCAAAAAAAAGCTAAAAAAATAAATAAAAAAAAACCAGCAGCAAATAAAGGAGTGTGTTAGTTTGGTCAAAACAATCCTGTGGGTCTACAGTACTGCCTCATACATTTTATTAAGACATTTCAAATAGTCAAAAGGGGGTATTATATCTCACTTAAAGAGCAACGAAATATAATTTTAAGTGCATCCCACAAAGAAAGCAAAAGAAGTTAATCATAAAAAAAAACAACTTTGACAGCACCAGGGCGAGCCTGGGTGGAGTATCCCACTTTATTGATTTTAATTCCTTTAATACCTTGGGCCTCGCTGCTTGGCTGACACTCTCTCTCTCTCTCTCTCTCTCTCTCTCTCTCTCTCTCTCTCTCTCTCTCTCTCTCTCTCTCTCTCTCTCTGTCTATCTCATGGCTGTTTTTATAGTGAATTTGATTTGGGCTTCCTTATCGGCTCGCAGCAGGCAGGAAAAAAGCGGCAGAGGATCCCCAGACCTGGCAGCCATGCTGGCATGTTTGAAACAACAAGCTTTCAGATCAAACATGATTAGTGTAGGCTGCTAGCATCGCATGAGATCATTTCTGCGTGTTTTGTGTGTGTGTGTGTGTGCGTGTGTGTGGGAGGGGCCGCTCACTTAGTGGCACCTAATGCTCGACGCGCATCAGGCCCACTTCAGCCCCGGCAATCATCACACCGCATGCGGGTGAACGCGTTCAGCTGGACTATCACAAAAAGGCTATTTACATGAATTTGCTCTGCGTGCATTCAGCTGCAGAGGAGCCAGCCCTTCAGTGCGCGCGCTCACTCCGAGTCGCACCGTGCGTCCCGCGCGCTTCACTCTCTCTGCATTCACCGGGAAGGGGGAACAAACGGGGGTGGGTTTATGTGTACTTTTTTTTAGGAATCCATGAGACAACATAACCCCCGCGGGGTCAGCTCACGTTGCCCGGGTTTTATGGTTGCGTGGAAACATAAACGACAACGACAAAAACAACAACAACAAAAAAGAAGAAGGTTTTCGGTCAGTGGAGAGGAGCCGCGCAGTGCAGGAGCCGTTTCCAGAGGCGCGTCCGCGGCTTCCCGCAGCGGATCGGGCGCAGAGGGTTAGAGGAGCAGCCTTGTTGGCGCGGACCGACCAGCGGGGGAGCCGCTCCATCCACCCAGAGACGCGCCATGGAGAGGAGAGCAGAAACGGGAGCAGCGACGTGAGTGCGCGCGACGCCCATCAATACGCGTAAAGGTGTCACTGTAGAGTGTGTTCAAAATGAGTTCTTACCCAAAAAAGAAGAAACTAATATTAAACTGAACTTAAATTAATTTTATATTTTGAGTACATTTTCTATTTAATTTTTTATATTTGACCAAGTATTTACACGTTTTTTTTAAGTCTTCAAATACCTTCACTATATTGACGGCATCGTTGCTTTTTATTAGTCTATCCAAAGCTCATTATTTTAAAACAATAAAAACACGGTTTTCAAGCGCTATATAAATTTGAGGTATTACTATTACAATTATTAAAGAGCCGCTTTTCTGCTTGTCGATTCGTGAAGTCCAAAAGGTTGTTTTAGCAGTTCTATGCAAAGCCTGTCATCATCGTTAATCAGCTAAGGAACATAAATTCAGGTTGCATAATTTCAAAAGTAGGGTTTTTTTTCTTTCAATCCCCCCCACTTTTTTTTTCTAATTGCTTTATATCCAATTCAGAACCAAGAAGTGAATGGATTCCATTAAAATGTCTGATCCATACAGTTAAACTGACCGCTTTGATAAATATTTGCTGCATTTCATTTGCTTTGATGGTTGTGTTTGAGTCCCCCATAATGGCTCCCTTATGCAGCCGGTGGCTTTTTACAGAGCGGCCCTGACAGCGGGGAATTTATGAAGTGAGTCTGACCTGTGGCTGCTGCGACAGCGCCGGATTTATTCCCAGAGCGTTGCATTTCCTGCGTAAATTAAAAGCGGCATAAATAACAATGACGGCAAAAGTCCATCAATTTTAGGGCAACACCAGCAGAGCCTCCATCTGACTTATTGTGTTTGCTGTCCCACCCTTACACTCCATCTCTTTCTGTCTTGATCTCATCCAGAAGCAACTTGCCTCCATCTTCAAGCACTTAACTCTTCCTCCTGTCGAACATTTGCCCCTTTCCTCCATATCTCATTAGTGTCTTGCAATGTCCTCTGTGTTGTCACTGTAATCTTACCCCTCGCCTTAAATCCCCTTGATATCATTCTTTCTCCCACAAGCCAGAGCTCCTCATGTGTCCAATTTCACTTCTTGTTCACATGTTTTCTCCTCCTTCTCCTCTTCCTCCTACTCCTCCTTCATCAGTAGCCCTCTTCTGCTCCCCAATTATCTCTCGCTGAAATACCAGCCTGGCAAACAGGAAGGGAAAAATGCACCCTTTTGCAAAGGCCTAGTGTCAAATGTACTTTGTACTTGCATGCTGTTGTATTTTTTTTCTCCATGTGGTTAAACATTGTCTCATGTTGGTCTTGAGGAAGATGCAGGGATACAGTGCTCCAAAAAATAGCTGCTTTATGCACTGCAAACACAAACACCAGTGTTATTAATAAGGATTTTATGGGATAGACCAACATAAAGTAGTGCATAATTTGCATATTTATTTTCCTTGTTAACTTAACTGCCATGGACAAAGAACAGATAAAAAAAATCTAATTTAAATGAGCTAACATTTAGGATTCTCTGTGCTTTTAAATCACTGACAGCACATCAGTTTTTTTTTTATTTGTCTGTTTGAAGTTGTAATTTTCTCTGGCAGGTTGAGATTTCGGTCAAAGACTGCAAGACCGACATGTCATATACTGATGAATTATTACAGATCATAAAAGTGTCTAACTGATCTCTCACAGCAGTGCTCTGAATCTATTTTAGAAGGCAACTTTTCTATTCTGGGGATGTAGACCAAGCACAAGTGGGGTTCTTCCTGCACGGGCTTTTAGGTTAAGACGCAAAAAGAGCACACTTGTGGGGCTTTCTGTATCTAGTTTAAATTTAGATTTCTCATCTGTTGGTAACAAGTGAGAAACTAACTGCTGATTGCAGAGATTTCCTTTGAGATGTTTAACTTGCTCCGATTGAAGCTGCAGATTTAGCTTCATTTGATTAAATGTACAACTGGAAATAGAACATAAAGATGCCATGTGTGGACAGGCAGAGAAGAAGAAATTTAGGGTGTTTTCACACCTGATAGTCTAATAGGCTTGGGTCAATTGGGGATCAAATCAAAATAGCAACATTTGTTACATTTTCAATTGGTGTGGTTCTCTGTCACACTGCACTGTGTGAAACCAAACTCTTTGGAAAACCTGTCCCTTTTGCCCCCTTGCCTGTGGTGACGCTGCACCAAGGACCACTGAGAGAAATAACATGAAAACCTCTGAAGAAGACACCGAGTGCAACTTCCTTCTTCTTGAAATGTAAACAAAAATGGAATAGTATCAGATTTTAGTGGTTGTAGGATTTCTCTTTTTTTTGTCTACAAGCCATTTCTCCTGATATAGCTAGACCCTAGCATTTGTTTTAATAGTATTTACCCAGAATGCCCTGCACTATAGTTTACTTATTGTTTGAGTTCACGTCAACTGAACAGAGACCTCGGTTTTCAGATGGACCACAGTTCACTTTTTTGGTCTGCATCTAAGTTTGATTCACATCTACCCAAATGGACCAACATTTCTAGGCAAACAAACTAGAATTCCTTTTGTTTAACTGTGACCTAATCTGTTTTAATCTATTTTATAAAATCTTAAAGTCAGTCCAAGACAAAATGTGAAAAAAGGGTATTGATACTTTTGCAAGGAAAAGTGAAATTCCATTGGCTCTTTGGATCAAAACATTTCTCCTGTTTTCCAAACGAAGATACGACTGCTTAGCTGTTTTTCCAGCAATCACACAGAAGCAGCACTGTCCTCAACCCACCCGTGTCATGCGATACTTCAAGGTACATAGAGGTCCGTTTCATTTTGTTATCTTGGTAAGCAGATCTTACCCAGTCTCTTGGCATTTAGAAGAAATTAACAAGCGTGATTGAATTACTTTTTGTTTTTTTCCATTTTGTCCAAGCACAAAGACGGGGCATCACACTGTCAGGTTTGTTGGCCTAGTTGCTGTTTACGATGTTAGCATTTACCTCAACAAAAGGATTGCATGGCCAACGGTGATGCTACACTCACTGAGAGACTTTTCTTTAGGAGGATTAGTAACAGGATAGGCGGTAGTCCTGATCAGCTATTAATGAAGTGTGTTAGGGTGGGTAAGGCCTGCTATTTTCAATAGCCGAGGTACAGAAAATAAACTGTAATTTAGAGGACAGATGGACAAGCTTTGTGTTACTTGCACTTCTGAGCAACTGCGCCTTTTAGTGACTCGTTCAAGAACATTTTAGCAATAAGCAGAATGGTAAACTATTAACTCGGAAATTGCAGCCAGATTTAGATCAGGTTCAGCTTGTAACATTTTGTTTCACATGATGTCGGATCAGTATGTTAACGTAAGAGTCTGAAATAGCCACGCGTTGCAGGTTCGTCAATTATAAAAGAGGCAGAGCGACACCAACCACTTTTTTGTGCTTGTTTATTGTGCAGAGTTAAAGCCATGTGTTTGATCCTGTTTTTTTTCTTCGTTTTTAATGGTCTGTTTAACAAAGTAGAGCTCTTTTTCTGACCACCTCCATGTTAAATTGAGCATGCAGCTTTCCTGCTGCCTCCACACTGCAATTAGATAAAAGGCTGTACCCCCAATAGATGACAACTCTGTTTGAAGAATGGCACTTGCATTTTATATTTTTCCATTTTTTGTTGTTCAAAACATAGTCCTCTCTCCTTCTCTTCTGACTATGTGTTGCTTTTCCCGCTGTAGGTTCGTCAGCACCAGGGGAGGTTGATGTGGACTTCCACCCCGAACTCCTGCGGTCTTCCCTGGAGCATGCCCGTAGCCCATCATGCACCTGGCTGCAGTCTGGCTGCTGCGTTACTCGGTGGTCATGTGTTTGCTGTTGCACAGCTTGGTCTTGATGGCCTTCTGCTTCCATCATGCTGCCACCACTTGCTCCAAGAGGTGCTACTGCTCTGAGACGGAGAGTGGAGGCAAGACGATGCGTTGCAGCAATCTGCAGCTCACGGAGATCCCGGAGGACATCCCCAACGACACGCAACGCGTCTACCTTGACTTCAATCTTCTATCCGCAGTTCCAACGAACGCGTTTGCTGGTTTGACCCACTTAATAGAACTGGACCTGTCGCACAACGAGATAAGCCAGCTGGAGCCCGGAGCATTCAGAGGACTCGGCTCCTCCCTGCAGTTCCTGGATCTGTCTTCAAACAAGTTGGTGAACTTTAACCCTGATGCCTTTGAGGGCCTTCGAGCTCGCGCCAACCTGACGAACAATCCGTGGCTTTGCGACTGCAATCTGCAGATGGCATTGCCCCGGGTGGACCTGGAGCCAGCCTCGCTGACGGGTATAGTGTGCCAGACGTCTGATCCAGAGGAAATAGGAGTTCAAGGACTTGCGTTCCTGTTAGAACCGGATATAGACCTGTGTGTGGTGATGAAGAGGACTACAGATGTAGCTATGCTGGTTGTTATGTTTGGCTGGTTCACCATGGTCATTTCCTACCTGGTCTACTACGTCCGTGCAAATCAGGAGGATGCCCGCAGACACTTGGAGTACCTCAAATCGTTGCCCAGCAGGCAGGGCAAGTCAGAGGAGTCCTCCACCATCAGCACTGTGGTGTAATCACAAACAGAATCTAAAATCCTATATCACCACAAGCAGGTGTGGCATGTATCTAGACAGTAATTGGGAATCTCAAGGATTTCCTTGCTGTTGAAGAGAGGAAATAAAACATTTTCGTACACAGAAAGACTGAGATGGATGTAATGTAGTCTGGATAAATAATTCATCTTTCTGGAGGCCATTAGAACTTTTTGTTGGCTGAGTTGATGGCCTTGCCTGTGCACTAAGCAAGTAAAAGCAGTGAACTCCAGATATGGGATACAAATGGGTTTTATCCAGTGGTGCATGTATCGCAATGCTCCTCTACAGTGGTCAAGACGCAGTTAGCAATATCAATGGTCTGACAGTGCTATTATCACGCTCTGCGTAATATGTTTCTCAGCAGAGTCCTAATATTATAGACCCATCTAATACAAGTAAAAATGGCATTTTCAAGTTAATATGTTGTTCTGTGAATTTGTCTTATTGAAAACAACAAAAACAGCCTGCTTCAGAGTAGTTAATCAAACGTTTGGAACTTTAACACATTTTGCAGGTGTTACAGCTGCAAACGTTGGTGTATGTTCTTAGCTCAACACAAGGTAAAGCATAACTGAAATGAACATGAAATATGTGTTATGTGTTGTCCACATTAACTACAATGACAACTGCCTTCCTACGCAATTCCACTTGATTCTCATCTCCCTTCAATGCACCATCTGAAATTTCTCCGACTTCATTTCTCTAGTTGATTTTCAACCGGGCCAATCAGCTAAAAGGAGGAGTTGTGAACAATGGTGATTTAGAATTGTAATCTGCCTAAATAGGGTTGTAGTTTGGCAATGGCAATGGAGCGGAGGATGTGAACAAAGACATTCAGTCCGCGTTTTTCATGCTTCCAAATATTGAGCAATTTAAATTGGAGCAAGAGGAATGTTTAAGACATTTTATTGCTGGCAAAGGTATTGTATAGCTCAGCACTTCTCTCTTGGCATCCTTGGGGGATGGTAGTTTACAACGCACATAATTTCCAGTAACTTTCAAAGCTTACTGGAAATGCGTCATGTCCAAACGTTAGTCTTTGGATAAAATCAGGTCAAACTTAAGAGAGTCCACACCTCCAGGAAGCAGTCATTTCACAATAGCCGAAGGTCCAGACCCTTTGGATGACGCAAGGAGTAGAACAAGGGGGGGGGATTGTACCAGGGTAGGTGTACATATGTATTTAACTCATTTTCTGCAGTAAATCTAAGTTCTAAAATGATATCCCAAGCTTTGTACATTTTTAATCCATTATCTGAAATGGACTGTGATGGACTGGCGACCTGCCTGAGGTGTACCCCGCCTCTCGCCCATTGACCGCTGGAAATAGGCACCAGTACCTTCCCGACCCTACTAGGGATGTGTGTAAGATGATGGATGGATGGATGGATGGATGGATGGATGGATGGATGGATGGATGGATGGATGGATGGATGGATGGATGGATGGATGGATGGATGGATGGATGGATGGATGGATGGATGGATGGATGGATGGATGGATCTGAAATGGAAAGATAATGACACAACTGCTAATTGAACAAGACATAAATTGACAAGAAGTAACAGCCCAACGGTAACTCTAGAAGCCACAGACATTTACAGCTGAAGAAGAATCTGTTTAATGGGACAAGAAGTTTTCAGTTTTACATATCTGACCTTTGTAGAAGAATAGCATTAAGAAAGCCATTGCTAAAAGGTCTCATTTCCAGCTTGCCACCATGGGTGGGTGCCTAGAGAGCTGCGAGCAAAGAAGGTGCTCTCGTTGGATGTGACCAACACTTAACTACATCCAAAACTCTGTGTGTGTGGGAGGGCGGGGAATGTTCACCCTGAATATACCATCACCATTGTCAGACATAATGGTGGCAGCATCATGTGGCAATTCTTTTCAGACATGCCACATGATGCGTAGACCCCCTCATTAGGAGACTACAAGGGAAGATGGCTGCAGTTAAGTACAGGAAAATCCAGTAGGAAAGATTTTGAGGCAGCAAAAGACTTGAGACTGGAGCGAAAGTTCACCTTCCTACAGGGAAACAACCCTAAACGTTCAGTCACAATGGAATAGTTTAGATCCAAGTGTATTCATCTATAAGAATGACTCTATCAGAGCATAGATGTAAATCCAACTAAGAATCTATGGGAAGGATAGTCAGATCAGATAATCTACCCGATCTGACTGAGCTTTGGCTATTTTGCATAACAAAAAATAAATAAAAAATCTGTTTCTATATAAGTTTAGGGAGATAAACCCCAAATGACTAGCAGGTGTAAAAAATGGCTCTGATTGACTCAGTGAGGCTAATGACAAATGTAAACCACACTTTTCTGATTTTTATGTATGAAAACATGTTAAAACTGTCCTCATTCCACTTCACAGTTATGCAGTACTTTGTGTTGGTCAGTTAAAATTCCTACGCAAGTATGGAAGTTTGTGATTGCAATGTGGAGAAGCACGAAAAGGTTTAGGGCTAAAAATACTTTTTCTAGGCAGTCAATTTTAATTATATAAAAATCAGCTTCTGTGATTTATATTTAATTCTTCATTTATACCAGTTGGATGTGGTAAAAGAAAATGCTTCAGACATCCCACTTTATTATTAAGATGTCAAAGTAGATTGGTCTGACAAATAAATATTCAAATGGTGCAAGAAATGTGAGAACAGCAATCTAAACAAGGACAGTTTCTATATTGAGGTTTGAAAATGACTGTCACTCGGAGTAATTACAGGAACATGAAGGACTCGCCAATGACCATCTTATTTGGATCTGTGATTCCAATTTGGGGGGCTCAAACTTCACTATGTCAGACAGTGGAGGCTGAAATAAAAATTCTAAATTATTGCAAAGTGCATTATTTTTGGCACAGGTGAAAACACTTAAATGATGAGAGAAAATGTAATTACCATAATCTTTTAGGTTGTTTCTGTCGTCAGTATGTCTTTGTCACATGTATTTTCTACGTGATGCAGGGACTTTGCAGATTTGTTATTTTGTGGTTGTAAAACTGGAAGCTTTTGGTCCTCTTAACTAGATTACCTCAGTTGCTGTTTTCTTTCCATCTAACATCCTTATTAAGCAGCCAGGGTGTCTCTATGAATTATCTATAATGCAGTCACTCCCGTGTGCTTTATAAATAACATTTAAGAGGTCATGGCCGGTCAGTCCATTAAAGGAGGCAGCAGGGAAGTGAACTTTCCATTTCGCCGGAGAGTATGGCAAAGAGCAACACACACAAATGCATTTGAGCTCCTACTGATGAAACCGTCAATACCAGGCCAAGACTGCAAAAACAGGGAAATGCATTTGAACGGGAGGCATAATTGAATCCATTACTGCCCGAACCCCGAGATGTACTCATCGGCTCTTTCTCCAGCGGAAAACAGCCCGATGTGGTGCTGAATAATGAAATCCGATGTCCGAGATGTGGGAAAGGGTTGTCAACAAGGGTTTTCCTTGTGTTTGACACACTAATGCCTCCAGAGCAGAGCGAGACCTATAAGTTATTCATGAATATCACAAAAAAAATAACTTGTGCAGAAAGGCCGGGACTGTACCCATCATCTTCTGTGACCTACTTGTTGGGAGAAATGAAAGGATAATGCCACAGGGGATCAGTGCCTCTCTGCCGTCTGACTTACATTCGTTGGGTGAAGCACTTTCCAAATGCCCTTGAGCTGCTGGGGAGTTTCCTGAGGAGTCATTTTATCCTCTCGCTTTGGTTCTTTAATGTTCATTACCAGGGTCATGCAGTTGTGTAAATGCAGTACCACTTCAAAATCTTTTCACTGGAAATATGGATACACTTTAGACTTCCAGTGATTTTATGGCATTCAGTGACATCTGAAGTAGGTTAATGTAGGAATCAAACTAACAGAGATGGAAATGTGAAACAAGAGTCTCACAAAGGAGTCGGGAATAATACATTGGTCTATTGAAGGAGAGAGGAGGAAGAAGTTCAAACCATGTCTTCTGTCAATCACTATGGTTAAAGATCTTATCCCCGACTCCAACATCTCTCCACCCGGCTGTCTAATCCATCAGCCAGTCAGAGATTCACAGTTAAAATTCCTTTACTGACACTGTGCAAGAAAGCACAACAAAATATTAAAAATAGCAACTATCAAGGACTGTTAAAAGAATAATAGATAAGTATATTTAATTAAGCATAATAGAATGTACTAATACAATATGAAAATATGGCAGAAACAACTGGGTTGTTAAGAGAATGATGATTGTTCAGGGTTTAGATTAATTTGTAGTGTTCACTGCAACAACTCTAGAAAGAAACGTATTTGTAAGATAAGACAAAGATATTCCTTTATTTAACCCAATGGGGACAAATTAAAAGTACTACAGCAGCACAAACACGAGTAAATTAGAAAATATCGCAATAAAATTAAAATTAAGCAGGAAATTTGTTCGATGATCTAAAACCTTCAAGCGTGACAAAACAGCAAACAGAACCCTTTAAGGAAGGGATGCCAAACTCATTTTCATTTCGGGCCACATCAAGATCATGACGGTCCACAAAGGGCTGTTTATGGCAGAATATATGAATAACCTATTAAAATATTATTCCTTTCAATGTACTCAGTGAGTAGTTCTTAAAATTGAATAACATTGGACATATTTTCCCATTTATGTCATTTGGCACAACAGAAATAAAAATATATTTGATTTGACTGATAAAATAATATTTGCACAGTTTTATGTGCCCTTCTTGAGTCTTCAGGGCCACATAAATAGGTATGGCGGGCCGGATTTGGCCCATGGAACTTGAGTTTGGCACATTTGCTTTAGGGGGTGAAATACTTCCTCACCAGATAGTTGCTTTTTGGTTAGTTTTAAGTAATGATTAATTGAAATAATCATTTTCATAAAATTTAATATTGCTATGGTGACAAGTCCCATTTAAAACATGGATGACAAAAACTGAAATGTGCATCACTTTTAGTGGCCTCATGAAATCATTACAGTAAAAAGAAACTAGAGCAACGAGGAAAGACTAATTACAACGCCTAGTTAGTGTTTCTTACGATTAATTGAGGACTTTTTTCAAATATGATGGGAACATCAATACTGAGTTGGTGGCAAATTGGGCCACTGGCTCCTTCCAACAATAAAAAACTTAAGATGTTTTAGTAAAGCAAAGTTGCACTCTGAGAGAGAAGTGAAGTCCTTTACAGCAACATGTTAACTTATACCTTAAGAACCTTATAAGAACAACTTACAGTAATCAAGCTGTTTCCACTGATCATATAAATAGTGCAAATTGGAATTCCGAAAATAAATATGCTTAATGGAAACATGTCAATTAAAAAAGAAAAAGGAAAAAAAAACTGCTTACATTTTCAATGAAAAAAATTTCCACTCGGATAAGGTCATTTTTAAACTGTATCAAAATTATTTGATTTCGCAAAACCACAAAACACTTTTTTGGCATCCCACAAGTCATGTGATCAGCAACCGGATGTTACTACTGACGGAAAAGACAAAGAAGTAACAGAACAAGATGATGGCGCGGCATGTTATTTTTAGTGACTTATCATGTGAACAAACTTATTCAGGTGTAATCTTAATTGCATTTCTTATTTAATGGAAGCACTGCAAATGCAAAATGTTGTATTTCTGACGTTGACAAAGTGTTGTGCATATTTGTAATGGAATCGCAGCTGGATTTGGACTGTGGGGGTTTGGGGGGAAGCTGGAGTACCCAAAGAGAACCCACACATGTACAGGGAGACATTTACAGATAATTATTAATTGATATGCTGGCTGTTTTTTTTATATGCCATATGTTTTCTCACCCACGCCCCATTTAATCAGCTCCTATGTTCTGATTTGTGGAGTTCGTTGTGCAGAAAATGATATTGATCTCAAGGAAGCCCTGGAGCAGTCTCCCGTGACGAGCAGGAGGCTCAACAGTACTAAAAAATAGATGGTAAGCCTCTCTCCCTGACATTTCCTGCCACACACACACACCAACACACACAGCCGCGCGAGCACGGCTTTGCTCCGTTAACACACTCTGGTGGTGGCTTTGAAAGCAGCCGCTCCTAAAGGAAAGCCACTCGCCACAAGAACGGACAAACTGAAAACTATTAGCAGACATGCGTGTCAGTATTTCTCCCGGCCGATTCGAGTGTGTTCCTTCTTTTGTTCGGCCGTATGTACGACAGGTGTGTTTGCATGGCCTGAGCGAGGGTGGAGGTAACCCGACGCCTGTGTTCTCCGACACACACATCAATGTTGCTGAGGTTAATTTAAATTTCAAGGCAGCTCGGCTTGCCCCATCTGCAACCTGGGACACGTTACACTGGTGTGAGCATTACAACTGCTGGGTAATGGGACACAAAGTGGGGGATAAGGTGACTCATCCAATCCCACAGAGCGCAGGCCGGCTCGGAGTTCAGTTGCAGCTGAAGTGCTTTCAGGGTTTGAGGTCTGTTGAGCCAAGGATCCGACGGGCCGCCTGAGAAACGGCATCTTTTAGAGAAAAACTGAAGCGATAAAAGATGAAATTTAAGAAGAAAAAAACCTAAAGATTGGACATTCAATTCCCTTATTAATAAATGAAGAATAAAGCATACACCTGCTTTGGGTGAGCTCTGTCACCAGTTATGTTGAAGGAACATAAATCATTGCATATGTTCATGTTATGTTTTATAGCAGAGTGAGAGGCTTAAATATGAACTCATTTGTTAAAAATGCACTGAAAAAAGAAAAGTGATCCAACTTTTAAAAAAAGTTGATTTATTACAAGTACTCAAATTAAGTTTATCCAAGTAAACGTATTACATTTATTAACTTGTCATATTAAACAAACTTAAATAAATCAAGTTTGATTAACTTCATTTGACTACATGTAACCAAAATTTTAATAATTGATATAAATAGGATAATTACGAAACAATAAAATCAAGAAAAATAAGAAAAAAGATTTTTCCAAATCAATTTCTTTCAACTTTAACAAAAGCTGCAGGTTATGCATTTGGTTTACTTTTTGGCTATAACAAGTTTTTTTCTTCATTCAGCGAAGTAACTTTTACTTGATTAAAGTTACACCAAAAAATATTAACATGTTTTGAGACAAAATCTCAGATACTCCAAAAAGCTGACATTGTTGAATTTTGAAAATCAAAAATTGATGACATCACAAAATTTCTGAGTTTTTTCTAGCAAATTTTCGACTTATCACACTCAGAACTTTTCTTGTTTTTTTCTAGAAAATTTGTAAGACTAGTCTCAAAATGTTTTAGTTTTTTTGGCAAAAATGAACTCCTTTTCTCTCTACAATGGCCCAAATACGCCATAATAAAATACTGTTCAACTGGTGTTCATAGTTGCCCCATTTGCCTGTTTATTTTTCACACACTGCACAATGTATTGCAATAGTTGGGTACAAGGACATGGACTGAAACTAACTAAAAGAGCAGCTGAAGTTCAGGAAAAACTTGAAATGTTTCCAGAAAGCATGAAAATGTAATCAAAAGAAAGTCTTTCTCCTTTGGACGTTCTTTGATGTGGTTTAAAACATTTGCACAAGACTGCTTGCAAACCCACATTAAGGACAAAAGCCATGTTGTGTAAAAGTCATGAAAAGTGAGTAGCTATAGAGGTTCTCATGGAAAATGTACATCTTATCACTGTCATGGTGTCTGCTGTGAAATCATTTCCTGAGCAACATCCTTTCATGTCTACACATCCGTCCTGAGGAAGAGCTGTCTGGCTCCGTTTACACAGTTTCCACGCATTACCTCCTGACCGGGCCGGCTCCAGTGAAACATCATTTTCCAACGCCGTCAGTGTTGCTTTCACTTCACATGAAATCACATGCTTAGTAACGTCAGTCACAGAGGAAAAAAAAAAAAAGTGTCGTAGGATCGATGGTGTCAGGCATCCAGTGTAAACACGAAACTCTCTGGATCTGATCCAAGTATGTCACAGTCGGTGATCTGGTGCTGCCTTGCAAATTTTACAGAACGGAGGCTAAACTCGGAGCAACCTTTATGCAGATTCAGAGAAATGTAATGGCATCCACAGTAAAAAAGCATATCTCATGCTAAGTTGCTCACAGGCCCGATGATTGTGTGTCTGGTTAAAGCTGGTGTATGTAGCTTTTATAATAAAATATATATATATTTGTATATATTTGTTGAAACTGTCACCATGTTGTGACAGTATTATATGAGAAAGATAATCTGTGAAAAAAAATGCAGCTCCTCTGCTTCCTTCCATTGTTAACTAGAAACAACCAATCAGAGCCAGGAGGAGGGTCTTAGTGCTGTCAATCATTCCTGTGTATGCCTTAAGTTTATCTGCTGCCACCAATGACAGCAGATAAGCGCTTTGTCTGTAACGGTAAGTTGCACATTTAGCAGCGCATACATGAGAGAGATTAACAGCACTAATCCCCTCCTCCTGGCTCAGATTGGTTGTTTTCTTCAGACAGCAAAAGTAGCTCAGAGAGGAAGTGCAGAAGATTGATCTTTTCACAGATTGTCTGTTAGATTGGTGCAAATCTAGTAAATAATTTATCTGGGTAAATTTGAAGTGAAAGAATTCAACCTTCATTCAATGTTTTGAAAGATTATGATACCGATTATGAGTTTAATTTTTTTCACGCACAACATAAATCTACAGTGGGTCTTTTCCTCAAGCCCAGCGGCAGAAAAAAACTAACCTCTGACTCATGGATATAGTCATGGATTATTAATTTAGAGTTCAAGTACAAATTTATGGAGTTAGATTTGTTTCACAATTATTCAATCAAAAAAAAAATTACACTCAACCAAAAAAAAGATTCAATCAAAAAAAAAAAATCTTCTCTAACAAAAAAAAAAAGTCATAAAAACTATTTAATCATAAAAATATTTTTAAACATTTTTAAAGTTTTTTTTTTTTGATTGAATCTCTTTTTTTTGGTTGAGTGTAATTTTTTTTTGATTGAATAATTGTGAAACAAATCTAACTCCATACAAATTGTGCTTCAAGGACTTTTAAGAAGTTGCAACAATTGTGTAATTGGTGACTTTGTTAAAAACTGTCATTTCTTAATCTGGGATTTCCCCCACTGCTCAAATCCAAGGTAGGATTTTTTCCAAATGTTCCTGTTTAAAACTGATGTACAGCTCTAGAAGACGGATTCATTTCAAGGCTTTTCACACGTCTTTCAACATGGAGTGAATAAATATGTCTGCATCTGTATGCAGGCATAACAATGGCAACAATGTTTTAGCACCTGATTGTGAATTGAAGGCAGAGAAGTTCTCACCTGAATGCTAATGCATCCGACTTATTTCAACACATTGGTGACAACGGTGAATGTAGATTAATGACAAGCACATTCAAAAGGCAGAAAACTGATATTAAATGGTTAATTGTATTCCAACAACTTTCTTATCATTGGCTTCCTTTGCAATACAGTATAAAAATAAAGAAAAGAAAAGGAGAAAAACAAAAAGCCATACAATCTGGAGATTCAGGACATCAAAATGAAATAGGACCTGCTTTGTTTTTGGGAGCTTTACTGACTGGTGAATAGATCAACTGCTTGAAGAGACAGCTGAGACGTGTCCAGCTGTGCTTAGCCTCATAACGAACTCATTGCAATGTTTTAGTATATTCAGAGGCCACAGATGCACTGCACTAAATCCACAAGGAATCATGCAGCAACACATGATGAAATGATCTGAATCTGTGAAACGTTTCTCCGGTCCGTGTGTGTCCAGCTCCAGTCCTGCCAGTTATCGATGTCTCTGCTCCAATACTAGAGGTGTAAGATACTGAAAATTATTGTATCAAACCGATACGAAGTAAATACACAGCCTGTGTCTGTGGAGCTAAATTGGGGCCATAAAGTTTGCTCAAAAGAAATAAAATTTCCATCTATCCATCCATTTTCTTCACACCCTTGTCCCTTAGTGGGGTTGGGAGGGGTGCTGGTGCCTATCTCCAGCTAACGTTCCTACATACATATATACATACACACTGCATACATACACACACACACACACACACACATATATATATATAGATCTATAGATCTATATATATATATATATATATATATCTATAGATCTATAGATATATATATATATGTATAAACTGAAACTTTTGTATTGTAGATCTAAAAGTTGCCAAGAATATTACCACCACCAGAGGGCGCCCACACTCCCATCTTGTCTTTATGTTGATATCCAAAGTCTGCTGTGCTCCCTGAATCATACCCAGTGGACAGAGCTTGTCAAGGTGGCACAGACAAGTGAGTTTCAGACAAATGAGTCTGAAACTCACCTGTGAACAAGTGAGTTTCAGACTGTTAAAGCTGCAATATGTTTTTTTATGTAAAATTTTTAATTTTTTACATATTTGTTAAAACTGTCTCTAGGTTGTGACAGTTTAATATCCTTGACAGGTCAGCAGTGTTGAACTGATGACCTTTCCAGGACGTACCCCGCCTCCAACGCAATGACACCAGCCCACAATGACCCTTCAAAGATAAGTAGTTATAGGTTATAGATAATGGAGCAGGATGTATGTTTCTGCTATAATGACTCTGTTGTTACTTCCACATCAGAACCTGCTGCAGGCAGGGAGTCAGGTACAGTAGAGATTAACGTTCTGTAACTGCATTTTTTTCCTCTGTCCATCATGCAGGTAAGTACATTTTATTCATGAGTGAATCAGAGCAGCAGCCTCAATTTGCCTCCTTAGATGCATAAATTAGTTAAAACTTTGTCCCACATATTCATAGTTCCACACACAACACTTGTACGTCACACTTTGTCTTTTCCCGGTTCAAACAAGAGATTACCAACAAAGCCAAGCGCAGATGTTGGTCAGTCCAGGAAAACACAAAGCATATTAAGAAAAAAAATCCCACATTCAGAAAGCAACCATAACTGGGACTGACTTTCAGTTTCACTCTCCCGTCGTCCGCAGACAGGAAATGCCCGCTTCCCCCAGGCTTCTTTGTTATGCTGCTTGTGATTTCATTCAATTAGACACACTCATTCTTAAACTAGTAGCCCAGCTGAATCACCAACGGTAACAACGGAATTTACTAGAGAGATCCGCATAGGTTCCTGTTCTTGGAAACAGAAAGTGTTTTTAGAACCATATTAGGAGACTATTAGACAAAAAAAATTGTTACAATAATAATAATATTCTATAATTATATATCAGAATATTATTGAAAAGTTCAATTTTTACTTGATATATATATATATATATATATATATATTGTAATGTTTTCCAAGGCTTTTGCAGAACCTTGTAACTTGTTGAAACCACCTGATCATGCACAACAAAAAGTCTATGCCATTTGTAGAACTTCAACATAAAAGTACAATAAGTTATTTTCAGAATTTTTTTAACCTTAAATAATCTTCATAATCCTCAAACACCAGTAGCTATAAGTATGGTCATTATTAACATAGACACAAAACAGTGAAGCTCTGCACAGATTAGTCTACATCAGTCTTTCTCAAACTGAAATCCCCAAAACCACTGGTGGTCTGCAAAGGCACTGCATGTATTTGTTATGCAGTGAGCTCAAAGTGCGATGCGTACAGTTATCTTACCAAAGGATTGTGTTTAAAAAAATAATAGTGTATAAGTTGCTTAGGGGTCACTCAAAAGAAAAGCTGGCAGGGTCTAGCTTGAGCGCTGGATGCAGCCAGGTAAGACATTAAAATGGACATACCTTCAGCTGGACAGGCAGCTCTGCATCAAGTTGTTTGGTTGTTTCCTGGGTGTGAACGTGCTTCATGTTGGAGAAAAAATCTGCTTCATCAGAACAGTTGAGGGATTTGTTTGCTGCAGAGGAATCTTGTGTTCAGGAAGATGCTCCTTGATGCAACTGAGACCTAACATTTTTATAAAACTCTTAATAATGCTGCTCCAAGTTATTTGTCAAATTGACTTTTAAGGAAAGAACGACACAGATTTCTCAAGTCTTCTGTGTCTAAATAAGATTTCTGATTCATTTAACTAAACAAAAAAAATCAAAATTGGAACATGATGGGGCAAGATTTAGTGATAGATATTTTCTTACCTAGTTTTAGGACCTCTTCATCTGCAGTTCAGGATTTCTTAAATCTCAAATGCAAAATGGTTGCAGTGACCAGGTCCGGGTCGGATATCATATCCCCAAATCCTTTCTTCACTCCGTCTTGCAGGGCATCAACCAGTGGCTTGCAGAATTTCAGTGACTCTGGTTTTGTCAACCTTGGAGATGAGAGCCTTGACTGTAGGGAGCAGCCATCCCATCTGAATTTCTTCTCCACAGGGTATCTGACCAATTCTGAGATTTACTTGGAATAATTTCAATAGGCACATTGGGTAGTTATTAAGTGTTAAGTGCTAGGGTGTTTTCATACCTGATAGTCCGGTAGACTCAATTTGATTGGGGACTAAAATTGCAACATTTGTTACATTTTTTCAGCTGGTGCAGTTGTCTTTCACACTGCAATGAGTCAAATGCTCCAAACTAGCTGAAAAACTCTTCCAAGAACTCCTGAAGAAAACAACACAAAAACCTTAGAAGAAGAGATTAGTGCAACTTCCTTCTTCACAAAATGTAAACAAATATTGGAAAAGCGCCAGAGTTTAGCGGTTTCTATATTGTCTTTGGTAAAAGACGACAAGCC
Organism: Poecilia reticulata; assembly: GCF_904066995.2. Taxonomy (NCBI): domain Eukaryota; kingdom Metazoa; phylum Chordata; class Actinopteri; order Cyprinodontiformes; family Poeciliidae; genus Poecilia; species Poecilia reticulata. The sequence goes on along the minus strand of NC_088848.1, from coordinate 22,142,950 downwards.
ATTTTTGTCACTAGTGCTAGACTTGCACGTTTGTTTTGGTTGTATTTACCCAGAATACCCTGTACTACTTACACTGGAACATCAAGTGCAGCACAGACAGCTCTCACAGCTCCCTCTCCTTGTTCTTTGAGGATTCTCAGGATCTGCTCTACAGCCAAGTAAAAGGAGTTCCACCTTGTTGTGATAGGTTGCACCAGCTGAAATTTACAATGTTCTTCAACCACGTCTTCAGCAACAGCAGACCTCACACTCTTGTTCCAGAGAGCCTGACATTTAGAGAAGGCCGACCACGACAATTTCTTGTAGGCCTCTGTCTTGTTTGCTTTTTTTGCATCCACCAGATTGAACAAATGGCAAGCACGCTAAAGATGTTTCGGAAGCTGGTATTTGAGACCATCATCTTCAGTCACCACGGTGCCAACTTGGATTAATTCTACTTCCTCATCCTGACAAACTTGTGTTGGATCTTCATCAGTTGCCTCCTCAACAGTAACGTTGTTGCTCTCATCTCCTCCAAGCACTTCGGCTTTGATCCCTTGACAGTTTTGGTTCTGACAATCTTCTCACAGATCACATATTAGCAGTGTACGTCATTCAATGTGTTTGCCAAGACGTCAAACGTGTGAGTGCTCTCTAACTGCATGCATGCAAGACCAACAGAAGTGCTTAGATCCAGCCAATGGGCTGCAACGCCAATGAAACTCCTGCTCCTCGCACTCCAGCAATCAGTCATTGTGGCTACGCATGGCACCTTCCTCATTGCTAACGTGGCTTTATCAAGCTTGAGCCACACAGAGGTTCAAGACATGATGGAGCAGTTTAGCTGCAGATCTTGGATAAGGCTCTGAAATGCTGGCTGCTCAACATGAGAGAACGGCTGGAGACCATGAAGTTTAGAATTGCCTTGTTGACACTCTTCTGAGAGACTTGCATTGTTTCGTCTAGCTTCAACTGTGTGAGGTTTGTGCGAAAACCTTCAGATTTTCTCTTGCAGGCTGCTGTAGTCAATTCATTATATTTCTCCTGCTGCCTTGTATGCTTCCTCTATAAAAAAAACAACACAGAACTTTGGTAAAAGAGAGCTAACTCAAATAGGCATCAAAAGTACAACACACATTGATGGCGGTAGACAACTAGGTAAATAATAAAATTCCAATAAAAAGTTTTACTACTTCTCACCTTTAATAGAAAAATGCAATTTCACCATATTTTGTAGAGTATGGCTGCGGGAAAAAAAAACTTTGAATAATATCACAATTCATTAACATGTTACCTTCTTTGCAAGTAATCAGCAACTATATTCATATTCTTTTATTTCTTATTAGTCAACTTATACTGTTGCAAATATTTTTTATAATACGAGAGCATTTGTTAATTTTACAACGAGTGAAAGGATTCACTGTTTAATAATATATATGGTTATTTAATGACCATTGTAAAATATAAACAGCTGCCACTCTCTTACTATCAGTAGCAAAAATATAAATTTGTAAAATGTTATTTTACAAATTTATACAAAGGTACAGAGATGCGCAAATCAGCGGCTTTTAGAGATATCACGTAACTTACAAGTTAATAAACAGTCTGTCTTAAGAAAGACATTGACCTGTTCAACAAAGATGAGCTTGTTTTACAGAGAAATTGGTGAAGGGTGGAAATTATTTTTATAACTGTTCAAATGGACAATGAACCAAATCATTCCACTGAATTCATTACAAAACAAGTTGAGTTTGAGATTTTTTTTGTTGTTCAGAGATGCTTCATTGTCTCAGAAGATTGTCATGAAACATTCGCTTAATTTTAGAAGAAAAAAAAAGAGAGTAAAGTGGATAAAAATAAAATTCAGGCTAAGATAAGAGATTTTTACTGGCAATGAATCGTTCTTTTGGCCATGAAGCAAATAAATGAATCCTCATTAAATGTAAGAAAAAAAAGGAAAGGAAGACAAACTAATTCACCAGTTAATACTTCATTGGTTCAGGTTCTACTCTAACTTTCAGATTTACATCAATTATACATGTTATAATCCTGTCACAACAACAAAAAACAGCCAAATTCTAATTGTTCACAAGTTGTATTTGGGCTGTCATTTCAGAAAAAACAAGAGTCATTTGTAAGTTTCAACGGAATTTATGTCATGGATTGTGAGATAAGATGATGATGAGGATGATGATGATGATGATGATGGAAACCCCCCCTCTGGGTGTTTCTATAAATATGTCAATAAGAGTAGAGTAAATCAGTAATAGTGCTCACTTTCAGGTCAATACTTGTGAAATCTGACCCAGCTGAGGCCATGCATGTCCTGATTGGTGAGTAGAGAGGACATCGTTGTAAAACTCTGCTTCCCCTCCTTTGCTGCTCATCCCTGGAGAGAGCTCCCACACAGACAGCTCTGACCCGGGCACTGGGGGGTGGGGGGCGGATCAGCTCCGGCTGGTACCGGACCGTTTATCTTAACAAATAGAAACACTCCTTCACAGCTCAGATGGATGTGTCCAGTTATTTTTTGCCTCGGGTTTCATGTTTCAGGGAGTCTTGTAAAACTCTTGCAGCCTCTGTGTTTATTGGGGGGTGTGCGGAGGGGTGAGGAGGGTGGGGTTGTGTGGGGGTCGAGCTCAGTTCTGCAGGACACAAGAGCTGACAGAGCCGGGCTTTGTTCTGTCTATAAAGACGGTTTTCTGCGTCTTCTTCTTCTTCTTCTTCTTTTTAACCATTCGGTCGTTTCCTCCCCGCAGTCTTCGCCTGCTTCATGGCCTCCGCCGCCCGCAGCGCGCCTCTGCCGGAGAGCGGCAGCGCACTTGTTGAGGATCCGCGGTTCCAGGAGATCCTGCAGAGGAGCCGCAGCTTGACGCAAAAGATCCTGGACTCCATAGCCGACACGCACAGCTCCTGCGTTCACACAGAGGTGAGGCGCTGAAACCTGGCAGACGCACGTTTTTGCGTTCCGGGTGAATATTTGCGGGTAATACTGCTGCGTCAAAGTAAGGAACAAAACAAAACAATGAATGACGCTCTGAGCTGAATTGTTCAGTCAGGAGAAATGAGGCTCTGTTGTTCGGTCAGTCTGAAATGTGTTTATTGTTTTCTGGGCTGCAGACGGAACCATTCTGGAACTTAAACTGCACTATTTATAAGCGCGATTAATATGTCAGTGCCTGTCACTTTCTCTCAGAGATTACAAGAATAAATCCACAAGGAGGCTTATTTTCGGTTTTCTCTGACCGTTTTAGGCTGGTTCTTTTAAAAACTTTTTTTTTTTTTACAAATGAACACAAAAGTACCATACTTTGCCAGGGGCGACCGAAAGTCGCACAGGGCCAGAGCAGAATATAATTTGGGGGGCCCAAAGCCCTTCATCACATTAATATATGTTTTTTAATGTTTTAAAACATGACTCCAGTACAGACACATGGGGCATAAAGTGTTCAAATGAACAAGTAGATTTGAGTTAAGACTCTTGTGACTTTAAACAATCTGAAACTATTGTTTAAGTCTGAGAAAGCAACTGATGCTTTGAGTTGCTGTTCAGAAACATCAGAGAAATTTGATGTTGGCGAGTTTTTCAGAAAATACAAAGTTTGGGACCTTTATTTGCTGCGAAGCTATGTTTATTCTACATTAAAGTTGAAATTTAAGGGGACAAATATACTTTGATATCAAATGTTAAAAAACTTCACAAATATAGGTAAAAATAAAATTTAACATTAGTACTTTACATGACTCTTGAAATAAGTATCCTAGTTTATTTGACAAAATTGGTAAACAGTACTTTATTGTTATTGCAAATAATTATTTTTCATAATCATGAAAATATTGTTTGTATGTGGCTTAATGCTGAATCAAAATAATTTTTACAGATAATATAAGCGTATCTATTTAACATTTTCCATCTATACATAATTTCTTCATCACAGACCCTAAAGTTGGATTCTTCAGACATCGGCAGGTTTTCAACCATGGCGGCCAACATTGGCATCCCCTCGGCTCCTGTACTCTCAGCGGTTTCAGAAAATTTCACTCTGGTAAGCGTATTCCGTTTGTAGGAAACCTTTTTTTATGTAATCATAAATATATATATAAATGGTATATATATATAAAAAACAAAGACATACTCTGGTTGCTCCCCTCATTCTGTATTAGGAAACTGGTTTGAGAGTGATGCATGATGGGCTGCAGCTGCACCAAGGGTTGCTGAGCTCCATCGCCCCTCGACTAGCAGAGAAAGACAAAGTGGTTGCGTTGATGTCCGATGTCAGAGATCTAAAAATCCAGATTGTTAAGGTAAATTTATTTTGGACGTCTGTATCGCAGCTTCAAAAAAGAAAAAAAAAAAAGCTTTGCATGACATCTCGCAATCACAACAACTTCCTGATCCATTTCACAGATGCAGAAAATGAACCAATCGCACATCGCAGCGCCCCCCACATTGGGCTCGGTGGAACTGCGCCTCCCGGGGGAATTTGAGGTCCAGGTGGCGGCTCACCTGACCCTGGTCCAGCTGCAGGCGTTCAGCTGGGACGTGGCGCGTTGCCTCAGGAGTCTGGACCACAGCGCCGGCGACGACGACAACCAGAGCTGACCAAAGATCGTTGTATTCTTCTTTCGGCCTGAGCTGAAAACCTACGTTGCCGGTTTTTGTTATATTTATTGATCTGCAAGCAGATTATTTATTTGTTAAATCTATTTTTATTTATATATTTATTTCTAGAGACGCATCATATTTATTTAGGAAATCTATTTTTTTGAAAAACCTTTGCACTCGTCAGACATATGACCAGCTATTAACGCTCATATTAGTGAGTTCCGGGAACATATTAAAGTTGCAGTATGTAACCATTTAAAAAAAACATTTTTACATATTTGTTAAAATTATCATTATGTCATGATGGTATAAAACACAATCTGTGAAAAAAAAGAAAACTGTTTCTCTGGCTTCTCCCGGTACCAAATGCAGAAATTCACCACTCAGAAACAACCAATCAGAGTGAGAAGGAGGGTCTTAGTGCTGTCAATCACTCTCGTGCTCAGCTCCTCCTGCTTGCACTTTGCTATGCTACACCTGGTTCTCCACAACATAGAATGACATGAATGTTAATGCTATTTAGCATAGCCACTGATGACAGCAGATTAACAGTTTATCTGTAAGAGTAAGGAGGTTGATTTACAGTGCTAAGCCCCGCCCTCTGGCTCTGATTGGTTGATTTTAATCCCCAGAGCAATCCAATATTAGCACTAGGAGGAGGTGGAGAACCTCAATTTTTTCATATTTGTCTCATAGGACAAATGTCACATCATTTTGACAGTTTTAATAAATATGAAAAACACATTTCTGTAAACGTTACGCACTGCAGCTTTAAAGACGATTATAGATGGTGTAACATTGAAAAATAAACTAATTATTTTTGTATTGCTATTTAAAATCTAATATGTTATTTTCCTACGTCCCAATACAAAAATAAAATTTTCTTTCTTGAAAATACAACTGTTCCGTTTTCCTAATGATGGTGCAGTGAAACTTGCTGACACGCTGGTGAATTTGTTTCCGAAATTCCAGCAAAAGAAACAGAAGTGCAACTAAAAGTGAAACGGCGGCTCCGGCGTCACGTCAGACAGAGTTCCTGTAGGTGTGTCGCCACTGGTGTGACCAACTGTCACCAGGAGGATGATTCCCTCAGCATGTCATGTGAAAAACCTCAGAGTGTCATCATTCTGATTAAGACACAAAGTGATCACAAGAACAGGCGGAACTGTTTAAAACAATGTGATCTGGTCAAAAATAAAAATGTCACAGAAGTAAATAACTGGAAAAAGCAAACTATTTTTATTCAACAATCTATTTAAAAAGTCAAAGATGTGTGTAAAGATACTGTGTGTAAAGAAAAAAAAAAAAAAGAGAAGTCTAATACTCCAGTCGGTCCGTTCAGTCTTAAGATTTGTTTTTACCCTTCGTCCTTCATCTTCACTTCTCAGAACATGTTAGATTGGTCAGGTGGGTGAGTCCAGGGCTGGAGGAACTGGAAACTGGAAGAGTTTAGAGAGCCGAGATGGCTTTGGCAGCCACTCTCCTTCCCAGCGGCAGATTCAGGTCGGTGATGGCCAGGACCACTTTGGGTTTGGCCAGCGCCGGCAGCTTCACCAGCTCAGACACCTGAACACACACACACTCACTTTACACACACTGCTGGGTGAAACTGTTTGTACTCTGTCAACATCTAAGTTTTTTTTGTGTTTTTTTTTTTTACACAAAGAAGTTCAGCCAAGAGGCACAAACCCTTCTCATGACCTACTACGTTAAATTTGGTATTAAAGAAAATATTTGCTCAGTGTAATGGTAAACTCTACAGAATTGACTAAAATATTTGATCAAATGTTATTCATTCTTGTAATGAATTGATCTAGAACAAGAATTCTAATCTTGCGCCATTAAGCCTAATTTCAACACATCAACCTGAATTTCATGTGCCTCTTGAATTAAATCTTTTAACATTTAATTCAAGAGGCAAAAACATCCTGACTTGCTTGTATATTCAAAAATAAAAAATTACAAAATTACAAAAGCATAACATTTATCTTATTAGAAGTATAAAGAGTCATTTATTTTTTCCAAGTTCTAAATCTACATTAACAACACTGACATCAAGTGTAAAATGTAAATATCTAATAAAAACATTCTGGACTATGACTTCGTATGCAAAAACAAAACTCAAGGAGCAGCATCTTACACAACAACAAAACTGTAGTAATAAAGAAAAAATAGCTTCAAGTCTAGGAGTGTTTTTACACCTGATAGTTGGGTAAATATGGTTTGATTGGGAACCAAAACTGCAACATTTGCTCCATTTTCAGGTCTTGTGGTTCTCTTTTATACTGCGCTGCGCCTAAGGAACCAAAACACTTGTAAAAACTGTTCCCCTCCTCACCTGTGGAGGCGCTACAGCAAGAACCACTGAAGGAAACAACCCAAAAACCTTTAAAGACGACATGAGTGCAATTTTCTTTTTCATAAAATGTAAATACAAATGAAGTGGTGTCAGATTTTAGCGGCTGCAGGATTTCTCTTTAGCGAAAGACCTTGAGCAGTTTCTCTGATGCTGGATGTATTTACCCAGAATGCCCTGCACCATTGTCCACTTCCTCCTCTTCAGATAAAAAAAAAAAAATCAGTCAGGCTTGGCCAATGATTGGCCAGAAAACTGCAATCGGTGCATCCATAGCAACAAAGTTCAAAGGGTTTGAGTGTTTCTGAAACTCTGGACACGTTTGCATCACTCCAGCTGTCATCTGTGCTGCTCGAAACATTTTTCTCAGATTGTTCACCTTTACCCTGATTCTGCCAAGCTACCAGTTTGAAAAAATTTACAGAAAAAGATGAGTCAGCACAATTTTATTACAGCAGCAATGAGTCAGTGTTTGCATAAATACACCCTTAACTGACCGCATATTTTTAAATTCTTAAACTCTCTTATTGGTTTTTATTCAACTTGTGCAAACCACTCACAGCCCCCTTGACTGGTAATCTTTTGATTCTGTCTGATAAGGTGCTCACTTTTTACCGTAAGCGCTAAATTTAAGGGGAGTGATTTGGTAAAGCCTGATGCAACACTGACTCTTATCCTTATAACCCCTCTTTTTTTGCGCTGTTTTCACCTCCAAGCTCATAACTCACCATGGTGAAAGGCATGAACTGCAGAATGCTCCCACGGCTTCCCTGCTCCAAGCACTCGACACACTCCTCAAGAAAACTCTGCACAAACTGGGTGTGAGGCCCCGCCATCTTGGAGCCCAAGATGGAGGAGAACAGGAGAAAGAGGTTGGCTGAGGAGCAGAAAACAGAACGTTTGTTTTTAGTTAGCAGAGCTGGCACACAGGTCCCACAGAAATGAATACTAATTTTCATCTAACAGTTGGTTAATGCTTCAAATGAAAGTGAAAGTGCCATCTCACTTTAACAGTCATTTATAATGAAATCCAAGTTGCACAAACTAAAGTTGTAATGTAAGAGCTGAACAACTTCCTGTCTCACTCATCCAGTCAGTTCTTTCCATTTTATAGTCAAACATCCCTGCTTTATCTACAATAATCATATAAAGTGAATTAGACATTTTATTTTCACAATAAAGTTAATTGAATTTCATAGTAAAAAATACAAATAATGCAAACATTAAATTGTGTTTCTACAGTGAACTAAACCTTTTCAAAATAGGCCTGATGACAGAGGACATTCACGGTTCAACCCACATATCTTATCTTCAGCTGGGAAATGATCACTAAGAGTTTTTTTTTGTTTTTTACCATCAGTAAGGTATTTGATAAGAGGAAACCGTTTTCTGTGGAGGCATGTCAGCGGTTCAGTCGGGTCGCCAAATTGCGGTTCACCGAGGCTAATCTGTCATAGAACATCCTGCATTAGAAACAGTTTATAGGAAACTTAAAAACGAGATCTTGACTGATTTTAACAGAGCAATTTAAACTAATTAAATGTCTTAAACCAGTCTAGATGTCTAATAATTTCTATAAAACAGAATTATGTTGGTAGAGGTGTATCCTTTTTCACTATGTGTTTTTTCCTAAAACCTAAACTAACCGACGTTCAAGTAAAGAAAACAGGTTATATTAAACTAAAGTTTCAAAAAATGACAAAATAGGCTATTTAACTACATATAAATCAGAACGTGTCATCGCACATATGTTGTATTGAGTGTAGAGGTGTGCTGATCGATCGGCCACCGATCATAATCGGCTGATTTCCGTGAAAAAGTGTATGATCGGTGATCGCTGATCAGTCTCTTGTTACCGATCACACAAACCGATCACCTGCATCTCATTGTTCAGCCTGCCTGTGCAGCTGGTCTCCTCTTTCCATAACACTGCGCAAACGCGCAGCAACAAATCCTAAGCAATGTGGAACTAAAACGCACTGAGTGAATGAGGAAGTTTGCGTGTTGCGCCGGAAAATCGAAGCACGTCAAAATGCATCTACACGACGAATCTAATACGACATAAAAACAATGCCATACTTCACAGAGTTTGGCTACATCAAGGCTCACTGCAGTAAAAAAGACATATGGAGGATCAGATAGCAGGTAAAGCAGCGCACAGCTACAAACACTCACCCGGATTAGCATGACGGTCAGAAAGCTAAACAAATAACCCGCAAAATTATTTAAGTCTTCGAGCTGCGATGTAAGACGCTGGTTCTGCTCTCGCTGTTGAACCGCTGCTACGCTACAGGTAGTAATATTTGACAGACGGAGCGCCACTTCTGCTCCACCTGGTAGTGACTCTCACACCGAACCTCTGCTTAAAGCTGCAGCATCTAACCTAAAAAAATAAATTTTACATGCGTATTAAAACTTTCGCTGTCCTAACATGAGACAGAAAATCTCTGAAAAAGTAATTGATCTCCTCCCTGTTCTGCATAATTACTCCGCTCAGTCAGAAACAGCCACTCAGAACTAGCAGTAATCAGCTAACCGCCATGCTATCAGGAAGTTTTCATTCAGTAACTCTGGATTGTTTATTGTAATGGATCCTGTATTTGCCTTTGAATGTTACGTTTTATACATGAATCTTTTGGCAATGTTGAGAGGTTTTATTTTGACTCTTTGCATTATTTAGCCTCTTCAGAGCCTTCATATGTTTTCAGTCTGTTAAAGATAGTATTATCAATAGCAGGACAATTTGCACAATGCCTATTTTGTTTTGTTTTTTTTCTTGGAAAAAGCTATTTAAAAGCTTTTATCTAAATTAAGGTGAATTAATGGTTCCTTTTTCCACATAATGTAACCGTAGTGCTTATGATTAAAAAAATAATAATTATGTGATCGGAATCGGCAGGAAAAACCTGATTGGCACATCTCTGTAACTTATATTAGCAAGAAAGATAATCCTGTAATATGAAGCACCTTTATGTCCTGAATAGTAAAGTAAACTGAACAAAAATCCAGTTAGAAAGCCATAATTTGATGTTTAACAGTGATATGGTGTAAGATACATTGCAGTTCAACTTCAGTTTGACTTTATTTGTATAAATACTTTTATTCAATACTATATCTCTAGAAATAAATCTCTAGATATAAAAATGTCAGCAGTTAAATACCACAGATTCAGAGTTGCACCGAAATCTTAAAAAAAAAAAAAGAAAATGACTAGAAGGAAACAGTTTTGATTACAATCAGATGGGCTGTGACTTCTCTCAAGACCATCAACTACTCATCTTAAATACTCATCACTGCAGTTGTGCATTAATAGTTGTGGGTGATGTGACAACCTTAGATTGTGAACGATTACGACGTGTTGACAAGCAAAGTATGAAAAATTGTTTCCATTTTAACAAACGTCATATTGCGTTATTCCTGCACTGTGGACAGGAAGAAACATGTCTGCCAGTCAACTAGACGATGATTTTATTTTATATTTAGTAATACTTAAATTACTTAAAATATCATGCATAAAAAAAAAAAAAAATCACATATTAGTCGATTCATTGGTCAACCAACATTTCTACTTCCTTTCTGAAAGTGAAGGATGAATGCAGCAGCGTTCCTCTTTCAGCCAGCCGACAAGGCAAGAGGGAAAATGTTTGAAGTTTTGGAACTTTGGTATTCCCCTACTATTGGTAAACATCATATGTTCATACTTGACAACCAACTTTATGACATCAGAATGCTTGCTAATAATGCTGATTCATTATCCCCATAAAGAAATCAGAATCAAAATTCAAAATGGGAACTGAATTTTTTACTATAATTGGAAGTCAGTGTGAACAAAACAGCAACAGGTGCATTTCTATAGAAATGTGTGGTGTGTTTCCTCTGAGGCCGTCGCTTCAGTCAGCGCTCAGTTTGTTGGTTTATTTTAGATTTGTCTTCTTCCATTTCATCTAAATTGTACAATTATCATTTCAGAACTACTAATAAAGGCAGAACATTTGGATTTTGGTTCATGTTTCTTTATATGTGGTGGAGAACAGGCTCACCCAGGACTCTATTGAGAGGGTCCCTCATGTTGACGGTGTGCAGCTGAGAGGGAGACAGGGAGCTGCTCATGGACCGGTCTCCTGTGAGGCAACGGGAGAGATGACAAAACAGCTGATGAAGTCACAAGCTTCTGTTTTTGTTTATTTATAGGGCCTGCAGGAAAAAGCACAAATTCTACAGACATAAAAAAAAAAAAAAAAAGAGGGAAGCCACTATGGTCGGGGTTATTTGCACAAGATTATTTTGGACCGAAGACTTCAAGAGTTAAACTTTTGCTTCTACTGCTTAAAAAAAAAAAAAAAAAAGCTAGAGACGTTTAACGTTCCAAAACCACACCAGCCAACAGACTGAACCAGCATGAAAACCAAACACTTCCAACCCAAATTAACAACAGGTCGACCAACACGCTGCCTTCACTGTCAACCAGCAACATGCAGCACAACAACAAGCCTCATCACAGTCTGACGGATCCAAACTGTCCGACAGGAAGAAACATGTCCACCAGTCACCTTGACGATAAGAATGAGAACATTTGACCCGCACCTACCAAAGTACATAGTAAGTGCTGGATGTTAAAGGTTTCCTAATGTGGTGTTTGCTCTTAATGTGCTGGAGACTCCACTGATGGGGCTCATTCTGGCACAACTTGTTGATTTAGCACCATTTGAGTTTGTTGGGCTAAACTTTTTATGCACTTTTCTGTGCTTATTGGTTGAATTCTGAGCAACACTTCACATCTAATGGGTTCAAAACCTCGTTAGATGGGGCTTCTGTGGAGGCTGCTGATGTTTGGAATCTTTTTCTGACTTGGAAAAAAAGAAAGGACTGAATACAAACAAGGCATTAAACAAACCCATCATTCTCAGATGATGCTCGTTTGTTTTTTTCTTCCAATACTCAAAAGTTTCTAAATTAACTCTTATATGATATCGGTTGGGAAATGAAACCCCAGGTTTAGTTTTGAAAACACTGCAAGATAAGTTGTGAATTTCTTGTCCAAAGGCATGCAGGCATGCAACAGCTTGTCTGGGAATTTCTCTGTAGCTGCAACTCAAAAGGGGAAAAAAAAAAAGAGTAAATTCCCAAAGGCTCAAAGTCTAAAAGCTCATTACAACAGTCATGTGACTGGGAATTAGTGGGTACAACACTGTGCAGCTTTAGCTCTCTGTTTAAATCTCACTGCTGTTGCTTAACGCAGATATTTTTTTGTTTTTTAAATAAAAACTTCCCATGAGACAGCCTAGTACGAGTCAGAGTTTGCTGACGGATGAGTCATTGGTTGGATGATTACTAGAGACGGGTTGTTTGCCAAAGCCAAGCTTATCTGTTTTTGGTTTTGAACAGAGCTTGCAGGGTGAAAGCTGTGCTAGTCTGATCTTAGAAAGTCAAATTCAAATGCTCAGATTAGTAGACGGACCTGGACTGGAGAGAGCGACGGGCTCGTCCTCGTTGGAGCTGAGGAGCCGCATGAGTTTAGACGGCTGAGTGTCGTCCAATGGGAAGAGACTGTTGTAATCCTGTGGTCCCAAAAACACACAAATGGAACCAAATCTGTGTTAGGAAAAAAAAAAAAAAACGGATAACGATGGCAGCTTGTGTGAGACCTGTCTGGACGTCTTACCTCGATATCTTCTCTCTGCCTTTTCCGCTGACGAGCCGAGAAGGGGCCTTTGTGGTGCGAGGAGTAAGAGCTGAGAGCGCACCACACTGACAGCCTGGGGTTAAAGGTCAAGAACAGTTACAAGAACTAGCGTAACCTCCGTCGCAAAGAGAATGAATCATAAATCCTGCCTTACTTGGCCAAGGCCTTTCCAGGAGGATCGGCCAGGCTGTGCCAGTGAGCAGAGTCGGTCAGGAGGTTGGGCAGGATGGTTCCCAGCAGAGTCAGCGTGATCTGCTGCATGTCCAGGCAGAAGATGCTGTACAGCAGCTCTACGACCCGGCTGGCCCACTCCTGACGAGTTTCCTTCAGCAGTTCCTGAAGCAACAGAGAAACAGGGAGCAGTTGTGATTCACAGTCGGTCAGCAGTGAGTAAAGAAGTCCAGCATGTAAAAGATCAGAACTAATAATGGAGACGCCACTGGCTCCAAAACTGTTTTACTGTGACTTCATGTCACAGACCAACACTAACGAGCAGAAACGCTAAACATGAAGTGGAAAGAAAATGATGGGTGGTTGTCTTTGATTGTTTTTTTTACAAAAAAAAAGCATGCCATGGGTTTTTATCTAGCCCCTTTTACTCTCAGACCCCTAAACACCCCTGACTACCTACAGACTTCTAGTTATAGAAATCTGTGTGTAGTTCAATTTCAGTATAAAACAGCTTTTCTGTGAAATGTAAGACTTTTTAAAAACTTTTAATGCCATTTTGAATGCAATTTAAAACTGAAAAAACTATAAATACAATAGATGTTTGGGGGATCCTGCTGCATTACATCACGCAGTGTGAACAACAACTCAAAAAATACTGCAACAAGCAGCTCCTTGCAAGGACAATGTATGTTATGATGATGATTGGAATGTATTACATTGTGCAGCTCTGCTTCAGTAGTAGAATGGCACAAAGTCCAGGACTAAATTAAACTGAAAATACGTAGCCAGACTTCAGACGCTCCCCCTCCAATCTGACTGAACTGTGGCATCTCGATGCGTAAAGCTGGTAGAGACACGTCCCATAACGCCTGCAGTTGGAAATACAGCTACATGGGGTTCTACAAACTGATACTGTCAAAAAAAAAACTTATCTAGAATTTTCTTCCACTTCTCATATATGCAATACTTTGTTTTGCTTTATATTCCAACAAAAAATAAAAATCTACAGCTTTAACAAGACCAGATGTGAAAAAGTTCAAGGTACAAGAGGATACAAATAATCCTATAAGGCACCGTAACAACAGTCGTGTTACCTTGATGAGGTTGTTAGTAAACCAGAAGACCCCTCCCATGTTGAGGAGGCTCTCAAACAGGTGCAGAGCCCGACTGTCCACCCAGCCTTTGCGCAGCACCACCTGGAACTGCTTGCTGAGGGACTGGTGGATGGGCTCCTTGGAAGGCAGCAGGTTGCGGTACGCGATAGGCTCTTGGCCTTCTATGGGCGAACGCAGCAAGGCGCCCGTTTGTTGGAAGACGTCGGCGCACATGTGCTCCATGATGGAGCTCATTATGACCACGCTAAACGCAGTTTGAGAGAGGATGAAGAAGGCGAGATTTAGCCGTCTACCCTCAGACGATTGCGGGTAACAGTAGTGAGAAGCGATGCGCTGTGTGTTTTTGTACCGTTCGTTGTAGAACTGCATCGTGTTCTCCGCGTACAGGGGAGTCACAAGCTGTCGGATCATAGTCTGAGGCTTCTCTCTCTCGTCTCGTCCCAACATCCGGACGTGAGCCACCAGCCACGCCACTGCACAAATGGCCATGCTGCAAACTTTCCCCTTGATGTTGTCAGTGATCTTCTACACTCAATGTAAGAAAAAAAAAAAAAAAGAAAGAAGGAAGACAACTGGTAAGAATTGTGCTCATCAAAAAAAGATGAGCAAAATGACATCCGTCCACACTAAATGAAACAGAAAAGAAAGGAGAAGTGGGTTAAAATGTGACGTCACGGAGTGTGACAAGAGTGTAAGTGTCGTTTAACACGAAATATAGTGATGAGTCAAAAAGGATAAAGCAGTGAGGCGTATGATGTCAGCCGAATCATTTCGGAAATTTCAAAACAATCCATTCCAGCGACGCAAAAGATAAAAGTAGAAAGAAGACGACAGTGAGGAGAGGACTGACCTGCACCGCCTCCACGGAAAGAACGCCGTTCTCCCACGCGTTCAGAACTTCCAGAATGGCCGCCGGAGTGCTGAGGCAAATTTCATGCCACTTCACCTGACTTTTACAACGGGTCAAAATAAAATATTTAAAAAATTGAAAAACAAAAAAACAACATATGTCACCTAGGAGCATATATTCCTCACAGAAACACTCATTTGGATGCAACGTACACTAATTTCATTTCCGAGGAGTTGTTCAGCAGGGTCACCAGGCTCTCCACTTTACCCGGCTCGGGTCTGAAGCATGGGTGGTCTGGATTCAGAGTCTTGCCCTCCTCAGGCATGCATGTCTGCAGCCAGGTTTCAAAAAAGGGCGTCTCCACTGAAGGACTGGGGTCAGACAAGATCACCTACAGTGGGAAATACGGACATCAGCAAGTTATCAAGGCTCTGTTGAAATTAAGTAACTGTATGGAAACCAGTAAAGAGTAACAGTCATTAGGTCATTTAACCTTTTTTTTTGAGGACATAGTGTGGTCTTATTGTAAAACACACAACTAATGCAGCTACTTTAACTCTAGTGGTTGTTTGAAGTCTGAGATGAGCATAGCAGGGGTTTGAACTGGCAACCTACAGGTAACCTTCAGGTCACTGGTGATCTAGGGTTCGTTATTAGGGAATCATCTCACTGCTCTTGTGGGAATGGTTGTTGTCCACACAGGAGTTTATAAAGTCAGTCACCAACTCGTTCATGGCACTGATGTCTCTGGCATGTGACTGCCAGAGAGTAACCCAGTTAGTAGCCTCAAAGCAACCCTGCAGGGCTTCTTTGGCTTCCTCAGACCACATCCTCTCAGATCTCTTCTTTACAGGTTGAATGTCGACAAGGAGTTTATAATCCGAGCAGAGACAGATGAGATTTGCCCGAAGGAGGCCTTGCTTTGGAGGTGTATGAATCTTTGACATTTGCATAAAACAAACCCAACATTTCTGTTTTCTCTGGTAACGCAGCTAACAAAAGTGTTGAAATGCTGGAAATGTAGCAGAGGGTGAGGTGTGATTAAAATCCCAAATATTGCCACAAACTCATCTGTATCTTAGCAACAATGAAAATGAGGACATCACATGCATTGTGATGAGCAAAACATTGTGCAATGGCCGATGATGGGATGTAAATAGTTGCGAAAATAACACTGGTGAACTCTTTGTAATACGGACAGAGACTTTATGATAACGGTTCACAGCAGCATGTCCCGAGTTACAACAGGTTGTTCAAATTAACTGCTAATCCACTGCTGCTGATTCTGCCCACTCCTCTTTCATATAGTGAGAAAGCCCAGCAGAGAGATGGGGCTTTACATTTTCATTTTACCTTTTCACAAGGAGCTTCACTGTTTTGTCAAATAAATGGCTAAAATTTGCTACCTAACATCACTAGTGAAGCCTGCACTAAAAAGGCATGCTCTCAACAAAAAGTTGAATTTTTTGTTGAATGCTATCTGAGTGAAAGTAGTGCCATCTGGTGGACGAACTTAAAAGAATATGTACATAGCAAGTATTCCATAAAGGAAACATTTTTACTCCTTGCTAATATAAATGTCTGAACACAAATATCATTTTAAATAGTCCTCAAAAGGGACTTTTCTTGTTCCATGTGAAACAATAGTGTTGGTTTTTGTAAAAGTTAATATATTTAGCCAGATTGAAGTAAATTTTTTGTTTATTCTAACGTCTTAAAATAGCTATGCTCTGGTAAACTTGAGCTTCAGTCATTCATCACAGAAAAGAAATGGCTTAGATGTATATAAAAAGAAAATGTCTCCTGGATCTCTTGAGCTTACCTCTGAACCGTACGTCTGCACAACATGACAGAGCATGAGGAAGGAAATGTCAAAGAGCTGGGCGCGTACAGACGCAGACTTAGCTGAAGGAAAGAACAGAAGACGTCCGCAGTGTTAGCATCGTTTTTTTTTTTATATCCCACACTGGAACATGACTCTCATAAATGAACTCACATCCTTCGCCACTGATGTGCTTCGGAAACTCATTGAGCCTTGAAGAAGACAGGAAACATTTACCGTTTTTTTTAAAAACATCATTAAAAATGTTCAGCCAAGAGAAAAAAATAAAAAATAAAAAATCTTACTGATGCAACCACTGGTGAAATAAAAGTTCTGGATTTCACGGACAAGGCAGTGTGGATACACTCACTTAATAAATTTCCGAGCGAAGGATTTGAGTTTGCCGGTGGCTGCCGCTGCTGCCAGAAGCAGATCCAGACTCTTCCCAGACAGCATGTGACCCAGAACCCCCAGGAGGCCCTCGGGGGATTTTGAGTGGTCCGCATCTACCGTCTAATGAACACGGAGTAAGGAAAACGTTCAAATGGCCATTAACATGATAAGAATCAACATTACTGATGTGACGTACTGTCAGTTAAACATGGCTGCTTCAGTTTCCTACACTGCACCGCAATCCACACGATGTCCTGGTTTTTTACCTTGAGAATATTTGTAACAGTGGGTTCAGCTCTCAGGATGAGGCCCGGGTTTGGCTGGATGTTTGCGTTTTCTGCCGTTTTTAGCCGTGGGGCAAACTCCCTGTCTTCATTCCTGAATAAAATAAACAAGATGAGGAGAGGAGGAAGAGGAGAGATGTGAGTTTTTACATTTCTTACACCGAGTTCAGTCAAAGTCAATTCAACATGCAACAAAGTCCATGCAGAAGATTCAAGTATGAATATCATTTAAAATTAGGGATTTTGTGTGTTTGACCAAGACAAAGTAGTGCATAGCTGAAGTGGAAAGGAAATGATTTTTCTTTTTAATCAATCAAATTTATTTGTATAGCACATTTTAGCAACCAGGCACTTCAAATTGTTTTACATTGTGAAAAACATCATAAACACATCAGAGGGTTGTGAAAACCAACAGCAGACATTACATTTTGTCAAGTGACATCATTAAAATTATCCTGTATCAAATATGTTGGTCAAAGTTCCATTTATTATTGTGGTTCAAAAAGGTTTTGAACCATTTTGATGGGACTTTAGTCTTAATTTGAAGGAAGTCAGCTTTTCAGAAGTTTTGCAGTTTTCTGGAAGTTTGTTCCAGATTTGGTGTGAATAGAAGCTGAGTACATTCAAGTTTATTAACTTTTAATCATTGTGCATCATTTTCCTTTCCTAAACTCTAACACTACAGTCTTGTTGCTGTATCACATGAAATCAGCTGAGGGTTCTGGTTGTAAGGTGACAAACCGTGGAGCAGTTTCAGTGTTGTGAGCATTTCCAGAACCGGAGCCGTACCGTTTGGACGTGAGGCCTTCGGTGTTGGAATCCGACAGCAGGCCCAGCTTGTTGCACTCCTGCAGCAGCATGCCGAGGCAGTCGCAACTTCAAGCAGAGCAGTGAGGTTAAAACGGATCCCAGGTTCTGAGGCGGGCTTTCCGGGTTTAGACAAAAAGAAAACAACGGAACAACAATTTGGAGGACTTACTTGCATCTCTGGTCTGCCTTGTCCAGCAGCGGCGTCAGTTTCAGGAGGCACTGAAACGCAATGTTTACATCCTCTGTAAAATCCTGAAAATAAAAGACTTCAGAATCAGCTTTTTCTGTCATCGTTCAGAAGCACAACGAAATGAGTTTTAGTACAGCCCAGAGACCAAAATAAGACAAACAACATAAGACACATGTAGACAGGTGCCTGAAATCTTTACAGGTTCATCTGGACAAAATCAATAGAATAAATATCCATTAGTCTGCATGCATGATCAGTTTGTTTTGAAGAAGGCAGTGAATCAAAGATTTGACCTGTCCTTTGTCTCCTTGAGGATATTTCTTCAGTCTGAGCAGAACTTGAGGAATCTAAGAAAGACAAAGAAACAAGATTGTTGTTGCTATTTTGTTTGACATAAAGTCATAATGTTGGATTCATTAAGCTGAGGAAAGCTGAAGTAGTGAATATTTATTTTCAGAAAGTGTTACGTACTCCTAAAAAATATGTTATAGCTAAATACGCCGTCATAATGACAGCTTATTAGGACCATTGCAGATAGAAAAAAGAAGGGAGTAAATTTACACCACAAAACTTGGAAATTTTGAGATTATGCTCAGAAATTTTCTAGAAAATAAAAAATAAGATTAAAAAAGTCGAAAATGTGACTTTTCTTCCAAGCAAATTTCCAACTTTTTTCTAGAAAATATCTGAGATTAATCTAAAAAATTTTTGCAGTAAATTTGCTTCCCCCTCCCCCCCCATCTACAATGCCTCAAATATGCCGTTGTATACGACTGAAGAAGAGCGTGTAGTAAAAGAAACAACAACTTTCAGAAAGAAGTTTTACTTTGAGGAACGTGAAGGCGGTCCATTTCAGCTCTTCGGTGCCCTCTGGTGACTCGATGAGGCCGGTGAAACAAGCCTTCCAGATCTCCAGGACGAACAGAGGACCAGGAATTCTCTGAAGAAAACAATTCAAATTAATAAACAAGATATAAAAAATAACAACAACTAATACTCTGTGGTTTAACATTTCTCCACTCAATTGTAACAAACGTGCGAGACATAAATACTATTTTTCCAAACACTACAAACATAAGTTCTCACCTCTTGAAATTTGAAATTTATTGTTAAGCCTGAATATTACTAGATCAGGGAAATCCCACTAATAATTACTTACTTAACCCTGAGTGTTTAACGTGTCATTTTTGAGCAAATGCTTATGCTGACTCAGACTTTGGCAAATGCACCACCACATCTGGAACAAACTATTTGTTCCAGATTCAACAAACAAACAGTTTCCTCTTTATTGACCTGAGGTCTGCAAGTCAAACACAGAAATGTTCTCTTTCCCTATTCGTTAGATGCATTTAAAATCAGCAACTTGCACCTTTTCCAGCTCAGATATCAAAGAAAGACGGAAATGGGCATCAGCCCGGACTAAGCAGTTTGGCGCATCTCTAGTTTTAAATGATAATTAGAACAATACAAACCAAAACTTAGAAGGTTGGACTTAAAACACATGGATGGAGGTCAGGCTTTGAGGTAAAAGGTGCAACTTTACAATATTTCAAACTATTCCGTTTCATATGTGCAGATTTAGTTGCAGGATTTCTTCCACACATCATGTTCACCTGCATCCTTTTAATCATCATCAGCTGCTCCACCAGCGGCTGCGTCTCCCCGGTCAGGTTCATGGTGCCCTCCAGCATGATGAAGGCGTGGACAGATGGGAAGGAGGCGTGAGCTGGAGGCTCACTCTGCACAGAGAGCATCAAGGGAATACTGAGGAATGAGAGAGAGACAGAGAGACAGAGACAGAGTTCATCAGGTTGGACTGAGATTCCTGGGTTAGGGTTAGGGGCTACCCTAACCCTCACCTTTTCACCAAAGCCAGCGTTTCCTCTATGGAAGTCCTCAGTGTCTCGTTAGGAACATTACAGAGGCCGTCTGTCACCACAATCATCGTTTCCTCAACATTACCCCAGGAACCTGCAGGGGGCAGCAGAAACACACAAGGAGATATCACAGGGCGATCAGAGTGCCTGACAGTAAGGCTGGGGCGATTAATCGAAAGGAATCGATTATTCAGATTATTGTCAACTAACTCAGTATCGATTAATCATTAACTGGAGTACACAGACTAAAAAAAAAAGCCAATTTCTGAAAGAACAACATTCTCAGAGCAATAATTAAACCAAAACTGTATGAAAAATATAAACATCTGGTATCCAAGAAAAAAATTATAACTTTTTGTAACCATTTGTAAATAAATTCTACCCAGAACTCTTCAAGAGACAGTTTAAGCCTAACCTGGTTCAAATTATGGAAAAAAATTAAATAAAGTAAAATAATAATAATAATAATAATCTCCTATTCAACACCCTTTGCTATGAAATATTAGCTGCTTACTCCAAAACATATCAGCCATACACTGTAAAAAACATCTGAGCTTTCTCATTTTGGAAGGATTCTGTAGCTGCAGATGCATCCTTTGCTACAAATGGTCAATCCTTCTCTAAAGGAATGCTGTCACTACTTTTTAAGTCATAAATTGTTTTTCTTATTTAAAAAAAAGTTAATATTTTATTCATATGTAGTTTTAATTCATTTCTAATACTGTATAAAATGAGCTTGAGTGAAATAACAAATCTGTAAAATGCACCGATTTTTTATTTTTTTTATCCAGTTAATCTATCATTCATCAGAGTAATCGATTACTGAAATATTCGTCAGTTGCTGCCCTACTTGGAAGGACCAAAGACACGGTTTAGTGGTGTAGGTGTCGTCATGCAGCTAGCGGTTAGAGGCACCTGGATCTTCCAGCCGGGCGATGTGGACCAGAGCTTTGTTCTTGGTGCTGCTCATCAGGCCGTACAGTCGCTCCTGGCAGGCTCTCAGGATGGCCTCGGTGCTGGCCAACGGCCCCAGCTCTCTCAGCTGGTCACAGTAAAACGCACAGCCCTGCAGCAGCCACACCACCACACCCAGCAGGGCCCGACACAGCCCGATGCACTCCTCGGCCTTCCCATGGCAGCTGAATGAGCAGCAAGCAGAAAACCAGCTGGATCATCAGTAAAGCCACTCAAGAAGGTTGTGTTCACTGAATTTAAAGAGGCAGCATCGTGTGTTTTCCAGGCACACAGTGCCAATTTGTAGCACAATCAAGTAACTATGTAAACTTCAAGGCACATATGTATTATGTATGTGTCTGGAAAACATATACTACCTTTTTAAATTCAGTGAAAACAACCTTCTTATAAAAGTGATGTATATATCAAACGTGACTTAAAAGAAATTTCGCTTTGTAATTCAACACCTTGAATTTTGGCCTCTGTCTCTTTAAGAAACTCCTGCTCTTTCTGAAACTCTGCCTTCAGGAAGTCATCCCAACATGACTCCACTATTAACCCTTTAGCAACTTTTTTTAACCAGTATTACACTAAGAAGTAGCTCCTATGATGAGTTCAGCTGATGCAAAGTTCCACCAGGCGTTTGCTAATTGCTGCTGGCTAGTCTGAAGGAACTGAGTGGAAGACAGCTGTTCCGGCATATGGACTTTGAATTTGTAATCAAATTCAAAGTCTTGACCCACCCTTGATATGAAATACTATTAAAAGTTGCTCCACGTTGCACAAGCGTATGGATGCCTATTTTCCTCCCATCTTTTTCTCATCTGTCCTCATAATTCCCCCCGTCACCATCTCTGATATTCAGAAATCTGTGCTGCTACTCCTGCTGTCAATTCAATTCAGATAAAAATTATTTTATTGATCCCAAAGGGAAATAAAATAACTTTTAAATTCAAATTATATTTGAGCATTAAGTGGGTGCATTTACAACCGCAGTGAGTCAATACACTTCATATTCTACCAAATATCAAACCCAAGCAGTCTATTGTGGTATTGCTGTGCTGATTGGAGATATTAAACTGTGCAGTTCTGTTTTATATGTGGTGGCAATAATGTGACGTCAGTTGTGCACATACTTGAGACGATGGCAGAACATGTCCATTATCTCCAACAACGATTTGACACACAGCTCCCGGGAAAAGCCGTCGAACTGGAAGAAATGTTGGTTGAGGAAACTGTGAAAACTCTCCAGTAAACATGATGCTACAGTAACATTTATCAGCCAGCCGTTTACCTTGCTGATGGCAGTGAGAACACTGGAATAAGACACCATCTAACACAAACAGAGAGACAATTGGAATTAGCAAAACACTGATTAATACTCTGTTTTTATGACTGTTCTTCCCGTACCTGTGAACTTATGGCATATCTGAGATAAGACAAAATGAGTGGGTTGGGAGATGGACCAATCATCGCCTGCTCCATCAGAGCCTCTGAAGCACACACAGAGAAAAAAACATTAAGAGAACCCGCCTATAAAAGGACTCGATGTAACGTCAAGTAAGCTTAAAGAACCTGCGAAGTTAAGGTAGTCCCATGTTGCCCCCTTTGGAAAGTTTTTCTTAATGTTGACTGCCCACTGGTAGTCACTCCAGCGCTCTTTCCAAGCCTGCAGAATGGCTTGCTTTAAATTCACCACCTTCATCCTGGTTGGAATGAACACACTCCTGGAATAACAAAAACACAAATTAAAACTCCACTTCTTATAAAGTATTCACTGTAAAAACCACTGCAGGCTTTCGCAAACCATTTACAAATTAGGCTATATGTTAGCCGTTAGCTAGAGATGGCATTCACCAGTTTGTGAATTAGGTTTTAAAAATATGCATATATATACATTACGTAGTGTAAAACATACAGCTGCTTCAAGTACGGGGAAAATATCTCTCCCCTACTGTAACGCTTACCTTGCCTTATGACTTTTTTAAAGCATGAACGGGTTTAGTTTATACATCCAGAGCGTCAATGCATTCAATCAAGTGACGTCACCTAGGGTTTTTAAAGACGCACGCCCTTATTCGTTGGTTTTCTGACCTCTTCCGCATTGTTTTTCTTCTTCTTTTCTTTGTAGTGGAATAGAAGCGGACATTGCGCGTGACCGCCACCTGCTGGTCCCATCTGAAGCTTGGAATGTTGTTTTACAAACTACTAAATACTTTTCCATGGCTCTAGATTTTATTAGAATATTACCGGGTATATCAACCCTTCTTGAAAAACGATCTGCAGGTTTTTGTGTTGTAAATCAGAGCATTGTGGCTTCATAAACAACATCCTGCTTTCAAAGTGAAGCTGAAGACTGAATCCTTTGTAAAGTTGAGAGAAAACATGGAGTCTAACATATATTGATCAGAATTATTGCTAAATTTGTTCAATAAGAAGTGACAGGTAATCTCAAATATTTGCTGTGAACATTACTACAAATGAGCCACATGTGTGAGAATTTACTGACCTCAAGTTGCTTTTCGAAATCTAAAGAAATTTAAGATGAATTCAGTAATCAATAAAATACTTGGAACCACCGTTCCAGTCTATATCTCTCTTTTGTAAGGTGTCTCTGTACATGCTATATCTTGGTTTGGGGAAGGTAACAACAATCATGGAAATGAAGGCAGTACAACAGATACGAATTGGTCATTGGACCAGTTTCTTCTAAATTCTTCTGGATCGACTGTACAAAGTTGATATTTTTGGCCCAAAGATGAATCAAGTAAAATTACTTGCAAGATATTTTCTCACATAATCCTGAAAATTGACCACCAAAAAATAAATGTCTTTTCAGCTTCAAAGACATTTCCGTTAAATCATCCTGTAATGCAGAAAGAGAAAAAAGTTTTTGTTGGAGTATTTTAAAGAAGAAACTCAAAAGCATAAATGTACGCAAGAAAATAATATAACTTTTTATCAATTAAAAGACATTCTCATTCTTTACTTCCAACCCATTTCTTTATATTAATATTTTCGTTACATTTCATCTACATGATTCTGCCAGGTGAGCACCTTCACTTGACGACAGGTTGAGGAGGAATTTGTCAATGAGGGAAAAAGTCATGACTTCATTTGAACACAAGGTGTCACTCTTGACCTAGTTGCCAGTCGCATGCGCCACCTTGAAAAAGTAACAGCTTGAAGCCTTTGTGAGGTTTATGATGGTACTTGGCATGGACTGAGTAGAACATACTCTACAGTAAAATGTTTAGAACATAGGTTCTTTTTTAAATTCACTTTGTTTTTTGTTGTTTTGTTTTTTACCCGACTTATATCCATTGTTTTTAAAGGATAAAGAGGGAATTGAGTGACTAGCAAAGACCCTCATGCTAGCTGATACAGCTCGGTGAGTCTCTGTGGGATAATGAGCATAAAATAATCCACTTTTATATATATATATATATATATATATATATATATATATATATATATATATATATATATATATATATATATATAAAATTTTATGCTGTGTTTGTTTTTTGTTTTTTTTTTACTTTTTAAATATTTTATTTGAAAATCTAGCATAGCTGCTATCATCAAACAGTAGCATGAAAATTTGTGCAGTCATCACTAAAAATGCTGACAGTAACAAAGTTTTGCACACTTTGACTCTTCAGCTTTTTATTTATTTTTTCCTCTCCAAAAACTGCAAAGGGCTGTCACAACTTTTGCCAGAAAAACAAAGATGTAGAACAGCAGACGTGTGAAAAATAATTTTATATAATCACCTTTTTATAACTCACAGTTGTTGTTTTTTGTTTGTTTGTTTTGTTTTGGGGGTTATTTTATAATTAAACATGAAAACAGTGTAATGAATCACAAATATTTTTCATTGTCAGATTTATCCTTTGTGAGTTTATGTAAGCTCAAACGGCCCAGAGTGTTAGAATACTATTCGGCAATCATACGGTGACATTATGGCAGGCTTACTTTGACCTTTCCTTCTGCTATTGGAATTATAATGATACATTGGTGGTGAAACAGGAGCTCAGTTTGTCCATTAGAAAAAATTCACACAATCATGATAATGGTAACAGTGGCCTGCAGGTGGGTCAGAGATTCTCTCCTCCATCATGACTCATGAAAAAACAGAGTGAGTATCTGGAGGCAGAGCATGCAGGTGTACAGGTTGCTTTTACATGTAATATGCAATCCTAATATAAAAACAAAATTACAGCAACAAAGTTATTATTGACATAATTTAATAGATTCTAAGAACTTCAGTTTTAAGTAAAAATGGTGCCAATTGTGTGGCGCCAGGGCAGTTCCTGGGGCAGAAGTGTATGGCAATTAAAAACAATCAGTTCCCATTGGGTACAATTTATTGATTTGACCCATAAAATACAAATAATACTGTTTTACTAATCGGCTACTAGCATTTATTTTTTTAGAGTAATTTAATTGAGCTGTATTTATTTTGCATTAAAAATTGACACAATTTTCAGACATACTAGTACAAATACCCCACATTTTTATACTGGTTTTATGCTGTAGATCTGAATTTCCTGTTGAAGTTTGTGGCTGCAGGATGATAATGTTTAGCAGAATAAAGCTACTTACATGAAAAAAAAAATGGTAATATAGTGATTTCATTTTGCCATTCCTTTCTAAGTAACTTAAAACTAGATAGAAATAAAATCAGATTTCTATCTTTAAAATACTTGTAAACTTTTCCACACCTGGAAGATAAGATTAAGTCATTTCAAACTCTGATGATGTTGGTGAAACTATTTCCTGCTGAGCCAAAAGGCAGAAAATATTCTTTGAGGATAAATGTTGTTACAGTACGGACAACTAAAAATGCATTTTATAACATAAACAGACATAGATGTGAAGAAACTGTTGGTGGATTTGAGTTCACTGGTGGATTTTAGGAAGCTAACAAAAAAATAAATAAAAACCTGTGGGGTTTTCAGTGGGGGCTTTGGTTCATTTTATGCTCCACTTTCTCACAGTAAAAGGGAAACCAGAAGTGCGTGACGTTTGGTAATCTCACATGTTCATTGTTCACTATTGTTCTGCGTTCATCCACTACAAAGCTGTGTAATAACGGAGCTCTGGCATCCCCAAACTCAGAATTCACTGTAGAGTTGATGAAATCCTTGGAATGAGTCACCTTGGCAGACAATCCCCCTCCTGCGCTCTGGAGCTTTTTAGGGACGTTTTCCTTTGTCCTCACCCTGCATGCAGCCACATGATGGAGCCATTTGAACAGCAGGACCAGAGACGCTGCAGGATGACGTCAGTAGGTACCACCTCAGGCATCTGGGCTGTGAAGTCTTCAGGAGTGAACAGAGTCGTGGTCAAATTAAATGGCCCTGGTTTAAATGTGGAACCAACGCGTCCTACATAGACAGAAATGTCCTCACGCAGCGTATGGGGTGGGGGGATGAAGAATAAGGTTGGATAAATTTTTCATGGCAGCTACAGAACCTTGTGAGTGACGCCAAGAGAAAATCAGGTTTGAAACGGAATCCTCGAGGGAGACGGATTGTAAAGTAATCTTCTAAATGACAAGAGGTCAGGCAAGGAAAGAGTGGGAAGCTGAGCCTGCAACTACATCTGACTTAGCTGAATCAAAGTGAGGACGGACGCATCTCCGATACCGCACAGGGAGGAATGTTTCCGTCGCCACGTCAAAACTGATAAGACGCAGTCCAGTTAGAGAAGATTTAACAGTACAAAGAAAATGCTGACATCAATGTTTTATCCTCCACGGGTCACAAAGCTTTCAGTGCTGCAACGTTTAATAGTTTAAAGTAGTAAAAAATGTTTAATCCTTGAACGAAATGTTGGGTTTGGACCCAGTTTGTTGTGTTATCATTCATCCCAATCGCACAACAACCTGACCAAACTTCACTGAAACTTTTCTCACAGAATTAAAGAAGACTTGCTGAGATTATAACTCACCCTTCAGTCATTAGCGACTGTAGTCCTGTTGTCCTGACATCCCACATCATGAAGGTCCTGGAGAGCCTCATGTTGGCCCACCTGTCTAAGCAGACAAGCTCATATCATTATCCCCTCCAGTTTGCTTATCGCCACGGAGTTGGAGTTGAAGACGCCATCATACACCTGCTTCAATAAAAACACTGTCATCTGGATAAAGCAGGCAGCACTGTGAGGATCATGTTCTTTGATTTCTTCATTTAACACAATTCAGCCTGATTTGCTCTGTTAGAAACTCCAGAAGACTCAAGTGGAGGCCTCAACAATCACCTGAATCTATGACTACCTCACTAACAGACCGCAGTTTGTGAGACTGAAGGACTGTGTGTCCAACCAGGTGGTCAGTAACACAGGAGCACCACAGGGCTCTGTACTCTCATCATTCCTTTTCACTCTCTACACTTCAGACTTCCAGCACAAGTCCGACTTCTGTCATCTACAGAAACACTCAGATGACACTGCAGTTGTCGGGTGATTCAGAGATGGACAAGAGGCGGAATTACAGTAAGTGAGTAATACGGAAGATAAAGCAACCGGTGTGCTAAGTGGGGCTAAGCTAACTGAAGTGTTAGCCGGCTAATTAAAAAGATTGTCAAACTCCCAGTGTTCCTCCACAAAATAAAACAGCAGGAAGAAATAATAATCTGTATGAAAATCAGCACACTAGCTAACCTTATGACTCTATGATCATGCTACTGTGATCAGACCATTCCCAATATTATCAAAGACCCATTACAAAAAACTACAACCTGATTCTTCAGCTTTAATAAAAATGGTGTCAAACGTTTATGGTAGGTTAGTCATCATTAGTGCAGCTTAAGTTTTCATTTGTGAGTAGAAATGTAGACGATCAAAGGTCAGCCAGTCCTCATAACATTACCAACATTCGTAGCACAGAGGTTATCCAAAGTTCACAACTCCTTGCCCACATTTCCCATGATCACAAACAAAATGTAAAACCATTTTGAACTCAGATCAGATCTTAGAGATGCAAAGTTCTCTCTTGTAATGTGTGTAAAACCTAAGTCACAGTAAATTTACAAACAGTTTGTGAAGTCTCACCCAGTAAGCAAACTGCCTCAGAGCTTCTGAATGACCCATTTCTCCTGCGATGTCACAAACTAAAAACTGGATCATGGAGGGGCGGGGCTAAATATAGATGTTTAGAAATCCACCTGAGTGCCATGTCATTATGGAAATGATGAATAGGCTTCAGTCCGAAAAGAATGCTATGGTTTCAGAAGAAAGCCGGGGATCCATCTTGCAGCCCCTTTTAGCCCTTCACTCTGTGTGCATTATTTAGGGGTTTCAGAGACCCCCGAGGGAAATATGGTGGAGGGAACATTGAGGCAGCAGCATGGAGAAAAGCAAAAGGAAAGGGAAGGGGAAAAGAATAATGCAAGAGCTTCTAATGTTGTAATTAAGGACTTGCAATGAGGTAATTAGATGCTTGTAATTGGGGATCTCCTCGTCTTACCAGGTCAACCTTGTATTCTAACGCAGATGGAATGTCAGGTGTCCCGATGACCATCATTAAAAAAATACCAAGGTTGCTGATGCCATAAATAAAACCAGGTTATTATTAAAAACAATTGAAATGAATTTAGTGCAACATTTAGTGTCGAGCATGTTTCCACGTTTGTCACATCAGATCCACAAACCTTTATTTTTCTTATCAGGTTTGTTGTAATAGATCAAGACAAACGAGAGCATAATTCCAGCGTAAAAAGAAAATGGTACGTGGATTACAAAATTTTCACCATTTTTGGTTTCAATATTTCTTATAAATAGAAATCTAAGATGGTGGTTTGTGTCATAATCCTGGGTTGCTTAGGGTTTCTCTGTGTTTGTGCTTTTGTTTATACTCATCCTAAACATCACTTATTAGTTTACACTGTTGTCTTTGGTTGAGTCTTTTCTTCCCTCTCCTTGGTTATTGTTTATTTTCTCCTCAGCTCCTTTCATGTTCTCTGATCTGTCTCCCTCAGCCTGCCTGCCTGGTCTCCTCTCACAGCTGCGCCTCGTTCCCAATCAGGCGCCTCTTCTCTGGCAAGCAGAAAATCCTAATTAACAGAAATAAAGACTTGAAAACCTCAGTCTGAGTGGCACTAATCCATATAACATGTTTCACTCTATGCTGGAGTTAGTGAAATAGATTCACTTTTTAATAACACTAACTTATTGAGTGGAATCATACATTCCTGAAAATACTTGCAGAAAATTTGCAGGGAAAAATGTTACATTTATTATTAGAAAACAATCTGTGTTCTTTGTCTTCATAGCTATACACTACTCAATGCTGGTCTGTCACATAAAATTCTACCAGAATACATTAAAGAGAAAAAATTTAGAGAAAAGTTCAAACAGTCTGAAGCTTCTTTCAAGGCAACGGAGCAGCATGCAGGCTTTCATCTTAAAGCGCTATCATTAACGACAAATGATCACTTCACAAAAGCCGTCTGACAGTTTCTTAATATTCCAGCTTAAAGTGTTATCTTTAGAGCAACACAATAACAACAGAAAGTAGGATGAGACGTTCTATCATGACTAAGCGTCTAATTGCTCTTTTGTTGCGTCGAAAGACTTTTTGTCTCATCTCCAGCTCTCTACCTCGCTCCCGTCCCACTCACTTTTTGTCTTCTCTCTGGGCCTTTTGTTTGGACTATACGTTTCACATTGTCTGCGCTCTCAGAGACGCTGCTGTGCGATCAGAGGAGGAGGACCGAGGTGAGCGTGGGCTGAGCCGAGCAGCGTGGCAGCAAGTCTCGCCGAATGTGTGCAGAGACGGATCGGAGTCATGTGGCCTAAGCTTCGTCTACTGGGACGCTGCTTGGGATTTCTGTGTGAAGGGTGAATGCAAGTGTGCAACAAAAAAAGTCGCCCTGAGGTCAGCAGGGTGAGAATCCGATGAGAATGTTGTTCTTTTTATTAACTTCCAGAAAAAGAGGCTGACAGTTTGCGACACTAGCTATGCTTCAATTACAAATGTGTGCAGAAATTTGTGAATATGCTACTACTGTCGGATAAAACACAATTACTCATTTGTGGTGTTTCTGTTAAATAAGAAACGCAATAAAAGCCATTCACATGATAAGTCATCAAAAGCCATGCTGCACCGTCATCCTCCAACTATTTCCTGTTCTCTTTGTGGTTTGCCCCACAGCCAACATCCGGCTGATGATCGTGTGACATAGGAAATGAACCACTTTCAATTTGGCTTAGAAAAACCACCTCAATCCTAACGTCAAAACCTTTTATCAAAAACCCAGATTTTTTTTTTTCAATATTGTGAAGCATTCCCATGAAGCTCATTTATTTTCAAAATGGGAAATTGTGCAACTTGTCCTCAACTGAAACGCATCTGGGAAGAGCAAACACAAAGCGTCCAGAGTCTTGTCCTCCAGTGCAGGCTACTTCTGTGCAGAGGTGTTTAACAATGACCCTCATTGCTGAGGTCCGGCTCAAGGTTCCTGAGTAACTTGAAGAAGTCATCAAATATTTATCTGCCCTCCTTTTCATGATCATGGTATGTAAACAAGCATATTATCTGTTTGATTGACACTCGATCTCCTAGCCTGGCACGTCAGTGAAAGCCTAGACAGGACTACAGTGTTATAGAAGGAAAGGCGGTCACAGACGAGGATTATTTGTCAAATTAATTTCAGTAAGATTCGATCAGACTTAAGGAAACATCAGACAGGCCGGTTTACAATCTGTACGGTGAGCAAAGAGTTGGATATGGTCAGCTCTGAGTTGCAAATGTGCAAATATCTCTTGACCGCCTTTCCTTCTATAACAGACAACGCTGCTTTTTGGCCCACATACTCCACTCATAGTTATGTTTCTCTTAATGTCATAGCATTTCCTGACATTTTTACCCATTTTCTTTGGAAAATGATTCAGTCGGATTGAAAGGGGAGTAGATGGAGTCTGGGCCATTCATTTGCTTTGATTGACACCTTTCCATTGTAGCTGTAGTTGTATGTTTAGTGTCACTGTAGTGCTGGAAGGTAAACCTTTAGCTCTACTTTCAATATTTGTACAAGTTGTAACTAAGCTGCAGTATGTACGTTTTGTAATCAATATTCCTTTGCACTTTTGTTGAAACTGTCACTATGTTATGACCACATAGTATGAGACAGATAATTTGCACAAAAAAAAAATCGAGCTCATTCTCCCAGTGCTACCTGGCAACAACCAATCAGAGCCAGGAGGCGGGTCTTAGTGCTGCCAATTGCTCCCCATCTCTCTGCTACACTGCAGCTAGCATAGCCTGCTGTGACTGCTCAAGCTGGTTAGCATGACCACTGATGCTGTTGTTTCTCTGCCATTAGCACAGTTAGCAGCAAGTACATGAGAATGATTGACAGCACTAAGATTTTCCTGCCGATTGGTTATTTTTGGTCAGGAGTGGTGCATTTCTTCACATAGTAATAGCAGCTCAGGGAGGAAGTGGAGGAGACAGATTAGATTATCTGTCTCATATTATACTGTCATGACAGGGTGACAGATTTGTAAAAGCATTTATTTATATATATATATATATATATATATATATATATATATATATATATATATATATATATATATATATATATATATATATATATATATAAAAGTTACATAGTGTTGCTTTAAGGTGAGAAACTTCAGTTTTATTTTTTGATTATTCTGTAAATAATCCACAAAAATGAAACTTAAAATAGTCTTGAAAGGAAAACATATTAAAAGTCTTTGAACAATTAAAAATCTTAAATTGTGTTGTTAAGAAAAGATGATAAGAACGCGACAAGAATAAGTGAACAGAGATATTCCAGGACTGGCTATGGCCCCCTCTACCCACCCCTTGGGGGCGCCACTGTAGGATGGAACTTGTTTTCAGTCATCTTTAGCCAGCTTTTTCAGCATCTTGTATCTAACCTCCTCTTACAGTTTAGTTAATAGATCAATTTACATATATGTAAATGGTTCTCATTATGGCTTTCTTTCTTTCTTTCTTCCATATTTTTTCACTCTTTCCTGAAGGCCAGATTCGTGGAGCGATATTTGTCCTGTCAATAAATTCTCTGACTTTTATCTGTGGATCTCCAAAGCTCCTACAATTACAGCAAGGAATTTAATTATAATTCAAGATATACACATAACCCTTTAAGGAGATTAATTTAAAGTGATCAAACACAATAATGACTTCTTTTTTTTTTCAATTGAGACAGAAACTTGAAGGTGGATGGAAAACTCATTAAAGGAGCAAATGAATAATGAAAGAGGGTGTGTTGGTGTTGGACTAGCTTGGTTTACATCTTCACTTGATGGAGCACTGTTGTAGCTCCCCTGGGTGGTGGAGATAGAGGTGGGGTGGGAGGCTGAGGAGGCAGGATACACAACAGGTGAGATGGAAACACAATGCATGAGGGCAGGAAGAGAAAAAGCAGGCGGACGGGGCAGAGTGCCAGGTTGTCTCAGCGCTGTGCAGTGAAAGTGAGGAGACAGCCCCGCTGAAAGGAGCGGCCAACACCAGCCTCATCAGGCAAAAATGGAAAAAAAGTGAAGCGGCCAAACCAGACCCTGCATGGAATCAGCCATGTCAGCAAACACAACCTTCGTCATTGTACGGGGCGGAAAAAACCGCCTGGGCGGGAATTGTTCCGTTGCACCGTGATAAGGTGCCTAATGATCCATTAGTAGAGCAGATTTTGAATTAGTAACTTGAAGCAGAACTGTAGGAATGTGAGTCTAAATGCAGGAATCAATTTAATCCATAATAAATATATGGTCACCTTCCTAAAATAATGGATAAGTAATTTTTTGTCAAAAGATTTTTCTTTTTACAAAAATCCCTTTTGGCAAAAAACAAAAATCACTTAGGTCAGTATTTTAGGAAGTTGACGATATATTCGCTACATATTGAATTAATAAATAAAGCATGAATGAACAAAGAGTTTTACATTTCTAAGTGAGAATGCATGGAAGAAGCTTCTTCACATCCTCATATACACAGATAGTGTGGATGTGTTGTGTGTGCTGCGTGGTGAAAGTGACAAATGATGCTGACTGCATGCAGGTGTCTCCAGCTGACTGTGTTCAAGTGCACCGGTGTGGCATTGTAGGCATGGAAACCGGCGTCCACGCTGTACTCTTGTCCAAAGTTCAAAGTGAACAGGCGGAGTTCTGGCATGTTTGTTGCCGGCAGAATCAGCACACACCTCTTTAAATGGCCGCTGTGTTCAGAAGTCCTGGACTTAACGCGCAGCACCTCCTGCTGTAAAGTGTCAGTCGGAGTATGGAAGTGAAAATGAATAATCACAGGTCTTAAAGTGTGAGCTTCTGCACCTTTTTTTACATATGCCTTGCTACGAGAGACGCCATGTGCTCCTGTAATTTTAGCCTATATCTCAACTGTTGGTGTTCAGTTGTTAAAGGCAGATTCAAGGCAGGGGGATATTTATTAGTATGTTAAAACAAAATGATGCAGCAGAATAGACAGAACAACAGAATTTATTATTACTAAACCAACCGTTATGTTCTTGTTCTACACACATTTTACCAAACAAGTTGTTCTGAATAGTGCACACTTGTTGGGATGAAGGTTGTGGGATTTAGTGTTCTGTTGCAACAGAATGGGGAACAGCACTCTTGCTGTGGCCTAGTTTTCTAGTTTTATTACACTTTTCTCATCTGGTCAACTGAATATCTCAGGATGAAGTCTCACTTCATTCACACTTCATTATCAGGGGTGGCCGATTGTTGTATTGTTTATCATTTATCGTGAAAATTGTCTCATAAGCATTTTAATTTAATGTTATGATAAATATCAGTTATTAATGGTAAATTAAGAAAAACAATTCTGACAGTATTATTGGAAATGTTAATTTTGCTATTTTCTCAGTTGTTCCACGTTTGCAAAAATATATATACTGTATCCATATAAAATTATTATTATATGCTGTTACTGTGTGTAGTTTAGTGATCACCAGTAAGTAGCACCCTATTTCAAATGGGAATGTTTTTTAAGTACAATATTAGTTTTTGAATGCTGTGCCTGCCTATAAAATAAGTAGTAGACTAAATTGTTGTTTTTTTTTGTTTTTTTTTATCGTGCTCTTTATTGTTGTCACAATAATACCTCAAAATATCATGATAAAATTCTAAGTCCATATTGCCCACCTCTGATCAGTGCAGACAGCATAGCATGACGTTAGGTGATGTTATCTGTGGGTTTGTTACCCTGGTTCAGCATACCATACTGATAAATCCACATTCAACGGAGTGTGATTTTCTCCATGGCAACATGTTTTCCTCTGGCACCAAAAAGACAGTGCAACAGTGTTATGGTGGTAATCTTTTGACAGAGAAACTTTGTTAACAGTGGCTATAAGCTTTGTGAACACAACATAGAAAAAATAGCACAAAAAATAAAATAAAATCTGCCTATAGTACTTATCACATGACCAAAATCTCTAAACATGCCATAAAAAGTCCTTAAAGTCATTGTCTTATTTTTAAACATTAGTACGTAAGTTTTAAGTTCACTTATGCATCTAACGTTAGCTATGCTGCAATGCTAATGTTAGCTTGTACGCTAACAGGAACAATAAGCAGAGATTCACTTTCAGCTGTGGTGTTTTTCTATCCTCTCTACTTCAGTTAACGTTCTTATTATCTACACTTACAATTCCCTTCAGCTTCACCGTTAAATGCTTCACGTTCGCTCTGCCACTGTGCTCTGTTTGTGTCTGTTCAAAGAAAAGCAGACGGTCATGTTGTTCGTCACCCATGGATTCGCTCATTTAAACTGAAAGGAGGGTATTGAGTGCCAACTCAAAGAGTGCCACAGAGATGAGTCTTGCTGGTGTTTGTGATGTTGCACATGTTCCACCAGAGCATCTGACCTGCTCAGAAACAATGTATGATTCACTTTGAGAGTGATTACAGGAGAGCAGACAAAGAGAGCGTGGTCGACCAAACACTCGGCATGAGTAGGAAGACTAACAAGTCACAGCTAGGCATTTAAACTGAAATCTGATTCATCTTTACTGCACACATGTCGCTATGTGTAGGTTAATGTTCTCAAAAGTTGATTGATGTGTTTGTCAGTGGACAATGCAGCAGATTTATATATTATCCTATGAAGTAATAAAAAAGACTTCCTGACATTGCAATGAAATGAATTTAAGGAGAATATCAAACTTGTCCAAGATGTTAATATAAAACACACAGTGTTCAGTGTCATATTGTGAACAGCCAATAATGAAAGAAAAATAAAAAAATTTCTGTGTGTATTTGTGAAAAGTTTTTTTGTAATTGGCAGAATCCTCAAATCTGACCTTGAATAATCTTTTAAATGTCACCAAGAGTGACTCAGAAATCCAAAGTGTGTCGGCGTCAGCCTTTTTTACTAAGCAAAGCTAAGGATTGTGTTAGAGGCTCCAAAGAAAAGACAAATACATTTATATGTATATTGTATGTATATTGTTATTTCAGTTGTTTGGATATGTTGAATATTTAGCTACTTGAGCACAATAGTTCTCAGAAGCAATGTGTGATGTCACGCTACTGTTGGAAGATGATTCACTCATGAGGTAGACAGATGCTTCAGACTGAAAGTGGAAGTGAAGGCATTCTGTTGTACTGATAGATGGTTAAGATTTATAACCTCAACTGCTCATTTGACCCATTAATAAAATTTAAAAAAAGAAAAGATATCATGGAAAAGTACTGTACCTGTACTGATACCATGATAAAGGTACAGTACCATGTACCTTTATCATGGTACATGGTAAAGGTATGCCTCGTGACCGAGGCAGCAGAACACTGAATTCCATCCCATTGTTCTCCATATGCAAACATTATAGTGAACCACAGCGCATCAAAAACAGAATAAGATGTTCCACAAAGTTGCCTCCATTTCCTCACCTTTAGGTGGTTTTCAAAATGCCAGTTTACTAGCCAAGATTGAATGCTTTTGATTCTTCGACCTAAAGCCAAACAGGGATTTTGGGCCCGGATACTGAGACATTTTTTAAAGAAATGTCAATGATAAACCGTATTCAGTTCTCAAGCAGCCGTGAACATGCTAACACTTACTTGGAGATGATGCCAAAAAAAGGATATCTAATTTGTGCCATAAATCTAATGTCAAGCACATAAAGTGTCACTAACATAAGTATACTATAGGTATAAGTTGGGACATCTTGTTACATAGTAATTCAGAAGTTAAACTTCTATAATAGGTGGAGTGATCTATGCTGATCAGAACAGGATATTTCCCAGAAAATCGCATTTTGATTTCACCATGCTGAATGAATGTTTGCTAAATGTTTCTCAGCTGGATGTCTGCCTGTGTGGGCAGGTCAGTGCTGATCGGTCCTGTCACTTCTCATCAGGCTTCAGTCTGCCTCGCAGCTCCTTCAAATCACATGACCTCTTCAAGGTCACCTCCAAGGCCGGATGGCAGGAAGATTTTGCTCACGACCAAAAAGTTTTTTTCACTCATTACAGCAGCAGAAACCAATTTCTACATCACTACATACACAATAATCACAGAAAAATTTAATATGTTTTTCTTCCGGGTGAAATTTATGAATGTAAAAAGTTCACATTACAACACTATTAATGAAAAGCCAACAACAGTGGTTGGTCTGCCACAACAAGAAATGTTATTAGATGTGTTTCCTTTGGTCGTATAATTGCATAATTTGGCATTTTGAGAATAAATTTGCTTAATAAAACTATGCTAATTTAAAAAAAAAAGTTTTTTGATTAAAAAAAAACAAACATTTTGGCGCCAGGATGAGGTGTGTTGAAATTGGTTTATTTCACAAAGCTGCAATGGAAATAAAAAAAAAAAAAGCATATTGTTCAAAATGCAACAATATGCTATTTTCAACACAGTACAACAATCTGACAAAAAACTATTTAAAGTATTTTGGACACGGGCTATGATGAAATTATTATTATTAAACATGAGTAAAACGACCACTGTTTCACGTTTTGACATGGTATTTAGATTAAAAAAAATGTGCACAAAATTTTATAACGTGATTTGATTTTAATTTGATTAAATTATCTCCTAAATAATATAGCGTGTTTATTACAGCAATATTCTACCATTTATTGTTATTTTTGATTTATCAAGACATTGAAAAATACTTACACTTTAGTTTAAATCAAGAAAATTTGCCTTTTTTCTTAAAAAATAAATAATAATAAAAAAAATGAAATAGTGCCACTGATGCTTCTCTGGTATCTCAACAACTTTAAACTGCAGGCATACTATGATGGAAAATTGTAGAAGTTTTTTGAACCATAACTTTATAAAGTGTCAGTAAATTTATTCTGGTAATAATTTTATAAAAAACGTTTAATTTCACATAAAATATACATTCTTCTCTTCCTGTACAGTCATTTTCTACCCACTTCTGTCTCCTGCTGTCCTGATTCTGCTTCCATCAAACCTCACATGTTTGCTCAAGAAGTGAAAAGCTGAT
The DNA here is from genome assembly GCF_904066995.2 of Poecilia reticulata. Taxonomy (NCBI): domain Eukaryota; kingdom Metazoa; phylum Chordata; class Actinopteri; order Cyprinodontiformes; family Poeciliidae; genus Poecilia; species Poecilia reticulata. The sequence goes on along the minus strand of NC_088848.1, from coordinate 22,105,376 downwards.
AAGGAACAGTGTCAAAGAACACAAGAGCCTTGTTTTTTTTAAGCACCATATCCCCAGTGTTTATCTAGCACTGACTTCTTTAGCCATGCTCAGGGTTTTCCTCTTGGAACTTTTGGGCGTCATTAGTTTTGATATTAGAACTTGTGAAGTATAGGTGTTAAACACTTTTTGACTAGAATCCCAAACAAAATAGAGACTGTTAAAAAAAGTGCCAGTTTTAAAATAATCAGTAGCATAACCAGGGCGTCACAGCAGTTCAATAGTAACCCCCCCATTACCACCCCCCAAAAAAAACTAACAACACAATGACCCTGCAAAATACTGAAAGCCCTGCTGTGCTTGGGGAATCTCACTTCTGTGACAGTGCTGCGGTTACTTTGCTGGACAGACGCCTGCTCAGCAGCGCTGAGGTCTATAAGAGCACAGAGCACTTTATCATTCCTCAGGGAGAGACGAGTACAAACACAAAGTGACACCATATTTTTTATTTTAAAAACGTGGCAAAGTGGGAGGGAAAATGTCATCTGATTTCTGGGTGAAATTGGTCAAGTGTTTGTCCTCCATACTTAGCCTGGTGATAAAACTCTTTTGGTTTTCTTATCAAGAACCAAATGATCTGGAAAAACTGTTTCCAAATCATTTGTCCAATGGGGACAACACAAAAAACTTAAATGATATCATGATGAAAACTACAAGTTAGTAGCAACCTTTTTTTTTAAATCTCTAAAAATGTTCAAAGCAAGTATTTCAAGCAGTCCACATGGCGGTATGCTTTCACACAGGTTTGAGTTACACTTTAAGAGTCTGCCTAACACAATGTTGGTGTTTCAGCAGGCCGTCTAATACAACATGTGGCAACAGGGAAAAACACCACTGCTTGTTTGAGTGGGGATCTCGGCTCAGGTGACCTCAATGCAAATGTCTCAACCATCCAAACTTCCATAAGCGAGCAAATGGGCCAAAAATAAAACTGATCCTCCAGAATGAGACCATTGAACATCATCACCGGGAAACTTCCTGTCCTCTGCTGCTGCTGGCCTGCGCAGCTCCAACGCAGCACACTGAATAACTCTGAGCCGCTGGGACGATTCTGACACGCAGATTATCGTTCCGGCCCAAAATAAAAACTCGGCGAAGAAGACAAACTCATCTGCGGAGGCTGCCGGTCGGTTTGGACTAAGAGCTAGCTGCCTGTGGGTGGGGATTATTTTCAGAGATGTTGCAGCTGCGTCCAAAATTTTGGACACTGACCAGGTCGAAAAGAAATGACAGGATCTTACTCCTTCCATAACTGACTAAATCTGAAATTGCAGTAAGTCGACCACTAACCGTGTTTGCTCTTCATCCCATTCCATCTTACCTGAATTGCTCTCGAGTATTTTGTTTTATTTTACTTTATTTTTTCAAAGAGCTTAATTCTTTAATAGAGACGAGATGAAGTTGCAGGTGAGATGACACCTCAGGGGGTGTTCTCTGTCTCTGATCTCCCTGCTGTGTGTATTATCAGGGTTAATAGGAGTGTAACAGAGACCAGTGCTGAGTGCCTATTTGCACGTCTTCTTTCATGATGCTGCGGGTTCAGACCCGGGGCCGACACACGCAGGGGGCTAACGGCTGAAACAGGAGCTCAGCAGGAGGAGGCTCTGGCTGTTAACCAATCAACGTGAGATGCTCTGAAGGAGCTAAACATGAAAAAACATATTCTGTATTAACTATTCTTTATTCAAAGACATTTAACATTTAAAAATGTCATTAGTCCGGAGCCCAGTGGTGATGCATGGTGGTGGCAGCATCATGTCATTCAGATGTTATTTAGCTTTCAGAAATGTATTATTTTTTTCTACTCGTTAAAAATAAACTTCTTTAGAAATATAATCAGTTACATGTTACAGAGGTTGTTGTTGGAATCAAATATTTTAAAAGACAAAAGAAAACGCTGCTCTGCATGCGGCCATACAGTCATATTTAATACATTAGGATATGCGGGCGTGTTGGTCAGATTTTCAAAATAACCTTTATGTAGGTTAAACATACTTTTCATTAAGCCCACATTTCTGTATTAGAAATGTTGTTTCTTTTGTCACCTAACTCCATCCATCTTCAGTCCACCTAGACCAGCATTCTCCACCCTGCTCCAGAGCTGTGTTCCCTCAGCATGATGCTGCCATCACCATGGTTGCAGGTGTGACGTATTTGCAGCTAGTTTTTTCCGACAAACCTCTTCTACATGAAGCACCGCTTACGCTTTTTCTGTAAATGCTGTAAATTGTATACATTTGATTGCAAAAAGCAGCATCTCGTTTAAAAAGCGTGCAGTCCAAAAAAAATATATAGCATCAAGAAATGAATGCAAGAAAAAAATGTACGAAACACACCATGAGAAGCGAAAAGAAAAAAATGGAAAATCTTTAAGAAAACTAATTTCACTGTGTGATATGAGAAAATATGAATGTATCTTTTGAGTGTTTAAAGTTGCAGTATGTAACTTTTATATTTTTTTACATATTTGTTGAAACTGCATTATGAGACAGATTATCAAAAAAATCAAATCAAGCTCCTCTACCTTCTTCCAATGCTAACTAGAAACAACCAATCAGAGCCAGGAGGTGGGTCTTAGCGCCGTCAATCACCCCGTATGGTGCAGCTCATTCCCCTCTCTCTTTCTCCCACAGCCCGTCAGGAATAGCAAACTAGTTAGCATAGCCACCGATGATGGAGGATGAATGGTTGTTTCTCCACTATTAGCACATTTAGCAGCAAGTACATGAGGTTGATTGAAAGCATTAAGATCCTCTTCCCGGCTCTGATTGGTTGTTTTTGATTCATGCATTTCTTCAACCAGGAATAGCAAAAAATTTTAGAAAAAAAAATACATGAAAGTTGCTGCACCTTCAAGATTTATTCGTCATGATCTAAAATGGCAACAGTCACATTAGCTCACAGCTAAAAGATGCTGTTCTAAACCAAGAGCTTCAAGTTTTACTAAATATCAGCACTGAAACCTCAACAGTATGCTGGAAGAACTGAATTAGCAGTTGATATAAGGTCCTTCACTGTGTTTTCTGACAGACTGGCTTATACTTAGCCAAACACGACGTGATTCCCACAAATCATTTAAGGGCTGATTTCAACCGTTTCACACAACCTCAGTCTGTTTCTCACTTCTAACCCACACGCCCACGGTGAGAGCTGTTAGAGGGACAGTGGCTCAAAAAAAGAACCATTCCACCCAGTTAGCCTACACTGGGTCAACGACACCAAGTTACACACAGGTGGACATGGTTAGAACGGACTGCTTAAAACCTACACTAAAGCCTTAGCATCATTGATAATTAAAAACTTGGCTTCCTTTAAAAGTAAAAAAATATATATTTACAACCTAGAGAGTAAAGACAATGCTCAAACTAAGTTTGATTTTGCAGCATGCTTAGTAGAATTAACATTTCAGTTCAGCCAACAAACTGCACCGTTTATGATTATCTAATTCTAAGTTAAAATAAAACCTGAACAAAACCTGAAAAATTCTGATTATATTTTGACAAACACAGTAAACTGATTCCTCAGTGAGGAAAAACTCATCACTGAATCCAGTTACAGCTCAGGTTTGGTCCACTTAAGCTTTTTAGATTTTGGATAAGACTGAAGCAAGCGCAGTTCCGACTTAATAAAACTGAAAGTTCACAGAAATCATTTAATCTCCATGGCAACCATTTAACTGTGCAAAATACCTGGTTGTACCTATCCTCAACTTCAGCACAGCAGTTTCCCAGCTTCCTCCTCACAGAACAACCGTTCCCTGCGACTTATAAACTCAGCTGCTTCAGACTAGCCAGGAGAAATTAGCAAACACCTGGAACTGAGCTTTTACTGAGGTCATTATAGGAACTACGTCTCAGTGTAATGCTGGTAAAAAAAAAAACTTGTTAAAGGGTTAATAGAGGAGCCATGAAGACGGAGTTTCAGAAAGAGCAGAAGTTCTTAAAGATACAGACGCTCAATTTCAAGGTGTTACATTAAAAGTCAAAGTTTTTTGAAGTCATATTTGGTATATAGCAGTGTACTTAAGTACAATTTTCGTGTATCTGTACTTTACTTAAGTAGATTTAATAATGGGTACTTTCTACTTTTACTCCTCTACATTTTACAGTAAGTATCTGTACTTTCTTCACTACATTTCTACAAAAGAGTCGCGTTTCTTGTTACATCCAAGTCGCGTTGCGCTTTTTGTCCACTAAAATGTGAAGTTCAGAGACTGAAGGTGGTGCCGTAAAATCCAAGCAATAACGTGACTTACGTGTCTGTTGTCACCCATCGCCTCCCCCTTTACTCGCACGTTGAGCTCCAAGACATGCGCAGTGAGCGGGAGAAGATGTCTGTCTAATTGTCAGTAATATAATAGCGCAGCATAAATCGATATGGTGCCATGTAAAATAAGCAGCGTTTCGCTTTCACAGACGGTGGGGACTTCGTCCAACTTTTAGCGTTACTTCAAAGGAAAGCTTAGAGAAAGGTAAGATCTGTGGACGTGATGCTAGCAAAGCTAGCTGTACTAAATGAGACACATGTTGCATCTGCCATGAAAAGAAGTTGTCACTCATGCACTGAATTATTGTGTGGAGGTGTTGACTGAGGTGTCGCAAATATGGGACAACGCTGTGACCAAAGTCTGCATTGATATGACATTCAGGAACGATCCGATTCTTGCAATTTTGATAGGTAAAACTTAATTTTTTATGTCACGTAGCGCGGGGTGCTGGTCTTGACTTGGTCTTGGGTAGGTGGTCTTGACTACAACTCTGCTACGTGGCTCCTCGGTTGCATGTCCTCCCCCACCCACCTTCTTTCCATCCCCTTTCTGTTAGATTTCTTTCAAAATAAATGCCACTAGTGGCAAAAAAGTGAAGTTCATGCTATGTTAGGACAGGAGACAAGATGTTTCCATCCCTGAAATTATGATGCATAGAATCACATATCTAAGTCTGAACTATCTTACAGAGAGTAAACATAATAAAATCATGCTTTATCTGTGGCATTGTTCATTAAAATGGCACATTTCTAATGTATTAAAATTAAATATGATCGGTTCACTTAATGATATTGTATTAGGGATTAGGTAATGCATTCAGCAAGTACTTTTACTTTTAATACTTAAGTATTTTTAAAAGCCAGTACTTTTTTTACTTTTACTTAAGTACAAATGTTAATGTGGTAGTTTTACTTTTACTTGAGTACATTTTTGTCTGTGTATTTGTACTTTTACTTAAGTAAATTTTTTTAGTACTTTCTCCACCACTGGTATATAGCATTTTTTATGGCAACTGACGGTAACAGTTACTTGATTATGCTATAAAATGGCAACTGGAAAACACATAACACTGCCCCTTTAAGTTCTACGGCCATCTGCAAAGAGAGTAATATCTGAATTAAAAGCAAACACATGGGGCCCATTGTTACAGTAATACTGAAGGGGTTTCAGGCTTACAAATCTACATATAAACAAATGATTGACACAGGATTACAGGTGTTGCTAAGTTATTGGGCAGAATAAAAGCCAACAGTGAATTTTACTCATTACTGAGGACAAAGTCAGCGATTACTAAACTAATCTAATCTGCACTTCATACAAAGAGAGACATAGGTCAGATTTGGAAATCAAAAGCACCTGGAGTCCACACAATGCATCTGCTTCTCTGTCAGATTTATACAAACAATTGACAGAAAGTACAGTTTAACCTCCTCCCCCCTTTTCATCCGTTTTGCATACAGCAACAATCAACCCAAAAAGTTGCTGAACACCGTCCCTTGTCCTTGTCATCCCTTTAAACCCGATCTCTGCCGAGGGAACAAAGGCAGAAATGTTTGGCCCCTGGGTCTGACGAGGGGAGCCATTGAGCGCCTTTTACTGGGATGGGATGAGGCGAATTAAAGCCTCAGCAGAGAATCCAGCTGACACGTAGAGAGTGCTGTGGCTGTGCTGCCAGCAGCTGCTGCGCCTCATCCGTCTTAAAAAAACTGAATCTGTTGTACTTTAATCAAGGGATATTTGAAAGCAGATTGAGACAAATGCATTTAAAAGGCAGAGGAGCTAGAATCTGTTGATAGATTATCTGTCTTATACCACCACATTATTATAATTTGAACAAATACTTACAAAACATACATTTTTATAAAAGTTAAATCCTGCAGCTTTAAAAGAATTGTGTTTTTCAAGTCGCAATCATTTTAAAAGCACAAAACATATTTTTGTTGTCATTATTAATGCAGTAACTGTAGCACAAGCTTCTTGTATGTCCTGTTTTTTTTTCCATCTCTCATGTAGACCAGGGCCTCTCAGTTCAGTCTTATGAATGGCCTGTCTGCTTCCTCCAAAAGGCCCCAAGCTGAAGTGAGAAACGACATTTCACCATACGCTTACAAAAAAAAAAAACTCAACCATATGCAACACTGATTAATTAATTTCAGGCTCTCATGGCTGAGAGCCTGAGTTTTTGCTTCTTATATGCCAAAAACCAACACTCAGGGAAAACTCATCATAGCTTTTCCTTCAGCTGGCGGTATTTCTGACTTTAAAAGCTCTCTGCCGTTTAGCATAAATGTACCATTTTCAGTCTATTCTCATGTCAGAACAGACTGTAGAGGTGGGAAAGTGTGCTTTAGTGTGTGAAAGAGCATATGGAGAGTAAAGATAGTTCTTGATGGGTGTGTGTATGTGTTTGTGCGTGTGTGTGTGTGTTGATCAGAAAGAGGAGAAAGCAGAGAGAGAGAGAGTGAGTGAGAGATCAAGGAGACGGTATCAGTGATGCCACCAAGAAAAAAAAGGGTCAGCTGCTGGTAAATTTAGGGTAAAATTAGGGCTTGGCGGGAGTGGGCTGTGTGAAACCAACAGATGGAGGATGGGTTCCCATGGAACCAGACCTGCTACAAATAGCTGTGCGCACACACACATACACACACACGTTTGCATGGCTATCTTTGTAGGGACTTTCCATTGACTTCCATTCATTTCAACAGCCTAAACCTTACCCTTATCCTAACCCTAACCCTAACCGAAACTCAATTCACACCTTAGTCCTAAATCTAACCCCTGACCCAAAAACAGCATTGCTCCTTGTGGGGACCAGACTTCGGTCCCCACAAGGAACAGTGGGTCCCCACAACGTAGTATGTCAGGAAAAAGGTCCCCACAAGGTATTACCAACAAACGCGCACACACTCTCCTGTGTGGATCATATTATCGTAAAAGAAACTCAGAACCAGGAGACAAGTTGGAGCGCAGATGTGAGCCCGCCCTCACATCCCGGTGTGAACATGAGCACATGGAGCGCTTCACAGTTAAACACACAGCAGCTTTTATTACCTTTTTTTTTTCTTAATTCAGGAAGAGTTCTGGGTGAGGACGTCATGTTCATTCTACTTCTTGTCCTTGTGGAGCATGATGCCACGTGTTCTGGTTTTCTGCCCTTTTCCTCACTTCCACTGACGTCACATGTTCACACTTCAGTGATTGGCCACATTATTAGAAACTAAGTCAAAGGCATAGAAACTGTTCTATGGCTGCTGCTCTGCCTCCAAGGTTAGAAGAACAGGAAGATGAGGGAACACACATGGAAATCACAATGTACTCAGTAGCAGCCATTATAAAGGTTCGGAAAACTTTGTCAATATCCCGCTAATGTTGAAAAAAAACAAAACAAAACACAAATTAGCAGTTGAGGTGTTTCCAATGAGAAACTCAATTAATCACATGGGAATAAGTTTGTCCACATGATAAGTCATTACAGACATGCAGCACCATGACCCTCCAACTACTTCCTGTCTTCTTCTTTAACATTATAAGTAGTTATCTTGCTTGGGGTCAATCATTTTCTTGAAGTTTTCATTGCTTTTTTTTGTTTTGTTTTGTTTTTTTAAACTGAAAACAAATCTAAAATTAAATTATTTTAGATGTGTGTGTCCTGACAGCATGATTCCAAAGGTTCAGGTCTCTCAGGAAAATTTTAGCCAGACTTTTATATTTTCTCAGACCAAATGTTTTGCTCTTCACACACTTCCTGCCAAAGTTGAACTTGAGCAGTATTCTTCTATTATCATAGGTAATCTGCTTTCTTGCACTTCAAAAAAGAAAATTACTCTATCATTTGCAGTGAAGTACTGGCTGACGGGTTGTCAACAACTTGCTGTAAAAATTACAGCAACATACTGTGATTCAACTACAGTTTTAATGGAATTTATTAGTTTGACTGGAAATCTGTTACAATTTTACTGTAATCGTAACCATAGTTTTAATGTAATTTTGATTCTATTCTAATAATCATACTGCCAACATGCCCTTCGATTGCTTTGAATGTTCTCCACTTTTAATGCTATGCTCCATATAGTGGAATGGTTGAATTGAAATTGTTTTTAGACTTTTTAAAATCTTTCACCAGAGGTCTCAGAAAAGTCGTACCTTACTCTGGTGTTCAGTCTCACCTCAGCATGCAGACTCTTTGATTTTTGCCACTTCAAGTGGAAATAATTATGGGATATTTTGATATTTTCTTTTGCAAGTGTCTTTTCAGAAAGATATAGGAGCTTGTTTTAAGTCAGTAATTCCTTAATATTGATGAAAAACTACTACTTCCTCTGGCAGATTATTTCAATTATTATACATTTTCAATATTCAACAAGTTCTGATATCTTGCTGAAAAGTTACTTCTAAGCTGGTTTTGTCTTATTTCCATTGTACTACAATATTTGCACAAGAAACTAGACTAAAAATACTTGGTAAGATTTGGTGTTTTCGTAATGTACCAACAAGAAAACTACCATTTTTTTAGCTTACAAACACACACACACACACACACACACAAACATCCTGGGTACATTTAAAAAAAAAGTTCAAGGAAAGTTAAATTTGTTAAGACTGTTCAGGAACCCAAAGTGTAAATGTGCATGCTGTTTGTTGTTCACCTGGCTAAGTGCCTCAGCGTTTAGCTGCGTCTCTTCACTGGAAGGAGACAAAGCCGGAGCTGTTCCTGTCACTCACATCATTAACTCTCAGTGCTCTGTTTGTCAGACAGAACACTTGGAGTCAGGTTCTTATGGAGGTTTCCACCATCAAAAAGGACAGGGTAGCTTGTCACTCAGCAGCGTCAAGCTAACTCAAACTCAAGGTAACGTGTCACAGTAGCTTGCTTTTTTTTCCCCCCCTAATTTTGTCCCTTAGCTGTTCAGCATCTTCCACACAGAGCAGGGTTGATGTTTCCACGCCTAACTTGCTCCTATTGACTGGTTTCATGTTACAAATAGCTGTAATATAAATCCAGCTCGCATGAACACACCTTTAGATCAGAGTTCAGGTGAGAACAGAGAAATGAATCCTGCTGACTAAGCACATCCATGAAGACTCCATCATCAATTAGGAATATTTGCAATTTTAAATACAATGTAAATGTGTTAGAGAAAGTTTTTTTAAAATAACAGACTGATGAGTTAATATTCCTGATTAGTTCACCAATGATCCAGTTAGTACTCTGACAGAGGTCAAGGTTGCCAGAGGAGGATACTGGATACTGAGCCGATTAATGTTTCACCCCCTGGGTGTCGGTGAAAAGGCAGGCAGGAGCTGCAGAGGTGTGACCAAACACATCCATGGACAGTTGGTCGACAACCCAGGATTTTGTTACTAAATGAAACTACTGTGGAAAAGTAGAGGTTCAAAACTGAGGGACAGTGCATTTATAGTACCTGAGAAAATTGCTCTTTCTTTCAGACGTTTATTAAATTGACTGGGCAGACTTGTTCACAAGTCATGTCACATCCTTTCCAGCAGTGGCGCAAAAAGTGGGTATGCAGGGTATGCAACGCATAGGGGCACAGCACCAGAGGGGGCGCCAAAACCCCGTCTGGAGGGGGCGCGCCGATGAAGTTTTCCCATACACTAGAAGAGCCCATAGTAGAAGAGCAAGTGAGCGTCACTCCTTCACCCTGACGTTCCTTCGCTGGGGGGGGGCGCCCGCCGATCTATGTTTTCGCATCCACCTGAATAATGTGTAGTTGCGCCACTGCTTTTCAGTATTCTGTGCCACAATGGCCCAGACATAATCCATAGCTAAACCTGAAGCCGGATGTTCAGAGGCGCTGTCCGGTCCAATCTGACTTGGATTGAGCCGCTAAAGGTCTGTACCTTGATCTTAGTTCTTAAACTATACGATAGGTACCAGCAGCAAAGATGGAGCTGGTTGGTTGGTTGGATAGATATGTGACAACATTCATCATATGTTACATTGACCATCTAATAGTAAGTGGTATTTTAAGATGTATGGTTCGATTATGAATTATTTATGGTAAGTTTATTTACAAAGCAGATTTTCAGTGACAAAGCAGCTCAAAGTGCTTAGAAGGAAATACAAACAAAACAACAAACCAAAAGAAATTCAAGAAGGTAAAAGTGCAAAACTTGGTTCCCCATGTTTAATAGGAACAAGTAATCCATAATTTATAAACTAGTAGGGTTTTCTCTGGATTCTTGTTCTGATAAAACTAAATGTTGTTTTCTCCATGTCTGATTCTTGTTCTGGGTTGTTGAGTAGATGGTATTTACTAATTTTATGAATCAAATTCCAATTTAAACAATTATTAATCCACTTAGTATTCCTGAAAACAGTTTCATTTCAAACATTCATCGTGAGACAGATTGTGACTCAGCAGCTGATTCCACATTCAGACGATATGCCAGTTTATTTCCACCTACATCTGAGCTCCGGAGTTATTCTTAAATCTGTACAGAATGAGCTCTCTTAAGAACACATGGCTGTGAAAACATATTTGCCCCCTTTCTCATTTCTTCTTTTTAGATTTCTAAAAGTTTTTTTATTGTCACTGTAACTGACTAACAGGGTTTATGGCACTTAAAGGCAAAACAGTTGTGTAAATTAGAAATTAGTGCACTGACTTTGAGAAACTTTCAAGGACTGATATTAAGAGTGGAATACTTCCTCAAGAATAACTGACTTAAAATAGATTCACAAACACAGTTTAAAGTTGTCAAATAACTTTATCAGATCAAGAAATCCTGTAGGAGTTGGTAGGACGTTAGTTCTTTAATCCTGGGAATGGTCTTCAGGTGACAGAAGGCCGACTTTGTAACTTTGTTTATGTGTCTCTGAGGGTTCAGTTCATCACTAAACCCAGACTTCAGGCCTGATCGCTGCTTTCCAGATATAATAACTGAAGCTGCATGCCGAATCTAGATTATTCTAGTTTAGGACCAAAAATAATGACTTCAATTAGATTTTTATTCAGCTGAAAAACGTCATGATGAATCCATAGGTTTATGTAACAGTGAAAATAAATTCAGCAAAGAGAACCAGAAGTTTCTGCTTATTTTGGTTGATTTTTGATGTCTATTGTTGTTAACTATGACACAAAACATAACAAATATTACGCTAGAATAAAAACTAAATTAGACGTACTAATTTCAATTTCAATCAAACATCATTTATACTGTAGGAATATTTATATTATAAATTCGTTATATCAGTTTATACAGTGACGGTGGAAGTCAAAATTTAAAATGTATCAAATATATCTCCACTAAGCATAAACTGTGGCTTTGTGATTGTACTCTGGGGGAGTTATTTTTATTTGTTTTATTTTTTATTTTTGGTGCAAGATGCTATTACTACTCACTGGTTTCTTGCCACAGTAAACAACAACCAGCTGGACCTGAAAACACGAAGGCCTTTTCACAACTGCTTCAGTCTGTGGGAGTACAAGAATATCACATTTCTAATCCCTGCAGAGCAGAAATGAAGTCGGATCAAACGGCCGTTTCACTGGCTTATGTAACTGGGGCCACGGCTCTTCAGGTCCTCTGACCAATCTCAGGCATTGTTGTCAGACAAATAGTTACTTAGATGAAAGGTCAAGGGTCAAAGAAGACATATTTATCAGAATCATGAAGAGTACTTCTGATTTCTTGTTTCTTTCTTTTTTTTTTAGCACACCGCCCTACGCAACATTCAAAACGTCTTCATCTAAATGGGCAAATTAAACGTGCAGCCTGTTTAGACTTTCTTCGCAGACACTCGGTGGATGTAGCTTTCATCCAGGAGTCACACTTAAGATCTGTGGACACACAGCGCTTTGCAAATAAATTTTACTACACAGCTGCATCAGCTTCATGGAGCTCGAAAAAGAGAGGGTCATTAATTGTGCTAAAACGTAATTTGTCATTGAATATACTAGGGAAATATGGAAGTGAGGACGGCAGGGTTTCATACATCAAAACCATAATTGCAGGTCACAAATTTGCCTTTATTTCGATCTATGCCCCATCTCTATATGAGCCGGATTTCTTTTCTAAGCTGATTTCAATTCTGACACAAATACATGACTATTCATTTATCATTGGTGCGGATATGAATGCCTGTGTCAATTTAGCACTGGACAAATCGACGTGTCTTTCTACCTCCACACAAATGCGATCATCGAAAGAGTTGCAGGATTTCCTTTCAGCTTTCAGTCTGGTGGACTTGTATCTTGTAGTTAATCCTACCTGCAAACGATACACTTTTTATTCAGCCAGACATCAATCTTTCTCCAGGTTAGATTACCTATTAGTATCTACTAACTCATTCTCTGAAATTCATAATGTAGTAATCCTACCGTGTCCGTTATCAGACCACAGCATTGTATCAGCTCGCCTTACGCTTAGGAACACCCCTTCCAAAGCTTCGCGTTGGCGATTCAATATTTCACTTCTTAGAAATGAAGATTTCTGTAATTTCTTTCGTAACTCGCTAAAAACCTTTATAGAGATCAATGCTGGCTCAGTAGAGGATCCGAGATTTCTGTGGGATGCGATTAAAGGATCAATTAGAAACACATCAATCTCCTTCTCATCTCATCTTAAGAAAAACCGTCTGCAAAAAATTGGTGAGCTGGAGGAAACTCTTAATCAACTTGAATTAGAAAGACAGAATAAGCAGAATGATGAACTACTGGGGAAAATATCAGTGACTGCAACAGAATTAAAGTCATTGTTAAGGCAAAGAGCTTAATTCCTGATTCATAAAACCAGAAGGAATTACTATTTTAACGGCTCGAGACCAAGCCATTTACTAGCCTTAAGATTGAAACAGAATGAGAAATACTCCAATATTATGGCTATTCAATCGCCGACCGGCATCCTAACTGAGCCCTGCGAAATTAACTCAGCATTCAAAATTATTACTCTTCCCTTTACTCCTCTGAAGTAGCTCCGAATGCTGGAAAATGCAAGCAGTTTTTTAGGAATCTCCAGCTCCCCATCCTTACTGATGAGGATTCAGATAAACTTAGTGCCCCCATTACATCACAAGAGTTGAGAAAAACTCTGACCTCTATGAAGAAAGGTAAATCCCCAGGTTGGGACGGAATCCCACCAGAGTTGTACCTTGCCTTTTGGGATATACTCGGCCCACCATTGTTGGACATGATTAATAAGGCAATTGATAAAGGTTCATTCAATCCAAGTACCAACACAGCAATAATTACATTGCTTCTCAAACCTAATAAAGACCCAACACAATGCAGTAACTACAGACCCTTGTCTCTCTTAAATGGTGATGTCAAACTCTATGCGAAAGTACTTGCAATGCGACTTGAAAGCCATTTATCCAGACTGATACACAATGATCAGACCGGATTTATAAAAGGCAGATTTGCATCTGACAATTTACGGCGCTTGCTACACATTATTCACGAAACAAAGACAAATGATTCCCCATGCTCGGTCCTGTCTCTTGATGCCGAAAAAGCGTTTGACAGACTGGAGTGGTCTTATCTCTGGGCCACCTTGGACAACTTTAAACTAGGTCCACAATTCATTAAATTGATAAAAGTTCTTTATGCTAACCCTTCTGCGATGGTATACTGGTAATACTTGTTCTTCTCTATTCCCCATACTAAGGGGCACACCTCAGGGCTGCCCCCTCTCCCCGTTGCTTTTTGCCCTCTCACTTGAACCGCTGGCCCAGAAAATTAGACAACACCCCTCTGTTCTGCCCATCTCAGTCAAAGGAACCGAGCACCACATATCGTTATATGCGGATGATATTTTACTTTATATTGGTGACACAGGGTCCTCTTTAGCACATCTTCTATCCGTCTTTGATCTGTTCGGTTCAATATCTGGTTATAAAATAATTGGAGCAAGTCGTCATTGTTGCATCTAAATTCGATTACACCAACCTCCCCCTTGCCATCTACCATTCCAGTGGTGAGCCATTTTAAATATCTTGGGATTGACATCTCTCCCTCTATATTTCGTATAGCCTCAGACAACTTCCAGAGGGTATTTAACCTTATTGAGAAGGATTTACAGCGCTGGTCAAAACTCCCAAATTCTCTCTAAGCCCGCGTATCGATAATCAAAATGGATATCCTCCCGCGTGTTAATTTTTACTCCTCAATGATTCCCCTTCCACCAACAAGAGGTTACTGGGACAGGCTTCATTCTCTCATATCTAAATTTATTTACAATGGGAAGAAACCCCGTTTGAAATTGAGAACACTTCAACGAGAAAAAACACTTGGGGGCTTGGGTCTACCGAATTTTAAGATGTATTTTTGGTCCTTTATGCTCCGACCTTTGCGTGTATGGTTGAACCCTGAGGTTTCGGTTTCGTGGAAATCAATTGAAGAAAATATTTCCAAACCATACAGACTGGAAGACTTGATATATTCTAAGATACCTCCTAATGAGGCTAAATCACAATTGGGACCCATAATTTCCTCACTTCTGAGAACCTGTCATTCAGTGATAAATCTTACAAACACCAACCTGAAATGGCATAAACACTCTCCTATATTTAATAACTTTTCCATCCTTATCGGAAACAAACCATTTTCATTCCCTAGGTGGAGGGATAAGGGTATCAATGTCCTACAAGATCTTATGAATAATGATGGCCTACGTTCTTTTAGTGACCTACAATCTGCGTATAATTTGCCAGGTTCTACTTTTTTCTTTTATTTACAGCTCAGATCGGCCATGAAAGCATATGGGGTTCCTTGGGGTGGACCTCTCCCAATTCATCCCCTACAAGAACTTCTTGCCTCACGGGGTCAGACGCGTGGCATTGTTTCTAAATTATATAAATTTATTTCAGATCCTCATGCCAGACTCCCTGTTGAAAATGTTTGGGAGAGGGATCTTTCTTTTATGGGAGATATAGGAATCTTCTGGGATACAATATGGCAGAATCTCCACAACACATCCAAAAACCCTGATCATCAGCTTATTCATTTCAAATTTATCCATAGGATGTACTTGACACCCAGGAAACGTCACGCTATGAAAATTATTACATCTCCCATGTGTGACCTGTGTACACTTAAGACTCCAGGTTCTTTTATGCACATGTATTGGGATTGTCCCAGTGTGGCTGCTTTCTGGAGGCAAGTTTCCACTACGCTGAGTGAGTTGCTTGAATCTGACATTTGTTTATCACCATCTTTGTTCTTACTTAATGACGATTCCACTTTAGAACTTTCCTCTCAACAAAAGCGCATGCTATGGGCAGGCCTCACTGCGGCTAAGAGGATGTTGGCTCTACGATGGCAACCACCACACTTATTGCCTTGGCAACAATGGGCCAACTCCTTTCTAGATATCGTTATGATGGAGAGGTCAGTTGCCAAGATGCACATGGCCAGTCAGAGAACGATTAAAGCTTGGGATGCAGCTTATTCTTTGATCATGGAAAGAGTGCAGCATAATTCTATATAATCTTTCAGTATGTAATTGTTAGTGATGATTTAATCTTTACAACTCTCCACTTTCATATATATATTTTTGAGATCCTTGGGAGTAGGGTAAGGGGTCGCCATGGGGTTGCGGGTGGGGGATGGGGGGGCCACACTGTCTTCTATTTTTTTGTTGTTTCTCATCTAATGTGACGACATTGTAATGTACATGCGATTGTGGATGTAAAACAATGAAAATAAAAACATTTGATCAAAAAAAAAAAAAATGCCTTCGTAAAACATTTCAGGGTACTATATCGGGTCATTTTAGGAATGGTACATAGAAGCACACTAATAACATAAATATTTTCTACTACACATTTTCTTCCTGAGACATCTGACCGGTGAACCGACTGAACCTTCTCACCTGGTCAGGAGTCACAGGTTCTGATTTGATCAGAGTTTTCTGGAGAAATGAACAAGATAACAAACTCCTAGATTGACTTGGACCAAAGGAAATAAACTACAGGTGTGAAAATGCCTTAACACCACGATATAAATCAATCAATACATCAATCAGTCAGTCAAGTATGTTTGTGTAGCACATTTCAGCATCACGGCAGTTCATAGCTCTTTGCATTGCAAAAACTAAAAAACATTATGAACACGTCACAGTTTTACTAACTAACCTACATTATATTTTTGCCAAGTGCCATCGTCAAAATAATCAATATTTATCATACATTGGTCAATGTTCCATTTATATTATGGTTCAAAAGCAACTGTAAACAGGCTTAAAACGGTATTTTAGCCTTGCTTTAAAGCAGTGAGGGCCATCTGTTGGACTTTTAGGGAACTGCTTGACTTTTATGTTATTTAATCGGTTGTTTGCTAGCGGTAGAGCAGATGAACACACGTGTTTGTTATGAACGCCGCATTCCAGGTCGAATTCTTCGAAGCAATGCCTGTAAGTAGCAGCTTATACTTCAAAACGAGCCTTTATGTTAACGTATGAGGAATTCATATGTTGAAGCTACTTTCCCTCAATAAAATATCTACTAGTCAGTCCCAGTGACCGTTTCACTAACGATTTTTGCCCTTGTGCTTTCTGGGTAAAAATCAATCGAGAAACGCGCAGTCCCCCTCCCCCCACCGTCAACAATTTCCAGCAGCGCAGGTGATAAACGTGTAACACTTTTTCTGTTACAAACTGACTCCGGCCCCCCACCAGAGAAGGGAAAAGTTATGTGGTCCTCACAGAAAAAAGTTTGGAGACCACTGCTTTAAAGGAACTCTGTATTTCAGCTGTTTTGCAGTTTTCTGAAAGTTTTTCTCCAGAGTTGATACTGAACCTGATTTCATGTGCAAAACCTGAAACACTGACAAAGTGGAACTAATCTGTTCAGAGGCAAATACTTTTCCACCCCCCCCCCCCCCAACACTCTGTCATTTTTTTTAGCACCGCAAGCTACGAACAGTGGATGTTCTCCTTTGTGCAGCAAAACCCTTTCCTTGATAGCTCTTGATTATGATGGAGAGAGATTGAGCTGTCAGCAGCAATAAGTCAACAGAGCTCCCATGCAGCGTCTCCCCGAGGCGAGTGCCATTGTAAAAGATGAAACGCCACCGTCACCATCACCAGAGAGATTATGAAAAGTTTATTCTTAGGACCCTCCTGATTAATGCAAATTACACCTTAACGCTGAAACAAGCGGCAGGAGTGCAGTCCTGAGAACAAACGCAGGCCGCCGTTTCACCATGATGACTCCTGACATTCCCATCGTTGCTCATATTCGGATTCTCTAACTAAGCTGCACCCATCAGATTAACATAGAATGATACAGAATTTAAATTCAACAAGTGGCAAAACTAAAAGTACCCCGACTGGTGAGAGAACAATTCCAGGCAGTGATAATCAGAGCGTACAAGCGCTCCCTCTTCCCCCTTGTTCTAACATCTCCGCCTGCTCTTATTGGTTCTGAAAATAGTGAAAATGTGTTATAACTGTAGCCATGGAAGCAGCAGCGAGTCCCACTTAGCAGCGTCCCTGGGAGGCAAAGCCCTCCTCATTTAGACGCAGACATGCAAAGGATATCTGAGCAGCCACCTGTGATTATGCTGCCGTTACATAACAAGGGTTTACAGTCTGAATGCAACGTGTGAACCTTGTGATCCACTGTTCTCCCAGAGCTGAAGTCTCCCTTTATGCGGGGCCCGGCGTGGTACCTGTTGCCGACGTAGACCGAGAGGCGCCCGAAAAAGGAGCTCCATTAGTTGACGTCCCTCAGCCCAACACAATGGTCCGGTGATGATCGCACACAAGCGACTGCAAATCACCTCTCACAACTCTGAAATCAGAGCTTAGATGGTGGGGAGAGAAAAGAAAAAAAAACAGAAAAGGAGCAGAGAAAGAGGAGAAAAAAAAGACACAGGGTTTCTGCACTGATGAATCATTAGTGATAAAGCTGGGGCCGAGCCAGTGAGGCTGGATTTAGAAACTTCTCACTCTTTCAGCCCCCTCCTTTACTAATTGTCATCTCTTTTTTTTTTTTTTTTTGCATTTGACTGATGACTGGATCACTGGAACGATGTGAGATAGGAGAAGCGGACCGCTGAGGATAATATAACACTTTGTCTGTCAAGGGAAGCAGAAAGGAACTCAGCATCTCAGAGCCGCAGCCCGTCAGTCCAGCGGCAGGACCAACGGAGACTCCGGCAGATGCTGTTGGCTCAGTGTCACACCAAGGTGGACTTTCAGTGAGAAACACAACACCTAGTGGTTTGTCCTCCTTCAGTACTAAGTGTGCAAAAGCTTAGCCACTGTAGACAGAAAGATAAAGGAGTACTTTTGAAATCAATCTCAGAAATTTTCTATTAAATAAATTTTTAAAAAACATGAAAATGTCTGAGTTCCAAAATTTGGAAATTCGGAACTTTACAAGTTTTGTTTTTTTTCTCCAAGAAAATTTCTGACCATCGCAACATTTTTTTCCCACAAATTTTTGACTTTTGGAAGGCCATTTTTTTCACACTAATGTGACAGACTAACCTTCATTAACTTTGCATCAGGGTTAATGACAGGATAAGTGGATGTAGGACAAACTGTACAACTCAGGCTTAGTCACACAACTCAGTAGATACAAAATTTCCGATAGAGTTTTACGAGACTGACACACGCACTTAATCCAAAAATAAAACTTTTTTTTTTTTTTTTTTTTTTTTTTTTTTTTTCCTTTTTTTTACCAAAAAAATCCAGAGATTAATCTCAAAATGTAAGAGTTTTTTGGCAAGAATGTACTTACTCCTTTTCTACCATCTACAATGGTACTAAAACGCCGTCATAAAAGCGAGCTAATGCACGATTGGCAGGCGTTAATAATTCTACTTCATCAAAACACGGGGGGTCCCAGCATGGAGGGAACTATCAGATACACATGAACACACAGACACATCACCAGGTCAAATTTGGTAGATTAGATGTTGTTGACAAATCTGCAATAAGACGCAGCGGCAGCCATTAGCCACTAGCCATTAGCGTAACGAGCTAACACAGGTCAAACAGACACGTGAAGGGTTGACCCGGTCACGCTGTGGCTGTGCAGCTGAACATCTCACCTTCCACCACAAAGACAAGGCCATTTTTTTCACACTAATGTGACAGACTAACCTTCATTAACTTTGCATCAGGGTTAATGACAGGATAAGTGGATGTAGGACAAACTGTACAACTCAGGCTTAGTCACACAACTCAGTAGGTACAAAATTTTTGATAGAGTTTTACGAGACTGACACACGCACTTAATCCAAAAAATAAAAATAAAAAAATCACCTTATAAATAACCTTATGTACAACACTGCACCATTTAAATAACTTTCAAATGACATGAAAAGTAAATTTAACGTTGTTTTGAAGCTTACTGTATATACAGTAATAATCAGAAAAGTCTGGCTCACTGTTGTATTTATAGCCTCTGATTCAGTTTAATACATTTGGCTGCTGTTATAGCTGCAAGTCTGTTTGGAGAATGTCTCCACTGACTGGATACCGACATTTTTCTCAAGAGTTTTCAAGCCTTTTCTTTTCAGTAGACTTTAACTGGACCATTCTAATATGAAAACCGTTCCACCATACGGTAATTCTGGTTGGGTATTTAGGCTCATTGTCTCATTGCAGCTCATACCAGGTTTTCCTTTAGGAAAACCTGGTATGAGCTTCATTTATCTTCTGACAAGCTTTACTGTCCATGCTGAAGAAAAGCATTTTCAAAACCATGATGCGGCCACCACCCATAAACACCTTGACGGCTGCAGAAGTTGCTGAATGTCTCTAGAGCTTTGGTTATCTAGAGTGTAAAATGGAAGTAGGACAGAATTCATCAACCTTTGGAAAAAAGTGTCATAACAGCCTGTCAGCACAAATATGTTCTTTGAACATTGTCTTGTGTGGAAACATTCTTACAGATTATTTTCAGCATTTCAGTTTAGTTCAATTCATTAAATCTATGGTAAACAATACATGTTTTAAGTGAATATATAAAGAGCCATTTGTTAAAAAAAATAAAAGGTTTAACAGTACAAACAACTCAAAGATGTTTCTAGCCTGTGAAATTTCCCCGTTTTTTTTTTTACAGTTAAAACTTTAACTTCTATTGGGGTAGTAAAATAACATTATTTTAATGCTTATATATAAGTCATATATGCAGGGTTATTTGTACTGTATGACTGATTTAATGTCAGTGTCCATGTCAGTTTATTTAAAGACATGAAGTGATAAAACTCAAAATAATGTGTTACTATCACCACTTGTTTTGGGGATCACAGTTTCTTTAAGGCACAGAATTTTTTTTCTGACTCGTCACCTCAACAGGCTTGTAAAAACTATTGCTTTTGTGGACATTTATGGACACTTTGGTGTCCAACAGCAAGTTCATGAGTAAAATCCAGTCCAGTTGTTTCGTCCATATGTCCTTTAATTAGTAAATGTTGTAAAAATGTTGAAAGCTCTGTACAGTTGTACTAGTAATTATTCTAACAACTGATCAATTAAGTGACTTCTGGAAGCAACTGTTGCACTTGACTGTTCAGCAGTACAAGAGCATAGATACACAGTCCACTTCTGCAGGGCTCTACAGACATGCACTAGATGAGATGTGCAGTGACTCAGCCGTCCTTTTTTGTGTGCAACATCAACATAAAGCTCCTATTCTTCACGAGGATGCTTCACCTACTTTTCACAAAACATGGATGGTGCTCTGATGGTTTGCTGGTGTTTTCTGAATGATGAGTCTGTGCATCAAGTTGCTGTCAACTGGTAGTGCCATGATGTGGGAGGGAGGGAGGGAGGGAGGGAGGGTGAGACACCGAGAAGGGGAGGAAGATAGAGGGAGAGGGAGGGAGAGAAAGAGGAGGGCGGCTGTGATGCCACACGAAGCAGGAAGAGAGAGAGAGAGGAAAGAGGGAACAGCCGTCCAGCTAGATCAGATTGCTAAAGAGTGATAGAGAGAGCAGTTGGGGGACATTTACTGGCTTTTAGGATTTAAAAAAAAAAAAAAGGACAGGGTAAAGGATTAAAAGTAAGAAGGACCTGCTGAAACGACTGCCTCAAGGATGGAGATGCAAAAACCCGAATTGTCTTTTGGATAGCTCTGTTTTAAAAAGCTTTGCACCCCACTTTGCAGGTCCAGGCAGAGAGCGAGTGGCAGCAGCAGCGGTGGCCCCGAGGTTCAAGGGTGGCAACTACATTTCGTCTGCACTGGAAAAGGATGATGAGACCCAAAGGTGCAGAGGATGACGGAGTGGCCCTCTTCTGTTTTTGAGTAGATGGAGGAGGAGAAGCTGCGGCTGCAGACGCGCAGAATGCCTCAGTTTGGTTAATGGGAGCACTGGGAGAGGACATAGCGCCCCACGGTTCTGGAGCCCCCGTCTCAGACAGGTGGGGATAGAGGTAAGACGAGGAAGTTTACCGCAAACTTTCAGCCCGTCTGTCACATTGACGCGTGTCACTGTTTGGAGCAGTGGAGGTGCATCCCAGTGGAACTGGTCCTTAGTCATTTCACAGTAAATAGTAAAATCTCACTGAATGTTTTTAAAAAGATCAGTTCCCAAACTGGTCAGAATTACCAGTTGAAATCAAGACAGCAAACTAAACCAGATCCATTTATTTCAGCCATTTAGTTTGTCAGGGGGATGAAAACTTAAAAAAAATAAGTTTTTTACTATAAAAAGACGAAGACAACAACAATTTAGATTGGTTAATGTAATCTTTTTAGGTTTGAAATATTCAAAAAAAAAAATTAATCGCAAAATTATTCATATTCTGAAACAGAACCCCTATTTAATCTATTCCATTTTCACATTTAAAAAAATAAAATAACTTGCAGTTGAAGAATTAACTGCAAGATCCTGAGAATAGAAAGCAGACGTGTTAATGGATGAACATGTTGCTTCAGGTGCTCCTTTCGCTTAAAACAATCAGTGACGTGCAGGTAGAAAAAAAAACAACAAAAAGGCAGGATGGAGGTTATGTAATGCAGATCTGCAGGTCATGTCTTCTTAAGACTATTTTGATTTCAGTCACCTACTCACCAGGACAAAATGCGAGCATGAATATGTCATTTTCCAAAAGGAGAAAAATCTTCAAATCGTTTTTATTTATTTTTTTATTTAAGACTCGTCGTGGCTGTGGTGTGTTAGGTAACAGGCTGGAGCTTGTGTGTGTGTGCTCTAACTAACCAGTGTTGTTTAAAATTAGAAAATTACAGAGCGAAGGTGTGATGTGGGTGAATCGGGCTTTGTGAAGTTGTACAAGTAATAAAACAAGCTGCACCACTACAGCGCAACACGGCCCAGCGAAGAAGCTGTGATGAGGGAACCGGCAGGTGTGTGCGCGGTGGAGCGGCTGCAGGTGCAAACGTTGGGCCTGCGCCGAGTCGAGTCGTTTATTATAACAGTGAAGCTGGGGGGTAGGGGGGGGGGGTCGGTTCTGTGGAGTTTTGTCGGTTTTCTGTAAGTTAGCATGGTTTTTTCTTTCTTTTTTTTTCTTTTTTGAAGAGCAGCCTGAATAATGCACAGGAAGTGGCCTAGATACGGGAGCCTGCAGGGTCAGTCGCCATCCAAAATCTGTTGGGTTTCATCATGTTTGTGAGCTGCAGTTATAGAATTAGTAACCCTGATTATTTCATTGAATCTAACGCATTCAGACGGCATCTCTACAGTCTTAAGATGCTGCGTTACCTATTGTGAGGAAGTGCTTTTAGGTCACTTGAGACCGGCTGAGTTCCACATGGTAAGCTATAGGAAAATAAAGTGACACCTGAGCCTCTGAGCTTCCTTCACAATGGTCTCTGGGGGGGATGAGGGGGATGAGGGGGGTTGAGGCGGATCCTCAGCAGCTCGGTTTCCCGTGCTTCTTACTTGAGATGGACTCCTCTCTCCCAGCAGACTTGGTTGTTCTCTCCATTCCCTCCCACTTTTTACTATTGCATCAAGTTATTTATCAGCGCTCTGTCTGTCTCTTCTTTCAAATCCCATGAAAAAAAAATATCAGAAAAATAGTTCTGGAAGAAATTTAAGATCACTGTCTCTGACATGTGTATGGACTGCTGAGATTAGATTACACAGATGGACTCTACCCACAGCCATCAGGCAACTTCAGGAGGCAACTTGTTGCACCCAGAGGAAAGGCAGCTGAATGCATTTGCACACCGCACTTTTCAGTCAAATGTTTTGAATCATGTATTATTTCTCTGTCACAGTTGTACACCACTTTGTGTTGGTTTTCACATTAACGTCCAATGAAATATATTTATGTTTGCGATTGTAGTGTGACAAAATATGGATGGAAAAGTTCAAGGGGTGTTAATACTTTGGAATTTGAGATGTCCCACTGATTGGTCCAGATGAGTGAAAAAACTGTTTAGTTTATTTACAGTAAATTCATTAAAATTTATAGTAAATTCAGTAAAATTGTTTCATCTATAACAGAACCAGCGTGCATTTTTTCATTTTCATTCATTTATTTTTGAAAAGTAGTTATTCAGGGCTAGCACATAAATGGAGATAAACTTATAATGCTGTTAGATTCTGTGATAATCAAAGCAGAAATAAGCAGCAGGTCTGATCAGTTCAACTCTGCACTTCATACACATAAAACGTCAGTTTATTATCATTAGTTTATTTTTTTATTGTTCATTTCTGTTGTTTGCATTGCAACGTTTTGAACACACACAGTGAAGCTGTAAGTTTATTTTATTTAAACTGAATCATCAAGTCATTGAGCTCAAAAAGGTTGTTTTTTTTAACTTTTGATGCACCAATATGCTTTGTCATTAAGATGGCTGATAACTATGGTTTATTATTTCAGTTACTTATTTATTGCAGAAAATTCACTTATCCTAATTTGGTGTTTATATTTCTCAGGTCGTGTTTCTGATCTCCTTATGAGTTTAAAACTGATATTGGTTCAAAAAAATGCAAAAACTGTCTTTTATTTCAGCGCCACATTATCTCATTAATTCAGTTCTGTGCAGCTGAAGCATTTTTGTACATTTTCAGTCATCTGGGACGTAAACGATCCTAAGCGGCTTGATGTCGTAGCATGTTTCAATAAACTAGAGAAGTCCAGCTGCCTTTCACTTAAACATTTCCTTGATCAGTACTTTGCCATTTGAAGTAGATCTGAGTGACTAGCAACTTTACATTAGCAATGTTATCTGTTAGCCACTACTCAAAATGGGAAAGACAACAACTTATAGCATTCATGCAAGCCGGATCCTTGTTGATCTTCACCAGTCAGGAAAAGGTCACAAGAAAAAAATCTACTTGTCTCCTCATATTTACAGTCAGAGCAGCAATTAAAAAGTTCAGAACATCCAGAACTGTGAGAAAGTTGAGGATTATTTAGCGGCCATCTGCAGTGCAGAAGTTAAGCTAAAGAAAGCAAGAACTTTGGTTTCACAGAAAAACAGCTAATCTTTGGGCTTTGTGGACATTTTTATCTGGAGTGCCATTGATTGTTGAGACACATTGTGGTCTACATGGTAGAGTTTAGGATTTCAGGCTCTTATCCAATCACTCCAAGGACTCAGGAGGAGTTTTTACTTTCATCTAGCGAACCAGTTGGACACCTGACACTGCGTGGCTGTGGAGGCTCCGCGCCGTACGGGGCCGCTCAGGTCCGCTCAGGTCGGGCCCGCTTTGGTGCGACACGCCATGACAATGCTGGAGATCTTGATTAGTTTCAGTTACATAACAGAGTTGTTGAAGTTGTCTGTCTGTAAAATACAAACCTCCCCAGCTGTTACATTTGTATAAGGAGAAGAAAGAAAAAAAAAGGTCCGACGTGTGTTTCAGGGTGTAATGAATTGAGCAAAACGAACCCTATTTTTAGCACCGACAGCTGTTGCTTTGATGAGCTACGTTGTCAAAAATACAAAAATAGCAGCGCTGGCTACAGTACGCTTTCCTGCGGAGGGCATGCGTTTGACCCCGAGGGACGGAACTTGGAGATCCGGCCACAGATCAGCAGAGCTTCCATGTGAGGGAGCGCACACGTAAAGCTGTAGTGTGTGTGGCTGACGGCAAGGCACTCGGGATTTGGGAGCGCACATGAGTGAACTGTTGGGTCTTTGGGGTCCAAATCAGACTGGCAGACACACAGAGCGGATGATGCAAAACAATGAGAGCTGTCTTGCACCCAGGGGGACTTCAGTCCACCTCCCAGGAGGTAAACTTCTTGACCCCAGGGCTCAGTACTCAGAGCTTTGATAAGGTTATCTCGTGCCTGACAGAGGCAATGATATAAGAGATGTCCCAAAATCATCCCCACTGCTCATTTTTTGTCCAGACTCTTCGGGACATGCAGTGCCTTTCAAAAGTATTCATTCCCTTAAAGGGACAGTATTATGTAAAGTAAACTTTTTTTGAGCTTTACATCATGTTATAATGTGATTCTCTCATCAAATACAGACCTGGAGTGTTGCTTTGATTCTTTCATGCATGTTTGAGAAAACCTTTAATCTCTCATGGCAACCATTCAAATGTGCAAAACGTCTGGGTGGACATAGTGCCACTTTCAAGGATGCACTTTGCAAGTTTCTACCCTCATCAGCGACCCCCCCCCCACACACACACACTCAGCTCCTTCAATCTAGCCACAAGCAATTAGCAGCCATCATATCTCATCATAGAAGCTGTTTCTCAGTTTTCTGCTGGTAAAAACGTTAAAGGATTAATAGAGGAGCCATGTTGTGATAATTTCCTGAGGGCAGAGTTCCAGAAAGAGCAGGAGTTTCTTAAAGAAACAGAGGCCCAATTTCAAGGTGTTAAAATACAAAGTCAAACTTCTGTAAAGTCATGTTTAATATACACATTTCACACACTAAGTGTGTGTGTGTATATGTACATTGTATTTGTACATACAAATACAATGTACATATTGTAGTTGTATAAAAATGCTCATATATATATTTATATATATATATATAAAATAAAAATTGTAAAAATTAAGCAAACAAGCTTCAAGGAAAGAGAAAAAAAACAATGCAAAACATTGTGTTTATTTTTCTGATTTGACAAAAAAAAAGCATTTTAATACAACTCAAGGCAACATTGTTACTTGATGCTATGTGGCTGGAAAACTGGAAAACACTCTCCCCCTTTAAAAGAATTTTCAAATTTTGTTCACATTAAAACCGCATAGTTTCATGTGCAACAGACCAAATAAAAGTAGTTCACATTTGTAGGGTGAAATTACCAGAATAACTAATTTTCAAAATTTTGCAAATAAAAAATGTGAACAATTTGGCATACGTTTTTTTGGCTTTTATGCAAAAATGCATGTGCGTATTAGTTTGTATTCCTCTATCACATAGCCTCCCCAAATAATAACGTTTGTGGTTAGAACATGACAGAATGTGGAAAAAGTTCAAGGCCTACATGTCTGCAAAGCACTGAACATTGTTACATTGGGTTCTAATTCTGTAACTGGCTTGTTCCTGGTCGGGTTTTCTGCAATGTTTAATCACAGATGGTAAAGGCCAGGATACTGGTGAGAAATCTGCTTTACTCTTGTAGGAAGCACCGAGGGAAGGGGACCCTATTTCAGTGCATCCTCACTGCATGATTAATAACACTGCAAATTTTACAGAATGAGGTCAAATAAATAGAGTCCTTCGGTCTGCATCTCTGCAGCATCTGGAATTGTGTGACCAATGCATCAGTGGAAGACACACAAATCCCACAGGAGTTCCAGTACACACAACCCCCCCATTTCTCCCATAGTATAAATATTATAAACGGAGGACAATGGTAAACTTAGG
Organism: Poecilia reticulata; assembly: GCF_904066995.2. NCBI lineage: Eukaryota > Metazoa > Chordata > Actinopteri > Cyprinodontiformes > Poeciliidae > Poecilia > Poecilia reticulata. Next base: position 22,078,344 of record NC_088848.1, on the reverse strand, counting down.
GCACAGGAGAACAAACAGGGGAGCACACCTTGTCTGTTAGATGTGTAATGACTGCACAGCATGTTGCTGAAAGACCTTAACTACAGCCAGGACATGCCGTCCTTATTTTTGATCAGCATACATTATGTATGACGAGCCTCTTCAATCAGAAAACAATTACAATCTTACACTCGAACTGCTATCATGACATTTTGTATTGAATTATTGTGGCTTAAATGGATCGTTTCGATTTTCTGATCTGAGGTTCTGGGATGTTATTCAGCAATAGTTCCCTCACCTGTTGGAGCCAAATGTTATATTACAATGACGTTATGAAACAGTGAAGAAATCCTGGGTGTGGCAACATGCTAACAGCTATTAGCTAGCTTGTCTAGCTAATCATTTCAGCTGACTTTGGCAATTCAAAACATCTCAAAGGGAAAATGTTTATGGATATTAAGTATCTGCACTTCCACAAGAGACTATAGTTTAGCTTCCTACTGCCCAGCTATTAACTTTCCACCACTATTAAACTCCCTTTAGTTTATCTGCAGTGGACAACTCTCTTGTTGTTTGAAGCTAACGGCTTGAAGCTAATGGTTAGTCTGAGAAAGAGCAAACTTAAATTGACTCTACCACCTTGAAATCCAATCCAATCCTAGAAAACATAATGCTAACAATATTTGATGAACCTTTGAACTGCTGTCCCATTTGCCCTGGTTGGTTATTTATGAAGAAATAGCACAAAGTAGAGCAGGCTATGCACCACTGGTGATTTTCTGGTGTAAAGAAAAAATATTGTTTTATATGATCTGACAGTTCAGCAAATCCTCTTATTTTATGTTTTCACTGCCTTACCTTTCCTTTAGGGAGAGGTGGCAAAAGTATTCACAGTCTTTACTTCAGTAAAAGAACTGAAGTAAAAGGTGAGCCTATTTTGTGTGAAAAAAGGCTTACCGTTCTTTCCTTACGTGAAAGTAAAATAAAGTACAAATTTTAAATTATAGTAAAAATGTTAAATGTAAAAAAATATAACTTTCACCTTCAAACATACAAAATAATTCTTTAGAAATCTACAAAAGAAAAAGTTGTCCTTGTTTGCTCACAACCTCTCTTAAAAGTATGTTTACCTAAAAGTGTTTATTTTTCTGATTTGACAAAAAAAAAAAAAAGAATTCGTTTTTGGTCTGCAGAAAACACAGCTACGGATGGGCAATGCCTTGTAATCTGAATGTTTTGTCGTTGTGTATAATGGTTCCCAGTTTACTGTCGTCATCCATGTTGCAGTTAATATTTTCTCAGTTTGACAATTCAATTCATCTTCCCTCTTATAATTTTGTCGTCATCGATAAACGTCGAAGTAACAAGCTAATTTTTAGAATGCAGTCAGTAGATAGGACAGTTATTTGTGTTCAGTTGTAGGGAGTAAAACATCATCAGAAAAATAAATACTTAAATACATCATGGATTTATGAAAAATCTACCTAGGTACAGTAACGAAGCTTTAGGTCACTACTAAATGGAAATACTTTGGGAAGATCAGTTGTGGTGCACCGTCACCTCTAGTTCCAGTGTACATCATTTTTAGCTTCTGTATAAATTACCATTTGATTAAGTTTTCAAGGTTTATGAAATAGTTTCCTCCTAAATCATTTTACATTTTTGAGAGTGAAGTTGTCTTTAAACGGTAGACGCCCGCTTTGTTCTTAGCCCCCGTTTCCCTCCATCTTCCGACTCATCTGGATCCAAGAGATACTAACCAATTATAAGCCTCACACAGAACATGATTTATAAAATCCCAAACTATCCCTTTGATTAGCTGTCACTTCTAACTTTCTTAATAATTCTAAAGAAAAACACAGGAAAGGTAATTTGACATAAGTGGCGACAGTGTGAGGCCAGCCCGGCTCTTGTTTAGCTCACATCAAAAGGCAGGAAGAGTCTTCTGGGAGCATTAATTGGATTTAATGTCATGATGATTAAAGAGGGCAGGAGAAAAATAGGATAGTAACCACAGTAACTGGATGAGCTCTAACACTGAAGATCCTGAACTGGGAATTACAGCCAAACACTTCCTGCTAAATGTGTAATTTTTCTCATTAGGGCTTCATTCTTGTTTTCTTCTGGATTAACCAGCCAAAGAAAATCTATAAAATAGTTATCATGTTTCCATACATACATACATACATGTATTTGGCAAATAGGGCACAAAAACATATTCCATAGACATTACATCTAACAAAAAAAACCTAAGATGTAGGAAACAGGCACAGACAAATCAGCTGCCCTGCAGAAAAAAACTTATTTGCAAATAAGTGGTTCTGTAATTTAAAGAGATAAAAAAAAAATTGTACTGTTTATTATTTGCCAACAGGTGTGCTGTTTTACATGACCTGACCATCATGTTACTCACACTACTCTCTCCTGACGCTCTCTACAGGAACTGGATTCATACACTGAGCTCCCATTCTGCCCCCTAAATGACTCACTAAAATGCAGCTTAGCCAGTGATCAAGCTGCGAGGGGCCTTGATCACGCACTTGGACTCCAGGCCTGCCCGTCTGACAAAAGCCCGGCAGCTGGAGACGACGTCAAGGAGTATGAGTGTGGGAAGAATCAACCGTTACAGCATTGTTTCGTCAGAGGAAGAGGGCCTCCGCCTCACTACCATGAACGGCATGAACGGCTTTGGGAATGGCAAGATCCACACACGCCGCAAGTGCCGCAACCGCTTTGTGAAAAAGAATGGTCAGTGCAACGTGCAGTTTGCCAACATGGACGACAAGTCACTGCGCTACATGGCTGACATCTTCACCACGTGCGTCGACATCCGCTGGCGTTGGATGCTGGTAGTCTTCACTCTTGTGTTTGTCATATCTTGGCTGGCCTTTGGGTTGGCCTTTTGGGTCATTGCTTTGCTGCACGGGGATCTGGACAACCCAGCTGGAGACGACAACTTCACTCCCTGTGTGCTGCAGGTCAACGGATTTGTGGCTGCATTTTTGTTCTCCATTGAAACACAGTCGACCATAGGGTATGGCTACCGCTGCGTGACCGAGGAGTGCCCAGTGGCCGTCTTCATGGTCGTCTTCCAGTCAATAGTTGGCTGCATCATTGACTGCTTCATGATAGGCGCCATCATGGCTAAAATGGCGAGGCCTAAGAAGCGAGCGCAGACGCTCTTGTTTAGCCACAACGCAGTAATTGCCATGCGGGATGGAAAGCTGTGTCTTATGTGGAGAGTGGGAAACCTTCGCAAGAGTCACATTGTGGAAGCTCATGTCAGAGCACAGCTAATCAAACCTCGGATAACTGATGAGGGGGAGTATATTCCGCTAGACCAGATAGACATTAATGTAGGGTTTGACAAAGGTTTGGACAGGATCTTCTTGGTTTCACCCATCACTATTCTCCATGAGATAGACGAGGAGAGCCCTCTGTTTGGAATCAGCAAGCAGGACCTGGAGACGGCAGACTTTGAGATCGTCGTCATCCTAGAGGGAATGGTCGAAGCGACCGCCATGACCACGCAGGCTCGCAGCTCCTACCTGGCCTCTGAGATTCTTTGGGGCCACAGGTTTGAACCTGTCCTGTTTGAGGAAAAAAACCTGTACAAGGTGGATTATTCACACTTTCACAAAACATACGAGGTGCCGTCCACCCCTCGCTGCAGTGCCAAGGACATGGTGGAGAACAAGTTCCTCATGCCCAGCTCCAACACCTTCTGCTATGAAAACGAACTGGCCTTCCTAAACCGCGACGAGGAGGAGGAGGACGACTTAGGTGGCGGGAGCAGAGCATTGGCAAATCTGAGTCCGGACAGGAACAGCCGACATGAGTTTGAACGTTTACAGGCCACCAGGTCGTTGGATCAAAGATCATATCGTAGAGAGTCGGAAATTTGACGCTAACTCATTGACCAAGCATCAGATTCCTTTAACTTTATCCATGGAATAAAAATGCAGAACAATGCAAAGTGCCATAGGTGGAGCTAAGAATTGTAAGAGAAATGAAAACGAATACAAAACCCTTAAAAAGGGATTTTTTGGAAATGCAAGTGTGTAGATGGCGATGGCAAGTAACATCTACAATTAAGGAAAAAATAGACATCCTTCCTTCACCAAAACTTGAATGTTTTTTCACACGGTCATTTTGAGTTAAGAATGCTACGTTTTTTGGCAGGACCTTATGATACATCTTAGGTGTAAATACATTTCCTAAATAAGCCGTTTTGTGTCCAGTACCAGATTCAAAAGCACCTTTAAAAGTAGAACGTGTTCTTGGCCACCCTTAGTAATGTTCTGGATCTTCTCTTCAGCTCGTCTAGCAATGCTGTAATTGGCTGGACAAGCATAAAGGAAGACATTAAGAATTCAGTCACAAAAGTAAGACATCATTTTGTAGCTTTGTTTTAAATTCTGGCACAAAAATAAAATTTTTACAGGAGAGCAGGAAACATTAAATGCGCTTTTAGTTTGACGAAGAATGTAATGATCAACTGAAATGAAACAGCACAAACACTTTATGAATTACTACAGCACTTATGATGAATTCATACGTGTCATGGTTTTAACATAAGAACCACACACGCAAAAGTGGTGAAAAGTAACATTTCACATGCTTTAAGGACATGCTGCAACAATCCAGGTTTATCCTGATGAAGGTCAACCATGAAAAGCTGTTCTTTGTAATCTGACAAAGAACAACAACCTAAACTACAACCATACTTTTGTATATCATGTAACCAACAGGTAATTATTTTTTTGGCTGGTATCCATAAACTCATATATATTCCATATGAAACTTAAGCAATAGTTTGCATTTTTGTTTAAATGCGGTTGTGCGGAGCAGTTACAAGACATCACTATCTTAGCAGGAATCTCAGTGTATGAACGTCAGTCAGATCTCATGGCCAAATCAAGCTAACAATCTAAAACAACTCAAATTCTAAATCCAAATGATATATAACGTATTTTGAGAAATTATAACTTTAACATGAGATTTTTTATTTATTTTTTTACTCTTTTGAAAGTAAAAAAAGTATTAGCAAAATAGATTTTGAGAGCAGACCATGTGCTGATAAAAACATCCTTCAGCTGGTCACTAACATTTAGCTCAGGTAAATATCCTTTAATCTCCTCAATCTATAAAGAACCATTTTTTTTAACAAATAAAACTGAAGTAAAAGTTAACATAAATTTGATCAGTTTTAAAATTTCTGAGCAATATTTATTTCATTGTAGTAAATTTAAAAATAAAATTCCAGCCGTCTTTAAAATGTGCAGGTTTTATCAAGTCGTAACAGAAGACGATTGATTGAGAAAATAGACAAAGTAGAATCAACTGTAATGCATCATGTGAATTTGTCTTGGTGTAAAAATACCAAATGTAGCATTCCCTCAAAACACAAAGAATATTGTAAGCTTATGTTGCGTTAGATGTTGGATAACTTCTCTGAGATGGGCACTGCACTAAGAAGCTGTTAGCGTGTATCTTCTGTTCGAACATCTCCTGATATTTTCAGGTAAAACATTTACTGCCCGCAATTAATCCAGACAACCCCACTTTGTAAAAACAATTGCAAACCACGTAATCCAAACTGGTACAGATGGATGACATTCCCTCTGTTTTTTTTTCTGTTTAAAATGAATCTATGCATATTACCCAAATCAGGGGATAAACATCTAATCTAATCTGTATGTGAAACAACTGTGTGATGACATTGCTTTAATCAATATCCACTGTAGTAAATAAAAAATGGTGTGAAGTCGGTTTCTCTTTTTCTTCATCATGAAGAAAAAGGGAAATTCAAAGGTGAAGATAAGCTGGAAATGGAAAATGTCTGTTGATAAAAATGATTTAGTCGTGATTAACAAAACATATTAATGGGTAGCTAATGTGTTTTGGTTCGTTAAAAGGTGGAAACACAGTGGCTGTTACAAGAATGAGAAATGTGAACATTAGTTAGAAAAAAGGATCGTGAACATAAAGGCAACAAATGACCAACTTCATCTGATTGGTTAAAATCACACTGTAGACAGATATTTAGCTAAGAAAAAAGAGCAGAGTCAGCGTAGAGAGGCATTAATAGAAGCAATAAACACTGAAGCACATCATTTTTCAGCCAATTTAATTAAATGTGTTACGATTTTGTCTTCACCAAGCTTATAAATCCAAAGAAGTTTTTGAAGGATATAATGGAAATGTTTTTGTTTTGTTTTTTCATTTCAACTGTACCTGTATCACTATTAGTTTTTGTATAAATTTGATACCAAAGTAACAAAGTGTTGCTTATAATCAAGTTAAAAATTGATTGTTCCCACAGCAGCCATCCAAAACCATTTAGGCTGACACTTGCTGACTGACAGAAATCATTGAAAAAAGAAAAAGAAAATCAAGTTTAAAGCAACATTGTCTCTCCCTGCCATGGACAATAGGAAGTGTAATAGAGCCCATACTGGATGCTTCATCAGAATTTATCACTAATAGTAATACTAATATCTCGCCTGAACCGATTTTTGTTGATGTTCACACACATCTACAGAAGAGAGATAATGGAATGTGGTGAAATATGAAAACAGAAGGAGAACCATGTAATGGTTGTTACGTTGGTCACAATGACTAATATTTTCTTAATAGTCATTTAAATGGTACGTCTGATGATAATATTTCTTAGTAATTTGTTAGAGAATAGAAAAATGTACAGTTGGGCAAAATAAGTATTGAATTCATTTCGCAGGAGAAGAATCGGCATGTTGACTTGAGGATCAGACTAGATGTTGGTAACAACCTATACAATCCATAAGTAGGAAATCATGAAAACAAATATATATGAAGTAATAATGTGGAATAAAGTGAGATGACACCAGCTATGAGTACTGAATGAATGAAAACAGCGCAAAAAGGGAGAGAAAGTAAAATAGTTGGCCGATAAGAAGATTTCTCAACATGTTCTGATGAGTAAGAGAAAACGATTGCATTTCTAAACTGGCAATAGTTCCAGTGAGCATCATTGGTGTCAACATGTAGAATTGGAAAGATCCAGTTTCCACCATAAAGTGGTCATGACCAAGCACCTTCCAAGATTGTTGGCAGAGGAATGAAAAGAATTATGAAAACAGTTGTCAAAGAGCCGCGGACCAATCACTGAGAGCTTCAGATCAACTTCCATTTGTTTCATGAAATCCATAAATGATACTCTCAACCACCACTGCCTCTATCAATGTCCACAGTGCAAGACTCCACTGATGAAGAAGAAGCATCAACTGCGGAGAAATGTGCTGAGATATTCATGATAAAAACCCAAAGATAAATTCAGCAAGGCGATGGTACCAAACACACAGCCCAGGGGGATTTCGGTGCCTATCAATAATGCTGCTAGAACGTCCCAGTCAACCAACCAATCTATGGAAGTCTATGGAAAAATTAGAAAATCTAAAGACGGTTTATGTTAAGAAAGGGTCAAAACTCAAATCTGAGCAAAGCACATAATTCAGATCATAGTTATTATGAACAGCTTTTCTACTTAGGTTTTAATGAATTTTTTGTACTGTGTTAAATTCTTGTTCCCTGTGTCATTTCACTTTGTAACACATCATTTATTGACTTTTTAAAATGTAGATATTCTGGTTGTTGCCAACATCTGCCAGGAAAGTCAAAGAAACCCTAAAAATGTTCACCACTTATTTTCCCTGCTGTACATAGATATTTTTTGTTGTTTGATAAGCATTCTTTTTCCAACCTTTACTATTTATTTATTATGCTCATTACCTTCTGAGAAGGTTGTGTATACTAAAGTATGATATTTCTGCACCCAATTACTAAATTGTAGAGGTAATAAAAGTGAAGAGTCAACAACTTCTTCACTGGATCAATTTGTTTTTGTTTTGTTTTCAAAAAATTGTTTCAGCTTTAATATTGTTCCCATGAGCCCTTAAAGAGGAAGCAAACATAAAGGTTTTAATGAAATCTAAAGGTTTAACAAAATAATGTTACAATGAACGTTATCAGGAGGATTAAACCTGCTTATTTTTATATAAGGTTCTTTTTGATAGAAAAAGCAGCAATAAATATTTATGTTTTTACCAGAGTATTAAAATGAAATCACACCTGTAAGTTAAAAATCAATATTCTTGTCTGAACCGTTTTTATTTCAGCTCTATTTTCTGCACAGACGCTCATGATTAAACCGTTTGATTTTTTTTTTTCTTCTTTTAAATGGATGAATGAGAGAAAAAAAAAAGAATAACTTTGACCTCTGTAGAAGTCTTCCTTTGTCCAGCAAAATGTCTACTGGGCGTTTGATTTTCATTGAAAGAAATTCAAATTATTCAATTAAAAAAACAATTTCTGTGAAACAAAAAGACTACTGTTTTTTTTTATCTTGTAGTTAGAAACTCAGTGGCTCCTTGCTCCTTGATTTGTGTTTGGAACATAAATGTTTAATGTTTCAGAAAACCTTCAACTTGGAGTTCTTGACGAGGGATTGATGAATTTTCAGTTCACTCCGCTGCATCACAGTTCTTCCTCAGTCGATTTTGGTGCATTTCTCAAAACAATTTGTACAAACAGCAAAACAGTTTCTTTCTCAAAATCCTTAAAATTAAATCTTAACTCCATGTTTCACTGTGTTAAACGATTAGTCGTGTCAATACAGCACCGCAGGAATATTCTGTTATTAACAATGGAGGAAATTTTGAAAAGTGCTGTAAAGTGAAACTGTTGAGAGAACAGTGGAAAGAGATGGAGCAATATTAACATTTATGATTTTACTGTAATTTCTTGTCATTTTCATTTAAAAAGTGAAATGACACTTTTCACTTTTGAAAAGTGTCATTTCACAAAACTAGAGTAGAAATAGGAACATGAGGCGATCTCCTTAAGAAAAACTAGACAAGCAGCTTACATATTTTAGATATACATTTAATAGAGCCAAACTTTAAAAACCAGCAGTGCAAACTGTTCCATCAATAAACTCTACATTTCTCTTACTCAAATACAAAACCGAAGCCATACTACATTTTCAGCTGAGTCCAGTGAAAGGCTCATCAGTGGTCCTTAATAAATCTCAGTCCTTTTCCCATGAGTTTGATCAGTTTGCCTTTGAAATGCTGCTTTGTCTCTGCCTTCCTCACCAGGAAGATACCTGGTGGATTCCTTATATCACCTGAGTTCAGGACGCTGCTGATTGGACCAGATTTCTTTCACCAATTTGGTACACATGTTCATGCACACACATCTGCACCTATGAGTAGATCTACGCAACAATAGGTTCAGGAACGAGGAGTAGCATTAGAGGAAGTCTCTCAGTAATCCTGTTGTGGGCCACAAACTATTGTCTTATCACTTTATATCCTCAGCCTGTTCTGCCCCATGTCTCCTCACTCCTCTTCATCATCTTCTCTCTGACTGTTGACCAAGTCCAAATCTTTGTCCTTCCATTGTCAGAAATGTAACATTGCTTTGTTCTCCGTCTGCATACACCATATATTTACCAGTTGATGGTTCATAAGCTGCATCTTTAAGCTCTTTCAGAAAACTGGTTGATCGTTGCTTCACACATTTAAAGGATTCATCTGGCAGCAATGTACTTATTCAGGACACATTCAGAAAAAAAGTCTCATTGAAATGGATAGAAATATGCTTGACATATTATGACAACTTGATCTGTGTTTAATATTTTAAAACATTATTACTCATATTATTATATAGGAATTACATGCTGGTTCTGCTGTGTAAAGCAAAGCTCATGGCAAGTGTAATTATGTTGTAGGAGCTAGGGTCAATAGATGAGCAATGTAGTGATGACTTCCTGTAGGCAGCGTTTCAAAAACAGCAGGAGCTTCTTAAAGAGACAGAGGCACATTTCAAGGTGTTAAATTACAAAGTAAAAATTTTTTAAGTCATGACTTAAAAAATAAAATATGCATTTTTTAAACTACTGAAGTTAACGTAGTTACTTGATTGTGCTATAAAATTATTAAATTATGCAATGAAGCATTATGCAAATAATGCATCATTTTCCATCACAATGCTAAATCATTCATGTGGTAGTGTAGAAGATACAATCTCAGGAAAATACACTGCATTTCTTTTTCTTCTAAAACAAAAAAGTACAGAGATGACGATAATTTTGCAGGTCAGTGTATAAAAATAACAGCATTGAGGAATTAGGGACAAACAGTGCTCAATGCATAAAAACATAATTTTTTTAAACACACGGGTAGAACTCTCTAAATGAGCCGTCTACAGATAGCTGTACCATCAAACCGGAGAGCCGTACTGTGTGATCAGATGTCAGAACGCCGTGGCTGATTCAAGACATGTCAGTACAAACTGAGACTCTCGCTGTAATCCCGGTCACATGCCGTTTGGACGGGACGGGTGCAGCTTACCACAGGGGAAAGACTATGACTTTAATTAAACTAATTCCTTCCAGCGACTTAAATCCCTGCGCCTTCTTGCTAAGTTATGTAATCATGGGTTCTATTGATAACTTGATATAGTAAGTTATGGAATCTGAAGCGTAAAACTGGAATCTGCTGAAGCCTAAACGTGAGCTTCTCTCAGTCTGTCCCATTGGGCCGAATAAACAGTGAAGGTTGTTACTGATGCACCAGACCCACGTCACACTCAAGGGTTCTGCAAGTAGAACCTATTAATTACCATATGGAGACTGTTGCCATGTAACCCGCTGGCAAAACGAGACAAATAGCTTGCAGCTGTGCAGTAAGATAGATAGATAGATAGATAGATAGATAGATAGATAGATAGATAGATAGATAGATAGATAGATAGATAGATAGATAGATAGATAGATAGATAGATAGATAGATAGATAGATAGATAGATAGATAGATAGATAGATAGATAGATAGATAGATAGATAGATAGATAGATAGATAGATAGATAGATAGATAGATAGATAGATAGATAGATAGATAGATAGATAGATAGATAGATAGATAGATAGATAGATAGAAAGAAAAGGAAAAGTAACTCCATTACACAACACCAGGGCTAAAACCTCGGATCTCTTGGGAATGTCGCTTCTGCAATTCCCAGGGAATACTTGGTCATGCCAGCTGGGGTCTGCACTCATGCATTAGCTCACATGATTTAAAACAAAAAAACCGCTGCACATTTTAAATCAGCAAAAGCCAGGTATACCCTGGCCAGGCAATTGGTTGTCTAGAGTTAAAGGTGGGGCTCCCTGTGGATTGAATTGCTGCTGATGGTAAAAAGAGGGGAAGCTGTGCAGAGGGTCTAAATAAAGACCTTTAGCTTTAGCGCTAACCCCATGGGACTCCTGTTCACCGCTATGGCACACTCCTGTCTACTTCCTGTGATAGTATCGCTCAATCAGAGATACTCAGCGGGGCTCCACTCTGTGTTAATATATGCCTGACACAGGAAGTATTACTGTAATTAATATCAGTCTGTTTAGCAGGGATGTGGTGATGCACTTAGCTCATGAGATGTAAACAATGGGAAGGTGTCAAGAATCTCAAAGTGAATTTTCAAGAATCTCTGCTCAAAGTAGAATTACATAATTCATGTTCAGTTTATACATTTCAGATTTTGAACAAGATATTATCAAATACTAAAAAAAAAAAGCCGTGAAAAAGCCTTCTGGTGCCACTAAGAAGCTCTGAAATAGACAGTAGCTTCTGTGTTTTTAGCTGCTAACAGCTAGCCAGTTGTGACTAGCTGTTAGCAGCTAGCCAAAGGTTTCTTCTTTGACTGTGTAAGTGAGTGGTGCCATGCGACCCAACAAGAAATCTTTAACAGGTCATTTCTTCAGTACAATGGGACTAAAAATTATTTCCTTTTCTTCTCAAATTAAACAAATACAACAGTAACACACCTATGTTCATATTTCATGAGATGACAAATTAATTCGGTTATTTTCTAATTTCTATATTGATTAAGTTGGACTTTTGGCATGAGTCATAAACTTAAAATGACATCAAAAAGTCAATATTTTTCACATTCCAAAGTGGGATAGTGCTTTCAAAGTCTCAGAAATGTTTTCTAGTCTGTTCCCCTAATGGAAGAAACAAAAACACAACAGCCTTGTCCTGCAGCCTACGCTTGTTGTCTTGTGCTAAGAGCCCACTTGTTAGCTGTGAACAGAGCCTAAGTGCACATGACTAGAGATTAAAAAAAATGTAAAAATAAAATCACACCGACATTTCTTTCAGAGAGCACAGATGGATGCTCACAGCTTCATTTCATCATTCTCAGACTCCTCACCTCTCCAACTTCGGCCTATTTTTAGATTCTTTTTTTTAGATGTTTCCCAGAACGAAAAGATATGTTCATGTTCACAGTGAAGAACATTCACATGATTGGGTCTAGGATAAAAGGCAATGTGTACAGCTTATTTACCATATTGTTGTTTTTTTTCTTCTTTTTATTAATCCACCACTTGGGGTCACCCACTTAACATCTTCAGCATGTAAAACAGAATTTGCGTCCAGAATTTTCTTTTCTGCGCGTTTGTGTACATTATTCAATTAAAAACTGTTTGTCAGATAAAGTTGAAATATAAGAAACAAATAAATATCCATCATAATTAGCTGCTACATTAATTCCCTAATCAATGCTGTCAGTTGGAGCTTTAAAAAAAAACATGCTCTAAGTTAAATGTGCTGACATATTATGCACCTCGTCTGCTATGAACTGCAGCGGGTTCTTTCTGGTGTCTTCTGATTCACGGCAACATAAATAGGCTCCCTGAGAGGACTTGATGGGGCCACTTTCATTTCCTGCCTCTCCACTCTGGGTAATCATCTGTGTGCCTGAAGGCCCTTCAGTAAGTCTTTGAGAAAGAACCAAAGAAGAAAAAGAAGAAGAAGAAGAAGAAACAGAATTGCTCGACTGCAACAGATAGGCTATAAATAAATTGAAATATGAAACTTTAATTATGTCTGCTTCTGTTATTTTCAGGTTATGCTATTCTGTCTCTCTTGACATTTGATCGCGTATCAACCAATAATGTTTTCTAACAAACCTCTGAGGGCTTCACAGAACGACCGTTTTAAAATTACATTATCATTAGGCAACTTCTGAATCCATCCGCATTTCATTTAGGGGTGTCTGAGGAAATTGGTCTGAAAACAATTTCTTCTCTTTTTTTAGCTTTGAAAACCATGAAGAATTTTCCTTTGCTTAAAGCAGAAAAAAAAACTTGCTGCATTCTTGTTGGTTGTGCAGGAGGTTTCACTTCTGCTTTTCATGGATGTAGGGTTGTATAATTGCGCGCCTGTTTACAGTAATTTGTCACACGCGTGTTAGGAGGCGTAGTCAGGAGTGGCTTTCTTGGATTTAAAATGACAAGAGGCCCTAAAACGGCTCATTCTGAAAGGATGTGAAGAACTGATCAGACTGAAATCTAATTATCTAAGAATGATTTTGTGCACAAAAAAATGCACCTACTTTATATACACCTATCCTAACATGTCAAAGCAACTCAGGTCACCTTTAGAAACAAAGCAAATCAGTTATAATATCAATATTGATATTCAGTATTGATGCTACTGAATATAAATATTCAGTAGCACTTTAACTTTTTTTTTTCTTTACAGATGAACTCAATGTATTTTTTTTATTGAAACTCATTAAAAAACACAGCAGGTTTCCTTCTGCTTGCTAATTACTGCACTTGGATCTCTAACAGCACAGAAACTTGATGTTGCTTGTTGACCGCGCTCCAGTCTCCTGTCCTTAGTGACCTGTAATGTAGATGGAGATGGAGGAGATCAGCCATCAGGTCATGTCAACTGACTGTAACTAAACTGACTCGCTCACAGCTTGTTGCCCTGAAAGAACAGACCCAAAGTCTTTTAAGGAGGCATTCTACTGTCTGACTGGAGATACATTACTGTAATACGGAAAACAAAAACCCATATTAAGATTCCTTAATTAAGACATAGAGAAGGATTCATTAATATCTAATGTATGGCTATTTTAAAGCTAAAGATTAAGGTTATGGCACAAAAATAGTCAAAATACCAGAAGAAACATACCAAAGGCTCATAAGGAATTATGTGAAGAGTTTGATTACTGCAATACTTATAACTTTTTTTATATAATTGAGAAAACTATATAGTTTCCACAATACCAAATTGAATTATCTACACAATGGTATTCAAATCTCAATAAAAATACATCTTTTTTTATTCATCTTTGAAGTTGTTTGATCTTTTCTGAGATACCAACTCATCAGAAACAAATATCTTGGCTGAATAAAAACAATTCCAAACATAAAGAGGTATGAATAAATGTGGGCTTAGCTGTGATTACACTAGTCATCAGAATACTTAAATGGCTTAAAGGACCTATGTTTTATTTATTATAAAAATAATTCATATTACGTTACAATTTACCGAACTGTAATAGTTTTTATTTTTCTTCAACTTTGTGAGCTTTGCAAAATTCATCTATAAACGTTGTACAACTTTTCCACTTAGGATAACTTTTAAAGTCTTTGTCATTATTTTTCATTTACCTTATACCTTCATATACCTGATTCTGTCTTTGGATCATTTTTGTACCAAATGTCAAGGTTCTCAGGTCTTTTTCCTTTGTGGTCTGGTTTGGTATTTGATCAGCTCACAGCAATATCCTGAGGGTCTGATGATGACGGCTGTTTTCCACAGGTTCCGCCTGATCCCACTACTTACTCTGCTGCTGTTTGAACCCAGAGCAATACTGACACCTCCTGGCCAAAACCCTGTTTTATCACAGAGAATAGCACTGGATGGTACCAGCTAATTACTGGACACAGTGGCACACAACAAAACTCAGTTTAAGAACCAGATTTGTTCTTTGTAATTTCTGTCCAGTAAAACTATTAATCTATAAATCAATAGACAGGTCTATATAAAGATATAATCCATGTTTCTGTCTCATATTTGTATGGCATTAAAAGGACGTGGAACTTTTGTTTTTCCACTGAAAGCTCTGGTTTGCATAATAAATGCCTTGTGGGTGAAGTTTTATGGATGATACTCTGATGTCCCATTCTCCTGAAGGCAGCACAGAACTGCACCACCAGAAACCGACAGAAAAACTGAAGAGAAGAAGAGTTATGATTAATGTAGTTACAGTTCTATCCATGTTTTAATGTTGCAGAGCTCAGTCATTTTTCAAATTAATCAGTTTAAACTGGCATGTTGTACATCTTTTATCTGGTCATTTTGTATAATATTTAACAACTAGAAAATTGCATTGAATAATAATATTTTTCCACTCTGATTGGCTGCTGTTAGGCCTATCAATTCTAACTTGAATGTTCATTGCATTTTTCATAGACACCTGTGAAAATAATTTCTATTCCCATGGCTTTTTTGTTCTCTGGGAAATTATTTTTTTGATGATAAATACAGAAACAAGCATAAAAATCAAAACATTTACAATGGTGATAGTAATATTAATAATAAAATAATGGTCAGTGCAAAGTATCCAACAAATTCTTTGGTGGGGGACGGTGAGGGACCTGGATAAAGGCTATGGGGGAGCTGGTCCAAAAAAGGTTGAGAAACACAGGTCTAGAAGTAGGAGATAGCCACTTCTAGACCTGTTTGCCCTGTAAGGCAAACATGGCAAGTGTCACTTCATGTTTGTTGTGAAGTGACACTTATAAGGATAAAACTACAGAATATTTGCTTGAGTGTCTTGACGCTGACAGAGTCCCTGGAAATATTGTTCAAACACACTTCCAAATGCTTCTGTGTATGCAGCTGTAAGCTTTATTTAACGTTTAAACAAGAAACGACAAGTATCACAGTGATCTGACAAAAAAATAAAAATAAAAATAAAAGTGCTCCAAAAACACAATCAAACTTGTTTCTCTCCACAGTACAGACATCCAACAGATAAAGAGTGCTACTGTGATATTATATCACTCTAAAAGTGAAAAATCCAGGAAGGATGAGAGATGAGACAACAGCTCCCTCTAAAGGCTTCGCCTGGGTTACTGCATGATGAAACTGAATTAGCACATTCTCAACTTGGCGAAAGTTTGCATGGTATCTCGGACATCATTTAGTTATTAAAAGTTAGACAAAGAGAAAGTAGAAATTAGAAACTTGTGTTGAGGTTTTCTCTTTTTTTAAGATAACATGACAGTAGGAAGGAGATTTTAGGAGGGAAGGATCATCAGAGTGAGATGTGCAGTGTTTAAACAGCTTAAAATTACACAAATACATAGAAATACAGTGTTTAATTGCTAAACCTATTGTTTTCATTGTTACAAATGAAAATAAATAGTACATAAATATTTTTTTTTATTACATCTGGAAGCTTTACCTGTGTTTTATTGTCTGTTTCAAAGTCTTTATGTGGCATCAGAAACTTCCCAAAAATCAAACAAGAAAAAAACCAGGTGTTTATTATTTTAAGGTAAAAATTAAAAATGTGTATTTTTTATTGTAACAATTAGATTGTACGTAAGATGTACGTAATGCTGTAACAATGTCAGGAAATCAAGTTTTTTTTTTTATTATTAAAACCAGAACAGCTGTTTTCTTTCAGCAACAATGTATCAGAACTAGTTCAGTAATTAAATATGCTTATTTGCTGACTTGGCAAGAACTAAACAAAAATAGCTGCTTTTATGTTTAATGTACGCTACATAAAGCAGCTAATTAGCTTAGCAACCTATGCTGTTTGCTTTGCCAATTAAATATCAAACACTATGCTCAGTTTGAGATTCCAAATGATATCTAAAAGTACATTTATATGTAGTAGATGATCAAAAAAGGCTTATTTTCCAATTTGCTGCAGAACATGTGTAAATCGCTGGCTGCAGTAAGGTTAGCTTAGCATTACCTTCTAACAATAAATGATTCAATGCTATGGTGAGTTTCTGGTTCAAAATGATACTGGCAGAGCTCTATGTGTTAATGTGTCTGATGTTCAGAATAGGCAACATTTTGCTGTTGTGGGTAAAATACTCCGACTTCAGCTGCTAAGCTTAGCTTAGCTGTTTTCTTTTACCAAGTAAAAAAAATTACAATAGGATCTTTTTATTCTTTTGTGATGACATTTTGTTTGTTTGTATTGAATGTGCCTAATGTTCAGAAATGGCAAATATTTTCCATTTGAACTTTCTATTGACTTTTATTTCCAGCTAGCTAGCTTAGCTTAATATCTTTTTTTATGATTAAAGATGAGACATTAAGCTAAGTTTTTTGTATTATAAATTCAAAATTATATTTTTAGAGTTTTAAATGTTATGTTAAACTAAGCTAACTAGCCATGGGAAGCTTAAACTAGACATAGTTTGCTTAAACTAGCAGCTTATTTTAAGCTAACTATAGCTGCTAGTAAGCCACCCAGCAGCTAAGATAATTTCCTCCAGCAAAACCGTATGTTTCTTCAAAATCTCAAACTATTTCTTTTGAGTTCACTTTCAGGTTGTGAACAATGGTTTATAATGTGCTGACTTGAATCTTTATATTCCTTCCTTACATTCCCTAAATAGCTGCATCACTGCTCAATCATTCACTTCATCTCCTACCCTTACTCAGGACTTGTTACTGTCGCCATGTTCCTCCCTCTGGCCTTGTTTTCCAGTGGCAGGCTAACAACATTATACTGTCTCTACCACAGAAAACGTATGACCGTCATAGGAGATGGCTACACCAAAACTGGGCTTCCACCCTTATCTACAGAAAGTGCTACGATACTGAAAAAAACTATTCCTAATCTGTCAAGCTCGACACACCTGCTGAGGCCAAAACGTCTTTAGAACAAACAGGATGTCTGTGAAACCAAACTGCTTGTGTGAGTACACTCACTTGGTGGTTTACCGGCATAAAGTACAACCTTAATAAGGTTTTGATTTATGAATATGTTCTTGTAATGTTAGAAGAAAAAAAAAGCATCCGTGAAAACAACTAGTTTTTTCTCCCTAAAACATGCAGTCTGTAAACAGAAAAAACAGAAGGGTAAATATACTGTGTGTTTAATTAATTAATTTATTTATTTAGATTTGGCAGCACAGTGTGCGCCAGTTTCCAGCATGAAAGTAAAGAGAATAGCTCTAGCAAGCTGATCCATTGAATTTGTAAGTCACATGGTTCCCACTGGCAGTAAATGAGCCAAAACCGTTTCCTGTTTGATCTAAGCTCATTTTGGCCTCTTTCACACATCCCAAATAAACCGAGACGTCACATCCTCAAAACCAACTAACACACATCCTATCAAGGTGAAATGAGTAATGTTTGCAGTGTTACTTTGCGAACTCGGGGCTTTGATGTAAAACACTTAAATCCTAAAGACAACCCCATAAACCTTCACTAGAAAAACATTCAGATACATTCAATGCTTAATTTTAAGCCTAACAGCGCACTTCGTCCTCCGTACCAAAACCTCCGTGGCCCCACTTGTACCTCTCAGAAAGCTCAGATTGCCCCGTGCCTGATCCTATCTGCCACACCACAAAAACATAAAACCTAAAATTAAAAAAAACCTAAAATCCTCCGTTACGTTCTCGCCGTGACGCCCGACGCGCTCGTCTAGGAGCTGATGATCTGACCCGACCAGGTCTCGTGCTTGGTGCCTGGGTTCAGGTGGGTGATGACCACTTCCACAGCCTGGACTTTCTGGTTCTTGGGGGGGATCGGACACACCTTGTATGTGACCTCGTCTCCTTCCATAGGCACGTACTCCCCGTCAATGCTGTACACAGAGGAGAAATTACAATAAAATAAGAACCACATGAAAGTCAAAGGCTCAGCTTGAATAGACATTTAAACCTCAGAAAGGATCTGAAGCTGTGCTATTACAAATCAGAGGGCATTCTCGCAAATTTAAGCAAACACTGCAATTAAAAAAAAAATGGTCTTGCTGCCAGGATGAGGTGGTTTTTGAAATTGGTTTATTTCGCAAAACTGCAGTGGAAACACTTTTTTTTTTTTTTTACATCACATGAGTCATGTGATCACCAATCGGATGTTGCCACTGGTGCAAACCACGAAAAAGAAGATGAGAGGAAGTAGTTGGAGGATGATGGTGTGGCATGTTTTGCTGCAGAACATGTGTAAATCGCTGGCTGCAGTAAGCTTAGCTTAGCATTACCTTCTAACAATAAATGATTCAATGCTATGGTGAGTTTCTGGTTCAAAATGATACTGGCAGAGCTCTATGTGTTAATGTGTCTGATGTTCAGAATAGGCAACATTTTGCTGTTGTGGGTAAAATACTCCGACTTCAGCTGCTGTTTGTTCACGCAATGACTCATTGCGTGAACAAACTTATTGACGTGATTAATGGAAACACCACAACTGTAAAATTGTGTTTTTTCAACTATAGCTGAATAACAAAAAAGTTTTCAGCACAATGTTTACGCAGAAAAGGACAGAGCACTATCTTTCCCAAAAATCCATTGAAATCCATGAAAGTAAATAGGTGACAAAGATGGATTTCAAACTCAGAATTTTAAACTCTCTTGCCCCAGGATTGTGAAGCAACTGGAATGTTACCTCAAGGAAAATGGCAACCTAGCGTTGAGAAACGAGGATACGACATAGTTTGCTCCCAAAACGACGGCCACTAGCTCTGGAAGAGTCAGCAGAGATTGCATAAAATGAAGGATGGTGTGCTTGGTGAGGAAGACTCACTCAGAAATGTGAACGAAGATGTCATCTCCTCCATGAGAAGGACGGATGAATCCATGACCCTGAGATCTGGAAAAGTTTTTGCACACGCCCTTAAATACAGGACCTGATCTGGCTCGTACTGTCCTGCAGAGAGAGAAAGACGTGGACATGGACAGGCTGATTTAATACGATTGTCGTTTGAAGCTCTTTCTTAAAAGAATCAAAAGAAAAACACAAAAGACAAACTCATGTACTGTGTTTTTACTCACGCCGAGTATGTGCGTGTGCGTTTTGTTGGCAGTGGGCTGGGTAGCTCCCCAGGCTGAGGTGGTTTCCTCTCCCTCTCCCAAACACGGCTGCCTTCCCTCAGGAAAGGAAAAGAAAACTGCAGGGGAGTGCGGGGGGACGTCAAAGGCAGCTGGGGGTCTGTCGGCAATGACGGGTCGGTGCCTGACATCTTGGCTTGGCTTAGGGTTTCCGTGGCACACAAAGAAGAAAAGGGTGGAGGGTTACACCTCCTGCATGGCACGAGAGTTTCTGAGGGGGAGAGGAAGCCCAGAGAGGAGCTCTTCAAGGTGGACGGATGAAGCTATGACACCCTGAAGCAGAGAAGGCAAAAATAAAGGGTGGAACATTTGTTGAAGAGTCAGGCAGTGTGACTGCATGCCAAAGGGTTCAATGAGACCGAGGTCAGGAATGCAGAACATTCCTTACTCTCTGCTCCAAATTCTGGAGGTAAGTCTGACAAACCCTGCTCTGTGGAACAGAGAGTTCGGCCACTTTACATTGAGATGCCACCCCACAACATCATGCTGCCTCCACCGAAGGTTTGGCAACGACAGAACCAGTGACATCACAAACCAATATTAACAAGAAGCCCTGTTGCGGACCCTCATGTACATTTGTTCTGTCTGGAGGACCTAAAGGGTTTTGAAGGATGATGTTGACGTTGCCTGTAGTTTTATAAATGGCACTGAAGGAAATGAATGAAGGCGTTCTGTCCGTGTTGGACAAATATTGAATTAACATTAAGAGCCATCTTGTTTCGATCGGTTCGTCTCCCTTTACGGTGGAGGATGGTTGTTTACAGCACAGGTAATTTCCAATAAGCTTCATAGTGTTGAACTGGAACAGTACATACATACATATGTCAAGGGCAAACGTTAGCAATTGGGCAACATTTAGAACCTCAAGGAAGCCTACAGGAAGCAATCATTTCCCAGTAGCCGATGGTCCAGACCCTCTGAATGAAGCAAAGCATAGAACAAGGCATGTACAATGAATTTTTTGATCAATTAGTACCTGGACAGAAAGGAAGGCATGAAATAAGAATTTTTTTGCTTCATGTTCTGACTTAGCTCTGAGTTATCAAGCCACATTGGATTGGTAAATCGGGAAATAAAATCAGTTATGAGGACTTTGAGCTTTGCTCACTCTTTTAAACACACTAGTATCATGTCCGAAGTTCTCAGCCCACAGTTTGAGACCAGAAAAGACACGCTGCTGCTGTTATGAAATGATTCATCATCGTTTGGCATGAATCAGACATGTAAATAATAGCACATGAAAAGGCTTTATCACTAGGGACCATCACAAATCAAGTAAAAGTAGTACAACTTCCAGGAAAAAGAAATTCAAAAAAGGACATCCTTTTAGAACTTAGCATTTTTTCCCGTCTTTTTCAGTTTTTATTTCCCCCAATCTGTCATCATAAAGTTTCCCCCCAAACCACCACTAAAGGGTTTTAAAGGGTTTAAAACCACTAAAGGGTTTTAAAGTGTGACTGCACATTTTAGCATCGATCCAATAACAAGTAAATACAGGGCCAATACTGATACCGATACTTTTTTGTAGTCAAAGTTTGACATATCATCAAACTTCTGACCTAGAGGTGTTTTTGTAGTTTTTCCTTTCAATTACTTATTGCCACATTAACATGACAAACAATAGAAAAAGGTTTGTATGCATTTTTTTCTAAATAAAGTGCAAAAAATACATTTGAGAGCAAATCAAACCAAAGTCATCCTTGATGTAGAGTTGAGAGAAACAAAAAGTATTGATCTTACCATGCTAGCATCAATCCGATATCAACTTGGTATCGATATTATTGATCATTTGGATTGATGCCTCTACTTGGTTTGTGGAAATAAAGCCAAGTCTGTCACAGCTTGTGGCAGCTAAAAAGACTCCCGATATGAAATATAGCGTGAAAACAATCCCCTTCAGGATCTTCTGATCAGACATTATTAGATAAAAAGCATTACTTCCACAACACTAACATTAATTATGTTTTATTCAAAGATGAGCTGCTTGTTGGATCGTTTCATAACAGCCATTCCTGAGCACAAATGAGCTCAGTCACCCACTTGACACAAACCAAATTATCCCGTCATAACAGGGAGAATTGATCTGTATCGTTAGTCGGCTCATTATTATGACAGTCTGTGCACACACTGATAACTGCAGGGCATCGTCGAACAAAGGTCCAGCGCTCACACCAAAACCTTGTTTGTAATGAAAACACAGCTGCGGGTGGAAGAGTCACCAGCTTCATCAGCGGCTGTATACAGGCAGGCTGAAAGCCTGAGAAAGACTGATGAGGTAAGTGTGTGTGTGTGTGTGTGTGTGTGTGTGTGTGTGTGTGTGTGTGTGTGTGTGTGTGTGTGTGTGTGTGTGTGTGTGTGTGTGTGTGTGCGTGCGTACGTCTGTGTGTGTGAGAGTGATTCCCGAAGGCTCCAAGCAGCACACTTTGTGCCTCTTCCCATCAGTCTATATATAGTTCAGGGTGGTTGGATTGGGGCCATTACTGAGGTGGACCACAATGTCCAGGCAGGAGACCTGAAGTCTTACACACTTTTTATTCCTTAGATTAGAAATGAAGTGTTTCAGCTTCAAATTTGAGGCAGACTATGAGGTAACTGAGTAAAATAACTTATGTTGTGTTTCATGAAAGATATGAGTTTGAGCAGAGATTTTGCAGATTCTTGTTTTCCCTTTTTACATTTAAATATGTCGGCTCATCAAACACAATTCGGTATCTATAATGGCTTATTAGGAGGGTCACTGTAGGAGTAAAAATTCTGAAGTTTTGAGATTAATCTCATACATTTTCTAGAAAAAAAAAACTTGGAAATTACTGAGCTCCAAAAGTCAACAGGTTTTAAATTTTTGAAACTTAGAAAATGTTGAATAAGTAAAACACAAAGTGGACTTTTGAAACTCAGAAAAGTAACTTTTTCTAGAAAAATATTGAGGTTTTTCTAAAATTTCCCAAGTTTTTCACGTACATTTTTGACATTGTACACTTTTTTGATTGAATGTTTTAAGCAGAAATTTATTCCTCCTTTTTTGCTTCTATCTGCAATGGTCTTAATATATCAGAGGAAGAAAAAGTGTTTTAAAGTGATCATTTTTAAGGGAAAAAAAGTCACCAGAAGTATAAAACTAACTAACTAACTAACATGTTTACGTTACCACAACCTGCTTTTCTTCCTTTTTAAACAGATAAAAACTAATTAGCCGTACATACACATATATGTACATACAGTTCATTTTGAACTTTATTTTATTTCCCCTAAACTTGATATTTATGCTTATTATCTATAACATATGTTTGAAACTAAAGTCAGACTTCTTTTGTTGCCACAAAAGTTTGGTCAATAAAGTGAGAAAAAAGTATTTATTCCAAAATAAGACAATAACAATTTAAACAACAATAGACATGTGATCAATAATAATATATTCATTTATTTCACTGAACTCTGATTCAGAACTGAACAGCATTCTGGGGGATGTAGGCAGAGGAAAGACTTTAGGCGCTCAACCTCTAACAGCCAGCCAAGCAAGGTGGGTGATATCCAAATTCTTTAATAATTTTCTCCATATTTATTTTATGACAATAGTTAACAGAGTCTTTGTCAAGTTGGCTGTAGGGATGGATCAGATTTCTTTCTGCTCCTCTTGCTCCCATGTTCCGCCTCTTATGTGTGCATCTGTGCATTAGAATAAATACATGTCATCAACAATCCTACAGCCATAAAAAAATCTAGAAACCATATTAGCTGCAGTAAGGTAATGGCTTTGTGAGCTTTAACTTGACATAAAAAATGGTTTTAGTGCTAATCTCAGCAACTCCACTAGTATTCTACAGAAAACTGTCACAGTCCATTTAAAGCTCAATCTGCTCTGATTGCTTTAGAATTTGAGAATATGATCTTATCTTGCACTTTGTTTAACTAAAATATTTGTGCACAATAAATCAATTTCTAAACTAATAGCAAAAGCCTTTGTGAAGTTTTTAATATCCATCAAGGTTTTAGGTCCACCCTGTCACCATTTAGTTCCCTAGTTTTTCATGAAAGAAAGTGAGATTCCTATGGCTGGAGGTTTTGTACCAACCATCTGCCCATTTGTACCCACCAAAAATTATTTTATAAACTCAAAACTGGGGGTCTCTGGAGTAATGTTGAGTTATGTTTCATGTCTGAAGCAGCTCTTTAATTTTAACTTTAGGAGCTCTTTAATTGACATACTGCTGCGTCCTAAACGGACAAAGACACGTCATCACAGATCCTTCCTCCCAGCAGCTGCTAGACTTTGTAACCATCACTGCTCCAAACAAAATCAAACACAATAATTGTTTGCATTCTTGCTGTTACTTGCAGTTTTTCCATTTGTTGTAAATAATCTGTTGTTTTTTTATGCACAAATTGGACATTTATTTCAATCTCTAGCATGCTGGGGGGCTTAATAACATGGTGTTATTTTCTTGTGCTGTAAATTTCCCCTTACTGTTCACTTTTGTTCTTATTGTTTTGTTTTTAATATATATTCTTAACCTTTGTGTGAATTTCTATGCTGCTATTTGTCTTTCACTTTGCTGCCGATGCACCTGGGAGACAGTAAAGAATATTTCTATTGTTTTGTTTTCTGCTCCAGTCCATGTAAATTACAAATGGCTGACGTTTGCAGGTGGTGCAGATGCAGTGATTAAGAGCACGTCTTGGAGTCGCAGAGGAAAGGACGGATCTGAGGACTGCTGGAGGAAATCGGACAATAAATAATTCACAAACTTGACTGGCTGAGTTAGCCCACTTGTAAGACTGCCAGCAGGCCAGGAATTTGACTTTAACGAGTCTGCAGTGAATGTTTCACACGATTTACTAAAACGTGCCATTAAAAGGGGTTTCAGTTGTAGATTTTAGTACTGAAGGGGGAATAAAGGGCCCAAAAGCACCACCCAAGTGAAACCAGGACACAGTGGCCATCTGCATCAGCATGAGGGACACGTCAACTCCTCTAAACACACACACACATGCACACACACACGCACACACACACACACACTTTAAACTTTAAATTGGCCGTTTTAAGGGACAAGTGGCCCGTTTTGTGGTCTAATCTGACGGAGGCTGAGATTAGCAGGGACTAAATGATTTAATAGGCAACACGAGCCCTTCAGGCGGGCTGTTTCCAGAACATTCTCACACTGTGGAAGCGGGAGACAAGAAGGGAAGAGGATGCCTGTGGACAAAACCTCATTTCTGCCGTAAAAGGACGTACTCTGACGTGCCGCCTAAACAATATCACCATTTGTATTGTCATGTCGGAATTTTAACCAGGTGCCATCATGTTCAGACAAGTGACCAGTTGAAAGGATAAAGAACAAACAAACAAAACAGGGGGAAAAAGACAGATGAACGATTACTCACCGCTAAAAACGTCGCGCGGACGTCAGAATGTTTCTTCTTCTTAAATAAGGCAATTATGTAAGTAGATCCGGCGAAAAGGTGCGGGGACATGAGCTGAATGAATGAGGGGATTTTGGTATGGATGCGTCTCTCTCTCTCTCACACACACACACACACACACACACACACACACTCACACACAGAGAGAAAGGCAGCGAATGAAAGAGGAGGCAGCAGAGACGGGGCGTGGGGAGGGGGAGCTCCAAACAACAGCCGGCTTCACTATACCACAGTCAATTCTTTGTTGTCAGAATGGATGGAAACAGCGACTAATCTATCAGTCAGTAGAGCTTTAAGGACAATACTGCTT
The DNA here is from genome assembly GCF_904066995.2 of Poecilia reticulata. Lineage (NCBI taxonomy): Eukaryota > Metazoa > Chordata > Actinopteri > Cyprinodontiformes > Poeciliidae > Poecilia > Poecilia reticulata. The sequence continues at coordinate 22,052,694 of NC_088848.1, read as the reverse complement.
ACAACATGACTGCTTCATGGGATCATGTGTCTTAATATTTTACTTTTTTTTTTTTAAATCACAGTTGTTTGGTACGACAACTGGTAAAGGTATTATGCCCACTTTAGATAGAGAAAAAACGGAGTAGTACATTTCTGCCAAAGAATTCAGATATTTTGAGATTAGACTCAGAAATTTTCTGAAAAAAACCCCCCCAAAAAAACAAAGACATTTCTAAGCTTAAAAGGACCAAAATTTGTTAGGAAAAACCTCGCATATTTGTCTAAAATAAATTGTATTAAAAAAAAATGCAATTTGCGTTTGAAAACAGAAAAGGTTTCAAACGTGCATTGCTTTTTTGATTGAATGCACGTTTTTCTCTTTTCCTACTGATTGGTTATTAAAAAGAAAACAAGCAGTTTGACATAAATGAAAATGAAAAGTCGAAGATTTTTTCTACATTTGGACATTTTTTGAATATGAAAAGTCGAAAATGTTCGACTTTTGAATCACTTCTTTCCATGGCGTTACTTACATGGGTGTCAATCTCATTTTCATCTTGGACCATCAAGATCATAAATGTCAGAGCCAGTTGTGGCAAGATTATTGATAAGACAAACTGTTAAAAATAATATTAAATAGCTGCAGGTGCATTCAATGAGTACTTCTTAAGCTTGAGTAATATTTCACACTGATATAACCTGATTTTAATTATCCGAAATGCTCAAAGAAATTATACATGCACGCTGGGAAATGTTGATTTATGATCCTGAATCCAGATTACCAAGATAATCATGGAGAATCATTTGAATTTAATGGTTCCGGGTTAGACCTTCCTCCTGATACATTTCTACAATTTCAATATCGAGAAGTTTTTCAGACTGTGCAACTACATGCTGTGTACACTTTTGAATTTGCTGTGTAGAAAAAAAAAGTCAGCAGGGACAATGTACTTTTTGTACTTTGCTTCGCTGGAGAAAAGAAAACTTACATTTTTTCAGATTATATTGATTTTTAATACTGTTCAACAAACAGCCACAGCTGAAGAAATGATATCAGTGAATTTTTATTTTACAATCTGCTGAAATTTCTGTAATACAGAAAAGATCATCTGGGAGCAAAACAAACTGAACTGCACACAGAGTCAGACACTTTACATGGAGTGGTTACAAGGAAGAGCCTTCGTCTGACTGGCAGGATAAATCCAAAAATTCGATTTTTTTTCTGATTTGACTGACTGACCCCCAACTTTCCCCAAAGTTACAAGTTTTGCTGGGAATTTTCCTTATATATAAACAAAAGCTCAGAACAAGAACAAGTTTTATGAGTTTCTTAAAATTCTCATTGCTCAAAAAAAATCTGTTAAATTATTTCAGCGGGGTTAAAAGAAAAAAAAATAGAAAGCTGCACATAAAAAGAAAGACCACTGAAAAATACAATATGTAAGGTTACCTTGTGAGTGAAATGACAAGGGCCTGGAGCTGCTGCAGAAAAATTATTATAAATACATAACAGCAGGAAAAAAAAAACATCATGCGCTTGACCTCATTAGAAGTGATCATCAGAGCAGTGGAAGCATCGGGGAAGAGTTGCAACAGTTTCACAGCGTATTAAAGCAAATGAAGTGCTGCTGTGCTGTGTTGAAAGCCTACTCTAAGACATAAATATAAAAACGACCCCTACTGGTCTAACTCTGTTAGATATACAGCAATCTGACGTTCAGTACGAATCCCGTGTCATTTTATGTTCCTTTCACATACATATAACAAGTCTGCCTGCTGCAGCTTCGATGCTCTGCAGTACCGCCTTTGGGCCACCAGAGGGGAGAAAAACGAGCATTAAGTGTGAGTTTATTTTAGGTTCGTGTGATGTAACAGGTTTGTACCGAACCCATAGCGGGACATTGAAGGAGAAAAGAAAAACTTAACTTTCTCGAGCGCACCGAATGCTATCTCATGCACACCACTTAATGTCTCATTGTCGCCAGATAATATGTGGGGCACGCGAGATGGCATGTCGCCGTACGACATACCATCTCGTGAGCAGCAGATAATATTTGGTGCGCATGAGATGGAATGTGGTGAATACTTGATAGCGTCACGAGCGCACCAGATATCTCGAGCGCAGGAGATGCTATCTGTTGCGCACGAGAAAGTGTCTGGTCGCAGACGAGAATTTTTATTTTTCCTTTAATGTTTTGCTACGGTTCCGTAGGTTTGCTAACCGGGTCCAGAAATAGAAGAAACCATTGTAAAGATGAGCCCAAAAGCAGCAGAGTGACTGTGTTCAGCTGACCGAGCTCAACAGTGCTGCTAACTTGTTTACACAACAGCAATAGCGACCAGGGGTCAGTGTTTACTATGTCCCGGGTCAGGTCACAGCTTATTGTGTCAAGAGTGTGTGGGTCTATAACCGGTACTCTGCTCGATGAACACACAGCAGCCTCACATCATTTCAAAAATATGCTTAATGTTGATGAATGAGGATTAAAAAATAACAATTACAGGATCAAGTTCAACTGTTCCATCAAAATCATTAGCTTGGCATTTAAAAGTATTCCTGCTTGGTTGGGTAATTGTACTTCAGTGAAAGCTGCAAGCTAATCCTGGTGATAAAACAGTTATTTGACATTCTGTTTCCTCCCAAGCTGTACCACCCCGTTTCCCTCCCTCCATGGCTCAGTGCTGCAGCTGCTTCATCCTGTTCAGGGCTGAGCCCGCCTGGAACCACTCGATCTGGGTCTCGTTGAAGCTGTGGTTGAGCTCCAGCGTCTCCTGGCTGCCGTCGCTGTGCGTCACGACCGCTGACAAGGGCTGAGAGAAAAGACCCTCAGAGGAGATGTTTTTAAAAATGTATTTCTCAACAGCTAAATCTTAGATGTTAAATCTTACCTTTCCTGGTGCAAAGGATTTCAGTCCCTTGATGGAGATCTTGTCGTCGGGGCGGATTTTGTCGTAGTCAGATGGGTTGCTAAAGGTGAGGGGAAGCAGGCCCTGCTTCTTCAGGTTCGTTTCTGAGACATGGAGGACAAACTTTTCAGTTCAGATGAAAATCAACAAAACTAAATGACACAATTTTAATGTTCTTCAGTTTATTCACTGCTGCTATTCTCCATCTATGTCACTTGTAATTACTAATTATGAGATAGTATGTCTTACGGCGACATGCCATCTCGCGTGCCCCACATATTATCTGGCGACAATGAGACATTAAGTGGTGTGCATGAGATAGCATTCGGTGCGGTCGAGAAAGTTTAGTTTTTCTTTTGTCCTTCAATGTCCCGGAAGAACTGTGTGTTCGGAAGAACTTCCTGTCTTCTTTTTTTATAGAGTCTACACTTCACCATTTGCTTTTGTGCTTGGCTCTCTCTTTCTTGGAAGGAATCATTGATAGAGATATTGCCCCTATTTTTTTTTACTTGTCCATAGAAAGTAGCCCTGGTTCAGTGTTTCTTTGGGGAACCGTTATCAGTTTTTTTGCAGGTTTCACCAACTCAAATTTCAGACCACTATGAATTTAAGATCTCCTGTATCTCCACAAAAATGTATGAAAAAAAAATTGAACTTACCTGCCGTGATAGATGCAAAAACGTTAGCTAGTTAGTTAGCAAGAGTGTGTTAGCAGTGAGTTCACGGTAGCCCTAACAGTCTCTAGTCACAGAGCACAATGAAGATGATGTCTGAGTGTGACTTCAAACTTGCCTAACGGAAAAGTCCCGCGAAACAAAAACCCCAATAAAAACATGGGATATACAAGAATAAATAGTAGATAAAATTTAAGACCTGTGATTTGCATATTAAAGGCAAACCTACTTTTTATAATTAAATGAAGACATTTTAAGGCCAGTTCTTCTGAAGGTGTCTTCCTGTTAAAAGGAAGTGGTTCCGTTCAACTGTCGCTGCGTGCTTGATAACAAGAACAGATTATTGTGACTTGATGGAGTTGACTGATGTTTATAAAGGCAACATTTTACCAATTGGCAAATACATCATCCAACTGTATTTGTGTTGTATTATATGTCATGTATTATATTTTATGTAGGATTCTATATTTGATGGAAACTGAACTCTTTGGTCTTGTAAAGGACACTTGTTAAAAAAATTGGGCTATTTAAATAAACCTGACCCAGTTGGCTTCATGTTCATATAGCTATTTTTAGCATGAACTGTGTGGCTCACCATGGATTCGGGCAAAGCTCTTCACAATAATAGCTCTTCCACCCAGATGCCTTGGCTCCAGAGCTGCATGTTCTCTGCTGGAGCCTTCGCCGTAGTTATCATCTCCAACCACAACCCACGACATGCCGTTGGCCTGCAGAGGAGAAGCAATAAAAACAGAGTTTCACTGACTTTCAATTCGAGATTTTACAGCTTATTATCAAAGACAAATGCTTTTGAAACCAGTATAGAAATTTTCTAGGAATGGACTGTAATTTTTTTAAATAAAATTTTAAAGGTTATTACATAAAGGGGTGAATCATTTTGCAATTTTCTGCTGATTCCCTTTTTGGCCAATACCATTTTTTTGTTTGCTTAAAAGGTTGCTAAATGTAGCTAGAAATTTGCTCATGGGCTTGACACGTGGAGTGACGAACGACTCAAGGTGAACCCAACCCATGAGGCGCGATAGTGATAACAGCAATAGCGGTAGCAGTGTTAGCAATGGCAGCGGAAACAAAAGGTGAACGTTTTTCAACTTTTCTTGTGTCGGTACGTGTGTACGCCTATGTGATCTGGCTTTAAATTTTGCCATAGGAGGTTCTGTACGACATGAATGGTGAGGGGGTGATGTTGCCTCCTGTGTGTCAAGAACCTTAAGTTGGAAAAGGTCGGGTAATTTGCTGTAAACTGGTGGGGGTCTCTCAGTCTCCCCTTTCTTATGGCAAAGTAACAGAAGACTGGATTTTTTCAGACCTTTGCAGAGGGAGATAAGATCAGTTTCACATGCAAGTAATTATCGGTACAACAGTCACATCTTGAACTCTGACCTTGTAGTGTCGTGCCACATCAGGGACTCCTCCGTAATCTCCTGTCAGGTGGTTCTTGATCTTATTGACGGCGTCGTTCTCGCTGTTGACGGCACCGATCAGCATGTTGTTGGAGATGTTATCCAGGTGGCCGCGGAACTTCAGCCAGGGTCCTGCTGCGCTGATGTGGTCTGTGGTGCATTTCCCCTTCACCTACAGAGAGACGGGTGAGAGTTATCCTCCGACGCCAGCAGCCGTGAGAGCGTTCCCATCTAACCTGGTGTGCGCCCACCTTGATGAGGACCACCATGTTTTCCAGGTCATTTCCGCTCCACTTGTCAAAAGGCTCCAGCAGCTGCAGCCGGTTACTCTGAGGACTGACGTCCACCGTGAGGCTGACGCCGTCGCTGGGAGGATGCTGGTAGGTGTCCTGCCCTGGGTCGAAGTCCCTGGCCGGTAATTCGTCTCCGGTGGGGGGCACCAGCTTGAACTTCTCTCCCGTGGGGGTTGTGAGGTAATCCGTCTCTGGGTTGAAGTCTAGCGTCCCAGCGATGGCGAGGGCAGTGACGATCTGAGGGAGGGAGGCAGGAGGAAGGACGGTAGGTGCAGAATGTGAACATGTGTGTGCTGGGAGGTGTGGATCGGTTTGGGTTTACCTCAGGTGAGGTGACAAACGCATGAGTTGCAGGGTTGGCGTCGTTCCTGGCGGTGAAGTTCCTGTTGAAGGATGTAACAATGGTGTTCTTCTCTCCCTTCTTCACATCCCGCCTGCAAATAACAAATATACAGAATATCAACACAACCTTTGGTCAAGCTGATTTATTACAACAGGAAGTGACAACACAACGAGACCCTTACTAGGATTTTATGTAGAAGACCAGGGGTCAGCAACCGCAACAATTTTACGAGCCATGTTTGCCTTCAGTCCAGCTAAACAGCATTTGTTTAGCAACATGACTCACTGAGAGTCTGTGATAAACCAACCCAAAGTAGCACAGAATTGGAAGGTACATGTCTAAAAGACCCGACGGTTTTTTTTTCCAATATTCAGTGTTAAAAATCTTTTTTTTTTTTCATAAGCATGTGATTTCTTTCACCTGATGTCAGTTTAAAAGTAATCACCTGTCCCACTGTCCAATGCAGGGTCCACATGCATTGGCAAGAACCACACCTCCAACATCGCTGAGGATCTTTGACTATAAGATAAAAAAAAAACAACAACAACAGAACGGTGTTAATTTTACCACTTAAGAACAAGAAGTTATGTGCAGTCCGTTTGTTTTTGCAATGAGCCAGCATTTACATATCCGTCTCTTTCGATGGTGGCACGGATCTGCTCGGAGCCGGGGGTGACAGTGAACTGAGCTTTGCACTTCAGGCCTTTGTCCAGGGCCTGTTTGGCCAGGGAGGCGGCCCGGCCCATGTCCTCGTAGCTGGAGTTGGTGCAGCTGCCGATCAGACCTGAAAAGTGAACCAGGGAAGAAATCCTCAACAATAGTCAAGCCTGGATACATGAAGAGCAGCACATCTCCGTCTGTCCTCACCGACTTTGACCTCCAGCGGCCAGCCGTTCTTCTTGGCCACAGCGCCGACCTCGGAGACGGGGTGCGCCAGGTCAGGGGTGAACGGTCCATTGATGTGAGGCTTGAGCTGGAAGGAAACAGCAAGAAAACACACAAGTTAGGAAGAAAAAAATCTAATGTGTGATGAATTGTTGGGACATTCTATCAGGTATAACAGCAAAAGGAAAGGACTGCAGGTGAGAAAGCATCATTTTATTATTAAACTGAACACTTGAGATGCCAGGCCTTCAGTTTGTAGCCAAGTTTCATTATGCAGCAGAAATGTTTGTTTCAAAGTGGAAAATGGATGAAGTTTAAAACCAGAAGTTTGCGTTTAATATAGATTTCTTCTCCTGCCATTATTTAGCTAAATATTTGATGTATGCCTGTCGCAATAAGCAATAAATGAAATAATTGGATAAAAAAATTTTTTTTAAAAGAACTCAATAGTTTCCATCTGCATGATTTATGTTTTCTTCTCTCTCTTTCTGCCAAAAACTTTATGATAAAAGCCTTTTCTTGAAGGACAGTTTTGTTCACAGAAACTTTATAATTCATTTATTTGTCGTTTCTTTTGTTTATTTATTTTGAATACTTTAAATGTCTTCCAGTTCCAGTGTTAAATGTTTATTAGAATTCAATTAATAAATCCCAGCTCAATTTAAGAATCAAGTTGACAGCAAAACTATTGATTTTTTTCTACATATATACGATAAATAAATAAATTCAGACAGTAAGGAGTTAAGACCTACCTCGTCCAAATTGAGTTCGATGATCTGGTCGTACTCACAGCCTTCATCTGGTACCAATAAGTCCTTGTACTGATCAGCCACAGCAGCGATCTCTGAGGGAAAACACACACATTTAATCACGGCTCTGCAGGTTCAGTGACGGATCACGCTCTCTCTCTTTTATTACAAGTTTATCATAAAGACACAAACTGTAAGCCCACCTCCTCGGCCGGTTTTCTCCAGGTAGGTTCTCATGCGGTGGTTGTATGGAAACACGGAGGTTGTTGCTCCAATTTCTGCTCCCATGTTGCAGATGGTGGCCATTCCTAAACAAGACCAGCAGAAGATTCTGCAGTTGTGCTTTCTGAGTCATAAAGTTTATAGGTTTAAATGATTTTTTCATTGTGCTGACCAGTGCACGAAATGGAGTCGACTCCCGGTCCGTGGTACTCCACGATGGCTCCGGTGCCTCCCTTCACTGTCAAGATGCCCGCCACCTTCAGGATGATGTCTTTGGGAGACGTCCAGCCGGACAGGGTGCCGGTCAGCCGCACGCCGATCACCTGGAAGCGTGAAAATGGGGGAATGCATTAAAATAAAAAGAGGCGGAAATCACAGCAACTACCTGTAAGGAATCCATCCATCCATTTTCTTTACACCCTTATCCCCCAAGGGTCAGAAGGGGAGCTGGTGTCTATCTCTAGCTGTCAATGGGCGAGAGGCGGGGTCACCCTGGACAGGTCGCCAGTCCATCGCAGGGCAACACCGAGACAGACAGGACAAACAACCATGCACACACATTCACACCTAAGGAGAATTTAGACAGACCAATTAACCTGACAGTCATGTTTTTGAACTGTGGGAGGAAGCCGGAGTACCAAGAGAGAACCCAAGCATGCACAGGGAGAACATGCAGAAAGACCCTGAGTTGGAAATCGAACCTTCCTGCTGCAAGGCCAACTGTAAGGAATGAGAGAGCGAGAGACAGAGAAAGCGAGAGAGGGAGAGGGAGAGAGAGAAAGGAATCGGCCCAACCTTGGGACATTTGAGCTCCCAGGGGATTCCAGCCATGACGTCTACAGCGTCGGCTCCGCCCACTCCGATGCAGATGGCGCCAAGCCCGCCGCCGTTTGGCGTGTGGGAATCAGTGCCGATAAGCATCACTCCTGGGTAGGCGTAGTTCTCCAGGATGATCTGTGGAGACGCAGATCATCTTGTTGGGGGAAATCAGGACTGCAACTAATGCTTATTTTAGCAATCGATTAGTCTATAAATTATTCTGACGATTAATCAGTTAGTTGGATGAGAAAATTTTGAAATACATCGAAAAATGCAAATAAACAGATTTTTTTCTTTTTGTTAATAAGAAAATTAGCTTTCTATTGCCAGAAATGCAATAACTTAAAATTCCTTAAGTGAACACTGGATCATTTGTAGCAAAAGATGAATCTGCAGCTAAAACAATCCTTCCCACATCAACAAGTGAGAGACTCAGCTCTGGATGTCTGATTCAACATCAACAGTGTAAGGCTGATCTGGTGATTATTTTTTTGGATTAAGGAATAAAATTGAGGAATAAAAGGTGCTTTTTTTAAATATATTTTTATTTTATTTAATTTTTTTACAGAATTTTACAGGTTAAAATTATGTACATTTTGCAGGTTGCAAGCTAAAACTATGCAACAAATTTACAGGTAAAGGGTTTTTCATCTTAAATACAAATTGTAAAGAACTGTTTTTTCAGTAAAGGTTTTTTTTGAGTCTGTGTCGCCAAGTTAATAATTAATTGATGACTAAATTAATTGACAAATATTTCAATAATCGATTCATCACGATTAATCGTTTCAGTCCCTATGGAAATACAAAGCTACATCTGCAGTATATTAAACTGCCATATTTAGATCAGATTGGTCTCAAAGCTCCTGTTTCACTCTACCTGATGGATGATTCCGGAGCCAGGTTTCCAAAAGCCCACTCCGTATTTTGCTCCAGCGCTGGACAGGAAGTTGTAGACTTCCTGGTTCACTTCCTATGGGAACAAACAGACCTGTGGCTCAATTGAGGGTTACAAACTACAAGCAGGGCCGGATTTACAAGGATGTGGGCCCCTTGGCTGGAAACCATTGTGGTGCCTCGTTCAGTAAAAATTTATTTGGCAAACATAAATGACAATATATTAATATGTAGTCCTATACATAAACACAGTATGAACTAATGATGGCAGGTTTAATCCCTTGGCCAGCAGCTACATGTTGTTCCCCCGGGCAGGGGATATAGACTTAAAGTTTTATCACAATATTTTGTGGAACTATTGTGAAAAGAAACAAGAATTATTTGCTACTTCTTTTTTTAGGTAACGTTATGGGTCTAACTTAATGACACAGCAATCACAAACCACAAACACAAATACTGCTCTTGAAGTGCATTGTAATGCTTTTCTATAGGACACCAGTCACATAAAGAAGTATGATTTGCATCACTAAACTGCATGTAGTAACTGCATTTATTCATATTTTCAAATTAACTGATAATCCCAACAATACGGATAGTTTGGCACCTTTTAAAAATCATTAACTGAAATTTTTTGTGACAACTATGAATGAAACTTCTTATCACAATAAGAAATTTATCACAATTGGTAAAAACAATACGATAAATGCCCATCCCTAGCATGAACACTGTTTATAATAATAAAAATCCCCAAATATCATTACATCTCACCTGATATGGGTCTATGACTCTTATATAAACTAAAATGTTTGCAAAACATGAATTTGTTACAATAAATAAATACATAATTAAAAGATCAAAGTTTGTGGGAATCCCCCACCCAAAAAAAATTTTTTCGCCCTGGGCTACTGACTTTTGTAAAGTCTGGCCCAGTTCACAAGGCCTTGCAAAAGATAATACGGTGGTAAACTAACACAAATAATCCACTGCAGAACAAGCAGAACTTCCTGGTTCGATCGTCATGGTTTCAGATTCTCCACTAGATGCTTCCTCACCTTTGCCCTGGCCAAATCCTTGACTCCGCCGATCTGGGCCTCGATCAGGTGATCGCAGTGGATGGTGGAGGGCACGGCCACCCTCGGCAGGCCGCTGCTGATGAACTGCAGCATGGCCATCTGGGCCGTGGCGTCCTGCATGGCCACGCGGTCTGGACGCAGCCGCAGGTAGGTGCGACCACGGTCGATCTCTTGGTGGTGGGGGTCATCCAGGTGGCCGTACACGATCTTCTCTGACAGAGTGAGAGGACGGTTGAGCCTGCAGACAGAGTAAAGTTTGAGGATATTCCTGCCGGACTGAGAAGAGAAAATCCTGGTAGAATATACATCGACACAGATGAGGCAGAGCTGGAGAAAACCCAGAGCAATAGGCACTGACCTTTTTCGGACGATTTCGACATTGCTATGGAGCTTGTCATAGTTGATGAAGGAGGTGGGCTCAAAGCGGCTCATGGCCACTTTAGCCTTGGCTCTGTAGGCGGCCGATACATGCAGGCGCCGTGCACCATGACCCAGAACCAGCTGGAGACAGACAGACACACACACACACATCGCAAACATCAAAAGATGAGTCCAAACACACAGCTGGAAATCTATTGAGGTCACCACTAACAAACAATTTCTTATTACAGCTCTCAACTTTAGCTGATAATACTGATATTAAGTATCGGCTGTTACTGATCCAACACAGAAAAACAGAGCAGAATTGACAAAAAAATATGGATATATGTTTTAAACATATACATAAATTTCCTTAATTACAAATTTATTTGATCACTTCAATACACCAACAGCTTGGTCAAACATGTAATAACCGCACAACTTTTATTTGTTTAGTCAGTGCTACTAGGAGTCAACAGCCAATGGAAAAAAAGAAGAAAATGAAACTGACTAAATTAATAGGTCTTGGTCAAACATCTAAAAAAAAACTGCAGTGAACCTTCTTTCAAATGGTTCAGAAAGTGCAATTATAAATTCTAAATATGATGTAAAATAAATAAAGCACGACGTCAGTCAGTGCACAGTGCATAGAGATCTGAATAGATCTGTCCTTAGAATTGTTTTTAATGTTGGGACCGATGCAAATACAGCTGCTTCTGTAATAAAAACCTAAGGAGTTGATATGACACCAGACCAATAATAAGATTTCAATCCAGAAATGTCAGCTGACTGAAAAGCATGTCCAGTACGTACAGTCAGTATTTGGTTGGGCTCCTTTTGCACGATTACTGCGTCAATGTGGCGTGGCATGGAGGCCGTCTGCCTGACTTTCAGGACTTTGGTGAAAACCTACAGTCCAGTTTTCTTCCTACTTGGGTTAGGAGTGGCTTCAGCACAAGAAATGTGAAAGTCGTTGTCTATGTCCTGGATTTTATCGCCTGCATGATTTTTTTTTCTTCCACTTAATTTTTCATCAATAAGCTTGAACTCAGCCAGCTTCTTTAGCAAAGACCTTTCATGTTACCAGCTGTCTGCTGAACAGGTTTCAAATGTATTTCAAATGTTTGTGTAGCCCATAACATGTTTAGAACATAGCATTTCTGTCTAACAATAGCAGTTATTTTTATTAGTCATAAATTATATTGTATTTTGGAGTTTTCATTTAACATCGAGTGGGATCGTAATAATGTACTCATTTGCTGAGAATCAACTGTTTGTTGTTTTGTATGTCAAGTTTAGGGAGGTATTACCTGATTGCTTGTGTTTTTTGAATTATGGGTGTGGTTTTTCTTTTTGGTCACCTGAGGATAATATTCAGTAGAAAATCAACTGCTTGCAGCACAGAAATCTGGAACCTTTTAAAAGGCAAAATAAAGAGAAGACATTCCGCTAACTTCAAATAAAGCAAAGAGAATTGAGTGACCATTTTTGAAAACCACAGTTTCTGTGTTTAAAGGACCCACTGAGAGGTCTAACCTTGCTGTTAACCTTGCTAGTCGCGACCAAACCCGAGCGTTAGAACCAAAGCAACCGTAGCCGTTTGAAGGCTTTGGGTGTCTACGATAACATCTCATAACAACAGTGAATAACAGTGATTTGAGGAGTCGGTTAGTTTTGAAGCAGCTGTCGTCAGCTAGATAACGTTCAGAGGGGCTCGGGACACGATGACCTGAGCAGCTTCTTCGCTCCCAGCCACACTTATCTGACCTCCAGCGGGCTCACTAACGCCTCCTACCAGGTTTATCCGCTCGGAGACAACAGCTGACCCCGCTCTGCTGTCGGCTGCGGGGATTTAAGCTGAGTTTTGAGACTCTTACCTGGAGCCGGGCCACTGTCAGACAGTAGGTTGCCATTTTGTTCACTGACAAAGATGTGAGGGTCGAGTGTGACGTCACGCGATTGTAAAGTCTTTTCTCTTCTTTTGTGGTTATGAGGAGTTGGCGCTTTCAATGTGCCGCCACCTACTGGAGAAAGTCAATTACTACAAATTAGTAGTAGTGGACTTCATGAAGCGAAATCCTTAATTGTTCTACACGTGGATTGAGTAGCCAATTTTTGTACTCAAGTACGAGTAGCACTTCTACAACATATTTGTTCTCAAGTAAAAGTAAAAAGAAGTAGCTTTCCAAGAAATTACCCAATTATTTGGTAAAATAAAATAATAGGACATGATTTCATATTTTAAAATGATTTCATCACACATAAAACATAAAGATATGTGCAAATAATGAGATTTTAAAGACAAATATAAATAAAAACTACAATAAATAAATTCTAATTCAGGCAGAAGAAACACTTTTTCATATCATTTTTTTCAAAATCAAAATTTACATTTAGGTAGTGTGTATATTATAACTAGGTAACATACTTCCAAGGACAATACGTAGTGTTTAAAATAATGGTAAAACAGGCTCAGCAGATAGAAAATAACAAAAGAACTACAAAGCTGGTGTAGAAACAAGAGGACTGCATGAGTGTGAGTTTGCTCTCTTTTCATTAAAGTTATTTGTATTGGATAGAGTATCCAAACATTTTTACTCAACTAAGGCTTATAATATTACTTGAGTAATATTATTAAAGTAAAAATCAAAATGCAGAGTGCAGGAAATCCACTCCTAAAAGTATTTTCCCCCAAAAGGTTAAGAAAATGTGAGTAAATGTACCTATAGGCCCTACCCTCATCTGATTGTAACTGACACTACCATAGGTCAAACTTGTTTTTCATAATAATAATAATAATAATAATAATATTCATACCCAGTTTCAACAAAATATTATTTCTGTACCTTCAGCTGCTTTCTATTGGGAAAACTTTTATTTGGTTAAATTTCATGTTCACAGATCTAAACTTTCATCATCTTCACCTTTTTTCTAGTTTTGCTTTTTGGAAATCAAATATTTATATGCTATTTCTAAAAGTTCAAACAAAAACATCTGTAAATACATAGGAATGCTGTAGGTCAATAAATATATTTAATTTATCATTGTGTCCGCTTTTTATTTCATGTATTTATTGCAGAAGCCTGGTATTTTTGTGGATATTTCTCTTACTTAACATCCATTTACGTGACTATTTAACGTCTTGTGTCATTTTATTATTTGGACAAATAATGATACACTGATTTAATTTCTAGCAATGATTTCCAAAGTTGTATTTCCTTATTGGAGCCGCCAGGTGGCGGTAATGTGGTAACAGAAACCCAGGACTCGGGTGAAAGGTTGTAGTTGAAACACACTAGCACAACTCGGTATAAGTTAGCCTAAAATGGCCAAGCATCATCCAGATTTGATTTTTTGTCGAAAACAAGCCGGTGTCGGTAGGTCTGACTTAGTTCGTTTATAAGTAACATACCAAGTAGTTCTACATCAACCGGGGCCTATCTCTATTACATTCTTACACTAGATAGCATTAGCCGCTAAGCTAATTGTTGGAGCATGGATTTCAATGAAAATGTTAGCTGTGATGTTAGCCTTTACGTTTCTTGTGCGTGTTTGTTCCCTTGACACACTACCAGTTACTTTTATTATGGTTTGTTTATCGAGAAAAAATAATACAATTATGAAATGTGAGTTTTAAGCAATTCTATAGTTTGACTGACTAACCTCTTTGTTTCAATTCCGCAGCTATCGGGAGACTTTGCGAGAAATGTAAGTGTTGTCATCTACATTTAGCTAACACACCTGTTTCAGGAATTATAACGAACAATTGCTGTAGCTGGTTTTATTGCAGTATTACTTTGGTTTCTTAGTTAAATGTACAGATTAAATATGGAGTCACCTGTAAGTTACTGTTTATCAGAATCATTTTGTTGGAGGGGAAACATAAGAACAGATTCAGATGAAGAGTGTTGAGTTAGTTATATTTGCCTAATAAAACAAAGGCCAAAAAACTCATTCACTGTTCAACATTGTAGCTTAGTAAACTATATATATTTTTAAAAAATAAAATAATGTAGTTATAGAATGACATGTCTATTAAAAAAAACTAATTTTGTGTGTTCTCCAACTACAATTTAAAAACCGACAAACAATTTGACCTGCCAGCACAGGTGGTTGAAACACATGGAGACATTTTGTTTGTAATTAGAGCAGAATTGCAACAAACCAGTTAAAATTTCATATTGGAATATGTTTGATGCAATACAAAGCATTTACCTTTTAATAACCATGCTTTTTACATTCTCCTTAATTTCATAGTATTTATTTGCTATATTTTACTCAAAAGCAGTCTTACCACTACCACTGTAGAAATATCTTCCTTAAAATGACCATGATTGTTAAATTCGTACCATACGTTTTACTTATGGGATTACTGGAGTGAGACTTTTGAGAAAAATTGCCATTCTGACACGAGAAACGACTAGGACCAACATGAAGTTTAAACTACAGTTAAAAGTTCCCCGTTCTGTCCCTTCCCTGGCCCTCAGTTTTTCACCTGGCTCCCTCTTTTCTTCCAGGTGATGGAAAGTGTGTGATCTGTGACTCCTACGTTAGGCCGTGCACGCTGGTGCGTATTTGTGACGAGTGTAACTACGGGTCCTACCAGGGCCGCTGCGTGATCTGCGGAGGGCCTGGTGTGTCTGACGCTTACTACTGCAAAGAGTGCACCATCCAGGAGAAAGACGTGAGTCTCATCTGCTGTTTTTTTCTGTCTACTGTGTGCTTCTCCAAACACTTCCTAAACTTTTTTTTTCTTTTTTTATTCTGTGTGCAGCGAGATGGATGTCCTAAGATTGTGAACTTGGGCAGCTCTAAAACAGATCTGTTTTATGAAAGGAAGAAGTACGGCTTCAAGAAGAGGTGAAGAAACCGAAGTCTGGGCTTTTTAGTTTTGCAGTTTTTCTAAAGCATCCACAATAAGAAACATTGTTTTTCCTAAATAAAGCTTTTCTTTTCTATTTCAATGCATTTTATTTATTTTTCCTTGAGTCTTTGTGCTTGTAGAAGGACTGATTTTCAGACAGTTGAATACTTTCTTCAACATGCTGTATGTTTGAAATCTTGACAGAAACATGAGTTATTTCAAAACCACAGGATTAATATATACAGAATATAGTGGAGACTAGGGATCCAGGAAACATCAGCATCAACATCGGTGGCACCTGATGTTGGTCTTTTTGAACAACCCACGTTTATTTCCTTGTGTACCTGAAGGGGGAGGGGCTTGGTCATGTGACCGTGATGGTGCCGCAGCACAGAATTGTGGGGTGTTTAACTGAAGCAGAGAAGCAATGTCTGTTTTTTCAGTGTTGCGTGGTTGGGAAAGACCTGTCCAGGGTGACCCCACCTCTCACCCAGAACGTTAGCTGGAGATGGGCACCAGCACCCCTCCTGACCCCACTAAGGGACAAGGGTGTTAGAAAATGGATGGATGGATGAATTCATGATAAGAATAATATGAGTCAAACTAGAATACTCTGGAACACAAACCATGTTCTGGAGTGGAGCCATTTGACATAGGATTTTTTCCCCCGTAAATAAAATTTACCTAATTTTGAAGTTGGTTATTTATTCATACATGAGTGAATAAAAATTTTTTTTAACTGAATCTACACACTGCTTTTATATAATAAAAAGTAATGCCTAAAATGGGAGTTGAAAGTAGAAAGTTTTCAGAATGTATATAAATATTTTTGGTATCTCAAAAGGTTTGATTTTAAAATAAAATCATTTTCATATGGTTTAAAAAAAATAGCAAATCTCCCCAAACTTTTTACAGATTTTCACAAAGGGGTGCTTCAACCTGTAGAGGGCGGCGCAGATTTAGTTTTCTTTACTTCAGCGCAAAACCATTCTGAAGATTTTTCATCCGTTATCCGTTAGTTAGAATGGGAGAAAAAGAAAAAAACTCCAAACCTGTGTCAACAAGGCTTTAATTTTTCATACAATATATACAAGACGGCGTCACTCAAAAAGGCATATGTAAAAAAAAAAAAAAAGTAACCAGCAAGTTAAGAATTTGACCTGTTATAAAGAAAAGGCAGATTCGGCCTCCATTACAGCACAAGGCAATCAAAAAAAAAAAAAAGTAAAAAGCTAAACACTTATTTTTTTACCCACAAAAACCTGATTTGGAAAATATACTTAATTACATGACTGAAAATAATGAAACTTTTAGTTGAATAAATCTAGAATATTCACCCAGTAATGACTTGTACGTCATAAACGTACAAATGCTGTTACATTTTTTTAAAGTCATCTTTCTCACATTTCCAACCCCTACTCAAATTAAAAGGACATAGTATTGAACTTATCTGATCAAAACAGTAAAGAATGGAAGCACAAGAGCTAAATAAGAAAAGCTCCTTTCCCTTTTATTGTCAGAGCTGGAAAGTTAGATAACCTGAGGGTAGGTCAGAACTGGGACTGTAAACTGGGAGACTGCAAGCTGCATTAAAATGGCTTTAGACAAAGAAGAGCCTTTAGACTAAGAGATTCCTTATCTGTGTAAAAGAGGCCCCATCACAGAATGTATCAGAGAACACCAGTGATACAGAACGGACACTTTTAGCTTACATGCTGCAGTAAAAATACGTTTGGAAATAGCTTGATAGATTAACTTAAGTTGCCGTGTGTTAGAGGTTATTTGCTCTAACTTGTATGAAACAACTGTAAATATGAACATTAAAACATCTGCAATATGATACATATATATATGTTTTTTTCCCTAAAAGGGCTTCATATTTTTCTCAGCTCTCCCACAGTCCTAAGAGGCATTGAATGGATCTCATGTGAGCTTTTTAAGGTCCCGGCGGGTTTGCTGTTGCACTGTCCCCACATGCACTTTTATCTGATTCTCTTGTTTGTTTTCCTCGTGGTTTTGAGAACTGACAGAACACCCCCCTTCGCTTCCCCACTGTCCGACCGTGACACCTGCTGCACTCTTCCTAAGCCAAGTCGAGCGGAGACTGCGGGAGGGTTAAACCTGCCGGCTACGCTTACAGAGTCAACACAACATCTGAAGCTGACTAAAATGGACGAGTTGAAGCAGCAGACATCCTGTAGGGATTAAAGCAGGAGTCCAGTCTGGTGAGAAAGTGCTAGACGGACAGACGACAGACATCAAAGCAGGGTGTTAGAAAGTAGTTCGCCTCTGGAGTGATAATGAAAACATAAAAAGAAGTGATAATGGCTAGGTTCTGGTTTTTCTTGACTTTTTTTTTTTGTGTCAATGAAATCCCCTGAAGAAGCTCAAGTTACTGAAAGAGTCACAGTCGAATGTTCTAGTGGGCAAAGACAGGCCCTGCTCTTCATAGCAATCTGGTATGAAAGAAGTATGAAAAATAAAACTGCAAACCAAATTACCTGATCTAATCTAAAACCACGGCATGGACTGCCTAAACATCACCGGACAGGACTTAAAAACTCGGGAGTTCTTCTAAAACAACTCATGGATGTGATCTCTTTCAGGCTACAGGTGTAC
Source organism: Poecilia reticulata (assembly GCF_904066995.2). Lineage (NCBI taxonomy): Eukaryota > Metazoa > Chordata > Actinopteri > Cyprinodontiformes > Poeciliidae > Poecilia > Poecilia reticulata. Next base: position 22,034,587 of record NC_088848.1, on the reverse strand, counting down.
AAAACAGAAAGTGCACCAAACGAACAAGGCGTGCTGAAGAAGCACTTGAATCCACCTACATTCACCTCATTCAGAAAGGTGGTAATACAAAGGATTAAAAAAAACAACAGACGATATCTTAACATTTTACATCTCCATGGCAATGTCACGTCCTGCCTTCACAAGCTCTTCCACTCCGCCTTGACGTGATCAGATCGGTTCTTGCGTACCCTCGCCAACGGTTTGATTTATTTATTCATCAGAGAAAATAAATGAATAAATCAACTGATGTCTACTCGTCATCTGGCGGCGCACTTGAAAGAGAAGAGAACAGGGATGAATGAGCGGGCAAACAGCAGCAGGTGCCACAACTGAAGCAGAAAGAATACTTTTCTTTGTCCATCAACAGTGAATCTAACAGGAGAATTGGCTTTTAATTTACCGCCTCACTCGGAGAACATTGGTGTGTTTCATCAATAGGTTTGTCAGCTCTCCTTTTGCCAGACCAACATAAGAAAGCTTATTTCACACATGCACCACTGAGCTGTCACTTCATATTATTGTCCAATTTCAAGGTGGAAGATATAGTCCAATAATCAGTTTTCACTCACTGTGCAATAATTACAACAACAAAAAAAAGTCTTGTTTTTGGGGTGCACCGATTGATAGATTTCTGGCCAATCACCAACTTTGGTTGAAACCCAATTTTTTTTTTTCCCCTTTCTATAACAGGCCCAGTCAGGTGCTATAAGGTAATAACACATATTCAATATTCCAATCTTATTTTATGGAAAAATATGAAAAAATAAAAATTTTCTTTACCAGAAATTCAGCAGTGCTCTCAAATTAAAACGTTGAGAGCATTGTTGTTCAAACTACAAAGTTAACAGGAAAAAAAAAAAATCAGCTCCTTTAATTTTTTATTTTTCTCATTTCTACGTCTTTTTAGTTCTCTTTCCCAGCAAAGCAAAAGGAGACAGCAATTGATTTTCATTTAACATCTGTAGATAAAATCGGCTTGGCATGTAAAAATCGACAGGCCGGTCGATCAATTGGTGCACCCCGACTTATTTTGACATTTCAACAAAAACAGAGCACTTCAAGCACACCAAGATGATGTTCAGGCTATCTGCGAGGCTGGCCTGCAGTCGACTGCTAGCTAACTGTAGCTCTAAAACAGGACAGTTCACCAGGTCAGGCTGGGTTTGCACCAGTCAACTATAAATCAGAAATGCATCCAGGTCACCCTCTACACCCTACTCTACTGTCACAGACATTCTTCATGTTTAACCCAATAAAAATCATGAAGAAAATGTCCTTTTTTTTTTTTTTTTAGCAGAACGGATGATTTGCTATCTGCTATTAACAATCGGGACTCGGTGGGACTGAGGCGAGACACTGCGCCATCAACTGTGAATGCGTCCCACTGACACGTTCAAACACGTCTCCTCCTCCTGATCCCTTACATTGGTCCGTATTTGGATTCGTAGCGACCCACGACGTTCTTGTATTGGCCGCACTCCTTCCGCAGCTCGGCCACCTCCTGCCGCAGCGCCATGTTCTCGCGCTCCAGGAACGCCGCTCGGACCGTGATCTGGTTCTCCTTCAGTCTGCGGGCGTCTCGCGAACGTTTGGCGGCCATGTTGTTCTTCTTCCTCCTCTGCCAGTACTTCTCGTCCTGGGAGTAAGAGATGGCAGAGAGCGGATTAGACCCCGAGTCCAGGGGCGTTATCGGAACACATCCGTTTGAATCTGATTCTGCCTTAAAGCAAGATGGCAGACAGCCAGTCTCCTTTTTGTTTACAAGCAAAGCTCTGTGTTCTGGGGCGAGCCTGGAGACTGAGACCGGAAATGTCAATTTCAGGAAACCGCTGAGTCACTGTGAGTTGCAAGAAGCACTGCTGCAGTCTATTCATTCAAAAGCACTTCAGCAATAACAGCTTTCTCTCAATTAATCATTTTAACACTGAGGCCAAACTTTTATTCAATGAGATGCTGAAATTTGTTGGAGAAAATAATATTCCTCCTTCCACATCTTTTTCTAAGAGGTAGTTTTAGTACTAAAAACCATGTATTTAGTCTAGTTTCTAATTGTCCACTATAAAAGACATTAAGCTAATAAATTTACACGAAAACCAATTTTTCAAATATGTTTCACAATAAAACCTGTTCAAATCAGAGTTCAGTTTGTAGTTTTTATTATAAGGAAAGCATGACTACAGAGTAATAAGTGACAGCTATTTAATCCAATCCTCAGTGACAAAAATGGTTAAATGGTTGACAACATTGAAGATTCAAATTTTGCCCAATGCCAATTTTTTTTGTCTGAAAAGTTGCAAAATATCGCAGTAAAGTTTCTAAGTTAGCTACAGTGGGGTGACTGTTTTTAATAGAAGAACATTAACTAATTATTACACCGTCTGCTTTATAAGAAGGCTAAAGAAATCAATACAGAGTTCTGTTTTTTAGAAAATATTCAAGAGAAATCTGAATCCACTACAATCTGCTGCGTTCCAGTCAAACCCACCAGACGCTTCTTCTCCTTTAAATATACAATACAGAAAACAATTTGTAAAAATCACAAGCATTGACATGCATATTTATGTCTTCCTCTCGGCCACATCTTACCTTCTGTTCTTCAGGGACAAACACCTTCTTGGCCTTTTTGATCATGGGCTGCGGCTTGAGCTCCTCCTCACTGAACTTGTGTTTGCGCGGGTTGAACAGTTCACCTCCGGGAACGCTCGACAGGACCAGGTCTGTGGGGTCCGGCTCGTAGTTGACATTCACTTCGATTTCGTCTGGGTCGATGGGCTCCGGAGTCGCCCTTTCCTGCGAGATGGTCACCTCTAAGCAGGCGAGCAAGATGAAAACAGAGATATCAGACAGCTGTAGGAATAAAATAAAAATAACCTAAACTGACATAGATTGTTTTTTATACATATATATATATATATATTATTTTAATCCTTCATGTTGCTGTTCCCATTGTGTGCTTTACTGGCTTCCATGTGTGCAGTATGTAGTTAATGCTGCAGTAAACTCTACAATCTCCACTATGCAGCCAAAACTATTTTCACTACTGGTTTGTTTCAAAGCAGTGTCACACTCAGGTCACAGCATATCATGTTTCTTAGCCATCTATAACCACCAGACCACCTAAATATTAAAGATTTTAATTTTAACATATCTGATGTGTACATAAAAACACAAAAACCAAAAAAAGTCAGAAAAAGCCAAGTTATCACCAAGTTCCCCTTAAAATGCAAAATAGGAGGAACCACACAAAATTAACTGTGTGGCACCATTTATGGTGCCAAGTACTTCACCATAGATGGTGAAGTACTTGGCATAGACTGATGATGTGCATAAGATTTTTTAATATAATTTCTGAATTGTACAATTATATTATTATACAGTGGAGCAATTTTTATGTAAATAAACAATATTAAAAAGATGCATTAAGGGGTAAAAAAGTTGGTAAATATCAGTATATTAAATAGAAATGATTAGTTTCAACAAGTAGAAAAGTACAAAAATACTTCAGCTGTATTTACACAGAAACGTTGCGTTTTTACAGGTGAGACCACTTCTCTGTTAGATGATAAAATACTGAGATATGCTGCTGATCGAAATTTGTCTGAAAATAATCAAATTGTGAATTTGCCCGATACATTTTATTTCTAGAATTTCTGAATCATAATTTGAACAACAACCAAACTGGGTAAACACTGCCTCGGTTTACCGAAAAATGCGATTTCCTGCTTTCTGTGCGGGTTTCCCACTCACCTGTACTGACGTCGCAGGTAATGTCCGAATCACTCTTTGTGATGATCACCACTTCCTCCTCGCACCTGTCCAGCTCCGTGATGGGCAGCAGGGTCACGGGCTTGCTCTTTACTTTCTCAGTTTCGGCCACGCTAACTTCTGGGAGTCCCTTTAAAGCGGCGTTGTCGGGTGATGTCGGGATGCCATTCTCCATGAGGAATTCCTCCAGGTCCATGTACTCCAGGTGGAAGCTCTCGCCGTCGTAGGGAATGGTTTTATCCCAGATAGCAGGGGTCAGCGCGGCCGAAGGCCCCATGTCGCTTCCTCCTCCGGTCAGGTCGGCACTGCCTTCCAGACCCAACTTCTCCTTATCCGTGTCTGAAAGAGGCGGCAGCAGGTTACGGTTACACTTCTTTATGAAAAAGGTGTCTTAAAAAAATACATAAAGAAAGAAAGAAAACAAAGGAAGCTTTTTCCGACATGAAAACAATTCCTGAGCGGATCAGAAATGTGTGAAACAGCCGGGGGAAAGTGAACCGCAGGGTTGTGGCTTTGACATGCAAGAGGAGGCGACAAATATGCTGAGTCACAGACAGAAGCACAGCCCACTTTTAACATACGTTTAGACCTGCAACAGGAGTTAGCATGTCTCTCCTTCAGTGAAACAAACGGGCCACTTCACGTTTGCCTCCAAGGCAAAACAAGAAGTTTAATCACCTATAGGGTGTTCAGATAGAAAAGCACTCAGGTTAACTATTTGACTGCCAACTCAAATTTGTGGTGCTAATAATAAAAATTTGGGTTTTGTAAATTGAAAAATACAAAAAACAAGTTGTTTTTTTTTCATTAAGTGGAGTGGGAGAAGTGCCCAAAGCTCACTCTCTAGTTCATGATAAATTAGAACAAGCTCAATATTTCTATTTGCCTGACTTATCATTTTCTCTCTTTGTACCAAAAACTGAATAATAAAAGTCTTCAGTGTGGTGCTTTGGTCTCAATCAGCCATTTTTGTTGAAGGACAATTTTGTTTACAGACACTTCATAATTTATTTTATCTGTTGTTCCATCTGTCTTCCAGTTTCCAGTGTCGAAAATTTGTTAGAAATTATTATTTTAGTTGAAAATGGTCTCAAAATAACAAGATTTTTGTTCATTGCAATAACTTCTGGGACAATTTGTCGTCCAGCAAAAGTTATTGGCCTATATCAAATAGTCAATAAAAAATGTGTTCACTTCAGGACATCCAAAGTGCTAGTGGCGCCCCCCCAAGTCATGGCACCCTGGGTAGTGACCTATTCTAAAAAATAATATCTGAGCGCAGTGAGTGGCAAACTATTCTGCACGGAGTTTGCATGTTCTCACAAAAAAATGTGTGTGCATGGTTGTGTGTCCTGTCTGTCTCTGTGTTGCCCCGCCTCTCGCCCGGAATGCTAGCTGGAGATAGGCGCCCCTCCCGACCCTCACCAAGTGACAAGGGTGCAAAGAAAATGGATGGATAGCTTACAGTGCCATCGGGCATCCGGATAGCATCGTCACCCTACCCACACAAAACCCTCCCGCCTGAACCCAAATACCCGCTATCAGCCAGTACAGGGCGTCCTAGTTCTTCATTCACCATGCATTAGTTAAGAATAGTTGTAGAAACAATAACACAATATTTTTGCTAACCTACAATGTTTTGCCTGAACAGTGTGTGCTCTCTGTCCTCAATCGTTCTGCAGGTGGCATTTAACAAGACGGGAGCGACAAGATCTTGCACCAAATGAAGTAGATACAAATCTAGAAGCTAAATTTAATATTTAATGTAGACGCCAAACAAAACGTCAGCATCAACGAAGCTATATTCAAAACACGGGGCGTGTTTAGAAACATCTAGACTGTGAGCTCTGTTAAAGGAGCAGAGAGGCCACTGTTTAAAGAGGCCATGCTTATATAGACTATGCTATTGTCGTTATATCTTTCTAAGTCACTAGTATTGGAAAACCCGCTGTAGTAAACGGCGTTCTCGCGCTGTTCCCTCCGTTTTTAACGGGTTGAGAAGTCAGTTTTTGCAGGTCCACACTCTCTCTGCTCCACCAATGTTTTCCTCTTACCGTCGTCCTCGTCCAGTATATTCGGTGGGGGCATTTCCATTATTTTCTTCAGAACCACCGGGAACGAGCTAGGAGGCTCTCCGGCTGCTTCCAGCTTTATGTGAATGGGCTCCACCGACATGTTTCCCTCTTCCCTTGTTGTTGTTCACGGCGAAAGAAGCAGTCTCCGCTGTTTTCCACTAAGCCCTGAGTTGAGCGTCCGCGATATTATTTATTCCGCCGTGACATAAGATGGTTTAGTACCCCGAAAACACACTGAAAAGTTGCCCGAACATCAAAGCATCGCAATAAGTTCCCTTCTCTAAACCCACTTCCTCTGAAAAAAAGAAGGTATTCGGGTTTTGGTGTAGGGGGAGGGGGGGGACCACGCCTTCTTATTAACATGTCTGCTCTGCATCGCTTCGATTGGCGAACTGGACCACAACTCATTAATATTAATTAAATTTCAAGAGTAGGCGGAGCTCTGGGGTAGTAACTGCACTCTTATTGGTTAACCGTGTTACATATGTTTCACGGAGTTGTGGAAAAAAACTAAAACGACCTGTCACAGGGAAAAACATATTCATTTTTTGTCATAAAACCACAAATTATACCCATTTATTCAGCTATTGCAACTTAAATTTCCGTCAAACGCACCAACTTATATGTTTTAGTGCAACTTTTGCTTAGGAATGGCCTGTGTGATATGTCAGTTGCTTATTTCACCTCAAATTAACCCAATTCCCAAAGTGGCAGCAAAAGTGTAAACTAGAAACACTGAGGAGATGTAAACTAACTCATCATGAAGAGCCTCTGTTTTGTGTTGTGGCGCAGCTCACGTGGGGACACACGTGCTGCTTGCCGCGCTTACATATCTGCTGGCTCCATCCAGCCCTGCGGCTCTGTATCTGTGTCTCTCACATGCAAGGGTGTGCAAAAAGGGCGGCCGCGGTGGGGAACTTGTAATTATGCATGCCTGTCTGACACCTTCAGGTTTCAATTTCTCCTGCAGCCTAGCTGAGCAGACACACCAAGGGCAAAGAATCTGTACATCTTGTCCAGGAGACATAGCAAGACAGAATTAGCATGACCAAGTTAGTCATGGGTAAAAAGGGGATTGTGATCATAATGTACACAAACATTTGTACCCAGGTGGTTTGCATACATTGCCAAGGAAACCACTGCAAACTGAAGACAATCTAAGACAAGCAATCTGCAAATCCTGTTAAGCTTTTTTCTTTTTGCCATCAAAATATTTCATATCGAATCGTTTTCGAACAATGATCTTATTTATCAGGTGGTGGAAAAAGCTTTCCCAACCAAACAGAACCTGTCTGACGTACAGGTTTGAAGTACGCAAAAATACCTCAAAAAACAACACACCCTTAAAAAATGAAATGAAGGAAAGATTAGATCTATCGGTATGGAAAAGGGTTTTAGGCATTGAGGATTAAAGCAAATATCAGATTCACCACTGTTGCCGGGCCAACGAAACTCACCCTAAAATGTCTTGAGGACTCATGAAGGTTGACAAAAAACCAAGAACGAAAGCTTTCCAGATCTCTCTTGCCTCAGATTAAAAAAAGGCCACCATCTCTCCGACATCAAACACTTAATGGCAGTTGTTACTGCCAGAGGTGAAAAACAGTTTTTTGGCTTATTTACTTTTTCACATAGCACCAGATTGTTCACTAGGACTTTTATGGTTTAAAAAAATGCATTTAGTGTCTTTGTCCAAAATAACAGTGTTTGATGGTCTAAAAAACATCAACAGAAAAAAACAGAAGAAATCTGTAAAGCAGATTATACTTTTTCAAAACACTGTAGCAGGCAGGAGTTATTTGTCTGCTACAGACAAATAACCCATTATTTGTCTGTAGCAGACAGTATGTACAAACTTTATGGTTTGTACAGTTCGTACAGTTTGTATATATTTGGCCACCATTGCGAGTAACTACAACAAGCACGCAACCCTAGAGCTATAAAACATTTTTATGACGGTAGTAGAAGAGGCCCCAGCTATTCTTTATGTAAAAAGGAAACACGTGTGACTTCTTTTAGGTACTGTTTGTGCTGACAAACTGTTGAAGTCATGAGTTTGCTCAAGGTCATGCACTATATGTCATAACCTATAGTGCATGAAGCATGTCTCAATCACATATCTCAAGGGATTGAGACATGCTTCATGTTCTGATGCTTGTCTAAAAGTAATTCCTGTGGTGCCAGTCTTGATCATGAGACTTTGAATTTTGAGGCGACTTCTTCATCGCAATTCAGAACATTACTTCTCACTTCCTGGCAATTTTTGTCTTTCTCACTAGAATTTCCAATTTAGTTTCACTATTGTGGTCAGCTTGAGGCATCCTATTTCACAACAACGGCTTCAAAAGTGGAATTTAGCATTGATTTGTTACGGCTAAGCTCCTGACAAAAAGGCGTCATGGGATACAGTGAAAGAAAGAACAAGCTGGTGGCTAAGATGGGACATAAAACTAAGCCTAGGCAAACGACCAGCTTTTTTTTTTTTTTTTTACATCTCTTACATTTTCTCTTGGTTATTTTTTTTAACTTAAATACCAAATAAACATAAGTCATACAGAATTGTATGGCCTTTCCCACTTCATAACCCATGTTTATGAAGCAGGAAAGGCCAACTATTTTGGGAAATCGGCTAAAGAAAATTTATTTTTGTGAGTGTGTTTCTTCTCCCACCCTGTTTATCATCACAGTGTCAGTCTGGACTAATTGCTGACTGGAAAAATGTCTTCAGCCTTTGATTATGGCAAATAAGACCTAATTAGACAAATGGAATCACGGAACAGCTGCAAACAGAGAACACCCACTCCTCTCTGAGACATTATTGTGTTATATCCTGTTCTATAATGGCAGAGAGTGGCCACCCTTGCTCAGGAAGGTTTACATTTAACTATTCCTGTTACGACTGAGGTTATTTTGGAAAATTTTAGAGAAATTATTAAATTGTTGACTTACAGAAGATAATGAGTGTCCTGCCAGGGAGGAGAAGCTGCTTGAGCAACTGATGTGAAACAAGCTGACTGCGTGAGCACGCACGGAATGGGGTGTGCACTTTTTTTTTTTCTGGTTAGGGAAAACGTGCAACTGGTAACAGGAGGGGTTATTTGGAGCTTTAAGCAAAACACAAAGTAGAGCTGCAAAAAACAAGAGAAACTTGCGACTGTACCATTACTGAACTCTGCTATGACAGCTCCAAGTCGTACTATTCAATTACAACATTGCCCACAGTTACTGCGTTTCCATTACGGATGTGTGCGAAGCTTTATCGATATTTTAATGTTGAAAAAATTAATTTCACAAGTGCGGTGTTTCCAGGAAGCAGACGTGATTTTAATTTGCATTCAAATCATACATGAATAAGCTTGTTAATCCAATAAGTCGTTTAAAATTACAAAGGCGACGGATGTAAACGTGAGGTATAGCTCAACCATGGCACTAGCGCTCGTCACCAGCCATCAGAAGAGGCTGAAAGTTAACCTCCATCTGTCCAGTTGACAAATCGATCAGTCTACTGCTCAACATTTAGTTGGTTTGGTGAATTCCTGAACTGAAACCAGAAATAGTACCCAAAGTAGCAAGTAGGGATGCAAGTTTATTGATTAATGAATTAATCTAAAGTTGATTGATCTTGAGCTGCCGGTTTAAAAAACAAACAAACAAAAAAAACCTACTGAGTTTTCTCTTACAAAAAGAGGCTTGGCCATCTTTGGATAACTTAAAGGGTAAAATTTTTCATAATATGCTAGATTTAAAAAGAAAAAAACACACACACACCCTGAAACTTAAGGAGTATGTCGAGTTATTATATTTCAAAACAGAGCCTCATAAAGTGTTTGGACCACTTCTCTTTCTCGTTCTGGTATAGCCCTGCCATCTTTGTTTCTGTATCAACTGGTTCTGCTTAATGATGACAAGCGGTGCCTTCATCTGGATGGCAGCCAAACAACAGTTGTAAAAGAAGGTGTAAGTTGACATTATTTAATTTTTAAATGTAGCTGATTTTAATCTAATAAACAACAAAACAACAATTAATTGAAAGTTAATTAACTGTTTGCATCAATAGTTGTGAGACTACCAACATTAGTCAGCTAGTAAAAAATGGTTGATTGCCATGGAAACACTGATTGGTACAGTTATGACCCACCACTGCTTCAAGGAAGTTGACTCTTCATTGATCCCCAATTAAGAGTCAACTTCATTGTTATCCTTCAGGCAAGATACTGCAATTTAAAATCAACGTGTATTACTAACGTGTAACATTAATGTGAGGTTTCAAGCGGAAAGAAAACAGAATGGTAATATAATTTAATCATGAACTTTCAAGGCTTCCACTCCCTTTTCCACACATTGACTCAGCAGAAATGTATCGGGCTCCACGACACTTCAAAGAGACGTAAAACAGATATCACTGATGTCCGCTCATCCAAAGTAAACCTTTCACCAGTTTATCTCTCTCCTTTCTTTTTTAGAAGGGGGGCGTGGTCCTGTGCTTTCATACAGACGTGAATGTACCTTGGAACATTAAGTAACTCTAAAAAATTATATTTTTCACAGCAAATCAATTTTGGCCACCAAACTGACAGCATTAAATGAAGGCAAATGTAACTTACTAGTGATTAAATGAATCCCATGCACTGAAACACTCCTCCACGGGAATTACACATTCGCAAAGTATAGTAACCATGTCCGATTTTACATGTAGAAGCCACTCGATCTCCGTAATAAAAGGATGTGCCACACCTTGGATTGTTCTTGTGAACCAAATCCCCCCCTCTGTGCTGAAACTTCAAACCTTCGGACTCCTTTCTGGAGCCAGGGGTTCAGATTCCTGCAGCCCAGCTGACACAAAATTACACGACAAACACGCGGTGACCCAAAAATGTTTGCAATTTCCCACTATCCCTCAGATGTGACCCGAATTCCAAGCAGAAACAAACTGAGCAACGTTTTACCTGAGCTAAATCATTGCTCAAATGTGCAACTTGACTTACCATTGTCGTCAAAGTTCGGGAGAGTGAACGGGTGCTCAAGGAGAGCCCTGAAAATCTCGGGGATTTCTGTAGTCATGTTTTTTCTCCTTTAAACTGGAATTAAATAAAAATAATAACAAATGAAATGTTTCAGGGTGGCAACTTAAGCTTGTAGGGTATTAAAATGAAAGCGAGGAGACAGCTCAGAGTCCTGCAGCTACACGGACTAACCCGCAATCTGTTGGGATAGTAACTTTAACGGGTCCCTCGCTGTGAACTATGGACAACAAGTTACTTAACGTAGTCCCGCCTCCGTTTGTCGCCGTCAGCCAATCAGCAACGCGCGTCACCTGGGAAATAAACGGAGCGAACACCGACTGTCTCGCGGTGTTGTTCATCACGACTTTAACAGCCAATCACGAGACGCAGTTACATTACTTAAGAGTAAAAAAAAACGTGTAAACTCCAATTGCTGCACAGTGTGATGTAAATCTTCTTTTGACCTATAAATTAGGCCAGAAAGAGACGTAATACCACCCAGGTGTTCACAGAATTTCTTAATCAGTTTTAAAACAATCTTAAAATTATACTCAGTGAATTCAGCTAAGTGTGACGGGACACTATAAGTGTAGGCCAACGTTACCTGAACTGTAACTTTAAACAAATACGTGGATTTGGTGCAAATTGAGCCGAATAAAATGACCAGATTAACATTTTGTTGATCAAAATGTTAGCACTTGGATTCTGCTGATTAAGACAGTCATAAAAGTTTTGGTGTTCGCTATGTTTTCTGATCGAAAACACACTGCGGGCAATAATTATACCTGTATCCTGCAGGGCAGGTTCAGGCGGGGTCAGTAGACTTAAGCCTACACGTGCAAAAATGTTTGGTAGGATGTTCTACAGACACGTGCGAAAAAGCTCAACATTCTTTCCTCATAGCTACTGTATTTGGTGTTAGAGCAGATATCCTAAACAAGAAAAACCAAATCACATTACAAATGTACACGCATTTAATTAGCATTTACGTAGCACAGTATTCGTGAAGTGGAAGCATATGGCTCTTAATGTTTTAAATAATCTAAAAAGTGTAGCTTTATTTTCAGCCATCTTTACAGTTATATCCATGAATAAAATCCACTATAACCAATTGTCTTACAGTAGCCGAGAGTCCATGAAAATAAACACAACAATGGAAGTTATGCTAGCAAGTTTATTAGAAATTCCATGCTAACACAAAACGGAATAAAGTTATAGTAGTTATACTAGTAAGTTTATGGTATTGAGGCTTGCAAATACTGTACATGTAAGTGAAGTACTCTCAGCATAAATCCAGGTGTTCTGTGAATGCCTCAGAGGTTTGTCAGATAACGTTAGTGAACAAACATCGTGAATTAGAGAACACACCAGACAAGTCAGGATAAAATTGTGGGACAGTGGGGGTAGATAACAATATCCAAGGATTTATGTCCCAGGAACTGTAACCCAGCTGTATTTTATTTGTTTGTTCTGTGTTATTTGCTTTTCTGTATTGTTTTTACTTTATGGGTAGTGTCCCTTAAAGAGCAAAGTACGACATCACTTTACGGCAGTGTTCCGACTGCAGTTACTAGGGGAACTCCCGGGCTTTAGAGTTTCATAGCTGCTGCGGAGTAGAGACATGCTAGTCTCTGCCTACCTTCTGCATAGCGCTTTACTTCTTTATGCCTGATATGTTTTCCTGCTAGTGCATTATTGTGGCCGATATTGGGGAAAGGAACACTGGGAAGGTGTTCCTGTGCCTGCGGAGGAAGAGAGAGGCTGCGGAGTTTTCCGTGTCTGTGGACGCCAGCTGCCATCGTCATTCTGGGTCGTCATCCCAGCCAGAACAACCTCTTTCATCGATTCGTTTCGTACGCATCAGATACACACACAAATATAGAGCTCTACATTAACCATTTTTATTTTCCTGGCCAGCTTCTTTTAATTTTATTTTATTCTTACCAAAGACCCTGAAAGGATTCCTTATGATCTGTTGTTTTTTTTTTCTTTGTTGGTTTTCCAGGAAAACTGAATGACGAAGTATTGAGACGAAGTTGGATGCGTTTCAGTCCAGTAACTTGTAATAAACATAACTGGTTGATAGTACACTGCTATCTGAACCCGAGTAAATTCTGTTCTTTGGTTACAGAACCACTACCATAATTTAAACATGGTGCAACAAACTGGACAAGACGAAGCCAAGAGGCCACCCAGGTATCTCTGGAGGAGCTGCAGAGAACCACAACTCAAGAAGACTGTCAACAGCACCAGACTCCAAAAATTTATACAAAATAAGTTCAAAACTGTATAATTCACTTTACACCACCACAAAATCTGAATTAGACACAAATATTGTAATTCCAAAGTGAATAAATGGAAGTTCCAAAGGTGTGAATAGCTTTGCACAAAAAGAAAAAGCGCAGTCTTTACATTTTTTTGCTAAAACATTTTATTGAATGCTTTCAAAAGATTTTGGTCCACTTGTGTAATCATGAACTTCCAACAAGGGAGGAGGAAAGGAAGATTTGAGGAAGCAACCAAACACATAAAACTGTAACAAAAAATAAAACGTGAAAATAAAACCAGTATAAAAACAGGCCTTCCTTCCCCTTCCAAATCCCTGTCGGCTTCAGTGAAATTCCAGAAAACAACTTCAATATGCTGATGACCAGCTGATGGTGAACTTCTTCAGTAGCTGCATTCAACCAAAGGAGGGAAAGCAGGTCATCATGAGTCACATGAACGTTTCCAGAGAAGACCGTTTGTTAGTTGAGGACTGTGTCATTTCACTGCAACGTGGTGTGTCATGAACTTCAGGAGCATCAGAATGAAAGCTCTTTTAGTTAAAACAGTCCTTCAAATTATTTAGGGAAAATTTAGCCCAAAGGGAATATTTTAACTTAAAGATGCAGTATAGAACTTTTATAAAGAATGTTTTTTTTTTAAACATATTTGTTAAAACTCGCCATGTTGTGACAGTGTATGAGATGGAAAATTTGTGAAAATGTTGATCATCTCCACCTACTCTCTGAGCTACTTTTGCAGTCTGAAGAAATGCACCAAAAATAACCAATCGGAGCCAGGGGGAGGGGCTTAGCGCTGTCAATCAACCCTGTGAACTTGCTGTGAAATGTGTTAATGCTGACTGTTCCAGGAAAAATGTGCACCATCATCGGTGGCCATGCTAACTAGTCTTCGCATTCACGGGGAAAAGCTCTACAGCGCAAACAAGGGCAAGATTGACAGCGCAAAGACCCGCCTCCTGGCTCTGGTTGTTTCTAGTTTGCACTGGGAGAAGGCACAAGAGCTAGATTTATTTTTCAGATTAACCATCTCACACTATACTGTCACAACATAGAAACATTTTCAACAAATGCATAAAAACAAAATTTTATAAAAGGTGAGAAGTAGCATGTCAGCGGTACTTAGAATTACATGGAAACCGAACAACACTCCTCAAAAAGTTATTGTCATGATTCACATCCCTTCTAGATGACACATAGGGAGCAGAACTGACGTGTCATGACTTAAATAATCATTTCTGGGTTTTTGCCAACACTAAAGAGAACACTCACCTTTAATGCTTTTCTTTATTATCATTATTATTTATTTTTTTAGCTTTTAAAAAGAGGCTTGAAGTCATACATACGTCAAAAAAGAAAAATAAATCCTGTAACCGTCAGGCTTTACATTTTATTTAAACCGCCGGGATTTTCAAAATGAATGTTCCTGCTCACCGTTCTGGTTGGGACTCATGTTGAAACGGACGTGTGTCGAGCTGAAGTTAAAGATAAAGAGCGTTAAGAGTGCGGCTCGGAGCTTTTTATCTTCGAAAGATAAAACCGATTTTCTGATCACAGCACTTTTCACAGCCACAGGAAAAAAAGAGAAAAAAAAAAAGACAGGCCACCGTTTCTTATCTAAAACATCTTATAAAGGATGTCTAAGTATTATCATAGGTTATCAGGTATCATATACTGTATATAGTAAGTAGGATTATACAATAGGGGTATGTATGTATCTTATAGGTGTAGTATAACGAATAAGGCGCTATATGGGAGTATACAAGCCTCTTTGCACACCTTTGTGTCCAGATCTATCCTTGACTGATCAAACTGTAGACAGAGCTGTCCGCAGTGGCGCGCAGAGGCGTAATTACTGTCAATTATTATATTCGTACATAGATACATATATAAAGAGAAAGGTATACATTGCAATTAACATACATATATCAATAGCATATAGAAGAGAAATAGGAATAGCAATAATTATAGTCATCATATTCATCATAATACTAGGAGTGATAGTAATACGATCCCCTCAAGGAAGCTAATACCTGGGCTGTTCCGGACGGAGGCAGGATTACGGAAAGCAGTCGAGTCACATTATCTGCAGCTGTGTGAGGCCGTCAATTTTTTTTTTGTTTGCTTTTTTACATAATCACATTCCACTCTACGGTTTTCATGCATCGTCTTCTTTAAACCCGTGAAATAAAGCTCCACAGAGTTTCAGTTGATAATTAGATGAAAATGTCTTCAATTATCAATGCTGCTTTTACCGTATTTATATATTAATAAGGTGGCCTCGTCTCTGGCCCTCTATTCTCAGTGTAGACCATCTTCACCTTTATTTTCAATTAACTAACCCCGTCTGGAACAACCCACAGTTAAGGAAAAAAACATTTCAAAATAAAAGAACAAAAAAAACACTGTAGTCATCTATTTCGGCGATACAAGTCATATAGCAAAACCTCAATAACAAGAAGTTTATCTATGTAATCAATACAAGTTTTCCAGGTTACATATTTATTAAGCTTAACTGCTAAGTTATCATTTATTATTAGTAGTATGTATATTATATGTATGTATAATATGCGTGTAGCTGAATAAAGACATATTCTCATGTCTACATTAAGAGGCTAGAATAAAATGGCAACACGTTTCCTGCCTGTTTTCGTGTGTGTGTGTGTGTGTTTGTGTCGCGTGTTTTTAGGCACGGTATGCGGCACGAATCCTCTCCATGTCTCAGGCCCTCTCTGACCGAATGAGGAGAAAATATGTGGGGCTTATGGGGATCAGACGACAAACATTAGGTTTCCAAACTGAAGGCTGCAGGAGTTTCCAACTGAACACTTGAACCAGAAAGTCATAGAAAACATTTATGCTATCTTTATTTGGAAAAACAGGCCAGCAACTGGATGCTTAATGTGCTTAAAACTGGATCAAGTTTTCTGTGTTCCTCCTACACCAACTTCAGTCAGTTTATAGGAACGAAATTTCTTCTTCTTTACGTTTTGTTGTCAAAAATTCATTTTAATCTCTCTTGTGTATATTTGAGGGGAACTTGAATGTCTGTGTGATCTGACGCAAGGAGCAGCCGATGTGAAACTAAAATGTTCTGGGCGTGTGCGCACATACATTCTACAACATTAACATCCTAAACGACTCGCTTCCTTGTTTTTTGAAGGCCTGTGCAGGCGTTACATTCAGACTTTTCCGCCAATATGGCAGATATTAACAAGGAAGCGCAACTCCCCTTGGGAAAGAAAAATAAAATAAAATAAAATTTTTACATTTAAATTTAGTTTGATCTCTCCGTTTAGATTCCTGTAGAGGAAAGAGAGCAGGATTTGGTTGTTGAAGTTTAGAGAGGCGTGTCCACATGATATCTCTTTTTGCCAGTGGTTTACAGTTTCAGCTCGCATTAGGAAGCACTGGGAGGTTCAGCGTTAAAAACAAAGCAGATTGACGGACTGCGACCAGCGCAGCCGAATGTGAATCGTTTCAGTGCTAAGAAGAAGAAAAGAGTTGCCAGGGGGAGAAAACTCTAAAGATTAGGGAAGTAGACTGTTAGAGGAAAACTAGGCTGTGGAATTCCTGCAGAAAGACAAAAAAACAAACAAAACAAACGTTAAAGCCCGACTTTTAGGTCTCGCTTCGGAAGCCTTCTCTTCGTGATAACTGGTGCCTGTGGGTTTGTGTGTTGCGTGTAAATGTCTGAGTGTGTGAATATGTGATCATGGGGTTCGAACGTCAAGTGCGCTCCGCCCGGCTGCCGTCTCGCAGGTTGTCCGACTAGCAGGGTGGCGGGTGGTTCGGCCGCGCCTGGTCGTGGGTCAGCTCGCCGCCGTCTCCGTCTGAGCGATGATCAGATGCGTTTCCAAAACGAGCGACCATCAGAGGTCATCGCCATCTGACAGATGCTGGCCTCCCTACAATGATGCAAAAAGAAAAAAATAATCTCTGATAAACCAACAATTAAACCACTACTATGCAATAAAATCTATTTATTCTTATACAAAAGGAAACAAGTTTATTAATTTCTCTTAACAAAATTAGAGTTAAAAAGTAGGTAGATAAAACAAAACATTGAAAGAAGAGATGTGCCGATCAGGTTTTTTTCCTGCCGATACCGATCACATTATTATTTTTTTAATCATAAGCACTACCGGTTACATTATGTGGAAAAAGGAATCATGAATTCACCTTAATTTAGATAAAATATTTTAAATAGCTTTTTTCAAGAAAAAACAAAACAGGCATTGTGCAAATTGTACTACTATCAATAATACTATCTTTAACAGACTGAAAACAAATGAAGGCTCTGAAGCGGCTAAATAATGCAAAATGTCAAAATAAAACCTCTCAACGTTGCCAAAAGATTTAAGTATAAAACTTAACATTCAAAGACAAATACAGGTTCCATTACAATAAACAATCCAGAGTTACTGAATGAAAACTTCCTGATAGCACGGCGGCTAGCTGATTACTGCTAGTTCTGAGTGGCTGTTTCTGACTGAGCAGAGTAATTATGCAGAACAGGGAGGAGATCGATTACCTTTTCAGAGATTATCTGTCTCATGTTAGGACAGCGAAAGTTTTAATACGTATGTAAAATGTTTTTTTTTTTTAAGTTAGATGCTGCAGCTTTAAGCTGCAGCATCTAACTACCAGGTGGAGCAGAAGCGGCGCTCCGTCTGTCAAATATTACTGTAGCACGTAGCAGCGGTTCAACAGCGAGAGCAGAACCAGCGTCTGACATCGCAGCTCGAAGACTTAAATAATTTTGCGGGTTATTTGTTTAGCTTTCTGACCGTCATGCTAGATTCGTCGTGTTGATGCATTTTGACGCGCTTCACCCCATGTGCTTCAATTTTCCGCCGCAACATGCAAACTTCCCCAGTCACTCAGTGCGTTATAGTTTCACATCGCTTAGGATTTGTTGCTGCGCGTTTGCTCAGTGTGAAGGAAAGAGAAGACCAGCTGCACAGGCAGGCTGAGAAATGAGATGCAGGTGATCGGTTTGTGTGATCGGCAACAAGAGACCGTGATCGGCGATCACCGATCATACACTTTTTCACGGAAATCGGCCGATTATGATCGGTGGCCGATCAATCGGCACATCTCTAATTGAAAGCAATATAAATTAATGTAACAAAGTATATCATGTGAACAGCAGTATTGTATGGTGGTTTTGCTGGATAAAATTCCATTTTATTTTATTTTTTTACTTTGTTCTAAAACCTTAAAAGAGAAATGTAATGTTGGTTTTGTAATTAAAAGAAAAATAAATGAAATAAACTAGAACATTTCTGAAGAAATTTAAAAGGTACCTGCTAAAGTGTCAGGCATTCTGATGCTGAAAATTTGCATCAATGCTAAGGTTAGCTAAAATGTAGTAACTACCATGTGGGGGAATCACCAACATGTTGACAAACATGGACTTACTCCATTCAGTGTACAAGGAATATTGTCTAAGCTAAAATTTGCTAAAATGCTAAGGTCACTAGTACATGGACTTATATTAACTTACTCCATTGAGTATGCTAAACGTAGGTAATGGCTTAAAAATAAGCAAAAGTCTTATTTTAGCTGTACGGCTAACATTAGCACAAGGGCTATTCACTAGCATGTATAGTGTCTAGCACAGTGGTGTCCAAAGTCAGTCCTCGAGGGCCAGCATCCTGCATGTTTTAGTTCTCTCCCTGGTTTAGCGCACCTGCATCAAATGATGGCTCGCTAGAGGCCTAAGAAGAACATTGACTTGCTGAGGAGGTTGTTACTACCACTAGGGAGAAAAACTGCTAGCAGCATTTCTAGTTGTGGGGGTCTTTACCCACTTACCAGGTTTTCTGTGTAATCTGCTGTTATGGTGACCTGCTTGTCGTCAGGGGGCGGAGTTACAGCAGAGTTCTCCGTCCGTCTGTTCTGATTGGTGAGCTGCAGCCACAGTTCATACATCTGTTGCATGTCTCTCACTGGAAGAAAAAAAAAAAAAAAGGAAGACGAAAAAAAGCAATAACTTCAAAAACAAAGAAAGGTTTAAGCTCATCTTTATTTTAAAGAACCTTCAGGTTACAAAATGACAACTCTGATAGTAAACAAACAGATGTGAAGTAAAGGTGAGATAATTGGATGAAGGGAGATCAGCCCTACACTGCACTGATGTTAGGACTGAGTTTGTGCTTTTCAGATTCAGAACGATTCGATGCACCAGATGTGCATCCCATAAATTTACCACTTCAATCTTAAACGATTTCCATCATGTTTTTGTCGTTTGCCTTTTTAATCTCTGAAAACTTTTATTTCTTCAAATATCAATAGCCATAGATTTTATATCGTAAATATATGGCTTTAATAATGAAAAACGGTAAATTTTGTCTTAAAAATGTACCATTACCCCTTAAAATGTTCAGTTTTTTGGCAGAAATTTACTCCCCTGTGACCATGGCATTTGTTTTTTCTTTTTTAACCTTACGGCTTTCATACTCTGTCATTCTTCATAGCTGATCTTTCTTTATCACAGAGTGTAAAGAGGAAGTGGGAACTCACAGTTGTTGTTCTTCATGTACGTCCACACGTCCCTCTCCTCCAGGCTGTGTGCGAAGGAGCAGTTCCCGATGTAGTGGCACTTCTTCTGCTTCATCACATGCACACACATCTGCTCCACACAGACAACACGTCACTTTACATCAACAGGGTTACAATTACTTACTAAACACCGTCTTTTGTTTGTTCAGTTTTACAGCTCGCCTTGTTGCCTTCATGCAAGTACTTTTTTTCATGAACTGTGGAAGGACTCACGTCATATTGCTGTGGGTACGAGCGTGAGAAGGGCAGAGGTCGCACGACAACCCACTTCTTCTTCTCGAAGGATTTCACCAGCAGGACTCTGCGTTCCTTCGTCCAGCTGCAGACGAGCGGAAGACGGGGTCAAAAGACGAAGCGGGTCAGGAAGCGGACGGGTCTGGACTCCAGATCCTACCTGTGCCGGGCTTTGGCTGTGCAGTACTTGAGGTTCTTGTCGGGCTCGTTGACCTGACCTTCTCGCCAGCACTGGCCACAGACGAACTTCATTTTCAGGTTGAGGGGGCGCCCCCTTCCCGCCCCTCCGACCAGCCCCCCAACCCCAACACCTCCTACTGGACCCACTCCGCCCGCTACCACGCCGTCCCCGCCCCCGAGGCCCCCCATTCCCCCCATGCCCACTGCTGGTAGGCTGCTGCCCGGATGGGATATGTGTATTGGCTGAAAGAGGAGGAGAGGTTTCATACTGTTACTACAGACAAGAATCCTTACATGTTACAGACCTGATTCACTCAACACTAAAACTTTACATTATTAGAAGTTTGTCCAAGTTTAACGAGCCCAAACATTTTGCCATCCTCAAATTATTTTTGTTCCCCCCACGCTCAACTAGAGTTGGAACATGATTAAATCCCATCTCTATCTGAAACTGAACCACACCTTGTGCTGCTTCTGGGAGTTCTGCTCCAGCCTCTGCCAGTGTCGTTTGGACTCCTGCACCATCTCTTCATGGGTAATTCCTGGAGACAAACACCACACACAGCAAGAGAAATACAGACACAACGTTATTTAACAGGATGGCATGTTAGAACATGCACACTGTTCATGAAAAAAAAGAAGAAAAAAAAAGAAGAAAGGACAAGAAAGAAAAAGGACAAGATGAAAGAGAAAGAAAAAGAAAAAAAAGAACAGATAGTAAAAAAAGAAGAGATAAAGGAGGAAGAAAGAAAAAGGAGGAAGAAATAAAAACAGAAAGGAAAGAAGGCAAAAGAGAGAGCAAAAAGGAAAAGAAAAATAGACAAGAGGATGAAACAAAAAAGAAAGAAAAAGAAAAAACACAAAATGAAAGAAAAGAAAGGAAGCAAAAAAGACAGGAATAAAGAAAGAAAAAAGAATCAAAGAGACAAAAGAAAGCGAGGAAGAAAGAACTGGATGGATGAAGCGAGAGCAAGATAGAAAGAGAGAGAGAGGAAGGTGTGGATAGAGCGAGGGAGGGTGGAAGGGATGGATGGATGGATGGATGGATGGATGGATGGATGGATGGATGGATGTCTTCCTGTGTGCTGCGTACCAGTGTCCTGCTGCAGAACCCAGCATTTGAGCTCGATGACGGAGTGAGCGAAGGAGCAGCTGTCCTCGCGCTGGCAGCCGTAGCGAACCTCGTGGCGACAGATGTCGAACTGGCAGAGCGGGTGCAGAGGCCGAACCTTACTGTAGCGCACGTTGGCTGACCTCACCACATGGACCAGGCACCTGCAGGTCCCATTCACAGTCATTCAGAGCAATACGCTCCAAAAAATTATCTTAATTTCACATCTTTTCAGATTTGAATAAGTTTCAAGGAAAAAGTTGATTTATACAAAGCGCAGACGTTCGCTCACTTGTTATCGTCGAATGGGTGCCGTGCTGTGAGGTTTGAGCAGACCGCCAAGTTCTCTTTGCTGCGTTTACTGATGATCCGAGGCTTACTGTCAAAACATTCCTGCACAAGAAAGAAGAAGAAAAAAAAGAAAACTGATATATTAAAGCAGTGTTTGTCAAAGTGGGGGCCCTCCCCTTCCTGCCCTGCCCCGCCCCTCCTCACCTCACAGAGGAACATGAACATGCCCATGTGGAGCTGCAGCAGCCTGGTGACACTGAGCGCGCGCCTCTCCGTGCTGCCCAGCGGGTCGAACAGCAGCTCTCGGCTCAGCGCTCCCTTCCTCTCCTGCGTCCACACGTCGATCTCTTCCTGGCAGTACGCGAACGTGCAGTTCTCCCCGTACTGGCACTCCTGGCGCTCCTGCACCTCTGTCGGACGCGGTAGAAGTTGAAGATTCCACCCCAACGGGCCGAAGCCGATACAACAGTCGATTTGAAACGCAGATTTAGATACCTTTGCAGAGAACGAATGCCCCCAGGAAGTTATTGCGAGCGGGCCTGGGGCGGATCCTCTTCCAGGTGGGGTCGTCTGTGTTTCTGAGGCGACACAGCAGCACATCCCTCTTGCAGCGGTGAGCTGCCTCCGGCTGGTACTTGTAGTCCATCACTCGAGGACCTGTAAAGGAGGGCAGAGTTTTTCCCTCTAACCTACATCTGATCGTTTCAATTAAACTCAAAAATCTCCCTTAGGTTGGTGATTCACTCTTTGAGGCTGCGGGCTCCCCACGAATGTTTCTCAGCCCCTTCAGGTACCTCAAAGGGTATGTAGGCACTCTCACTCGAGATCAAGAACCACCTTGGGCAACAGGGACTATCTTTTATGGTTGGTGTATGGTGCTTGTGGTGTGCCCCAGGGCGCCACCTTTTGATTTGTATGTGCTGTGTGGGTTGCGTAGAATATTGCGTAGTCGTGGGGAGAGAGGAGAGGCAGGAATAGAATGGTGAAGAAAAAGAGTGTGGGGAAAACTTTTAGGGAAGGAGGGAGGGATGAGGAGTGGGGGGGGGAAGAAGTATAGGAATGTAGTTCAATTAATTCTATTGGGTTGGGTAAGTTTTTTTAGGGCTTTATTGAGCCCTACTGGAGATTAATAGTTGTCATAACTGTAATAGAGCTGAAATGATTGATCAGATTTATCGTGATGAATCAATTATTGAAATAATCGACTAATTTAGTGACTGATTAATCGTTAACCTGAGTTTTAGCTCCCCCAGTTCAAGTTTACGACAGGAATCCCTGTCATATGACAATAAAAACTAAATGCTTCTATGACAATAGAAGTACAATTTTTCTTAGCAAAATTTTACTTCTAGTGGTATTTTTACTTGAGTAATTTTATTTTGAAGTATCACTACTCTTAATTGGAGTAAAATCTCTGAATCCTCTTCCAACTGTGAGTAACTTCAGTGAATGAAGAACAAAGTTTGTTTCAACCAAAATCCACCCGACACAGACAGGCACCTGCAGTTTCTGTTAAAGTTTCAAAAGTTTCACACTGAAAGAAACTGATTTAGAAAACTGTTTCTTTGGCCTGATGTTGTCAATTTGTAATTATGCTATTTAAACGAAACATTTTGGTCTATAAAATACCAACAATTCCACATAACTTTACATTTTGGCCAGTCTGATGAGGTCATTTTTAAATATTAAATGATCAATATTTTGATCAGTTGCTCAGCATTTTAGTTACCTTTTTAACCAAATACTTTTTTTACTCTCAAGTCATTTTTTTGGACAAGTATTTTTTTACTTTAGCTCGAGTAAAAATATGTTGTAGTAGTGCTACTCTTACTTGAGTACGACTTCTGGGTCCTCTGCCCACATCTGGTTACGAACAGAGAGTAAAGTATCCAAACTTGAGTTTAAACCAGTGATATTTAAGGATCCTACCTATTCGGCTGTAGCAGGCATGACAAGCCTGGCGAAACTCGTGAGTGGCAGCCAGAGGATTCCTGGAGAGAAGAGAGAGGTTGGTTCCTCCCGGTCCATTCTGAAGGAGAAACGGATGACCAAAGAATTAGACGTACTTATAATCACAACTAAAACCCTAAAGTAAGATTTTTTAAAAATGGAACATAAATGAGCGTTTTACTCACCGTGTGCCCAGCGCTGTGGTTGCGCATTCCAGGGATGAAGCTGTGACACACTCGTCCCCCTGCAGACAGAAACAAGGACACTGATGGACACATGTTGCAGTGATGCTGACTCACCTCTGATGACAGCAGCACACCAACATAAAACACTGCGACCAATCGAATTCATCCGCCACAGCAGCTGGGAGCATCACTCCCCTAAACTTCTGCACATTTTGTCACATTACTGGTATTTAATTTTTATGTATTTATTTCAAACAGGTTTATTATAAAAACTAAATGAAAAAAAAAAAAACAGCAAGTAACCAGCAGGACAAGAGATGACGTGCATAGAGTCAAAGACAAAATAATTAGCCTACCACTGCTTTCCTGTTTAAAAAGGAGCAGGAATAAGTGAACACTTATTTAATCCTGCTCCTTGTCTCGTATTAATGAAATGCATCACTTAGCGACTCAATAATTCTCAAAAATTTGTAACTCAGAACATGCTGTGGTATTCATGTTCAATTTACTGTCCTAAAAACACAATGGTAATATTATGTCTTTATTTGGGTAATGTAACAAGTTTGAGTATTGGTGCGTCTTTATTCTGATAATCATCAATCAACTTTATTTGTATAGCATCTTTCAGTAACAAGGAGGTTCAAAATGCTTTACCTCATAAAATAATATAATTAACACACAAAAAAAAAAATTTAAATATTCCGACGCAGAGTTGACCTGAATTCAAAATCCAAATAAATAGAAGCCGTAAAACAAAATGGCGGCCTTGGGCACACTGACATCTCTCTGAACTATGGAGAACCAAGGCGTTCATTGGTGTGAAAATAAAAAAAAACCCACACAGAATTTCCTGAAATAAAATCTTGAAAAATCAAGACTGTGATTAATGAATCAAATGGATTTACCACCCAGCCCCACAAAGATCTGCCTGGCTCACCAGGTAGCGTGTACTCAGACAGCGAGTCCAGCCCTCCGGCAGCGACTCCTTTCCCTTCGCCATCTGTGGCCCCTGTAGAAAAGCTGCCCAGTGCGTCCTGCGCTTGGGTGGAGCCCTGGTCCCGCACTGGTGGGTACGGCTCCATGGGGGGCATGTCGCTGATGGGGGAGCTGAAGAAGGCCGGGGGGAGCTGGGGTGACGGAGCCGGGAGGCTGGGCGAGTACGGAGGCCGAAGACCGACGGCCGTGTTGGGAAGGTTGGTGGGGATGGCACCTTGAACCGGACTCTGGGGGACGGAGACGTACGTAAGCAACAAAACTGATGACCTCATGAGCTAAAAAGAGGGGAGGTGATGATCTTAACATTCACTTAGTGTGGCATTAAAAGGGTTTCCTCCGGTGTATTGCAAGCCTGGCGGGCCACCAGGCTAATGGTGCGTTCACACCAAAAGCGTTAGGCGCATCAAAAAGGCGACCGAGTTCGACGTGTGTTGCACTTTGAATGCCGACACTTGACATTTTGCTCTACACAAGTGCTTCTTAATTCCAGTCCTCAGTCCAGCCTGCTTTAGATGTTTTAGATGAGCCTCTATTTCAGAACAGCTGGTCCAAATCATTCCATTACCTTTTCTGCAGCCGTCAACTGCTGCCGAAGCCTGTTAACTCCCCCACAGATTCAATCCAGACGTGTGGCAGAAGGGAAACGCATAAAACACTGCTCTTCACCTGGAGTTTTGCACGTCTGGTTTACATTCAAAATCTATGTAGAGGCGCGTGGAGGGCGCGTCAGATGCGCTCAATACTTCAAAATCTCAAAACGCTCCAAACGGTTCAAATCTCGCAGCACTAGCCATTCGAAACGCGACGCAACGGCCCTCGATGTGCCTCCACATAGACTCTGAATGTAAATCTGATGCGTCTGACGCTCATATTGCTTTTTTTGGTGTGAACGCACCATAAGCATTGTGTTTTTTTTGTTATTATACTTTTTTTTTATATACATCAGTGCCAGTGATGGCAAAGGTGGATTAAATTGCTTCTCTGTGAAATTTATTGTCCTTCCACAATAACTGAATCAGTATGTGACCATAACATGGTCAGTATGTGACCACATAGGGAGACTGAGGTCAGGTCTCTTATTATTCAGAACCACTTCCTGTCTTTACTGCTCTACACGCCAACAACTTCAGCAAATAAAGTGACAAATCACAAATAAAAGATTAAAAGATTTTGGACACTTTAAATAGAATGAAACAATTGAAGTGTAACAATTTGTGTTTATTTTAATTGTATTTTTTTCTTAACTCAAAAACATGAATGACTGACTGGGCTTAGCGAGTTTTCTGCGGGGGAAACCCTGATAAAATGTCACCAGCATTCGATGATGACTCGGTTTCTTAGCGTCCTCACCTCACTAACTTTTTTTGGCATGCAGTCCAAGATGCTGTCCAGTCCGTCCTTCATGACGCTGCTGCACTCGTCCATGTGTTCCGACACCGGGACAGAGTACGGCATGGGCGGCAGCGTCTGGCTGCTGGGGCTCTCTGACAGCTCCGTGCACGAGGTCACCACCGTGGTCGTCGGGTCGTCGCTCACCGGAATGGGCGTGGCCAGAGGTGCGGGGATGCACTGCGCGTTGGACAGGTCCGCTAGAGTCCGGAGACAAGGGGAAAGCATTTAACGGGAATGCCGGGAGCGGGACTCGGATCGTGCGGGCGCGTCATACCTGGTCCCATGTCGCCCAGGGACTCCAGCCCGTTGGAGGACATCTAAAGAGCGGGAAAACGTCAGGTTTAAATCGCTGCGTGACAAATGTAGGGTTCTGGGAGTGAGTAGCACCTACTTCTCCAGTGGGCGGGGAAGTCTCTCCGAGACCCTCCCCTTCTGTGGCGGTTGACTCGGTCTGGGGGCTGATGTAGGCTTTACGGCCCTTCAGACCCAACTTGCTGGCCAGATCCTGGGCCAGGTCGATGACCAGCACATCCTGCAGCATCAGGCAGAAAGAGACCGTTTGGAAAGGGTGTCGATGCTTTCTACTAGTAGCAAAGTAACATAGAGCTGATATGTTCAAACGTTTTGGCATAGCGGCCAAAAACAATCCAATTCTTTTCAATTATATTGAAACCAACTTTATGATTTTATTTACCTGTTAAGCAAACTAAAGCACACAATATTCTGAAGTAATAAGTAAAGCGGTCAGATTTCTGCAGACAATATTCCAACATTCTCAGGTTTATCATCTTTTCTAGATTTCTTTCCTGTCTTTTTGGCAACAGCAGGATTTTGCTCTCTCTTGCTTTTATTTTGCAAAGCTTGTTCAGCTGCTATGCGCCACAAATCTGGAGCAAATTTCCAGAAAACTGCAGAGCAGACAAAAAACAGAGTTCCTTTAAATCAAGGCCAAAAACACACCTGTTTAGAGATGAACCAAAAGAAATAGAGCACTGACCAACATATTGATATGTATTGATGATTTTGATAACAGCACACATCATTATCAAACCGGTTTCTCAATTAGTGCCTATATGTCGTTTTAATGACTTTCTATTTTTGTGTATTTATGATGTAAGATACTTTGAACCAAATGAACTTGATTGATTAAATGTTTGCATTTTAACTAAACCAACTGGATGCTTCTGGTAAGCCTGCCGCAATAAAAAACTAATCAATTAATTGCATGGTAAATTAAAATGAGCTGGCTGGGGGCGACTGACGACTGAGATTTTTTTTTTGAAGGGCAAATTTATTTAAAGAGACATCATAACCTATTGTATTTATGTTTTTTGTTGTGTGTGGTTTCCATTTCCCACTTGTTATTTTTGGTTGTCATGTTTTATTTTGGATAGTAAGAATATCTGGGGGTGTTAAGTGTTCTTAAAAAAAAAGAAGTTTATTGATTTTTGAGAGAACTAACTTGTATTGTCTTGCCATTATCAATGTATTACTTTAAAATTGTCTCAAAGCAACAATTTCAATCATTTATCGCAGTAATTACTGGGACAATTACATTTTTTATTGTGACCGACAGGCCTATTTTTTACTTCTATTACTAATAAATCAACTTAAATTAAAAGGCAAAACTTGGATGAATACTTTGTGCTGCACCTCACATTTTAAGATTTTAATTATGTCTTCAGGGAAAATTTTACCCTAACATTAATTTTACATGTGCATCTGCATCAGCCACCTGAACTGGGAAACCAAACTTAGGATATTCTTGAACTGTGATCGAAGTCTTGAAATAAATCAGCAGTGCTTAGGCTGCAGAGAAAAAGGGGCCAATTCTCTAGAGGTCGATCATTGATCTAAAGAAAATTAAGGAAATCCGAGCAGATTTATCAGTGCACCCTTACCGAATATATTTGCCGGAAACCGTGATAAAAATATCAAATACATACATGTGGTGCTGTCAGCAGACATTTGGTTCCACTCTCGTAAGCCTCCCTGAGCCGCCCCAGCTCTCTGTAGCAGAGTGCCTTTCGGTACAAAGCCCTGCGGCTGCCCTCCGACACACACAGTGCGCTCTCACAGTCCTGAATGCCCCGCTCATACTCCCTCTGAAAAGGTAAAAAGAACATAGACTATCAGGTTTTCACATTCAGAATACATTTTTTGTAGATAATCCACTCTGCCCGTTCGTATTCGGCTTCACCATCTGGTAGAAGGCAGCGGCTCGATTAACGTAGAGGCTCTCCAGCAGCTCATGTGGAATGATGACGGCTTCGGCCTGCGCGTAGCGGGCAACGCTGACCCCCTCCCCGTACTGCTGAGCCGCCTGACGCCAGTCGCCGTCTCGGAAGCAGCAGTTCCCCTCGTCGAGCAAGTTGCACACCAACTGCATCAGGAAGGCCTAACGGGAAAGTAGGTAAAGAACAAAAGTGTAATAGGTATTAAATAGGTCAAGGTGGAAGAGAAAGACAAAGATCAACAATTTGCAGACAAGGATCAAGTCTGACCTCATAACTCTCTGGTTCAGGAAAGGGCAACGACGACCTGATGGACGGGAAAGTGAAAGCATATTAGGATTTCAATGCCTTTAGCGTTTGGTTTGGCTATGGTGTGAAACTTTGGGTCGGTTTTATGCTTCCTACTGGATAAAGCTCATTGCCCTCTGGATCTCTTCTCTTCGCCTCTGGCGTTCTGGATCCATCATCTGAGGATAGAAACATGACTCACTCCAAACGGCTGAAAACTCCACAAAATGTGCAATATCTTCAGTTTTGACACAAACGTGATTCGGAAACAACTTTTATTCTGTGATGATGGAAGGCCTGTAAATAGATAGAGGCTAACAAATCCTAGTAACTGTCTTCAACTAATGATGATGTTAATTAGCTTAGCTCCATTAACCATATGAATCACCACATGTATGCTACTTGTTCATTAAAAATATATACAACTGAAGGCAGATGATTTTAAATGGCAACAAGAAAACAACATTTTAGCAACATTTGCTAATGTAAGTCAGCACATCACACACATACGTGTTATCTGCTAACTTACATTTTACACTGACTATAAATAAACAATATGAATTGAGAAAGTAGCTAATTCAGTTACTATAAGCACCCCCCACCTGAGTTTACCTGGCGGGGGTTGTTAGCCAGCTAATGCTAATTGCTAATTTTGGCTAACTCAGATTTAGCTTTAATGAAGAAAGCAGTAAAGGCTAGTTATCGCGTTCAACACCAGCCGCTCTGTAACTAGTGTATTATCTAATACAGCTGAAGAGTTATCCAGCGGGATTTAACTAACGTTCAAGTAAGTTAGTTGGCTAAATTAGCCAAAGCCCTTACAGAGCATAGCATGGCAACTCACCGAGAAGTTACTGCGCTTTTCAGATCAGGGTTAGCTCCCCGATGCGTTGGAGACAAAGGTTGGGGAATCTGGGTGACCGAATATCAGTCAATAACCAGGTGCATTTTTGTACGGTGAGTATCCGTGTCATTGGAGAGTGGAACCAACACCAGTTTCTCTGCTTCAGCTACGAACTGGACTGGCTTCCTCACGTAGCTAGCGGCTAGCTGCTTCAGCCAGTGGTTAAATCGCAACAAGTTTCCAGATCCGGTTGCTACCAGAAGATGGCAGCAAAACCTCTCAAAGTTTTAAAAATCAGGGTTTTCCAGGTAGTTTAAACTGATTTATATGGAGAGTTAAGCCAGAGTACAGGGAAACCAAGTTTAAAGGATATATTATTTCAGTTAGACAAAGTTGAAGGAAAATAAAAGATTGTTCGTTTCTTGATTGATATTGGTCGTATTATGAGACTTTAGAAAATATGTAGCAGAAGTGTGATGAATGTCTTATCCTGAAGATGGTGACAATACAACAAATTCAAGACCAAGTTCCCTTAAAATCCCAAAGTAAGAGAAAGCACCTGCGACTGAAAGGAAACCATGGAACAGTTTTACAAAAGAGCCAGCAGATGGCGCAAACGTACCTGTTGTTTGAGCTGCTTGACAACGACGCTGACGAAAACATCGAACTGGGGCGGCGTGACGTCAGAAGGTTTAGCAACTGGCACGCCGCGCGGAAGCAGCGCGTGTTTCTATATTCAACTTAATTGATAAGTCTTTAAAAGGTGAGTTTAATTAATTGTGATGCTCTGACGAGAGTTTATATTATTGTTAACGCTGAGACAGAAAAACCGACTTCGGCATGTCTGTCCAAATGGCTTTTTTAATTATTATTTTTTTATTGCTGCGCACTTACCGGTAGTTAGCACCGGTAAAGCTATTACAACTAGCTTCTAGACTTATTCTGGGTGTCCGGTTTCTCTATCGGCTAACTGATAAATATTTGCATCACCTGACGGGGTTTTACGTAGTGGTACTTCTCTTTACTTCCCGTCCTTTCTGTTCGACTTTTCAGCAGGTATAGAACATGGCCTCAGATGACATCGCTCAGCTGGCTGCTGCTCTCTCAAAAACTCACGTTGGTGATGGAGAGTTGAGCTTTAAAGGTCTGGGACTGAAGCTCGACGACTCAGAGTCAGGTCAGAAGACGTGACATTTTCTTTTCTTTTCTTTTTTTTTTTTTTTTTTTGGAACCGTTCGATTTCTGTTTCACCTCCTCTGATCTGACGAGCTGCTGTCTTTGTTTTCAGTGGCGGAGCTGCTCGGTAAGATGGAGCAGTACCCGGGTCTGAGAGCCCTGCGCCTGGAGGGCAACACTGTGGGAGTGGAAGCTGCCAAAGCCATCGCTAAAGCTCTTGAAAGCAAAGACCAGCTTCAGGTACGCATCGCTTCATATCTCACTGTCAAAGGAAAACACACAACGGATTTCACTTGGATTTGCCTGCAGGTTTGCCAAACACTAAGACTCTAATTTTAAAAAGAGATTTATTACTTTAACTGTGACAGTTGCCTAACATTTTTAATGTTGAAAGCGCGAAAGGCTTTTACACCTCACTGTAAAATGGTCATATTCAAAAAAAAATAATGTGTTTTTTTTTCCTCTGACAAGATTTTAAACGCCTAATTTATGAGTCATGTTTTTATAGCAACTTGTTTCCAGAAGAGTGTTGGTGTTAGTGTGAAGTGGTAGTGATGTGTTCACTGACTGTGGAAAAAAAACAATAAATGTTTAGTTTTTGACCAAGTGGTCATGGCCTGTCAAACAAAACTCGTCCAGCCGACTTTTTGTTGCCTTCCTGTTCATAACGTGTTTCACTCTTTAACCCAAAGAGGCGTTTTCTTCCTGTTTAGGCCCAGACTTGTGTTGATTTTGTCAATCATTGGGTGTTTCAGAGATGCTACTGGAGTGACATGTTCACAGGAAGGCTCCGCTCTGAAATCCCCACCGCTCTGGTGAGAAAAGCTTCATCTTCTTCCCCTCCCCCATCATTTAATGCTCCTGCGTTTATTTTATAATCCCAACGTGCGTTTGTTAGATGTGTTTGAGCGGTGCACTGATGAGCGCTGGTGCCCGGCTGACTGAGCTGGACCTGAGCGATAACGCCTTCGGGCCTGATGGCGTCAAAGCCATTGAGCAGCTGCTGAAGAGTCCCTCCTGCCACACGCTGAGGGAACTGAGACTCAACAACTGTGGCATGGGAATAGGAGGGGGGAAGGTGAGTCCGTGCAAAAGACGGCGTCTTTCAACAACTGAACAGAAACTAAAGGGGTTTCTTTTCTTATTTTTATACCAACAGATCCTGGCTGAAGCTCTTATCGAGTGCCACAAGAAATCAACAGCCGTCGGATCTGCTCTGAGGCTGAAAGTGTTCGTTGCGGGGAGAAACCGTCTGGAGAACGATGGGGCGAGTGCCCTGGCCAAGGCCTTCCAGGTAGACTAACAGAGCTTTCCATCTGTTTCTTTCTAATTGTCACATTCATGTTTTACATGTTTACATGTTACTAACATTTTAAATAAATTATAAGCATGTCACGATAAGCAATAAATCAGTTCATGGCATAATTAATTAAAATGAACGTGATCATTTCCATGTGGACAACAGCCAGTAGAGAGATGCTCCCCTTTAATATCACAGAAAAGCCGCCATTTTGAGAAACGCTGCAAACATTTGACACTCGGCACAAAGTATTTCGGTTGCACTTCCTGCCACTTCTGCCTGTTTTCTCCGTCTAAGTGGAATGATTATTATTTTTTGAAATACAATTTTGTTTAACAAGATTTCATAATCCAATTTAGTTATTGTTGTTTCGGTTGTATTATTTAGTTATTTTGGATATTTAAAACACTTTCCAGTTAAAATGCGATTTTAATTATTGTTGTTTTGTTTTTTATTTTGTATATTTAAATGTTGTCCAGTTCTAGTGTTGAATGTTGTTTAGAAGTGAAAGTTTTTTTTTGTTTGTTTGTTTTACCTATGAGTGGATATACTTCCAAAAACGAATAATAAGCTGTTATTATCATCATTATTATTGTATTTGTTGAAAATGGTCTCAAAATAACATTTATCACAATTTATCATTCAGCTAAAAATTTTATTGTGGCATGCCTGGCTATTATAAAATATACTAAGTTAAAAAGTTGCTACGCTAACCTGGCTACAGGTTTAATTTTGCCGTTGCTAATAGCCGTGCTATGGTTTATAATATATATTTTATAATCTAAGCTGATGGGCAGCCTGGAGGAGATCCACATGCCTCAGAATGGAATAAACTACGGCGGTGTGATGGCGTTGGCTTCAGCCATCCGTCACAACCCCGAGCTCCGAGTCCTCAACTTTAACGACAACACCTTCACCAAGAGGGGAACGCTGGCCATGACCCAAGTGAGACAAAAACAAAAACAAAAAAAACTCCTTATCAGAGGAATCCATTTTGTACCCCCTGTGTTTAAGCCACGCCCACCATATTGACTCTGCAGGCTCTGAGGCACCTCAGGAACATCCAGGTGATCAACTTCGGCGACTGTCTGGTCCGGTCCGAAGGAGCCATCGCTCTCGCTGCTGTTTTGACAGAAGGACTGCCGGTCCTGAAGGTGAGTGAAACGTCTGGCTCCTCTGTGCCAGAAGCCTTCATGATGCTTCATGATGCTTCATGGCACTTCATGGTGCTGAAGCGCTTCACGGCGCTCTTGTGTGTCTTCAGGAACTCAACTTGTCATTCGGTGAGATCACAGCGGGGGCGGCTCTCGTGGTCGCTCAGGCCGTCATGGACAAACCTCATATGGAGAAAGTCAATCTGAACGGTACGAGTACACACCAGTGGACTGCACTACCTGTGGCTATGCCACCTGGTGACATTTTAGATGGAACTTATTTGTCTTTATAGTTATGACTATAAAGCTTTAAAATTGTATGAAACCAGACAGGTTAATATGAATAAAGTCTAAAACTGCATTTTAACAGGTAACTGTCTGGGTGAGGATGGCTGTGATGTCCTGAGAGAAGTTCTGGACAATGTGGACAAAGGAGACTTGCTGGCCTCACTCAGGTAACGCATCTGTCCAACACTTGGTCGTCATGGAGATAAAACTACAGAAGCAAGCGTAGCATTAATTCCATGAGCATGTGAATAGTAGAATTAAATGTCATAAAGTAAATGTCATGATTAATCAGATTAATTGTGATGAATAAATTATTGAAGTAACTAATCTTTAACTAATTAAATTATTGATTTATTGTTAACTGGAGGATACAGACTCACAAAGGCCAACTGGTGAAAGAACAACACAATCAGAGCAGTAATTAAACCAAAACTGTACAGTAATGTATACATTTAGCATCTAGAATTAAAACAAAAAACCTGACTGTAAATCTGTACTATGTAATATTCCCCAGTGGTAGATTAGCTTCACTTCTTTAACTTCTGTAAAAAACATAAATGAATAAAATATATTTCCTGTTGAGCACCTTTTGCTTAACAGGAAAGTTAAACGAAAAATCTGAAGACTGCCAGTTCTGTTAGTCATCAGAATAATTGATAGGATAATCCATCCATCCATTGTTTGTTTTTTACTAAATGAGGAATAAATAAAATCACTGTCTTCTCTATTTGTCTGCAGTGAGGATGAGGGTGAGCCAGACGATGAGGAAGATGAAGACAGCGATGCCGGCGATAGTGATGGCAGTGATGAATGTTATGAGATGGGCGAGTGTGAAGAAATTGTGAAAGAAAACGGAATGAACGGAGGAGAAAGCCCAGAAAAATCTGAGAGCCAAGTACGGAAAGTCACCTGCATAACCAATATGTCCAATATTAGATTGCCACAGCTTCTTTTTTTTTTTTTTCTTAATCACTTTGGACGTCTTGATTTAAAAACATTTATTTTTCTAAACCCTCAGGCAGAAATCCTGTCATTCCTCAGTAACCCCTCAGCAGAAAAGTTGTCTCATATGAAGATGAACCTTCAGCAAGAGGCAAGTTTGTTTTCCTCTATTTATGCATAATGTGTTGGTAAAATCAGTTTTTAAATATCCATCTCTGTTCTCTCTTCTCTAGGTTAATGTGTCTGAACCAAACAAAGCTGCAGAGCTCTTTCTGAAGATTGGATCCCTGCACAGCCAGGATGCTGAGGCTAACACAGCTGTTTTTGAAGTCATTGGTAAAACCACTTGTGCAATACAAGTTTCATACAGGAGCTGAAACCTGTATGAAAAGACATCTTTGTTTTCACCTCCAGACACGAAACAGAATTTTTCCTGTTTCGGCTCATTTTTGATCAGCAAAATTCCCTGTTAAATATTTTTGGTAACACTTTATTTGACAGGGTGTGCATAAGACTGACATGACACCTGTCATGAACATGAAAGAGTCTTTATGAATGTTTGACTGTTGTCATGAAGTGTCATTCAATAAATAGTTGCACATTTAATGCAAAGTTGCTCTAAAAGTTGCCTTGAAAGTCCATTAAAAGTGACAACTTTGCATTAAAGTGCCATTATTTGCTAAATGTATGATTTGGGTCAAACATTTGTGTACACAAGCTACACCCAACAGCTTTCTGAAGTTTTTGCCCAGTTTCCTAGTTGCTCATCAAGCTAGTGATAGCGCTCATGCTAACATTAGCCTTATAAGTAAAATAAACATTTTAGCTAATTTATGATTTAACAGCTATGTTTATCATACTGAATATAGTAAGTCAACATGCTGGTGATAGCCCCACATGCTACTGACTAGGATAACCTTAGCATTTTTTCTCATTTTAACATGTATGCTAATATTTGCATACTGAGTGGAGTAAGTTAAAGTTAGTCAACATGCTAGTGATAACCCACATCTTATGAATATTGTCAACATGCTAGACATTCTACATGCTAGCATTAGCCTTACAGTTAAAATAAGCATTTTAACTCATTTTTGACCAATTGAAGCATACTGAATGGAGTAAATCAATGGAAATCAGCATGCTGGCGATGCCTCACATGCTATCAACACCAGTTAAGCTCACCTTTGCATTGTTGCTATTTTTTAGCATCAGAACGTTGGATTCCAACCAACACGCACACTTTGGCAGGCCCCTTTTAAATTTTCAGTTTTTTGCTGTTTAGATAATGTGGATAAATAGGGTATATCTTTTCATGAAAAGCATTTAGAAATATCTGGTTTAACTGGAAGTAATAGGATTTTAACTGCAGAGTGAAGCTCTTTTCAGGTTTTTCTATGTTGCTTGTAACCATCATTACGTTTTTTAACAGATGGTGTTTTGAGGAAGGTTCTCTCTGCTCCCGCCCTCCAGTCACACTGCTTCCTCACCACCCTGCTGGTCATGATGGGAGTCCTGAAGGTGCAGTACATCTCAGCAGTCTGTAGTTTTATTTTTTTTATTTTTTTGAAGGATTGCAAAAAAAAACCCAATAAAAACCCCTCATTATACAAAAGCACTGCTGTCACCAATCGGTAGATAGACTATCCGAAGAAAAATGCTAATTTTCAAGCCATCAAAAAAAAAGGATTTGTCCTTGTTCTTCTTTGTATTTTAAAACTTCAATTTTTTAGCTTTTATTTTCCTTTTTAAGTCAAATGGACATTTTCATACAACGTATCAGGGCCAGGATAATTTTTTTTCCCATTTTGGCTATAATTATAGTATTACGAAAATACTCAGAATAAAACAGAAAACGAAGCAGTGAGAAAATCATAATAAGGCGACAAAGTCCTAACCAAGTAAGGAAGATGCAACAGTGACATTAAAGTTGTATAATACAGTGACAACGAAGTGGTAATCTTAACAGAATAAAGTAGTAATGAAGCTACATTTTTACCAGAATACAATCGTAATAATGCAAGTCATGTTACCAGGATAAGGTTGTATTTCAGGACAGTAAAACAGTATTTTTTATTTTTTTTTTATTTCTCCTTGAAGAATAATTATAAGTAAAATGAGGAATGTTGAGCATCTTGTGAATTTGAGCTTTGGCATCGGTTTTACAAATAAGGAAATTTGTAATCAGATTATCAGTAGCAGGAAAGCATGTAAACAAACGAGTTTATTTCAAAGAAGGAACCATGGAGTCGCATCAGATTTTCATCTCATTAAAATAACTTTTTTTCTGATAATGTAATAAATTTTTTTTGGTAATACTACCTCGTTATTTTTACTAATATCATGACTTTATTCTCCTAATTAAAAAAATAAATCTTAGCCTATCTCTAATACTATATAATTTCTGTTTTAGGGAGAGGGCAAAGTGAAGAAGGTGCCACTGGTCCCAGGTCAGCTGCTGTGTTTGGAACATGCTGTCCAGCAGGAGTATTTCACTCAGGACCACGCCTCTGTGTTGCACACTCTGCTGTCCAGGTAATCTTCCACCATCACCAGCCTGTTTTGAAGGCATTTCAGTCTGCTTGCTCTCTGCTCTCTGAGAAATCGTGCAGAAATCGGTGGAGTTCCGTTTACAGTCTAATTTTAATCGGACTCATTTATCTTAATGAATGCGCTCGTTGGAGAAGTGGGGCTTTAGTCTCATACTTTGTTTTTCTCTGTGCAGAAATGGTGATGTTCTGAAGTCCTGCAGCAGCGCCAGAGACAGGCTGAGCTCTGCTCTGGAGAAGAAAAGCCACAAGTACCACTGACTGATTAAAGCCAGTACCAACACTGGGACATAAACACACTGTTCTTTATTTATCTGGATATGTAACCAACAGGGATACTTCCCACTTGAACAAAGGGATAAGTAATGCCACTATTTATGCCTCCTGATTTGTATATTTTACAAAATGCAATGTCTTAATCTCTATTTTTTGACTTTTTGCTTGTGACATATATATATATATTTTTTATAAACAAAATGTCCAAATACTAAAAACACAAACCACGCATAGGCAGTTGAAGTAGACGATATGATGTGAAGTAGGCAAGCAAATGCTAGAAAGACGATAAATTAACTGCAAGGTGGCAGACATGTTTTATTGATGTAAAAAAAAAAAAAACTCAGGTTGAATCAGGGATGTCAAGAAAACTTCAATTTGTCAAAATCAGGTTGCATTGTTTTTGCTTAAATGTACGCCGCTCTGCAAAAGTATTCACATCTATTCGCAATCAAACCACAGCATTTTTGATGGACCAATATAAAGTGACGCATAATTGTGACGCCAAAGGAAAATGGCACATTGTCAAAATGTTCTTGGTGCCCTCAGATGAAGAATCTCAAAGGGTATAAATGCTTTTGCCAATAATTTTTGTAAGATTTGAGGAAGCCTAATTTGTCGGCCGATATTTGTCATTTATTTGGGAGCTGGCACTGACTGTGCAATTGGCCAATAATCAACGAAGCAGCTCATTTTTACCATATCTATTTTTGTCATCATAATTACGACAAAAAAAACATCTCCACCACCAGATCTATAGAGGCAACGAATAAGAAAGCTACTTTATGTCCAAAGAAAATAACACTTTTCTGACTGTAAATTAAAAACTAAAAATGTAAACATTATTTCATATGTGCCATGTAAAACAGCATATCAGTCCTTGTAATGCAGTCGACATCCTGCTGCTTCAAACGTCCAGCTGAATCTCAATCTGTTCATTAAACATATACGTCATGTGACCAGCATAAATACGCAATGTTGTCTTTCCAAAAACACAATATCACATCTTTATCACTTAGCGCTGCACGTTGGATTATCCTGTCTTACCTCATAGATTTATCTGCCTGTTGATTAGATGAATCTCTGCTGTGAAAAGGGAAGAGAATATAATGTTATATATAATTTTGTATAACAAGAAGCTGTAGAAATGGAAAAACAAGCTTTTCTGTCAAGATAGTTTTGTTTACCTAATGTTCATTTATATTGAATATAATAAAAACATGGAACATTTGAACAAACTGGAATCTGTGTGTTTGCTGTTATTCTTTTTCTGCTACCAAAGCATCCTAGAAGCTTATTTTTATGTTGCACTTGTTTAAATTATGAAAGTGGTGTAGTTCATGGAAGCAACAGTTGGGTGGAAATGACTTCACCTTGGAGTGGGAGGTGGTCAGGTGGTCAGGGGGTTGGATAAGCAGAGTTGGTTTTGGATGAGGCACAGCCGGGTAAAGAGAAGAGGAGTCCTTGCGAGCTGCAGTGAAGTAGAGGTGAGCGTACCAAAAATATGTTTAATTAAAATCATCTGTGGATTTAAAAACTTTCTGTAATCTTTTTTTTTTGTAACAATAGACGATGCAAAAGATGTGCTTCATTAGCCAGTGATGTATGCTTCATTTTCTTCAATTTGTTTTTGTCCCAGTTTTGCTGGCATGTGTTAAGATGAACCAGTGATGGATACATTTACCTCCTGGCTTTTAATGCATGGGAATGTCTAAAATCCGTGTAAAATAGTTTTCACACCCTGCTAGATGAAAGGACTCTTTTTTTTTTTTTTTTTGCAGAGGGAATACATTCTTGGCATGACATCGGCAGGAATAGACACTGCGTCTTTGTACGCAGCTTCCACTCTGCAGTTTGGACCCCAATAAGGGTCCAAGCAAACATTCCTCTGTCTCTAGTTTCTGAGTCCCTCAGTGTTTTCCCTTTAAGGGACAAAGCTATAACATATTTTTAACTACTTCATTTACTTCATTAACCTACTTTCAAACAGGATTTTTTTTTGTCTAACCAAGTTTTTAGATATTAAAAACAATTCTACATTTATGTTTTTGCTGTTTGGTTTTTCTTTACGGTCCTGTTGGTGTGAGGTTGAGGCACTAGCTAATGTTTTAGTTCTCCAAATCTCTGAACATGAAACGTTTAAGCTTTCGGTCTCCACTCCTGTGGATTAAGGCTGTTGATCCAACATGGGAATGTGGCTTCAGGGCATTCCAGTGGAGACTAGAGCAGGGGCAAGTGGCATAAAGGTAGGAATTATGTAGCATTTTTATTTTTAAAAGCTTAGACTTCTTAAGGTTTTCAATACTTTCCATATGATTCTTCACTCTTTCTGGCGTCTTTTGTAAAAATCTGATATTTTTTCCTGAGAATCCATATTTCTTTCACAAAATTCTGACTTGAAAAATCTGACTTTTGAGGAAAAAGTCTCTCTTTTCTTTTTTGTTTCAGTGGCTCTAATCCTCTTCCATACGTCTCAAATTAGAGACTTGCAAAAGTATTTGTACAGCTCAAAATTGCTGGCATTGTGTTCCAAAAACAATCCATCCATCCGTTTTCTTACACCCTTGTCCCCAGTGGGGCCGGGAGGGGTGCTGGTGCCTATCTCCAGCCAGACATTTCGGGCGAGAGGCCGGGTACATCCTGGAGAGGTCGCCAGTCCATCACAGGGCAATGAAGACCAAAAACAATCCGTCAGTATCATTTATTGGGATTTTATGTCAGACCGACATGAACAAATACAGAATCACAAAAGGGAAGGAACATGCTTTTCAACACCAGAGGAGATGACATTCTCCTCAACAGGCTTACAGAAGAGTTCCACATTCTTACTCCAAACACTACAGGACCCAAGCTTCTTCAAGAAGCTCTGGACGTCTGCAGTGTACACAGTGACAAGGAATGGTGAGAGTACAGTCCCCTGTGGTACACTTGTGCTGCTGACCTAACCAGGTGGTTAGAGACTCGAATCTCTAGAGTTTATGACAAAAAAAACTAAATTTCTCTTAAACTGCTCTGTATTCATCTTATCAGGTTCCCTGTCCTTGCTGAAGGAAATCAACCACCACATGTCACTGTGGGTGGGGTGTTTTAACTACGGTGCTTTGTCAGTTTTCCTCTTTGCTGCTTTTTTCAATTAGGCCAAAGATTTCAGTTTTTGTGTGATCACAGTTTTCAAACTTTAGTAACTCTTTATTTGAAGGGGTGTGCATAAGACTGACGTGACACTGTCATAAACATGACATAACACCTGTCATGAACATAAAGAAGTCTTTATGAATGTTTATGACAGTTTTCATTGAGTGTCATTCGGTAAATAATGACGCTTGTAATGCAAAGTTGCTCTAAAGGTTGCATTGAACGTCCATTAAAAATCCCAACTTTGCATTAAATTATCATAATTTACAAAATCATGCAAAGTTGGCACTTTTAATGGACTTTTAATGCAACTTTTAGAGCAACTTTGCATTAAAAGTGTCATTATTTACCGAATGGCACTTAATGACAACTGTCATAAACATTCATAAAGACTTCTTTATGTTCATGACAGGTGTTATGTCATGTTTATGACAGTGTCATGTCAGTCTAATGCACTCCCCTTCAAATAAAGAGTTACCCAAACTTTTTTATGCTTAAAAGTGAGTTGTTACTGCATATTGAAGTAATCCTCTTATAAATTCTCTTTCATTACAGATGCCTCTTCTGGACTTACCGAACCCTTTCTGGGCTCTGTTGCTCAGCTTGTTGCTCCTTTGCATCCCTGCAAGTCTCACAGCAAAATGTCCACAGCAGTGCATTTGTGACCAGATCCAGCTCAGAGTGGCCTGTGTGAACAAAAACCTGGCCCAAGTGCCTTCAACTGTTGATGAGGTTTCTCCTCACACACTCATCAAGATTTCTACACTTACAGTTTATCACTGAACTGCAAGGCTACAGCTCCAATGTGTTTTGTTCTAGATAACCGTGAAGCTGGATCTCCGAGGTAATGACATCCATGAACTTCCCTCGGGGGCTTTTAAACACACTCCCTATCTGACTCACCTTTCGCTGCCGAGGTGTAACATCCGCAGAGTTAAGGAGGGGGCTTTCCGTGGCCTTGGCCGCCTGGTCTTCCTTAACCTGGCCAACAACAACATAGAGATCCTCTACCAGGTGATCAGACAGTCACAGATACAGATACAACCTATGTTGTCCCAAGTTCTCCCTTTTGAGTTGCTCCCATTCTTCATGTCAATAAATTCACCAGAACTCTTCAACAAATGCCATTGATAAGACAAGTCCAATTTAGATCCACTTTCAAAAGAAATCCAGTTCCCTTCAAATGAATCCAGTTTATCAATAGTCAGATCAGATTCAAAATAATACTTATGTTTTTAGGGCAAAGTGGATAAAACTATGGTGTATGTCTTTTGAGTCCAGGAGTCTTTTGATGGCCTTTCCTCGCTGAAGCAGCTGTTCATTGACCATAACCGTGTGGAAGAGATCCAGCCTGGAGCGTTCTCTCAGCTGGGCTTCCTCAACCTTCTCTCTATCACTCACAACCAGCTGGTCTACATGCCCAACCTGGCCTTCCAGGTACACAGTCACAAAAATTTCCCAAAAGGGAAACCAATCGGAAAATGGCTCATGCACCTCTTGTAGTAATTATCGTTGATACAGGCAAATGTTCATCCTTCAAGGGCTTGCAGAACATCAAGTGGCTTCGTCTTGGTCACAATTCTCTGAATTACCTGGACACTGAGGCGTTCGCTGGCTTGTTCACGCTCAACCGGCTCAGCCTAGACCACAACGAGCTGCAATTTTTCCCAACTGAAACCATGACAAGGTAAGGATGATCAGAGACATGACCTCTGGTTTCAGTGGGGAGCGAGCTTAAACAATTCTCCAAAGGAGATACCAGACAGCAGATCTACTGCAGCAACATACATGTTTAAGTCCTGATGTTTCTCTCTTCTTCTCTACATCTCTTCCTTACTGTGTCCAGACTGCCAGAGGTGACTCGTCTGGACCTTAGTTATAACCCCATGACGTATCTGGGAGAGAACGCAGTGTCCATGGCAAAGTTGACACACCTCTTCCTGGACCACATGTCCCTGCAGGAGCTGGTCAACACCGCTGTATCTAAATCTCCCAACCTTGTACACCTGGACATCAGCCATAACCAGCTGCGTGTCCTTCAGCCATTTTCTGAAGGTTCACCCAAGCTGGCCCGTCTCAGCCTGGCTGGGAACCCCATCAACTGCAACTGCTACTTGCGTCCACTCAGGTGCAGCAAAACTCACTGACTAGTTTTTATCGACCACAGGGATGTTTATTTTTTTTACCACCTTGCAGAGAGTGGGCAATCTATCGCAAAGTGAAGCTACTGGGGACATGTGGAGGACCGGCCCATCTTTCAGGGGAGAGCCTGGAGGCTGTCTACCCTAAAGAGCTGCGCTGCCAGAGCCAAGAAGCCATGCTCAAGGCAGAGTTTGAGGAGGCAACCAGAATAACTCCACCACCCACCCAAGAGCCAGAAAACAAGATCAAATGTCCTGCCAACTGCATCTGTGAGGTGACTGGGTACTTAAGGGGATTGGATGGATTAATGAAGGGTTTCAAGTTTTGCTTTGTTTTTTTCTTCTTCAAATTTGTCTTGCCCTCTGGCAGGCGGAGACGCACCACTCTTCATGTGAGAACCGAGGCCACACCAAAGTGCCTCGAGGTTTCTCTCCCGAGACACGTCTTCTTGACATGCGAGGCAATAACTTCCACTACATTCCCAGCAACAGTTTCCCCGGTGTGGCCCAGGTGATATCGCTGCACTTGCAGCGCTGCAAGATTGTGGATGTGGAGGATGGGGCTTTCAGCGGTATGAAGGGACTGATATACCTCTATCTGTCCGAGAACGACCTCACGTCCCTCAGTCCTGAAGCCTTTAAAGGTGCTTTATAAGAGGAAAAAATCTACAAGGTTTATTCTTTCAATAATTACAAGCTTGGTTATGAATCCACAGGTCTACCACAGCTGACTTACCTCCACCTGGAGAAGAACCGCTTTGCTGATTTCCCCAAAGGAGCCTTTAAATTGGTGCCTAGTCTGCTAGCTCTTCACTTGGAGAACAATGCCATCACCAAGTTGGAGGCTGGTATTCTGACTGGAGCTTTGGGTCTCAGAGCTCTTTACCTCACTGGAAACAACATCGAGTACATTTCACCCAGGGCTTTGGATCTGGTCACTGGTCTAGAAAAGCTCCACCTGGGGGGAAACAAGTTGAAGGAGGTGCCCACTGAGGCACTGAGCAAAGCAAGGAACATCAAGGACCTCAGGTTGTCCAGTAATTTGATCCGTTGGGTGGGCCCAAATGCTTTTAAACCGCTGGAGGGATCTCTGAAGGAACTGTATCTGGATAAGATGGGGCTGGAGAAGGTGAGCTTCTCCCCTAAAGAACTTATCCAAGTGCATAAAAATGCTTTCTGATTATGTTTTCCAAACCGCAGATGTCTGAGAAGTCCCTAGTTGGTGTGGGTCCAGGGTTAAGGAGTCTGTTTCTGGAAGGCAATAAGTTGGAAGAGGTGCCCGACTTCCACCAACTCGCGTCCCTG
The DNA here is from genome assembly GCF_904066995.2 of Poecilia reticulata. Classification (NCBI taxonomy): domain Eukaryota; kingdom Metazoa; phylum Chordata; class Actinopteri; order Cyprinodontiformes; family Poeciliidae; genus Poecilia; species Poecilia reticulata. The sequence goes on along the minus strand of NC_088848.1, from coordinate 21,990,903 downwards.
GAAGTCATCAACCTGGCCGACAACCCTCTGATGTGTGACTGCCCTCTATTGCCGCTACGCCTGTAAGCAGCTTCTTTGACTTAAAGATATTTTGGCATTGCTAATGGAAAACTTGGACATTATCTGTTCATGTCTTTCATCTAGGTGGATTGAGAAGGTTAATCTCAAGGTGAGAGCCACTTGCGCTAATCCCCCTGAGGTGAAGGGTCGAAAGGTCAAAGATGTCTACGTGTTCAAGGGATGTCCCGGTGGAGAGAGTCTTCCACACAAGGCCACTGGCTCAGAAAAGCAGCACAAGAGGTTACCCAGGGCCCCTATCAGTAGTATTTGCCGCCATGGTAGACGCAGGTTCGGGGGATGTCCAAACCAGAGGTCGCGCTAGAAGTCATATTCTATTTAAATGACATCGACATCGGTTATTCTGTTGCATTTCATTTTTATGCGATTTAATTAACATTCAACAAGTTGAACAGACAATCCAGTTCCCATCACACAATAACCCCCCAAAATAAACAAAACATGATGGACATCTGATAATGAGGATTATGTTAATCTTAAAATCGCAAGCTATGCTCCACCTTTACCATCATGCGTTTGTCTACGTTCTCTACTGCACATGCGGGGACACTTTCAGGCGGTTTGCAACAAGCACATTTAATTGAAAATATCTTTGAAATTTAGGTGTCTATGCTGCATTTTTACCTCCGTCTGTAGGTCAAAGAAATAAGTGTTCTAGATGACGCAACATATTACTTCAGTAATTACATTGCACCATCTACTTGCCGTTTTGTTGATCATTCTGCTTTTGGAGACAATAAAGTATATTCTAATCCATTCAATTTTACAGTACCGTGTTTTCTGTTTTAAATATAAGCAATATGGTCAATCTCGATGTTTTTGGTGGAAATTTGGTGCCAAGATCAAACCGTATGCATTTTAAATCCATACGGATCCAACTTGTCAATTTATCACAAGTTGAAAATCCCCAACTCATGTCAGACAGCTCTTTGTTTCAACATAAAATTCTGTATTAATATCCTGACAAGGGTTTGAAACTTTTAACTGTTATTAAACTCTAATCTAATATGCTCAATACCTTAGCTTGTTTCTGTCTGGATAAGCTAAATGACTCCATCTGGGCTTTGTGGCTTTTGCTCCAGAACCATAAAAACAAACATATCTGGTATTACTTCTACAAAAGATGACAGCAAATTAGCTGGTTTATTTGTAGCCGATAGGAAATTTAGACAAAAGTGATCTGCAGAAGACAAAGTAAAACAGAATAAAAAAAAAAAAACTTTATCATTACAGCCAAAGTTATCCGTCATGCTTTTAACATGGTCAAAGTGAGGTAGTTCCTAAACTCTACAAACTCTACTATTTGTCAAACCAATATCTTGTTCTAAACTTATGAGGTTTTTATTGTCCATTAAAGCCTCTCCCTCTCATACGTCTACGTCCTCAGTTTCTCCGGTCCGGTCCTGCTCATTGTTGCTCTCCCACATCCCATCCTTGCTGCCGTCGTTTTCTCGACTCCCGGCCTTCAAGCCTTCTTGATCTGTGCTTTTGTCTTCACGAACGGTAGTTTCTCTGAAGTTTTCCTTCGGAGATCCAACCTCCTCTCGGCCGGATCGCGTCGACTCCGTCTGCTGCTCTGTCTTCTCCTGCTTTACGGGTCTCAGTGAGGCCTGCTGAGTCTTGTGAGGACTCTCGATAGGAGTCTCCATCTCCTCCACTTTCACCTGGACCGGGACGACTGCAGAGACAAACCTCATTCAGCCGGTTGTTTGAAATATAGAAGTGATTAATCTGAGAGCTGGTCACTCACTCTCTTGTTCCTCCACTTCAGTTTTGATGGCTGGGATCTCCGGCTGACTACTCTGAGAACTTTCTGGCAGCTCGTTGGAGGCGTCGCTCGCTTGTTCCTGGATCATCCGCTTCCTACCGTACCGCCTTCCTGTAGCAGGGAAAAGAGTAAAATAAAGGAACATAAAGCAGATGAATCTGTGATTTGCAAGGAAATTTAAATATTTTATTAAAGCAAACACAAAAAAAACTATGGGGCAGATTTATGGATTTTTGTTAGTCAAAAAGTCAACCTGGGTCTACATTTATAGTCATCAATTCAATTAAAAAATACTTTAGTGATCCAAACAAAGTACTGTAAATGTTTTTTGTAAATCATACATAACAGGGTTTCCCCCAGTGTATTATAAGCCTGGCGGCCTGCCATGCTTTACTAGCCCTGCCGCCAGGCTAAGCATTGCTCGTTTACGTTTCTAGGGGAAAAAAAAAGACGGGGTGCAAGCGTCTCTGTTGTTCTCGGCATTTCACTAGCAGAGCAGATTTATTCCTGAAAGATAGGTTTATAAGTTTATGCATTTAAAAGCCGACAGCGCACTGAGTAATCACACCGCTGGCGCCTCTGCGCTTTGGCTTGCGCGCTGCCGCTGCTTTACCTCAGCGGGATTGCGTGCTGCTGCCTCCTTTCCCCTCAAACTGGACTGTATGGATGTTTACATCACTGTGAGGAATTATGATCCTTTGGAAAACTCTAGGTAAGTTTAAAACCCGCCGCATTAGCTCTGGTTGAGCAGCTCAATGTGAACCGCAGGAATAACTTGTAGCGAATTCAGAGGTCGCGTTGTGGAGCCGTGAGAATAATTTATCTTTGTGGACGAACAATTATATGCAGCGTTTACATCTCAATATGCTACCCAGAGTGTGGCTCTGTGTCTGTCTTCCCAGTAAAGTTCATGTCTGTGGTCCCGGTTGGCCGGAGCGTTTGTGGATGAGGAGCAGTGCTAACCTTATCATGCAGGTTCAGCCTGGTGAGCTTTCATGCTCTCCGGTCTGTAACGCATCACGCTGATTTAATATTATTTTTTTTTTTTTTTAGTACTATTTTTCCGGTTACACTTTACATCAAACCATATCAAATGCGTTGTCTACTTAGAGTTAATGCGCGCGGCCGCACGGAGATCTGAGAAACTCGACCAACCAAAACAGTTTCTGTGACGCTTATTAAAAACACAACTGACACGAAATGGAAGAGCTACTAAAGCCACATTAGCAGCATTGAATTAAATCTCCCGTTGGTTGTGCATCTCTGCGCAGTGCAGCAAATTACTTCATCATGCAGGGCTGGTCCAAGGCTGTTTGAGGCCTTGAACAGACATTGACTTAGGGGCCCCTCTTGCTGCTAAAAACATCAGCACCTCTAACAGCTTCTGTGTTAGATTTAGTGAAATATAGGAGAAGGGAGTAGTTTAATTGGCCAACATAAAAAGCAATAATCGCAGTTTACTAATTTGTGTAAATTCAAAGATTAAACTCACAGAGGTTTAATCAGCATCAGATTGTTGGTATGGTAACAAAACAATCCAACTATGAAAATTGTTCTTTGAAGTTTTACTAAGTAAACTTGCCAGCTCCTTAAAAACTTGGATCTAAAAGTTAAACAATTTAATATCTTTTAATTTATGTATGCCTTAACAATTGAATCGAATTTAACAGCATTGATAATCTCAATAAAGAAGTGTTACATTTATGTATCTGTGGTCTGTTTTAAAATATTAGCGTTTATGGGGCCCCTGAAGCCCTTGGGGGCCTGAAGGAGCAGCTGACTTAATTTGGATTAAACAGAAGTGCAAATTTGTTGTTTTTAGGCTAATTGTGGGTTTAAATAGCATTTCACTGGAGATGTTTTCCCGTAACATATAATTACAAAGTAATATTTTTACATTTCCTGTCAACTTAACATCTTTTAATACAAAAACACGGTGGACCGCCTCAATGCCCCGACCACCGGACTTAGTAAGTTTTCTGGGGGAAACCCTGAATAATATACTTAGACCTTTTTGAATTCTGCACCAAAGAAAATAAAGTATTCAGAAAAACAAACTACTACTAAGACTAATAAAAACTAAGCAATATTTAACTAATAATTAGAAAACACACTATTAGATTTATTGATGAGGTAATCTAATGAATCTAATGAAAAAAACCCAAAACTATTGTGACCCTGGTGTGTAGTGGGGAAACCATTCACGTACTCTTTCTGTTGTGCACAATGGGTTTGGGCTTCTTGCACTGCGCCGAATGGTTTTCAGTCAAATGTGCTAGAAAACAAAAAAGAAACCTTTGTCATTCCATTATCCAATACACAACTGAGATGGGCTTAAGAATAATAGCTAAATATAAAAAAAAAAAAGACAGAAAAAGCTCTCCAGATGTTTTCACCAAGTCCTGGAGGCGGCTGCAGCTGGTAGCCCACCAGCTCGCACCATCCGACGGGGTAAAGGTCCGGGGACTGGTGGTCTACCCACTGGTCGAACTCATCCTCCCAGCCGTCAAAGTGGATCAGCAGAAGGCGGCCCACGCAGCGCTTCACCGTGGCGACGCACACCAGCCGCGGCTCCATCAGGTCCACGGCTTCCAGCTTCATGTTGGGGGAGAAACCATGACCTGGGTTCTCCTGAGGAAAAACAACAACAACAAAAACACCACAAGGTGTGATGGTTTATAGTATTTACACCAGTAAAACTTTTCCTCAAACTTACTGGAACTTTAAGTGATGAATTGTCAAATGGAAAGAAAAATTATGACTTGTATACATCTTTATTCTGCCCCGAGTTACTCTGACACCCTGAAATAAAGTCCAGCACAAAAAACTGGATTCAGAAGAAAACAAGAAAACAAAGCTACCAGGATCTGCAGCCTAGATGGGGGAAAAAAAATTCAACAACTTCATATTCCTGCTCATGACAACTATTCAACTGTTATTGAATCTAAGCTGCACCTCTGGTAAAACACAGAGGTGGCAGCATCAGGCTGTGGGGAAGTTTTTCTTCAGTGGAGACCGGAAAACTGAGCAGAGGATTTTTATTCACCTCCTCTTAGCATTTAACTGCAGTATCAGCTCTGAATCGTTATGAGGTACGTCTCTAGTAACTGACTGTTTTAGGCGTTCTGATTCAACCAGGCTCACTAAACTGTAATCATCTGAATCAGGTGTTAAAAAGGCAGTATTATGTATTTTCTAGGCCTATTTTATAGCACAATCATGCAACTATGTTAACATCAGTTGTTATGAAGATGTGGCATGTCAAACGTAACTCAGAAGAAATCTGACTTTGTATTTTAGCACCTTGAAATTGGGTCTGTCTCTTTAAGAAGCTCCTGCCCTTTCTGAAACTCCGGATTCAGGAAGTCAACACAACATGGCTCCTCTATTAACCCTTTGACAACGTTAGTACCAGCTTTGCTCTGAAAAGTAGCTTCTATAATGAGCTCAGCAGATGAGCAGTTCCACCAGGTGTTTGCTAATTGTTGCTGGCTAGTCTGAAGGACCAGAGTGAGGGACAAGCAGGGGAGGGCTGCTCTGTGAGGCGGAAATTTGGAAACTGCAGCTCAGAGAAGGTGGGGCTAGGTTCAACCAGGACTTTTGCACAGATGAATGGTTGCCATGGAGATGAAAGGATTTCTCAAAAATGCATGACAGAACCAAAGCAACACTGAAGGTATGTTTTTGATGAGGGAATAACATTATAACATGATATAAAGTTAAGAAAAAAAGTCAATTTTACATAATACTGCCCGTTTAAAACAGTGAAACATGTAAAACCTGCAACAAACGGAAATTTTTCCAAAGTAGTTTGTAATCCTTGGTGGTTTAGTCTGTCTCTGTTCAAACCGTCATAACAAGGACCAAATTCAGACGTCTGCCTCCCAAAGCAGAACTCACAGTGTTAAACAGTCGTGCTGGTGCAGCTGTTGCTTTAGTGTCCTGCAGATATTTGTCCCAGGTGAAAGTCTGAGGATCAGAACCTGCCAGGACACAGACACGGATCACGTTTTTTGATAAAACACAAGCTCATGAATCACAATCCGCAGGACAATGAGTCGTTTGGAGCGCTGATGAGGCAGCAGACGATCACCTCGGGGTACGGTGAGGGTGATGTCGTTCCTTTTACAGAAGTTGATGGGCAGTATGGCATGGGAGGAGGCGTGGTAGCAGAACCAGTCGGCGCCGTTGTTCAGCTCTGTCCCGTCGATGCCCACCATGAGGTAACCGTCCAGCAGCACCTGCAGATGACCAGGTACAAGTCAGGAATATCAATTCTGATGAAGGCAGAGCCGACCAATCAGACGCGAGCGCCTCCCCCAAAAAGAAAAACCAACAAAGCATTGTTACCTTGTGAACAGTGGCAACACAGATGTTTCCCAGGTTTAGAGGATCAATGGCTTCCAGCTTCATTCCCTCCTCAAAGAATCCCTCCCCCATGTAGACGATCCTGGGCTGCAGGTCGCACGAAAACATTTTCAATTCATGCAAACAGGAATTTAAGATTCTTTTACATCTGACAATTTGAAACTAGAACAGCTGAAATCATCCAAGCAAGCAAGTCATCTTTTAGAACATGCTAGTTTATGGGGGAAAAAATCCTATAAAACCTAACCAAAGTCAGAAAAACACTGCCAACTAGTGGAGAGTTAAAGTAGCACAAACATTTTAAAGAGGGAATCTCCATATTTGCCCAGCCCAGGTGGTTGATTCAGATACTTTATTCATAATTAGGGCAAAATTGTTACACAAATTTTAACCTTCTTACAACGGGAAACATAAGAAACACAACGTGTCGGTACAATTTTACTCAAAAGCAGACTTTGTTGCACCCAAATCTGCTTTTGATTCATCATACTTTGCCAAGTACTTTCAAAACTCATTTCTGAAAATACATAAAACTTTTATTTTTTCTTTAATTTTGCATAAATAAAGAATGTTGCAAACTGAATGCTCTTATTTTAATAATGCACACTGGCAAAATCCTTCAAGTTTTCAAGTTAAACATCTACCATGCTTTAGACATCCGACAACCTCATTTGTTTTAAAATATTTACCTGATCCATCATGAGTTTAACAGGTAAATATTATTCACAGTGTATTTTTTTTGTAATGCTGGTTTAGTATTTTTATTTATTTAATTTTTCCAAAGTTGGGACGCCGCTTCTTTACAGAATGCGAGACAGCAGTCAAACATTTTTGCATTAGAGATACAGCTTACCTTTTTAAAGAGGCCCTGGAACATATTTTCACTGTTTCCCTTTGGGTTGCTTGAAGGTTCCACGTTGCTTCCTATAAACAAGAAGACTGAGTAACTGACAGTAGAAAGAAAAAACATAAAACAACTAATTACTGTAAGCCATTATCCACAAGTCAAATTAACAGTTTTTTTTTAAATGTTCCCATGACTGAGTTGTTTCTAATTTTACACGCAATACACAACAAAGTGGAAATAGTGGAAAGTGCCACAGCAGAGCAACGGTATGACATTATGGTCTGTTAAGCGCTCCATCATGACAAGAATTCATTAATAGGCAGCAATAAAAAATAAAAATAATAATAATCCGTTTTTTTAAATTCAGCTCCCCATGAACATGCAAAAAAAAAAGACAAAAAGAAAACTTTAAAACACATGACATTTTTAGAAAAAGCTAAGCACTGCGTATATAAAAAAAAATAAATCTCATGTTTTTCTCGTTTTTGAACTCACCATATGCTTTAATGGTGTGACCCACGGTCTTGGACCAGCCCAGCGGGTGGACAAGTGGACTCCACATGTGGCACCAGAAGTCGAAAACCACGTTGTCGGGGACGTCGCTCTGGTCCGCGTACACCAGCCGGAGACGGCCGCCGACGACGGCATCGATGACGGCCAGGCGGGTGCGGCTCACGTGTTTGGGGTCCACCACCTCCACGCGTGCGCCGACCCTGAACGAGGGCTTCATGCTCTCCGCCAGCTGACGAAGTCAAAACAAACACTTCAGCTTCAGTTTCGTCTTCCAGGGACAGGAAACGCGTCAAAAACAGCGAAACGTCTACCTTCACGTAGAAGTCGACGGGCAGAGTGGTGGAGCCCACCAGCTTCTTCATCAGATACGATTTCCAGTCGGAGATGTTATTCGCATCTGCAAAACGGACACATTTGTTTGCTTTTTTTTGTTGTCGTTTTTTTTCCGGTAGCGAACGTGGCTTTCTCGCGCGTCGTTTTACGGTTAGCCGAGATTCAAATCTGGAAAAAGGAAAAAGCAGGAGCTCACCTTGTGGCGGCACCAGCAGTTTGCTGGTCATGGAGCACCACCCGATCGGGTTCAGCTCCCCCGACACTATGCTGCACCAGAAGTCATGGCTGCTGTCGTGTTCGTAGCCTTCGTATCGAAGCAGAGCTTTGTAGCCTGCGGACAGGCGAGCGGAGGACGGAGTTAAAAGCACAAAACATTACATAGCAGCTCGGAATGGGGTGTGAAGGTTTTCATACTCCGTCTCGCTGCAACCATAAATTTCTTTGGATTTCATAAGAGGACTGTCAAAATAACACATTTTGCTAGGCGATAAAAGATAATGTTTTGAGACAATTTTTCAAGTAGTGGCCTGTACTGACATTGGCATAATAATGCGAGGTCGCTCTTTTACAGACCAATAAACTTTTAATTTTGAAAAGAACACTTTGCACTGGATCTGGAAGATATTTTAAATATTCAAACAACCAGAAAAAAAAAAAAAACGGAAATAAAAAAACAACCAAAAACACAAATAAAATGACATGGGGCAGTATTGTTTTTCCAGCCACACGGTGCCATTTTATAGCACAATCAAGTGACTGTTAACTTGAGTTGTTAAAAAAAATCCAAGATATATCAAATATGAAAGGAAATCTGACTTTGTAATTTAACGCCTTAAAATTGGGCATCTGTCTCTTTAAGAAACTCCTGCTCTTTCTGAACCCAATCATAACGTGGCTCCTCTATTAACCCTTTCACTACATTTTTACCAGCGTTTCACTGAGAAGCAGCTCCTATAATGAGCTCAGCTGATGAGTAGTTCCACCAAGTGTTTGCTAATTGCTGCTGGCTGGTCTGAAGGAGCTGAGTGGAGGAGGAGCAGCACTTTTCAGTTTGTGATCTGTAAACAATGTTTTGAATCATGTATCCTTTTCTTACTACTCCACAAGTGTACAGCACTTTGTGTTGGTCTTTCACATAACGTTCCACTGAAATACACTCATGTTTGTGGTTGTAATGTGTCAAAATATGGAAAAGTTCAAGGGGTGTGAATACGTTTTGCAAACAAGTGTATACTGGTTACACGGAGATGATAAACGTTTGGAGTTTCCCTCATCATCATCTACACCAAATTTTAGAATTGACAAAAACACATTTGTTAGCAGGTATTAAATAGTACAACTCGTGGTGACTGAAAATGAGCAGAAAACCTTTACAAACCTGCGACCTGAAGAACAGTAGCAATCCAGTAGACCTTATTGGACAGGACAGCGTTGGTGTTGAGCACCTCCACCTTCATCCCGACAACCACATCGTCCCAGTCAGAGCTCAGTGGAGCCTGCAGAGGTGAAGACATTGAGCCGCCTTCTTCATGCACAACACAAGCTCACGACTACCCATAATCCATGATAGGACATAAAAGAACCACAGACAACGTATATGAATTTATGACTAAACTTCTGCAAGCAAAAGGAGAAGACTCTGTCAACTGCTTCTCAGAGCTGTTCACAGAGCGTTCTGCCAATCTTTGGATACAGCTTGTCTTTTATTATCAAACTTCAAAGAGGGAGGATAGGCAAGATAGACAGCAGAGAAAAAACAGCAAAGGTCGTAAAACATTTTACCTAAACACAGCAAAGGTCGTAAAACAATTTACCTAAACAACTAGCAACCCAGTTCCAGATGCGATATCTGATTTACGGCCTGAGCCCGGTTCAAATCTTGGTCAAACTGTTTCACCTGAAGATGAACAGGCAGCTGTGACCCCCAGGTCAGTTAATACACACACTAAAGAAGAAAACATTTTAAACTGCTCTAACATTAGACTGAAAGTAACAACAAAATGATAATACCAAAAATCCCTATCAATCCATTTCTGGTCATTTTCTCTTCTCTGCAGCAACATGTAGTCTGAGCAGTATTTTCAATCTAAAGACGTTCTCTATATTTCACCAATCAGTTCTTAAAAGCAACACGGGACATAATGTGTGTAACTTGCAGGACGTAGTAAGGTAAACTCACATGCGCGAAGCTGGAGACGGAAGCAGCCAGCGCTGCTTCAGTCGTCAGGTAGGAGCCCCAGTCAAACACCGAATGTGCTGCAGAGTGAGCAGAGCAGAAAGCCATGTGTATGCTTGAGTTATCAAGAGAAACATCAAGTATGAGAGATGCTGGGGGAAAAAAAAAAACGATAAGCCAATCACCTGCTACAAACACAAAGGCTGGAAGCTGGAGGAATTCTCAGTTTAGCAGAGTTGACACCAATTATTAATGCAAAAATGCAGCTGAATTTGTGGAAAGTATGGGTAGTCAGGTGTGTGTGTGTGTGTGCGCACGCGCACCATTACCTTCTACTCCTGCAGTAGCGGAGGCTTTGTTCATTCTGTTCAGAACTGTAGCTTTTTTTGAGGGTGGTCGCCCCTAAAGAGATGAAAGCACATTATGTATAAAGTTAGATCAGTTGCTCTGCTCTCACTACTGAAACTACAGACGAAAATTAGTTTAGTGGCATTACATGTATGGCAGGGTGGGGCTCCATACTTTCAAGAAAAGGGACATACACTTTTCTGTTGTATTCTTACATCTATCTCCAATAAAAGAATCAGTAACACTTTGTTTTTCCTCTTTAATATTTTGTCATGCTTAGATTCAAAATTAGAATCAGTCAAACCCAGGCCCAGCAGGTCAGACCTGAAAGAGAACCAGAAAAAAAAAGACAGCTGCATTTCTACCAACATGAAGTTAATGTCCATCAAAAATAAATAGAAACGTAAATAGGTGTCAAAAGCTCTGTTCTTTTAGTACATTGGTTTATTTTTAGAAGATGAAATCAGGAATGATGTCAGGAAACTAACATTTTTCCAGTAAAATGTATTTTTGCATAGTTCTCCAAACTTGCAAGAATGATATAGAAGTGTAATACTTTTCCAAATCTTTTAGGACTGAATAGATATTTGAATAATTTTTTTACCCATATCAAATATAAACACTTGAATTCTCCTAAGTTATCTAAGTCCCCATCAAACGGTGGACCGACGCTGGTTCAGTGTGAGGTCGCTGTTTTCCAGCATCCCGTCCACCGTGGTGACCGCGGGAACTCACCACCTTGCGTTTGAATCTAACACTGAACAGGTCGTCGACGCACTCGGTCGGGACCGCGGTGATTTTGAGCATTGGGCCTCGACGTCTCACACAGGAGTCCGTTTCTAGGTAATCGTCCGGCTGGAAGTGTTTCTGGCACACGAAGATCTTGCTGACGACGTGGACCGGTGTGTTCGGGTCCATTCCCAGCGTAAACAGCCATTGTCTCAATCGCTCCGGGTCGGTGACAGGAAACCGATGGTAGACGAAGTCAGACCGCCTGCTCAAGCAGGAGTCCACGCAACAGGTTTTGGGCATTTCTGTGAGGAAACGGACGGTTGCGAGCTGAGCCCAACACACGCTGGCTCATACAAACAGTAGCATTTAAAGTCTAGCGCGCTCTTCTTCTTCTTTATTTATTTTCACCGGAGTTGGGAGCCGTAAAGTAGTTGAGTGCTGCCACCTACTGGTCACTGTAACAATAAGACAAAAAAACTAGGAGTGTTGAAAAGTTGGTGACGGATTTCCGATGGAAGATTAGGGACGTTGTGGATTAAATAATAATAATAATAACGTACGAACGAAGTAGTACATTTCTGCCGAAAAAAGGCAGGCATTTTTAGATCAATTTCACACATTTGAAAAGGGGAAAAAATGATATTCCTGTAGCCTATATTAAAAAATAGAAATTTTCAATGAGTAAATACAATTTACTATATTTTCACTAGTAAACGAAAATATTTTCGACCATTGTAAAGTCTTAAAATTTGCATGAAAGAAAAGAGAAAAAAAAACTCGGAAAATTTCTGAGAAGATAAAAACAGACATTTGTGAGAAAAAAATAAATAAATAAAAATACCAGAAGTTGTCAAGGATTTTAGTGGGAAATGCAGGAGATTCACATCTGGATATTTTCTAAAGTGTTAGGAAAATATCCCAGATGTACTGACTCAAGATGACGTTTCCTGAGTGGGTAAAATTAGGAATTTTGTTTCTAGTTTGTTTCTAAGTAGTAAGGATGTCCAGATTGTAAATGTATGCCTTCAATTGTGGAAAACTTGACCTGTTTCTCATAAATGTATTACTCTTAGACATTAAAGAATATTCCATTTCTCTTCTTATAAAATTACTCAGGTAATACCCCCCTTTTTTTCTTTTAACAAATGACTCTTTCAGATCAAAACCTTTGAGCTGATTTAGTGTGTAGATGGGCCGCCAGATCTGACTATATTGGAAACATGTCTAACAAAACACCAGGACCAACTTTTTAATTTGACAAAAAGATTTGAATGGCTCAATGCCAAGGTATCAAGCTGATTCTCAAACCCAGATGGAAGACACTCAGATGTGTACAAGTTGAATCTAAAACAGTAATTTGCAAAGGCATAATACAGAATGTGTACCAAAGTGTGCATTATGAACTTTAAATGTTCTCTGAAGTTTGGCAATTCGTTAAAACAGAATTGAAAAGAAGACCCTGCCTAAAATATGGCATAAGCCAACAGAATGCATTTCATTCTAACCTGCAGACGTGCCAGTATGGACGACTTCTTGGAGTTGGATGAATAGGAGCGGGAACAGGATAAGCTGCAAAAACGCTTTGATTTTGAAAAGAAGGTGCTGAAAGTGCCGGTCGTTCCACACATCTCACAAATCACTGCAAAGTGGAGAAAGTAATCAGAGCCTAGTTTGTTTTTTTTCTCTTTGCAAAACATCTACAAATGTTATTTTCAAATATCTGTTCCTCACATGGTCCATCACTTCTTGCTTTTTCCCTCCTGATCACCCGTACTTTTGGCAAACATCCTTCTTTGCGAATGTTCTTATCTTCATCCTCCTTTCCTTTGTGTTCTCCCTGTAAAGAAATAGAGCTGAGGTTTATGTTGAACCACTGAGAAAACGAGAAAACCCCACAAATTGATCGGCTTATTTACACTATTCCTACGCTCTGTAGTTTCTGCTGCGGAGGCGCGGCGCTGGATAGAAGGCAGGCACTGCTTGCAGCCCACTCCCCCGCAGGAGGAGCAGTGTGGTCGGACGAACACTGTGGGAGCTGCGCCCGGCCTCAGCTTCAGTGTCCCTGAAGGCATCTTGTCCTCAAAGTACTCTTTGCCAAAGTGCTCGCTGCAGAGGTGAGAGAAGCTTGTGGCCACCCACTTCACGCGGGTTCTCTGAACCTGCTTTTCCCACTTGCGGAATTCATCTGGATCCTTTGGGAACCTAAACAAAGTCACCCCATCTTCGACAGTTTTGCCACATCCGTAGGCCACGCAGTGGTAGGGCATCTTAAAGATGGGTCTATCAGCTTCTCAGAGCTTCACGCACAGCCCTGGGTTCAGTGGTGTTTTTCTGGGGTTTTTCACATTTCCAATGAACGAAAATCCATGCTACAAAAATCCATTTTCAAACGCAAGGGTCATATATCCTGTAATCACAGCGAAAATGTAATTTTACAAACGAAGCATTAAGGAATTGGTTTTATAAACACTGCAAGCTAAGCTTTCATAAATAAATACTAAAACAACGACGTATCTTAGCTTTAACAGCATTCTGAAGACGCTTCACTCACACCGAACCAAAATGTGTCAAACTGTAAATCAAAGCTAGCTGCTAACCGTATGAACACTTCATCTGTCCGTCAATAATACAACACGTCATTCGATATTACCTTCAATTACTACTTCCTGTGTCTAGTAATGTCCATAAATGTGGTGTAAAGATGTGTAAAACTATAACATGTTCACACATGAGCTGTTCGACATCTTTAGAAGCACAATATTTGTACTGTAATGACAGCAGCTTCTTCTTCTTGTGACAGTTATTGGCGGTTGGCAAAGAACTTAATGGTGCATTACTGCCACCAACCGGTAAGGATTGTATAGCAGAATTTACATGTTAGTACACCGAAGAAACTGCAATATCCTCCTGACTACCAGCAGTTCATTTTTGTCCTCTGTAGAGGACATTTCTAAACTTGAATATCTCCCACCCCCTGCGTTCTACTGAATTAATTCCTTTTTGTATCTGGAGACGACATTTAGGGCTTTTCAATGATGACCACATGTGAAGGGGTGGGACTTTTGTACGTACCTTTTTCTAATTCATAAAAATGGTGTTTATCAGTAATAACACATTTCATGGGAAGAGACAAAGTAAGTGCATAAAACCTTTTATTACCTTACAAAGACTGTGGGATTTAAAAAAAAAAAAGGTGATTGGACAATATTTTTTTTCCTGGTAGTCAGGAGGATAAAAGTAAATAGCATTTCTTTCCCTCCAACACCTCTGATAATTTAACTAAACTTAACTAAACAGTTATTAGTGGTCGAGAAAAACGGCAGACGTCTCTGTACTACCACCTGCTGTTCCTTAAAGCTTTTTAGTAAATAATTGTGAAGTGGCAGAAAAGAATGCAACTGAAAATCTGAACAGTGTTACGTGAATTTGTATTTTAACAGAAATTTTAACAGTTTTTTAATGGGTAGTTTTATTAATATATTCTATCATATCTATTAGTATGACAGAATATTCATGTATTCTGCAGATATGTTCTCTAGAAGTCTGATTACACTGTATCAGTCAGCCATGCCCCCACTGCCACTAATATCAATGTGGGATGATTGTGGCGATGTTAGTAAGAGAACATCCTCTAATCGGTAGGCTGCCAGTTTGATTCTGCTGATGTGTCCTTTACCATTTACCATCAGTTGGCAACAATCAATCTAAATAATCTTTTCAGCGAAGACATATGGTTGTAATTACAATCACGTGAATATTGATCGTTGACCAAGGTGTCTTGAGACGCAACAGTGAAGCAATCTAGAAGAAAGTATGGAGAAGACTGTACTTTGTGAGGACACTTTGCGTGTTGCTGCATCTTGCTGCCACAAATCCATTTCTCATCATCCGTTGGGGTAGCAGCATCAGGGACTTAAAAAGGCTCAACAAGCTGACAAAGACGGATGGTTCTGTTCTGGGGACAACTGTCAACCTTCTGGAGAGATGCAGAAAAGGATTATTAATAAAATAAAGAATATTAGGGACAACCCTGAGTGTCCTCTTTATGAGATTACATGACAACGGAGTGTCTTCGGTCAGAGGCTGCTTCATTGTTGCTGAGACACTGACTGCTTTAGGAGATCCTTCCACAGCCATCACCACATCCAATGACTCTTTGAGGAAACCTGACTAATGTGAGTTACAAAATCACTTAATTCCCCTTTGGGGTTAATAAAATATTTAAAATTTGAAGTTTGAAACTATGAGCCTCATAGACCTGTCTGACATTGTGAACAAACAATGATGTTCAAGGTGAAAACGTTATTCTGGTTCTTATTTAGCAGCTCTCTTGTCCATATCACATCAAGTTACAGTGCCATCACCTGTGTGGTTGCTGATATTCCCATAGGAAGTAAGATGACTGAGGTGTGTATGTAAATATAAGATTCTAAAAAAACATTCCCACACATGAAAGAAAAACCTGTTTAGTGGATGAAACGTACTCGCTGTTTCTCAGACTCTGGTTATTTTGAATGGATAGCATTGATCAAATTTGATTACACAGGCAAAAATATGAAAAGTGTGGCAATTTGATGTAATCTCACTTTTAATAAGTGCTCTTAAATATGTTTTTTTTTTTTACATTACCTTGCAAACACTGCAAAAGTTTAATTTTATTATCATCATTAAGCATAATACACACATTCTGTTTTGGTGAAATGTGAGACAGTATTCTCATAACATCTTTGTTTTATTTGATGATATGAATCATTATACTGTAAACACAGCCCTGTTGTAAAATATAACTGAGTGGGGGAATAAAGGCTATGAGATCAAGTGTAATTAGTATATATGTGGAATAATAACTTCTGCTTGAATTAAATTTTGAAATTTCAACTTTCAGAGTTGTTTTTTTTAAATGCATAGACAATTCTTGACATTACTTATGGGGTGGTTCAATTTTATTTTGGAAGTTATGGCACCTATAAAATAAGAAAAAATATTACTGAGGACATGCATGAAAGGTTTTAAGATACATCTTTAAAATAAATTATTTAAAATAAATTTTACAAAAATATGAACACTCGTAGAATTCCTTTACATTTTGTTATGTTATAATCCCATGATGATGTGACAGATCAACATAACTGAGAAGATATATGGAGTCAAATTTCAGACAACAGAAAAAAAAACATTAAGATGTCTCAAACAACTTAAGATTTTGCTGTATGTTCACTTTTCTACGACAGATGAATAGTTTAAATCCAAGTATATTATTTTTTAAATAATGGCCCAGTCAAAGTTTAGTCTTAGTGTGCATCCCAAACAAGTTTCAACAGTAATTGTGGTAAAAGGTGGTTGTCGAATGAATTAACCAGGGGTAAATACAAATGCAAATTTGTATTAAAAACCTGAAATCAGATGAGCAGCAGACAATGGTTTTCGGGAGGAGGGGGTGGGGGTTTATTGTGAAAAAAAAAACGTATGCCTTTTCTTCCCAGTATAATTATGGGCTAATTTGTGTTACTGTATTGTTATAAAATTCCTCCTTAAAGCATTCAAATTGGTTGGAACAATTATATGACTTAATTCAGTGGGTGTGAATACTTTGTAAAGGAACTGTGGATAACAGATTTGTAGAGTTGGAACATCATCTCAGGTGTTGTGGGCACAAAGTTTGCTTGATTCTACTAAAATCTCAGCCAAAAAAACCCCCAAAAAACAAAAAACAAAAAAAAAAACACACACCACAGTCAGTTTTTGTCAAAGATAACTGTTGAGTGGAATAACTCAAATCTCTTTGCATATGGTTACTTAAAAAGGAGGATATGCAAGTTTGTTTCTGCGTCAATACTTTTTTTATTTACCTGTAATAGCTATGGCGAAAATATTATTGAAAATACTTTTGTCCATTACTGCTGCACATTTGTCAGCTTTATACATTTGATTTGCATCCCATCATCCTCACCCGCTGCCACCAGCAGCACCACCACCACCGTCACTTCGCAGCCAAGCGAGCCTTTCTGCCCGACATTATCTTCATCCTGACTCCGCAGGAAAGGAGGCTGAAATGACGGATGCAACCATGGAGGCGACACCCGGGGACGGTTTATTTACACCAGAAGAGCCGCTTTAAGTTTACTAGAGGGAAGCAGATGCGTGTGTCCCCCTCTTTACTTTCACGGACCCCCTCCTCCTCCGCTGGCAGAAATTTATAAAGAACAAAAAATCCGACGAGGGAGGGGAGGGGGGTTGATATGCGCCGAGGCTGAAATCGAGAGGCGAACCCAGGGAAAGCGGAGTAATTTGTACACGGGACTTTCCCCCTCTTAGTACCCCAAACGGAGGGGGAAAAGTCGCAATATTGGCAACGAGAAGGAATGGGTTTCTAAAGGCGTGAAAACGTCTGCAATTGTGGATACTTTATATATTTTTATTTCGAAAAAATATGGCCGAGAACGTTCTGGACTCTGGCCCGCCTTCAGCCAAGAGGCCTAAACTCTCCTCTCCGGCACTTTCCGCCTCCGCCAGCGATGGAAATGGTAAGTTTTGATTTAGCCTATCTACCGCTGCCATGATATTGGTTTACATAAATGTTTTTCGGCGGCGTTTGGGACTGAAAGAGGACGGCGCGGCGGCATTATTTGGCTGTTTTTGTCGCGGCTCGCTAACGTTAGCTTGCTATGAGAGAGTGTGTGTCGGACGTGAGGAAGGGCTCCCCTGCTAGCTCCCGTGCTAACAGCCATTTTAGCCGGAGGAAGCTGCGTTAGCCATGGGGCTAACTCCAAGCTCTATACGGCTCCACAGCTGACGATGTCGTGCCTAATGGCTACTTCGCTTTGGTTGATTAAAAGCTCTGTCCCAGGGGAACTTATGCTAAAGTTTTGGGAGCTTTATCATTGTGTCACATAGGGACTTGTCTGGATAGACTGATATATTATACAAGGCATTATTAAAGGCTCTGCTATCTGCCTCACCTATGATGATATGTCGTTGAAAATGTTAGAATGTGAAAGAGTGTTTAAAATGGGACTTCTCGGTGTATGTATGAGATGTAAATTTGGGCTACAGTTGTTGTTGAGCTAAAATTGTAATTTTTATCCTGCTTTTTTTATTATTACTAATTGGTTGATGGTTTGTGGCAACAACTGGAATAATGGCCTAGGAGAAATCTAGATCGCCATGCTTCAAACATTGCTCCAATTCAAGGATAGTTGTTAACAATAAACAGCTCGTGATTATTTTTTTTTTAACTTTAGCCCTTTCTAACAAGATCAGGCACGATTATCACCAACTTGTCTTCAGGTTGACAGGTAATCCATCCAGAATGCTTCACACATGTCACGCAGCTCTCTATGGTATTTTGTGAAGGAACTGCAGTCTTCAAGAAAATCTTAAGGTTGCAAGGATGCAGTGTATTGTTCCTGCTCTATGTGACAGTGACATGCAGTACAGTGGCTTGCACAAATCAATCTACACAAATCAAGCCGTACGGTTTTTATGGGAAAGGCCAACAACAAAGTAGCGCATAGCGGTGAAATGCAAAGCAAACAGAGCATCACTTATATTTTATTTAATATATTAAGCTGAAGAGTGTGGCCATCTTTACTCGAATATCCCAATATAAAATCCAGTGCAGCTGGTTTCCTTTACACAAAATAGGGTTAGCTAAATTCAGGACAATCCTGGGAGAAAACTAAGGATGCACTGATCTACTTTTTTTTTTTTTTTTACTTCCGATACCAATATTGATATCTGAGGTTTAGTATTGGCCGATACCAATTTGATTAAGAAAAACAGTGCTGAATTGATTTTTTTTTTATTTCTTCTTAAAACACAGACCCAAATGTACTTAATTACACATTTATTTGATAACTCTGCTTCATTACATCACACTTGGACACACCAGCATCTTCACAAGCTTTGTCAAACATGCAAAAACAACTTTAATTTGTTCGGTCAGTACAGTTAGGATACAACCAGAGCTACGATGTAATGATTTAGGTCATAACATAACTTTGCGTTTAAATGTCCCAGTCGAAGTTCAGACCTAAAATCAGTTGAGAATATACTTGGAAAAAGTGCTGCTCAGACACTGCTCTGAGAACTGTTCTGGGGTGGAATTTTTTTTTTTTACCTGTCTATTATCACACTGACTCTAATCTTACAGACAGAGTTGTGACGAAATGATTTGGATTAAAATGTATTATTGTATTAGAATGGCCCAGTCAAAGACAACTGAGAATTTGTGGCAAGACTTGGAAGGAATGCTTGAAGAGATGGTCTCAGTCCTTTCTGACTCAGCTTGAGTCTATTTTGCAAAGAAGAATGGTGAAAAGTTTCTGTCTGATGTGAAAAAGTGGTGGAGCCGAACCCCAAAACATTAGCATCTGCAACAGCAACCAACTGCAGATGACTGCAAATGCATGCCACACTTTTCTGATTTTTATTTTTATGTCACAAAGCTATTATTTTATTTCTCTTACAATTGTGTGTTGCTATTTGTGATTCTAAAGTAACAAAATATGTAGATTGAACTTTTGCAATAACTACATGTGTGCAGTCTAGAGCTAAAATGTGCAACATGTAAATTGCAAAAAAACACATTTTTTACATCTAAATTTCACTTTGGTTTTTGATTTCTTTCTTGGACGGTGAGGTGTGTGCTGTCATGGTTACATGGCCTTTTACATCTGCGGAAATCATGAACAAAATTCAGAAAATCCTTTAAATAAAACACAAGTTTATCGTCATCAGTTGTTTTTTTGACAAAAGTGATTTTGTTTTTGTTAAAATAAAAATAAAGAAACGTGACAAAAGGCTTGTTAAAAATCACCACAATCTTTCTTTCCAAAAGATGTTTAGACAAAAAAAAAAAAAAAAAAAAAACTTTTGTCAAAATGACTTCGGACATTATTTGACAAAGGTGACGACATGTGGTTTTAGTTTACCTTCTTAAAATTATTACAAAATTGAGTTTTGTGTAGAAATTGGTGTTGCATGTCATTCTTAGCTTCTAGAAACTTGACGGGTGTTAAGAAACGGCAAAGAGCTGGATTTGCTAAGACTCCCATCAGTTTTCATATGTTTTCACTCCCTGTGAGAACTCATTTGAAATCTGTACAGTAATGATAATAAAATTGCATTTTCATTTCCTATGATTCTTGTTTTGTTTTGAGAAAAAGTGGGTTTGTACATACTGTCCGTTGGGCATCTGATAGTAATGAAGGATGTTTAACTGAAGCACAGAAACAACTTCAGCGGTGTTTCTATTTTTTTTACAGTGTTGAAAGGGCAAAGAAATGTATATAACATTTGTAAATATTGATAACAGTGATATTTATATCAATATCTGTCAAAATGTTTGTTCGGTGCTAAACCTGCTATCCGATAAATTGTCTAGTAATTGTGCTAAACTATAATATTGTTTGAGATCATTTTTAAGTAATATATTATTACATTGGTATTAATATATTTATTATTGATACCAATGTAATATTTATTATTATTTTATTATGCATAAAAACACATTCTGAAATAAGAATAAACTTTAAATTCTAACATACATTTAACACTGGAAACTGGAAGACATTTTAAATATCCAAAATAAATAACATTAGACACAACAAATAAAATGAATTATAGTTTCTGTAAATAGTTCCTCTAAAAAGGGATGATTGACACCAAAGCACCAGACTGAAGACTCTTGTCATCCAGTTTCTGGTGGAAAGATAGAAAAACGATAAGCTTTATTAAGCTTATCTTAATTTATTGTGTGATTCATACATTTTTTGCTTATTGTGACAGGCCTAATCAGTACATCTGTAGTTGTTGCGTTTGTGTTTATTCCTGAATGAGTATGATTTATTAATATTGTCTTAATGGTTTACTGCATTTTTCACTTAATCCTTCTGAAAATCGGACTATTTATTATATTTTAGCATGACTGTGTTGATGAGTGGTAGGGCAGTCATTCATCCAGCAGCCCGTTGTGTTTTTGAGTTAAAAATGGTTTAAAGTTGACAGAAAATTTGAAAAAAAAATAAAAAAATCTCTTGATAATTATGTGTTATAAAACCTTAGAAAATGCAAACATTTTAAAACGACTTAAGTAATGCTTAGCCTGGTGGGGCCACAAGTAAAGCCTGGTGGCCCGCCAGGCTTATAATACACTGGGGGAAACCCTGTCACCTCTTCTAATCTTTGATTTTTTTTATTTTAAATTTTTGTTCTTCCCATTTTCAGATTTCGGGACGCTGTTGGACTTGGAGCACGACCTCCCGGATGAGCTGATCATTCCCAGTGAACCGGTTCTGGTCAACGATGGGGATCTGAACCAGCTGAACAGCAGCTTGGGACGAGGCCCCACAGGTGGAACAGCAGGGGGAATGGGGCTGGGCTTCGGCCCCGGTCCCGGGGGGGAACCTGGCGGGGTTGGCGGGGGCCAAGACGCAGTGGCCAAGCACAAGCAACTGTCAGAGCTTTTGCGTACAACCACCTCCAGTCAACAAGGACATCCGGGAGCCATGGGCGGCCCCGGAGGCCCCGCGGTGATGGGGCAGCACCTAGCCAACATGAAGGTATCCTCAGGTCAGGGGCCTCAGCAGATGATGGGGGGGCAGCAGCAGCATCTCTCCCAGCAGCAGGCCAACATGATGCAGCAGCCGGGGATGATGGGTAACAGGGGCATGATGGGAGTGCAGCAGAAAGCCAATAACGGCCAGCAGCAGCAGCCAGGCATGATGGGAAGCCAGGTGATGAACGGCTCCCCTAGGATGGGCTTCGGGAACCAGGGGATGGCCAGCAGCAGCAACATGTTGGCCGATACGCTGCAGCAGCAGGGAGCCGCGGGGCCGGGAGCCATGAGGGGCCAACAGCATGGAGCCATGAACAAGGTAGGGGCCCTGAGCCTGTTCACACGGAGAGCTGATGGAGTTCAGTCAGATCCACCTGAAGATGTTACATCTGGAAACCAACACATTACTGTGTTTGGTTAAAGGGAAAAATAAAGTTACTTTTTCAGTTCTAATTAAATGATTAGCTAACGGTGTTGGCAATTTTATAGTTGATCAGCACGAAACATGAACTTATTTAAAGGGTTAGTTTATATACTGTATGTTTTGTCATACCTCAACAAAAATCACATTTCTTACCAACAGACATGCTGTCATGTTGGGGAAGCTGGGGGGGGGGATAATCAGTCTACAGATAGAAAATGTCTTAATATTAGCAAAACATTAGTCTTACAATATTTAATATGCTATCCAATCAGGTGAGGCTACAACAAGGAAGCCTTTTTATCATTTAATTTCTTTGCATGAATGCCACATGGGTCTGAAAGTGAATCCTCTGATGTACATTAGTAAAAGACAGATCTAAAACATCAAGTAGAGCGACTGCGTAGTAAGCTGTGCTACAAGAAAATATGTAAGAAGAGCTGCAGTAAAAGTTCATAAAATACCAATAATAATAAGTGTATTGTAATGCACCAGTTAGTATTTATCCATTGATCAGCTCTGATTGGTGATTAGCGGTCATAAGTAAATGCATCAAAGCAAAGAATTGCCACCATTCTAAAAACACATTAACCAAGTTTTAAACTTTATTTTAAAAACAATTTTTAGGAATGATTATGCAAAACCTTCCAGATCGAGATTATTTTATTAAAGAAAGGGTGCTAAATGAAAAAACAAGCATTAAAAAAACAATAATTAAAAACTTTAAAAGCACAAATGACGGTTGCTGTCGGACTCGGCATGTTTGTTACTTTGTTTTTCTGAATCCAGTCTTTATTTTCAGGTTTCTAATCATTTTAACTTCATAGTAAAATAGTTTTGAAAAAAATAAAAAAATCAGCACGGACACTGGTGGGCCATATCTTCACATATACCATGAACAAAAAGTATCACAATTTGGTTTCCTGTATTAATAATAATAAATTGTAAATGTTTTTAAACCTCAATGGTTGATTATTTGATTGTTACTTTTATTGTTCTAAGTGTTTTATTCATTGTTGGTTGAGGGCAATAATACGTGTTAACTGGATTAGCTGTAGCCGTGTCAACAGAGGCTTCAAGTCATGTGACTTGGAGTTGGACTCAAGTCACACATTGAATGACTTATTGATTTACCAGAATTGATTTATCAGAATCAATTAGATTCGTTAACAATTACATACCATGTCTAATTAAATAAACTTTATCACATATTTCCTGTTCATACGGTTGTTATACATAATTTGAGTTATTTTAATAATCCGATGTTACTCAAATGCTACTACCGTTGTAGTTGGTTAACATGGTTATAATTTTTTGTAGAAATCAAATTTTCTTAAACATTGTCATCATTGATCAATTAATTCATAACTTTCTAAATTTATTGGATGTTTTTATTATTTTGGTTAATATGTGCAGTAAAAAGCAACAACAATTTCAAATGACTCTGAAGTTAATTTCTTTTTGCTAGTTGTTCTAGCAAACAAAATAACCCCTTTTCAATTAATTGCAAAAAGACTCAGTTATTGTTTCTTTGATTAAATTACTTAATTGGTCAAATAACTTGTTAAAAATCTTAAATGAAAAGTTTAGGACTTGCACTACAATGATTTGGTCCCACCTATGTTTCTGTAACTGGTGTTTCTAAGCAACTAGTCTGAAAGCAGTGAAACATTTGGCTAAAAAAAGACTGTCTTTGCAATACATTCACCAAACTATTGTGATTAAAACTTCAAATTCATACTTCCCATGCCTCACACAAATTGTATTCGGCATCTTAAGCGTGTTTGGAGATTTATCCCAAGGAGTCATTTTCCTTTATCCCCAACTGGGCTCATTACAGCTGGAAGACATTTAAGTCTATTGCATCGCATGGAGGTTACATGGTTGAGTAGAGATAAGCAGGTTTATTCATTTATAAAGCAGTAATTACACACAACACGCTTTACTGAACTTTAAAGGAAAGATTAGAAAGAAAATAAAGCATGAAATGGAAGCTGTTTGGATTATTTCTGATAACTTAATTGCAAAGTATTATAAAAAGATTCTTCTGTAGCTAAAGATGTAAGTCTGCAATTTTAGTGATGATGACAATGTCAAAAATCCCACATCTTACCAAATACGTTTGATCTAGTTTCTTGTTCACATATCTTGGTAAACTTGAAATAAGACTTACAAGTAACTTTTCAGCATGGCATAAGTTCTTGTTGAAGTCAATAATTATTTATATTGATAAAAAAAAGCTCTAGTTCACAGACAGATAATTTCACACTTTTTCTTTTGATGCGTTGTGTTGCAGCCGGGCATGATGGGAAACCCAGGCGGCTCGTTTGGAGCTCCATATCAAGGAGGTCAGGGCCTGGGAGCTGCAGGGCTGGGCCCTCAGCTCCAGAACAAAGGGCCCATGGCCAACAACCTGGGCCAGTTCAATGTGGACAAGAAGACCCAGCCAATGCAAGCAATGGGTGCCATGGTAAGGGATGCACTCAGATTTAATTATGACGAGCCGAACACAGTAATTGTTTTTACCGCTTCTTCAGAATACTTTTTATGACCCACAATTGTTTTCCCCTCCCTCTTCTGCTGCTTTCCTTTTTCGGGCCACTGAGCAGTCGCAGACGGCTGTGGGCGGTCCAACGGGCGCACCGGTGGGAGGAGCACCAGGGATGGTCCCCAGCGCGCAGGCGGGCCTAGCAGGATACAACGCGCAGTCCTCCGCGGCGTCGGCTGCGGCCGGAGCGCCACCCACAGCGGACCCCGAGAAGCGCAAGCTGATCCAGCAGCAGCTGGTCCTCCTGCTTCATGCGCACAAGTGCCAGCGGCGGGAGCAGGCCAACGGAGAGGTCCGGCAGTGCAACCTGCCCCACTGTCGCACCATGAAGAACGTCCTGAACCACATGACCCACTGCCAGGCCGGCAAGTCCTGTCAAGGTGAGTCACTGCGTTGTAAACATGTTACCTTATGTCAGACAGATTTAATATGATGATTGCGCTTCTCTGGAAGTATGTTTGACTCTGCTGAAGTTCAGACCTTATAGCTGCATTATGTGACTTTTGTAAGAAAAAATAAATACATTTTTTACATATTTTGTTAAAGTGACATTATATCCTGACCCTGAACTACTATTGCTGTCAGAGCCAGGAGGAGGGGCTTAGAGCTGTCAATCATCTCGTATATGCACTACTAAATGTGCTAATGGCAGAGAAACAACTTGCCATTCCAGGAAATGCTAACTAGCCTTAACATTCATGGCAGACTCTGCTGTTGGAATTCAGCTTTAGCGTAGCAGAGAGAAAGGTGGGATGGTGTGAGTAGTGTCTACATGAGCATGATTGACAGTGCTAAGATACTGGGTACTAATAAATCGGTTCCGATTTTCTTAATATTGGGCGATCGGCTGATATTTACATGAGTTTCTGATCTTATCTACGTCTGCAAAGGTCTGAGAATCAGCCACTGCTCCCTTTTGGTCTGCTGTGGGAGAGGACCGACAGACAGAGAGGTTACGTCTTCACCTTAATGGTTTACTGAAATCAGCCTCCTTTTGTCAACTTAGACAGTTTTAGACAAAGTATCAGCATTGGTCAAAATCAGACTGTGGGCAGCTCAAGTTTTGTTAAAGATTGATGATCGGTCAGAAAACTGAAATCAGTGCACAGATAATTTTATACCGTCCTTTATGTGCTCATATTTCATTTTCACATTTCGTTGCTCTGTCTCCCCCCCATCCCTCCGTTCCCTTTGCAGTGGCTCACTGTGCGTCCTCCAGACAGATCATCTCCCACTGGAAGAACTGCACGCGCCACGATTGTCCTGTTTGTCTGCCACTGAAGAACGCCGGGGACAAGAGGAACCCGCAGTGTGAGTGTCTGTATCTGACCAAAACGACACATCTACTCTGTTTCTTATTTTATTCCCAAATACTGTACAACTGATTTCTTTCTATAATTTTATTAGTTTTGACTATTCCAGTAGTTTGTAGACATTTTAATGCTAAGCGTGTCCAGCTTTGCTTGTTAATGGATTAGAACCAACAACCTCATTTTCACCTTATTTGTAAACTCTGCTTTTTTAGAAGCTTTTGCATAGACGTTTTAAGTATTTGTTGAAATCACTGCTTTTGATGCTTTCGAGCAGAGCAGATAAATGATCACTGATCACTGATCCAATATTATTCTTGCTGTCCTCACAGCTCTGCTGAGTGCAGCAGGTTCAGGACTGGGAAGCTCGCTGGGTTCGGTCCCTGGTCAGCCCAGTACTCCCAACATCAACCCACCCAGCCAGATTGATCCCAGTTCAATAGAGAGAGCCTACGCCGCCCTGGGGCTCACCTACCAGGGAAACCAGATCCAGGGTCAGACCGGTCCACCCAACATGGCCAGCCAAGGTCAGGCCGGCATGAGGCCTCTGAACCCAATGAGTAAGTTAAATAAAACAAGCTAAGCTAACATCCAAGTAATTCCAGAATAATCTGTTCTTTACCTGGTTACAGGGCTGGGCAATTATCGCATTGTTCATATTTTATCGTAATAAATTTATCAGAAGAATTTATATTTATGATTATAATAAATTCCAATTAATGATGTTTAACCCCCCCCAAAAACTGTCCTTCTTGTCAGTTTTACTATTTTCTCCACTGAAATGAAAACGTCAATAAATATCAGTAAATTTGAAAATAATGTGTGATACATGTCACAGTTTTTATGTCACTAAAAAACATGCCGCATCATCATCCTCAAAATACTTCCTGTCGTCGTCTTCATGGTTTGCACCAACATCTGGTTGTTGGTCATGTGACTCGCGAAGAAAGTGTTTCTGTCGTAGTTTGGCAAAATAAACCAATTTTCATACAGCCAAAAACAGAAATATTTTCAACATTTCTATTAAGCAAATTTATTTTTGAAATGTCAAATTGTGCAATTATATGTACAATGAAAACACACTTAATGTCACAATTCTACAGTTACCTTAAAATGAGGAAATAAATACTTATTACTTTTATCGTTATCGCAATAGTACGGCAAAATATTGTGATAAAACTTAAACTTCGTATTGCCCACCCCGACCTGGTTAATGCCTTATTGCCAAAATCTTCCAGATAATTTAAATGAAACTGAATTATTTATTGTAAAACTGCAGACAAAAGTTACCTAATAAGAGAGCGTTCTGTTAGGAAAGAAGCAACGTCATCAGAGTTGTAGAGTTGTATAAAGCCGATCTCTTATCTGTGTAGGTGTGAATCCGATCGGGGTCAACGGCGGCGTGGGCGGCCCCCCTCAGAGTCAACAAGCCAGTTTACTACAGGACACCATGATGCATCTTAATGTGAATAACCAAAGGTAAGAGAAGGCACCACGATGTAGGATGAGCAGTTTGACTTAAAATATCAAGAAATCAGTTTAATGATACTCTATTTTTTTTATTTATTATTTCCAGTTTGATGAATGATGCTGTAGGAGTCGGATCCATGCCCACAGCAGCCCCTCCCTCCGCCACAGGGATAAAGAAAGGCTGGCATGAAGACATTACACAGGACCTCCGGAACCACCTGGTGCACAAGCTGTAAGCGTCGCCAGCAAAACACAACACACTTCGACTTGTGTCACCACTTCGAAAAACCTTTGTGCTTTTATCGTGACAAAATGTAGAAAATCTCAAACATCAACTTATTTTATTAGGATTTTATGTACATACTCCAAATTAAAGTGACACATCACTGTGTAGTGGATTTTAATTGACGCCTGATTTTCTGAGTTGTTTGGTAAGAAAAATCTGATAAGTGTGGCGTTTATTTGCATTCAACTCCCTGAGTCAACACTTTGTGGAAGCGCCTTTGTGTCTCCAGCAGCTCTGGACGCTATAGTTTTATTTCATTTATTTAGTTTTTGCTCTTTTTAGTGTCTGTGTAACTTTCTTTTAAAAACCTTTCCACAGTTTCTAATCTGGATTCAAGTTTGGACTTTGACTAGGACATTTAAACACATGATTGTGCTGTAATCTAAACTCAATTTCCTTCCACATGACAACTATCCACAGTCAGTCACAGACTCTGCTGTTCCCTCGTCCCTTAGCCTCTTCCCGTCTGCTTGTTCACTCACAGTGTCCAGGCCATCTTTCCGACTCCGGATCCCGCTGCGCTGAAGGACCGTCGGATGGAGAACCTGGTGGCCTACGCCCGGAAGGTAGAGGGAGACATGTACGAGTCGGCCAACAGCAGAGTAAGCTGCTCTCTACTCAACCTTACTAATTACCCAAAAAATATATATAAATGGAATATGCAGAGTGTAGTAACGTCTTCAGTCTTCTTCATTGGTGGTTCTGCCGTTAAGATTTTTTCATCTTTTTTTTGTCCAGGCTGAGTACTATCACCTGCTGGCAGAAAAGATCTATAAGATCCAGAAGGAGCTGGAGGAGAAAAGACGGACTCGGCTGCAGAAACAGGGCACAGCAGGGTCCGGCATGGGTCAGTCACCAACCGGACTGCCTCAGAGTAAGTGGACATCTAAATCATGCCAGTGCCTAACTTTTTATTTGTGTTTTTACTCCGATGCGTTGCATAGAAATCTTGGGTTTGCAGTGTAAATAACTTGTCATCACATCTGTTTTCCTTTTTCTAACTTCTTCAACCTGCGCCTCAGTAAATCAGCTCTGCAGTTCTACTTTCTCCCATTGTGCACTTATGGGTGTCGCTGTCTGTCTCCTTTCTGCAGACGGCCCTCTCTCTGATCCATCCATGGTGCGGCCTCCTGGACCCACTCAGATCAACAGGATGCAAAACCCAGGTAGAGAACTTCCTCCAAAGATTGTTTTATCTGCTCAGATATGATTTATTTGCACAAAAAAATTCAAATTTTTCATGAAACAATTTATGTTCCTAACATTATGTGGGTGTTTTTGTCAGGTATGAACCAGTTCAATCAGATGGGGATGCCAGCTATGGGTCAGAGGTCAACACCGCCTCTTACTTTGGGAGCATCTGGCAACCAGGTCAGCGCTTTGCTCTGTTTTGTTTTAAGCTACAGCTAATAGAGCCATTTATTGTTTCTTTGACAAATCTGCTTCCATAGAGATGACTTTTTAATCAAAGAGAATTTAAAAAAATTTTGTTTACACATTTATTCGCTTAGCTTGGGATGGTTGGGCCCAGAGTGGGACAGCCCAATGTCAACACAATGCCGACCCAGTATCTGTCCCATGGACAGTTTCCTGGGTCAGGACCTGGAGTTGGAGCACCTCAGCCTGGACTGGCCCAGCCTGGAGCCCAGGGTGGGATGGCACAGGTAGGAAGACTCGCATTCCTTTAATTCTTTCCTGTCGGCCATGTTTGTTTACTCTGAACTCATATTTGGTCTTGACATTATTGAGAGGTTTTGTGACATTCTCTGTCTGAAATCTGAATGGTGGTGAGTGAAATCAGTTTCACTCCTGTCTTATGGCTCAGCACCAAACACTACAAGCAAACCTGCAATAGCTAAGATTTTTTGTATCATATTCGTGGTCTCTTAGGTTTTTAAAATTAGACGCTTGAACCAGACCTTAGCTTTTCTCTGAGGATATGACAAACATTTTCAGTAATCTCTTCATTAAATAAAAAATTATCACCTCTCTCTTTCCCAAAGATGTTTTGGGGAAAAAAAACTTTTGGCAAAAAAAAAAAAAGACATATACTATATGTATTTTTTATTTTTTTTGCAAGACTTTTCTGTCAGGCAAATTTTTGAGTCGCATTCAGACATGTTCATTCTGTTCTGTTACTTGAGCCGACTGAGGCTACCACTAGTTAGCTTTTTTTGTGTCCATAATGGGTGCAGATTATCGGCACGTTTGTCTTTGCTTTGGCTCATTTCTGTTGCCAGCTCATATGATGCTTCATTGACACCATAGTATAAAATTTTATTTTCTTTTGTACATTACAGCTTTAAATTTAAATTTCATTCATCGTGGTCTTAAAAAAATCTTAAGTTTTAAATTTGAGTTGGTGAACCCTGTCCTCCTCCTTCTGCCTGTAGGCCCAGATGGGAACTCCTCCATCTCTCTCCGTGGCCAGTCCTCTGGCACAGCCCGGTTCAGTGGGCGGTCCTAGTGGGGTCCCCTCTGTGGGGCCCATGGGTCCCCAGAGTGCGGGAGGCGGCGGTCCCAATGCATCTCTTGGCACCCCCGCTCCATCCGTCACCTCATCTAACTCCAACCAGCAAGCCAACTCCATCCCCCACCTGGGACCCATGCGTGGCAGCTCTCCCTCCCCGGCACACAGTCGCTCCCCCACGCCCCACCAGACGCCCCCCAGACTAGCGGGCTCCCAGACGCCGCAGCCACACACCCCCAACGCTCCTCAGCTGGCGGGGCCCCCACTGGTCCTTCAGCAGAATCAGCTCAGCCAGGGCCCTGGCTCCAACAAGCCCCTCCAGCAGCAACACATGGGGCCCTCAGGTTCAACCACTCCATCTCATCCCGGACTAGCCCCCAGCTCCACGCCGCACGCCGCTCAACTGCCCCGCACTCCGGTTAGTTAGTGCTGCAGCTCCTCCTGTTCTAAAGGAAATAATTTGATCTTATTAGTTTAAGTTTTATTTGCAAGACATTTCTCTTTTTATTTCAAGTATAAATCTATTCAGTCCAATCATAAAGCAGGGCTGGGTCATTAATCGATTTCATTGAGTTTTTTTGGCTTTTGTAGATTAAATTTTTGGAAAATCTGGATTTTTCCCCCCACAAATTTGAAAAAAAATCTGGTTTCTGTAGTACAGTCTTGGGAAAAAATAGTCCACTTTTTGTAAATATTTTCTGTTAATTTAATCCAATTAACTTGAGTTTGTCTGTAATGGTCCCTGCAGCTGTCCCAGAAGGGCTCGTTCCCAGCAGACAGCCAGGCCATGACACCGGCCTCCGTCGGTAGTCAGGATGCTGCGTCCCAGCAGCCGCCGCTGGACGCCTCCGCCACCAAGATGGAGCCCAAGGCGGAGGTGAAGCACGAGGATGAGGAGGAGGAGGAGAGTGACACGGGCAGTTGCTCCAAAGGGGGGAAGCTGAGCAACCACAAAGCGGAGGAAAAACCTGTCAAACTAGAACCTAAGAAGGAGGAGTGTTCCGGAGACAGAGGGAAAGGAGTCCCCATGGACACATCCATGCTGTCAGTGGCCATGAAGACCGAAGAGAAGAAGCCAGAGGTGAAGAAGGAGGTGAAAGAGGAGGAGAGTTCAGAGGCAGCTGCTCCACAGGCTCCTGTGAAGAAGAAGAGTAAGTATTCGCAAAACCTGGATTCGTTGTTTTACAGAGCTGAAAATACTACGTCACAGACTAGTTGAGTTAAATGTCACTATTTTCCCTCTCCATAATTTCAGTCTTCAAGCCGGAGGAGCTTCGTCAGGCCCTCATGCCCACACTGGAGTCGCTCTACCGACAAGACCCAGAATCCCTCCCGTTCAGAATGCCTGTGGACCCAAAGCTGCTCTGCATACCTGTACGTATTCTGAGTCAGAACGATGTCCTCAACCCGTTCTCTCTCTCACAACTACCATAACTACCAGTTTCATGTTCCTACTATAGCTGCGTTTCCTCTAGAGGTGGGCAGATCCATCCAAAATATCAATAACATCAATACCAAGTTGGTATCAGTATTAGCACTAGCATGCTAAGATAAAGTTCCACCTTGAAATTTTATTTGGGTTTTGTATTCAACTCTACCTCAGAATTAATTTTGTTTTGACTTTTTCTCACATGATAATTTTTCCACTTTGTTTAGGAAAAATGCTAAAAAATCATGTTAATAAGTGATTCAGTTATCTTGTAGATACATATATAGACTTTGTCCAAATTCTGGCCCATGTTTGAACAAAATAATTCAAAGAAAAAAGAAACAACAAAAACGGCAGTAGTTTGATTATATATCAAAATCAAACTTGCATAAAAAGTAGAGATGTGCCGATCGATCGGCCACCGATCATAATCGGCCGATTTCCGTGAAAAAGTGCATGATCGTGATCGGTGATCGCCGATCACGGTCTCTGGTTACCGATACCGATCACCTGCTTCTCATTTCGCAGCCTGCCTGTGCAGCTGGTCTCCTCTTTCCTTCACACTGCGCAAACGCGCAGCAACAAATCCTAAGCGATGTGGAACTATAACGCACTGAGTGAATGGGGAAGTTTGCGTGTTGCGGCGGAAAATTGAAGCAGGTCAAAATGCATCAACACAACGAAGCTAATTCGACATAAAAACAATGCCATACTTGACGGAGTTTGGCTACGTCGAGGCTCACTGCAGTAAAAAAAGACATATGGAGGATCAGATAGCAGGTAAAGCAGCGCACAGCTATAAACACTCACCCGGATTAGCATGACGGTCAGAAAGCTAAACAAATAACCCGCAAAATTATTTAATTATTTAAAATTATATAATTATTAAATTATTTAAGCTGCGATGTAAGACGCTGGTTCTGCTCTCGCTGTTGAACCGCTGCTACGTGCTACAGGTAGTAATATTTCACAGTCGGATCCGCTTCTGCTCCACCTGGTAGTGACTCTCACACCGAACCTCTGCTTAAAACTTTCGCTGTCCTTACATGAGACAGATAATCTCTGAAAAAATAATTGATCTCCTCCCTGTTCTGCATAATTACTCCGCTCAGTCAGAAACAGCCACTCAGAACTAGCAGTAATCAGCTAGCCGCCATGCTATCAGGAAGTTTTCATTCAGTAACTCTGGATTGTTTATTGTAATGGAACCTGTATTTGTCTTTGAATGTTAAGTTTTATACTTGAATTTTTTGGCAATGTTGAGAGGTTTTATTTTGGCTCTTTCCATTATTTAGCCTCTTCAGAGCCTTCATATGTTATCAGTCTGTTAAAGATAGTATTATCAATAGCAGGACAATTTGCACAATGCCTGTTTTGTTTAGTTTTCTTCTTGGAAAAAGTTATTAAAAACAAGTTTTTGTCTAAATTAAGGTGAATTCATGGTTCCTTTTTCCATAATGTAACCGGTAGTGTTTATGATTTAAAAAAAGCAATTATGTGATCGGTATCGGTGATCAGCCCTCATCGGTGATCGGTGTCGGCAGGAAAAAACCTGATCGGCACATCTCTAATAAAAAGTATTGGTATCAGCGATACTGGCCCTGTATTTACTTGGTATTGGATTGATATCTAAATATGCAGTATTGCACATCTTTTTCCCCCAGTAACCACACAGCTGCACTAATTGGAATTAATTTGCTTAATAGAAACACAGCAGTTTCGAAGAGTCAAAAGTTTTTTTGTTACCATGAGGTGAGTTTTTTTTTTTGGCCGTATCAAAATAAGTGTCTTTACAAAGCTACAATAGAAACACTTTTTTTGCATCACAAGTCAAAAACCAGATTTCACTGCTGATGAAGAAGGCAAAACGACAATAAGTAGTTGGAGGATCATGTTTCTTAATGACTTATCACATGAACAAATTTATTCACATGTGATTTTAATTGTGTTTCTTATTTAAAGGAAACACGGCGGTTGCAAAATTGTGTATTTTTGAAATTAGTGGAATATCGACAAAGTTTTGCAAATGTTTGTAATGGAAACAAAGCTTCTGTCTGGACTGTGTCAGCATGTGTCTAATGACATCCTCTGAAACATTTGGACAGGACTACTTTGACATAGTGAAGAACCCGATGGACCTATCGACTATCAAGAGAAAGTTAGACACAGGTAAGTATCTGTCTGCTGGAATACACACCTTATCATACATATTGTATCAGAGGATTTCTACACCTTTAACCACAAACTTCACCATATTTATTTTCCAAATTCCATTTTTTTCTTCCCAAATTCCACTTTTTCCACTTAAATTTTTCAGAATTCCATTTTTTTTCCAATTTAGCCATATTCACTAGCCTAAAGAGTATTTGATTACAGTATGAATAGAAAAAAAGATGGAACATATCGATGGGCAGAGGTCAACATTTCCTGCTATTCTGTATCATAAATGAAACAAACTGCTGTGGTTTTACAAGCTGTTAAAAAGTTTCCCCTTCATTTTTTTCTATTTTGATCATTATGAGCAAAGCTAAGAATCTTGTTCTTAAAGTAAAAGAGAATATCCCTTATTAAAATGCTTTAAATGCTTTAAAATCAGAATACTAAAAAAAACTAAATAGTAAAAGCTCATGCACACTTCCCTAAAGAACAGGACCTTTTGTTAATTTTTATTTCTTCCATCTCCAGTGAAGTGATGACTGCCAGCGTTTTGGCTTAGCTTTCATGTTTGCCACCACTGAATATGAATATTGTGGATTCCATTTTGTCTATTAAATTCTGTCTGCACTGCGGAAATTATATTTCTCTCCATATTACTTGGATTTGAAGTGATAAACTGATGCAAGGCAACTTAGACCTGTGAAGTAAGATGGAAAATCCGATTCTGTTTTTAAAATATTCAACAACTTTCACTCCCCTGTGCTCTGGTACCCCTAAATAAAGTTTGTCAAATGTGGTCAGTAAACGGAGCTCAGTATGTCCTAACAAGTAACAGCAAAACTTCAAACCAACAAGTGATTCTCTCCCTTTATATTTTAATGTAAAGTTCTTCTACTTGCCAGAGAGTCATTTAAAACACTCGATCTTTCAGTTATCACTCACTAACTGACCAGCTTTGTGGCGTTTGTGTCGCTGCAGGTCAGTACCAGGACCCGTGGCAGTACGTGGACGACATCTGGCTGATGTTCAACAACGCCTGGCTGTACAATCGCAAAACGTCCCGCGTCTACAAGTACTGCTCCAAGCTGGCCGAGGTGTTCGAGCAGGAGATCGACCCCGTCATGCAGGGCCTGGGCTACTGCTGCGGCAGGAAGGTGTGTAGGCACACACTTCTTCTTTCAGCAGGAAATATTGCAAAGTATTTGTCTTTTATCAAACACACTTTTTGCTTTCTCTTTGATTCCATAGTTAATAAGGCCAGACTTATCAACTGACTTTTACTTAGAAAAAGGTTTTAGAGAACAAAAACCTTCTCTTTATTAATTGGTTATACCTGGATTGATATTGCAAATAAAAAAATGGGACCCAAATTCTGCTTTTATTGCAGAGAATAAGCTGAATTTATTCTTTTATGTTTTGTCCAAGCACAAAAGAATTTTCAAACTGGAAGCTTTTCTTTCAGTAATCTGCAAAATCCTTTTTAAGGTTTGGGTCTACAGTGATTTAAACAAAACAAGACAAACGACAACAGACTTCTTTACTTGTTTCTTTAAAATTGTTGTGTGCTCAGTTTGTTGTTGAGCCAGTAAAGTAAAAAGACATATATATATATATATATATATATATATATACTATGTTGGTTTTGTGATTTTTAGTTCTTTAAAAAAAAAAAGTTATTATTTGGCTCAGAAATGTTTGACTTCATGATTTTGTCCCAAGTGACAAAAGGTTTAGACTTTTTGGTCACACAAAAGCGAAAGGAGAGAAAGTTTGGACAAACAACCAATAAAAAAAATGCAGAAAATAAACAGAATAAAATGAAATACCCAGTCAAACCTCAGTGACACCGACCAGTTCTTGCATATACAAAAGCAATTCAGTCTACACCAGTTCTTGACACTTTTTAATTTAACTATTCATCCATTTTTTCTTTATATTCTTTCAATTGTTTTAGAAGCTTTTGTTTTCTGTGAGTCTGTGTGGACAAGTCGTTTCCTCCACTAATGAAGCCTGATCCGGCTCTCAAATGCAAAAATGAAGTCTGCTTCGCCTGTGACGTTGGTTCATAACTAATTTTAGTCAGGGCCGTACTACTGCAATATCATGTTTCACTTTTTATTGCAGGGTCTATTTTTGTTTTTACAGACAAATACCCAAACCTACTGTGTGTATAAGGAAAGCCTGGACGAGTGGTCTACGTTTAACGACTTAATATTAGACGTTTTACCTCTAATAGCAGACTATTCAGAGGTGGAAAATTGATGTTTGGATTAGTCTTCGTCCTATCTTACTTATTATTACTGGGTGCATTCGCTAAACGATTTTTAAAATTACAGCATTTTTAGTTGAAGGTATCTTCTTGATCCCTGATGATGTTATTCTTTAACCTTCAAGTTGTAGAGAGCCATCAGATTGACGTGTCCCCTGTCCTCTTGTCTTGTGTCCGTCAGCTGGAGTTTTCTCCGCAGACACTGTGCTGCTACGGGAAGCAGCTGTGCACCATTCCCAGAGATGCCGTTTACTTCAGCTACCAAAACAGGTATGTAGACGAGATGATGACCGAATAACACAGGGTCAGGTTTCAACTAGGTGTTTTGACTGGTAAAATTACTCGTAGTAATTAAATACTATTATGTGTTTACGTGAGTGTTATATGTGTATGTTGATCTGATTTATGGTTTCCCTAAACATTTCACTTCATGTTCTCCATTTCTATTTAACTCCCTGTGATTCCTGACTCACTGGCATTTTAACAGTCAGTCCTATGATCACATTCTTTATGATTTTCTGAAAACTCAAAGAATAATCATTAATTAATAATTATACCTGTCATGATGATTTTTTTCTGGACAATAAATTGTCCTAGGAATTGTGGGATTAACAATAATATTGTTTTGAGACCATTTTCAAGTAATGTAATGGTAATGGCACAATAATGCAAGAACACACTGTCAAAGATCAATAAACTGTAAATTTTAATGAACACTTGACACTAGAGCTGGAAAACATTTTAAATACACAAAATAAATAAACAAAACAACACAAACAATAAATAAAATGAATTATCAAGTGTCTGTAAACAAAATAGTCCTTCAAAAAAAAAAAGGGCTAGTTGAGACCAAAGCAACAGACTGAAGACTTATCATCCGATTTTTGGTAGAAAGAGAGGAAAATGATAAATTATGCAAATGGAAATGATTGAGCAATTCATTGATTTTTTTCTTATTGCAACAGGCCAAAACACAGCTACTATTTGAAGCAGCAAAGTGGAAAAAATGTGTCATTTTTCTTCTGCTATTTAAACGTTATACAATGTCTGCAGTACGCAGTTTAATGCAGCTAGCTTGGCTAGCATCCCTACAACAGTGATCTGAGTTTGTTTTCGAATGTAAATCTTTCCTCTTACTTTGAAATAAAAAAAAAAAGTATTAAATTTTGTAGATTTGACAGTATTGGCAGAATTTGTAGGTTAAAGAAAATAAAACGAAATTTTGCTGTATTCTGTTCAGCCTTCCTGTTACCAGCTGAAAGTCCTGCTCCCTTTTGTGGCAAAAGCATGTCGCAAAACAAACTCTTCAGTTTAAATAACATCTCTATTTCTTCTAACATCATTCCAACAGAAACTAGCCAACTTTGAGCCCCCGTTCAGTAACGACATCCCCACTGAAGAGTGTTGTTAACACAATCTGGTAGCAATTCATTGGTACTTTCAGTGAACACTAAAACATTGGATTTTTTAGTTTTGAAGTGTTCGTTGCCAGTCGAGAGAGGAAATTATGCAGTTTAAAGCTATTATTTGAACATCTTGGCATCTATCTTCATTTTCATCCTTCACCTCTGACCTTTGCTAACCAAAGTAAACCAGTTCACTGTAACAGGACCGACTTTAAAATGAGCTGCTTGAATGAAGAGCTGAGCCGTCTCTTGGGCTTTGCTGTTCTGTGTAATCTACATGTCCCCTCCCCTCGTACAGCGGCTGTTAACTCTGTTCCTGCTTCGTTAGCTGGGATGCTGCCTGTTGCTCATCCTCACATGTCCAAATTGCTAATCTGTGCTTTGCCTCACCTCTCTGCTGTCCTTGGTGTTCGTCTCGTCCTGTTCCGTCTCGTTCTCCTGTCCTCTCTCCCACTCACTGTGACATCAACACTGGCTTGTCCTCCCCCAATCCCTTCCCTTACCCGTCTCTCCTCCCCGTTGAAATCATGCCTGGCTATGTTGACGACGACTCCCCCGCCGTCCTGCTGTCCTCCTCCCCGCCTTGTTCGGTGGCCGCCCCCCTGCCCCCTCCCATGCGCTGTCTGTGGTTGACTGTGCTGTGGGGGAATGGTGTAGTTCACCAAAATTTGGGCTTGTTGCTGACAGGTACCACTACTGCGAGAAGTGCTTCAACGAGATCCAGGGAGAGACCGTTTCCCTGGGCGACGACCCCACCCAGCCGCAAACGTGAGTATTTCTATTTTTCTTGCTAACATTCCAGAGCAGCTCTGCTGCGTCTCAATCGTTTCCGACTCCATAGCTGAGGTTTCAACCTGTCGTACTGCTCTCATTTCAGGTCCATAAACAAGGATCAGTTTGAGAAAAAGAAAAATGACACACTGGACCCTGAGCTGTAAGTCTAGAGCCATTAGACGCCACGGCGCTTTGGCAACCTGAACCTAACATGTCTGTCTCTCTGTCCAGGCTAGTTGAATGTATGGACTGCGGACGCAGGATGCATCAGATCTGTGTTTTGCACAATGAAACAATCTGGCCAGCTGGGTAAGCAACATAGTTTTCTTATGGAATAGCTAATTCGTTTACAAATTGCTTCTTTTATTGATTTTTACCTGTTTTTTTTTGTTTGCTTTGTGCTTCATAGTTTTGTTTGTGATGGCTGTTTAAAGAAGATAAACAAGCCGAGGAAAGAGAACAAGTATTCTGCCAAAAGTGAGTAATGCATGATGATGTACAAATTT
Organism: Poecilia reticulata; assembly: GCF_904066995.2. Lineage (NCBI taxonomy): Eukaryota > Metazoa > Chordata > Actinopteri > Cyprinodontiformes > Poeciliidae > Poecilia > Poecilia reticulata. Next base: position 21,952,136 of record NC_088848.1, on the reverse strand, counting down.
ATGGTGAGGCAGAAGTGAACTCAGTTCAGTTCACTTATACACCACCCAATTCACAAGAAATGACGTCCTGTGGGACTTGACAAAAAATAATTTCAGTTCAATCATACATACATATATTCCAATTAGTTGTAGTTGGCAAACAGTGCGTTAAGCTAATTTAATTCTGAATTAATTAGACTTTATTATTAAGTACAGAGTTCCTTTACATCTTACACAAGTCTGGAATTTAAGTATCTTAAGTCTGAATAGCTGAAAGAATATAAATAATATTTATATTTCCAAACTTGATTCCATATCTAATTATCTGAAGGTCCATTCATCCATCGTTTTGTCCATTTATCTGTCCATCATCCATCCCTTTATTCTTGCAACATTTTGTCTTGTAGCTCATCAATTCATTCTTCCTTTTGCCCATTGCTCCCTCTGTCCATCCATCCATTTGTTCGCTCTGAAGTCATCTTTTTCAATCCCGATGATGGTTATCAATCATCCTTCAATCCATCTGTCCATTCAACATCTCTTCATTCATCCCTCTTTTTGTCTGTGTGCCCTTCCATTTCCCACTCCAGATTTTCAAATTCCATGTTTAAAGCTGGATCATTATAAAAATATCTTCATAAATTTATAGCAAGCTTATTTAAATTATGACTAAAAGGGAGCAAAGCAGTAAATTTGAGTGGGAAAACATGAAGTTTTGACATGAAAAATGTGGTGGGACCCTGAGTGTTGCCTATAGGCTGCAACAATAATAAAAATGAATTGACTCCAGATTCCAGTTTTTCTCTTGCGTTCTTACCTTCCAGCCAACTGGTGATGCATATTGGGTAACAGTCTATATACACATGATGAATGAGAGGAGAATTGTCGTTTTCTGTCATTGTAGTTAGAAGTGATGACGCTTCTCTTTACCGTTCTCTGCTGTTTGTCCTACAGGGTTGCCCCAGACGAAGCTGGGAACCTTCCTGGAGTCAAGAGTGAACGACTTCCTGAAGCGCCAGGCCCATCCTGAATCCGGAGAGGTCTTTATCCGGATCGTCCATGTTTCTGACAAAGTGGTGGAAGTCAAACCAGGAATGAAGTCCAGGTAAAAAAAAAAAAAAAAAAAACAACTAAAAGACTTGTGAACATCTGCAAGTAGGTGGTTTTACAGCGGTTAACCTTCAGATTCCTTGAGTGTTTCTAAGCTAAAAGGTGTTGCCTTAAATGAAAAAGCATGGATGTTGCTCAATTTTTGTTCCTCTTTCGGTGCTTTTCTACCTCAGAAGGTGTTGGTTTATGCATCACAGTCATGACTTCCTGATGTTTCTGCTCTCAGGTTTGTGGACAGTGGAGAGATGTCCGAGTCGTTCCCTTACAGGACCAAAGCTCTTTTTGCCTTTGAGGACATCGACGGTGTGGATGTCTGCTTCTTTGGGATGCATGTTCAGGAATACGGCTCCGACTGCCCTCAGCCCAACCAGAGGTACAGAAACCCACCATGCCGCACCTTTTCCACCTATTGTGATTTTAAGACAACTTAAAATCAGATGAATCAGTTTGAATCAAGTCGGCATCATGGTTTCCTTCCAGGAGAGTCTACATCTCCTATCTGGACAGTGTTCACTTCTTTCGGCCTCGCTGCCTAAGAACAGCAGTTTACCATGAAATCCTCATCAGCTACTTGGAGTACGTCAAGAGGTTAGGGTGAGTGCCACGAAATGGAACTTATTTGAGTTCTGTTCTGTCCTTTTCTTTGAACACAAACTTTGTTGGTACACAGAGTTAAAAGAACGCAATGTAAGTTGATCACTTTTTGTCATTTCTTTCCAACCTGAAAGATAAAATATTCTACATTTCAGTTTCATTGATTGTTTAGATTTGTGAGTTTATTGGTATAAAACACACAGATAAACACCTGCTCATTAAAAAAATTAACAGCCTTGACTTTTTAAACTCTCTTTTTGCCTCTAAACCCTAAAAGAAGACCAGATGTACCTAATATGATTCCAGTCCAGATTTCCTAAATCATTATCAATAAATTTTGATCCAATCAGAATCTTTATTGTCTTTTTTTTTTCCTCCAATATCTAAAATGTTCTCAAATCTAAAGCTTTAAGTGTGTCACAGTGTGGAATCTTGAATTGAGTAAGGAGCCACTGGTTTTGACCAGTGTTGGGTTTCTGTTTTGGCCAGTTACACCACCGGTCACATCTGGGCTTGCCCACCTAGTGAGGGCGACGACTACATCTTCCACTGCCATCCTCTGGATCAGAAGATCCCAAAGCCCAAGCGACTGCAGGAGTGGTACAAGAAGATGCTCGACAAAGCCGTAGCGGAGCGGATAGTACACGACTACAAGGTACACACCACTGAAACCTGTTTTAGTTTCTATGTCTCCTTTTCCTCTAAGTTTTACCGGAAAATGTTTAGAACGTCAGATAAAAATCAGTTTTGCAGGACATTAACTTTGCTTTGTTTCTTGCGTCAAAGGATATTTTCAAACAGGCGACGGAGGATCGTTTAACCAGTGCCAAGGAACTGCCTTATTTTGAGGGCGACTTTTGGCCCAACGTGTTGGAGGAGAGTATCAAGGAGCTGGAGCAGGAGGAGGAGGAGAGGAAGAAGGAGGAGAGCAGTACTTCTAATGAGAGCATTGATGTAAGGCTGAGTCTCTTCTCTCTCTCTGCTCTTTGATTCAGATTGTTTCTGGGAAGAGGAGTCATAAACTGGTTCCAGAATGCATCAATGAAACAATAACAGGTTTTCTTCTTTTTCTTTCTCCTTTGTGCAGGATGCAAAAAGCGACAGCAAAAACGCAAAGAAGAAGAACAATAAAAAGACAAGCAAGAACAAAAGCAGCTTGAGTCGCTCGAATAAGAAGAAACCCGGGATGCCCAACGTTTCCAACGATCTGTCGCAGAAACTTTACGCCACAATGGAGAAACACAAAGAGGTATGGAGGCACATGCAGCGCAGCCCATCTAACCTGCTGATCACTTCTAAATATTAGACCAGTCTGACATTTGTGGTCCAATTCTGACATCTCTGTCAGCCAGAGGCATAGGCTTATATATATATATATATATATATATATATATATATATATATATAGGCCTGTCACGATAACAAATTTTGCTAAAAAATTATTGCGATAAACGATAATATTGTTTCAAGACCTTTTGACACTGATTTAATGGAAATGACTAATAATACATGCGATTTCCTGATAGATGCACCTTATTTTCAAAAGAACACATATCACTGGAAAATAAACTAAATAAAACAACCAAAAACAAAAGTAAAATGGATTCTCAGTCTCCATTAACAAAAAACTTACTTGAATAAAAACTAGACAACATAAAGCCGAAGTGGAAATAAATACTGCTTTCAACCAAAAGAGTGCAGATTATGAAGTCTGTATACTATATAGCCCTTCAGTAATCACTAGATTTAAATAGAGAAGATGGGCACATCTGACTACCTAATGCAGTTGTTCACACTACACAATTTTTGCCCCTATTTTCTCCTTATGACAATCTTAGAACGTTGCCTGATCTAAGATTGTCGCTGGTGATTTTGTAACCGACCATCCTGCAGTGTGGTGTGTTACGGTAGATCGTCGTGGCCGCTCCGATCTAAATCAGGGGTTTTCCCTGACTGGGAGCTTTATGCAGCTCGTTGAATGTGACAGGTAGCCAATCAGAAAGAGCGGATTCTTCTCTGTGCTTTCTGAGGGGAAATTACGGAGTGGAATCCCAAACAGCTGACACTGCGCAACACGAAGTCCAGAGGACATTGGAGATTATTTGTGGTATCATTAATGTTTATTCAACATTTCGTGCAAAGAATATAGAAATGAAAAGGGGAGGAATTGGAGCCAAATTGCTACCTCAGTTGATAAACCCGGTAAGTTTTCAGCTGTTCTTTGTTAACGTGACATAAATAGGCTATAATGATTTTCATTCCGTCAGGACTTTACGCTGACTCTAGCCATGCATCACAGGTAGATTCTAGTAAAGCATTGATTAATGCCTGATTTTAAAATTAGTTAACTGAACTTGTAGCCATTATTTTGTGCCCATGTGGCTGGACACCACACGGCACGACGAACCCGATCGAACCGTTATACCTAGGATTTCTGTCGGCTAATGTGTGTCTCAGGTTTTGGAAATGGGCCGATAACTCGTGTAATGTGCGCTGGACATTAGACTAAGGAAATGAGGAAGGGGGAGGGTCAGTGGAGAGCACCGGAGCTGAGCCTTTTTTCAATCAGTGTCATCAACAGAAAGAAAAAAGGCCGGAAGAGACGATAAAGACGATAATTAAAATGAGGTCGATAGGTTTAATTTATCGTCCGATTAATTGATTTATCGTTTATCGCGACAAGCCGTCCATTTTCTTACACCCTTGTCCCTCAGTGGGGTCGGGAGGAGTGCTGGTGCCCATCTCCAGCTAGCGTACCGGGCGAGAGGCGGGGTACACCCTGGACAGGTCGCCAGTCTGTCGCAGGGCAACACAGAGACACACAGGACAAACAGCCATGCACACACACACTCACACCTAGGGGCAATTTGGAGAGGCCAATTAACCTGACAGTCATGTTTTTGGACTGTGGGAGGAAACCGGAGTACTCGGAGAAAACCCACACATGCACAGGGAGAACATGCAAACTCCATGCAGAAAGACCGGGGCCAGGAATCGAACCCAGAACTATATATGTATATATATATATATATATATATATATATATATATATATATTAGAGGTGTGCCGATCTATCGGACACCGATCATAATCGGCCAATTTCCGTGAAAAAGTGTATGATCAGTGATCGCCGATCACGGTCTCTTGTTGATCTCCTCCCTGCTCTGCATAATTACTCTGCTCAGTCAGAAACAGCCACTCAGAACTAGCAGTAATCAGCTAGCCGCCATGCTATCAGGAAGTTTTCATTCAGTAACTCTGGATTGTTTATTGTAATGGATCCTGTATTTGCCTTTGAATGTTAAGTTTTATAGTTGAATATTTTTGGCAATGTTGAGATGTTTTATTTTGGCTCTTTGCATTATTTAGCCTCCTTCATATGTTATCAGTCTGTTAAAGATAGTATTACCGATAGCAGTACAATTTGCACAATGCCTGTTTTGTTTAGTTTTCTTCTTGGAAAAAGTTATTAAAGACAAGTTTTTGTCTAAATTAATGTGAATTCATGATTCCTTCCTTTTTCCACATAATGTAACCGGTAGTGTTTATGATTAAAAAAATAAAATAATAATAATAATAATAACGTAATCGGTATCAGCAGGAAAAAACCTGATCGGCACATCTCTAATATATATATATATAAAACTATTATATAAATAGTCATTACTTATTTATATAAGGAACAGAGATGGTGTCACACCTCTGTATTAGAATGAAGTTGCTGTAAAGTAAATATAAATTGAACATGGACTTACATCTTTTGTTATCCGTTTGCCTGGGTAGCATCATAGAAAAAGCAGTCTTCATCTGTATTCTGTAAGTGGACCCTAACCCCAACTCTGATCTCTCTAAAACACAAACATTTTGAATTTGTTCAATATTTTGTTCAATAACAAATATGGGCCAAAAGATTTTTTTTAATTAATCTTTATCTAAGCAGGTGAGTTAAGAATGAATTCTCATTTCAAAACAACTACCTGACGGCACAAACACAATAAAACCAAAATGTGCATACATAGAATGAAATGTAATATTTTAGCTGAACTGTGTGCAGGTTTCAGACAGCATCCTCATTAAAATATCTTTAAAACTATCTGGTTATTCAAAGGTAAAACAGAACATTTGAATCACTGTGGATTGGGCTGGTGTTTGTCCAATCACGAACACCAGCCCATATCTCTCTGTACCTTTACTGACTAATCTTAACATGGCAGTATATAACTATACAAAATTTGTTTTACATATTTGTTAAAATTAGTATTATGTTGTGACGGTACAAGTATATAAATAATCTGTGAAAAACTTGAGATCTGCACTCTCGCAGTATAAACTGCAGAAAAACAACTAATCAGAGCCAGGGTTAGGGTCTTATAGCGCCATCAATCATGCTTGTGCTAGCCCCCTTACCCTTGCTCTCTGCTACGCTACACCTGGTTCACCACAATATAGCCTGCCAGGAATGACAAGACTAGTTAGCATAGCCTGTGTATAAATGTGGATAAGTGGTTTTCCTGGAATGGAAAGTTTTTCTCTCTGCTATTGGCATATTGAGCAGCATTGGTTGACAATGCTGCTAAATTGCCAATCTGATTGAGAGTTGATTGGTTGTCAGTCAAATTGACCAGTGTTTCCCAACCTTGGTCCTCAAGGAATACGGTCCTACATGTTTTGGAGGTTTCCCTGATTTAATGTGTCTGACTCAACTGATTGCAGTTCAGGAAATGCCTGTTAATCAGTCATCGATTGAAATCGGCTGGGCTGAAACAAGAAAATGCCTAAAACATGTAGGCCAGTGTGCCTTGAGGACCAGGGTTGGGAGACACTGAAATTGACAACCAATCTGGCTATGATTGATTGGTGGAGCTCAATCTTTTCAGATTACCTGTCTCATATTATAATGTTAGAACATGGTGACAAATATAAAAAAAACATATTACTGCAGCTTTAAGTTAACTCCTTCGTTTGTCTTGTTTTTTTAAAGACTGCTAATCACCCATCCTTCATGTCTTCCTGCTGCCAGGTGTTCTTTGTGATCCGGCTGATCGCAGGTCCTATGGCGAATGCCTTGCCCCCCATCGTGGACCCGGACCCCCTGATGGCATGTGACCTGATGGACGGTCGGGATGCGTTTCTGACACTGGCCCGGGACAAACACCTTGAGTTCAGCTCATTGAGGAGAGCCAAGTGGAGCTCCATGTGCATGCTGGTGGAGTTGCACAACCAAAGCCAGGACCGCTTTGTTTACACGTGCAACGAGTGCAAGCACCATGTGGAGACCCGCTTCCACTGCACCGTCTGTGAGGTGAGTGTCAGGGTGGTGGGTCGGACGTGTTGAAGTTGGAAGGTATACTGGACAAGTGTGGACATAGATTTCTGTTTCCAGACTTTATCTCTTACCCCATAGTTTAAATGTCACCTATTCTTCACTTTTTATATCTGAGTCTGGGAACGCATTAAATATCTCCATGAAAAAATGTCTATAAATCCTAACTTTCCCATTCTGCAACTTTCATCTTAATTGTTCTGTCTGTTGCGTTTGCTACAGGATTATGACCTGTGCATCACCTGCTACAACACTAAGGGTCATGAGCACAAGATGGAGAAGCTAGGCCTGGGCTTGGACGATGAGAGCAGCAACCAGGCCGCTGCCACCACCCAGAGCCCAGGAGACTCGCGCCGCCTTAGCATCCAGCGTTGTATCCAGTCCCTTGTCCACGCCTGCCAGTGTCGCAATGCCAACTGCTCCCTGCCATCCTGCCAGAAGATGAAACGGGTCGTCCAACACACGAAAGGCTGCAAGAGAAAAACCAACGGCGGTTGCCCCATCTGCAAGCAGCTCATTGCATTGTGCTGCTACCATGCCAAGCACTGTCAGGAGAACAAGTGTCCAGTGCCATTCTGCCTGAACATTAAGCACAAGCTGCGGCAGCAGCAGCTACAGCACCGGCTGCAGCAAGCCCAGATGCTGAGGAGGAGAATGGCCAGCATGCAGAGGGTCGGCCAGGTCCCTCCGGGTGGCCCACCTGGGGGGAACGGGCTGCCGTCTCCGAGTGGCAACAACGGAGCAACCGGTCCGGCCACCCCGACATCAGTTGGTACGCAACCTCCGACCCCGCAGACCCCCACCCCGGGGAGCATACCCCCACTTTCTCAGCCACAAGGAGTTCAGATGGGCGGGATGGTCACTCCGGGTCAGCAGCCAGGCGGTGCGATGACCCCTCAGCATCACCACCAGCAGTTCCAGGCAGAAGGGATGATGATGTCTCCTCAGCAGCAGATGATGAATCAGCAGCAGCAGGCACCCAACGTGCAGCAGCTGCAGCACCCTGGAGGTTTACCTCCATACAACCCCAGACCACCGGGGCCGGCGTCTCTCCATCAGTCGCTAGGAAAACCTGGGTTGGGTCCAGCCACCCCACCCCAGCAGCAGCAGACCAACCAGGGGCAGGGGTCCATGCCTGTACAGAGCCAGCCGCAGGGGCCTCCTCTAGCCGCAGTAGAGACTGCCCTAAAGATCCAACGACTAGCAGAGACCCAGAGTCGGATGGCTCAGGCCCAGGCGCAGATTCGTGGCTTGGGGCAGGGCGGCATGATCCCCCAGCACCCCCACCACCAGAACAGCCCAGCACAGATGGTAATGCCCCACATTGGGGCCCAGGGCATGGCCCCCCAGACTCAGGGAGTGGTTGGCAGGACTATGTTGGAATCGCAGCAACACGGGATGGTAGCTGGCACACAACCCCAGCTGACCTCTCAAATTCAGCAACCACTTCAGCCAACAAACCAGCAGTGGGGGGGCCCCAGGGGGCCGACCATGAACCCACAAACAAGGACAGCTATGATGGGGTCTATGCCCCCCCAGCAGCAGGCTGCCATCACTCAGCAGCCGCCACCAATGAATCCGCAGCAGACCCAAGCAGGAAACCGAGGTTTGATGCAGGTGTTGGGTGTGTCAGAAGGGGCAGCAGGGGCCCCTGGGCTGATGCAAGGAGGTGGAACGGGTAACTTGCCCCAGGGAGCAGTACAGGAGCTTCTGCGTACCCTCCGCTCCCCAACCTCACCCCAGCAGCAGCAACAAGTCCTCAACATCCTGCGCTCCAACCCAACTCTGATGGCCGCCTTCATACGCCAGAGAACAGCCCGGTACCAAGGTTCTCAGGGAGGCCCTGGGGGCCCACCAGCAGGGGGCCCTGGAGGTGTAAGGTTCCCAGGCTCTGCTGGAGGCTTGCCCAATGTAGGGGGACCTGGAGCCAACCAGCTTGGCAACTTGGATGGGCAACAACAGGTTAACGTTAGCCAGATGGGGATGAATATCGCTCAGGGTGGAGCCGGGGGAGGCAACATGCCCACCATGGCTCAGCTGCAGCAGCTGCAGCAGCTGCAGCAGCAGCAGCAGCAGCAGCAGCAGCAGCAGCGTCCCATGTTGCAACAGCAGATGGCTGCTCTGCAACAGCAGCAACAGGGAGCAATGCAAGCTGGACAACAAGGCAACCTGGCAAATATGAATCCTCAGTTCAGAGAGTTGCTAATGAGGAGACAGCTACAGCAACAGCAGCTACAGCAACAGCAGCTACAGCAACAGCAACAACAGCTGCAGCAGCAACAGCAGCAGCTACAGCAACAGCAGCAACTACAGCAGCAACAAATGGCGAACCATGGGCCGTTCCAACAACAGCAGCAAGCGCAGCAGAGCTTCATGCAACCTGGACAAGGACAGGCAGGGATGCCTCCGTCCTCTCAGCCGCAGCCTGCAGGGGGCACTGTGGGAGTCCAGCAGCAGCAACAAGGACCACAGGGGGGGCCAGGTCAGCAAGGGTACCCCATGTCACAAGTAGCTGCTGCGCTGCAGCAGAGGCTGCATCAGGTGCAGATGCAGCAGAGCACCATGGGTGGTCACCAAGGACCAGATCTGAGTGGGGGGGTTTCTGGACCCCCCCCGCACCCCGGACAGGGTGCCTCAGGGCCGGGGCAGCAGCAGGGTGGAGTCGGAGTGCCACAGCTGTCCCAAGGCATGGTTCACCAGAACTTCCAGCAGAGACTGCTGCAGCCATCACACCTGGGGGGCGGCTCGCCCGCCCAGCACAGCAGCCCCATGAGCCCCCAGATGGCCCAGTCCCCCCACATCCCGGGCCAAGGTGGCCTCGGCCCGGCAGGCTCACTGGGCAGCCAGGTCCGCTCCCCTCAGCCCTCCCCCCGGCCGCAGTCGCAACCACCACACTCCAGCCCGTCCCCGCGCATGCAGCCCTCCTCCCAGCCCCAGCCACAGCCCTCACCTCACCGCATCTCCCCACAGACGCAGAGCGGGTCGCCGCACCCGGGCCACCTCGCCCAGCACCACCCCAGCATGGCGCTGCCCCAGCCACCGCAGGTCCAACAGCAAGCTTTGTCCCAGCAGCAGCAGCCACCAGGGGGCTCCGTGGATCCCAGTCAGTTCAGTGACCAGAACTCCATCATGTCCCAGCTGAGCGGGATGGCAGGGATTCACGGAGGGCAAGGCACGCAGCCGGACATGCTGGGGGGAAACAATAACAGCGGCAGCAGCAACAGCCAGGAGCTCAACCACAATCTCATGTAGCCTCGTCTCGACTTTTTGCTCTGACTTGTTGCCCCTGACGACAAGCTGCCACACAGCAAGCTGGGGCTTTTAGAAGTTTTTATTTTTTATTTAAACATTTTTCTGATGTATAAATACGAACTAAAGCTTCCTTCCTATGGGAGATACGACTTTAATCTTAGAAATCAATAAGTGAATAAATTAAAAACAATGGTAAGTTATTGCTGTTAATATATATATATATATATATATATATCTATATATTTTTGCCAACTGTACAAAAAGGCAGAAGGGTAGAGTTTCTGGTGGAGATATTTCTTCCTTAAATATGACAATATTTTCGGGGACTGAGTATTTTGCCTTTTTAAGAAGATTTTTAAGATTTCAAATGTGGTTATAAAAAAGTTAAAGTGAGTGATGTACTTTAAATATATATAGTTTTCCCCTGAAGCACCCTGTCATGATTGTATTTTCCAGTCTGATTATTTTGTATTTTTGTTCCGTCGATGAATCGTAAAAGGAACACGAACATATCTTCCGTTACAGCGGTCTTCTTCATAACGGTGAACACAGCTTTGTACGTGACTGCAGCAAATTCCAGATATTTATTTACTTTGAGCAGGTGGGAGGAAAATGTGTGTGCGCGCGCGCAAGTTTTATTTTGTAGGTGTGTGTGAGAGTGAATCAGGGGTTTCTATTACAGGTTTTGTCAAACATTTACCGTGTTTTGGCAGATTTTGGCCACATGTACCTGACGGATTGCACCCACTTCTCAGCCTTTTTGTGAATATGCATCCCTCCGGTCCCTTCTTTACCGAACCCCTACAAAATGTGGAGGAATAAAAAGGCATATTGCCGTTTTGCTTTGTTCTTTTTTTTTTTCTTCTCCTCAATAAGGTTGTAAATATTTTCCAGCGCTGTTTTTATGTGACATATGAAAGATTGAGCAAGCTCCGCCTTCGCCCTCTACCTTAACGGTTTTCCTCTGTTATTTTGCCTCTTTTGTTTCTCATTTGCAGCAGCAAGGTTTGATTTGTTAGTACTGTAAAAATAGGAAATTGTGGACTTTGATACAATTTTTTGTTTTTCTTTGTAAAGAAATGTCTAAAAAAAGTGTACATATTTTTTTAAAAAAATCTGTGCAAACGACATGTTTTTGCGCCTTTTCTTCCCCCCCTTCATGGAATATGTGCTGTGTCTGAAACAAAAAGACAGAAGTGCTCCTAAGCTACTGTACAGTATTAACCTTTTTTTCTTTTTTCTAAAGTGTACAGTATGGGTTGTTGTAGGTCACAAGCACCAATGCGCCTTTTTTTAGTGTATTTTTTGACAAGGTTTTGGAGAGGTAGGGTTGTAGACAAAAAAAACAAACAAAAAAAAACTTCCGCGGTAAACCTGCACAAAACGGAGCCAAAACAAGGGATCGATCTGAAAGACCGAACATTTGGTTGTTTAGCTTTTTCCGGAGAGGACTGAAGACACAATATTCACACGCTTACTATTTGTTTTTCTCTAAAAGTCGGGCTTGTTGGGTATGGGAAAGGAACACATCAAAACCAGGTTGCAATATATCTCGAGACTTATTTTATAAATAAGAAAAAAAACATGGATGAACTGTCTTTTATATATAGATATATTATTTAATTTTATTTTTTTGGAAATAAAACTTGAAGCTACAGGAATTATTAGATAAAAAATTTTTTGTTTTCTATTAAAGGTGTTATGGTGATGCAAAACGACACTGCAGACAGTTATTGGATTTGCCCTGGAGAGGCTGTGGAGTTCATTCTACCATCCTTTTGATGAGATGTTTTATGTACATGAATAAAGTTGTATACATATTGAATCACTGTACAAACAGATGGAAACTGAACAAATTTTTGTCAATTTCTTTTCCTAAAAAGAGACTGGAAATAAGATATTTAAATTTGTTTAGTATTCAAATGGAATCGCTGACCACTCTTTTTTTTTTCTCCTCTTCTTTCTCTTAACAATTTTGGTGCTTGCTGAGAGAAAGCAAAAATAACTGTTGCTCAATTTTTTTAAGTTATTTTGGTGGTCTGATTGTTTTTTGCCAATAAATTAATTGTACAATAAAGTATGTTTGTACTATTGGGAAAAAAAATTGCTTTCTTCTTTGCCACAACTATCAAATCGGTTTGTCAGCTAGATAAGTAACAATTTATGTAGAAATCCATAAATACAATGTGAAGTGCAAATATAGAAAAAACATGATCTAAAATAGTTTTCCGTTTCTTTTACGACCTGACCATTTTGTTTCTTACAAAATGTTTCTGAAAAAGCTGAAGCAGTTTTGAATCCAGTAGAAAGTACAGAAATTGACATTTTTTCAAATTAATATATCAAATGTGTGAAAGTTAAGAAAAATTTAAATTTCAACCTCAAACTCTTAGTTTGAAGCTCCTGACTGTTGAAGTAAGGATGATACCATGGTGACATCCGAAGAGCTGTTCAATTCAACAGAGTGTGCCGTAGTAGATGGGGGGAGCAAAAAAACAAAATTTCTGAGCTTGACGAGTCGAATTTTTTTGTATTTGAAACTGAAATTTCCAAAACAATTTCTTGCTTTTATTTTTAATGAGAAACAGCTAATTTTTGGTGCTTACTGACAAGAAAATAACTTATAACTTGCTAATAAATTAACTGATAACTTGTCAGTGGGTCTCATGACTGCATGTACCTATAACTTCTAGCTGGTTAACGTACTCGAAAGTGCATCAAAAAACATATAGTGGATTTTTCCATTTTCTGTATTTTAGATCACGGATAGCTGCTCACTCGCTCCACCTCGATAAAAGATGGCCGCCAAAGTCATAGTAAACATGTGCAACATTTATTTTCATGTTACCCAACAAGCAGTCGAAACACGACAACACTTGATAGACTGGAGCCGGTAATGTGCGGATTCACATTGCGGTACTTCTGCGCTCGGTGGTGGACAGATGCGGCGCAAGAGGCAACATGAAGCCCTGCAGGGGGCGCTTGTTCTATCACATCAGTACAGTTACTCTGTAAATTGAATCTGGTTATAACAAACTGTATAAAACAACCATGTGCAGTTATATGCAGGACCCATACACAATAAATATACTTTCAGGTCAATGTAGAAAAACGACTAGAAAAATGTGTTTCTGCTTACGGTCCAACCAGGCGGTCTCCCGGCAACCGTTTCTGTCTTACATCAGTGGAGAGGAGAAAAATAAAACACTGGTAGTAATTAGTCATGTGGAGAGATATTATTCTTAAAAGCTCCACGGTTACATCGAAACAATGCAGCGGTAGGCACTTTCATTTTCACTGATAAACAGTCCATCATCATCAGCACAACATAACATCACCTCAGATCCTGTGTTCACAGTCTGGCTAAAGCTACTGGGTCATTATATGTGCAGTGCCTCACAACCCTGGATCTCTTTAACACTTTGTCACATTACAGTCATAAACATCAGTGTATTTTAATAGTTTTTCATATAATAGACCAACACTAAGTAGTGTATACGTAGATTGTTCTGGAACAAATCTTGAGAAGCTGAGTTCATGCAGAAATTTCCACATGTGCATGACTGTGAACGCAAAGGGCCTTCTGAGTTTATTTATAGGTAGCAAAGTAAATGGGGCTGATTTCAAATGGACACAGTTCTGAAGGCCTGAAGCAATTCATCGGTAATTGTCAACTAATTTATTAATCGATTTATTAGATTTATTAGACTCAAGCAGAAGCCAATTGCTGAAAGAACAACATATTAAGTGCAGTAATTAAGCTAAAAAAATATACAAATTTTACATTTAAGACAAAAAAACAACTTTTGTCTATAAAGAACTCCTCCAGTAGCAAAGTCTTAGCTTTGTCTGATCCAAGTGTTTTGGAATACAATTTATTGAGCACATTTGAATTAATCATTTAATCCAAAAACTCGTCAACAGATCAGCTTTACACTGTACTGATATTAAGTGAAGCAGAAATGGCTGAGTCTTTCACGTTACTGTTAGAAACATTGTTTTGCTGCAGGTGCATCTATACTACAAATGATCTAAAAGAATACATTTTAAGCAATAAAATGTTTGATTTCTCATTTAGAAATGGAATTTAACTATTTGTTTATTTGTTACTATATTGTTCTTTTAATGCTTTTTTGATATTGTACAAAAAAAATCCTTAAGTGGTTTTAAAAAAAACCCTGTAGAATGTAGCTATGGTTTAGTCAGATTAATCGATTAATGATCAGATTAATCAGTAACTAAAATGGTAGTTATTTGCAATCCTACCATTCTGTCACATAAAAACCTCAGTAGAATACGGTGGAGATCCTGGTTGTGACATGACAAAACGTAAAAAAACTCAAGGGGTGTGAATACTTTCGCACGTTTTTTGGGTTTTTAGAATAAAGTCAGAATTGTTTCTGTTTATGTTTTTTTTAATCTAAAGCTGCAAAAAGCAGATAAAACCAAATACATGAGCCTGGTAACGTTACACAATCGTAACGCTGAAATTCTGAAACTGTAATGAAAGTTTCTGGTAAAGCTCTGATGGACACACACCAGTGTGACTGTGTTTAACATTCTGTCATCTAGTTTCAGAGTTCGGTCCGTTTGTGCCTTCTGCTTTATGTTTTCATGACATAGAGCTGGGTGGTTGAGAGAAACTACGCTGTGCGTCGCGTTAGAGGAGAGAGGCATGTGGGCAGATCGAATCGTCTCTCAGTAGACTTTGAAACGCTACAAAACCAGATTAGGTAGTTTGGAGTACAACAAACTACAGTTTTGGACTGTACAACATGTCTGAGTCCAGGATAAAGCCTGGTTAGATTAGGGTAGAAGAGAGGAACCGGTGGCTGTGTTTTCATGCACAGAGGACTCCTCTTCTTCACATGGACTCACCCAGATCCCTTCTAGTTCATCATTAGAGCTCTGATTCAATCTGATATGTTAGAAAGTGCATTTCTTCGCCTTATGTCTAAAATGGCTGCATTTTAAGCTAATATTTTGCTATGAATTACACAATTTCAAGTGAGAAAATATTCTTTCAAAATAAGTTGGATTGGGTATTAAATGTTCAATTAATGAAGTATGTTGATCATTATGTAAAGAAATACAAATATAGCACCTAGTTAGCTGTTAAAAAGTTAGCTAGGTGCTAGCTGATGAGTTTTCCTCCTCATCAGCTCCGCATTAGCATCAGATAGCTAATGGGTCCTTGAGGTTGTTGTGGTGTTAAATTTGACACACTTTACTGTTAGATACAGAATCTGAAACCATGGAGGGGGAAAGAAAAATGAACACAACTCGAGAGTTTGGTTACATTTAGACCCTGAGGGTTCTCAGTTCACCGGAAATACAAAAACATTGTTTTGCTTAAAATTCCCTCTTCTGACTACATCTTTCTCTGTTACAAGCTGATTCTTTCTCCATGTTCTAGGTAACTTGGTGACGATAACAGTTTGATCTGCATTATTTAGTGGATGTGGGAGAACCCTCCCTGTGATGGACTGGTGACCTGTTCAGGGTGTACTTGACGTTGACAGCTGGAGATAGGCATCAGCACCCCTCCTGACCCTGATGGGATAAGGGTGTAAAAAAACTGGATGGATGGATGGATGGATGGATGGATGGATGGATGGATGGATGGATGGATGGATGGATGGATGGATGGATGGATGGATGGATGGATGGATGGATGGATGGATGGATGGATGGATGGATGGATGGAGAATCTCCATGACAAAGAAAATGTCACAAGCTAAACAAGTTATAAACATTGGTGTCCTTTTGGACACCAATGTTTACTGGATTGAGCAAAAACAATAAAACTATTTCATCTGGTCAAGAAGTCTGTATGTTTTCATGAGTAAAGAGGTTTTATTGCTGGAAATTACTGTATACCAGCATAAACAGAAATGTGTTATTTAAAATGTTTTTATTTTACGTGTTATGATTCACTGGAATGAAGAAAACCTTTAAGCCAATCACCATCCGCTTCAGCTGTCTGCGCTTGTGTCATTTCCTTTCTGTCAACTAGAAGTATGTGATGGTTTTGAACTCCGATGTATTCCACTTAAAGTGACCAGATCAACCATACATTGCAAAAATATTCATACATTTTGAAGATTTCCAGCTTTTGGTCATGTTTAAACCATAACTCTTGTGCTTTATTGCAATTTTACAAGAGAGACCAACACAGAGTGGAGCATAATTGTGAAGGGGAAAGTAAATCATGGTTTCAACACTCTTACTTGTCGAAATCTGAAAAGTGTTTTCTACCAGAACCTACATCACATATTATGACGTGATGTTACGTTTCATAATAAATGTACTGACAAAATGAGTGTACGGACACAGCATTTCTTTAAGTCTTGTGCTTTTCTGCTGCACACTGACAACAATATTTATAGAGTTTTCCTCTGAACACTTTCTAAAAACCAGATAACCAGACCTGATTGTCTTTTGATTTTCTGTCTACCCTGTATGTTGGTCTGTCTCATTAAATCCAAATATTACACAGTGACGTCTACAGTTGTGACATGACGAAAAGTGGACAACTGCAAGGGGTGTGAATACTTTTGTAAGGCACTGCTGACTCTGTGCATATAAACCAAGCGGCTCCAGCAGCGTGTCAGAGTCAGTCCCTCCAGCAGCTCCGAGGGGCCCCATCACCCACCTGCTCCCACACCTCCAGGCCCCAGTCCCGGAAGAATCCTCTGGCCGCTCTGGACTCCCTGAAGGTCACTGTGAGGGCGTTGAGGGTGACGTCTGTGACCGTCACCTCTCCTGGGCACACCATGGGTTGCCACAGTTTGTCTGACGCGGCCGCGCCGCAGGACCCCACTGCTGTGCTCCAGGTATCTGGGCCCCTGTGTCCTAAAGGAAAGGTCAAGGGTCAAACAGAAGAGGAATGAAAATCGTATATTTGCATCATTTTTGGTTAACATGTAGCATATGATAACAGTGAAAGCTATGCAACGTGAGGAGAACTCATAAAGCTTTTTATTTAAATGTGAATAGAAAAATGTGCCTTTAAAACAGCAGTATGTAATTTTTTTTTAAATATATTTTTTTACATACTTGTTGAAACTGTCACTATGTCGTGACTGAGAAAATCTGTGAAGAAAATGGAGATCCTCTGCCTCCTTCCAGTGCTAACTAGAAACAACCAATCAGAGCCAGGAGGCGGGTCTTGGCGCTGTCAATCATCATCCATGCTCCCCGCTTCTCTGCAGCTAACATAGCCTGTTAGGAATGCTAAGGCTAGTCAGCATGACGGTGGATAAACTGTTTTGCTGGATTGGTGAGATGTTTCTCCACCACTAGCACATTTAGCAGCGAGGTTGATTGACAGCGCTAAGGCCCTCCTTCTGGCTATGATTGGTTGTTTTGGGTTGGGAGCGGTGAATTTCTTCAGACAGCAATAATAACTGTGAGGAGGAGGGGATTGTTCTTTTCACAGATTATCTGTCTCATATTACCCTGCCAAAACATGCTGACAGTTTTAACTTTTTAAAAAAAATAAAAGTTACATCTTGCAGCTTTAATGAGCCTCTGGAGGATTGGTTCTATAATCAGCTCAGGATGACGTAAGGCGTTGGCTGTATGCCCAGAAAACAAGCCAAACTGGGGCAAGACTGGCTGGATTAAACTCTCTGACCAAGTGACACACATACCGATAAAAACACCTTCTCCCATCTCAGCCTCCTCTTCCTCTCTGTGTTCACTATCCTCTGCACTGTTCTTCTTCTCTTCCTCCTCTTCTTCTTTCTCATCCTCCTCTTCCTCTTCTTCTTCGTCCTCCTCCTCCCAGGCCTCTTGTGAGGGTCTCTGGAGGCTAAGTCGTCTGCTCTGCTTGCTCTTTCGATGCGCTGCTTGCGTTCGAGAAGGAACGCAGGCGTCTTCCTCATCCTCATCCTCCTCATCGTCAGGAACCAGGGAGCGCGTCAGAGAGAGACGCAGGCGAGGGGGAGGCTTGGCGGGAATCTTGTGAGCGCTGCGGAGATCCATGGTGTAAACGGTGTTCTGAAATGATAAAATGAGCTAGAAAAGGTTTGGCAGCATCATAATGTGGGGAGGTTTTTCTATGAAAGCAGCATTGAAGCTGTAAAGCTGATGGGAACTTATAGAAAGGAGCAGGAGTGTCCAAAGTGCATCCTGGGGGCCATATGTGGCCCCTGGACTGATTTCATGTAGAAAAAAAATCAAGCCTCTGGAAAAGTTTTTGGAGACTTCTAGATGTGTTGATCACGTTACCTGCAGTAGGAGTCGTTTTGACTTGGCCCCTTTCCTCCTGTGGCCAATGACTCTGTCTCTCTCTTCTCTGGGAAAGTGAACAAAAAAAGGGATGGGTTAGCTGAATTTAGATTCACTGCATGTGGTTTTGCTGTGTCATCCCTCGTGTTGTAAATAAATGTCAGTGAAGCTCCGCGCTAGCATGCCTGCATCCTAAGTGCACTAAGGAGTGTTAACATAGATCCTTCCTCCCAGCAGCTGTTAGCCTCCAGAACCATCACTGCTCCAAACAAGATCAAGAAGCATTTGCACCCCTGCTGCTTTTTGAACAATTTTGCCCATTTCAAGCCACGTTTCTACTGTGTTCACACAGATGTTTTTTCTGTTTTCATAAATTGTAAATAGTCCGTTTAATGTGCATTATGTACATTTTTTTAAAAATTGATCCTTATCATCTGCACATTGTAAAGTATGCTATTTCTGAATTTTCCCACTGTGAAGATTTCAGTGAGAGATGAGAAATGCTAAAAACCTGACGACACCAGAGCAATGTCAGAGTGGCTCATGTTGTTTGTGTTCCGTTTGAAGGAGGGTCTCACTTGTCCTCGAACGCCTGCACCAGGCGCCGGTCCAGGATGTGCTCCTCAGGTTCCCAGGTGCTGTACCTGTGAGCCATTGCAAGAAAGAGATATTTATTTTTACATGAACTCCATCTCTCTTTGTCTTTTTTCATTTAGTTAGCAGATTAAGCGACTCCAACCTCATCAAAGCACATCCCATTAAAACGAAGACTGAAAAAAACCAAAAAAAAAACAAAGCTAATCTGAGCTCCGTCTTCTTGAGCCAAAGGAGAAGTTTTGATTGAAAGACAACTTAGTCAAAAAATTAAAAGGAGTTTGCTTCTTTCATACTGTATGAAGAAATAAAAAAAACCTGAAATCCAAACATGTTAAATCTTAAAACCCAACAGAATATGTTTGAATTTGATGTGCGCTGCATCGCCGTTTGAGAGAGCAGCTCATCTACAGTTATTGTTTTGGAAATCCTTCACAGAAACCTCTGAATGCATGCATAATTGATTGGAGCGAACTTCCATATCAGCTTAATGTTTGATCAGGCTGAGCTTCCAACCGCAAATGAAATAAACAGGGACAACAGAACATCTGGTGAGTTAGAACAGCAATAAATTAAACTAGAAATATCAATTTATGCCATATTTTTAAATCAGTGAGGATGTTATTATTTTTATTCAGCATCTCTAGAGCATCTCACATTTTTCACTATATTAAAATTTAACAAGCTGATCTTAAATTTTTTCTAGAGAAAAAAAACCCTACTAGCTGAAAAACTGTTGGAACCACTGGGACATTTTTATCATTTGACAATTTTGAGGGGGGGAGGGGGAGAATTCTGAAATGGCTGTCAAACTCAAATTCAAGTCTGAATGAAGCTGTTGCAGAACAATTCATCGCAGGATAAATTAAATTGAGCTAGATCATTTCCATTCTGATGATTAATATTTATTTGAAGGTCAATTTTGTTAACAGAGACATCACAATCCATTTTATTTATGGTTTCTGTTAGAGATGTGCCGATCAGGTTTTTTCCTGCCGATACCGATACTGATCAACCATGAGGGCCGATCACCGATACCGATCACATAATTATTATTATTATTATTTTTGTCATAAGCACTACCGGTTACATTATGGAAAAAGGAACCATGAATTCACCTTAATTTAGACAAAAACTTGTTTTTAATAACTTTTTCCAAGAAAACAAAACAAAACAGGCATTGTGCAAATTGTACTGCTATCGGTAATACTATCTTTAACAGACTGATAACATGAAGGCTCTGAAGAGGCTAAATAATGCAAAGAGTCAAAATAAAACCTCTCAACATTGCCAAAAAAATTCAAGTATAAAACTTAATATTCAAAGGCAAATACAGGATCCATAACAATAAACAATCCAGAGTTACTGAATGAAAACTTCCTGATAGCATGGCGGCTAGCTGATTACTGCTATTACTGCTATTGGCTGTTTCTGACTGAGCGGAGTAATTATGCAGAGCAGGGAGGAGATTGATTATTTTTTTTAGAGATTATCTGTCTCATGTTAGGACAGCGAAAGTTTTAAAACGTATGTAAAATGTATTTTTTTAGGTTAGATGCTGCAGCTTTAAGCAGAGGTTCGGTGTGAGAGTCACTACCAGGTGGAGCAGAAGTGGCTCCGTCTGTGAAATATTACTACCTGTAGCGTAGCAGCGGTTCAACAGCGAGAGCAGAACCAGCGTCTTACATCGCAGCTCGAAGACTTAAATAATTTTGCGGGTTATTTGTTTAGCTTTCTGACCGTCATGCTAATCCGGGTGAGTGTTTGTAGCTGTGCGCTGCTTTACCTGCTATCTGATCCTCCATATGTCATTTTTACTGCAGTGAGCCTTGATGTAGCCAAACTCCGTCAAGTATGGCATTGTTTTTATGTCTTATTATCTTCGTTATGTTGATGAATTTTGACCTGCTTAAATTTTCCGCCGCAACACGCAAACTTCCCCATTCACTCAGTGCATTTTAGTTCCACATTGCTTAGGATTTGCTGCTGCGCGTTTGCGCAGTGTGAAGGAAAGAGGAGACCAGCTGCACAGGCAGGCTGAACAATGAGATGCAGGTGATCGGTATCGGCAACATGAGCCAGTGATCGCCGATCACCGATCATGCACTTTTTCACGAAAATCATGATCGGTGACCTATCGATCGGCACACCTCTAGTTTCTGTTGTGTGTTATATTTATTGTTCTTGGTCACTGTGCTTTATTTTGGATATTTAAAATGTCTTCCAGTTCCAGTGTTAGTTTTTTTTTTTTTCTAAATTAGAGTTTATTGGTCTTTGAGAAGGGGGGGGACTATGCATTATTATGCCATTATTGATATATTACTTGAAAATGGTATCAAAGCAACAATGTTATTGTCTATTGCAATAACCACTAGGAACAAACTTAGTGTTTACACCCTGCTGTTATTTGCAATGTTCTTTTAAATCTTCTGCAAATCGTCTGTTGCTGTTTTCTGTCAACATCTTTTTCAAAATCCTATATCGGTGTGTTACTTTATTGCACATGTTGTGCACGTGATTAGATTTTTGATATAAAGCCGAGGCTCTCTTTACATGAAATATTCCATGACTACATACTCACTTCGGAGGCCATCCTTTCCACTTCAGCAGGTACTCCACATTACCCTGTGGAGAAAAGGTTCCAGACCAGCATCAAAGGAGCAGAAAATAACATGGCTCTTAGAGCTGCGTTCCTTTTATGATAATTCTTCAGTAGCTCCGCATCATTGCTTTGCAGTTCATGAAACATATTACAGACAGAGTGAAAGGTGCCAGCAAGCTTTGTGAAATACAGCCGGTTTACTTCTAATCAAAATATTCCACCCAACCTTCACTTTTAACATCCTTCCTGTGGCAACTTGAAATGTCTTATTTATCTTCAGTTGGATCCACATTGAGTTATTGAGATGACGCTCTTTTGTCACATGACGTGTAATACAATAACATTAATATACCAACCGAAGCACTCAGAGTTCGTCATTTCTTGGTGAAGTCATCCTCGGCTCTTAAAAGTATTCTCAGTGGATGAAGTCACCACTTTCCCAAACTTCATCTAAATTCCATGAGGACATGAAGGTGCATTATAATCAGGAGTAGCTATATTTGGTCTGATAAATCCATCTTATTATTTAACTTTAAACTAAGTAGAAAATTAAGTATATAAAAAACATGCTTATATTGTAAACTCATGTAATATCACATGATATTGAGCACATCAGTAAATAAGTTTAACACATATCTTACTCGTCAAGCTTCATTCTGAAACTCTACTGTGTTTGTTGTTTGGTTACTGTATGAAATCACCAGGAACATCAGCGGTTCTATATTTAAACAACAGAGTGTGAATGACGTCTGTAAATCGAAACAGACCGTTAGCTCTTGTGAACTAAAATTTACAACCCTCTAAACATATTTATGCAAAAGCATACACCAATTAACTGCTTCTTAATCTTAATAAAATATTTTTTCTCATTAGTTTTTCAGATTTGCCTTAAACTAGCTAGACTTGCTAAAATGACCAATTAGTCACAATTTCAGTTCTGTAAATGTGACGTTTGAAGTGTCTGATATTTCTTACAAAAACTCCCCAAAACATGAATTATAATTCATAAAATAAATGGTAAAGGAATCAGGTTTTGGTGGAAAAGCGACAACACGGATTTTATTGCATTATTACTTTTATGTGGCGCCAGGAGCTCCTGTATAACCATGATGTGGCCAGAAATGCCCAAAGACTCACATTGAAACTGCATTGTTTTGATCTCAGTCATTGCAAGTGAAGCCAGAGAAAACTCTGCGTGTATGGCATTTAGGATCTCTTTACACAGACGACTTTAAACTGTTGAAATTGCATGACAGATCATTTTTCTGTAACTTTTTAATGGGGTGGAGTAAAATTTTGTTTAAAGTCCAGTGTTAATCATAATAAACAGATAAAAAGAAATTTCAATTTCACTCAATTTAAATCTGTGCTTACATTTTAGCTTACCTCTATAACCAGTACAATGCAGAAAAATAAAGCAGAAATGACAGTCTCTCAGGTTCCTCTTTTGTGCTCCAGAACCCTTAAGTTCTAGATACGCACCTGTTAATGTCAACAACATGGCACGAGACCTACTCAGCAGACAGACAGGCCCATAATAACAGTTTTTCTGAATGTTTCATCTTAGGGCTTAATGAGTCAAACATGTTACGCCACAAGATGCTGCGCAGTTACAACTGTTAAATTCAGGGGACACCTGACCCCCTTAAAAAGCCTCTTAAATTAGCTAACCAGGTTAAAAAACAACTGTGCTACTAATCTCTCAGGTATTAATTAGCATCCTCCCTCCCAAAATAAACACATGACACCGCAACGCACGCTGACATTACCCCGCTGCTAAACACGTCATTAATAATTTACGTCCCACTTTTGAACCCTTACCTTTCGAAGTCTTTTCTTCAGAATTGATTCCACGGCAAACACTTGCTCTCCAATGGCAGAGAGCTCCATCGCTTGTGCGCACCAATCCTCCGTGGGGATTTAACTGTCAAACTAACGTCCTTCTCCCTCACAAACTAAGCTAACGGTAAACTGCTATTGAGGGCGCGTGCCTCGGCTCCGTCCTCTCCTCTTCTCTGTCGCCTCTTCGGTTTGCTCCCACTTTCAGAGGCCGGTTTATCTGGAGCGACTTCCTCAGCACGCGTCCAGTGACTTTACAAAATCTGCGACACATCTGCACACCGCTTCGCGCGCGCTCGTGCCATGAAAGCGCGTTCCCCGTGAAGGATGAGTCGGCGCGCGCCACTGGCTGCCTCATCCTCGTTATTTACTGGATACCAAACGGTGGTAGTACTCTCATCCTTTAGCTCCCTTAAAGCAGCAGAGCATCAACATGCTAACATTTATCAATGGGAATATAGCCACTTGTAAAAGTATTCACACCCATTGAAAATTTTTCTCGATATTCAACAACCACAAACTCAATAAAAAAAAAATTTAAAAAGCAGTGGATCCATACATCTATGCAATTTTCTGTCCCTTTAAAAGCACCACACATCCTAATAGGTGAAATAAATGTACACATTTGCCCTTTATTACCAATTTAAACACAATGACACATGAAATGCCAAATATGAGGATTTTATTTTATTTTTTTTATGAAAAAATAAAGTACACTGATAATCAGGATTCCTCCAAGGGGGAAGGACTTAATGGATTGTCATGGCAATAAAGCAAAGGCATATGAATGCAAATGTGCAACACAGTTCGCCGTGTCCGTCTTCAGTTAAAAATATCTGACAGTTCAACTTAGTTTCTCATGGATACAATGTGACATCACAGGATTATAGACAGGCCTGGAACATGAGGATGTTGCTTCAAATTTGAAATAAAACATGCACAACTTATATGTTTGGATTGCTTATTATAAAAAAAAAAAAAAAAGTGTAACAAATTCCTTGGCAGAAAAAATTGAAAACTCATCATGGGAGTAGCTGCTCTGCAAAAATGGAAGGGCATCTACCATTTCACCTCACAAATATAACAAACTGCTCCTTTGGATTTTCTGATATGGCGCCAAACTCCAAAAATCTACATACTTTTTATGTAAACAAGTTAAGGCCAATTCAATCACTAACATGTATAAATGAAGATTTTAATGATTGGAGACGAGAACTTTTAATCACCTCACAAACTACCGTAAATCAATCTTTCTTTGGACATGACACCAGATCGCCAACAACTTTCACTTTTCATCCAACTTTCTAGATTAATACCTGCAAAAACTTTTTTTTTTGCTCTCCAGGTCCTTTCAGGTTTATAAGCAAATAACTTTCTTCGCTCAACTACGCTTTAAAAATTACTTCCTTTGACAGAGATTCCTCTGATTACAGTCAATAACTTGCTGAGACAGTCAGTGATTTCCTTTTAAAGCTGTGTTTGGCTGCTTTTCATATACGGGGAGGGGGGTGGGGGGGGTGAGACTACAGGAAGATGAGGAAAAGCCCTTTATCTGCTGAGTTCCTGTGCTACAGAGGGCTGCTGTGATTTGGACCCTTTGGAAAAGTCACTGAGGCAAAAAACCTAAAAAACAAAACTCTGGCAACAACAAATCAGGACAAAGGGAGGCATTTGAGTGGTAAAGAGCTAGCGTCTAAGTCTTTAGTGTAAAATCATGATTTGTACTGTTGATCATTCCGTCAGTAGGAGTAAATAAATTCACTCAGTAAAAGGTTTTGCAGGTAAACTTTAAATCTGAAGTCAGCATGACTCACAGCATGAAATGTATCCTCCTGAATTAGTGGATGCATTTTGCTGCATTTGATCCGAAGCGGAAGAGAGTTTTAGCATTAAACCCAAAATATATATTTCTTTACCGACAGGCGATGTTTGTGTGTAGTGCAATATGTCTTAAACAAATAACATATTTCTTTCCTTTACAGAAGCGTCTATACAGTGAGAAGAAATTTAAAAACACGACTAGATGATCATCGATACAAGCAAGCTGGAGCAAATATCCACTAGAGGGAGTACTTGGCCTGAGTGTTGCATTGCTTTGTTGCCATAATATAAAAAGTGTTGCATTAGCAAAGATTCTACAGTAAAGGGTGAGTCGGTGCCAGAAGTGTAGGGAATTGCTGAAACACACACACAGTTGGCGATGTGGAAAAACCTCTCTCTCTCTGAGCTGGGATTCAATGAGATGGAGATGAGGGGAAAAGAAGTGAGGGAGCACTTTGGTGAGAAAGATGGGAAAATATGGAGTAAAATAAAACAAAAAAAGGAGAAAAAAGAATAAACGTAAAAATATGCATTTTCCTTAGGTCCAAAACTCTCAAAACTTTAGAAATTTGAGAAAATGAAAAGGGCAAGACAGAAAAAATAAGCATCGAAATATAAAAAAACAACTCATCGGCAGGAACAGAATAGTCTCAGTTGTGATTCTTTGATTCGCTCTATAAAGTGTTTGCCTCCTTCATTACTTTGTCTCGGATCAGCTAAGTGTTCAGCAATGGCCGTGTAAACAAAACCCAAAAAAAGAAGAAGAAAAATAAAAAAACAGGCTTGGTGGGGAGGAATTACAACTGCAAGAGTGCATCGATGCGACTGGCGGTGCACAACGCTACTTCGTCTCCTGTTCGTAATGCGACAGGCCCGTTTGGCTGAAGCGATTGGCTGGTTGAACCCTCAGCCGTCGGAGCGCCAAGTTTGGTGGACCTCCACCTCTTCTGAGACAACCAGCAGCAGTTCACAGTTCTTCCCTCGCAGCTGCTGACGGAGAAACTTCCTGAATTTGTGATAAGGGAAACAAAACAGTCAATTGCGATAATGATAAAAATAAATAAATAAACGAGCATCAAGATTTCAAGACGCTAAGTAAAAATGTGCAGTGAGTAAAAGTAAAATAATGTTTTGTTACGTTTTCTGTCTACAACAGTAAAATAATTCCAGTGGTTTTCCTGCTTGTCTGAGAGACGGACACGCAGGAGATTCCTCTTTCAGGAAAATATGTTACTTTTGTACTGCTAAATTGATACAATCTATTAATATGCTTTGCACATTTTTATTTCAAATATGATCTTATGATCGCAATATGGTTGAGCCGGATTTTTTTTTTGTAGTGCATGATCCGCGTGGCGGGATGTTGTTCAGAACACATTCTCAGAACACCTTGCCTCTCACCTGAGCTCTTCAGGACTGCCAATAGGCTGAGGGTTGCGTAGCTTAGAATCCAGGTTGTAGTAGACACCTCCCACCTCCCTGACTCCAATCCAGTGCTGGCGTTTAAGTGGCAGCCGGAGGGGCCCCCAGCGCAGGTTGGACGGCACGTTGAGGATAAAGCCCTCCACGTTGGACAGCTCAATGCTGCCGACATCCCTGGGGGAAGAAAAAAAAAAAAGAAGCTATTTAAGTGAAGAACATCATAAAACACAATGGACAACATGCCATTTGGATGCTATGCTGTGGTGTCTTACTTGATGAAGTCATTTGTAATTCTGTATAACAATATCACATTGTGCACATTGGAAATCTTCTTGAAGTTTAAAACTTTAGGACATTTCCCATCGCAAAGATTTTACAACTTAAAAGGTTTTTTAATGAAATCCGAGATTTTAACTCTGGCCAAAGATCATTTTTCCAGTCCAAGTCCAAGTCAGATTTTAAGTTTCTTGCCTCAAGTCCAAGTCAATCCTCGAGTCTCGTCATTCACTTGTCTCCAAGTTGAGGCTCTGATGATTAAGATGATGTTTTCTGATTTAAAAAGTATACCATCTAGTCCACTTATAATGCTGCAAGTTAGGAATTCAAATCCTGTCTTTTTATCTTTAGGCCCATTTTCACAAAGTACCACAACTGGCTTTTAATCGGTTAACATTTAACTCAGCAAGCAAAAAAAAAACATTATGACCTGCTTTAAATTACTTTGAAAGCTAAAATTAAATGAATTAAATCTTCATTTCAAACTCAGCAACAGATGGTTCCACAAAGTATCGACTCCGGGAGGCTAAATACTTTTGCACAGCACAGAAACTTTTTGAATGGTGTAGAATTTTCTTTCTACTTCAAAATTGTACACCACTTTGTGTTGGTCTTTCACATTAAATTCCAAATAAATATATGGTGGTAATGTGATAAAAATATGGAAAACTTCACAAGGCTTTAAATACTTTTGTAAGCTGCTGCAAATCAATGTGCTGAGCTCAGCGGGAACAGAGCGTTCAGTAAACATATACATTTTTGGATTCTTCCCAATATTCAAAATCCTCTTCAAAGATTTTTAGTGGTGCTTACATCCTCATTTAAACCCATCTTTTTCAACTCTGCGTAAAACTGAAAGTACAACAAATGTGCAAACAAGCTTTGTGCTGCATAAGAAAAGTAGCAGAAAGAGAGTCATGTTTATGTTGTCAATTGATTAATAGCAGTGATTATGTTCCTGTTCCAGCACAGGCTAGAAAGACAGGAACTCATTTTCACAGAAAAAGGCAGAGACTCCTGATTCCTTTAGCAGTCCTGTGAGACCGATAATGAAGAAAGCACAAATACTGATAATAAAAAAAAAGGCAAACTTATGGATCTTTGAAGATGCAGCTGATTAAGTTGAAGTAGTTTCAGCAGAGGAAGCAGAGCCTCTGATGAGCAGACCTCCTGTTTACATTTAGGATTTTAGTGAAGAATGCAGATGTTCGAGTTGGTTGAGAAGTTTCCTGTCCTCTAGAGTCAAGATTAGAAACAAATGAGGGGAAAAAAATAAATAAAATAAAAAATAAAAATCAACCAAACATGTGGACCAGAGTAAAAGTGTTTATGTTTTGGCTCTGCAGCCTCTGCCCAACCCCCCCACGGATCATTCTGGGAAATAAACGAAGACAACAGCGGAACATGCACTACAAATACACAAAAAAATCTCAATTACAGAGTGATGCAGTTTTACCACTGGATCTAAACTAGGACTCAAACAGAGATAAATGTTTTTGTTGGTCTAGTTTTAGACAGCAATGTCAATCCAAGAAACAATACATTGATAAATGCATCCAGATCCTGCTGTGATGATTACAGGTGCGTTCAAAACAAACTGGAGTTACTGGAGAGAGACTAGAAGATCGTCATGTGTGACACATCACATATTTATAGCTTGTAAATTTTTGGGGGCTTGACTATTTTATTATTCATGTCAGTGTTTGCCTTATTTTCAACAAACCAGTTAGATTTATTTGGTTTGGTGCTGCAGGATGTTTATAATTCGAAGGGAAACGCACAACTGATGTTTCTCCAACAGCTCAGAAAGTGAACCGTCAACCAACACAACTGGCCTCTTTGGAGATTTTACCACAAAAATAACTATGTGTAATTCTTAGAGTTCCTAAAGATTCATTCTGGTAGTTCTTTTATATTATTCAGAAATAGAATCACAATAAGGTTGAAACGATTTATCAGATGAGTTATTGAAATAATCGTCAACCGTTTTAGTAATCGATAAATCGTATGCAGACTCAAAAGAGGCAATTTGCTGTAAAGACAACACAGTCAGAGCAGTAATTAACAAAAAATATAAATATTTTGCATTTAAGATTGAAGATATACATTTGTCCGTTAATCTGTCCTACCCAGAACTTTTCAAGTGGGTGTTTTGGTTTCACCTGGTTCACATTCTGTACAAAATTTCACCTTTACCAACTAGTTAATCCAAAAATAATCAACAGATCAGTCGTACACAGTGCTGATAATAATTCAAGCAGAAAGGGTTGAGTTTTTCACATGCTGATGTTAAAAGTTTTTCTTTTGGCTATGGCTAATTCTTTATTTGGATTTTTAATGCATTTCTTGTGGAAAAAAATCTGCAGAATGTGCCTTTTTTTAAAATTAACCATCAGAATTGTTTCTTCAGCTTAGCTATAGGTAAAAAATAGCAGATCAGGAGCAAGAAAAAAAAGTAAGTTAAAATAAAAATAATGTTCCTTTCCAATGTGAGGAACTCTCTTTATGAAACAATTAATCATTTGTGGAACGATTAATCATTTGTGAAACAATTCCTCTGAGACAGGTCTTTTACTCTCTTAATGGAGAAAAATATATATTTATGTATACTGTTAAAATCAATATTCAGAAGGACGAAAACATTTGTGGTTTACTGGCCCTATATAAATGAACTGAATTGAAAGTACTTTTTTAGATTACTGTGCTGAGCAAAAACCAAGTGAGAAGCATAAAAATGTTAACACGAGTTATTCAGTCATTTATCAATTGATATATCTGTGAATTTTTTTTCTAATTTCTTTTGCTTCTGTGGCAATAAAACTTAGACACTGTACTTATAAATCCTATAATTTCGACTGGACAACAAGAACCCCCTGGTGTGTTTTGCAACACTTTCCACTTAGTGCGTCTGGGTCCAAGTCCATAGAGTCAGATCAGTTCTGAGCAGAGAAACTCGTCTCGTTCGAGTCTGAGATTAATCAGCCAATGTTCTGACAGTGTTTGGGTCTTCACAGACAGCCAGCAAGTGGTTCATCCAACATACTACTGCCTGGAAACAAGCCCTGCATATCCATTCCTCACACGACTTGTTTCAACGACAAGCTGGTATGCAAACCTGGACTGTGTCAGAACTAATGTCCAACTATTCCCAGAGAAACATGACATCCATTGAAACGTTTTGACAAACTTTAGAAATGGCTAAATTGAAAGCAGAAAGTGTCTGTGACTGTTCATACCATTGTGACTTTGTCGTCATTTGATACATAATTGCATATTTGGAATCTGCAGCGTTTTGTACATTTGGACTTAAATTTAAATGACACACATACCTTCTTTTATCCCACCAGACTGCCTCAAACCCTCGGGTCTGCAATGCCGCCATGATGACATTTACATCATAGTTCCCGTTTCCCAGCATGCTCTTTTTGTGAGGAGTCACCATAGTGCTGGGACTTAGCCTGCAACGTGTTGAAAACGAGAAATCAACCACAGTCCGTCATGTTTGCTTGCTAACATCAACGGTTTATATTAGGATTTTATGTTATCAGCACAAAGTTGTGCCAAAGAAGACATGGCTTTCTAATTTTTGCTAATTGTAAGTGTGTAAAGTGTAATGCGCATTTGAACACAGCCCTTTTTACACCTTTAACATGACTTATTGAAGAGCAAAACCAAGACTCAAATCAGTTTCATTTGGCTGTCGTGAGTCCACAGCGGCTCTTTAGGTTGTAAAGGTTGCCAAGCCCTGCTCTAGATATGATATGCTCACAAGATATGTCAGATATGACAAGAGATATGAAAAAAAATGCTTTGTAAGAACAGCCAGTCAAATACCAGAAATATAACCAACTGAGAATCAGTGTAAGCCTTAGAACACTGATTTTCACTGCTTTAACCCAAAGAAGAACAGGTAAACATCTGTCAAGTGTGGATACAAGCATAAAACTTTGTTTGCTCAACCCTCAGGATGTATGTTTGTCATACCGATATCGGTGCACTGATTGCAGCCACTTATATTTCAGGATGACAACCATTTTTCAAAATGGCTGCCATTTTTCTGCCTTTTAAACCAGTTATTCGCATAAAATGTTACCCATTTTCATGACTAGGATGAACTCTGTCACATCATGTGTTTTCACAAAACTCACTAATAACAGGCTGCAAAATGTGATGCCAAAACTAAAACTGAGGCTTCTGCTGTTAGTCTAACACCAGTCGTCAAGGAAGGACAAGAAGACTGGACTGACAGTCATCTTAATGGTTCTCGTTAGCTCCTGCTAATTTTTTAAATTGTTTAGTGGTTTAGTATTAGCTTCCGTTAATATTTTCATTTCTATATCAGTTCAGTGTATATTTTTATATTTTCATTTGTTTAGCAGTTCAGCATTAGCTTTGGCTAATACTTTTATATGTTTAGTGATAACGTCTGCTAATGTTTTTATGTCTTTAGCAGGTTAGTGTTAGCTTCTCCTTATATCTTCATTTGTTTCATGGCTTATATTTTTATTTGCTTAGTGGTTTAGCATTGGCTTCCGCTAATGTTTTTATTTGTTTAGTGGTTTAGTTTAGTTTCTTCGAATATCTTTCTGTGTTTAGCAGTTTTGAAAAAATGGCCACCATCAA
The DNA here is from genome assembly GCF_904066995.2 of Poecilia reticulata. Classification (NCBI taxonomy): domain Eukaryota; kingdom Metazoa; phylum Chordata; class Actinopteri; order Cyprinodontiformes; family Poeciliidae; genus Poecilia; species Poecilia reticulata. Next base: position 21,920,466 of record NC_088848.1, on the reverse strand, counting down.
TTTTTCAGTGGCTAACTTTTTTTTTTTATTTTCAAAATACATAGCAAGACCATGGGAACATATGTGCCAAGTAAGGTTCTTGCATTCACATGTTAAAGATTTTGCTGAAACATTCAATGCATTCAGCTATACCTCAAAAATGTTGCAACTTTAATTGCAGACAGGGAGAAATTATTGACTCAGTGGGGCTGGATACAATTGCATCCCACACTTTCGTCACCCACATTCTTTTTTTTGTGAGCATAATTTCTAAAATCATGTATCATTTTCCTTTCACCTCACAATTACATGCTACCTTGTGTGGGTGTACCTCATCAAATCCAGAGGCGAAAGGTGGAAAAGTTCAAGAAGTATAAATACTTTTGCAAGACAAATGTGATTCTTGGTGCATTTTAGTAATCCAGCTCTCTCACCTTTGGTATATCTCCTGCAGGGTGTCCCGACTAAAGGCTGTCCCATCCTGGAAGACGTTGTTGAGCGCATGCAATGCACACAGCTCCCTCCGCTGCTTCTCGTGATATATGGCCGGAGTTGTCGGAGAAGTCTGCTGGGGAGCCGGCGGGGAGAGGGAGGACGACGACGACGAGAGATCCTGCTGCAGCTGACCGTCCCTTGGATCCTTGCTCCTCCTCTCCGCTGCTCCTGAAACCGCTTCTCCCCCTCCTCCGGCAGCTTTCTGCTTGCTGACCTTCCAGGGCATGCAGCCCAGCTCCTGCAGTCCGCCTCGGCCCTTCTCCTTCCACTCGCTGGCTGGATACGGAGTACTGCCCATCCCTGGACGTTCACCACCGCCGCCGCCACCACCACCACCGCCACGTCCTCCTCCTCCAGCTCCACCACTACTGCCCTCAGGACACTACATTGAAGGCAGGACAGCCGTTCCCATGGCAGCCCCCTCGACCTCCGGGAAGAGAGGAGTCTGTGTGTTGCTATGTAGGCGCTCAGAGGAAGGTGGAAGGTAAATAAACACCACCTCTCTCACCAGGAAAGGACGTAGAAAGTAGAATTCAGGACAGAATTTAGACAGGGGTGGAAAAATAAAAAGTATGACGAAAATGGGATCCTCCGATAAAAATCATAAATCAAGTTGTCATCCCTCTCTTGTGTGTTTCCACTTCCTCCATCCTGTGAGTGTTGGTGTGCGTTGACCGTTGTGTCCCTCCAGTCAGCAGGTGTGCCGTTTTGCAGGACTTTCCATCACCAGAAAGCTGAACATGAAGCTTCTCTCGCGTTGCTCTGGAAACAGATGTTACGACCAGTTTAGAATACTAAACGCAATTTGAAGTATTCCGCTTTGTTGAGCTACATTGATTCTGATCTAATCTCTTTTTTCCCTTTCTGTCACCTTTAAAAATGTCCCAATTAAACACATTTTTAGGGGTGCACCGATTGCAGTTTTTTGTCCCATTACCGACTTTTAAATGTCGATTTTTTTTTTTATCTGAAAAGATGCCAAGCACAGCGACGGAGTTGCTACGTTAGCAAAAGTGGGGTGGCTCTCACGTCTGAGCAAAATGGGGGCAGCTACTGAATTTCAGACATTTGTGCAAGTAGATAAGATCGGTTTCACATGCAAGTACAAGCTGATCACAGAAAATTAAGGAAATCTGGACCAATCTATAAGTGCATCCCAAAGACAACCAGAAAAAACACAATCACTTTTCAAGTTATGCTAAAATTTAATAGGGTCCAGACTGATGATGTCATCCAGGACATATTTTTGTGGAACATTGTCTGCTGTCAGCATGTCATGATGGTCACAAGACCAACAGTCTTCAGTCAGAGGCCTCTTCAAATTTGTTGCGAGACGGACTGCTACCGCAGGTTCTTCCTGCTCACAGCATCACTGTCCACAACCGCTCTTTGAAGATGCTTAGATCATATGATTGCAACATTTCATTTCCTTTTGGGATAATGAAATATTTTTTAATTGAATTGAATTTGTATCAGAGCTGTCGTTACCCAAAAGGGTCGGTTTTTTTCTATGTAGGGCCATGTTAGCTTGGACAGCTTTTTTCCCCTATAATGCATGTACTGCTTGTTATATTTGGCAAATATTGATATATCTTTAATGATCTGAAACATTTAGGGGAGATATAAAGCTAAAGAGAAGAAATTTGTAGGGGGTAAATCAATTTTTTCACAGCAATGCACACCTGCTAAAATGTTAAAAACGAAGAAAGTGGGAACAAATTATCATCAACTCCAAACAATGTTCTTTAAATCTATGCCGAATCTATTTAAGGTGCATGCAGATGGTTAAAATACAACAAAAATAGGCTTTACTCTTTTTTCGACCAGCGGACCTCAAAATAGGCAGAAAGTAAACATCTCCAGCAGCTAGTTCTGAATAAAGGAAGCAAGCTGTTCAGAGAGAACTAGCTAAATGTGACAGCAGCCAAACACAGGTCACAGCAATAAGAAAGCAAACGTTCACACTAACCAAGGACAGCTACTCTTAGACACTTAAAACACACTCATACTGTAGTACTGAATCCATGTTGGCAGCAGTTTTTTTTCTCGCCGTTAGTCCTGTGGATGTTTTCTACGTAACTCCGTCTCTACAGCCAACACAAACACAACGCCTTCCTCTAACTTAATTATTTCACAACGAACACTTACCCGTCCGGTTCCGACCGGTGGTGAGACAGCCGAACCTCTACAAAGCGGTCTAGGAAACTAACTGAGCTGGTTTTTGCTTTCCCTAAAGGCTGTCCGGTCCTTTGTCTTTAACACTTTTTTTTCCTGTTGTGAGGTCTGCTTCTCCGTCCGTGAAGATAACGCGCATGCGTAGTAGCGTTTCCCTGGCTGCGTCAGAAAGCACAGGAGCAGTTCCTCCCCTGAGAATAAAACCCTTAAAATGTTCCACTTTAAGTCTCGTCTGTGAGGAGGCACACCTTGGGTTCTGTTTACGGTGATTAAAATTAAAATTATACAGGTAAGAAATGTTTTAATACCACAGGAACAGTGGCGGATGTTCCATTTCTGGCGCCCTGGGCGAACCTTTTACTGCCTCCACCACATACAACCTATCAAACCTCTGTCTGCAAATTAATAATTTAGGATTTTTTATTTGGCATCTGTTAAAAGGATATAAGCAGTTTATATTTTACCTGTGGTGTCAGTTAATAAGTTTTGAGAACTTAAAACTAGGAAGCCCCTCTTCACACAATGCTGTTTAATAATCTGTGCTCGGATGCAACAATAATCACTAGAATAAGTATTTAATCCAGGTTTGACCAGTCAATATATTATGTATTTTTTGCTTCTCTAACTCTAAAACCAAGAAAGCACTGATTCTATTTCTAAATAGAAAAAATATGTTTGCTAATCTTGTGCTTTGAAGAGTCAGTTTTATATTTGGACTGATAAGTCCAAATATATATACATTTGACTTGGAGATCATAATTAGATGCAGTTCAGACTTAAAAGAAAAAGACTAAAATAGCCCTTTAATTTGGCATAATCCTAAACTGGAAATATGTTGTCACAGTGTCAACACAATGCACACCACAGGGGGGCGCCCCATTTCCTTTTCTTTGTCAACTAACATTTCCCCTATGGGGATTAATAAAGCTATATATTTGGAATTGAAAATGTGACAAACCTAATGAAGCCGTTTCTGGTGTTTGCTCAAGAAAATATTGAATAATTCAGCCTGTGGACCAAGTTTGACTTCAGTTTAACTTCTCTGAATACATTTCCCTTCAATAAATGTTGAAATATGTAGGAAAGCAAAACACTGGAGCAGAGCGTGAAATTACAATTCACAGCGAAACAGGAGAAGAAAAAAAAGACAGGTAAATTTATTATAAATATAAATTGTATATACATTATACATTTGACACTATAGGAAAATTATCCCCAACAGAAAACATCATTGTTCCTCTGTCTCTTCCCAGTGGCAACTAGAAACCAACCAATCAGAGCAAAGACCCGCTATGATTGGTTAGTTTTGGTCGGGAGTGGTGCATTTCTATAGAAGAAACACTTTACAAAAATTACATCCTGCAGCTTCATAGGAAATGCTGCAATTAATAAATATATAGCTTTTTGATAAAAAGTTTTGGGGCGATATAAATGAAGAAATTTTTCTGGCATCACTGGAGTCACATGATCAACAACCGGATGTTACCACAGGCTCAAACCACGAAGAAGACGACGACAGGTAGTTGGAGGATGTTTTTTTAATAACTTATTGTGTGTACAAACTTATTTCTGTGTGTTTATAACAGCATTTGTTATTTCATGCAAACACTGTTATTGCAAATGTGTTTTTTCGACATTATCAGAACATCGACAAATTTTTGCACACATTTTCGATGGAAACGCAGATATTGACAAAACCACAGGGCAAATGGGAGGAAAAAAAAAATTATATATATATATATATATACATGTTCAAATTTTCTTTGGCCCAGGCTAACAAACACTCCAACACCTCTCGCTGTGTAGTTCCCCTATCTACCTGTGGCCCAGTTGTTGAGCCAGTGTGGAGGACATGTCATCCAGCAGCTTCTCCCTCAGCTCGTCCTCCCTCTTGTACACCTCATGGCCAAAATGGCCCCTGCTCTCCTTCACATCTAACACACGCTCAACCAGATCTCTGTAAGCACAGTCTTTAGACCTTCTACTTGAATGCTTTCCTTTAGGTGGACCGTATGCGCTGATGTCCACAAGCTCTGGACTCTGACCACATAAAGAGCAGGCCTTTTCCAGCCCCTCCAGCAGCTCATCCACAGTGAAGCTTTGTCTGCCGTCCACATAAGAGATCACCGGGATAATGTATCCCGTGACTCCCTCTCCAAACAGCTCAAGGGTGCCTCGAACAGCTTGGGTGAGGTCCTGGCCGACCGACTCGCCGGAGCCTTGAGCCTTGATAACCAGCAAAAAGGCATGCGGGCCAGGACTAGTGAGCTGGAGGCTCCTTAGGGCCTCCCTGGCACGGCTGGCGTTCCCCATCGAAGACCCTAAAACATCGGGGGTGTTGATTACTGTAATCTCTCTGCCGTCCAGCACCGTGCTCTGCTTGATGCCATTCTTCGCCACGTCGCTGAATGGTCTCGTCTTGTTGCTGCCTAATGCTAACAAATCGTCTGCTATGAGGTTTCGGTCCGCTACGTTTGGCCCCAGGAAGATCAACCTCAAATCTGACTCCCTTGAAGTGCCGCTGTTCTGTGGTCCATCTTCAGACGATCCTGTAGACGTGAGATGTTCTAGTGTAAATGCTTAAACAATGTTGTTGGAAAGTTGTTGGTGTGTCGGGGGCAGAAGGAAGAGCTGACACAGGGTCACATTCATGCAAGAGCCACCACTGTTAGTAGACCATATAATTAAAGCTTTTCAGGAAATAAAAGGGTTGGAGGTGCGATTGCAAATATACTCACTGATGTAAAACATTTTCTAAGTTTATATATTTGCAATGATGGAAGTAATTACGGTACTGTCAATCCAGCTGGAAGAGTGAATAGTATTCTGACAAAGTTTGCTATTTTGGAACGACACATTCCTGTGTTTTTGTCAATAAATTGGCAACGCGTTATCGGAAATTGAAATACCTTTTTAAAAACATTAATGTAGATTTACTTTTCAAAGTATAAGCACGTGTTCCCCCGAAATGAGGAGGAAGTAAGGAGAACCCTTGGGAAATTACCACACAATTTAAAACAATAAAGAAGAGTATAATGACCTGTGGTGGCTCTCAGGATGGGAACCATCCACTTGAATTTGGTAGAAAATGCTGAGGACGCATCAAATTAAGTCATTAGTCTAAGTAGTAATTATAGTCTTTTGTGTTTCTGTTGCTGGAATAGATGCTAGTACATTTTGACTTGACTTTATGAAACACTGAAATATCACCCTACAGAAGAGGAAAAGGTGCTCACCGACTAGAAACCGCCAAACCCGAGAAACCCATTTCAACAGGTTCTTGATTCCTGAGACAAAAAGGAGAAAAGTAAAAGAGTTTTATTTAGGCTGCTTTAACTTCTCGTATGGAAGCTCGTCACTGGGAATAACTTATAGTTCGTACCGCGGAAGGTTCCGACCAGGCGGCTCACCCAGCCCCAAAGAGCTGACAGACCTGAGGCAGGACCAACAAAACGGTTGCCTTGTGATTTCGGTTCCGGCCAAACTTCGTCAAGATGTCAGAGGGAAAAACAAACGACAAAAACTCACCGGTTATGTAGCAGAAGAAACGGATCGGCCAACGGATCAGCGCTGGGAGAGCTGCAGGAAAACCAAACAGCTTAAAACGTCTGAATAAAAATGTGACACACCGTCACAGAATTCCATATAATAGTCACCTTAGTCCTTTATCATAATATATTATCAATCCTTGTATCATGAAATAGAAAATAAGGGGAATTGTGGCAGTATTTAAAAGTGTCTGAAGTTTTGTCACATTTGGTGACGTTACAATCACAAACTTCCATGTATTTTACTGTATGTGATAAAGGAAATGATGGTAAAGATCGTAACAGGCAAATATGCTTTAATTAAAACTTTAAACTTCTACTAAATCTTTTGTTTCACTCTTTGCATGATTTGTAACCACATTCAGTATGCGTAAGGTCGTGTCATAACCTCTTGATATGATTTAAATTTGGACATTGATCAGACCACCACACACATACACTGTGTCCAAACTCCACACTTCAGCAAAAGACACATTAGCAGAACAATGCAGCTACTCTTTGAGTATTTTTTTTGTTTAAAAAGAGATTGTGAATATGCGAGGTCGTCGTGGCGACTGACTTTGTGAAAATCTGTAGAGAAGGTAGCCCACCACAGCGAAGGCTCCCATTTGGACGTTGTTGCCTCCCATGAACCAGCCTACACAAAATTAAAAAGGGTTATTACTACATCACTGCTATTTCCCACTTATTATGTAGAGGTGTGTGTGTGTGTGTATGCATCTTCACATGTATCACGAGTCACACAGAATTCCATAATTAGACCGATTGCAGCATCTTTTATATGCAAGGCCTTCTGAGGTAAAATCAATTTCTACATTATCATATTTAACACAAATAATGGCTTTTTTAAAAAATGTCCTACCAGCAGGGGCAGCCTCGGCGTTGTTTTCACACTGACACTCCATTTCAGCATCAGTCTTTACAAAAACAGCACAAACACACATCACAAATCTCACACCTTTATTTTGAAGCAACACTCCGGAAACGCATGGTTTCAATAAGCAAAGACCAATCAAGCACAAAGTCCACATTTACCTTTCTGAACAGTAAAAGGGATCTGAAGAGTCGTTACCTTGTGTGTGTGTATGTGTGTTGGGAGTAAACCTTCCTGAGGAATGTCGTCTGGTTCTGACACAGCTCACACGCTGGATGTTTCCTTCCTGCTGACCTGGAGACGCTCCCTCAACACGATCAGCGCTTCTGTTTTATTGACCTGAACGGAGACGCCAGAACGCCTCCAGGTGTGTCTGACGGGCCTCCCTTTGGAAGGGCGTGCCTTCTTTTCCGGCAGAACTGGAAATGCTGCCCGAGACCTTCGATCTCTTTCAGTTTGAAATAATACAAAAATAAGAATCGCTTTTATAAAGAAACGTTTTAATGCAACACATTATCAATAATCATCACTTGTTGTCTGTTTAATTACAGGCGTGTGCCAGTGGTTCCACCTGGAAAAGAAAATCTGGGATTTTCACAATACAAGTGAAGACGTTCAGCTTATTCTTCCACTTAACTTTCACTATTTTTCTAATCCGACGCATAAAAAAAAATCTCCCTGAACATCTGAAAGCGTCTGAAAGCGTTTGAAACTGCCCTCATGAACCCAGTCGCTCGCTCAGAGCGTCTATCAGATCCTGCTTCTTGGTCCCGGTGGTTTTGATCCCAAACTGCTTGCAGGCCTCCTTCAGCACTGCCACAGTCAGCTTTCCCAGAGTGCCGTTCTCCATGTGGGCCTTCAGCTCGTCCGCCGTCACCCCCACTTTGGGCTTCTTCTCGGCCCCGGCCCCGGCTCCGACGTCGGCTGCAAGCAGACAGAAAGACACGATCAGGCTGGAAACGGCGTCTGATCTGAAGTACGGTGGCGGAAACCGAATTGAGGGTCTGACCCGTTTTCCGTTTGGGAGCCGGTTTGCTCTCTGGGTTGTACCCAGCAGGGTAGACCAGATCCTTAAACTCGTCCACTAGAGGGCCGAGCCGCTGGTCAATCTGGTCCACTTTAGGCACTGAGGTATGGGAAAAGAAAACAAAAAAAAAAACACATGAAGAAGAAAGAAGGTTAGAGAGTGGAGACAGAAGTGCTGAACGTGGGGAACAGAAAGTAAAGTAGTCGGCTTCTTACTGATGAGATCCTCAATGTCCTCTGGAGCCATCATGTCTAGAGCCAGAGCCTCCAGGTTCCTGAAGTGCTGCTGCAGGACTGGGTTCTCGAATGCATCACTCCTGCATGACATGGAGGAGGAAGGAAGCAGCTTACAGAGAGGACTACAACAAATAGAATAAAGAAAGGAAGTTTCATGTGATGTCATCACATCTATACAACTCGAGTCAAGGGCACTGCAAACAGACTAAAGTAAATAAATATAAATGAATCCCCCCCCGACCCCCCCTTGAAAAAAGTGCAATCAATAAAAATAAATTTAAATTAAAAAAAAAAACTGAAATTTTGGAGGCACAAAATTTGAAAATTTTGGACTTCTGAAACTCAAAACAGCAAAAAAACAAACACAAAACACACTGGTGACATGATTACCGGCAGCTCCCTCCCTCTGCATACTCCAAGCTCCTCAAATGTTCTGGGAGAAGACTAGAGTCTGGCAAAACTGCTTGCTAACAGCAGAAGTGTAAGAAATATATTTTACATGTGAGGATTTTTCTAAAATCTGTGTCTTCATAAACTGACCTGTACTTGAAGCGGAGCTTCTGGACGATCTCCTTCATCTTGTTAACCTGTGTTTGTGAGGCCGGCGGACATTTAGGAGGATCCAGAGTTCGCAGGTCATCGGCATATGGCAGGTAGATGACATTGAAACCTGATGAAGGGAGCAGAGAGTAGATCGACATACATCCATTGTAGGAAAAAAAACAACTTAATATGAACACTATTAAGAGACTCCATTTATTACTTCAACTTCCTGATCTAGGTTTAATCTTTTGGGTTCTTGCGATGCTAAAACCACCAAGAATCACAGCAAATACGAAAATGCCAAAGGTTGTTTACCTGGAGGTGTGATCTGGACCTTCCCTTCGTCGACCTCTTCTGTCTGAGGCACCAAGGCAACAAATCTGGGTGGGTAGTTTCGGCGGAAGACGGAGCGACACAGAGCAAACACGTTTCTCTCGACACACTTCTTCAACAGGGCAGAGAACAGACAGGCACTTCCTGGTGCAGCAAAACAACAACAAACATGCAACAAAAGAAAGCAAAATAGTTTTAAAGGGGCAGTGTTGTGTATATTCAAGACACATAGTGGCATTTTAAAACACAATCAAGTATTTATGGTAACTTCAGTTGTTATAAAAAATGCTTCATATAGTATATATGACTTAAACGAAATAGGACTTTATAATTTAACGTCTTGAAATTGAGCCTCTGTCTCTTTAAGAAGTTTCTGGTCCTCCTGAAACGCCGCCTTCAGGAAGTCATCAAAACATGGCTCCTCTATTGATTACCAGCGTTGCTCAGAGAAGTAGCTCCTATAATGAGCTCAGCTGATGAGCAGTTCCACCAGGTGTTTGCTAATACCTGCTGGCTAGTCTGAAGGAGCCAATTCTACTCCCTTAAATGCAGACAGAAGATGAGAAACTACGTAAAATATCAGAACAGATCCACAGTTCTACCTTTCACTTCGCCCTCCTCAGGGTAGATGAAGACAGAAGGTCGAATGTGATGATGCAGTTTGAGTTTTTCCATCGGCTTAAATCCGATCAGAAACAGTCCCGGGTCGTGAAACTTCTTGATCGCATCCACTTCATCCTTCTCCATCACTATTTGTTTCCTACCGTACACCTACAACACACACAAGTCAGTATTTTTACCCGTATTAGGACTCTGTGGTTACTTCCATTCATTTTAATAACTGCATTTATGTCTAACCCAGGCATTTACCCTAACCCTTAACCAAAACTTAACTCACGCCATACCTCTAAACCTCTCTCTCTCAAACTGTGGTCAGCTGACGCCCCCTAGTGGTCTGTCATTTGCCGTGATGTGAGCCCAGCGTGCAAAGCCTGCATTTAGCTTACCAAAGGATTGTATTTAAGTGGTTTAAAAGAAGATGAAGATGCTGACAGGAAGAAAACATCTGAAGGAATTGATGTCTGCAGGAACGTTTCTCAGTTTCTTAGGGTGAGTTGTAGAACTTTTGTTTTTAGAACACAATTAAAGATACATAGCATGCCACTATGCCACCTGAGCTGAGTTCGATACAGTGGTGACGAGGCGGTGAGCAGCGCCACGCCCCACGTTGACTAACTGCATCTTTACACCTAAAATAAAAGAATTATTTATATCAGGTTTTCTTTGAGCTGAAATAAAATGTTACTTTCTGCCATAGCTTTGTTTCTTTTATTATTCTTCTAAATTACAAATAGCCCGAAAATGTTACTAATGCATACAACATGTGAAGTAAACAATGTCTTTTTTGGGACCAGGTTTTGGCCCCCATAAGGCCCATCAGGCTTCAGAAATTGTCCTAATCATTACAGCTAAACAATGCTAATAATTCCATTTAATGAAGTTCATTCATATTTAAACCCAGCTGCCACGTACCTGGGCCTTCTTTATCTCGCTGGGCAGCAGCAGACTGCCGGTCTGAGTGTGGAAGGTGCGGGTTTTGCTGCGCACCGGTTCGTTGGTTTCCCGGTACAGTCTGACGGAGGCGGGTTTCCGAGCCAACACCGCAGTTGCGTACACGCCCACTGCTACGTTTAGACCCTCACCAAGAGTCAAGCTTAACCTGAACAACACAGCACAGGGACGGGCAGGGTGTGAACGCCACTTGAGGAGTTTTGGGTTTACAGAAAAAATACATATTGTTGTTTTTACCTTTTTTTTTATATTTATAATTTTTTGTACAGTTTTTGCTTAATGAATAATGACAAAAAGTCATCAGTGTATGTAAATATCTGGTTTGAACTACAGATGATGTACTTCTGTCTATATCCTAGCAACTGTGTTGGACCAATACAACACAGTTGCCAGTCTGCTACAAGTAAATAGCAAATTGGAGACAGATGATTTTTCTGTGTAAAAACAGAAAAAAAACTTTTTTTTGTCACCTTGCCAAGGCTCTCTTTTTGGTCTCTCTGGCCCGGACCCGCTTCTGAAGGTCCTCCAGTTTGTTGCATGGCTCCAGCTGCAGGCCGAGCTCGCTGTCGTCCTCAGGCGGGCTCACGATGTCCCGGAAGAAGAGCGACACGTCGAAGCCGCCCGGTTTTATCAGGTGCATTAAATCGATGAGAACACCTGAGAACACCCGGAGGAGTCGGGACAGATCAGACAGGCTGATCAAACAAGAAACTGCAAACAGTTTGTGTGTCAGATGCTGCTGTGAAGTTTAAAAACTATTTTGATTTACAAGTTGTACGTGCTTATGGGGGTTTTCCTAGCATATTTAGTCACCTAGATACTATAAATTTGAATCCACCATGAATTCTACTCCAACCAGGGGATCGTTGGAGGGATATGTGAGGACCTGCAATGGGACAATAAGTCAAAATACACATGAAAATTCAAGTTGAGAAATGGAAAATCCATGGCTAAGTCAAAGGCAATATCTGATACAACAATTGGATAATTGGGATTTATACCTGTAAGTAAGCCAAGGAACATAAAATAAAAGTTAGGCATCAATTTGATTGATATTTGAATAGTTCCTTTAAAGGAAGTAGGCAACCTAATGTAATTTCTTGACAGAAGACATTTTTCTAACCATATAAACACAGGCAGCTTTTTCTCCAAACTGACCGGTCTCCTTCAGGTCGCTGGCTTTGGTGCGGGCCTGTCGGTCCCTGGCGCTGTCGCCCCCGTGTGGATCGTCCCTGCAGGTGAAGATCATGAGGCGTTTCTGCGAAAGGCGCAGCTTGATGTCGCTGTAGAGGTTGGCGCAGCACCACAGGGCGTCGCCCAGAGACGTCTCCCCGCTCCCCAGGGTCTCCGCCGCCAGCTGCGCGCCTTTCTCACCGTGCAGAGCATCCACGTCCTGAACCCACTTCGCACCTGAAGGGGCAGAGGTTTAACGTCTCACGCTGTAACTTTCCCCTTTTTGTCGCCGTGCGACCTCTGACCTGGTTCGTCGAGATCGTGGTACACGTAAACGTGTTTGAATGAGTTCCTCTGGTTCTTGCTCTGCTCTGTGCCGTAGAACACCAGAGCCACCAGGTCCCGGTGGCTGCTAATGATCTTACTGGTGTACACGCTCCGCACGACCTGTGGCAACACGAGATGCGGATGAATTCGTCTCAGCAACTTGAATATTTAAAAAGATTTCAAGAATCTTTCACTGAAAACACATAAAGATGCGAGTTTTTGGTTGTTTTAAGGCAGGGGTGTCCAAAGTCGATCCTCGAGGGCCGGCATCCTACACATTTTAGTTCTCTCCCTGGTGGTAGTAACAATCTTTTCAGCATGTCAGTGTTCCTGGTAGGCCTCTAATGAGCCATCATTTGATCCAGGTGCGCTAAACCAGAGAGAGAACTAAAACATGCAGGATGCCGGCCCTCCAGGACCAACTTTGGACATCCCTGTTTTAAGGGAATACAGAAGTAACAGAATGTCAACAGGATAAAAAAAACTAAAAAAAACTGAAGTTCTTACCTGCATGGTCATGTCAAAGTTAGAGGGTTGTCCATCTTCGCCTTTGATGAACATTTCCTTAGAGGCGTCGACCAAGAAGACCAGGCTGTCTCTGCCTGACACTTTGTAATCTCCTATCAAAGACAGACACGTGCATTGGTTTGCAATGTTTTACCTTCAACTTTTCTGAAATTAAGGATGCTGTCATCATAAAGAACACGAATAAACACTTTAAAAAGAGGAACTTAATAAAAAAACTAAACGCTAGATTGATTAGTGGCCTTTTGTGATGTCACCATGACCTTGTGATTGTAGAATCTCAAACTTATTTTTGAGAGAGGGATGGATGGAAATATGGAAAGTGCGTGCCTGTAGGAAAGACTGCGCTTTAAGTTAGAGCTATGTGTTGGGGAATGTCAAATATGCTACTGTATGGCACAACACACATATGTGCAGTCTGAAGGAATATCAAAGAATAACCATCTGTCACAAGCAGGATGTACAGAATATCATCCCTGAAGCAGCAGCAGAAGAGAACACTGGGTGTCTCTCCCATCAGCTAAAGAGATGAAATTCACAACAACTTACCAATATTTGATCACAACAAAATTGGAATAATGTTGTCTGGTCTATTGAGTCTCGTCTTCAGCTGCAACATTCAAATCACAATTTGGCGCAAGTGATGGTGTAAAGGTGTAGTACCTTAGAAATTTGTTGCAGAACTTTATGACCTTAATAGTGACCCATTTTCTGACGACCATTTCCACCATATTAACGTACGTCAATCTGTTTTTGTTTTTGTTGTTTAAATCAAGACGATTAGCTCACTATACTCAGGTATAGATCTGGACATATCAAAGTGACGGCAGGCAGCTGGCTCAGACATGGACGTGACCCGGTTTTACCTCCAGACTGCTCCGCTTCCTCTTGTTCTTGCTCCTCGTCCTCATTCTGGTAGAAAGCGTTCCACTCCGCCATCTGGCCGGCTTTCAGCTCTGCACCAGGATGCAGTCATTTCAACAAGGCGTTATTCACCCATGCTTCGTACGTAAGCAACGTTGCTTACGCACAAACTTCGTATTCACAAATCCATTCCAATGCTTCAACTGTTGCAAAGTGTTAGTCGAAACTCTCCAATAAGCACGTTGAAACTACACGCAAGTTAGAAATCAGCTAAGATTTACTTACCATTATTACCACTAAAATAAAACCAACTTAAGCCTAACAATAACTCTAGCTAGCTAAACGTAACCATTCTATGTTAATAAACTGATAACTTCCACCTGCTTTAATGACGCTTCCGTCTCCCTAGTGATGCGATATATATAAACTAAAATAAACCCAAGAATAAGAGATAGTCAGTGGTACTCATCACTTACCGCGTTCCGCAACTTACAAGTCCAGGCTAGTTTCAATGGGAGATCAGATACGTGAACGCGCCAGTATGGAAGCAAAGTGTTGCCAAAACATTTTTTCTTCTTGGATTTTATTTTATTTTTTTTTATTTTTTATTTTTTGGCGGGTGGCATCCAAAGTTAACATGTATTATCGTCATCTACTGTGCTGGTGTGTAAATCTAAATCCTTTGAGCTATATAACAAGACAGGATGTACATAAACTCTTAATTCTATTACTTACTAAATCTACACTGTTACAATCTTTATTAATCTGGACTTCTTTATGGATATCTAAAATCTACACTCACATTGGGAAGCAAACAAAGAGGAGATGCCAAATTGTCCTCTTGGGTTTTTCCTTTTAATTTCAAACGTTGGCACATTTTCTTGCACATTGTTTTTTGTGTACAATATTTTTTATGTAAATTGATTAGTAAATAACGTAGTAATTAATATTAGTATATGAGGGTATTAATAACTGACACGTTCTAGTTCACATGTAACTTTTTTACACATAAAAAATAAGTCTTTATATGAAAATATTTGTACATATACAGTACACAGCGTAAGACTGAAATCATTGTCATCAGGGCTGGTCCAGGGTATGAGGGCTAAAGGGCATCGTGTTTTGGCACTGTCAGCCTTCCATTCACGTTAAAGAAGACTCGGTTCTCATTGGTATCTCTGCTGAGAGTCAATATATTGACCAATCACAATGAAGGGGGTGGAGTTTATCGTACGTAATGCGGAGGCACTTTTTGACAGTCATGTTATGATTACATGATTAGATAAGTGACACAGCACTGACTCTCTTCACCCATCAATCTCAGGCTGGATTTGACTGAATTTTCCTTTTTTTTTTTTTTTTTCTTCAAAGATAAGTCTTTCTTTGACTCGTTATTTCTATAACACTGCTTCCACTTTTCGATTTCTGTTGCTAGCTAGCTAGCTGGAGGTCAACTTTTGCCGAGACAGTCGGGCAACTTCGCCGTTGGTTCCAGTTGGAAAAGACTCCTTGTTGCACCATGGCCCAAAACAACTCTTCTTTTCCGGTGAAACTGTTCATTTACGACCTGTCCAGGGGAATGGCTCGCCAGCTGAGTCC
Organism: Poecilia reticulata; assembly: GCF_904066995.2. Lineage (NCBI taxonomy): Eukaryota > Metazoa > Chordata > Actinopteri > Cyprinodontiformes > Poeciliidae > Poecilia > Poecilia reticulata. The sequence goes on along the minus strand of NC_088848.1, from coordinate 21,905,196 downwards.
AGTTATGCTAGGTACGTTTGTGACTTTCTTCCTTGTTAAGAAATGCGCTGAAAACTATCGAGAACGAGCCTATAGCTATATAACCTTATATATTGCTGATATACTGTATATGTTCATCTTCACAGGGAGACAGTTGGATGGCATATGGTGAGTATATTTCTTGAATGACAGCTTGTTATCCAACCTTTCATTTGGTAACGAGACGTGTTTTTGCTTCTTTTTTTTCTTCTTTTTTTTCCAGGCACACAGGTGTTGTTGTCCACGGAAAAGAGTTTTTCTTTGGTGGAGCTGGAATCAACCGCTGCCTACCTGTAAGAATCATCTCCATATTTTCAGTAATGGATCGAGCAGCTTGTGTTTGTTTCCCAGCACGGCGTCCATTAAACGTTTGAAATGTGTCTTCTCTTTTCTGTCAGTGTGGCACTATACTGGGCCAGCCGAACTCAGTAGTGGATTTGGGTTACACCGAGGTGAATGAAGATTTGTTTATGGAGTATCTGGACTCGCTGGCTGAGTCAGAGTACAGGTAAAGACGTAGCAGCAGACATTTAAGTACACACAGTGGACTTCAATCTGGTTAAAATAGGAGAATGATATAGAAAAAACCCTGTGATAACCTGATTGGACGCCCTTCAATTCGTCTTGTTGAAGCAGCTTTCGTAGTTTACATCTGCCAATCTGTTCTGCAAATCTTCTCTTGAATCTTTTGGCTAAAACCACAAATTGCAAAGGTGTCAGTCAGGAGAAGGGTACAAAATTACTCCACAGCACTATCTACTGTACCATGTACTTCACCATGGCACAGTGAAAGCAGGAGAAAATAGGGTACAAGGGTAGATGAGGGTTGCAGATTTCCTTCCTCTCAAAGAAAACATCCAGACTTCGCTGAAATCTCATGAAACCTCGTGCGAGAATGTATTTTGACCTGGCGTGACGAAGCTGGACGTTTTAGGCTAGGATTCCAAATGCTGCGTTTTTCACAAAACAACCCCTCCAGTCACCAAAGGAAACCCGGCGGAGGCATCATCACGCTCTGGGGTTTCACGAGCCTGGGGGTGCACCAATTGCAGTTTTCTGGCCGATTATCAACTTTTAAAAAACGTGTAACATATTTACTAAAAGACGTATTCTAATAGGACACCATCGTTTTGGACAAATACGTAATTTTACTGGATGACTTTTAGTAAAGCTGTTTTGAAATATATCTTGTTGCAGTGCATTGCTAAGTCAGTGTCTTTGTTGTTTTAATTTATTAATTAAATTATTCATTTTTCCTTCTCACCTTTCTCTCTTGTTGACTGAGTTACAATTTCCCCAAAATATAAAACTTGTTTCTCCTCTTCATTCTCCCTCTGCGAAGATGTGACAGGTATAACATGTTTGAGCACAACTGCAACACCTTCAGCAACGACGTGGTGCAGTTCCTCACCGGCAAAAAGATCCCGTCGTACATCACAGACCTTCCATCTGAAATACTCTCCACGTAAGTTTTCACTCCACCTCTCTGGGTAAACTTTGTCTAATTTGTTTGTCAAATATTGCTGTCGCAACTTCTTAACATTCTTTGCTGCTGGAGAGCGTCTGCGAACGTTAAGCTTTTACGTCTCGTCACAGATGCTGAATCAGATTTGGGTCTGGACTTTGGGCCATTCTAGCACATGAACACACTGCGATATAAAGCGCAAAATGAAAGTAGAGGATTAAAGTAGTGAAGTGGTAATTTGCTCATCTCAAACAATGTACTGAACCAAAAAGCCAACAGGAGTGGAGCTTCAGATCCTTCTTTTAACAAACTCAAACTTTAAACGGATTGTTCTACCTGAGCTGTACGTCTCTTTACCTCCTCCAGAGCTATCATGGACTTATTGTTTGTCACAGAAAATCCCAGTAAAATGCATTAAAGTTTGTGTGTTGTTAAATGAAAAAAATCAAGAGGCAGTGTATATTTCTCTAAGCGAATGATTGTTTGGATTTGTTGATGCGTTTTGACTTCAGTGTCCCTCTCCCTGCGTTCATTTTGTAGTCCGTTTGGCCAGGCCATCCGGCCGCTCTTGGACTCCATGGCCGTAAATCCTGGAGGAAACAACATCACTGGACAGCGATAAATAAAGCTATGCATACAGAAGAACACACTTGATAACCTTTGTGCCAGCAACCTCTGCTACCAGTCACATTTACAGCTAAGCTGCTGTCATCAGGGCCCTTTACTCTACTTAAAAAAAAAATCACCTTCAAGGTTTGTTTCTGCATGTAAATGCATTGCAAGGAATACCAGCAAACTAAACCTGTGGACAAAAAAAAAACATTTTCACTCTATATGTTAGCTTTTGTTCATAAACTTACTTGCACGTGTTCAGCCAAAACTCTATTTTTAGCTGTAGAATAGTTTTGAAATTGTCCCGTTAAAGACTAGATTTGTTGAGCGTTTCCTTAAGGTGCTTTGTTAGGTAGACGTTTTAACATCAAACACTTTTATAAAACATCTTCCTGCCATGTATTGAACTTAATCTATAAACGGGATTTATCTTTCGAGTGCAGTACAAAGCTTCTGTTCTTTCTAAATGTTGGCCTTTTCCTGTCTGTCTCTAAATGGGAGACAGCTGGCAACTGTCTGCAACATAGATGTTGAGCTTACACATAAAATAAAATGTAAAAAAAACCTAGCTAGCATAGCTACACAGCTAGCTACGTATCTAGCTAGCTATCGGGTCCACTTAAACACATTGTGAAGAAGCAGTTTAAAAATTGACTATCTAATGGTTTCCCTTTAGAGTTTATGAGGACAGTTTGTTTTTTAGCTTCTTATAAGTATAAATTAAAATCTATGAAGCTCTTTACTGCTTAGGTTGTGGTATTATTTTCATTTTATTCCTAAAGCTCAAATGCAAGGGTTACCCTCACTGGGGAAAATAGCTTAGTCAAAACTGTTCTGCTGGCTTTTTATAACATTGTCTAGGAAACCCGTTTTTACCAATTTTAAGGTACCTTTAAAATGTATTTAAAAAGCACTTTAAAAAACAAACATCGTATTTGAACCTCGTGCCATTTAGTAACATCGTTTTTGCTTTTTTCTGAAAACTCCTGGACCAATCAGCTACATACCTCTGATTTGCTACATTTGGATTTTTATTATTAGCACATAATGTTTTTATGCACTAAGTACCAGAATCGGGTATTTGTACGAAGAGGCCTTATCAATGGTGTTGAGACATCAAGTTCATCTGAAGTAGTTTTTTTCTTTTGGACTCTTGTTTAGATCCTAATCATAGCTTTAATTTTTCGATTACAACTATAAATTGTGTGCAGGTCACTGTAAATGAAAAAATATATATATATTAAAGATTAAGTATACAATACCTACAGAAGGCTGTAAGGGCAAAAAAAAGGCTTTAATTTACATGTTTTACATTATTTAAATGTTATTAATCCCAATTTTAAGTGTGAAGTTGTGTAAGTGAAACATAATATTCTAAAATGATGCTCAAGTACCTCTTTCGCAATATGGGTTTTGTTAAATGTTTGAAAATGAAGCTCTGATTCTGAACTATTAAAGTCTCTGCTAAAAGCTCACTGTCTTTCTTTCATGTTCATGAAAAACATTCCGTTTCACTGCATTACATGAATTTTGTGTCATGTATTACAAAGAACAACCACAAGATGGCTCCACAGTCTAACTTAAAATGTAGGAACCGTGTTGACTTGCATCAGGGATTATATTGTAAAAGCATATTTCTGTGTATCATAGTACATAATACAACAGAACAAAAAACATTTAACATAAAAATAAAATGGACAAAGCCTCACATATATTATACAGTCTTTACTATTTCATCTTTAAAAGTGGCATCCATTTCTAAACAGTTTTATAAAGAACATTTTGGGTATAAATTAGTTGTAAGAAGTACAGATGAATACAATATATACACCCCTTTCTGCATATTGTCACACCAATGTGCTGTATTGATGTTTTGCATTTATATAAACAAATAACATTTATCTGCCATGTATTTTTTTTCAATTATTCTACTGTAGATTAGCTTCAAAGTCTTGGAAGCAAGCTTTCACATGGCAAAGCCTGCAAGTTCACAAAAACGGATGGAAATATGGATCTTCTGCAGGTCTGTGTTATATTTTGAACAGGAACATTAATGATGCTGTTTACATTTGTCCCGTTTTCCTCTGTTCTATAAATATTTTCATTTTTCACAAAATTGCACATAAGAAAGTTGCACCACTCATCAATGAACAGTCATTCTGAGCCTGACATGGAGTAATGTTACTGCAGTTACAGATACTTGTTTACAGCCCTTGTAAAAGAAAGGAATACCTTTACATGAACAGTGAATATAAATAGACAGCAGGATTGTTCTAATTTGCTGCACTTCCTCAAAGGACAATGCACATAAAAGAAATCATAATCTACACACAGTAAAGATTTTTTTATAAACACACAACAAATGGGTTAATTAGTTTACCAAAGCAGATACAAAATTATTTTTGTTGTTTTTTTACAGTGATGGAAAACATTTTCTCCCTGAAACTGGGAAGGATGCCGAGACCAGGGACCATTTTTAGAACAACCAGCAAACACAGACAGAACTCCTGCATCGATGCTCAGAAAAATGGGATGCAGACAAAGATAAACAAGACTTTGATTTATTTTCTGTCACAGCACTTATTAATGCTCCAGTGATTACATCTAGTGGTAAAATGCAACCAAATCAACAAAGAACAAAAATCATATTTATAATATAGGAGTTTCTGAAAATACTTCAAACCTGCAGTAAGCTGTTTTGAACCATTAAGATGAGATTCTGATTGGACAATGTGTGGAATGAAACAGGATCTGGATTTCAGTTTGGACAAGAACAGATCCACATTGAAACATGCACTGGGTTTTTACCAGTAAATCAGGCAAATCCTTTCTGGGTTCAGGCCAATAAGGATGACTAAAAATATTCCCCTTTTTTAATCATCAGATTGTTGAGACATCTTTTGGATACATGTTATTACTGTTTTTGAAGTCAGATTTAATATTTAATATTTAATATTTCTCACAAGTCATATGTGATTCTAGTCATCAGCTGGAAGGAGACGAAGATGTGCGACAGACAAATTGACAGTCGTCTTAATGGTTAGCGTTGGATATCGATAATTTTTTTATGTGTTTAAGAGGCCAACTTCATCTACCACTAATATTTTTGCGGGTTTGGCAGTTTAGCGTTAGCTTCCGCTAGTATTTTTGTGTTTAGCGGTTTAGGGTTAGCTTCCGCTAGTATTTTTGTGTTTAGTAGTTGAAGGTTAGGTTTAGCAGTTTTTCGTCTTGAAAAATGGCTGCCTTGTTTGTTTTTTTCAGTTGCTCACAGTTTTTCTGTTTTTGTTTTTTTTAAAAACACTTTTTCAGTAAACTCTGTGTTTATGTTTGTGATGGTAGGTTGGTTGGCGTTGTATGGCTGTCATAAAGACTTAGTGACCCCAAGTGATATTTCTGAAAATAATTATTTCTTGAAATAAATAAATGAATTTAAATCGATGGTTGGATTATATCCTAAATATTTCAGTGAGATTATGCTGCTGCAATAGCAGAATAATTCATTCTAATCCTTTTTCAACGTCTTAACCAGGAGTTGATCATTAACAATTCAGACTCGCTCTTTCATGTCGCGTCTCACCTGAATTGTTTTTACCCAATTCCAAAACTCAGAACCCACGCAAAAGCATCACTGTTTTACAAAACAAAACAAAGAACAAAATGAAAATCTGCCAGAAAAAACAACAGAAATCTCATTACCGGATCTCATGGGAAGCATTCCTGGATGGATGTGCCGAACACTGCAACGGTACCTGCGGGTTTCGTCCGCTGTGAAGTCCAGTCAAGGGATTCCATTAGCTGCTGCGTGAACCTAGCAACAGCTGCAGCTGCGTACAACGTCCTTTGAAATCCAGGCCACATCAAATAAAAGATGTCAAATCCTCCAGGCCTGGAAGTGCCTCAATAAATTCCCCTGAAATAACAACCCGCGGGTCAGAAATCACACACAGGCCTCTACACACTCGGAGTTATGACTCAGACAGTTCAGGAGTGAAAGACCCAGATCTACACTGACTTCCTTTCCTTTCCCCCTCCGAGGAAGGAAAACACGTAGCAATGTACGTTTTGTTGTTCTATTTTTCTCTACTCTCTACCTCCTTTATCTCCTCTTTCTAAAGAGTCTTAGCCTCTGGCTCCTTCGCTGTCCCCACACCCCCTCTCCTGTTGGGATGGAGGCTGATAGAAGCTGACATGACGGTGGAATTGTCCTCACCATCGAGTTAATGTGACCCAGGGGAAGCTGTCCATGTACGCTTGGCCTGATGGCAAAGGATGCAAAGTGTGTTTCATCGTGAAGAATCCGGGAAAAGGGCGACCGATTGGAGGTAAACTGAAAGAACAGTGAGTGAAACTCTTCAGCTGAACAATAAACCGTTTTTTTAATCTCCCTAAACCATAAGCAACACAATTTCAACAAACTGTCCTCATTGGACGAGCAGATTTTCAAACTTCTTAATCGTCACTAAAGAATCTAAACTTACTCCGATCACTCCGGAATGCTCATTTTATTTACTAGACGATTCATATAGTTTGGAAAATGCTCTTTTTTCTGACTGAAACGTTATCTTACACACTGATTTTTTACTTCTTTTTCATTTTTTTTACTCAAGGTCATGAATGAAGTGAAAATTTGACAGAAGTCAGCCTCATAAAGCAAAGATAAAAACAACAATCTAAAGTTGCATAAACCTCTACATTATTTGAACAAAAATAGTTGTTTGCATTTATTAAGTTAAAGAATCAATGTATATTTGACCGTTTTATTACTATTTTTATGGTTCTTAACAGTGCAACAAAAGAGATATGAAAGGAAAAAAAAAGAAAAAATACCCTTATTGGTTAAAGGGAGTCATCACTTCAGTGCCTTGCAGAAGTATTCACACTATGAAGCTTTGAGTCGCTGCCTGTTAGAACCTGGCTGCAGTTACAGCTGCAGGTCTTCTGGGCCGTTTCTACTAGCTTGGTTCACCTGGAATCAGAAAACGTTTTTTTTAATTATTTATTCTGAGATTAAATTGGAAACAAAAGAGGACTTCTCAGGAGAGTTGATTGCGCAGGATCTTATTTTGGGGTGTCTGTGTAAAGTGGCCAAAAACTCACTTGTTATATTCTTATTTGTAAAAAAATATATAGATATACATTTAAAAAACATTTCCTTCTAACTGTACCCATTATGTTGTTCTATTACATAAAACCACATAAACTATATTGAAGGCTGTGATTAAGCGACTAAATATGACATAATTCATAATTCAGGTGGTATAAATACTTTTGCAAGGCACTGCATGATTCCTTATTCTATTGCTCCCTATATTTATTGAAGATGCATAAAATAAACACCATGTTTGAATTATAAAACTCAAAGGAGCAGTTTTATATACATAACCCCAAAACATAGGCCAGTTTGTACACATGCTAACTATAATTTACTATGTAACTATTTATGAAATAAACTTTTATTTACTTCAACTACCTGGAGACTACTTTTATTCTAAGAATGAAAATTGTCTGTAAGAACTACTATTAATGACAAAAACTTTCCAGTTTCTCAGATAGTTTGAATTTCTTTGGACAAACAAGTTAGCAAAAAGGCTAGTAGTAATATTAGCGTGTATGCTAGCTTTTCAAATGATTTGCTTGACAACCTGACTGCATTGTTATAAATACAGAAACAAAAAGCAATTATAGTAAGCCAATTTTGAATTTTATATGCTTCATCCATTGGATGAGATACATCTTTCTGTGTCATGGTTTATGTTGATGTAAATAGCATATTTTGTTAAAAAAAAACAATGAAAAATGCTAAAATCAGCCTTTTCTTCTTCTGTTATGAATATATACTGGGTGTTTCTGTGTTTTTTGTGTCGAAGTTCTGGGCCGTTCCAGACTCTGGTAAAATGAGCACTCATTGTTTAATCCCAGACTTAATATTATCAGCTGGTTGGCTAGGCAGCTAACTCCGCCGGAGTTAGAGCTCTGTCTACTCCCACCTCTGCCATATTACATAGCAGTGTTACTGATTCACTATTTTTACTCCAGGCAAGAAACCATAATATAAGTTCCCTAAAATGTGATTCTTTTTTTGGATTAAAGGAACTAATTACAGTGTGACTAGTTGGTTTAGTGTCATACCCGGGCTAGCTACCAGAACCTTTACTTGGCTGACACAAGTTTGGAATTTGCTCCTCCGACATCCATATTAAAACCAAAACATTAAAAATAAAAACATGTTTGTGTACAAACCAAGCTACGACTTCTAAACTATAGACAGAGAAACATTGGTTTTATCCAGACTGGATCTCTACAGGGCTTGATCATCCTGTGATATAGCAAAGCTGCAGCGGTTAAACATCTACAAGCCCAATGCAGCAGAGAGGAGCCTGAGTGTGTTTTTAACTCATCTTCTAGAGTGAGTAGCAATGAGTGTGTCTCCTGGTTTTTTTCCCCCACACATTGAAAATCTGAGCTCTTGCTTTTTTCATGTACATTGGAAAGCGTGTCTTTGCTTAGCCCCTGGGCATGTTGGACTGTTAAGGAAGTGCAGTACCTGGCTCGCTCCAAAGTTTTTCTTGAGTTCAGCAATGTGGTAGGTCACTCTCACTGAAACACTCAGACAGTCACCTCAGTGGCGCTGTGGGTGGAGTAGCTCTTCTGCCTGGTGTGGTTGTAGTATGAGGGTTGAGAAGTGTGCTGGCCGTGGCCATGGTGACCCTGCCCTCCGCCTCCTCCTCCTCCATACATACCTCCGTAGGACTGGTTGACAACTTCTTGCAGGTTCTCTATGCTCTGCTGCCGCCGTGTTGAGTAGCCGTGTCTCCGGGTGGAGCTGTGCAGAGAGGAGGAGGTGTGCGCTGGAGCGGAGGTCTGTCTGTGGACGTGGCGGGCGGCCGGCTCCCAGGCTTTGAAGGCCGAATTGGAGATGAACGGGTGCGTGGTGGTCTTGGGGAGGCGCGAGTGCTCCAGGTGGTTGGACGGGATGGAGATGGACAGAGGGGTGTGGAGGTCGCGGTGCCCTGGCAGAGGCTGGTGGATGTAGGACTTCTCCTTAGGCTGCGAGGGCTGGAAGGCAGGAGGCGCTACGGGTTGGTAACTGGAGAAGTCCATGACAGGAAAGCTCTTATAGTAGCTACGGGAAGCGGTTTCTGCTGCATAGGGAAACAAAAGAAGTATTTCACTTTCAGGTCAACTCCTCATTGAAAAAGTTTCTAGTCAAAACATTATGAAACTCCATTCATCCATCCATTTTCTTTACACCCTTGTCCCTTAGTGGAGTCGGGAGGGTTGCTGGTGCCTATCTCCAGCTAACGTTCCGGGCGAGAGGCGGGGTCACCCTGGACAGGTCGCCAGGGCAACACAGAGACACACTTGACAAACAACCATGCACACACACACACTCACACCTAGGGGCAATTTGGAGAGGCCAATTAACCTGACAGTCATGTTTTTTGGACTGTGGGAGGAAACCGGAGTACCCGGAGAAAACCCACGCATGCACAGAGAGAACATGCAAACTCCATGCAGAAAAACCCGGCCGGGAATCGAACCCAGAACCTTGCTGCAAGGTAACAGTTCTACCAACTGCGCCACAGTTATGAAACTGTTTAAGTTTATCATCATCATGATTGTAGTGCTTTTATCTTCCCAAACGTTAGCATGCTACAAACAGCATTAGCTTCAAGGTTATTTTCTTGGGTACATTTTTAATCTTTTTTTCCTCATGGGGATAAAGAATGGTATTGTTATTTTATATATATATCCCTGGTGAGGTGTTCCGGGCACGTCCCACCGGGAGGAGGCCTCGGGGAAGACCCAGGACACGCTGGAGGGATTACGTCTCTCGGCTGGCCTGGGAACGCCTTGGGATTCCCCCGGAGGAGCTGGAAGAAGTGGCTGGGGAGAGGGAAGTCTGGGCCTCCCTTCTGAAGCTGCTGCCCCCGCGACCCGACCCCGGATAAGCGGAAGAAAATGGATGGATGGATGGATGGATATATATATATATATATATATATATATATATACACACACTGCTCAAAAAATAAAGGGAACACTTAAACAACACAATATAACTCCAAGTAAATCAAACTTCTGTGAAATCAAACTGTCCACTTAGGAAGCAACACTGATTGACCCTCGTCGGGTCAATCAGTGTTGCTTCCTAAGTGGACAGTTTGATTTCACAGAAGTTTGATTTACTTGGAGTTATATTGTGTTGTTTAAGTGTTCCCTTTATTTTTTGAGCAGTATATATATATATATATATATATATATTTTTTTTTTTTTAATTTTTTATTATTATTATTCTCAGCCTTAGCTTTTCCCACAGAAAGAACATTATTCTTAAATAACTGCAACAAATGAAACAAATGAATTTTCATTTGATAATTAGGCCAACAGTGGAAAAACTTTTTCTTCTTCTATTTGGCCTCTTTAAACTTGTTTATTCTTTGGAGTCATGTTGAATTTGTCACAGTGTGTTTCAGCACTGAGTCATATGAAAGCAGCCCTAAACGTACCGTCCATGTGAAAACACAGTCTGTCTCTGAATCACACTTAATCCGCGATGCGTTTAGGTTCCTCATCCTCAGTATGTTTCTTAATAGAAACGAGCCTAAACTTTTGTTTGCCGACACAAAAATGAGGTTTTTGTCAAGTTTTTTTATTTGCCTGCACCTGCTTTTCAAATCATTTGTTTAGGGGGAGATGAAAGCTTAGTTCCTCTAGCAGAGTTTGATTTTGTTTTTTCAGAAAATAAAGAAGTCTGGATTGGAATAAAAAAAAGAATAGAAAAGAAAAAGAAGGTCAAGATGAGAAGAATGGTTTGAAGAAGATCTGAGGGTTTTCAACTGTTATAAATTGTGCGTATGCCCTGAAGGTTTACTGATCCTCTGCTGAGACCTTGGCAGCATATGGCAGCCTAAGAAGGACAGACTTCCTGAAAAGTGCAATGGAGACGATGAACGTGAAGATATGCGTGTCGTAGAGTTTCCTAAATTCCCCTATCATAAGTCTAAAAAGTCTGTGAATATTTGTCATTCTAAAGCAGGAGAGATGGATCATTTAAATGAATCAGACGACAGTTATCCTTGCATCAAGTCTAAGTCTAATTACAATACCTGCTTTATTTTATTTAAAGCAATTTTGTACAATCTTTTACTACCTTATTAGATTATTGCTTTAATGGGACGACATTTATGAATCAGATTTTGAAGCGTCTCGTGTCATAAGTTGAATCTAAAGGCTCATCCTGTCTAAAAAAAAAAAAAACTAAAATGTTGTAGAAATGTTTTCATTTGGACAACAGTTAGCCTCTAATTACAGCTGATTTATCATTGTGGTGGTAAGCCCTGTTGCTTCCATTTCCCCTGTTGTTGATATTTTTAAATATAAACTAAAATATTTGGCTGCATAAAAAAGTACATACAGTAGCTAAAGAAATAAATATTATTTTGGTGTAAAACATCTGAATTCCCCTTTTATGTCATTTTTCTAAGCTCTGCATCACCTGACCTTGTGGTAAATCTGTGAAGAACCTCTACAATTCGCGGTGGAGTTATGGACCACAGCCACCAACGAACAGCTGAAATTCGCAAAAACTCGAGACTGTCTCTAAAAATGCTGATAACTCTCTTTTTTAATAGCTCAAACACCAAACATACCTTAATACGCAGTGGAAACTTTCTTACCGCAGAAGTTGGCATCCATTTCTTTTTTTAGAGTACAACTTTTAGGTGTACAGCCTATCAGCACCAAGCAAAACAAATGGCGCTCCTGGATTGGCTGCTTTGCAAATGCCAACAGACTTTCAGTGCTTTAGAAAACATTTTTAAAAACATTTACATTCAGCACTCCTTTGTAAAACCACATTTTCTCTACAACTACAGCAGCAAATCTTTTGCTCAGACTGGCTAAATCAGAAAATAGTACAACCTTTCCTACAGAATAATTACTATGCTCACCAAAAGGGGAGTTTCTACTTGAAAAACGGCAAGATTTTAGATCCCTGTTGTTGATAATTAGTAGAAAAATGATGCCATGAGCAACATGTAGAATTGAGTCTTTAAGATCAACGCCTGGTGTCCAGAGGGAAAGGCAGCCTCTTCTTTATGCGGGTCCTGTACTGCTGTCTTAAGACTACTGTAAAGGTTACTGTGTCGGTTGCAGTCAGCGTCATTTGGAGAGTGTGAGGGTGTTTGCGACTTACCCACAGCTTTGAGGGAGGCGTACTTGTTGAGTCCCAGTGTGCTGTGGTTATTATGCGGCTGCGGAAGGCCCTGTCCAAATGCACCATAGGCTGCGTTATTCAGCTGGTACTGTTCTGTTAAGAGACACACACACACAAGTAAAAACGTTAGAAAACATACAGTAATATACGCTCAGTGGCGGTTTCTGATGTGGCGACCGCGCAGGGCGGGCGGCATGTGGCATGAGCACCTTGGAAATTTCTGAGTTTCTTCTTGCAAATTTTTGACTTTTCAAACTCAGAAACTTCTGAGTTTTTTTCTAGAAAATTTCAGAGATTTACCTCAGAAATTTTTTTCTTGCAAATTTTCGACTTTTCTAATTATGAAATTTCCAAGATTTTTTTTCTAGAAATCTCAAAATTCAGAGTTTTCTTTTCTCAGAAATGTACTCCTTTTTTCTATCCACACTGGCCCTAACGCGCTTCTCTTTTTTTTTTTCTGTAATTCCTTCACCTGTTTCTGCAGCAACCTCGACTCCGGTCTTGATAAAGTTTCATCAGTAAAATACATGCTAACTAATGTCGAATATAATATTTGTATGTGTTTTCATGGCAACATTTTTCATGGGAAAATGAGGACAGAACAAAGTGGAAAACATCACAGCAGTGTAAACATATTGACTGCTGTGTTTTCAGGTCTTTACTTCACTCAAACCAGAACCTCTCTTGTTTATTTATTGTATAACAGTGCACAGCAGATGAGACAGCATTCCTATGGGATATTCAGCATCATAACATAAAAATAATAATAAAGAGATAAAAAGAATGTATAAAAATCAGAGTTAAGGACAGTTAAACAGCGCATAATCTTAGCATTCAGACAGCTGGAGGCGGAAAGCTTTGCACCAGTCTGGCGGTTCTGTTTTTGATGTTGCGTTACTGTTTTCCTCATGGCAGCGGTTCAAAAAGTTTAGGGAGAGGATGTGAAATTCAGAGCATCAACAGAATGTCTTTGTAGAATGCTGCTGGGATGCTGGAAGGTAGTGATGTTTGCTTCACTTCCCCCTTTCCTTTAGGGCAGCTGTGTTCAAAGTGTGGGTGGCGGGCCCATTTGAGACCATAAGAATGATTTTGTGTGGCTTTTGCCCGCATTTCAACAATAATACAGATTTACATATACACCTGCAAGCGATCCATAGAAAGAGATTGTTGTAGTATGCTTCAGTTTAAAGACCAAAATTAAGACTATTGCACACCACTACTGCTTCCTCATGACAGTAGGTTGTATCCATTCCAAAGGTAGCAGCTGAGCTGATTAATTATAGGCAGACATCAGTAACTGAACGGCCAGCAAATGAGAAATGAGAAGGACTAGTGACTAGCATGTCTAGATTGGTCATGCTCTGAACTGCTCTCCTGTCCATTAGCATGTATAGGCTAGTGTTAGCCTTGAATATGGATAGGTTAGCCTTTAGTAAGCTATTGTTAGCCTTGGATAGGCTAATGTTAGGTTTTTATATGCATATGTGTGTCGCTCAAAGGCTTTTAACACTAGTCCAAGGTTAGACTAGTGTTAGCCTTGGATAGGCTAATGTTAGCCTTGGCTAGGCTAGTGTTAGCCTTGGTTATGCTAATGTTAGCCTCGGATTTGCTAACAATAGCCTTGGTTAGGCTGACAGCTTGCATGCACAGGCTGGTCACCTGTGACTCGTAACCTTTTTCTTTAAAGAAAACTTTATCAAGAAAAATGGTTGGCTTACAATATTTGTAAGCGTCAAACATCAGAAGCAGTGATGTGTTCTTGTCATTAAGTTTACTGTAATTCAACATGACAAAAAGCATAGTATAGGCTTGCAAAAGCCTTGGATATGAATATGTTAACCTTGAAGAGGCTATTGTTAGCCTTGGCTATTGTTAACTAAAGCTAACTCTATTGCGCTAACGTTAGCCTTGGTTAGGCTGACATGCCTAAGCTACTCACCTGCGACTCGTGAATTTTATCAAGAAAATGGTTGGCTTACAATTTCTGCAAGCGTCAGACATTAGAAGCACTGACATGGTCTTTTGACAGAGTTTACTGTAATTCAATGTGACACCAACATACTGTATAATAAAGAGCTCAGGTTAACTTTTTACTATGAGGCTAGGGACTTTGAGACAGTGGTACCTCCCAGATGGCCAACCGGCCTTGTGCTGAAGGAACCGAGGTTAATGAACAATGGAACAAACGGGTGACGGAGTGAAGCTCTGGCTTTTAGCATTAATGAAGCCCACTGATGCACCCGGCGCACTTGGTGTCCGCCGCAGGGATGGATAAACACTTGCACAGCACTCACGGATGCTCACAGGGACACTTAAGTATCCAGGTCATTTGAGACACACAAGATCTGCTGAATTTTTATGTCTGTTTAATCTAGCTTGTGTGTTCAGCTGACAGAGCAAAATGATCAAGTGTATTGACATGCTTTTTAAATCAAGGTCAGATGTTTAAATGTGTGCACACATATTTAAAAAAAGATAAAACAGCGTGGCACTGAAGACAGTTTCAGACGGCATCTGATCGTGTCACAGCTGGGAAGGATGGAGAAATATGCGTAAGAACAGCAACTTATGAATGCTAAGTACTTTATAGGTTGACATAGCATAGAGAAAGAGACGGAGGGTAACTGGTTGTTCTGCTTTGTTTGTTGTTTTTTCTAAGAATTGGTGATTTTCTGCTATTTGCCGCAAATGAATGGGGTGCACTGTTCTGTGAAATTAAAGAGAATGCAACAAAGTGTGGTTATTAAACAGCAAGCATTTGTGTCGTACAAAATATTTTTCATTGTAATGCTGCCCTGTGTTAGTTGGCTAATTCGTATCATGTTTTAACTGCAGTCAAGGGCCACACAAAATCAGTCCAGGTGCTGCAAATGGCCGTCTGGCCGCACTTTGGACATCCCTGGTTTGCAGTTTGTCACAAGCGGCCAGAGGGGGACTCAGAAAACGTGGGAAAAATGGCGAAATATTCAAGGGATATGAATGATTTATAAAGGTGATGTAAACTACACCAAGCCAATTTTAATATTTGTTTGTTTACTTTTTTGCTTAGTTATAAGAACCTGAATATAAAAGTTCACCTCTGCAGATGAGGCCCTCACCTCAAGCATCAAATGCTGAGGCTAATGTGGATTCTGAGTCATCGCATTAGAAAAGGTTGAAATGTGGAATAACTTCCTCAATTTCGCTCGCTTGACGTGGTTTTTGGCTTTTCTGAAAAACAGTTAATGTGCTAAAGAGGAGATGGAAACACATTTGCTGAATAAGTTCTGACATTTCCATCCATTGGTGGTCTGCACCTTAGTAGAGGCACGAAACTCAGACATTTCAAAGTAAAAACCTTCAACAACTCAGAGGGGAGGACTCCATGCTAACCTGTATCCTCTACTTCCTGTTTATTCCAGCGTCAACATTATGCATAGCCTGGTTGATTTGCTCTAAACCAGTAGATAGAAACAACCCAAATTAGAATTTTCTCTCTTTTTTTTTTTGAGACATTTTAAAAAATGTGCTCAAAATTTGCTCTACAAGTGGATGGAAACGTAGCTAGTGACCGTGGAGCAAACTGAATTCTTATCAAAGACAAAGAGGACAGTGGCATCATCAACGAGCTGCATGTCCAATCAGGTGCTCTTTATTAAGGAATGGAAGCTGATTGGCCAGCATTTAGGAAAAAAAAGCTCATTTTACAACAAATAAGTGTGCTTAATTTTTGTGTTTTTCTCTTAGCCAGTTGCTGAAATACTTAATAATCATTTTCTACTATAACATTTCATGTGTAGGCTGCTGACTGCATCCGGCTAATCCAGACAGAACAACTACATATTGTGAAATGATGAGCTTATGAATATAAAGCATGAAGTGATCAATTATCAGTGGGATGTTTTAGCCACATTGGACACAGATGAGCGTAGCAACCTGAATAATGACTGATTAACAAGCAACAACAATCGTTTCAAGCATTACGTACTATTCTCAGTCTACTTCAGGTAGGATACTGATTGCTCAAGACAAACTAAGTAACGTTGACCATCATATGTTAAATTTTAAATACATTTTAGTTGCCCAGGGATACATGCGAGTTTCCGACGCAGATGCACAAACACATAAAATATAGGTCGACATTATATGGCCGTGCTTTGAGCTGGTCTTTAGTGAATGTTCAAGACCATGAAAAAGTATTTCTTTATATGTTTTGTGTGTGCCTGCCATGGGGAAAGTAACAAAGGAGAGAGTGTAATGCCAAAAAAAAAAAAAAAGTTGCATTAAAAGCAGGAAAAGGTGAAACTCATGTCATCAAGTGGGACTTATTACTGGGTCACTCTACTTCTGCAGTTGTCTTTTCGTATTTAGGTCATTTCATTTCGCTTCCAGCCTCCTTTCAGCACTGAGTCATGCTAGCTGGAGGTTTTCAGTCCAAATATTTGCCTCCCGTACAGAGATTAGAACAGGCACAGACTGCTAATGTGAGTCTTCACGGATGCAGCTCCAGAGATCTGTGACTCCTCTGACATGTCAAAGTTCTGTTTCAAAACGAAACGAAACTAATGTGGCAGATTTAATGCATTAAGCAGAATGAGTAGGCTAAGTTTGGTTTTAAAAACAGGAGTTCAAAGGACACCCCATACATGTGTGGAAAGCATCTTTGGGTGTCCTATTTTCATTTTAGTTTAATAGGTATTTTTAAATATATATTTTAAATGAGATGCATACCAGTAAATATCCTGTTAAGCTAAATATTTAGATATACCTCTTAATGTAATTAAGATGTAATTATCCAATGATGTAATTATCCTTTTAGTTTTTTTTCCTATTTTTGCTCTCCATACGCCTCAGGGGTCACATCATGATGAATCTGAAAATCATCTTTTGACCCCCAACTTGGTGTCTCGTGACCCCCTGGGGCTTCCTGGCCCCCCACTTTGGGTCTAATGTCTTAAATATGCCATCAGAACGTCAAACAGCAGCACCTGGATGTTTGTCTTCATGTTGCTTTTCAAGTGAAGTCATGTAGGAAATTAAGCAGTAATTAAGCGATTGATTATCCTGCGCTAACTGCATTAGCTGTTAGCGAAGGTGAACAAAATGGCCACAGTGTGGATGTACCCCTGAAAACGAGAGACTTTAGTGACACACTGACAGGCGTCACAAATGAATCCCTTCCTCCTGCTTTTGTTTCCCATGACAACGTGATTAGTTTATGTCTCTGTATTTATAAAACCAGTGTTGGGCCACAGAGATCAGCTGCAGTCGCTCTAACAGAAACACCGATCAGTCCAAATGGGTTCAGTCACTATGTCTAATGAGCAGAACTTTTTTTTCCAACGCTTTGTCTGTTGTCTCATCTGTAATGGAAAATTCAATGCTGTTCCACTGGACTCAGCTCTGTCCTGTGGCCCAGTTAGCAACGTTTTTGTTTGTTTTAAACCACAACCGTATTATCCTAAAATGCTACAGAAACATTTGTGCACCTGACGCAAACTTTGGAGTGGAGAGAGAAAATGGTGAAGATCTAGGACAGAGTGGGTGATTCATTGTAAATACTGAGGTGTTCCAAATATGGCTGAAAGAAAAAAGCAAAAAAAACAACAACATATGTAGATCACTAGGTGGTGTGTTATAGTTACTGTTAAGGCAATATTCCCATTACTAACTTTTTAATTTATCAAGAAAACCTCATATGATGAAGCAAACTTTGTCTTAAAGGGGCAGCATTAAGTGTTTTCCATGGAACATTGTGCAATTTTACAGCACACTCAAGTAATTATGTTAACTTCACATTGTTACAAAAATGCTATATATATCAAATATGATTTAAAAGAAATTTTGCTTTGTGATTTAACGATTTGCAATTGGGCCTCTGTCTCTTTAAAAACTCCACCTCCAGGAAGTCATCACAACCTGGCTCCTCTATTAACCTTAACAACATTTTTACCAGCATTGCACTGAGAAGTAGCTCCTTTAATGAGCTCAGCAGATGCGCAGTTCTACCAGGTGTTTGCTAATTGCTACAGGCTAGTCTGCAGGAGCTGAGCTGGGGAGCCTCAGGAGAGGAGATTAAAGAATTCCTCAAACATGCATGAAGGAATTGAGGCAACACTCCAGGTGTGTTTTTCTTCTGGGAATAACATTATAACATGATGTAAAGCTCAAAAAAGTACATTTTATCTAATTTTGCCTCTTTAATGGTGCAAAACTTTCTGTAATTTTGTCGACTGGGTTTTTCAACATTAATACCAGAAAAATATGTTTCGCGTTTCAGAAAAACTTCTATTATTATTCAACTCAAAATGGGCAAAAATATCATGTTTCAGATATGGAAAGCTGGTAAAAAAAAAAAAAAAGTAATACAGCTGTAATTGCAGGACGAATGGTTTCAATAAAGAACTAAGTCAAGAAGGCTGAAAACAAGTGCACACCACACTTTTCAGCTTTTTATTCATAAAAAAAGTTAACTTACTGCTTTGTGTTTATTCACCACATCAAGTCCTGATAAAGTACATTAAAGTGGGTTATTAAAATGTGTCACATATGCATAAATGATCTGTTGATTGAGCGCAAAGCTAACCTGCGTCTGAGTCAAACATAAGGAAAGACAAGCTGCCTAATGGGGCTCAGCTTGATTACATTAACATGATGATTATGGAGTTCAATGCTAACAGACAAACATGCTCAGCGTTTGAGCTTTGAAGCCATTTTACAAATATTAATATTAAATCAGAAATAACAGAAGGGCATGTAATCTCTGTAGATGTACACATTAAAACAATATGTTTATTTTCATTAAAGTGATTATTTTTGTTGCACAGCCTGATTCTGAAGATTGTTTACCTTTTTTAAAAAGAAGAAAAACCGTCTTTGTTTTTCTTTTTTAAGAGAAACAAGAAGACACAGTTGTTGTTTTTTTAAAGAAACTTTATGGATTTTATCTTAACTGTCTGAACTTCCACCTCAGTTCTGATAGATTTGACAGAGATCAGAACAAACAGCAGTAGTTCCATCAAAAAACAATACTTTAGCCGCAATGTGTGTTTTCTGTAATCTAACAATAACGTGGGTGTTTTTTCATGAAACCCCAGATATTCACGGCTGACATGTTTAATTCCTCACACGGTGTCACACAGTGAGCAGTGGAGGAGCTCGTTGTGCAGGCAGACTGTTAATAAAAAAAAACACGACAGCGGGGATTTGTTTAGTTATTTCCAGGAAAAGCAGCTTAATGAGCTCCTCTAAAGTTGTGCTGCCTGCTTTCCAATATATATTTATTTATTAAAAATGACTGCAAATACAGAAAGTAAGAAAAAAGACTTTTCCTAAACTTTTCAGTATTTTTTTTTCTTTCTTACCCGTAGACACAGATTGCATTACCTCCACCACCAGCAAGTTCCCTTTGGGATCAATAAAATATTTTTGAATTGAATGGAGCTGAACCTTCACAATAATAAACCACATTGATTGAAAATGTACAGAAAAAAACCCTAAAATAAAGACTTGTTATGGAAACCCTTACCATTACCGTTATCCTCTCTGTGCTGTTTGGCAAGATAAACTCAGATTGTCACATTTAACGTTGCTCTAATACTTTAAATTATTAGTCTAATTATGGGTAGTTGCATTCTAACATCTGTCTATGTTATCTTGTTTTTATCTTCTAGCTAAAAAATGAGCCTTGTAGTAAAAGATTACCAATTAAAAATCCCTTTAGACTCTGAACACTGTAAAAATGTGAAGACTTAATAAGATGAATTAAAACAGAAACGCTTCAGCTACATTAATTTAAGAAATTCATAGGAGTCTCAATAATTGTATCAATATTGATTTTTGTTTCTTAACATGAAGTCCTACACACACACAAACACACCTTTGCATAAATGCAGTTAAAGAGGCAGTATTATGTATTTAAGCTTTCCATCATGTAATAATGTTATTAAAGAAATACATGGAGTGTTTCCTTGATTTGTTCATGCAGGTTCCTTCAGACTAGCCAGAAGCGATTAGCAAACACCTGGTGGAACTGCTCATCACCTGAGCTCATTATAGGAGCTGCTTCTCAGTGCAACACTGGTAGAAATGTTGGTAAAGGGTTAATAGAGGAGCCATGTTGTGACGATTTCCTGAAGGCAGAGATTAAGTTTTTAAAGAGACTGAGGCCCAATTTCAAGGCGTTAAATTGCGACATCATATTTGTTGTATACATCATTTTTTTGTGTTTATTATGCTATAAAATAGCACTATGTGCCTGGGAAAACACATGATAACGTCAAACTGAAGGTTGGATTTGTGAACTGATGCCTCCAGACGGCGGTTCTGCGCTCACCACTCCTGCTGCGTGGCATCCTGGCTGAGACGCCGTTGGCTCTCCCTCCGCTGGGCGATCCAGATGCAGCGTTCTCGAGCGAGTTTGCCTCGCTGCCCTGCTGCTTCAGCAGGTCCGTCAGCGTCCTGCAACCCACACAAACTTATTAGTGACTAAACTGAACAACTGAAGCTACACAGAGAGATGCTATTTGATTTAATGTTGCACAAAGACATCAAATAACTGTTAAACTTGCAAGTTATAGTACTTCAAAAAATGTGATTTTCATCAACATCAACATTATTGTTTTGGTTTATTAGTTTATTAAATAATATCCTAAGTGAAAATGTTTAAACATTGGGGTTGCCTATTTTTCCCCCATTCTTAATTACTAAATCACTCTGAATTGTTTGGAGGAAAGAAAATTGAGGATGGAAAAATGTTTAAGTTTCTTGATTTTATTCCTTTTTCCATTTTCCTTAAAGTAATCCATCCATTTTCTACGGTAGGATTCAAATCCAAGATCTTATTCCTACAAGGAAACATGGCTAACTACAGCCCCATCGTGCAACTCCTTTAAAAGTAATTAAAAAAAAAGAATCTTTTTAAACATATTATGTCTCTTTTTGATTTGCCCTTAGAAAACACAATAGCAAAGCATTTCCAGGCTAATGCTGATTTGTGATTTTCTGTTAAGTTTGACCCAAAAAGTCCAGTTTTAATCAATTACATTTTCTAAGCACAGTAACTGATAAAACAGAGAAATGTGCTGTTTGATTGAAGCAGTCCATCGTGTTCGCCTTCAGTGTCCATGTGTGTCCTTCAGTAGTTCTTTTTTTTTTTCTTTGGAGCACACATCTCATCCAGCTGAACATGACCAGAGGCCTTTTTGCTTCATGACATCCGTGCAATATGGCCACATTTAGACTCTCTGGCTCTTGATGTGTTCCAGGAGCAACACAACAAATGTGACTGAACACACCGCTAGTATGTGTTCATACTAGCGGTGGGACTCCATTAATAATTGCAGGGTTTGAAATAAATGAATAAAATCCACATATCAACAGAATTTCAATCCAAACAACATTTTTGCCACTAAATTATTGAATAAATAAAAATATAAGCTCAATAAGAAAAATATATATTGTTTTTAATCTATTTATTTATATCAATCAACAATCAGATTGTTGCAAAATGCTATTATACCAATTCAACCTTCAGGTCTTTCAGGGATCTCCGACCGTTCATGGAGCTTCTTTAGAAATGTGAACTGTGGATGCTAACGTTAGCGTTGGGGACATCTGTGCTGCTGCAGCATGTGAAACATTGAGATGCTATTTTAGGCTAACTCCTCTTAGCACAACAATATTCCTTTCCAGCATCCAATCAGATCATTCCTTGCAGCAGAAATGAACTCCTAGTGAAGCAGGTTTGTTACCCATCGCCACTGTTGTTAGCAGATGTCGCTTGTGCGTCGGATTTACAGACGTACGGGAAACACGCAAATCCAAGCGTTCCAGTGGGAACTGTGAATGTATATATATATATATCTAAACCTTTAACGCGTTAAAATTTATTAATTGAATAACGTCATATGATGTTAAAATGGAACAGGGTCCAGACCTAAATCCCATTGAGAATGTGTGGTGAGGCCTCAAAGTCGATGTCCACAGATGCTCCTCTGTTTTACTACTACAGCTGTTATGTGGAGCCCTGAGGTTACACACACAGAGCATAACTGACCTGACAGCTACAGCCAGGGGGCGCTTGTTCACACCCAGCCACTTCACTCATGAGCTGTCTGCAGGTGTGATGATGCTCTGCAGTGTCACAGTCACAGAGACTGCTCCACGTTACCCTGCTGGTCATCACCTAATTACAGCTGAGTATTAAGGCAGACTAAGAGATTTTTCTTCTTTTTTAATCAAGAGAATAAAGTCATAATATTATGACAAGAAAGTGATGGCATTGGCCGAATAAAGTTACAAAAATACTAGACGAAAGTCCTGAAATTGAAAGAAAGACTCAGTCGTTTGCACAATCATTTCAAAGTTCTGCTGGTGTGTTGAAATATTAAAATATGTCCTAGTTGTAAAACCAATATCAAATAATAACTTCACAAGATATTTCACATTCCTCGTCTTAATTTGTTATTTTTTATGTAGGAGTTATAAAATTACTACTTCATTCTACTAATGTTACAACTTTAGTTTGGTCATACCATGACTTTATTCTTGTACCATTTCATATTTGTAATGCGACTTTTCAGGTAATATTATGACTATTCTCGTATCATTACGACTTTTTTCTTGTATTATTATGACTTTGGTCTCGTAATATTGTGACTTTTTGTTGTATGACTTTAATCTCAAATTATTACAATCTTTTTCTCGTAACATTTTGAGTGTATTCTGGTTTTATTACAGCCTTACTTGACTTAGAGGAGCTGGAAGAAGTGGCTGGGGAGAGGGAAGTCTGGGCCTCCCTTCTGAAGCTGCTGCCCCCGCGACCCGACCCCGGATAAGCGGAAGAAAATGGATGGATGGATTAATTCCAATATGATTTCTTCTTGCTATGTTACGACTTTTGTCTTGTTATTTAAGATATTTTTTCTACCCTGGTCTTAATACTCTGCCGTAATTGATGCATGAGGTGAATGTTAACAATCCCAATCATCAGGATGAGTGGGTTAGGGTTCAGAATAGATGGGAGCTGCATGAATAATGTTTAGGTTAGCTCTGTTTACAGAAGTATCAGGAAATTATATTCATTCATTTAAATCGATTCAGATCTCAGAGTGTTTGTGAATCCATTCCTACACACTGAGCACTCTCTCAGGTTTTTGATCAGGATGCATTTCTCTGCTTACTCCACATTTGGGTTGCACCACAAAGACTTAAATGTAGCATTTTTAAAAAAACCTTTTTCTTTACTTTTAAACTCTAACACTTTTCTATCCCCGGCCCGTTTCTACCTGGATCCAATCTAAAAATTCGTTTTATCTCTACCCTCTCTCTGCCGCTCATCCCTCTTTGACTCACTGCCTTCAAGCTACGCTCTTTTCTCTTGGCTCGCCACTCAAACAACTTGCTGATTTAGACGTTTAATCTCCCACAAAATCTGCACCTGTCTCCAGGCTGGATGGTGTTTATAGACTTTTCATTAGAATTTCAGATGATGCCTCCAAAGGAGTTAAGCTAACCCCCTTACTGAGAAAAGAATTAGCCGTAGCAAGGTGTGGCAGATAACAGTGGATTTTGTCAGACCAACACCGGAGTATATGTAAGTATACTGATTGCGATCAGAAGACAGCCGTGGTTAATCAGCTAATTTAAACAGAGAAAACATGTGAAGGTTGGCTTTTTTTGTTGTTTTTTTAACTGAACTGAAGCACACTGGATTCCACAACACATCTACATATTAAGTTTCTCAAAGTCAAGCTAGCATCTCTGGCCTACTTTTTAAATTAAAACTTTTCACAGACTTGTGAAATGCTACGCCCTTGGACCTTGTTATCTAATAGCAAAGCACTGCATCCCTTTTCCTGTTATACGTATATCACAAATACATTTAAGATGTAGCGTGATATGTTAACAGCTAAAACTAATGCTAGTCATCGTTATCGATCAATCTTGCATGCAATGCGTTACGTTGCAAAGTGACAATACAACCATGCAGACTGAGTGAAGATCTCTTCTACCAGCATTTAATAAATTATTTTTTTATTTATTTATCTCTTGAAGGAGTGAAAATAGCTCATATTAGCTGTAGCGTTTTGTGGTGAGCTGAATATGATTTTTATTTTTTTTTTCCTTCTGTGTTGTCTGAATTTAGAGCCAGTTCTTATGACTGACACGCAAATGCCGTCTCCCTCTTCTCTGACTATTCTTTACCCAGTGTTCAATAGGAAGAATTACATTTATTGCAGCCAAACTGTAATGTGAAGTACGTTAAATTCTTCAGTCTGTCGATGCTCTGCCGATTAAATCAGCAACTGCTCTTTAGTCATCTGGATTAAATTATGTAAGTGAATCTGAGGAATGTTCTCTTCATGGTTCTTAATCACATTACAGCTTCAGTGAGATGAGTCTTTGCTAATGTTCTATAACAATCAATTACCAGATTAGATCACACACACTGACTAGTTACAACTCTCATCCTCACAGGATTTTTCTTTTCTTTTTTTTTTTACACACCAGCAGTTCACACAGTATTAAATAATTAGTATCTACAATAAGAGAATAAGATTAAGGGTTATGTTTGTGTAATGGTAGGTACAATGTTAGCGTGTGATGTCCTTCGCTAATTTCAGCATCTGTCTGCTGCTAAGAATGACTGTCTGGAAACAATTACTGTTTACTAAAAACCAGGAAACAGTTCAGGCTACCGACCCTGTCGCTGATGTTTCAATTAGCATGACAACACACTGCTAAAACACATATATCTCTGATACTTCTTTATTTGTAGATATCTGTGGCCTCTGGTTTAAAATAATTCTGGCAGGAAGTGTTTGCACTGCTCGTCCGCTTGCCTAAATGAAATCAGCGTAAATATATTTGTTGTTGCTATAGTGTTGTGTTCTAGTAATGATTTCACGCCAACTATTAAACAAAAGCCGGGGCTAGATGCGTCTGAATACGTGTCAAAACAAAATCTGTGACTTTCAGAATGGAAGATGCTACGAAATGCTACAATTAAAATGATCAGAGGTTTTCAAGACGTTTGGAACGGTTTGGCGTGCATGTGTGTTTCTGATGAGTCACTACTGGACACAGATCTGGTCATTAGATGACTTCTGAAGGCTGGCGGTTAGACTAGATTTTATTTTAGGCGTCCAAGTTAAGTTAAGTAGAGTTTGAATCCCATGTCATGTTCGCCAGAACTATGTAAAATAAAACTACAACCAAAAACTAAATAGATGTTTAATCTATGTGAACTGCCACTTTAAAAATGTGATGGTCTATTACATAAAGAGAAAACGTTTGCAAAATGATTCTGTAAATACAGAAACACACTTCTGAAAGTCAATTTGTATAAACAAAGGTAGAGAGTTTGCTCCCCATTAATATATTATATAATTTGTTCTTTAACAGAACATCTCTTTTTTTTACGCAATATTAATTATTCAGGTAACGTTTTTGACTGCGGGTATTTCAGAAACCACAGAAAAATTATCGATTCAAAGTGTGTGAAAATGATAAGACGGAGCCAGTGGTGTGTACCAGAGCACCATCATTTCCATTTTCGTATCGACTGCGACACACAAAATCTTACCTTTGGGTAAAATATAGAAACACTTTTTTATGCTTGAGAAACCAAGTTAAGGCCATAAACCCCCACCTTCCTATTTTTTCATTCCCTTTACTCCAATAAACAAAGCCATCACGAACCCCCCCCCCCAAAAAAACAAGGATAAACAGCACACAGCCAGACCCTCCAGTCTCTGCGGATGCTGCTGACCCACATTTAGGTTTGTGTGGGCCCAGTAAAGCCTGGAAGGTAAGACGGAGGAAGAAGGTGACGTAGCTTGAGGGATTTGGGTGGTTTGTCATTTCTGATGCAACCAGAAATCCGTCAACATGTTTGTCTCTTCACGTTGGGAAGAATCGTGCCAAACGGTGACGTAGGCACATACATTAGGTGCGCTTTAACACGTCTGCATGGAAGCGTGCATGCATGTGGACCAGGCTGTGGTGACAGAGTGACAGCTCAGCCCTGCAGTCAGTCAGTAGGCGCAAGTTTAGCAGAGAGGGAAGAAACTTTTCAAACACTTTAGATTGGAAGATTAAAAAATATGATTTAATTATGAATGCAACAATAAAGTTTAAATTCTGTAATAAATGCATTGTCACCTACATGTCAGTGGGTTTGTTTACAGCTTTTGAGAACCAGTTTGTTCACCTCAGTTAGCATTAGCCCTATGGCTTTGAAGTAGCTAGCTCATGTTATTGCTAACTGTGTTCAACATTCTTAGCTTAACAAAATGACTGGTCATAAATTCACCACAGGCAGGGAATACAGCATTTTACAAGGTTACATGTTAAGTTTTTTATAGCTTCTTAGAACCAGTTTGTTCACCTCAGTTAGCATTAGCCCTATGGCTCCGAAGTAGCTAGCTCATATTATTGCTAACTGTGTTCATTCTTGCCTTAAGTTAACCGGCCATAAAATCTAATCCAGAACCCATAATCCCACCCTGTTTGAATGAATCAACTGTCTTTGGTTTGTTTTTCAGCCAGTAGTTCATCTCAGGGTATCTGAGTTGTGCCAGCAGCAGACATGATGCTGCAGCTTTGCTTCAGTAAAGTAAGTTCTGCTGAGTCAGAGGTTTGTTTCATGTCTGCTTGTCAGCAAGGGTATGCAAAGTCTACCAAACCAGATTTTATCAAACTTACTGAAAATGATGAGAAGCAAAAAAAAAGAAAAAAAGAAAAAGGAAACCTTTGAAATTTTGATGCAGCCCAGAGCCAGATTATTTTCTTTAACTTTGGAAAATGAGGCCTTGATCTTAGCAGAAAAGCTAAATAACCTGCAGTCAGAACTCAATATCATTTAACAGAACTCTCTAAGTGGACTATCTGTAGAGATAAAAAAAATGACTTGCTGTCTGGAATCAGCCAGTCAAAGATTTCAACCTTGACTAGGTCTAATGGACTAGCAGCCACGCAGACACCCAAACATCCAATCTATTTCTGATCACTGAACGCATCATATGGAAATGTTAACAGGTCTGCCTGACCTAATCACTGTGGACATTATTACAGCAGGCGCAATATTCAAGCTATTTTCAGTGTCATTGAGGTGTTTCAAATTATATCAGAGGAAGCACAAAAGATGCAATTAGCTATAAACCTATTCTTATCTAACATGTTAGCAGGTAGGTAAGGGTTGAATTAATACACACATTTACTGATGTTTACAGATAGTGACATCACTAATTATACTAATTGATAACATAAGGTGCAAAAGACGTGTTATAATATCAACTCTAATAATTTTGTTGTCCAACAATTGTTTTGTTTTCAGGTTATCCAGATGTTTCAGGTGTAACCAGGCTTTTGTCATGATTTTATTATTCTTTTAATACAACAATACCTAAGTGTGATTAATGTTGTGCAGCACTTTGTGATTTTTTATGTCTATAAAAGGTTTTATAAGTCAAATTTACTTATTTATTTAAAGGAGCAGTATTATGTGTTTTTCAGCCACATAGTGCCGTTTTTATAGCATGCTACATACATCAAATATGACTTAAAAGAAATTTGACTTTGTCTTTTAATACCATGAAGTTGGATCTCTTTCTGAAACTCCACCTTCGGGAAGTCATCCCAACATGGCTCCTCTATTAACCCTTTAACCATGTTTTAACGTTTCTCAGTGGTTCACTGAGAAGCAGCTCCTATAATGAGTTCAGCAGAAGAACAGTTCTACCAGGTGTTTGCTAATTGCTGCTGGCTAGTCTGAAGGAGCTGAGGGCATGGAGGGCTGTTCTTTGAGGCAGAAGCTAGGAATCTGCAGCTTCGAGGAGGAGCTTCGTCATCGAAGGTGGTGCTAGGTCCACCCAGGCATTTTGGTTGCCATGGGAGATTTCTCAAATCAAAGCAACACTCGAGTATGTTTTTATGAATAACAATGCAACATAACGTAGAGCTCAAAAAAGTCAATTTTACATAATACTGTCCCTTTACTAGCCAGTTGAAATCTATTTATTAACAACTTTAATGTTTGGAATCATTCAGATCTTAACCTTTGGAAAACTCTAGATCAGCTGAGCTCCTTTTAAAATCTTGCTTGAAAACCTGTTTTTTACTCTTTGGCCTTCAGATACTGTTTTTATATTTTATAAATATTTTTCCATATTTTATGTGTGTATTATGTTTTTTCTTTATTCTATGCATCTCTTTGAGCACTTTGGTCAGCCTTGGTTGAAATGTAAAATTGCTTTATACATAAACTACCATGTTAACATTGTATCTAGACCCCTAACAAATGCCACCCTGCCCAGAAGACAATGGAAGGGAAATTACCATCATCTCTGATGTTCACACGACAAAACTGTTAATTGCTGTAATGAAGGCTGGTGATTAGATGATTAAAAACTGGAATCTCATCGACGTTCATCAGTGTCTTAATTTCCCCATGTCATCAAAACTGTAATCACAGGTAAGTTGTGAAAAAGTATCTAAATGTGTAACTTTCTTCCAAAAGCTCAAACATATATGACGCTCTATCAAGGCCATTGTATATATATATATATATATATATATATATATATGAAGATAAATTTCCACCCAAAAACTCTGAAATTTTTAGATTAATCTTAGATATTTTCCAGAAAACATCTTGAAAATTTCTGATCTGCTAAAGTCAAAAATTCAGCAGCAAAAACTTCCTTGTTTTTTCTAGAACATTTTCTGATTATTTATGGCAGAAATGTACTTTTTAAAAATTATTTATATTAATAATATGTGGTTAACAGTGTTAACCACTTAAAGATACTTTTCCATTGATTTGTGATATTTAAAATAAATAGTTTCTAACCAGTAAATATTTTACCTGCAGTATGTGCAGCATTATTTTCAACTATCATCATGCAGTTTCTTATTTTACATGTTGGTGGGTCTGACAGCACATTTTTATGTGGGTCTAAACATGAAGCAACAGCACATGTTGAGAAGCGTCAGCTACTTTTTTTCGTTGTTACTGTCTCAGTGTTTTTTTACATTAATTAATGATTGACTAGCCCTGATGTCATTCCATTTAAAGCTTTAAATCAGTTTTTAAAAGTCCCAACAAAGTGTGAGAGAAATGCCCTTGAAATATGAACCGTTACTCTGTCAGCTCGATGAATGTGGAGGACAGACAGGGTGAGCCCACTTGTTGCTGGCTGGAAACGGCCCACTAGTTCAACCTGCATCGACTTTGACTTATCCATGTTTATCTGCCTTAAATCAGAGCAGATCCTGCAGAACGCTGGCTCAGTGTCCTTACTTATATAACAGTTATTTACACTCAGAGAGAGGATATGGGTCATGTGAACAACAGATTAACATGCATTAAATAAATGTGAAGGTAGTCTCTGTTGAGTCAAAAGCAGTTGGAATCTTAAGCATTGTGAGAAGTGAAGACGTTATGAATTACTTACAGATTCTCAATTGAGTTTAGGTCTGAACTTTGACTGGGCCGGTCTAATTTTTGAATGATGTTCGATTTCAATCTAAAGTGGTGTTTCTCAACCTTTTTTGGGTCAGCGCCCCCCCAGCCTTTATCCAGGTCCCTCACCGCCCCCACCAAAGAATTTGCAGGCTACTTTGCACTGACCATTATTTTATCATTAATATTACTGTCACTATTGTAAATGTTTTGATTGTTATGCTTGTTTCTGTATTTATCATCAAAAATAATTTTCCAGAGAACAAAAAAGTCATGGGAATAGAAATTATTTTCACAGGCGTCTACGAAAAATGCAATGAACATTCAAGTTAACATTGGTAGGCCTAACAGCAGCCAATCAGAGTGGAAAAAATATTTTGTGCCATTTTCTAGTTGTTAAATATTGCACAAAATGACCAGATAAAAGATGTACAACATGCCAGTTTAAACTTTGATCTATTTGCAAAACGACTGAGCTCTGCAACATTAAAACATGGATAGAACTGTAACTACATTAATCATAACTCTTCTTCTCTTCAGGTTTTCTGTCGGTTTCTGGTGGTGCAGCTCTGTGCTGCCTTCAGGAGAATGGGACATCAGAGTATCATCCATAAAATTTCACCCTCATGGCATTTATTGTGCAAACCAGAGCTTTCAGTGGAAAAACAAAAGTTCCAGGTCCTTTTAATGCCATACAAATATGAGACAGAAACATATATCTTTATATAGACCTGTCTATTGATTTATAGATTAATAGTTTTACTGGACAGAAATTACAAAGAACAAATCTGGTTCTTAATAAAATCCTAATGAGTCAAATTGAAAGTGTCATGGAGTCGTCAGCCTCATGACATTAACACTGACATGAAAAATAATATTGAAGAAATAAATATATCAAATCTAATTAAAAACATAAAGTAGTGATCAGTTCTTTACTGTTATGGTCTGTAAGATATATTTATTCTCAGTACTAGATATGGTCTCAAACCCATGACATTTCAACAATATTATTTTACCTTTTATCTGGAAATGGTGTCCGTTTATTCTTTCCATACAGTCCTCTGTATAAATATCCCTCGAAAGGTCTTGCCATACAAAGTTTATTCCTCTGTATTTAGTTTCTTAGTTTATTCTTGCATTTTGTTCTCCTAATTGTCATGATGTGTTTCACATATGTTGATTTTTCACTGTTCAGCGTCAGATTCTCTGATTTTATGCCATATTTCACATCTAGTTCGTCGCTCCACTTTATGTTCCGCTTCTCCTGTTCCAGAGTTTTGCGCAATGTGCGTTTTTTTTAAAGCCCCTAAGGTCCAGGGCGGTCGGGAAAAGGCAGACTGACATAAACCTTTTAAAACAACGGAAACAATTTCTGCATTCTGATTATTGAAATTTAAAAGTGCTGTGTTGTTCTATCACCTCCGTTTCATACCGGACCACTTACAGCACCGTGTTAACGCTATAAAATGAACGCTCTCTATCGTGGTATCACCCATGGAGGGATTTCTTTATTTCTTGATTTAAATGGGTTCATTTTTCAGAGGGATACTCAGTGAGGGTGTCGTGATTTTAGCTACCAGTAGCAGGAGAACGGAGCTGCGCCAAGAAGCTAACAGAAGCTACAAACACTGAATAGAAGAAGAGCTGCCATCGATACAGTTGCAGCCAAGCATGATTTAATGTTACACAATACAGTTTTACCAAGTTGCTCAAAGTCTAAACTGGTATTGTTGTGCATTTAAGGTGTAAAGTTTACCTTCGACCAAACGCCCCCCAAAGGCATCCCAGCGCCCCCCCTTTTGTAAAAATGTCCGCCAGCGCCCCCTGCCGTCCTCTGAACGCCCCCTGGGGGGCGGCACCGCCCACGTTGAGAACCGCTAAGGCTTCCACATATTCAGGTGGGTGACTACATCTCTTGTGAAAATTTACTCAATTTCCCACAATCCTAGCAAGCTTGATGAGTCAGCCTTGTTTCTTCTGATGATGACCTGCAGAGCACTTTGTCCCACATGTTTGCTTTGTGTCCCACATGGTTTGTGTCCAACAGGAAGGACTTCTTCCAGATCAATGTTTGGTTTCAATCTGCTTTGCATTCTTCCATGAAAGCCAGATTTCTAGACCTCTCAGATGTCCTGGTTCTGCTCTGAATCGCCAGAACCAAACAAGGAGAAGCAGCATTCAGCTTCTATGCATCACAAATCTGGAACAAACTTCCAGAAAACTGCAGCAATTGAAACACCAAGTTCCTTTAAATCAATATTAAAACCCCCACCTGTTCAGAGTTGGTTTTATTCAAACAACTGGAACATTGATCAATATATGTGATCAATGTTCCAGTTGATTCTGATTATATCATTTGACAAAATGTTTAATGTTTCATAATTGGTTACTATATCCACCACTTTGAACTGTCTTGTTGCTGAAATGTCCTATACAGATAAGACTGACTTGACTTTTAAGTCGTCTTTTTCTCGTTTAATTCCTGAAGGGCAAGTGAAAAAATTTTTTTGTTTTTCTAAGTCTTTGTCATACTTACTACACTGCAAAAACACAAAATCTTAATAAATTTTGGTCTAGTTTCTAATGAAAATATTTTAGTGCACTTGAAATAAAAACTTAAAAAATTACAAGTAACTTTTCAGCAAGAAATAAGCTTGTTTTTGAGTCAATAATTCCTTAATATTGATTAAAAAAAATAGAAACTACTAGTTCCATTACCAGATTATTTCACTTATAACATGGAAAAATGTTTTATTATAAGTGACATTAATCTGCCAATGGAACTGGTAGTTTTTAATCAATATTAAGGAATTATTGCCTTAAAACAAACTCCTACATCTTGCTTACAAGCTCTTATAGGTTTTATTCTACTTCACATTTAATATTTGCACTAGAAAATATACGAAAATATTTGGTAAGATTTTGTGTTGTTCGCAGTGTAGTACTGGTTGCACTGGATGTTAATTTGGTGTATCAGAGTAAATGAGGCTAACACTAAACTCAGAGTTCCATTAGTAAAAAGGAAACCTAGAAAACTATGGATTAACTCAACTATGGATACTATGCTATCCCAATAAAATGAATTGAAGTTTGCGGTTTCTAATGACACAAAAAGGTTTAAGGAATAGGATTAGTTTGCAAAGCAGTCTAGTGTTAACCTGCTCTAGTCTCCGTTGGTGTGTGGATCTCAGTCCTGACCTCTCTCTCTCTCTTTGCGTTAATCTGAGCTGCACTCACCGAACCGAAATGCCACGACTATCATTCCCGTTCCTAATGAAACTGTGAATTAGCGCGAGAACACGTGTTGCCGTGTTTGTGTGAAATCATGAAGGTCACCGGTGTTTGTTTACTCTCTCAGTAACCAAAGATGAGGGCCCTCTGCAGATGGAGCCCTTCATTAGACGTGACACACACGGCCGAGGGCGGCCCTTTCTGTTCCTTACCGCTGGCTGGGAGGAGGGTGGGTGTGTGTGTGAGAGGGCGAAAGGGAGGGGGACAGAGTGCAAACAAACTGAGACCCTCAGCTGGAACAAGTACTGGCGGTGTACATAAATTAGAACTTATGCATTCAGGATGACAGGCGCCGGATTTTAACTTCCAAGCTGATTTTGGGGAAACTATCAGGACTTCAGTTAATCATCTTCCGCAGTCGTAACGTTGGAAGAGTGTCATAAAATTAAAAAAACATTCCCTTTGTGTTTCGCCTCTTTATTACCAAACTTTGAAGTAGGTGGGCTCATCGCCACAGATACCACCTAAGAAAGTGCGTGCCACACAAGCTCCTGGCTGTGCGTTCCTGGACCGGGGGGGATTTATGTCAGCAGGCTAATAACGAAACAAGCGCGGAGGAAGAGCACTCCAGGAACGGAGGAGCCGTAATCTCATAGAAAAGTGTTTAATCTCAGGGAGGGGAGGTAATCTGCTGAGACGGGCTCACAGAGGCAGCCCATTTATGCAGCAAGACTGTTGCTATTTTAGTGAGGTGCCACCCTGCAGGATGTATTAATCCTGCTCGTCTGGGTGTGTGTGTGTGTGTGTGTGGGTGTGTGCGTGTGTGTGTGTCCGCCGTTCAGGTTCGTAGGAGAAGCAGAAACAGAGCTGCATTCTGGGGGATGCTCACAGCGAAGGTGTCTGGGTGGGTGAGGAAGGTGATGATGAGGGAAAGATGAAGGAAACCAGAACCAGGGGCAAATTTATGTTTTCCAGGCACATAGTGTCTTTATATAGTGCAATCAAGTAACTGTATTAAGTGAAGTTTTTAAAACGTGCTGAATATATCAAGCATGACTTAAATTATGAAGTCAAATTTCTTTTAACGTCTTGAAACTAAACCTGTCTCTTTAAGAAGCTCCTGCTCTGTCTGAAACTCCACCTCTAGGAAGTCATCCCAACATGGCTCCTCTATTGACCCTTTGACAATGTTTTTACCAGCATTTCACTGAGAAGTAGTTTGTATGATGAGCTCAGCAGATGCTCAGTTCCACCAGGTGTTTGCTAATTGCTGCTGGCAATTAGCAGCAGCAATTAGCTGGACTTCTTTGTATACCAGTCCAACCTGTAAGCTCAACCCATGTTTCATTTGACCAAAGTTCCGGTTTCAAGTGCTTAAAAACGTCTACTGGAAATAGACGTACAACGTTTATGTTGCCTTATGTGAAATGAAAATGTATTTGAAGGCTTTTTACACATCCTTACCAAGGGGTGTTAATAAATATGGATATTGGAAGACTTATGGTAAATACATTAAAGATTAGGACACATAAAATGGCACGTGATGTTATGAAAACAAAGAGGCGGGGAGAGATGTGCAGGAGATCAGGAGAAAATAAGGCAGGACTGCTGAGGACGGTCTTATAGTTTGAGATGGAGGTCTGGAGATGTTAGCCTGCGCTGCACGCTGTTTTGCTGTAACGATTACCTGAGGCAAGCAGGCTGAACTCTGGAGCAGATATTTTACCCAGCTGGGGGGGTGGGGCGTGTTTTACATGTGGCT
Source organism: Poecilia reticulata (assembly GCF_904066995.2). Taxonomy (NCBI): domain Eukaryota; kingdom Metazoa; phylum Chordata; class Actinopteri; order Cyprinodontiformes; family Poeciliidae; genus Poecilia; species Poecilia reticulata. The sequence continues at coordinate 21,870,443 of NC_088848.1, read as the reverse complement.
ACGCATGCTGGCACGTGTATATGTCGATTTCTCTTTCAAGTGTTCACTTACAACATTTGATTTGTTGTCCAGCGAGAAAAATTATCTAAGAAAGGGAGAGTGGCACAAAAACGTATCTGAGAAACAAACAAAAAAAAAACAAAAATAGAAGCACAATAAAATAAAAGAGATAAAAATGACACAATTAGAAACGGACTAAATGAGCAAAAGCAAAGAGTTTAAGCCACGGTAAAAAGAAATCTTGTTCCTTTTATGTGCAGACATCTCATTATTGCATCATAAAGGAAAAAAAATCCAGAGCAATAAGTACACATTCATCTAAAGATGGCAGCTTATGACCAATGAGTGCCATTACCAACTCTAATGAAAATCTATCCTTCCCCTAACAGAACTTTTCCACTGCATTTCCATGTTTCATGATCAATATTCATTTTCACTCACAATCTGGTTACACCTCCAGGGCAAACACACATAAACACAGAGTCTTCTGGATTTACGTCGCTCATGTTGGAGCAGCTTCTGTTACGTTAATTCTGATTTATTCTTTTTGTAGACTTTTGCTCCCTTTTTGGTTGAGGCGTTGATGATCGGACAATCTCTTCCTCTGGTTTTGGATGCTGGAAGGATTTCTTGCTCTTACTTTTCTACTTTTGGACACGTGTAATCATAGCAACAAGGTATTTCTACAATTGGGCAAGATAGCATAGGGTATTGTCACACCTGATAGTCTGTTAGACTTGATTCGTTTGGGGACCAAAGTTGCCACATTCGTTCCATTTTCAGACGTTGTGGTTCATTTTCACGCTGCTCTGTGTCAAACCAACCAAACCCTTTGATAAACCTGTTGTCCAACAGAGCGACAGCTGAGGTCAACTTGCACACCTTTGGGTAATCCAACGGCAATGATCTACTTCCACAAAGATGCTTTTGGAACGGTTGCTCAATGGATTCCCAAAATCCCCCGACTTCAATCCTAAGAAAATGTGCAAACTACGCTTAAAATCCAGAGATCTGGAAGAAATCCCGTGAAGCTAATGAACTCTACCAGTTCTCTGTTAAGAAGAAGGTGTTGATGGTTATAAAAAGTCTACATCAAGACACACCATGCTAATGGACATTTCAGAAACTATTATGTAGATAATTAAACTTATGTTTGAGTTTGTACTTATAAATTTGACCCAGTTGGAGGTTAGAGTTAGAGAACTTGAAACTTGTGCCTCCAGCTCTTGGTATTGTATGTTGTACTGTCATTCCATCTTAAACAAAGAAGGAATGCCTAAAATTTTTGTGACATGCACCCTTAAGACGAGTCCATGTAATCTTCTGAACAGAACAGTACACACAGCAAACAGGATGTTTTCCAACACATTTCCTCACCTGGAGTTGAGGTCAGTCTGAGGTATCCCTGCCCCTCCTCCACTTCCTCCTCGGGTCTTCTCCAGAGCCAGTTTGGTGAAGATGCCCACCAACACCATGACGGCGACAACGCCGCAAATGATGTAAACGATGAGGTGCGTCCGGTCGCGGTCTGAATCCCCCTGGCCTTCAGTGATGGTGGCCACAGGCTTCCCGGTGTTGGCCCAGATGGGCGTGTCATAGTTGGAGCAGATGGTCTGGTCCAGCCTCTGCTGACGGAACTGGCAGCAGAAGCGATAAAAGCAGGTGCCACAGCAGTACAGGAAGACCCCAGCATTGCAGTTAAACGGTGGGTCCCACTGGCCCATTACGTCATAGTAACCCTGGCAACGGGTCCCTCCAATCGGCGGGACGTCCTCGTCATCGGCGTCGCCACCGCTGGTGGGGGTGGAGAGCCCCGTCTCTGGAGGAGTGCCTTGGGTTACGTCCTCAAAGCTAAGCGCTGTCTGGTTAGACAGCTTGGTAGGGGTCAAAGCAGGGTCCCCCTCGGTTACTGTCGCCGTGGAGAAGGAAGTGTCCTGGGTGAGCACTGGTCGGCTGACCAGGAAGGAAAGGAAGAAGAAGAGAAAAGGGTGGCAGGAGGAAGGGCTGGTGGCCGCCATGCTTCTCAGAGAGTTCCTGTTTCCAGAGTCCCACCTTCAGGCAACAGGAGGGTGACATTTTAAACACAGAGTGTTGGGACAAAACAAAGGTCACACACAGGAAAGCTACATTTAGATGCACTGATACAATAAATGTCAAAACAAATTTTTTGTGTGTGTTTCATAACAAACAAGATGAAGCTGAAAAAAAATTGGACATAATGTTGCTGACCCCTAGTAGGACTGTCTCAATCTGATATTGAAATCAGAAATTGGTTCAATATCAACCAAAAAACAAGCATTCCGGTCCAGCATTTAGTTCAGCCCAGCGTTTCTATCCTGCATCAGACCAATTGGTTAGTAATAAACATGTCAGTTGTTCTCATGACTATTACTGTGAGTAACATCACTTGATCCAGCCTTTTCTAACATTCCACACTACAAATACGTAACAAAAGTAAGTATGATTTGTGCTGATATCTTATCGGGTCAATATCGATAACGCCCAGCACTCAATGTTGGAATTTCAGTGTTGTATCGGAAGTGAAAAAGTTGTGTTGGGGCACCCCTACCCGGTACCACTGCTTGTCACCATTTTATGCGCTGAACTAGATTATAGTATAAGATAATTTGCATCTGCATTATAAATGTTGGTAGCCTGCCCAGTTATAGTTAGTCCTGCTGTTAATTCAATAAAATCAGCTTTGCAACCCTTTTCTGGTGCAAAGTTGCATCTGACACTGTAAGGCAACCAGACCCATCATTTAAGATGCCAGGACAGAACACCACAAAATGAAAAGAAACACATTTTTTGTTGATGTGATTTTGCAGGAAAAAATTGTTCTAAAACCTACTTTAAAACTAAAATATTTGCATCATGTTTAAGGAATCGGTGAAACATTGAGGGCAGAGAACGTTTTAAACCAAGTGCTGATTCAAGAAAACCATTCCGCTTTTATATTACTAAGAAAAAAAATTCACCAGATCCAGGAAACCAGCGTAACCAATTTTTTTATCTTTATAAAGTGACAATTTTGTTTTTATTTTTTTCAATGAGCAGCAGTGAAACAAACAATAAATATTTTCTTACCTTTTCTGTCTTTACAGTCAACTCCCTCCCAAAGTTTAAGGGAATGAATTCAGTGATATCCACAAAGTTCACTCAGCAGCATTACTCCTCATATTCCTGCAGTTGCTCATGTTTTCCCCATGGCAGCTGGATGCTCACTGTGTGCAAAACGTTGCACTCCTCTTATCCCTGTCGCTCTTTTTAATTTTTGCCTTCTCTCCTTCTGTAAATGCTTCCGAGTTGCGAGTCCAGTCCAAGATTTTTTGTTGTCTCTTTGGTGCCTCTGAATAACCAAGATTCAAGAGAGAGTGAGCGGCAGCACGGAGCGCTGCAACAGTTCAGGAACTAAATGAGATCTCCCCTTCTGTTTACCTCTCCGCAGAGTTAGATAGACATGAAGGGGGAGAGAGAGAGAAAGAGAGAGAGAGAGAGAGAGAAAGAGCGTGTTTCTGTATCTGAATGTGAGCGTAGAGGGGGGTGTAATATCCAGCTGCATCTCCCATCATACCCACAGGAAAAAAGCCTGGAAGGAGGGAGGAAGGAAGAAAAATGAAAAAAAAATGGAGGGCAAAAACTAAGATGTTCTCTGAAAGAGAGTAATTAGTCACTACTCTTGATTTTGTTTCTATCTTGTTTGTTTTTTATCCTGAGAAGGGACTTATTTTTTGGACACAACATTCATTTTGTAGTAAAATTTTGTAGTAAAAAAGAAATTACTAGCCTGTCTTTTCCCGACTTCATAGCCAATTATTTCCTCAAAGTGTAAATGTTGAACATAGCGGCTGTGTGCTATTCCATCTAGCAGCAGAATCAGAACGACAAATCAACGCACAGAGGTGCTGGTGGACCTGTGGGGGTTCCGGCGGGCTTTTCTACTTCAGCCATAATCGACAGAATCATGAATTTGCTTTGAAGAAGATTCAAGCGGACTTCAATGTGACAGAGAACCTGTGGCATGACCTTCCAGGTGCCTTTAATGTCAAAGTAAAAACTGATTTCTACAAAAATAATGACAATTAAGCAAAAATATTTGACATAAAATTGAATACATTTTCATTCTTTTTAAAGGAACTGCCTTAATTCACTTCAATAAGAGGTGAGTTTAGTGCAGTGAGTGTCTCTAAAGTAACTGTAGCATGAAGACATCTATATCTGAAAGGTCCACTCAGTGGTTCATTAGTATTCCTGACGACCATTACAGCATGAAGACTAAAGAACACTCCAAGCAAATCAAAGAAAATGTTATTGACAAGTATAAGTCAGGGTATGGATACAAAAAAAAATCTCTTAGGTTTCTAAATGTGTTGGAAACATTGTTATTGTCCACAAAGTATTTGTTCTGGCTAGATTTGGACAGGGTTTTGGACTACAAGAGTCAAGATTGATTGATTGATTGATTGATTGATTGATTGATTGATTGATTGATTGATTGATTGATTGATTGATTGATTGATTGATTGATTGATTGATTGATTGATTGATTGATTGATTGATTGATTGAATAAACATCAAGAGTTTCCAACGTATAATGGCCAGGAAAACAACGTCCAGTGTTAGAAGGGTTGGAAGCTGAGTCAGCTCTTGCAAAAAAAGGAAAACTCCTCCGCAAGCAAAGGGCAGCATGGTTGACTAGCTTGATGCTACACGGACCGCTAAATTGCATAATTGGGTAGCTAGAGATATATGCGGTCAGGTTTTATAACCCAACACTGTTGTGTTCTACAGGAAAGTGCAGTCCAGTAGTTTTAGCTCCACTGGACTATTGATTTTATATTTCTGGCCTCCCCATAAAAACCTGAAGATAAAAATAATAACATTTATGTTGACGGTCCGGTGTTCCGTCTAACTCAATTCACAGTTTCTATTTGTCAATTAAAATGCCTTTGAAAAATATCTCACAATCCACTGGACCCAAAAGCAAAGGTGAAGAGATGCTTTAAGGTCATGGTCATGCTTTGGCCATCCTCAATGAAGCAAAGTTTGCGCAATTTTATGAGTGTGTGTGTGTAGGCTTGTAGTTGTTACATTGTAAGGACCATTTTCTCAACACATACTACTTTGTGGGGACTTAGAGGACAAGTTTAAGACAAATGTGTGAATTGGGTTTAGGTTAAGGTTAGGAATGTAGAAGTAATGTTTACCTAAGGTAATGTTTAGGGTGAAGATCGGGATTAGGCTATAGAAATAAATGAAGAATGAATGGAAGTCAATGCAAAGTCCTTGTCAAGATAGAAAGACATAATGTGTGTGTTAATTAGGTTTTCATATCCTTGGGGACCTATTTCTCTCTACATTGTGGGGTTGTGGGGACCACTGCTTCTTGTGGGAACAAATCCTGGTTCCCATGAGGGGAAATGCTGTTTTTGGGTTAGGGTTAGGTATGTGATAGTTAGGGGTGGGCTAAGGGTTAGGCTGCAGAAAATGAATGGTAGTTTATGTAAAGTCCCCACAAGATGTGAAAACATGACTGTGTGTGTGTGTGTGTGTGTGTGTGTGTGTGTGTGTGCGTGCGTGCGTGTGTGTGTGTGTGTGTGTGTGTGTGTGTGTGTGCGTGCGTGCGTGAGACATTTCTGCATCTGCATGGCTCACAGAGGACAGTCAACATCTGCTGCAGTCACTCCTGCTCATCATGTACGAATCACTTCCATAATCGCTCACACACTCTCCTGTTTCCCCATCAGATTTCTCATCTCTTGCAGCAGTGTGTCTTCCTCCAGCCCTATCCTCATTGTTGCATGTATATATAAATGTGTGTGTATACTCCATAAGCATCTTTTCTTTTTTTTTTGTCAAAAAGATTCAGGAGTCAGCAGGGTCCAGCTCCAGCTTTCTGTGGTCTTTTGTCTAAATCAAAACTTGCGCAGCAGGTGCCAAAAACCAGGAGCAGAGACTGGCAGCCAGCGCTAAAGGAACACACAAACACCTGCAGCTTGACACATTCATTCCGAAAAAAATAAGCACACATGTGAAAACAATGTGTGCTGTAATTAAACTATTGCTTTTATGTTTCTGCACTGCATACACACATAGCTATACATGCCACTGCCGAGGCCAATTATTGAGGCTTATTTTCTCAAAGTAAACCACCACTTGTGCAGTTTTTAATGGAATTATAAGTCAGATTGACAAGAGGCGTTTTTGTTTTGCCTTCCACTAATCTCCTCTCCCAAAATGCTCCAGTTCATGTGCCGAAGGAGCAAACTTGACTCTTCTTCCAGTTTTCTCTGTGCTGCATTCTGGATGCGGGACCCAGAGAGAGCAATAACAGTGTGTAATAGAAGGGGGAAAAAAGAATAGAGGTTTATGTGGGGCAGCAGGGAGGAGGCCGACAGTCGAAAAAAGAAGGAAAGGATAGAGAGAATGAGATGAGGAGGATGGTAGAAAGTTGGAAGAATGGCGACTGGGGAAGGGCTTGGCAGAAGACCAAAGAGGAGGAAAGAGCAACTTTGAGAAAAAGGAGAGAAAACTAAATTTACAGCGGGAGGAAGAGGAGAGAGATTAAAAAACACTTTATAACTAGAGAATTATTATAAGTATGACCTAATACAGAGGGATTTATTAGGCCATTAGAGGTTGAGGTAGATAAGTGGAAGTAGGTAGAGGTAGGTAAGAAGAGGTATGTAGAGGTAGGTAGGTATGTAGTCAGAGAGGTAGGTCGGTCGCAAAATGGAAACTACAAACCAAACCACAAAGGGATGCATAGCCCCTACAGTGAGCTCCTAGTCTGATCCAGGGTCTGCTCAAGGTGCAGTACATCTATAATACCTCCAGAGGACACCACCCAGGAATCATCACATTCCAATGCCCAAATATTCTCAGTCGTGTTACTCTGAGCTCACCCTGAAGGTTCAAAGTATACTTCCTCACCCAGCTACCCTATATGACACAAGCTCTTTCAATTACTCGTGATGGATTTGTGTTCCTTTGTCTATGGCCCATATCTCTTGACCATATGTGAGGGTTAGGACATAAGTGGAAAGTTAGGTTCAGAGCTTGACTCAGGTTTTTCTTGACCACAACAGTGTAAACATTGTTTCCCCCATTTTATCTTAGCATCAATCATGAACACATCAGCGTACCTGGTACAATTAGCTTTAGGCAAAGACTGAACCAAAACCTGAAGAGAGGTCAATCTCTTTCCAGTTAACCTTGACAGCTTCACCTCTCTGAAGAATCAGAGGTTGGAGGGCGTTTCAGGAGTTTACATATTCTTATTATCCAGAAGGCTATGCTGCCCCTGTAGGTTCTTACAATGTAAATGAACCTCAGGAGAAGGGTTAGGGTTCTGACTAATAGCAACTAAACCCTAACCCATTTCATTAAACCACTAAATGATCAGTAGCAACCATGTAGTATTCTCACCTTGAGTCAAAACTTCACTAAGCAACAGTTTATCTCAAAGTGAGAGCACAGAGTGTAAAAAACCAGCTGCTTGAAGCTATTGCAACTGCCATCAGATATAAACTCAGCTGTGCATTTTTTCATTCGAAATGTATCTTGAAGCCTTCATTCTGCTGAAGCTGCTGTCTGTCGTGAAGACATGAAAGAGCTTCCAGAGTTCTCCGAAGCTGAAGTGCCACGATCAGAGGGAACTCCTTTATTGAGTTGATCCAGGAGACGCTTTGATGCTGCTCAGCCCAGGAAATCAGGTGAAATACAAGACAGGAAGTGTGATGGGAAGTGACCCTTTAACTTTGACAATGGGTAGATAATCTCTCCCTATAGGCAGGAGTAGGAAAACAGGTTATAATGCTGTCTTCATCATGCTGCTAAGTCCTAAGTTTAAATCAGAGTTAGATTATAAAAGAACATCTGTCTCAGAACTCTGTAAAAACAGAGTACAACACAGCTGCAAACCAACCAAGACATGCATGCCCATTCAAACTGACAAGGCAAGCCAAGGAGAGTATTAATCAGAGAAGTACTCAAATGGATCATGGTAACTCTGGAGAAGCTGCAGAGAAAATCGGTCAAACGGTTACCATCAGTCCTGCATTTCAAAGGTCTAATCTATATGGAACATGGACATGAAAACCCTGAACATACAGCAAGAGCTACAGCACAAGGACTTATGTTAAACTCATGTGTTAGACTGGCCTACTCAAAGTTCAGACCTGGACTTCCTCAGAGAATCTCCATCTTATCCGACTCACCTGGAGCAATTCTACAAAGAAGCCAAAATTTTAGACTCCAGATGTGCAAAGCTGGTGGAGAGATCCACCAAAAGACTAACAGCAGTACTGCAGTGAATAGCTGCTCCTGCAGTGTATTGACTGAATTAATCCATACTGTATGCATACATGAATACATGTACAGTACATAAAGCCTCAGATGTATCCAAACAAGAATCAGGAACAGCAAACACAGATGTTGAGGAGAATTTGACCAAACAACCAATGGAAAGGCCCAGCTGTCTTTCTGCTTAGTTCATCAATAAATGTTTTGGGGAAAGAAAAAAACACTTTAACATTAGTGGGTCACAGATACCAGCTCACTGTCAGCAGGGGAACAAATCCATCCATCCATTATCTCTATTGATTTATTCTCATGAGGATCACAGAGCAGCCCTGGAACCTCACCCAGCTGGTATCGAGTGAGAGGCAGGCTACACTCTGAACTGGGCCAGCGTAAAGCGACCGTTATTTTCACATTCAACCCATTCAAATGCATGACATGCAGGTGTAAACCCAGAACCCTACCGCTCTGGAAAGCATAGGTAATAATTGCTTTATTGAAATTAATTTTTTCTTTTGAACAATTTACAACGTGCAAAACAGAGTACCTGGTCTCCAAAATAAATTTCATTTTTGCCACAGATCAGTTCAAGCAGTAGCTACACATGTTCTCCCTTTAATGAATAAACATGCATTCAATCTTTTTATTTCACACAAAGCCATGTTTTAGTCTTGATTGAGCTGATAGGACAACGAAACAGAAAGATCAAAGGTTTTCTGAGAATTAGTTCCCAGTATGCAGCAGTATTGACCTGCTTGAGCCATTACTGCAGGCTGTGTTTAATGTGTTATGGGCACGGCTTTTATTAAAGTCCCCCCTCTTTACACACAGGAGCACATGCTTTGTGTTATGCAAAACAATGCAGTTTTGCTTAAATGCTACATTATGAATTTAATGAGTTAGTGAAACGGATTTTTCCCCCCCTACAGGTGGGGTAATGTAGTACTTGAATAGAGACTTCACTAGTGACAAGTAGTCAGTGTCTTTTCTGCAGTCGAAAGCAGTTAAAGTGATCTAGATTTTTTTTTAAAAGGAGAAAATTAGTGTGATAGGAAATCAAAGCTAACGGATATTTGGAGATGGGTCCACACAAGAATAAGCATTCCACTTTACTAACTACATAAACTTGTAAGTTATTTTTACATCCCATTGTTTCTGTATTAGACACATATGTGTGTTTCTGTGTTCTCAAGCTAACGTGCATTAGCAAAATCAAGTCAGGTTTTTATTGTCATTTCAATAATACACATAGCCTCCAGTGAAATGAATGACAGTCTTCAAGACCATGGTGCAAAAGGCAAAGGCACAGACTTCTTAAGCCTAAACATAAACAAGAACTAAACCTAAACTAAGACTAAAGCTCAGAATAAAGTCAAGCTAGCTAAAGTAAGATTCAAATGCAAACTTACAGCAGCAAGAAAGCAGCATAACAGTAAAACAACAAAATAGCTAAAATAATTTGTAAGGGAGTTACACAGTAAACAGGACAATGTGTATCCAAGTGCTGGGCAAATTTATACAATCTAGTTCATTACGAATACAGTGTGAGAATAAATGAATGCATTTTGGAAGCTAACAACCTAGTTAGACGTACACCATCTGTTTTATCAGATTTTAGCACTTTAAAACAGGTAAAACCGATCATCTACATATATTGAGTAAATATTTGTCACTGTTGAATCAGCATCAAAAATGGTTCAATGTCTTCCACGTCTCAAGGTTGTTTGAAAGTTATCCAGACTCACAATTTGCTAATCCGCCAAACTAACAAATTGTGTATTGATGCAACATACGCCTGACTAGGTTGGTATCCTCCATCACTCATAGAAGTCATTGACTTCTCAAGCTTATGATATTCTGACATCTTTTTACCAAAGGAAGGAAGACTGATAGCAATTTAAAAAACTCAAGAGAACTCAAAATAGCCTACATGGAGCTAAACTAATTTCTTTTGTTATTGAGAATAAGAGAATTTTAAAAATAGGAAGGATCAAACCTAACACATTCCGTTCGGTCTAATGAAGTCAGATATCACAAGGTGTTCCCTCATGCAAATAGGTTTTAATGAATACCAATTAAGTGCGTTAATTCAGGCAGTGCTTTATGTGCCGTGGAAAACCGTCTGCATGCTGTCGTTTGCTAAAGGTCTCAAAACATTACAATAAAGCAACAGAAATTTTTACCCAGCAAAGCTAGTAATTTGTGGAGCACAAGGTTTGCTTTGAATGGGAAAATGTTTTCATCTGCAAACATGCTAATAGAAACAAGACTGGCCAGTAATAAAAGTGACTTGCTGGCATGGAGTTTCTTGTCACCTCTACACCGTTTTGAAGAGCTTTCCAGTTTTCTTGCCTCTTTAACATGTCAGCCATAAATTCCATCCTATTACTCCGTCTTATCTGCTTGTTCAATCGAATGTGAGCGTGTGTGTAAATGAAGCTAACTGCCTGTCTGCCCTGCTGGTGCACAGTGTGAGATCAGAGAACAAAGACACAGAGCCGTTCTGATGTTTTTGAGCTGAAATTGTGTGGAGTTAGATCCACACACTGTGGCTTGGCAGCTGACGGGACGCAGAGATTTGTTTTAATGATGTCTGACCAGATTAAGCACTTGTAAATTCACCGTTCACTTTGGCACGGCAGGCTTTGGTTTGTAGATTTGACCAATAAAATGAACACTAACTTTTTTTTTTTTACTTTGCCTGCAGAAGAATTTGAATATCTTCCACTGCTGTCGTTTGTGCTGTCATGCTGTTAAGCAGCAATGAGCGTCCAACGTCACATATCATCTCCAGCTTTAATAGAATTTGTGGTGACACATTAATGCGTGCTTTGTTTTCTACGCACCAAAACATTTTCATTTTCCACTCTGCTGTCTGCACTAGTCAGCCACAATATTTAACACCATGCCCCCACAGGGCGACTGTGCACTGGCACAGTGTGTGCTGTGCCACATAACAATGGCACTCCAGCTTTTACAGAATGTCTGACATCAACTTTTAAGTGCCGTTACAGATTCTTCTTAAGAATTAGTATTTAGCTCTTTGACTAATTTTAAAATTTGAAGCCGTTTTGTTTTAATCGCGCTGCAAGATGACGTGTCAACTGTTTGACCTTATGTAGTCAGGTTTGTGTCTTTCCAAATTAGTGGAAACACGGACATTTTTAACTTAATAGCAAAGGCTGTGAAGACTTTTGTAAATGTGATTTGTGTAGAATTTTGAGGAAAAAGATTAATTTAATCAGATTTAAAATAGTTTATTTGGCAGAGAAAATGCACAATAACACTTTTGTAAATGTGCTAGGATTAGCCAACGGGTTATTTTTCCATCTGTTGTCCCTGGACAATGAGTGCGTTATCTTCCTAAACAAGGCTAACATGACTTACTACCTACACAAATTTTGTCAATACGTACAAAAAGTATAATCAAAACAAAGCAAGAAAACTACACATTTTGCTGCAACATATTAAATTGTGGAAAATGATTTAGTGTAGAAATAATACGTCACTTTAAATAACAGTAGGACAAAACAAAAGGTATGGCACAGTCTAAATTGTTGTATTTTTTTTGCATATCTCATTCGTTTGTTGTATACCTACCACTTGCTCACGAGTTTCTTAAGAAAAAAAATGTGAAGAGAGGAAGTAGAACTGCTGCATAATTAATCTTTACCCCGTCAAAATAAGAGCATGAATACAAAGGTCTATTTGGAAAATTTTGACAAAACTTCCAACGCAGACGTCGAACTTTATTCAACTAAAAGTTTACAAAACAGGCAAGTAAATTAGCGCTTTGGAATTTATTCAGAAAATTTTAGCTCGGTGCACTAAATATTTCAAAGTTAGCAAATGTGCAATTAAATGAAAAATTAGCTCCGCTATTAGCATTAGCAGGCTAGCTCAAGTGCGCCACCACTATATTCAACAAATACAAATAAACTAGAAAGGTATAATTCCGACCTACTGTACAGATACAAGTCAGTGCAATATGTTGAGCAGACATTATTGACTGTTTGCACTTCAGTCATTAGAGGCTGTAAGGTGACTGATCAGTGTTGGTCCCCTGACTATGTGCCTACACTTAGTCGACTGATTAGAAGCACAAAGACAAAGAGGTCAGCAGAGCCCACAGGGCTCGCCATCGCCACACACCTCGACAAACACACACAAGCCAAAGTCATCGGTTTCAGTCAGGGGTTATGGACCAACACTGCCGTTGTTTCTGTTTAAGGGAAAGCAAGAACCCAGTCAAAAGAAAACAAAACAAATGGCTGTAGGTTGGAGCCAGACCAGCATGAATTCTGTGATTTATGAAGATGTATTTTGTTTTAGAAATATGGTATTATAAATACTACAAGACTGGAAGAGTTTAGAGCCAGACGTTGTTGTGGCTGTGCAAAATTCACTAAAATTCACTAATTCACTAAATTTTGTCTTTGTTCATCTCCTTTTGCCAGGATAAAAAAAAAAATCAATATGATATTTTAAAATTAAAAAGCACAAAAAAGGCAGGTTGTCTGAGGTTGGGTTATTTAGAGACAAGGACAGTGCACACAGTGGAAATACGTGTGTGTGTTTCCATTCCCACCAGACTGTCCTGTCAGCTGTGACCTTTACCAAATCAAAGAAGATGCAAATATCCAGCTTCATTTGGGTCTATTACAGCTGCACACGGTATCTTATAGAAGTGAGTGAGCTGCACACAGGGACCCAGTGAGAATAACTGTCAGTCTTCACAGCCAGCTTTGATTAGCAATTTGAAGGGCCTGGGCCCCTGACTCCACTCAACAGATACAAATCAGCCCTGACGCTGCTGCGTCCATTACTGCCATCATTTCTGGAGAGATTTGTGATGAATCTCATTTCCCTGCCGTCTTTGTCTCCCTGCCCTTCTGCTCTCTCCTTTTCACACAGCTTCCACACATATTTTTTCCTCATTTATATATATAAAAAATAAATAAAACTTACACACACTTACTGCATCCAAATCTGCTTCTCGTTGTGACCTTTCATGCTCACCAGGCATGAGAAGGAAACCTACTTCCTGTAGCCAAAGACGTCAAATTATAAGAAAAGGGTGTTGTACTTCTGATGATATTTACATTGATCAGGATGAGTTTAAACAGACAGACATAAAATCAATTGATAAAGTTTAGTCATCGATTTCTATTCAGCCAGAGACTTTTCTGACCTGCAGCTTGAAAAGGTCAAGGTGTCAACGCTTCCTGTCAAAAGAGCCAATCACAGAACTGCTTTTTGTTCTTTTTGTGCTCAAAGTACAGATGAGTTTGGACATTATAATCCATTAGCGGCCAGTTTTCCATCTCATGGATTGGTGCTTTTTAAAATAGAAATGTTCCACATGCATTCAAGAAGAAGTCCAACAATATGTAGATCAATTGTCATACACTTTTCTGACATTTGGTTACAGGTCCAGAATCAAAATTGAGATAGCATTCTCCTCAGGGATGCTCTGACAGATGCAGGCAGTTCTCAAAGTTTCCCAAACCCAGAATAGGAATGTAGTTTTCTTCTGGTTTGACAGGGAGAAGCTGCAGCTCTACTCCAGATCTCCTCACCCCATGTCTGAGGAACGGACTTGACCACATTTGGCTGTGAATAGTACCAGTGTATGCTCTTGTAAGTCTTCTCCAGATCCATAAGATGCATACAGACCAGACAGCCAATTTCTCCTGACACTCCATGTGACATACCATGAGGGTAAAGATCAGGTTCACTGTTAGACAGCCAGGATGAAAAACCACACTGCCCCTGAAGAGGTTCACTGGTAATTTTTGTCTTCAATACTTTAGGGTAAACTTTCTCAGAGAGGATAAGAAATGTGACCCTTTAAAGGTTGGAACACACTCTCTGGTGCCATTTTTTTTAATGGGACCAACAACCCAATCTGCCACTCCACAGACAACTGACTAGACTGCCATAAAACTCATTCCAAACAAAACTATCTTGTAGGTGAAAGTGAAGGTTTGACATCTGTGAATCGCTCTACTGCAATAAGGAATGAAAATATGAGCACCTTTTCAATCTTTAAAAATACTTGTGGTAAGGTTTTTCTCTGCCTGCCGAAAAAATACATTCACGCTAAGCAAGAGTCTCAGAGATTCAATCAACTACCTGAAATTGATGAGATTTTGCTGAGATACGTTTTAGATAAAAATTCTAATTCAGAACATAAATTGGGATATTTCCAAAGATACGCAATAACCCGTAACCTGAATCTGCCCTCCAATATCTGCTTTAATGTGTTGTATTATCGTGCAACTTTGCCATGCTAAGCAGCAGGCAGATGAGTACCACTGACAGAAGCTGATAGGAAAATAGGAAGCAGCTATTTTTGTAAGTTCTCCACCAGCTTTTTCCTCTTCAGTTAATCACCAACATATCCTCTTTTTTCTCTTGGGCTTCCACACTGCCTCTCAATTTCTCCCCCCATTTTTTTTTCTCACTGAGGTTTAGTTCCGACTCCCTGTTTTTCTTTATAACTCTTTCCCTTCATCTTACCTTGTAGTTCTCACTGAAGGACTGGCCAGCTGTTGCTCCTTATCAATGCTCTCCTTCAAGATTTAATCACATACTGTAAACAGTCGACTTCACCTTTTGGCTGCAGGTGCATCTATGTCAGGAGGCTCCACCTCAGAAGATGTTCCTGCAACAGGTTTCTCAGGTTTACATCTGGTCTCCCTTCTTTTTAAGCGAAAGAAAGTTTCACCTCATCCAGAAGTAGTGATTCTTGCACCTTGTTTTGCATAAACAGCAAAAAAAAGATGAGTCAACCATTGTGCATCAATTTTTGTCATTTGCATGTAAGTAAAGAAATGCATTTCAATCAAACTATTTTCATTTTTTTATTGAATTGAAATGTTTGGTCAAATATAGCAGCAGGCTAAAAGTAATCCTGGCTAGAAAATAGAATACTCATAGTTATTTTCCTTGGATCAAGAATAATGCCCGAGCTGCAAGGGCTCATGCTCAATGTTGCTTAATCTTCTCACATTAGTCTCCAACAGTGTGGCTTTGGCTGTACCAACACCATGGTCCGTGCTTGCTTGCCTCTCCAAAAGCCACTTGAGTGCAGTGACGGCTGGGATGACATCTGCTGTTGTAGCTGTTGAAAAGCTGATCTCCTTTATGAGTTGCTCAAAAGGTGCGAGGATGGTCAGCACATTGTCCATTGGCTCCCACTGGTGTGCGCTGAGTGTGGCTGGTAACTCGTGCTCGGCAGCATACGTGCCAATAGGACGTCTCTGATCTAGCGGCGACAGCAGCATGTAGACCGTGCTGTTCCACCTCGTTGAAGTGTCTTGTGGTATTCTTTTCCTCTGCTGACCTAACTGTGTTTGTATGACGTAGAGTTGGAAATAGGGAAATGAATGCTTAAAATATCCAACAATTCTCCTTCCTGTTGCAACAATGTCTGCGATTCTGCAGTAGATCTCCCTCGTTTCCTACGGATTGCAGTATGTGTGCCAGGCAGGGTAAACTTGTCAAGTTTAGCATCATCCAATGTTTTGGCAATATTACGATCATTGTCCTGCAAAACAACATGAACTCTTGCATGTCGGATTTCCCAAAGATCCAACATTACCTTAAACTCTGCTGATAGATTAGCAGCAGTGTGAGACCCCGACATTTCCTTACACTGTAGAAGTACTTGATGTCGTTCCAATCCATTGCCCACAACATGCACATTAAGCTTACATCAGAAATCCAGTTGTGTGTCATAAAGTTTAGTGTCTTTGCATCGGCTTTTAGCAGAATGCAGATGTGTCTGGATAACTTGACTGAACAACTCCGATAATGCAACGTCTGAAAAGTATCTCCGACTCAGCACATTATATCGTGGGCTCAAGTGATGCATCAAGTTTCTGAAACCCTCATCCTCAACGACTGAAAATGGCTGCTCGTTTAATGCCATGAACTCCAGAACTTTCTTCGTAGTAGATGTGTTCTTTTCACTGCTCATAAGAGCCAACACCGGGTGACCAACTAGTTCTTTGCTTCTGCTAGCTTTAGCTTTAGCTTAGCTTGATTGCTTAGCTCAAATGGTGCATGCAGCATGGCGGTTTCTTAAAAGATGTAGGATTGAAGGTTTTGGTTGTGGCTTCACCACAACTTACTTCGCCCTTACATGAATTGCAAATTGTGATCTTTTGTGCTTTTTTTTCAAAATTGTATTACACTTTCAAACCGACATGGCTGATGATAACTCATACTGTAGTGACATGGCGGGTGGTTCTGTAAGTCAGGCCTCTCTGACGGCTGAGGGGACAATGGATGATTTTTAGACAGATAAGATCGACTTCACATGGAATATCACCGGCCACCAAAAATTAAGGAAATCAGGTCCACACAAGTTCCACAGGAAATGAATGGAGAGTGAGCAATGTCGCCTCCCATGCGTCACACCCTTAACAAGGTTTCTATGGTCTTTCTAAGAGAAAGAGGCCCAGAGCATCATAGATCTTCCACTATATTAAGAGAGCATGAGGTGCTTTTCCACAAATTAATCCAACCAGACCACCCAGTTGGGATGTACAAAGCATTTCCTGGTTGTTATGAAGCCATCTTGCTGCAATTGATTGCCACCATCCTTCTCATTGTGGTAGCAACATACAGTAAATTTGGGTCATTGTCCAGCTAATTGGTCAGTATGTGAAAAGGGTGGACCTCTGTGTCAAGTCATATTTGTACACCAGGAAGACATAAAGCAATGGGTCATTAATGAGAAGATCTCAATTTAACCTCACATATTTCAACATGAGGTTGGAAAATGTATGTATTTTGGAAGGTTTTTTTGGTAATTTGGAAGGTTTATGTATTTTTGATAGATCTTTACCAGGGCTGCCAACTAATTTTGCAGTTTTAATAATAACCCAAGTTTATCAAAAGTGCCCTCTCTTTAATTTTCTTTTTCCATCTGCAAAGTTGACATTAACCATTTTAAAGTCATGGTAAACTCAGATAGCAGGGATTTAGTACTTAAATGACTGACTTTCAGTAACTCTACCCTCAACATTTTACAGTAACAAATCAGAGAAAGACATCCATGTGAGGACATTTTCTACTGCTCCTAATAACTGAATGTTAGCACTGTAATAATTCATGACTGACTTACCGAACAATTGGTTTGATTACCTCTCCGTACTCTGCTCTTACCGAGCGTCTGGACCGATGCTCCCTCCCAATTAAAACCCGAGGTTGTGTCCGCTCGGGCTGAACCGGTCGATTATTGATGCTGCCATCGTGATGAACCCACTCCAACTTTGTTCGCCCATCATATCCATTCTCCATCGTGCTCTGATCCCATATCAGATCACTCACAGACACAGCGTTAAAATATCAAAGCCAATGAAATGGGGAAAAAAACAACAAAAAAACATGATTGAAAATGCATGGTTTTCTGTTTTATGTCTGCCTGACACAATCATTGATGCAGAGTGGGATTCCCGCAGTGGGTTACGCCTCATAAGATATTCATTTATCCATGTTCACATGAAACATTCCTTTTTGTAATCAGTCTCCAGTCTGGATCTCCTACCCTATTACATCCCAATTCATATTTAAAAACTAATGAAACCAAATTCTTTACATTTCTGTTACTCTCAGACATGCAGTTTGGCTGTCGTGAGGTAAAGTTACACACAAAGTCCCACATTACACTATGATAGGCCAACAAGCACACAACCAGTCTGCTCCCTTAAACTAGTCCACATTTTTATAATTAAAACTTGAAAATATCAAAATAATCAAAACTTGAAAATATTTTTAAATGATCTCTGTTGCTCTAACTAGTTAATTAAACTGGTAAAAGTTCTTCTACTGACAAGAGTTCAAATGATTTTTTTCAAACAACTTTCCCTGTTAATATCTTCCCATATTTTCTTGGCTTAATCACAAATGTCAAGTTGAAAAGCTAAGCTGATGACATCATATTTAAAAAGACCTGAGGCTGTAACTGATATCAAAGTGTTAAGCAAAGGTTGTGAATACTTACATAAATATCATTTCAAGGATTTCTAAAGACTCAAAAAACCTTTCTCCACATTGTCATAGAGGGATATTTATGTGTAGAATCTTTAGGAAAGATATTAATTTAATACTGTTTGGAATAAAGATGTAAAAAAACAAAGTGCTGCATGAATACTTTCTGGATGTACTTTGTTGCACATTAAAATCTTTTGGGTTTGACAGTGCTGTCTTCCTCTCCCTGCCTGACACGACTTGCCTGGGCAAATGTCAACCATCACCTCGTCCGTCATCAAAGTCATTGCAGTAACAGCACGACCCACCCAAACTTGACTGCTCCTATCACACCATAAAACCTAACAAACACAAGAAAGGAGACAAAGCTAGCAGAAAGGTTTGGTTCTAGCTGCAGCTCAAGATCTGATTGGTTCCTATAGGGAACAAACAGAAAGAGAGGCCTTGTTGTTTAACCTTCAAAATGCTGTGAGAATCTTTTCTATTCTTTGCACAACTACAAGATGTAAGTCATAAGAATCTGTGTTCAAAGATGTAGGTCTGGTTTTACCAAGAGGCCCACTTGACAAACTGTCTCCGCTCACATTTCAATGAAAGTGCAGCCAAAAACAGGCCAAAAGTATCAAACAAAAATACCCACAACCACAAAAAGAAAAGATGCTTAAAAAACCTGAACATTTATTGAACTCTTTGTAACCTTTTAAACTTGTCTTGGCCATTTTTGTTGGTTCTCATCGACTTTCTTCATTTTCAAAACACTGTTTGTGGACAGATTCGTACAGCTATTTATTACAGTTCAGTGACGCTGATGTGTTTAGACTTTTTTGTACTTTCAGAGAGCACGGTTTCTCTCACAGTTCCAGTGTTCACTCCAAATCCCAGCAGTTGCCCCCTGGCTTCATCTCTGGCAACTGGAAAGATGACATTTTTTATGTTTTTATCAAATTGTTGATCTGTTTTTTAAATGAGGAAAGCAGCCCAGAGGGTGGAAAAGTCAGGACTAGTTAAATCTGTAAAGCTAAAGAAAACTATATATATATATATATATATATATATATATATATATATATATATATATATATATATATATATATATATATATATATATATATGGGTAAAAGTAGTTTTAAATTCTTGGGGGTACTATGACAAAAAATAAATAATTAAATAAATAAATATATATAAAACCTGGTAGCTCTTGTATTGCTACAAAATGGATATTTCCCTCAGCCCAATGTTGACACCTTGAGATGCCATGAGACCTAAATTCTGAACATCATGGAGTGCATCCCAGTTTTCCATATAACCATTCATTTTAGCTTTTAAACTGGTTCTATTGATCCTGTGTCCAGACAGAGGGATCATCAGTAGCCTATCGCATCATGACCTGATTGTTCTGAAGATCCTGCAGCTTCCACTTCTCTTCCTAACATGGTGCCTCCTCACCCTGACTCTCACACTGACAGGAGGAACCACAGAGCTCTGTTAAGTTAAAAGCACATCTTCTGAAGTTGAAATATTTTTCCTCCAACAGGTTCCAGAGGAATCACCTCAAACCACATGTTGGACTGGATTTTATTTCACTGTCATTTGTGAAGGTTAGAGCCTCATTTTCAACAGTGGAGCTTTAAAGGTTGAAAAAGATTATTTTGGAGAAAATCTCATCAACATCAATATTTCCACTAAATAAAAAAAAATTGTTTGATAAAGGAAAAGCCTCAGACTCTGAGCCCGACAGCACCAAACTATTTTTTTATATTCTACAATTCATTTAATTTCACACAATTATCGCGGTAGAAGCCATTTGTTTGTAAAATATTTACCGTGTTTGATGTTTGTTGTAAATGAAGTATAGTCAAAAAGAACGACTTAATTAGTCCAAGTTTGTCGTTTATTGAATGTTCAGAAATTACAGCGGCTGTGATGCGCCAAGACAAAGGTAAAACAACCTGAACAGGTGATCAACTCTAAACCACTCACACATTTTTACTCTCCGTCTCTGTCATTTAAGCACACCCGTTGCCATGGCAACCGCCTGCGATCCACAAGCCGACCAAAGATTACGTTAAAAACATAACATTTAGTCCGTTACGATATTAGGTTTGCAGGCATGATATTTATTTTTGCGATTATTAATAAGCCTCTCATGAACACAGCAGTGGTTGATTAGTTAATTTTAAACTCCTGATCTGACTCAGAGTAGAGCCGCTGCTCCTCCACGTCGAGAGGAGCCAGTTGAGGTGGCTCGGGCATCTGGTAAGGATGCCTCCTGGACGCCTCCCTGGTGAGGTGTTCCGGGCACATCCCACTGTGAGGAGGCCTTGGGGAAGACCCAGGACACGCTGGAGGGATTACGTCTCTCGGCTGGCCTGGGAACGCCTTGGGATTCCCCCGGAGGAGCTGCAAGAAGTGGCTGGGGAGAGGGAAGTCTGGGCCTCCATTCTGAAGCTGCTGCCCCCGCGACCCGACCCCTGATAAGAGGAAGAAAATGGATGGATGGATGAAACTCCTGATCTGCTGGTTATTTTGATAATGGAAACGAAACAATAATCATTGAGATTATTATTGTTTTTGGGTTATTAATTTGAACAGTTTTGTTGATTTTTTTATTGATCTTTAATAAAGTTATGAACGTTTTGATAAGGAGTCAGAGGAGGACATGCTGGTCTCGTCCTTACAGCGTTCAGTTTGTCACCTAATGCCGAGATCGACTCAAAACCTTCCGCGATAGACATATTGCACCGCTGCTCTAGCAAAGCACAAACAGTTCAGAAACAATATGAAATGGGAAAAAACTAATCAGTCACGGCTGATTAGTGGGCGCACTCACGGCTGCAGTTTAACCCACTGATATTTTACAGCAGACAGCCTCTCCTCTCTCTTGCAGGTACTGCGTACCCCCGCTAAATCTTTTAGGGGTAGTAGTACCCTGCCGTACCCCCTTACTTTCACCCCTGTATATATACATACGTTATATACAACTTAATTTCTTTTTTTTTCAGCCAAATGCTAGGATATTTGCAGGTTACACCAAGCTAAATTTAAGACCATTTGTCTTAATTTTAGCTACATGAATTTACCTTTTATTATTCCCCCATTTGCCTTAATAAAAGCTTTCACCGAGCATGGAACGGGATCCTGTCAGTAGGTTGTGGAGCAGAGAGGATCTTTAGCCCCGGTGGCGCTGCAGCCTTTCGGAGCTCACTGCAGTTAATTAGTGGCATGGCCTCCGGACTTTTATCTGCTCTGTGAATGAGAGGGACATCACCGGCGCTGCATCAGGGAGCTGCTGCGACCTTTGTGTGTGAGCCGGTTGCACATGTTGCAATCTGGGTTTCAGATAGGCTGGGATCTCGTTGGGGGAGCTTGGAGGGATGGTGGAGGAAATTAGGAGGGCAGAAGAGGACTTGGTATTAGAGCTCAATTAAGACTGTTAGAAAGAGAAGGAAAAGGAGGGAATGATGAAGAGACCTCTTACTGTTTTTTCGTAAAAAGAGCTTTTTGATTTTTGGAGATTCCCATTTTTTCCTCCTCCAAATTTGTATCCCAGGTTTTACCAAAAAGCCAGATGAATGCTTAAGTGTCCCAAAGTGGAGGCTGAAAGGAAGGGAGAATCTGTTGACATGGCGACTAACAACCACACACACATTATAAATCTGGCCTTTATGGAAAAGGGAGGTTAAAAAAAAAATTCAGTTCTCAGTTTGCCATAAGCCGTGTGGGGGATCTTCTGGTCAGATCAGACTGAAACTGAACCAACATGCAAACTACTGAGTGTGGCCAAATAAATAAAAATAAACCTGCTTATAAAAATTACATTTCTATGGTGAAACACGCAGGTGGCAGAATCATGCTGTGGGAATGTTTTTCTTCCTGCAGGAACAAAGAGGCTTGTTAATGTGGAAAATGGTGGATCAAAAATAAAATAAACACTAAATATAGAGCAAAACCTCCTTTTAAAAAATGATGAAAATATATTGATGCAATAAGGTGGTCTAGTCAAAGTCCAGAACTAATTTGAGTCAAGTATTTGACTCCTTCCAGTCTTAACCAAGTATTTTACAAAAAGGAATTGGCAAACATTTCAGTCTAAGTGAGCAAAAGCACACGTTTCTAGTTCACACTGGGGGACTATAAAGAGATGCAAACACTTTTCAGATTTAGATTTTCAAATAAATTTAGAAAACTTCGGATCATTTTCCTTTTAATTCACCATTAGTCTATCATGTAAAATTCCAATTAACACGCAATTCTGTGTGAGTAGTTTTTGAAGGTATACAACTTCCCTGTCATCTTGAAGACAACTCTTATCATCACACAAGAAAGTTAACAAAACAGCCAAGTAAATTAGCACCAAATAATATTTTAAATTACTTGGGGGGGGGGCATGCTGAGAAGCTTTGTAAGGATTTAATTAAAGCTTCTTAGTCTCACAGACAGTGTTTGGATTCAAGATACGGTAGATTGTCATTACTAGCTTAAAATACATTTTCACTCCATTAGTTAAAAAAAAAAAAAATTCAATTTCAGGTAGTTTCCAGTAAGTTCATAGTTTTGGCGCCCTCTTGTGGCTGAAGTTAAATAAAGTTTAGTTTTTTTTCTTTTTAGAAACCCTTATACGGACAATTTACTACATAATTATGTCATGGAAAAGAACACAAGCAAACATATTTGTGTTTTTATTTTATGTTTATTTTTTTTTCAAAGTTTTATTTCTTTATAAAATGACAAGGACCGAGTGTTTTAGAAGCCCCCTCACTATGTTCCCCCAAAGCCGGCTCACTCGACTCTAAAGCAACCAGCAAAGAAAAATAGTCTTATGAACAATTGATATAATATACACCCCATATACAGCAATACATAGTGGTCTACCATAATGTTACCAATAATACACAGCCTCCACTGAGGCTTCAGTTCAAATGGTTGCCACTGATATGGTTCAATTCAACAGCAACCGACAACCAGTGATGATTGTTTCTTTGACTAGTGTGGGCGGGGATCAGGTTGCCATGTTGGGGAGACGAGGCCAGCCACAGCTGCCTTTTGCTTTACGTCCCACCAGCTGATCAGAAACACACCGGACTGGCCGTCCGGTGCTCAGATTCAGCTGCTGACCTGTCCGTCCGGTTAAACCAATCAGATTCAGCATAAGTGCAAAGTTAAAGGAGGCACTGACACACTCTGCCGCCTGAAGAGGCGCGGTAAACGTTCGCCTTCGTTCCTGCTCTGTCCTGCTTCCAATGGGTTCATTTGAACTGGGTTACAATCAAGGTCCGGACACAGGAAGTCTTTTTTTTAAATTTTTTTTTTAAGCCTGGCTCTAACCAGTCAGCTGCTCAAAATTCCCATAGAATTTAAATTCAGAAAAACATTGCTTGTTTAAAAAAGAATATAACTCTTCCTTTCTATGAATTCAACTTCTATGTTAGTTGCATATTTCATCTCAGCTCACATTCAGTAACAGCCAGCGACAAACCGTGTGTGTTTGTGTGTGCGTGCTTTTGCATGTGCCAGTGGCGGAGACCGCATATAGAGATGTGTGCGTGACATAAAGACGGAGCCTGTACACAGTGTGGGCGGCGGCAGCGTGTCGCCCCCGCCTGGACAGGCGGCTACAGACACGACTCCCAGTGCAGCTGCAGGTCCGTGCTGTCCAGGAAGTCGGCCGAGAAGACGCTGGGTGGCGTGTGAGGCGCCAGCGGCGTCAAACTCGTCCCCCCGTCTCTGTCGCACGCCGCCCCGCCCCCCCTGCATCCCCTGTTCTCTGCACCGCCACCGCCTCCGTTGCCCATGGAGATGTCCAGCCAGTCCATGCTGTCGAGGGTGGGGTCGCCAAAGTCCAGCCCTGCCGAGTGGTGGGAAAAGCTCAAGTCGGACGTGTCCATGGGGGACGGGGGGTGGTCCAGGATGCTGGGCGTGCTCAGCATCTGGCTGTGCAGGTCGTCGATCAGCGTCAGGCCACCACCGTCAGGCTCCATGCCCAGCAGCGGTGCCCCCGTGGTGCTCTCCAGGAAGTCCTCCAGGCGCCCGCCGCCGCTGCCGGGCTCTCCAACACGCAGCTGAGAGGAGAGGGTGTCTGTGGGGGTGGATGGGGACAGGTGGAGGGGGGATGTGGGGACAGAGGGGGAAGGCGGGTCGGAGTGGAGGGGTGCAAGGGAAGGGTCCGGGTTGGCCTTGAAGCCTGGGATTTCTGAAGGAAGACAGAGAGAAAGATGATCACCATGAGTGTCCTCTCAGGTTCAGCAGAGAGTTTTCCCTCTTCTTCCGCTTCTCTACTCTCATCTCTTTCTTTCCATTTCTACCTTTTCCCCAGCTTTCTCCCTTTTTCAGCCTCCAAGTTCATTGAATTTGAAATAAATTAGGGTTTTCAAAATTATCGTGTTAGTTCTGCTTTAATTCACATTCTTTTGACCCTGTTCAATTTCTTAATGCACAGGTTTCTTCTGTACTTTTACAACGTCTGTGCTACAGTTTGAACAGTATTTTCTTCTCTTCTTCAACTGTTTCTCTATGGGGCTAATTTCCCATTTCTTAAAACTGTTTTTTTTTTTTTTTTTCTTAAAACAGATGCACACTCGACTTTTCTATGTGGCGTTCAGAGCACAAGAAGTACCCCAAAATTATTTTACTGTTGTAGACAAAACAAAGTAGCGAAGCATAATTTTACATGTAGCTATTTGTGACTGAAGCAACAGTAACTATTTTAATCATTTGACATTATTAAGGTAGTAATATAGAACTCAGTAACACCTTGACACTTGGACAATAATTCTGAGTGTCACACTGCCGGATGGGTCATGTAAAAGAACAAAAACAACAAAAGACCCAGACAGTTACCTCCACTCTTGAGCAGGATGTCGAACAGATCGTCCATCTGCTGGCTGTTCACACCATTCTCCTGCAAAACAAACGCAAAGCCGTTAAACAGCTACAGAAAAACAAACTGCCGCAGCTAAAGGTTTGGACCTTCATGGGAAGTGGAGTTTGGAATTAGTTAATAACAGTGCCTTGTAAAAGTGTTCATATTCTTTGAAAGTCTTAATCTTTTGTCACTTTAAGCCACAAATTTGACTGCATCTTTCTGAGATTCTGCGTGAAAGAAAAACACAAAGGAAACAAAATGGCTTTCAAACCTCTTTACCAATACAAATGTGAAAGATGTGGCACACATTGTATTCAGCCCCCTTAGCAAATACTTGAGTACTGTTCATATTCGTAAAACTCCCAAAGTAGTAATGCAATTCGCCTTATATGAGCCTTGGAGTTTTATGTAAAGCATAATGCACAGATCGTATTTTGATGTGCAACACTCATGCAGCCCTCCTGCAAGGTATTTACTCTATGGTGCTGAATACAAATACACACCACACGTATCACATTTTTATTTTGAAAGGTTTTTAGCTACTTTGCTATGAAATCTCGCATAAAACCAGAGAATATAAAAAGGCTTAAGGAGTATGAATATGTTTGCAAGGCACTGCAACTGTAAGGGTTGAAGTTAGAAGCCTAACCAGACTGAAACAATTTTTTCAAACCCAATTATTAATCGCCACACCACATGCATGTTACATGACTCCACTGGTGCACACACATGGTCGTGGGAACCAGATTAAGAGTTTTAGCTGAAGAGCTCACCCATCTGACACCAGTTCATCAGCCATGGACAAATATTAATAAATACATAAAAACAGCTTTGAGTGTATTTGCATGACATAACTAATCATTTCCAGCCTTCACTGCAATGGATTTCACCTAAAAATAAAAATAAAAAACTCATATTTCTATCAAACATATTAAAACAGAGTAACACGATTTTTAAGTATTTGCATGTAACGTTTTGTGTTATTCTGTATCATTTTGCAGAATTTTTAAAAGTATCAAAAGTGAAAATATGTTTTTGTTCTGTTTTCTTGGTCCCAAGTTGCTAAAAAAGCTTCATGCAAACTGAGAAGAAAAAAATTCAACAATAGACACAGTTCTGCTTTTCTCATGACTGCTAACACTTGTCCAGTGATAGACATTTTTTTTCCTTCCTGCAGATATTTAATATTTAAAACAACCAGAGCAACTGTGGGAACAAGACAAAGAAAGCAGAAGTAAATCTGTCGAACAAAGAGGAAAAAATGAAAACAAGCAACAGATGAGATGTAGGTTGGTATTTGTGCGTCCAGAGACGGATGTCAACTCTCACAGTTGACATCCGCCATGCAGATGCAGATGGAGATGAAAAACATTGATGAGTGCAATACGGATGGAAAGAAAAGACATGCTGAGGGACATACTTTAGAGCGCTGAGGAGGGAGGGAGGCATTTTGTTTGGGGGAGGGAGGGGTGAACAGTGTGTGCCGGTCGTAAGGCGGACACATCTCCTCTTTCCGCTGGGAGCAGAGCGATGAAGAGACGAGAGGAAACAAGGGGAAAAGAACTTTACACAGAGTGAAGAGAGCCACTGAGAGACAGAGCCTGCATGCTGATGGGGTCTCTGCTGCAAAGGGAGGGCGAGGGGCCGAGGCAGGCGGGGCGTTACCTTCAGGGAGGACATCAGGTTACTTTGGCTTTCAGTGTCGGGCATGTCGTCGTCGAAGAACGGCTGCAGGCTGGGCGGGGCCGTGTGGGACAGGCTCGGCTGGGGCGACCCGTTGGTGTCTAAGTGCAAGGCTGCCTTCTGTCCCTGAGGGGGTGCAGCAGAGAGTTAGTATAACACTGAGGAGAAGTGCCTTGTTTCCATGGCTGCGCAATTAACTGATTAGTCAGTAAAAAAAAAAGGCAAATTCTGCAGATTCGTTTTCATCTAATCACTTAAGATAATTTTATCCCATATTTTAAATACATTAAAAATACAAATAAAGGACTCAATTCCTTTTTTAGGTAAGAAAATAAACATTTTACTGCCCAAATTTGCTGTAGTATAGCATTCCTTTAGTGAACGCTTGATTATTTGTAGCTAAGGAAGCTATCAACATGTGAAAAGCATGTTTTATATCTTTTTCAATGTGACGTTTATCTGACTATTTGTAATAGCATTTTAGAAATAAATAGATATCATATATCAGTTTCAATTGTTACAATTGGTAATTTCAATTTTTTGCAGCACAACTGAATTTTAACTGCACCAGCACTGACACCTAGTGGACAGATTATAGCACTGCATAAACAGCAGATAGTCCCTTGTTTTATTTTTACCTCTCTTTGTCGGATACTAAAACAACAGAAATCATATCTCCTTTAAACAGAGGTGTTCATTTGACCTTTTTGTCCGGTTGGCTCACAGGCTCAGCTACTGGCTGCTGTTTTGATTGGCTGTCGGTGCTGGGGAGTTTACTTGGACTGGACTGTAGTCTCTGTGAAGTGACAGACAGAGTCGTTAGTCGTTTCATGAAGATGCTGCAGCTCGCTCTGTGGCGCCCCTTTACCTGCAGGGTGATGCGTCCATTGATTTTGGCCAATGAGGACACGCCATTCTGCCTGTCTCTGGCATGACCGGTCAGAGCGATCAGGTAGTGGTTGCCGTTGCTGTCGGTGACCAGCGTGGGCATGCCGTTGGCCTTGAGGTCCAATGCGATGGCTTGGGTTTGGAGCGGAGTGCCGTTCTGTTGGTTGATGATAACTGGAGTCACCTGGAAAAGAAACAGATGAAAACATGTTTTTACCTGATATTTATTGACTCCAACCTAGTGACGGAATTTACTGTATCCTTACCGTAAAAAAATCTCATCATAAGGATTTTGATTGATTGCCAATTCTATAAATTTCAATTAACAATATAAATATAAAACAAAACTGACAGTTTCAAGGGAAATGTTATTTTTAACATTTTCTCCACTGTTTCATAAGAGCACGAACAGATACGAGTAATATCAAAAATATGATTGAAGGTCGATACTGTGTGCAGCTTAGTGGTACAAGTCACACTTTATGTATCTGACATTCCTAAGAAGCATATTTTAAATGGGAAAGTTTTTCGAATGTTCATGGTGACAGCCATAAAGTTACCTAAAACATAAAAATAAAAATTAGGGCTGGAAAATAAATCAACAATATTATATTGTCATAGACGTGTGAACAATATCAGTAGATGATGCGTCTGATAGAATGGGTTTATCAGCTCAACTTATCACAGCCAGCTAAGAATTAACTAACTCTCTAACTATGGTTACCTAGCAACAGCAGCAGTCTCTGGTTCTACCATTGTGCCTCATAACAGCTTAAAAATACAAAACAATGAGATGGAGTGAAAACTGCATGAAACAATAAAAGTCACTCCACCAGTTTGGCAATGTTTTAGATATTTAAAACATTGATAAATATCGATGTTGACCAATATGAAACACCTATTCAGTGACGTGTTTTTCTGGCATATCATCCAGGCCTAAAATCATTTAAATAGTCACAATGATATCACCTAATATTGCAATGAAAGTCCTCCCAGTAAAAGTCCATATTGCCCGCCCTACTCAAACCACACCTGTCTCACCTGCTGGGCGCTCGCTGCGGCCGTCTGCTGTTTGTGCTGCAGCCTCTGCTGCAGCCTCTGCTGCTTCCTCTGGCTCGCTGCTGCCTTCTGGTTCTGGATCTGCACCTGAACCTGCTTCAGCTGCACCTGGCTCTTCTGGACAGGGTTCTTCTGATGAGCTTGGACGTCGACTTGCGTTTGCTTGACCTGGTTCTGCTGGGCCAGCTTCTGCTGGGCCTGGAGCTGCTTCTGCTGGGTCTGCTGGATGATTAGCTGCTGCAGCTGCTGCTGATGGAGCAGCAGGGCCTCTTTCTTCTGCTGCTGCTGCTTGTGTGGGTTGGCCTTCCCCTCCGAGTCTTTCTGCAGCTTGGCCTGCTGCTGCTGCTTCTGCTGCTCAGCCTGCTGCAGCTGCAGCCGGTGGATCTGCTGCAGCCTCAGCAGCGTCTCCTGGGAGCACTGCATTGGCTGGGCCAGCCTCTTGTCCTGCGCCTCCTCTGTCACTCCCTCCATCCCTTTCTCAGGCTCCACCTCCTCCTTCACGGCCAGAGCGGCACAGTTTTGGAGCGCCAGCGGCTGAGCGGACGAAGCTTTTATTAGAGTGTGGAGCTTCGCCTCTGTGGGCATTCTGCTCTTCTCGCTTCCCTCCTTCTTCACCACCACCGCCCCGACGGCCATCTTGCCCTGCTCCAGCTGGGACCTCAGGGTCTCTACCAGCCTCTGCTTTTGCCGCAGCATCCTGGTTAGCTCCTCGATCTGCTTGTCCTTCTCCTGCAGCATCTGGTCCTTGTCCAGAGACAATGTTTCCATGGCTCCCGCGGCCAGGGGCTCTTTGGCCATTGACTTGGACACGCTGCAGGAGCTCTGGATCTCCTCCTTGACGACGGAGTAAGGCTGTGGGAGTGACGCCATGTTTGATGGGTGCTGAGGAGAGGGGTGGAGCGTGAGCTGGGTGAGGGGAGAGGTCACCTAAAGGAAGGAAGAAAGAAAAAACTGTTAGTAAAGGACAAACTCGGATGCTGATTTTCAGACCTCTGCGGAGGTCACATTTGCCTGCATGAATGTAGTCTAATAGTCTAACGCCGACAGACAATCCAAGCCTCACCATTTCCCCAAACATGTCCCCATTGCAGCTCGTTTCATCGGGACTCAAGCCGGCCAACGAGCGTTCCGAGGGTGTGGGTGACACCGGAGGGCTGGAGCTGGTGCTACCGAACCGCATGATCCGCCCCGGGACAGCCTGGGCCAGCGAGGACAAAGCCAGCTTAAAGCAGGCGCCGTCCGCCGGCTGGTGGTCGAAGGTGGGGGTTGTGTTTGAAGCCGATGTGGTGGTGTTGGTGGCGGCGGCAGAGGCCTGCTGGATCGACTGCGGCGCGGCGCTCTTCAAAGCCGCCGTGGTGTTGCCGTTTTGTTCTTGGTAATTGCGGAGCCTCTCGATGAGATCGTTCTTGGTTCCGGAGACAGTCAGGCCGCGCAATTTCAGTTCTTGTTTCAACTCGGCGACCTGGAAGAAGAGGAACAATGAGGAATATCTCACCGCATGCAGCTGAAAATTGAACATGTGAAGAGAATCGTCTGGGATTAACTTGTAGAAATATCATTTAAAAGTTGACAAGATAACCATTGACTTGCATCACTGGATTGGATATCATGCAACTCATCTTGCAACATACATGCGCATAAATGCTATGCATTGAGTCAGAAATGTCGGTGGTCAGAAAAATGTTAGAGTAACACAGAGTCAGAAAAAGGGACGTAATGTTGTGATATTATTGACACTATGAATAATAGATAAAGAATTCAAGGACATCACATTTCACATTAAGTTTTAACTAAAAAAAATAATTGAGAAAGTGGGAAGTAGGTCAGCTATGCTAACTTGACTTTGACAACATGAAAGTGTACATGTGCTGAGCAGTTTGGTGTGTTTCAGTTAACACTAAAATAAGACGACCCACACTCCAGATCGTCAGTAGAGCAGGTGTTTAAATGAGTTAATCAGTCACCGCTGTGTTCAGATGGCCTCTGATTAATACAAAATAAACATCTAGTCTGAAAACAAAAAACTGTAACAGACCGAAGGTTCTGTTTTTTAATGTAGTGTTTAATGTGGGAAATGTTTGCCTGTTTTGAGGTGTTGTAATTACTGCACTTTTGGACAGCCAAGCTGTTGTCAGTCGGTTTCCACGGCAGCAGGTCTGTGTGTGTGTGTGGAGTAAAGCCGACAGAGTGAGACAAACAGTAGTTCTGAACGGCTGTCATTTCTAAAAGTTCAACACATGCAAACTGCATCATTTGTTCATAGTACGTTGTGAAATTCATGTCATCAAACAAAATATTTCACAAAGTCTAGGAGTATATCTTTCAATTTTAACAAATTATGATTCCTACTTCAGCAATTACATAAAATTAATGTATAATACATATGAGAAATGTGTGTAGTTCTCTCTTGCATCTTGCTTATAGATTTATATCTAAGTTTAACATTTTAAAACATTGGCAATTTTCTCAGCTTTAACTGAAGCCATATTTTAGAGAGCAAAGACGAGAGACGAGCATTTTTGTGGCAGACTCCTGCTCTGCCAGACTGTTCCGCATTGGAACAGTCTGGTTTTGTAGACATGACTCTATGAATAGTAATGGTGCCTTCAGGTGTGCATCACTGGCTCTAGTGGCCAATAGCCGCTGTCCAATCCAGTTCTATAGTTCAATAAAGCTTAGTTTTTAGAGATAAATAAGCTTCACCACAGAGTAAAGGTGCTGGATTTACTTTGAATTCATCCAGGTTGGCTGGAAGCGTGGTGGGTTTGGCTCCAGCCACTGCAGCCTGGCTCTGACGGGCGGCTGTGGTCTGAGCTGAGGGGGCCGTGGTCGTGGTGGTAAGAGCCGTGCGGGAGGGGGAGGGGCCTGAGCTGGAGGAGGGAGGCTGATCAGCTTGTGGCCTGTGTGGTGAAAGAAAACGGCACAGAGTTTCAAACATCTCTCCTCATAGAGGCGCCCGTCAATGCAAATAAAACCCAGATAAAGCAGCTGCTAACAGCGCAGTCCAACGCTACAATCAGAAACTTCAGCGGGGTCTGCGTCTGCACCACAGGCAAATGTTTACCGTCATGCAAAATCAAAGGATCATTTTTATCTCGTACTTCTGCTTTAAATGACACACTTTGTGAACTTGCTCTAAAATGAGCTAACCACAGCAGAGGGGAGGACACCCATCAGTCGCACACAAAGCTACGCCGGACGCTCACTTGGGAGGGGCGGGCAGGATGGTGTGGTAGTTGTAGTGCTGCTGCTGCTGACTGAGAATCTGCAGCTGCAGGAAGAGCTGCTGCTGCTGGAGCAGCTTGGCGTAGGACGAGTCCATCTGAGGCGGGCGCTCCTTGTCGGCCTTCTGGTCCGGAGGGATGTACTGGTGGTACTTCAGCTTCTTCACCTGTGGGGCGGAGGACGGGATATGAGCAACTTTCGCCATGAGAGACTCCGTCAAAGCTCGGAGGCTTTCCTTACCAAACTATTACACAACGTGACACATTCAAGTTTGTAGACCAACAAACTTGAATGTGTTTTATTGGAAGTTTATGTGATCAATCAACACAAAGTTGAATGGCTATCAATGCTTTGTATTTTAAAAAAAAGAGAATAAATAAATACACCAGAACAGTCAGAAGCGGCGATTAATCTGATTAATCGTGAGGACAAATTATTCAAATAATTGTCAACTAATTTAGTAATTGATTAATTGTTAAATGGAGTATACAGACTCAAAAAAGGCTAAATACTGGGGTGCTGTAGTGGCGAAGGGGCAAAGCACAACCCATGTATTGAGGCCTTAGTCCTCATGCCGGTGGTCACGGATTCGATTTCTGGCCTGGCGAAGTTTGCCGTATGTCTTCCCCCTCTCTCACAACCATCTTTCCTGTCAAACTACTTTCAAATAAAGGCCACTAGAGCCAACAACAAAAAAAGGCAAAATACTGAAAGAACAACATATTAGGAGTAGTAATTAAGCCAAAACTGTAAAACAAAAACACCTTTAGCAGTAAGTTCTACCCAGAACTCCTCAAGTGGTATAGCTCTAGCTTCACCGGATTCAAATTATGCAAAAAATAATTTACAAATCTTCTATTAAGCACTTTTTGCTATCGAATTATTAACTGGTTAATATAAAAAATAACCAACAGAACAATAAACTGTACTGGTGCTAAGACAAGCAGAAAGGGCCAAACTTTTCATATGTTGATGATTCAAGTATCTTTTCGCTACACATGCATTCTTCACTACAAATTATCAAGAGTTGACTAAATGAAATGTCATTTTATTTTAGGTAATATACTGTTTTTCTTATTTAAAAAAGGAATTTAATTATTAATTTGTTTGCACCTTTTAATGCATTTGTGTGTCAGGAGGGTCGCTTTTACAAGATGTCAAAAGTGTAGTAAAATGTACATAATATACATATAAAATATATAGGTAAATAGCGGTTATCAGCTAGAAGAGCCGAATTAATATCAGATATCAGCCCAGATTGTCATATTGGTGCATTCCTACGTAAGAAAATGTTTCCAGGTTCTTGGATTTTTGTAGTTATTTAGATCTGAATAGAAACTGAAGATTAAATTTGACTAAACATATACTTAGTTTGGATGTATTTAATGTGCAAGAAACTTTCAGTATTCAACTTGCTGATCAGAGCAAGTTATGGGAACATTGGCTGATGTCGGCCGATTGCTGCATTTCTACTGGAGTCAAAGATTTGCAAAGCACTATTTCTACAAGAAAATACAATCATGCATTATGCTACTCCTGTGATACACCTATGCATTTCTTTATGTTGGTTTACCACATAAAACCCCAAGTAAGTGAATGCAGTTAATGACTGTGATGTTACAAACACAGATCTGGTAAAAGCACAGACACATGTCCGACTGTGTCAGTGTTGAGTTCACTGTGGTTGAACAAAAAAAAGTCCAAAAAAAAAAGTATTCGTTCCTCTTTTGATGCAGAGTTCTCTGAACAAGAATAATTAAGGTCATGCTAAAATGTCAACGTTACCGAGAAAAGCCTTTCTATACATTTAAAGGTACAGACACCGAAAATATCAGAAGTCCTTCCCATTTTTATATTTCTCTGTTTTCAGGAATAATTAACTGAAATTAGCCAAAAAAAATCTTTTAAAGCTGAAAAAAACAAAGAAAAAAAAACAACAACAACAATAAAATAAATAACCAGACAACTGGTCACTTTCTCAATTTTCATCAGATTTCCAAACACATTGAAATCACAATTAAGTCACTGTATTAGAATGAATAATAAAAAAGTCCTTGCTGACCTTAGGTTTGTTGTCCTTTGGTTTCTTCGATCTCTGTGAGGGGCGGTCTGAACTCATCTTAGCCTGGGACTGCGGGCAAAAATGGGATTTGGGGATGGAGGGAAGTCAACAAATTAAAAACTGTGGATAGGTGAACCAATAACACCAGATCACTTCAGGAATGATCAAACCTGAGGCAAGTTTAACACCAAATGCTTTAAGGGGTTGTATTATGGTTTTTCCAGGTGGATAGTGCCATTTTACAGCACAATCAAGGAACTGTTACCATCAGTTATAAAAATGCTACACATATATAAATTCGACTTCATAGTTTATCGGCTTGAAATTGGGCCTGTCTCTTTAAAAACTATTGCTTTTTCTTAAACTCTGCCTTCAGGAAGTCATCATAACATGGCTCTTCTTTAACCCTTTAACAACGTTTTTACCAATGTTGCTCTGATAAGTAGCTCCTATAATGAGCTCAGCAGATGTGCAGTTCCACCAGGTGTTTGCTAATCGCTGCTGGCTAGACTGAAAGAGCAGAATGGGCGAGTCACAGGTGAGTGCTGCTCTGTGAGATAAAAGCTTGGAAAATGTAGCTGCGAGGGGAGGAGCTATGTCTAGAAGGCGGGGCTAGGTCCAACCCAGGCCTTTTGCACAGTTACCATGGAGATGAAAGAATTTCTCAAACATGAATGGAAAACATCAAGGCAAAACTCCATGAATGTTTTTGATGAGGGAACAACGTTATAACATGATGATGTAAAAAAGCCTACCTTACATCACACTGTCCCTTTAAATGTTGCGTACCTTGAGGTGTCCAGAAGACAGGCGAGAGCTCAGCGCCAACCCATTTGTCATTTTTGGCAGTGGGGGGGAGTCCGACAAACTGACCAGAGGTGGAGGAGGCGGAGGAGGTGGAGGAGGGGGCTGTGTGAGAAACTGAAGACGTGGTTGTGGTTAACAGCGAGGAATCTCTCCTGTGATTTGCTTCATTCGGCTGGGAGGATGAGCTGTAATACCTGCGTGGGGGACATGTCCCCGTTCTGGACCAGCACGTG
This sequence comes from Poecilia reticulata, assembly GCF_904066995.2. Lineage (NCBI taxonomy): Eukaryota > Metazoa > Chordata > Actinopteri > Cyprinodontiformes > Poeciliidae > Poecilia > Poecilia reticulata. Next base: position 21,835,321 of record NC_088848.1, on the reverse strand, counting down.
GGATGGGGACAATTGCGTGACGGCGCTCAGCGGAGAGTCGTGATTGGCTAACTGGTCGGGTGACAGAGCGTCGCTGCTGTCTTCGTCTAGAGACGAGCTCTCGCCTCCGGCTCCTTTCGGGGAATCTGCAACGGAACAAGAGACGGATTTTTCAGGTCGCCGTAACAACAGCTGGACCTTCGTCTTCCTCAAACTAAATCTGAAAAATGTCGCAATGAAGTGACTTTAGAGAAGTTGGATAACATGTTGTGCTCTGTGGCTGCTCTGTCGCAATGTGGCTGTGCTAATTCTTCAGCCAGAGGTAAGCGCTTTGTTTTTAACGCTGCAGCTTCCAGCACGAGGATGAATCCTCCCGTGTTTCTACACCCAGCTGGGAGGGAAACCCTAATTGTTCTTATTGCTTCTCTGACGTGAAGACAGAGTTTGTGGTGCACAGCTCAGGAAGTCCTTGGTACACTGGCAGCAGCAGCCACTACAGGGCTAAAAATGTTCAGCACGAATACTCCTTCACCTTCTGGTGTCCGGAATGTGACACCATCTTCCTGGATCAGAAGTTTGTTCAAATCTCATGAATTTACAAAATAGTGGTTTAAGATTTGTGAACATAATTTTGTCACGTTCTAATCACAAACGGTGTATTTTTGTGGGCTTTATGTAGAGATGCACCGATCAGATATCAGTATTTGTATCGGCTCCGGTATTGAAAAAAATTCTAGATCGGGTATCTGTGACGATGTTCTATCAGGGGAGATCTATTCCATCTAATTCTATACTTCGTGCTCTGAGTGACATCCTGCTTTTATTATTTTAAGTTACATTTAGAATTCCTTATTGCACTTTCTGAATCATTTAAAAAAAGATTTCCTGCACAAAGTCAACTTGGTTTTGTTTCAGTTTATTTACTTTGCATGGCTGATTGAAGTGACAGAACAAATTAAAGTTGTTTTTACATGTTTGACCAAGCTCAGATATTGCTATTGGAAATTTAAAAAAGTGTATTTGGTGCATTCCTAATTTTATGTGCCATAACAACAAAAGGAAAACGATTTTTATGATTTTCTGAATGCTCTACTTTGCAAAAAAGCTGAAGCTCAGTGCGATTAGATACGGAGACTCTCTCAACAACACTTCTCATGCCTGGCCACAAATACACGACTGAATTTAGGTGCATCCCCGCAACATGGTGTGGACGATTTTATTTACCAATCAGTGGACATCTGAAGGAAACTTAAGAAAAGTAACCAAGTAGTTTTGAATTTATTTTGTGTAGTCTGGTTCTTTGGAAGGTCGTGTATCAAATAACTACTAAAACAATGGATGTTTTAGTAGCTTTTCTAGTTTTTCCATTGAGTAATTGCATTGAACCTCTAAAAGTAGCAGTTACATTCTTAGGAATGTAACTTTTTTTTTCTTGCCATTAAGGTGGAATTTTTTTTTTTTTTTTGCACTGCAAAACCACAAAATTCTACCAAGAATTTGTGGTGTAGTTTCTAGTAAGACACAACTAACATACAAGTAACTTTTCAGTAAGATATAGGAGCTTATTCAAGGATAATAATTTATTAATATTGATGAAGAAGTGGTAGTTCCACTTGCAGATTGTTTCAGATGGAAAAAAGCAATATTTTGTTGAAAAGTTATTTGTAAGTTAGTTTTGTCTTATTTTCAGTAAACTAAAATATTTGCAGTAGAAACTAGACCAAAAATATTCTGTAAGATGTGATTTTGTAGTGATAGTTACATCAACATCCCACAGAAGAAAATACATCCATCCTCTTTTTGCAAAGGTTTTTGAATTTATCTAGGTTTTAACATTTAAAATCTAAAAATATATATTTTTTTAAAAACTTTTTTTTTTTAAATGACAAATTTGCTATGGTAAATATAAATGAAAGCTATCTGTCTATTTTTCAAAACTTCACGTAACTTTTACGGTACAGAACAAGTTTCGTTTATCTAGTCTGAGGGTCAAAATGGTTCTTTGGATTGTTAAGGCTGCAGACCTCTGGTCAACTACATCCTACGCTAATGAGATCCACCAAAGCCTGGAGTTGTAAGTCTTGGTGCAGTTTCTGGCCGATAACAAACCTTTAAAAAGCCTGACTCCGTTTTTGACCTACACCCATTTTTTGTGTCATGTAATTCATCCATGACACAAAGATAAAGTAATTTGTTGCTGTATTCTTTTGAATACAGCAACAAATTCAGGCTGGCAACAGATGGATGACTGTTGATAAGTTTAACCCTGTTTATAAGGTGTGAAAAAGGGTCTATGAACAGAAAATGATTAACCTGTGTACATCAGAGGTATGGAGCAAAGTAAACTTTCATTTTCGGCATTTAACTCCTATTAAAGCGCAGCCGAGTGTTTTCAGTGTGCGTCGGCAGTTACCCAGCAGCGAGGACTGCAGAGGGCAGCTGACAGACAGGATGTTCTTGTGGACCAGCTCGATGGGGCCGGGCCGGTGAGAGATCTTGTCATTGAGGTCATCGGCCAGCCGCGCCCGCTTCAGCTTCAGCTGCTTGGCCTGCAGGGACGGCTCTGCTGACGTCTCTGTGGAGGACGCAGAAAAGAAAAAAATCACCAGCTGATTGATTGTGTTCTCCAGAACGACCGAGAACCACCCAGGTGAGTGAGCTTGGGCTTCTTTCACAAAGGGAAATGACAAGGAGTTTCTTTAAAAAGTCTTGCAGAAGAATTGTTAAAGAAGCACTGCTAAAAGGAAGTTAGGTTTCTGAAGATTGCAGATATTGAGCAGCTAGGGGTCTGCGCCACTTCCTTTATTTGATTTCAAACTGAGTTTAAAACCAAAAGAACAAAATATACAGATGGTTGGTGTCGATAAAAGCAAAAGCAATCGACATTATTAACCCAATTAAGACTGCATCTATTAAATCCTTTTAAGAATTGAGACATGATTCTTGCAGAGAAATAAGCAGAATTACAAAAAAGCTTAAGTTGAGTTTTACACACTTTCTAATTTTTCTCGTATGCTCACCCTCCAGAATGTGCATCCTGACCAGCTCAGAGCGCTCCGGACGACTCCGGATCTTCCTCTTCAGGTAGTCCTCGGTCTGAAGACGAGCAAATAACACAAATTTGCTAGGTGGTACAGCGCAGACGTACAGCGCAAAGCATTTTTCTTCCAGAGAAGAAAGCGGGCAACTTCCAACATTTGTTTCACCCTTTACAAACCAGAAACTGTTTGTCACAACTCTACTTTAATCTCCCTGCTAAATGCTCATTGATATTACCACCAATAATCCAAACAGCCTCTGTAATCAATCACTTCTTCTGCAGGAAAGAAAAGGAGTCATTTTGTGCATAAAGCTGCTGCCTCGGTAGAGAGGAAACCCACGGTGACTGCTCACCCTCGCTCGCTCCAGACTCCTCCGCTGTTCGTGAAAGGCTGCAGGGCTCTTCAGGGCTGCATGGAGAAGCAGAACGAAAAAAATAAGAAGTTAAAAAAAAAAACAGACACACACACACACAAAACAGCAGAGAAGAAGACACTCGAACTGGGATGACTGGCAGCTCTCACTTCAACAAGCGAGAACACACAGCGCTCCGGCTGAACAGCGAGTCAAAGCAGAAGTAGCTGCATGTAGAGAAGGTCAGCGGTGCTAATTCAAACCACAAACTAATGACATTTCAGCTGAAACCTTCAAGACGTCTCTGCTACAGGATCCCCACAATATGATGCTGCCACCAGCAGCGACTTGGACTGTTAGTTGGTAAATTACTGGGACTCTTTAAGTGAAATCCTGAATTTAGATAGATGAATACCCAAAATAAGAACTGGTTTAGCTAAACGAGATAAGAAATTAGCATATGGAGCTAACACTTCTAGCTAATGTCAGGTATTGAATTTACGTCGTTTTCACATTGAATTATCACGTCAAATTTTCTCTTCATTTAAGCCTGTCAGAATAAGCAATAAATAAATTAATCTGTATGATAAAATAAAAGAAGTGCAATAATTTTCCTTCGGACAACAGTCGTTAAAGAGACGTTCCCCATCAATGTAGCAGAAAAGCCAACATTTTAAGAAACACAGCAAACATTTGACACCAAGTGTGAAGTAGTTAGCTCGCACTACCTGCCACTTTTGCCTGTTTTCCCTGTCTGAGCTGAATGGTGACTTCAAATGCAATTTTAGTTGCAGAAACTTCAAAATCCATTGTAATTATTGCCGTTTTTGGTTGTTTTATTTGTTCATTTTGGATATTTGAAATGGTTTCCGAATTAATGTTGAATGTTCTTTAGAAATAAAGTTTTTTATATATTTTTGTGTGGGGACTTTATCAAGCCACTATCATTATTACATTAGTTGAAAATGCTCTCAAAATGACATTATTATTATTTATCGCAATCATTTCTGGGACAATTCATTGTCCAGCAAATTTTGTTAACTTCGTGGTTTAGTAGAAGCAGAAGCATAACAAAAAGAAGCACAGTGTTAGCAGAAGGATATTGGGAGGGCAGTGGCAGTTATGATGTAACGTAGAAAAGATCTGATTGGCCAACAGCTGGTGAAATCCCAGCCAAGGGTGTGTGTGTGAATGAGGACAGTGTGACTAGAGGCAACTGATGACTGGGTGGGGGGTCCGAGGCAATACGGATGACAAGAGCTGAAGATTAAACAAACTTACTTACAGGTAATCAAACAACAAAAGGTCAGGAGGTCAAAATGACACAAAGATAAAGTAATCTTTATTGAAACTTTGTTTACTAAGCAAAAGAATTTGTTCTCTCACTGACTGGTGAGAGTTGCTTTTTATTGTGAGTATAAGTGGTAGCATCTGTTTATGCTACCAAGGTTTCATAATTATTATTATTAATTATAATAATTTTCTAAATTCATAGTACACATTTTCCTTAGACAAAATGCTTCATGAGAATAGAAAAACATACATATTGAGTTTTACAGTGTCTCGCTTCTGAAGAGAAATCTGAATTGATGATATGATGATAAAAACTGGAGGGGAAAGTGGCCACACACAAAAAAAAACAAACAAAAAAAACACACTGATTGGTGCATTTCAGCCTGTAATAAAAACCAGAATCAGAATCATATAGAGAACTCCTAAAAAAACAGCCTCCTCCTTTTGGGACAACTTGGTTAAATTGCTGAATGAGGAAAAGAAGAAGCGAAACGTTTCGGCACAGCTATTCCGTGAACTAATTGGAGCTTTCACTTTCTTTCAATGCCCTCCATGTTCCTATGGAAACACACATCTCCACAGAACATCTTCTGGATCTTCAAATCCTAGAAAGATATAATTCATACAAGAACAGCTGATGCTGTTTGCATTGTTTAATTTCTGTTCACTTTCTAATGAAGTCTTAAGCTTCACAATAACAGCGACCGGGTGGACGTTTGTCAGCTACCCGAGTCAAGAATATTTCGACAGACTGTGGAAAGTTACTCATTCACACTGCCCCCAGCTGCTAAAACCAAGGTGAAACCTTGATGCTGGTTCTCACCTTGAACTGCTTCCACCACTGCAATGATGCAATCATGCTTTTTTCAGGTGAAAACATCAACAGCTATCAAGTAACACAATCTAAAAGTCTGTTTGCAATTTTTTTCAACAATATCCATACATAGATATGGCAACTCATTTGAAATGTGGTCGGATTTTTACTTAATAACAAAAGGGCTCATTTGATCCGAAGATACCAAACGCTTAAGGCGAAATGACAACAGCAACAGATGCAGTAGCCACGTCTACAAAAGTTGAAGAATATTGAATTATATGACAATTCGTGTTCAGCTTTGCACCTGTAGGCAGAACAACGTCTCAGTGATCTCCCTTACAGCTATGCCCTTCTTTAAATGTTTACCTATGCAGCCACCCTGGTCATAATGTTATGCCTATGTTTTCCTTTTCCTATAGTAATGTGGAGAATGAGGATAAACATCATCTGGTTTAGATTAAAAACGTTATCAAACAAATTAAGGTTTGCCTTAAAAGTGTCAGTGGTGCTCAAAGTAGGGGTCGGCATCCAAATGCTTCAGACACAAATGTTTTTCAAACCCCCCCCCCAAAGAAATCAAAATGAAGCTCTGCATAGAGTAAAGATCAGGACTAAAGAGAAGAAACAACTGAATGAAAAGAGAGTTCTGACTGCATCAGGGCTAAGTTCTAAATAGTTCTTTGCTCTAAAATGTGAGCACGCAAGCACTTCATACAGACATAAAAATAAAACAGGGTTTTTTCTAGTTTACCCCTTCTTTTAATAGCTGCTTTTAACTGTCTGGCTAAATAAAGCCACAGTAAACAGTAAATATTAACTTCTCTGTACATCTCTCCATACTGAGATCACACACAGAAGATGCAGTTAACACATTCCTGGTGTACAACACTGACTGCTGCCTTCGACTTCAGACCTGAACTAAAACATTTGATTAAAAAATAAAATAAAAAGGTACTCATTATGTCAAAACTAACAGGAAAAAAAAACATGAACCAACTGCCTCTTGTGTTGTGTGTAACTCATGAAACAGGAAGTGACTGGAGAAGAAGAGGAAGCTGCCCTATTTGATAACACAAACTGGTGCAAAAAGACGCAATGTGTGCGACGTATGCGGAATGTACTTATTCATACCGATAACACAGATAGGGGCCAACATCTTCAGAAGAGAAGTGAAGAGAGGAAACTGCGACCTGACTGTTCGCAAAATGTCACTGAAGGCTGGAGGTTTGTGTTCGCAACAGCAAATAGTCAAATTAAAGACGGAATTAAATTGTAATGTAACAAAATGCTCAACAGTGCCAGTATGCAACGCATGCTGATGCAGGAAATAGAAAAGGTTAAACCCGTGACCTCAGTTTAGGGACACGGAAACACTACCTGAGGCACATCAGGAGGCAATAACCCCCCTCCCCAAAAAAAGCAGAAATTCACTAACATTTCTCTTCAGGTAACACTGAGTATTTATGAGGTTTTCTAAGGAATTAAACTGCATCATCTGCATACAGACAGATGTGAAGGAACACAATGCAAGTTCAGTGAAACAGACAAGAAAACGGCGCAGTTTAGAGATTCAAAATGTGAACTTACGTGGCATGATCCCTTGGCTGACCAGCTCCTCTCGAGTGCGTCTCTGCTGAAGTTTGAGCTGGAGGACTGCATGGATCCAGAGATGGCGAGGAGAGAGAAGAGAAGAGAAGAGAAGAAGAGAAGAGAGTCAGTCACAACCGGCAAATGGAGGAAACCGCAGAGATGGAGCTCTGAGCAGGTCAGCAATCCACCCGTCAAATTCACACGAATAAATGTGGTCGAACTGAGTTGGAGGACCTGCACTCTCCGCTAGCCAGCTCATCCTCCCAGTTCCCCCTTCTTCATTTTCTCTTTTTTTTTTTTTGAAGTCAAACAGAAGGCGGGTACAAAGTGGGTGTAGACAGACTACTATGCACTTCCTGTTTCTAGGGGGTTTTCTTTTTTTTTTTTCCTCTATCAGGAGTTTTCAGATGTGTGAAAAAAAACCTCATCATGCATCAAAGAAATGAAAAGCAACTACAATCTAAAAGATCAAAGAAAGTAGGGCAGAAAAAAAAAACCTGACATGCTGGATTGTAAGCAGACCAGTTCTGATTAACAGGTAGATGTAGCATGTGGGCCGACTGCAGCGTCATTTCAAAACAGGAAGTACTCGTTACATAACCGAGCAGCAAACAGAAGGAGCTCTGGAGAAAACAATGCTTGGCAAATGGAGCGGGACCTTGTTTAACCTTTTTGTATGCAGCGTGAAGATCATTGATAGTTCTTCAAACTGCCAATGAAACTAGATAAATTTTTTATTAAGTCAGCAACATGAAACTTGATTATGATAACGTCTGTGTATATAAACTGAATTTCATCCTTCACCGCAATACAGGAGAAAAAACAAAAGTGATGCCGACTTTAAAATTTGCGTGAAGCAGCAAACACACTCGTTTATTAACCAATATTGTGATGGTGAGTGTGTTAATCTCCGCACAGTGTTGAGTCTATTTTGGTGACTCTTATTTTGAAGTATGAAAGGAAGTTGCTCTTTAACTACCCTGTTGTGTTGACAGAGGAACCATTGTTTTCCCCAGTGTGTTATTAGCCTGCTGGGCTACCAGGCTTTACTTTCCTCCCCGCCAGACTAAGTATTTATTTATTTTATTTAAATAGAGTAATTCATAAAAAATTTCAATAAAATTAACAAAAAAAAATATTATGAAAAATGTGATTTAATCTTGTTTTTGAACGCATCATCGTGGATGTATCGCTACAGCCAAAATTAAAGGAGCAATGCTGGTACAGTTACACTCTGATCAAAATAAACAGGCCTTGTTTTGTGTGCATCATCTTTCCCCGCTGGTGTAACGTGTGTGTGTGTGTGTGTGTGTGTATATATATATATGCAGTAGGACACACTGCTGAAGACTCCCAAGCATTTGTGTTCAGCCGTTATGTCTGCTACTTTGAGGACATCCTGCACCTGTCCCTTCAAACTTATAAAGCAACGTCATTGGCTAGCTAACCAGTTAGCTGCTGCCATTACAACAATTTAGGGGTGGAGTGCAACACAGAAAGCCCTATGAATTACTGTGAGCTCTTAGGCCTCTTGATGTCATTCCTAGGCTCTTATGGTCATCACCGGCTATCCCGGCACCCCTCTTATTTTAACAAGTGTGCATGCTTTACATCCTGAGCCATTAGTCAAACACCAGAGACTCTTCCCTGGAAGCAAAAACATGCCAGTGACGTTAAAACAGATCTGGACTAGAAGATTGAGACTCACAATCTTATTCGCCTCCTTCGCAGGCGAATAAAAACATAAGGGAGCTCTGACACGTCGGTGCAAACCGATGATGGCATGGTGGATATGCTGTACTTCCAGGAAAGAGGTTTATTCTGGGAAAGAGAATCCTACACTTCCCCTCTATTCTTATCTCACCATACATCCCTCCTTAAAGTCAATAACTTATTTATCCTCTCCAGCTCTCTTTCGTCTTCCTATCTTTATTCCTAAAGTTTAATCAAGGCCAAGTCTGTTTATTCCAGAGATACTAGCTTGAAGAGGCTAATGATGACATGAAGCAATAAAAACAAACCACAAGTCTAACTCTTCATGTATCAACAGAGCAAAGCTGCCATAGAGCCAAACAGATCCAGTGTGAACACTTCGTTTTCAGCTGGAGAACTAAAGACAAAACATGACGTCTGTAAAGTGTCTGTCCTCAAGTCTTAGTATAAACTCTACAAGGGTGACAGAAGTTAAAAGCAAACTCTGTACTGATGGGAAATTTGCATGCTGGGAGGGCAGTCCACCTTGGACTTGTTCTCGCCTTGCTACTACATCAAACTTCTACATACTTTATTTGGATTTCAGATGATAGACCAACAGTCTTTTCTTGTGCACATCTCTACCGGGCTTTGCTACAGACGGAAGGTTTTGCCCATTCTTCCTCACAAAACAGCTCAAGCTCGGTCAGATTGGATGGAGAGCGTCTGTGAATGTCAAATTTCAAGTCTTGCCACAGATTCTGAGTTGGATTCAAGTCTGAACATCGACTAGGCCATTCAACCACATGAGTATCCTGTGATCTAAACTATTATATTGAAGAACTTGCTACATGATCAGGGTGTTTAACATGTTTCTCCAAGGACTGCCCAGTGTTTAGCTCCAACCATGTCCAATAAACTCCCTGCTAAGAAAAACATTCAAACAGCATTATATCACCCCTCTACATCACACACCATCCTCACCATGTTTCACAGTCATGTGTAGTATAAATTTTCTCCTACATATAGCATTTTGCATGTAGGCAAATTGTGGATCACCTTCCATGTGGTTGATGTGTTCCTTACCTTAGCAGTGGATCTCTACAGAATGACCACAAACCTTTCAGCTGCCTCTCTGATCAATGTTCTCCTTGACTCAACTATAAGTTTAGGTTAACTCCCATGTCCTGGTGGTGATATCGAACTGATACAATGTCAGCACGACTCATACCTTTGTAACTTGTTATGTAGCGTGGAATGTTAGAAAACATGATTCTACTCAGAGAGCAATAGTCAACAACAATAGGCATGAGAACAACTGACCTGCTTATTATTATCCAATGGGTCCGAAAGCAGGATACAAGTGCTGGTGATAGAAACGCTGGGCCGGACTAAAGCTGGTAATTAGATGCTTATATGGGAGATTTTAGATGCAGGCCGATATAATCAGATACTAATTTTTTTGGGCTGATATCAGACCAATATCTATGGTATATTGAATTGGGTCACCCCTAATAGTTCTGTCATTCCCCTTTGAATTTTGGATGACAGATAAAGCAGTCTTGTAAATTAAATTACACACAGATGAACTCTATGCCCAAGGGGTGTCCTCATTGTAGTTTTTTGGCCGATTAAGATTTTTGTCTGAAAAGCTGCTAAATTTAGCAACAGAGTTGCTGAGTTGGCAATACCGAGTTAACTATCACTACCTGGGTTGACCCCTTCTGTTCTGCTGTGTTCTCTCACAGCAGAACAGAAGGGGACAGTGGCTGATTTTCAGATGCTTGTGGAGGTAGATAAGATTGATGGATAAGATCAATTTCACATGCAAGTATCGGTCAATCGACGGAGCACCCCTACTATTTATATTCTTCAAAAGGCAAAATACTGGATTTTAATTAGACCTGTAAGAGTAAAGAGAACTTAATTCAAATGTATGCCACCTTTTACAGATTTAGAAAAGAAAAGAAGCAAAAAACATTATTTTGCTTCACCTTTGCAATTACACATTACGTTGAGTCATGGTCTATCACATAAATGAAACACTGACCAACATATTTGACGTGTATTGATGTTTGTGATGATGACAATCAAAATGTAATTCTTGCTTGTTTTCTCAATTGTTGTCTTTGTATTTGTGTGTTTTTATGATGTATAGCGCTTTGAACTGCCTTGTTGCTAAAACGTGTCATACAAATAAACTTGATTGATTGATAACGTCCCAATAAAGTTAAAGACTTTCAAAAGGTATGAATACTTTCGGGCAGAAGATGTGCTCTTTATGCTTTGCGGATATGAAGAAAGAGACTCGATACACTCTCTCAGACTTAACCAGGTTTGAAGGCCATTTTGGTTAAATTGGGAAAAGGACAAAAAGGGCAGTGGGGATTTTTATTGGGATTCTGGGACACCGACAACGCTCCTTCGCTGCTGTAGTCACAACAAGCTACAGCGAAGGAGCTCTGAGGGCACGATTCACAGCCTCAAGGAGCTGCAGAGGAAACGGCAATAGACCACAGTCTGAGCGTTTTCTCAAAAAGAGCAACAGGATGTCACCTTTTCACTACCATGTCTCAAAATTCTAATTCTTCACACTAAAAGGAACTTGTAGAGCTTTCTGATAGATGTAACTGTTCAGTCATGGCCAAAAGTTTTGAGAATGATTCAAATGTTTATATTTACAAAGTCTACTGCTTCTGTTTTTATAATGGCAATTTGCATATACTCCAGAATGTTATAAAGAGTGATCAGCTTAACAGCAATTAATTGCAAAGTCAATATTTGCCTAGAAAACTTTATCCGCCAAAACATATTTCAACTTCATTGCAGCCCTGCCTTAAAAGGACCAGCTAACATTGTTTCAGTGATTGCTCCATTAACACAGGTGTGGGTGTTGATGAGGACAGGGCTGGAGATCAATCTGTCATGATTAAGTAAGAATGACACCACTGGACACTTTAAAAAGAGGCTGGTGCTTGGCATCATTGTTTCTCTTCTGTGAACCATGGTTATCTCTAAAGAAACACATGCAGTCGTCATTGCACTGCACAAAAATGGCCCAACAGGGAAGAGTATCGCAGCTAGAAAGATTGCACCTCGGTCAACAATCTATCGCATCATCAAGAACTTCATGGAACCTCTCTCCTTTGTTGCCAAAAAGGCTCCATGGCGCCCAAGAAAGACCAGCAAGCGCCAGGACCTTCTCTTAAAAGTGTTTCAGCTGCAGTATTGGGCTACCAGCAGTGCAGAGCTTCGTGTGAGTGCATCTGCACGCACTGTGAGGCGGAGACTCTTGGAGCAAGGCCTGGTCTCAAGGAGGGCAGCAAAGAAGCCACTTCTCTTCAGGAAAAACATCAGGGACAGACTGATATTCTGCAAAAGGTACAGGGAGTGGACTGCTGAAGACTGGGGTAAAGTCATTTTCTCTGATGAATCCCCTTTCCGATTGTTTGGGACATCTGGAAAACAGCTTGTTGGGAGAAGACGAGGTGAGCGCTACCACCAGTCTTGTCTCATGCCAACTGTAAAGCATCCTGAAATCATTCATGTGTGGGGTTGCTTCTCAGCCAAGGGAGTCGGCTCTCACAGTCTTGCCTAAAAACACAGCCACGAATAAAGAATGGTACCAGAATGTCCTCCAAGAGCAACTTCTCCCAACCGTCCAAGAGCAGTTTGGTGATGAACAATGCCTTTTCCAGCATGATGGAGCACCTTGCCATAAAGCAAAGATGATAACTAACTGGCTCAGGGAACAAAACATAGAGATTTTGGGTCCATGGCCTGGAAACTCCCCAGATCTTAATCCCATTGAAAACCTGTGGTCAATCATCAAGAGACGGGTGGACAAACAAAAACCTAGGAATTCTGACAAAATGCAAGCATTGATTGTGCAAGAATGGACTGCTATCAGTCAGGATTTGGTCCAGAAGTTGATTGAGAGCATGCCAGGGAGAATTGCAGAGGTACTGAATAAGAGGGGTCAACACTGCAAATATTGACTTGCTGCATTAACTCATTCTGTCAATAAAAGCTTTTGCTACTCATAATATGATTGCAATTGTATGTGATGAAAACATCTGACATACACACATGAAAACCAGAGGCAGCAGATCATGTAAAAATGTAATATTTGTGTCATCCTCAAAACTTTTGGCCATGACTGTACAAATAAAGTACGAAATATATTTTTGATGAAACAAACTTGGGAGAGTGATTGTGTTGCAATCACTTCAGAAACTTCTGAAAGATGATTAAAGGAGCAGCAGGAAGCGCCCAGAAAGGAACACTGCAAAAACACAAAATCTCACCAAATATTTTTGCTCTAGTTTCTAGCGCAAATATCTTAATATATGTGAAATAAGACAAAACTAAATTACACAGAACTTTTTGGCAAGATATATGAGCTTGTTTTAAGTCAATAAGTACTTAATGTTGATGAAAAAGCACTAGTTCAACTGTCTTGTTATATGATTATTTCACTTATAACAAGACATTTCCCCCATGTTATAAGTGAAACATGGGGCATTCTCTGCCAATGGAACTAATGCTTTGTCATCAATACTGAAAAATTATTGATTTAAAACAAGCTCCTATATATTGCTGAAAAGTTTCTTGTAAGTTAGTTTTTCTTAATTCTATTGTACCAAGATATGACTTGAAGCTCGGCCAGTAATATTTGGCAGGATTTTGTTTTGCAGTGTTATTTTTGTAAAGCAGTTTCCACCCTAACAAGAAAAGTACATCTAGATTTAAGTCAATAACTCCTCAATATTGTTAAAATCTACCAGTTCCACTTGCAGATTATTTCATTTACAGCATGGATTATTTCACTTGTGGATGGATTATTTCACTCCTTAGTAAACAATATTAAGGAGCTACTGACTTAAAAACAGTTTTGATGTCTTGTTTAAAAGTTACTTGTATGTAAACTTTGTCATATTTCAAGTGTACTAATATATTTGTACTCGACCAAAAAAAAAAAAAAAAAAGAACACTGGTAAGATTTAGTGTTTTTGCGTTGAAGAGCTACGTGGCGCCAACGTCTCAGTAGATCTGATTAAAGATGCCCAAGTTTGTCACCGGTAACAGGAAAAAAGGAGCAAGGAAGTGAGCAAGCGTCACAATCTCAGAGATACGATTGGCTGGGTGACGTTTTGGCACCTGCACTGGAAATACTCAGCTAAAAAGACGAGCCCATGCATGAGCTCATCTGTTGTACGTTCTGTTGGCGTCTACCGCACGGCTAACATTCCACACACAACACAGCAGGGCAGCTAGAGGGCAGGAGCAAGGCCAGGTCGAGGGCACGCACGCACGCACGCACGCAACTGTCAGTGGCTCCTACTGCATCACGATGCCGCACCGTGGCGACAAAAAGGGAGGCGAGCTGAATACAGATCATCTTAAAAGTTCAACTCCCAGCTCTGCCAGACTGCGTTTGGGTTCAGCTTTCTGTGAACGCTTCATGTCAGATGATAAAGCAAAACACGACTCCTCTCTGCTTCTCCTCCGTCTTCAGTGTTTCTAACCTCACAGGAATGCTTTGTGTCATCTGTGCCTCTGGCTCGTGCTCGTAATGAATGTTGGTTATAAACAGTTCTTTCTGCAGCATTTACGCAGATCGGACCAAATTAGGGGGTGTTAGGAGAACGTTTTTCCTTTTTTTTTTCCTTTTTGTTTTTGAAAAATGTATTTAAAAAAGCATGTTGACCGACTCACTGCTAGTTTAGACATCAGTGATATCTAAACTAAAATAAAGAGGAAGTATCAGTTTTACTGTCATTTCCGATACTTCCTTATGTGTTTAAAGCAGCTGTGGGGAAAAAACCCAGTAAATCTAACAGTTTTATTTAGTAGTAGTATGTATGTATCCACTTGTAATTTTGTTTGTTTTATTAATCTAAAACAAACAAATGATAAAGTTCCTCTTCTGTCATGCATCCACCAGTGTGACTTAAAAACTTCCCTGGAGGACTGGAGATGACTAACAATTGAATTCATCTTTATCTGGATCCAAAACATACTCAGAACTCCCATACAGAAATTTTCACACCCAGTATGTTTCATTTCATTTTGCCATGTTAAAACTACAAACTTCTATGGAGCTTGTTTTGATTTCATGTGACATTTCTTAATGAAGTGGAAGTAAAATAGCTCATTTTAAAATATGAGCTCTGGCTGTCGTCCTTGAAAACGTTCCCACAGCATGATGCTGCTGCTACCGTGTTTCATGTGAACACAGAGCGCAAGTTTCTTCTTCACAATATGGAAACAAAACTGGAGTGAAGTCAGATTTTAGTGTAGGATTTCTCTTTTGCAAAAGACAAAGTAATTTTTGGACTGGAGTTTGATTTAAGCGAACAAGCTGGGCTGGTCTACATATCATTGACTCAATTCCCAAAACGGCCCACATTGGTTTGACCAATCATGTAAAACTCCAATAAAATACATAAAACTCTGTCATGATGTGTCAAAGTATATATAACCCTGTTCTCCTGAACACATATCTGCTAACATCCGTGTCCAAAAGAGTTTCTGTTATATCTAAACCAGTAAACCAAACGTCTTTTCTTTAACAAAACCTCATAAACTACCTCATAAGCCATAAAGTTCCGATAACTCAAATCACAACCCAGGCACATAAACACAAACCGTCTCAGTTAAGTGTGCGTGTTTGAATCCACGGGTCGCCCACCTTCTTTCAGGCTGTGGTAGACCAGTCTCTCCTGATCCATCTTCAAGCATGCCTTCTCTATGTCATCTGCCATTGGGGGAGAGTCCAGAGGGGAGGGTTTAAAAGACAGGCAATGGTTGGTGTCCAACATCATCACTCACAACAGAGATCGATTCTTTGGTAAGCAGTGATCATCGCTTGTGGAGAGTCCCGAATCCCGGACGTGTCCAACGGACAGATGAATTCAAAAGACTCCAGTCGGAGTTAAAGAAGGTTTGCTGCTAAACAGCAGCAGCAAAGGAGTGATCGATTGGTCCGCCTCAGCCTCCCCTCTCTCTCCGTTTTCCCTTCTTCCTGCCGATCGCTTGCCGGCGAGTCACGACAGCGCCGCTCCTGCGGCTTTCCCCCAGAGCCGGGTTGAAGGACTCAGCATGGGCGAGTCGCGGAGAGAAAAGTGGAGGGGGGGAAAAAGAAAAAAGAAAAAAAAAGAAAAAAGAGGCCAGCGGCTGAGGAAGGCAAGACGGCAGTGAACTCGGCTCAGCGAGTCTCCCAGTGAGGCGGCTTTGGTTGCAGCTCCTCCTGAATCCAGCACATGCGCGCACACACACACACGAACACGCATAAACACACACACGGGAGCGGCGAGTGTTTGCTGATAAAGTTCTCCAGCTCAGCTGTTGCCATTCATTCACAGTTACAAGCACAGGAGGGTCCCGAAACATACAGACCACCTTCAGATTCAACACAAACACCACATATAGACTTAAAAAAAATAATTAAAAAAAATCACAGACTGATGTAATGTGCTCTTAAACACAGGCTTCCTTTGAAAAGCCGCTCAGCCAAACTTGGAGCAGCTTTTACTGTTGGGCAGAAACACTACTTAGCAGCTTCAGGGATGATCTCATCCAAGCCTGAAGTAACAGATTCAGTATTATTAAAACTAGGAATGCATCGATTCAGTATTTTCATTTCCGACATCTGAGGTTTAATATCAGTCGATACCGATCTGATACAGAAAAACAGCGCTGAATTGATTTAAAGCGTTTCTTTCTTTAAAAAAAACAAAAACAGACAAACGTACTGAAATACTAATTTGATTACTCTGCACCATAAATACACCAATAGCCTCATGAGCTAGGTCAAAGATGTAAATTTAGACTGCAGCAAACCTTTAAAATGGTTCAGAAAGTGCAATTAGGAATTCTAAATAAATAAATAACCACGGTGTCACTCAGAGCACAAAGCATAGAGTTAGACTGAATAGATCTGTCCTTATGGATCGGATACATTGTCGCTGATACCCCAGCTAGAGTTTTTTTTCAATACCTGGACCGATACAGATTGGATTAATACATGTCTAGACTTAGAAGACTTAAAACTCCTCAGAAAGGGCTTCTTATTCATTTCAGATGAATAAACAAAGTAAACATGTTTTTGTGTCTCAAACATCGTTTTTAGTCGTGTTCTGGTACTTGAGGAAAAGGCAGGATGAGTCTGACTGCAGTGGTTGTATACCTAATGCAGACCCATTGGATAATGATAAATGGGTCAGCTGTTCTCATGCCTTTTGTTGTTGACTTTTGTTTTCTGACCAAGTCTTTTCTAATTTTTCACACTACAAATAAGTAATAAAAGTATGTATGATTTTTGCCGAGATATTGGGTCAATATCGGTATCGGCCAATACTCACAGCTGCGATATCGGTTTCATACCGTAAGTGAGAAAGTTGTATCGGGACTCCCCTTAAATAGACAGGATGAAATTAAGGAACAAAACAACAATCTGCAAATGGAAATTAAGAAAAGTAGACTCATTTTCTGACTTTTTGGGGTTTTTTCTGTACAGTTTAGCTTATAGAACAGTGTGTAAACCCTCTTGCCGGCTGTAAAACGCCCCCCGTGCCCCCTGCTTCCCATATGTTTTAAATAGCAAGGCCAGCTGGTCATAAGTGGGCTATATTCAGCTTGGTATCACCTGTGCACCCGCGAGGTTATGTTACCCTGAGGCACCCACATCACAGCCCTGCAGACACACAAGAGAAGGTTAAGCCTGACTTTCTTAGGCTAAATCAATTTTATTAGAGGACAAGAGGGCACAGTTTATTCATAGAACGGCGCAGGAGCCTTGCTTGAAAAAAAAAGTGAGGACACGGTGGGGCTTAATAGCTGACTAGTAAACTTCTAGCAGGTGACACATGGAACCAACACCTTAAACAAACGGCGTCTGAGGCTACAATTACTATCAGATATGAGTGTGAGATTAAAGTCCACCTGCTGTTATGATTCACAGTCTGGGCGGGAAGCAGAGATGACTGCAGACTGTGGGATTAAGGCAGGGGAAGAAAAACAAAGGAGTTCAAGACTTTGTTTCTAGAGTTTGCTTCACACAGGTGATCTTTTTGAAACAACAGAAGGGGAAAACAATAGGAAATGTACTTTTGTACTTTTAATTGAATTTTCAGCTGTTTTGCTGATCCCTTTTGTAATCCAAATTGTCTTTGATCAATCCATTCATTTTCTGCTGAATTCAACTGTATGTAACTTTTGTAAAAAATAAAAAATGTTTTTACATTGTTAAAACAGTCGCCATACTGTGACAGTATGAGACAAATAATTTGTGAAGTTTGATGTCCTCCTCTTCCTCCATGAGCTACTATTGCCGTTTATATAAATGTACCGCTCTAAACCAAAAACAACCAATTACAGCCAGGAGGAGGGGCTTAGCGCTGTCAATCAACCTCTCAACAGCTAAATGCGTTAATGAGCATCATCTTAGCATTATAGTGCAAGGTGGCCATGCTAACTAGCCTTAGCATTCACAAAAGCCTCTGCGCACACGATCATGACTGACAGTGTCAAGTCCCGCCTTCTGACTCCGATTGGTTGTTTCTAGTTAGCACTAGGAAAGGGCAGAGGAACAAATTATTTTGTCTCATACTATACTGTTATGACAGTTACAGTTTCAACAAATATGCAAGAATTTTTAACAGAATTTACATATTGCAGCTTAAATTTAATTAAAATGGCATTTTAAACAAACTGTTGCTTGTGTTATACACTGCATAAGCTAAAAAAAATAAAAGTAAAAAAATTTATAATAAAATGGCCAAAATCAGAATTGGGGAAATCAGGCTGTAAAGAAAAGCACCATTAGAAATCAGCTAAACCTGATGAGAGCATCTGGAATAGCAGCTGACTGAAATAAAGAAAAGAAAAACTATTTGTGATTAATAAAACCAGCAAAAAAAGTTTGCGAGTATTCTGCCATTTCTTTGACAAAAACAACATATGCTATAAAGTCTGAAAAATAGGAAATTATGTAAAGCAGAACCAAATTGAGTATTATAAATAGAATAATCTTCCCAGTAGATTATTCTGAAATTGCTCAAATAAATAACCAGGATATATAGCTATTAGTACATAAAAAATTTATGAAATTTTAAATTTTAAAGAACATAAATATTTGCAAATAAAAATCAGATAGTTATCATGTAGATTTTTAGATGAGGAATATAAGATTTTTCTTCATGCCTGAAACTTTTATGAATGAGCAGCAACATAACATCTCGTATCCTCAGTAACAAAATGTTTCTTTCTTGTCTTTATATAAACGTTGAAACTTCCGGTCGTTAAAAAACTACAGTTGCTTGGGGAGTTGGAGAAACAGGCACGTGGAATTAGATGGGAAATACCTCAGTGACCAAAACGTGACCGGCTCTGGACAATTTGGTAAATGATGGCCAATCAAAACAAAATGGCCTCCTCCACCCTTCCCTTCCTCCGTCTACGGAAGTAGCTTAACAATGAGGCCAGGCTGCTCTTATAGGCAGCTTTTTGGAAAGCTTAATGACATCTTAATCATCTTTTTATGTGTTGCTCTCTTGGTTTTAAGGGGATTTATACAAACTCAGTTCAATCTGCCTCAGAGAGTCGTTTCTTTGGTGATACAAAGCGATAATTCCCATGTACAGTCATGTAGTATAAAAATCTAAATGAGATCATCAAAACAGAGTTTAGCAAAGCAACATCACAGCTTTTGTGGTTTGGTCATTTGAATCATTTCCCATGACTTCACTTCCCTCTCTCTAAGATGTTGTGGGCCATACCTTACTTTGACCACTAAACCCTGACAGCATGGGTAAACATTCAGACCAAGCAATCAGGTGGGCTTAAAAAACCCTCCATAAATATATAGTTCACATGCAATTTAAAGACTTTCCAACAGAGAGTCTAAAAAAATAGAAGAAAACTAAATTATAGGGGCTGAAATGTCTCATCTCTACTCAACTGATCTAAAATAATCCAGATTTTGACTAATCTAGATTAACCTAGATTCTGACATCGAGAAAATACTAGATGTTCGAAACAATTTTTAGTGTACCCAGCTGTGTTGCCGCCCTCGCTTTCAATTGATCCTGTTGCCAACAAAGGCAACTTTGACCCAGATTAGAATCTTAAAGTAATTTTTTCAGTGTTGATAAAAACAAAATATCAAGTATTTGATCAAGTTTGGCATTGTGCTGAGGTGAGGAGATTTATATTTGCTATTGTTCTACAACAGAAATCATTATATAAAAAAAAAACATTTTGAGAAAATGTATTAATATTTGCAAATATTAACCTCATGTAACAAATTCAAAACATCAACAATAACAAAAAGAAGCTAAAGGAAAGTTGTCGCAATCTAAGGACAAATTTAATCTGGAAGTCACTTTAACCTTCAGCAGCAGAAACAAGGTGAAAGGTTTAGGCTTTAGGAGCAGCACAGGAAACCTATTTGACCCTGGAAGTGTTTGCCTCTTCCTTTGTCCTTCACTTTAAAAACATTCCTAGGAATTTGTGAAGAGCAAAACAAAATGGTACTAAATACTACCACAACAAATGATGAAAATAAATCATCTTTTGTCTGATGTGCCAATAGATTTTCCGTTCCTAGTCCAGCATAAGGATTCAAATGACCGGTAGGAAAATTACATCAATTCCAGAATAAGATAACATTCTTCATAAAACAAAATAACATGGAGGGCTAAATTAGCTGAATGAAAAACGTCTGTTCAGTAACTAACAGAATTTAATAATTTTGTCAGTATTTGGATCAGACTCAAAAATGTGAAAAATACCAAACTAATGTATGATTAACTCTGAACAAACAACAGGTTCAATTATTTTCAAACTGAACTTCTGACAATCAACTAATGATGGTAGAGACTCTAACCTTAAATAAACAGTAAGAAAGAAAGCACATTTGTAAAGGATGAAATGATCGTGGCTACAAATATGACATTAGCCTCAGAAATCCGATAGACTTAACCAGGTCCTGATGCCATAACATGAACCAATCCCCCTGGATTTATCCGGCGTACTTTTAAAGGAGCTAAGCAAAATTGTACAAATATGAATCTTTGTAGAGCTGACCCAGCAAACATCAAGATATCAACCAAATACTAACATTAGCATAGCAGCAGAAACTTAAACAAGACAACAAGAAACATCATTATTAACTATATAAAAAAATAAATATTAGGAATCCACAGCAACCTCATGCTAACTACAGCATCATAGCATCACAACTGATAATCAGCAAAGAACAAATAATAACAGAAAGAGTATAATCAAAACATGCTGAGCAACAGAAGGTGGCCTCTGCACTATCAACCTTATCATCAAAGCAATCCAAAACTAACACATTTTCTCTAGCAAGGGCAAAATTTCCTGTGCCCTAAAGACATTAAAATCAACAATGAAAATTGGCTAAACGTTTAGCATTTTACCCTAGCAACCATACATGATTGGTTAGCTAGCTGCACTTCAGGGGCACTCATCAACAGTACCCTACAAGAGAAATGATAAGAGCTTATCTGGTGAGATTTATTGTTGAATCGGTTGGCGGAAATGTTGTGTAAGCAACTCAAGATTGCATTTAGATACATAGTATTAAAAGAAAACTGATATTGATAATACATTTTTTTCTCTGCCAGTCAAGACAATAAGATACATTTGGGGATGGTCAGTTTGCTGTGGATCTCCACTGCCAGCGGTTGCTTCTGCTTTCCGTAAACTTCCCCAACCGCTGGCAGTGGAGATCCACAGGAAACTGACCATCCCCAAATGTATCTTATTGTCTTGATGCAAGAACGCTTCCTGCCTTGAAACGTTTGTTATCAGTGATGGTTTCTGGCAAACTTTTAAAGAATTTTAGAGTTCTTATACAAATTCATATCTCATTTTAATAGACCACAGCAGAGAAATGCCAGTGTGGCAACTGTGCCCATTATTAGATTTGCAATGCATTTGTGTCTGATGGTCCTAGAGCCTAATTAACTAGCTTAAATCATTTCTTGCAACATCATTGTGAATAAGTGGAAAGTTTCCCTGGAAACCAGTTTGTCCAGCGTTCCTACCAGAGTCAAGTATAGAGCTGGTATCATGGCTGGAATCATCAGTATGTTAATCTGTTGCTTGAGCGCATATTTCCAGACCTAAACCCATCAACTCTTAAGTAGTCTTTAGGCAACCATCTATACACAAAACACAACTGCATGAGTCAGTTTGGGCTGATTTGATGTCTTTAGACACACTGGATAATTTACTGATAGAACATTTAAAGAACAAACTGAGGAGATGACCCTAAAAAGAATTTGACATCCTAAAGAGCAGCCTGGTGTCAGTCTGCCGGGGGTCACACCAACCATTAACATTCCAGTCTTAGAAACAGACTGTGTTTTTTTGGGGTTTTTTTTTTTACTTCACTTCCTGATCCCAACCCCTTCCAGTCCTCCCCCAACCAGTTCTGCTGTGGAATTTGGAATTTACCAGAACTCTAAACATTTGGCTAGAACTCAACAATGACATCAGACCTGGGATTTCACCACAGCTAAGCACTCTCATTTCTGAACCGCAAACAGATAAAAGCCTGAATGAGCTGGTTAATATTTTCTGAACCACAGGTGATGTTGCTGTAGAGTTGGAGCTCTCTGGCTGCCATGTGTGTAATTATGGGAAAAGGATGTGGAATTTAGCACAAGATGCAGATGTAAAGCGCACACCAGGAAGGCTGCTACTAATCACTTCCTACACACTGAAAAACTAGCTAATGTGATGGTAGATATAGCAAATCATTTTGTTGTCACTGAAATCTCCAATCAGATGAATGTGTTTGGTGTCAAATCATAACCTACATATTTTGAACCATAGAAATTATGTATATTTTATTTACCTAGTGTTCCCTTTTGCTGGTGGATATTTTTTAAAAACAGCCACCATGTTTATAGTGGAGAAGATATGTTTGCACTAAAGTAGGCAAAGTTATTGCCAGTGGTAGGCACAGCTAACCAAAACGTTAGGTTCACTAACCACTGATTTGCTAAACAATAATTTTATCTAACAGTACATCTTTAGCTAACACAAAACAGATTAAAAAAAATTGCATAAGTTAACGCTAAATTGATGAAAACATTTAAAAAATGAGCAGAAGCTAATTCTGAACAACTAAACATAAGTTAGTGGAAGCTAACACTAACAATTAAGACGACCGTTTCTCAGTTCATGTCACACATCTTCATCTCCTTCCAGCTGATGACAGCAGTCCTCAGTTTCTGATTTTGCCAAATATTAATTTGTATGAATAGGATGACCAAAGTCAAAAACAGATGACGTGACAAAATTCATCCAAGTCATGGACGAACTTGAAATCGGTAACATTTTATGGTATTAATTGGCTTAAAAGGCTCAAAAATGGCAGCCATCTTAAATATGGCTCTAAAGATGCTCATAAGTATACCTCAATAAAATATACCTCAATAAGCATTAATAAACCAGTGGAAGCCATCTTAGCACAACCTAATATATACAGACTTCTTTATTTCTGCTTGACTACACCCAATTAGTGCTGAGAAAAATAAATTAACTCCTGGATTGGCTGCTTTGCAAGTGTCAAGTAGCACTGGGACATGGTATTTCAGCATACCACGTTGCATTTTTATTTCAATTATTTTTAATTATGCTCTTTGGAAAAAAAAACCACTTTGACCTTTTAACATGTTAGATTACCAAGTGAATAATGATTTATTCAAGAGGACAACATGTGGTTGTAGCATGGAAAGAGGAAGTTGATAAAGGAACTGATTCATTTGTCGTGAGATTGGACATAATTAATTTTTTAATCAAAGGCATTGAGAGTGTGCAGAATATTGTACGTTAATGTGTATTGAGGATGGTGTGACCTGTGTGCATGTTTAGAAAATTGTTAAGCTTGAGTTGTTCAGAGCAGTGCTCAGAGTGCACAGAGATCTGCTATATGGTTCCTCCTGAAGTAGCAAGCAATAAAGCTCAGAATTCGGGACTGTCTCAACTTTCTTTGTTAAAAGCTTTTCTGTTTCAAATGCCAATTCTGC
This sequence comes from Poecilia reticulata, assembly GCF_904066995.2. Lineage (NCBI taxonomy): Eukaryota > Metazoa > Chordata > Actinopteri > Cyprinodontiformes > Poeciliidae > Poecilia > Poecilia reticulata. The sequence goes on along the minus strand of NC_088848.1, from coordinate 21,811,489 downwards.
TTTCAGCTGATACCGATTTCCATTTTCTCTGAAAAGTAGCTAATATAGCAACTAGTGTCACATATAAGCATCAGTTGACCCACCACCCAAAAATAAGGAAATTGGGCCAATTTATCTGTGCACAAATTGGAACTTCACAACATTTCAATCACATGTATTCAGCACTGTTCAACTGCTTTTATTGAGCAAATTACAATGAGGCTTGTAAATATAATTAAAAAAGGTTGAGAAATACAGTTTTAATGTCTACTAGTATTTTCTTAGTCTTCGAGTACATCAAGAGAGAAAATACCACCGAACCTGGAATCTGAATACAGTAAAGTTCTGGTCTCCAAGGTCTTTAGAGTTAGTAGGAAGAATCTGTTCAGTGTCATCATCTGAAACAAAAGCTGTCCAAAACATAATAAAAGATTAGATGATGACTACACAACAGTAAATATTTAAATCATAAAGTCTTAGAGACAGTTGTTTGCATCACAATCCTTCTCTGGTAAAGAAGTTCTGAAGGAGGAAAGTTGATGTTGAACAGGAGTCTCTAAGAGAGGGAAAATAAGGCGCTGGGGGTGTTCCTGTCGCAATGGTGACGGCTCTGTAACCCACTGTCTGTTACATAACTAACATCTGAAAATGGTTTTTGATGTAGCAAATCTCCTAACCTCATACCTCACTGAAAGAACATCACTTTATTCTCTCCATTACAAACGATTTTCCTGTCTGACTCACAAGAACCGACTTTCTGGTAGCAAACGAAGACAGTTGGAGCTCAACAGAAGCACTAGGACTGCATTTCTGATAGTTTTCATTCAAACTAATTTGTGTGGACACCAGCAGGCTGAGCTTGTTAGATTTCACAGAACTCTTCCTTCTGCTCTCATCTTCCTGTATAGTATAACATCTAATAAAAGCCTGGCTGTTAATTTGCTTGAGCGTCAGGGTTTTTTATTAGACACAGACCTTCAATGGGGTCACAGCTTTCCATTTTTTCCCCCAGACAAGTGAGTCACAGAAAACAAAAAGTATGGATACTTTCATAAAAAAAATTAAACATTCTCTCTCCTACTTCAAACTCAAAACTCAGAAATCCTTCAATTTTATTTTATGATTTTCTATGAATATTTTTGCTTCTCAGAACAATTGCGCAAGTCGGGTTTCAACAGATCTTGTCAAGATACTCCTTTCACTACTAACCCAACCATGATTAGAATAATCTTAACTGAATAAAAAGAAATGAACATTTGGCTTGTTTGTATCAAGGTTACAGCACCATGGAAGCTCAAAACAAAGACAGCATTTGAAGAAACAATCATAAGAAACTGAATCCAAGCAACAACAGTGTGTGTGCTGCTCTTGCAGCACAACCCTGCTCTTGCGAAGAGCAGGGTTGCTGCTAACTAAAGCTCTGCGACACTCATGATTTTTCATGGGATAAAAAGTGAACTTGCTTGCACTTTAAGGAGACTTTCAGGTGAAATTCTTAAACTTAGAGCAGTTTGATCGAATCTTACATCTGTCTCAATATACTTTGGGGGGGAAAAAATGCCTCAGCAATGATTGATTGGAAAAGTCGAGCCTGCAGTTTCAGGTTTAGCTGCTGCCGTTGTGAACACCGAGCTCATGTCTTGTGTCTTGAGTCACCGATATGAAACAGGAGTCTCTTTGGTTCGGAGCAAACTCTGCGACTTTCGTCCGCCAGTGGTAAATGTGCAACACTTGCTGTTGGTTGGCAGGTGACTCACAAGCTAATGGTTCTTCTATTATTCAGAACAAACAGAGGATGAGAGATGAGGCAAAAATCAAACCAGCCTGAGGTAACGTATCCTGTTTGTGTAAAAGTGTTCCCCACAGCAGCGGATATGCACCTGTGACGGAGGGACGTTGTGACTGAACCAGTCGGCGTGAGTGTACCAACTGAAACCGTCATTCATGTATTTAAGAAGCAGACAGTTTGAAGAGGAAGACACTTGTTTAGACATTGGTCTAAACATGTTCATTGTTTGGTGTTGTGTCTGGTGGTCGTTTTTCTGCTGATTTGGTCTTTTTGACTCATCAGTTTTTTTTCCCCAACAGATTTGTTAACATCTCCAGTTTTTCAAACAGTTCATGCCGTGGAGTCTAAGAAGTTTATCAGGGCTTTTGTTTGTACCCTACCTAACATTGAGCTTGGAGTGTTTTCCCCCACATATTAGTCACCAAATAAAACATGACATTCAAAACTGCCAACATGTCCAGGTCTGGTCATTCAAGCAAGTCCCAAGAGAGCAAGATGCTACAAAACACCAAAAATGTCAGCATAGAAGAGGCAGCAGACTGTTCCTGGTGTTAGTGTGAAAGTCAGAATGAGACTGACTGTACAACTTCAGCTTTCATGGACATTGTGCAAGAAGAAGAATCAAGTCCAAGGCCTAGTCAAAGCACAGATCCTTTAGTCTGGTGCTTCAGCCAAAGGAGCAACACTGATTATCAAGGGGTGGTGTGTACTTAGCTTTTTATTTATATTATATATGTGCGTGCGCGTGCGTGCGTGCGCGTGCGTGCGCGTGCGTGCGCGTGCGTGCGCGTGCGTGCGTGCGTGCGCAAAGAACAAGAGATGATTTCTTGGTGTTTTCAATAAATTAACAATTTTCTTTTCTAAACAGAACAAAAAGAAAAAAAGGGGAAGAACTTATTTTGAGTAAGCCTGTCACAGTAAGTAATTGCAGTAATCACGATACATTAAGATGAACTCAAACAGCTCATCTTAATGTATGAGCATCTTAATGATAACATTAAGATGATCATCAAACTCTGATGATTAATATTTTTTTAGAGAAATTATAATCCACTTTATTTATTGTTTCTAAAGTGTGTGGTTTTTGTTTCCATTTTATTTATCGTTTTTGGTTGTGATGTTTTATTGTGGATATTTACAATGTCTCCCAGTTCCAGTGTTCAACTAATTTAAGTTTATCGCTCTCTGAGAGGGCAAATTGGAATTAAACCACTATCGATAAATTACTTAAAAATGCACCCAAAACAACGATATCGTTTGCCGCAATAATTACTAAGTTACAGCAAAATTTATTATAACAGGACTATTTGTAAGAACTGAACATCTAATGCGGTGTCTTAATAGCTTTTTTAATCATTCAATATAAGTACCTAAAAGTATGTGACTTCTACTGCTTATACAAAATCCAAACAGTAACAGCAATATTTACAGCACTCCTGTTTATTTCTGCATGTTCGCATTTTTTGATGTCCTTTTTCCAAGAAAAAAAATGCTCATCAGTGGTGCTTTTCTTCTTGGTCCTGCCTGCTCAAAAGGCTGCATTTCACAACTGCAAGGCATGCTGGAAAATACAGAACACGCAACATGAGTGGGCTTGTACCTGTGGGTGTGCGGGCGTCGTGTTCCCATTGCTACGAGCAGACTTCGCGGAGCTGATAAAGCATTTCTTTTTTTCTTTTTTTTTTTTGGCTTAAGGCAAGCAATCTGAGCGAGGCTGCTCTGTTTGGGCTCCCCCGACTTCTCATTATTATCCAACAGGATTTTACTTGATCGCTAATCAAAGTCGCGGAGTGTGTCGGTGCTTGCAGAAAATACCGTGCTGTCAGTACGTACTGTGAAAACGGGAAGGCAACCAAATCCAAGCAAGCGCATGTTGAGGTCCTGAGAGAGACATGAGGTGTGAAGTGTGTGCGTGTGAGTGCTGATCAGTCATGATGGTGTAGCATGAAGCACACCTTCCTACACAGATTAGTAACATAAATACATCTGTCTGTGTGTGTAATGGATAGTCAGTTCCATTCGTCCACAAAGAAGTAATTCTGACTCCTGTTATTCATTTCCTGGCTCTGATGTAATGCTTGGGACGTCCAATTCAACGTTATGCTGTACATACTATAACTTAGTGGGCTGCTTTCAGAGCAAGCTGTTGCTGCAAGAATTTTATGTTAGACTGTGTTTACTTTGACTTAAATACCTCCTTCCTTCCTGCTTTCCGTCCTCCTTTCTTTCAACACTTGCTATTGTTTTTACATTTCTGTCCCTTATCTAATTAAACACTAATTTCTCCATCCTCTCCATCTTTATTAGCACTCTTTCTTGCCATCTCTCAATCTCCCTTTTGCCCCTTTCCTACCCTCCTACTCTCAGCCTGATGGAGTGCTTTGGGGCCTCTGTTGCTGGCAGCCTTCCAGTCGGTTACATAACAGCGCCGTCAGCTCCCTGAATCACTGCTGGGTTGAGCTGGCTGATGCCAGGCTGCATGTTGAGCCAACGTACCTCCAGAAGGCGCCCAACGGCCAGAGCTGCAGACCCTTTGGTCTTCAACATGACGGCACGTTTAATTTGTGACAGCAAACGGATCGTTTCTGCCACCTACCAGCCAGAAGTGAATCAGATAGAGCAAGGCTTTTGACATTGCGTAGACTAAGGATGGAGAGATTATCTGGATCTGCTTTTGCTTACAGCCCGAAAATTTTATGCATTTTAATTGATTTCTATGAGAAAGTGGAGCATAACTGGTGTGCATTTGTATGCAACTTTTTTTTTTAAGTAATAACAGCATTACAGGGATTGTCGCCACTAACTTTGCACGTTTAGAAACTGACGTTTCCCAAATCCCCTTTGGAAAATAGTGGACCAATCCAACATATGAATATGTTTTGAGTTTAGAGATGTTGGAAGACAAGACCCATGCCGAGATCTTACTTCTTCTGAAGCCTCCAACGCTCCTTCTACATTTACAAGTCTCACTCTAGCCAGTTTGGGTCTAGGCAAATTGGGTGCGTCTCCCTTGGCAGTGTGTTCCTCACTATGTGGCAGTGAACACGGGGAAGGAATTGGGTCGGGCTATGAGCACACAGGAGCTGTGGTCAACGCTCCTCTATGCGTGTGTCTTTAGATGACCTATTTCCCCCAAATCTCTCGGTATGTTTGTTGTGCACTGCTCTGTCCCAGTTGATAATGACATATGCTCTTCTGTCACTATTGATAAAAAAGGTTTGACCAGGAAATTATTGATTTGCAGCTCCCATCTTGACAACTACCAGGGTCTCGTCGCAGATTGGTTGAGATGTTGTCAGAGGAGGAATCCACAGGCCAAACAACAAATACATTCTTCTGAAATTCACATCTCTTGCAATACCCTGCATGGTTCGGCTTGTGCTACCCTTGAAGTGGTTACAAAGAACAGGGAGGGGTCCGCAGAGGATCTTCAAATGAAGACAAATTTAGACAGGGTTAGACTGGTAAAAAAATTGGTTGAAGTCATGCCCGTAAAGCAGGGGGCAAGCATGGTCGGAGAAAGTCGAGTTGTCAACATGTGGCCACGTGGCTGCAAGCCATTTTGTTTTTCAACACAACTATCAAGGTCCACAAGACACACAGAGCCAAGCTTCTGTAAAACGCTCCTATTGTTCGTCATGGTGTTTTGTCAAATGTTTGGTTTACAAGAAATAGTAAAAACAGCAGTAATAACAGGTCTTTAATACTTCCACCGGGCCTCCGACAATTGGTCTCTGGAAGTGGAGTAGTTTTGTGCCATTTTCTGCATAAACAAAATTCTGACCAATAATACAACAGTTTTGCAAAGTGAGAGGGAGTGAGAAGTCCGTGATGGAGACTGTGGCAAGAAGGGGCAGACAACATGAGGCTGACAACAAAATGACATTTCCGTCATGCAACTGTGACCATCAGAACTGGTTCTGGCACTTTGCCTCCCTGTCTCCCTCTAGAACTGTCTTTTATTTAGCTTCAGCCACCTTACCGTCACCTCTAACCAGAGGTTGCATTAACGGAATATTTTCCATATTGACCGGTTATTTTTTTAAACAACAGAAAAATTTAAAGCCCATTGGTCATTTGACAGGTTATAATTAATACCCTCATGCGAGGACATGAGAGACTTTATGCAAAGAGTTAATCGCAGAGGCAACTAAAATCAATCAATAAAAGAATCCTTTCTGAATATCATCTCATGGACACTGAACTAAATGCGTCTTTCTGACCGGGAGCTGGCAGCATGTTGAAGAGTTATGGACCAGATGCTTTGGAACATTAGGAAGCCCGTTCAAATCTTTGGTAGAAACGGTGCATTTAATTTCAGTCTCCATTACATACAGAACAGAGAAAACTAAAGAGAATGCAAAGTTGAACCCATTTATAGTCTAAACAGAGGAGCTGGCAGTTTATCTTGAGGAAATAAATAAAGGTGCACAAGTTAATTAGATCGTAACATGCGCAGTGCACTGCGGCTGCACAACCAAAGTGGACGCGGCTCTGCCGCTGCAAAGAATTAACTTAACTCACCCTGCGGATTTAACAAATGAAGCTAAAGACGTTACCGTCCCACACCCAGGAGAGCGGCGCTCAGAAGCGCGGCAGACATAACATCTATCTGTTTCAGGAAAGTGAAACCACGCAACAAAAAAATTTTAATCCTTGTAAAAGCGCTACACAGGGTAAAGAAAAAAAAAAAAGTTCAATGGATCGGTTTGGATCAGGCAGATCCAACTGCCCGATGAACCAGTGCAGATTTCTCTGCAGATGCGACCAGGAGGAATTTGTGAAGCTGTGCGTTCAGACCCCAGCAGGTGAAGTGCTGGTAATTTAAGTGGAGTCGTTTAATTAAATGTATTATAAGTTATTGGGGCCATAGTCAGTGGTTTTTGTCACTATGGAGAAAAAGTTAGATGCATTTATCTGCTTTACGTGTGATGGGATCTGGACTAACGGTTCAATCAGGTGAATATCAACTAAACCACATAAAAATGCGGCTAAATAGCCGATGTTATTATAATTATAATTTGACGGGTAAAAATAGAACATGACCAATTTTTTTTTATCCTGTCAGTCAAAATGACGGAGAACAAAACAGTCTAGCGCGACCTCTGCCTCTAACCTGCTTCCTTAAAATAAATAATCTCCTCAGCATGATGCAACCACCACCATATTTCAGCCTGGTGATGCTATGTTCAGACTGACAATCTCTGTTAAATGGTGACTAAAGAAATTTAAAGAAAACTTATTAGCTTTGCATGATTGTTATTATAACAGCCCTTTTCTGGAGATTTCTGATAATTTGAAGCTGACCTTTTGTGCGCTCCAGAAAAACAAGTGTCTGCTACTTGTTCGACCAGTATAATAGTTGGTGAGCTCATCTGTTGCGGTCATGTTTGAGACATAACCAAACAAACAGGGTTCTTGCTTTGTGCAGAAGCTGCCCTTTTCTATGGCTCAGAGGCTGTCATGAGATTCTGGGACAATCTGTTCTGACTGCAAAGAGTGGGTCATTTCTACTTCAATCTGGAGCAGAGTCGCTGACGCCTATAACCTACTTTCCCACCCAAGCTTTGGTGTTTATCCTAGAGCGTCTCTAGTTCACCTCCAACTCCGTCACCTGTCTGTGAGCGGCTCAGTCGTCCCAATCCAGAGATCCAAGTTGACAGCTACTGCGAATGAACAGAGACCTTCATAGAACTTCTCCATTCGCATTGCATCTTGCCAGCAACCTCATCAACCAAGTTCTGCTTTAAAGAGACCCTGAAAAGTTGGCATGCCAGCCTTACCTGTTTCCTTTGCCCTGAGGAGACCAATTTATTTTACAAGTGTGCAGATCTTGATTTTTTTTTAGCTTCCCTTCAAAACTTCAGTGGGAACCCAGATGGAACATTTTTACAGAAGATTTAAGTCAGATGTGTATATAAAAATGCATCCCGGATGGAGTTTGTTGCAACCAAACGCTCTGATTGTGTAAGAAAGAACAAAATCCACTTGCAGCCTTGAACCAAGTGTAGCTGAACAGGCTTTACCTGACTGGATGGTCATGTCCCTCTGCACCATGCCGAAGAGAATCTCTGCGCCTTCTGACCAGACTAGTGCTGCATGGTCCCCAGTGACAGCAGACGGAGTGCTCAACACCATCCAGCGAGAGAGTAGTCCAAGTGTTTTCCTGCAGCCTCTAGCTGGTATTCCACAGGTAGGTGCGCACCTCACGCTTTCCTCTCTGGACTGCGTCTGCAAGTGTGAGCATGTCCCGGCAGAGAGGGCGTGTGTGGGTCTGTGTTGGCGGCGCCTTAAAGTTTCTTAGGTAACAACAAGGTTCAACCTTCAGCCCTAGCCTTTCGTTGTTTCCTATTTTTTGCTCTTGGAGGCTGGTTGAAGCTCCAGTAATAACAAAAAGAAAGAAAGAACTAAAGTAAACTGATGCAAAGTCCAAGTAACACCACCTCATTTACTTGCTTTCCAGTTTTCTTCGCTTTCCTTCTGTTCCCTTCAAGTTATGCAATACTGCCATTTCAGAGATGACCTCCCCCTTCCTTCAACTTCCCCATCCTCCTCCTCTCACTCCTCCTGCTGCCGGAGCTGCTACAGCCTGCACTCCTACACTCTGATCAGCTTTTCCAGCTCGGCGTTCTGAACCATCTCAGCCACATTAACATGTCCCGACCACGATCGTTTGCTGCAGAGAGCTTCAGAGGCAGGTTTGGAGCCCAGAGAACAGGAAACATAAAAAGCTTCGCAGACACAGCATGTTAACGTCGGCCTTCACATCTGTGTCTCATTCTGAAAAGAAATCTTCTTCCGTGTATACACACACACCCACACACACACGCACACACAGAGACGCATGTCTGGTTGATAATAAATCTCTGCTAACTCACCCATTACTGAGGAAAGAATCTGCTGGAGTAAACAAACTGCTTAATCTGATGTCAAAGATAAGGCTTTGAGGAGCTTTTATATGTGAGCTGGGTGTCGAGTTTTACGGCAGAAAAGTATACATACGGTACTTTGTGCAAGTGAGCCTTTTCACATTAAAATTATGAATTTCAATGTGTTTTACTATGTGTGGAGTTGATGCGTCTCTAATAGCTTTGTGCATTCAATAACTGAATTTTTTGCCAGTTCCTCTTTGCAAAATAGCTCAGACAGGTTGGGTGGTTTCAAGCCTTGCCAAGGAGTCTAGATAGCATGTTGGTGTTTGGTGGCTGCATGTTGGAGGAGCTTTGTTATGCTAGTTCTGATTTGTTCTCGTTTCTTTTTTTTTTCCCCTTTTGGTTGTGGCACTGCACCTTTGGACAATTATTCCCTCTGGTTTTGGATGCTGTGCAGCTGGAAGGGTTTATGCCCTCACTGTTTTTTTTTTAACTTTCAAACAGTTGTTATGATGCATAACCATGGCAACAAGGAGTTGAAAATTAGGCTTTCTGGGAAAGTTCAAACCGTCTTTTCCATGGATCATAACGGGATCGTATTCCTGACTCAGTCATCACCCTGCCCAGCTTTCTAGCTGAATCTCGGACCCGTTCGCTTCGCCTGCCTGGTCTTCATGCTGCCGTTTATCTACCAATGTTCTCTAACAAACTTCTGAGGTTTGTTAGAACTGCGACCAACAGACACCCAGGTGAACTATATTAATTCTAAAACTTCTGAAAGAGTTTATTGACGGGCAATAATGCATGTTACACTTAAAATTTGAATTTGCAGAACTTCATGAAAGTCACATGTCATGTTTACTTTTGCCTCACGTTTATGCATTACTTCACTTTGCTCTGTCAAATGAAATTCTAGTAAAACACGATACAGTTTGCGACTGTGACACGACAAAATGTCAAGATGCTTAAGGAGTGTAAAAGCATTTACAAGCAACTGCTTGACAGCCCAGAAATGCTTGTGCTTTCCGAGAAAACGGCCCCGCACACTGAGCAGTAGCATCTTCTCACTGAATTAGCTGCAGGAATGCCCGCATCAACTTGTCTGCTCCTGAGTGGTGGAGTAAAGTGCCAGGAATAGTCAGACGACACAATTGGTTGTTTAAACCTGGGAGTGGTGGCCCAAGGCCAACGGAGAACATATCTTTGTCTCTGTGAGGAAAATACGATCTAACAACAAGTAGCTACAGCCTGGGATCTTTCCGAATTGTGAGAACAGCACTGCTAATACTCGTCATGTAATCAACTGGAACCCAAATGAGTACGACTGCAGGCTGAAACAACAAGAAGCCAGCGCAGATACTCTTGTATAATGCAAAGATGTGGGAGTGCCTGTAGTCGAATTACACATCAACCCCAGAATCAATCTTTGGAGCGCTCTGCTTATGCAGTGGGATGAGACTGAGACTCTGTGGCAGAAAGAAAGATCTCACTACACTAAGGACACCAAACTGGAAACACTGAAGGAGCTACTGGTTACTTGTACCAGGATCTCTGAGTTTTCCCTGTACAGAAATTGGTGTCTTCAATTCTACCACAGATCAAACTACAGAAGAAACTGTAGGACCTATAAGGTGACTAAACAACTGCATGAGCAAGAAATAATAATAATAATAATAATTAAAACACACAATCACAGTGGGCCAGTTAAAAATGTCCAAAAATGTCTAAATAAAATGAGTAAGTAAATTTTCTTTGCATTAAAAGCAGCTTTGTCCTCCATTGCTGTTTGCAAATGTCGCTTGTGCGTCTGATTTACAGGCGCATCAGAAACGTGGGAACAAAAAGGTTCTGGCCAGATCCTTTTGTACATTAAAAAAAGCAATTCACTGACCAAAAATGTATTTAAATAGATTTTAATAGTTGAATTTATTAAAATCAACATGTCTAAGTCCCACCCCAAATAATTTTTTTAAATGATTATTCAAAAATAAACAAAATTTCATAAGATGACCAGGATGTCTCAAAAGCCGGTTTCTTAGGCTCTCCACACAGTAGGAAAGAGTGAAAACAGAAAAACAAGGCAGAGAAATCTTATCTGCATAAGTAAATAAATGCCTGTAAGAAACGCAAACAAGAAAAGGATGCATTAAGGATAGAATGGAAGCCTATCTAGAACTTTAATGTTCTGATCTAAGAGTTTGCTGCTAATTTGAAGCTTTTCAAACAACTTTGCAAGAAAAATAAGTCAATAGATGAGCTAAATCAAATGGCACAACTTCAATACAAGCAGTTCAAATGGAAACAGGTTTCAATTTAATCCACTAATCCACTAAGAGAAGACGATAAGATGAAGTTTATTGTCCCGAAGGAAATTTGTCTTGGGTACAGACTTAAAAACTTTAAAAGTCATCAAACTTCAGCCAAATTTGGCTTCAATGTTCCAATGTGAATCAATTAATAGAGCTGACTAATCTAACCCGGTACGACTCAGACCAAAGGAAGCAAGTCACTGTGAGAGTCTGGTGTGTAGCCTCAAAACTTAGTTATCTCCAGGCACAAAGCAGGCCCACAGAGCGCCGAGTCCAGCGAGCAAACACACAGCGGCCATTAATCTGCTGCAGCAGGAGGTCGGCACACAGGAGCAAGCCAATTAGGTACAGAAGCTGCTTCGCTCCCTTCTTCTGAGGACTTCAATGCACACACACCTCCAGTTTCACTCCCTTTTGTTTTACCGGTCTTTAGTCTCTGAGGTGAGGAAATCCTTTCACTATCAAAATAACACACACAGGCATGCAGCTTGAACTACTGCCGTTCAGTAGGTTTTCTAATATAGCGCACCCTCTAAAAGTCATTATCTCTACAGGAAAAAAAGTTGGCCTGGAAAATCTACCTTTCCAATGACAGAACACATGTTGAATCTTCGTGAAACGTAACAAGCTAAAGTCTGCCTACTTACAATCTTGTTCTCAATCACTCCCAGGATAATTGTGGGTGTGATCAGGTTGGGAACAGCTCTGCAGCCACAAACATGCAAATATACACAACACAGTAGAGCCATTGATAGAAGTCTAGAAGGTTCCAGGTCAGAAGGAAATTGTCACTCAGTTCATCCCAGCAGCACAAAAGTTATCCAGAATAGAGAAGGAAGAAGTTTCAGAATGGTCATTTGTGGCATTTATTGTGTTCGCGACAAAAATGATAATAAGTATTTGAAAATAAATTACAATAATCAACTGTTTTGGAAATTCATACACATTGTCCTTTTGCTGTTATTTACATTTGAAAAAAAATGCAAAAACAACCAATCAGAGGCAGGAGGAGGGGCCTAGTGCTGTCAATCATGCTCATGAATGTGCTGCTAAATGTGCTAATGGCAGAGAAACAACTCACTTTACAGGAAAGCTATTTATCCGCTGTCTTTGGTGGGAATGCTAACTGGCATTAGCATACACGACAGACACCCAAATGAGCATGACTGACAGCGTTAAGCCCCTCCTCCTGCCTCTGATTGGTTATTTCTATTTAGCACTGGTAGAAGGCAGAGAAGCTTGAATTTTTCACAGATTATCTGTCTCATATTATATTGTCATGACATAGTGACAGCTTCAACAAATAGAAATTACACACTGCAGATTTAACACATTGCCCATCACAAATCTAGAATGACTCTTGGCCCAGTCTGCAAGACTTCACAGTTCAAAGTTCAAAAGCCCAGACTCCCAAAATGAGACATTTTTAGCTAAATGAAAAGAAAAATCAAGATGAAAAACAATTCACACTCACCGTTCTTGCGTTCCTGTATCGGCAGCAGATTTGGAGCCGGCTGAAGAGAGAGTTCCTGAAGCTCATTGGTCACCGCTTCGCTCTGAGGACTCAGGGCCGAGCCCGACTTCCCTGGAACCTCCATGGTTCCAGCATTGGGGTCAGCGCCCTGGAGGGGGTCAAGTGTTGCCATAGTCACAGGAAAAACTGGAATAAAACAAAAATTTTAAACGATTAGACACACACCGAGAAACCGGCTGATGACCAAAACTAAAAATGAATCTCAGCTAAATACTGGCACAGATAAACCTCTGAAGGGTGTGTGTTTAGTTCTAATATATATATATATATATATTTTTTTTTTTTAAAGAAAAAAAAAGAAAGGTCAAAAGACTTAGAATAAGGGTAGGCAATACTAATAACACATTTTTTATTTAAAGATGCAGTTTGTAAAGTAAGTTCTGATCAAGACCGGATCATATCCAACAGTAACAATGATGCTTATCAAGCAAAAGGCATCCAGACATGTCCAGGAATCTGAGAACTCGTACATTGTGCATCTCTGGGTGTAACCTCTTTAGCACCAGCTGTTCCATTCTTTCATACAAACTCCTACAAAACAGCTGTAGTTTTTAATCAAAGCTCTGCTGGATCAGCAAGTCAGAAGTTTAAACGTATCAAAACAATCTGAAACATCCGTTTGTCTCAGCAAGCAAATAAAGGGATTTTTTTTTGTTTGTTTCCATTAGAGAAAAGACTTCAGCAGAAAAATGATTGGCACACAGTACAATTCCTGGAAACAGAATACCTATGATGCGCTCTCCCTGAAAAACAACGAGGGGAAGAGGAAGACTGAGAGCTGCGGGGAGACAGTTTAAAAGACAGTTATAAATGTCTGTCTGCAAGCTGCTAGTAGCTTCTGTGACATTTCCAAACAATCACTCTTGACAATTATAACTTATTTTTAAATTATCTATTTTACATTGGCTGTTATACTCTTAATATCGCTGACTATACAAATTAAAGCTGTTTTTACATGTTTGACCAAGCTTGTGAAGCCATTTGTGTAGTTAAGTGTGTTGTAGTGGTGCAGAGTTATCAAATACATCTGTAATTCAGTACATTTATATCTACGTTTTTAAAAAAAGAAACAATCAAGTCAATTCAGCTGTTTTTCTGCATCACTCTCTTCTTGGACTTTCTTGTGGGCTGCATTTACTAACTAATCACTAGAAATTATTATAAATTGTTGTCATAATTCATATCTTCGAAGAGCAGTGACGCTGCGGGGATTGATATCGGAAGAGAAAAAAAGTGCGTTCCTTGTGAATTATGAGGTTATCAGTCATTGACCTGAACACTTGAATATGGTCTCTAAACAACAACATTGGGGTTTATTGTAATAACTTAAATCACCTAGCAACATTTGTTATGGTGACAGGCCTGACCGCAACCAGAGAACGTTCCTCCCCGCAGCGTCAATTATGACAACAATTTATAATAAAATCTAGTGATTAGTTAGTAAATGCAGCCCACAAGAGAGTCCAGGAAGAAAGTGAAGGGAACACAAACCATAAGAGTGTCATATTAGCAGATTGACCAGGAAGAAGACAGAAAAAACACCTGAAAGGAGGTGTTTGGTCTGACGAAATGCTCCAAACACATTTCTGGAACACAGTGTGAAACACGGTGGTGGCGGCATCAAACGCCAACACTGTTTGTTAGCAGGAGCTTCTATCTCACACCAATACGTGCAACAAGTGTGGGAGATGAACAAACAGGACAGCCGGTAAATGTCGCCAAGGTTCAAAATGAGACATAATAGCAAGCAGTTTTGAGGTTGCAGATTGGTCTCAGATAAAATGTTTCACTCGGTTTACACAGGCGACGTGTGATGGCACGCAAATATGTCGGTTATCCAAATTCCAAACGATGCGGGTTTTTTCCCCTTATAATTTTCAACTGCCATATCAAGTTAGAGGCTTTTATTGAATTCATTTCATTTAAGGTGATCTGTTAAGAGAGGCTCGGTGTAACATCAGGTTGCCTCATCCTGATTCCCCCCAACAGATGGCTGCTGTTTGAACACGCTCTGCTGCAAAGCACTGAAGAAAGACACTCACATTCCTCTCCGCACACACCCACACTAGCCTCTCTGAAATGCATCACAATCACACTGGCAGAATGGAGAAGAAGAAAGAAAAAAACCCAAGGTCCTGACAGTCAGTGGTGTAAAAAGAGGCATTATAGGGGAGCCAAAGAGAGGGCGGAAACATCATTTCTAGTATTTCCTGCATTTAACAGCTGTTTGTGCATGTGTGAATAATGTGATACACCTCAGACTGCACATAGTTGCGCCCCTGCTGACCGCTTTGGTTCTTTGAATGTGAAACACAGGAAACCCGATCCCACGAATTACAACAGCTTTTCCAGGTGCAGGATGTGAAACAGATCAACAGATCAGACTTTGCTGCTTACCTGCCTTACAGAAGGTTCAAGAGGGGCTTCTCCATTTCAGCAGGACGAGGCATCCGTGCAATCAGCTGGAAAAAATACCAGAGAGGATGGTATTAAATATTGTGTTGAGGTCTTTTTTATTTTTATCATTATTTCCCGTCAGAGCACACTGCGGGGTGTGCTGCGGGATTAGGAGCAGGGAGGCCATGCTGTGCAGAGAAAAGCTCCCTGTGTGCTTAAGAGTGTCTTTAAAAAAAAGAACCGTGACAACTGCTGTAGGAGGAATTCACGCTTCAGGAGGCCTCAGCACATATGTCAGCTGTCACTGACCAAAACACACATACACATACATACACAGGCTAAGCTATTGTTAGCCTGTCTGGATGGAAATTCACCCAAACACGCCAGAAATACAATAAAATCAAGCTGCACGCGAACATCATAATGGCTCACAATTTCTTCCAATAGCAGAAACAGCTATGTCTGAATCGCTATGAGCTCGCGACTGAACACAGACACCCCGAGTTAGCAAGCTAGCTAGCGCACCATGGCAGACAGACATCCCCGCTAACCGAGAGTTAACATGCTGACCCTCAACTGCATCTTCCCTCGTCCTACCCAACAAGCGAGCCACCCGAACAGTCGACATACAACATTTATATGGACGCTTACTTTATCATATTTGCCACTTCTGCGCTGAGTGTGAGGGTAAACAGCATCAGCATCACAGAGCTACTTCCGAATCACAAAGGAAACTTTAACCGGAAAACCCTCCTCTGCGTGGGACGCGACGGCCCACTTCCTTCACAGCATCGTTCCCACGGCTTTACTTCAGCTTTATAGCCACGAGAGATATTACAGTGCGTGTGTATAATTGAACGCAATAACTTCCTCTATAAAATATGAGCAATGATTAACTTGAATTGGAAAAGGGGGAGAGGCGCAGAGAGCAAAACAAACCACTATCTACTGAGACTTTTCGATGTATGTCTCCACCTACTGTCAAAGTCAGTGTACTGCAAGATGCACCTATCCGAAATCATTGATATCTATTGTATTATTAAAAGCCAAAATCAGAGTTCAAACCTCCATTAAGTATTGTTGCTGATAAACATTTACTTTTACTATACCCAAATGTCATTTGAATCACATATATCATTATCCAAATTAGTACTCCAAAAACAGAAACATAATTGTAGTGTCACTCAGGAACAATAATCTCATGATGATAAAATTGTCCTGTTAAGATCAGAGGTCAGATGCAAATAAGCATAGACTCCACAAAACTGGAAGAAAAAAAAATATTTAAAAAACATATTAGAAGACAAAATATTGAGAGAAAGTTGAAAACATCCATCCATCCATCCATCCATCCATCCATCCATCCATCCATCCATCCATCCATCCATCCATTTTCTTTCGCTTCATCCGGGGTCGGGTCGCGGGGGCAGCAGCTTCAGAATGGAGGCCCAGACTTCCCTCTCCCCAGCCACTTCTTCCAGCTCCTCCGGGGGAATCCCAAGGCGTTCCCAGCCCAGCCGAGAGACATAGTCCCTCCAGCGTGTCCTGGGTCTTCCCCGAGGCCTCCTCCCGGTGGGACGTGCCAGGAAAACACCTCACCAGGGAGGCGTCCAGGAGGCATCCTGACCAGATGCCCGAGCCACCTCAACTGGCTCCTCTCGACGTGGAGGAGCCAGTTGAGTCCCTCCCGAATGACTGAGCTTCTCACCCTATCTCTAAGGGAGAGCCCAGCCACCCTGCGGAGGAAACCCATTTCGGCCACTTGTATCCGTGATCTCGTTCTTTTGGTCATGACCCAAAGCTCATGACGATAGATGAGGGTGGGGAACGTAGATCGACCGGTAAATCGAGAGCTTCGATTTTTGACTCAGCTCTGTCTTCACCACGACGGACCGGTACAGCGCCCGTTTCACGGCAGAGCTGCCCCAATCCGCCTGTCGATCTCCCGCTCCCTTCTTCCCTCATTCGTGAACAAGATCCCCAGATACTTAAACTCCTCCACTTGAGGCAGGACGACCCCCCTGACCCGAAGAAGGCACTCTACCCTTTTCCGGCTCAAGACCATGGCCTCGGATTTGGAGGCACTGAGCCTCATCCCGGCCG
Source organism: Poecilia reticulata (assembly GCF_904066995.2). Lineage (NCBI taxonomy): Eukaryota > Metazoa > Chordata > Actinopteri > Cyprinodontiformes > Poeciliidae > Poecilia > Poecilia reticulata. Next base: position 21,794,506 of record NC_088848.1, on the reverse strand, counting down.
CTTCAAACTCGGGTGCGAACCGCTCCAGTGAGAGCTGCAGATCACGTTCCGATGAAGCCAACAAGACCACATCATCCGCAAAAAGCAGAAGTGCGATCCTAAGGCCACCAAAACGGATCCCCTCAACACCTCGGCTGCGCCTAGAAATTCTGTCCATAAAAGTAATGAACAGAACCGGTGACAAAGGGCAGCCTTGCCGGAGTCCCACTCTCACCGGAAACGAGCCCGACTTACTGCCGGCAATGCGGACCAGACTCTGACACCGGTCATACAGGGACCTGACAGTCCGTATCAAGGGGCCCGGTACCCCATACTCCCGGAGAACCCCCCACAAGGTCCCCCTGGGGACACAGTCGAACGCCTTCTCCAAGTCCACAAAACACGTAGACTGGTTGGGCGAACTCCCATGCACCCTCCAGGACTCTGCTGAGGCTGTAGAGCTGGTCCAGTGTTCCACGACCAGGACGAAAGCCACACTGCTCTTCCTGAATCCGAGGTTCGACTATCCGACGGACCCTCCTCTCCAGGACCCCAGAATAGACCTTACCAGGGAGGCTTAAGAGTGTGACCCCCCTGTAATTGGAGCACACCCTCCGACAACATCACTTACAATTCATATCTGGGTAACTTATCTACTTATTTTCTAGAGAGAGAGAGAGAGAGAGAGAGAGAGAGAGAGAGAGAGAGAGAGAGAGAGAGAGAGAGAGAGAGAGAGAGAGAGATTTTGTGTTGTGTTAATGCAGATGATTTAAATTCAATTCGAATTCAAAAATACTTTATTGATCCCAAAGGGAAATTAAATATACCTGTAATTCATATTAATTAAAGAGGTATTGGTGGCTGTGAGCAGGAAAAATCTCCTGTAGCAGTCTGTGTTACAGCAAATTTGAAGAAGCCGCCAACTGAAGACGCTCTGACAATCTCTTAAAGAGGATTGTCCATAATTTTCTTGATTTTATGTTAAATCATGAAGGAAGAACAATAAATATAGATGGAGGCAAAAACAATTGAAACAAGAATAAAAATTTATGAAGATAATTAATAATAATAATAATAATAATAATAATAATAATAATAATAATAATAATAATAATAATAATAATAATAATAATAATAATCCATAGAGTAATAGTTCTGTCAGTTCACTAGAAGGTCAGTCTATCAGATTACAAGTTCCTTTTAAAAAACAACCTGAAAGCAGATGTTAAACATACTTGTCATCAAAGACCCAATGTCTATATTGAAAACGTTTTTTTGTATTGCTACGGTTTCTGATAGGTTAATTTCTCATTAACCAATCAGAATTGATTAACCAATCAGAAATGATTAACCAATCAAACCTAACTTATACAATACAGGAGGACAGCAAAGCGATTTCATAAGACATGGAAACAACTTCTAGACATTTTTCACCCCACAGGGCTGAATTTTACAATTACGTAGAGGATGGCATAGTGACATAGGATGACGTTGTTGTTTTTAGGATGAGACATGCTGTATCTTTTTCTGCTCTATTAAATATTCATATTATGAGGGGCCAAGTGAGGCAAGTTTCTTTGCATTTTGTATTACTAACAAATGTGTATTTATTGTGAGAACCTCAATAACATTATTTTTAGAAAACGATACATAATGATAATTTACGTTTATCAAACAGAGAGAGAACTACATAATCACTGTGGAAACAGAACCAGAGGTAAAAAAAAAAAAATCTATCAATAACTATTGTAGTTTGGTAAGCAATATATTTTTGTGTTTTTTCGCGTTTTCATCCTTTTCACACAGCTATTATGTTGTCCCGAGAGAAGGAATAAAGGAGGAATTTGTGAGAATTTTATAAGAACCATCTTAATATTTCTCAAATGGTAATTTAATCCAGTATCTGTCATGTGAAAAACAATTTTAAGGGTTATAAAATTTCAAAACCCTGTTAATACACCGGCTACGGCAGACGAAGAGGGTCATGTTGGTTAAAAGGGTTTGGTCTGTCTGTCAACGCTACGGTAGTGTGCAGCTGCGGAGGTGCGACCATGGCTGAGCCGGAGTCTCTGAGGTGCTCCAGCGTCAGGAACCGTGGAGGCGTCCAGAGAGTCGAAGGGAAACTTCGAGCCAGCGTAGAAAAAGGAGACTACTATGAAGCTCACCAAATGTACAGAACTTTATTTTTTAGGTGAGTATGGCCTCTGTGCTAGCTGCAGTTTGTAATTGTCAGTTGGCTTCGAGGCCTATCTGTTCCAGATCATTCTGCTGTCAACCCTTTTTTCACTGCTGTTTACATGCGATTGGTTGGATTTCTTGTTGGACCCGCCTAGAAGTGTTTGTTGTTGCGCCTAATTGGACATTCGATTTTTCCGTCTTCAGCCGGTCTATGGCTATTGGCTGGTTACCTTTTTAGCAAAGCGAGCCTGAGAAGGCTGAGGATAGCAGAGTTGTGTTAGCTAAGCTACTGAGATAAGAACATGAGACAGCTGTTTCTGCGTTTCAGTTGAAATAATATAGAGACAACAAAAAATACAAAGGCAAAACGTTTTTGTTGCCATTACATAAAGGGAATTTGTTGACGGTGGGCAGTAGTGTTAGCAATTAGCTAGGTTAGGTAGCCACATTCTGTTATAAAGCATGATGCTAGACATGTTTATGCTTAGTTTGTTTTCTATACAGATTGCTTTCTTAGCTAATGGTCATATTTATATACTGTGAGACTGTGAGAACTGTCTGCTTTTATTTAAAAATGTATTATATTTCCGGTAGTACTAGTTCTGAAAATATAGTCATGTTGAATACAATTTTTTAAAAGCCATTAGTAAGAAGCCTAATATGATTATCACTTGGTGGTTCCCTATTTCATTTGTTTGACCCTTTGCCTAAAAGATGTCTCACTTGACTGTAGATGGGGAAATGGGCTGCATTACAATTTTAGTACTATGTCAAATATATAAAAGAACCCAAAAAGCTTAAAACGATTGAAATGGTTTAACATTATCACTCCTGTCCTCCATCAGGTATATGTCACAGGGAAAACACGCTGAAGCCAGAGAGCTGATGTACAATGGGGCTCTTCTTTTCTTCAGCTACAACCAGGTACAAAATACACAAGGCTCTAAAATGTCTTTGTAACATGGTGCTGCAGCTACAGATGACTTCCTTTAAATTCTTTTATGTACATATATTTAGCCGATAGTGTGGCTCACGCTGTGTGTATGTCACGTAAATTTGCATATGGGTTGCACTGGTGTTTCATCTTTTCAGCTTCTGTTAGTGGATTGCTGCTGCCTATTTATAAGATCCTTTGTGTGAAAACCGAGTGAAAAAGTCGAAGTGGCTTGTTTTTTTTTATTGCTTTTCAGCAAAACAGTGCAGCTGATCTGTCCATGCTGGTGTTGGAGGTTTTGGAGAAGTCCGACACAAAGGTAGAAGATGAAATATTAGGTGAGTTACAGATTGATCACTCTGCCAAATTTTTGATGCGCTGACTAGTGAGATTTATTTTTAGAGCCGTCTGCTTTTGGTCTATTCTTTTACTTGCTCCTTTTTTCATCGTGTGAGTGAGAGTCATACGCTTGCAAATAATGATTCCTTAAAGATTAAAAAAATGTTTAAAAAGCCAATTCTTTCAACTGAATTTTAGTTGTGCGTCGCTTGCATTCAAATCGGCATTAGAAATGGTTCATTTCTTTAGGTCCATTACCACATTTCCGATTCACAAAATCGCATATTAATGGTAAATGATATAAAATTAGAGCAAGTTCTTTCTGTTTCCATTTATTTATTAATTTTTTTTGTAAATTGTCTTCACTGGTGTGGTGTGTGTGTGTGAATTGTGATGCAGAAAATCTGGCCAAGCTGTTCAGCCTGATGGACCCAAACTCTCCAGAGAGAGTTGCGTTTGTTTCCAGAGCCTTGAAATGGTCTACAGGAGGATCTGGCAAGTTAGGTCATCCAAAACTCCACCAGCTGCTTGCTGTCATCTTATGGAAAGGTAAATGGCTAATTGTCTTAGCTACTGTGAAGAAAAGGGGTGACCCAAATATTTGTAGGATGGTTTCTTAACAAAGTCTTCCCTCAGGGTAGAAATGCCGTTTTTATCAGAGATCTTACAGTGATACCAGTAGCTCCTGGAAGGAAGTTTGTGTCTTGTCCACAGCCTGCCTCAATAAGTCAACTTACAAAAGTGTTGTCATTTGCTCCTCCAAATGTTTATAAAGACGTTGAACACAAAGTTTTAACACAGGGTTTTCCCCAGAAAACCTGCTATGCCCGGTGGTAGAGGCGCTAGGGCAGGCATCGTAATTGGAAATAATGGTTTGTGAGGATAATGGGTAGGTGCAGTTCAATGTGCCGACTATAAACCCAGCTATGAAAAAAAAAAACGCATTTAAAATAAACAAACAAAGGTTAGCCTGGTGAGGAGGCAAGTAAAGCCTGGTGGGCCCGCCAGGCTTGTGAGAAAAAACCCTGGTAGCGTTCTGAAACGGTCTTGATTTCGTGTTGCTATCTATACTGATGACGATGTGCCGTTCCTTTGCTTTGTATGTTTAGAACAAAACTACAGCGAGTCTCGGTATCATTTCCTGCACTCATCTGATGGGGAGGGCTGCGCTCAGATGCTAGTAGAGTATTCATCGTCGCGAGGCTACCGCAGCGAAGTCGACATGTTTGTGGTGCAGGCCGTCCTTCAGTAAGTCACCAGTGACGCCGGCACTGTGAAACAAAGACACGAGGGTTGCTCCTCCGTTTTCATTCTTGTCGGCCTTCCCATTCCAGGTTCCTCTGCCTAAAGAACAAAAACGGTGCTTCCGTGGTGTTCAGCACATACACAGAGAAACACCCGTCCATAGAGAGGGGCCCTCCCTTCGTCCAGCCTCTACTAAACTTTATCTGGTTTCTGCTGCTGGCAGTGGAAGGGTGAGAGCAAGTCTCTTGATACTACTTGTTTGTAAGGCTAAACACAGGCTGTGTTTTGGAATGTACTAGAATATTGATGTCCAATAATTAAAGATGTTTTGTCCTTCAGGGGTAAATTAACAGTTTTCACAGTGTTATGTGAGCAATATCAACCTTCCCTGAAAAGGGACCCCATGTATAATGAGGTGAGTTGATCTAATGTCTTGCACGCTTTTAAAAGTTTTGGTAAAGCACTCTGAAACCAGTGACTATCTCAATTTATCCTTCCTCGTTTCTCTTTCTCTGCGCATGTGGCTGTCCTAGTATCTCGACCGAATAGGACAGCTTTTCTTTGGAGTCCCACCCAAACAGTCTCCATCGTACGGAGGTCTGCTGGGTGAGTCCAACACTGTCTGTACTTTCAGTAAACAATGAGACCACAGCAGGAGAAGCTGATTAGTGGTTTCCATCTGGCAGGGAATCTGCTGAACAGCCTGATGGGTTCTGGCGAAGAAGACGACGTTGCCGAAGAAGCCCACGAGGACAGCAGCCCCATAGAACTGGACTGAGCCCACAGACCACGACGAGGAGAACAAACACATAAGGAGAAAACAAATCAGAAGAGGGAAGACCATTCTGCCTCCCTAGTGCCCCTTAGCTAACAGGGTCTGGTCGAGGCGCTGGTCTGCGTTTTCAGAGGCGGGCTGTTTGACAAAAAGTCCCACCATCCCCAAACAGTTCACCGCAAAACCAGAACAATTATCATTCCGCCAAAACATCCCCCGTCGGCTCCCTCTGGACCGAGCGGGCCAAACCGCAACCTCTCCTCCTGGTGAACTGTTGTACGAATACATTTTATCTTTAACCATCTTTTGTTTTTGGTAGTTTGGGACTATTGCTTGCTGTTTTAAGTGTGTATGATGCACAGATAAACTGTCCTCTCCCCGTAACATCCCGCTTCAAGGAGGCTGGAATGATCGGCGTCTAGGAGGGGAGGACTGCGTCACAAGTGCAACAACCCTGCTCAGTGTAAGGGTTTAGTGAGCCTCACTACAGATTTCAAAGTGTTTGGTCGGTCAGCCTCGGAGAGCTCCATCAGGAGCCAAGGTGTAGCTGCTGCTGACTGTTTTTTTTTTTTTTTCCAAGTGTATTCCGTTATGTCTCTTCTGTCAGATGTAAATTAAAACATACTTATAGCCATCGCTGTGTGTGTCAGCGTTTCATCTCTAGTTTCATCATTACACCAGAGATTATGTCACAACTTGAATTATCTATGGCCTGCATCATTTCACTCACAATCGCGCCAAGTTCTTGTTTTACGAGTCCATCTGCTGTGTTTGAGCTTTGGGTCATTTTCAAAATCTTTGGTCAGACCTCAAATCTAAACAGTGTTTGATTCACACTGTTTAAAGTCAAACAGTGCAAGTAAAATAAAACACTAAAAAGGCTTGTTGGTCACAAACGTGTGTTGTATATTTCTTTTTGGGGGGTTTGGATCGGAAAAAGACGGGTGCAAAGTTCTGGGTAAAAGTTTGGAGACGGATCAACTTCACAGCTTTGGTTGCGTGGCTCAGTTTGCACTGAACGCAGATTGCTATGAAAAGTTGAAATGCAAGCCAACTCTTGCAAAGTAAAAGAACATTAACTTAATAATGTGTTATTTGTACTGTATGCTGATCCTACCATTAGGTGGGCTGAAGTCATAATTTCAAAGACCTTACTATTGAGGTAAAGGTCTGTTATAACTTCCAGAAAAACACTTTGCATCAAAATGTCTGCGAATATTGCTATCAGATTTTCTCTTCATTAAGTGGGCAAGGGAAAAAAAGGAAGAGTGGGAGGGTTGGTTTAGTTTCTGTGAAGAAAGCCTTACTTTATCTAAGAAACTGGAGTGCCAGGATTATCTTGTTTACTATCGGATTTGGTTGCCACAGGCAGCAGAGCGCTTGTTGAGGATCGTCAGCAGGCAATTGTTAATGTTTCTGCACTCTGAGGTGTAAACCTTTGGCCACTGGCCTGGTTCACAAAGGACACCAAAAAACAACTTTTCTCCTAAAAACCAGGCACAAAAAAACCCATCCAGGACAGAATGACAGCCTACAAGAAGGACTAGAACTGTACTACTATAGACTGAAGTGAAGGTAATTTATCTGACTGAGGCCTTTTTAGAGTGAAGGATTTCTACAATGGGCCAGAATTATTACAGTAAAGGATCCTGAGATCTTCCATGTGTAGGGTTGCTTATTAACCTGTACAGGTCCTGTAAAGCTGAGTCATGGAACTCTGCAAAGGTACAGACAAATGAACAAACATCCTGGAACTAAATGAACTATATTGTAACCAGCACAGGTAAATAAAATAAAAAGCTTGTGCTGAAATACATGTTGAATAACTTCGATTTTAATATAAAAACCTAAATATTAGAGAAACAATAATTCCAGAACCTATTAACAGTGCCAACCACTAACAACTAGAAATTGACTAATTAGTAGTAGAGCAGTGTAACATGAACACAACACAAAATGTGCATTGACATTTTACAATCAATCCATTTTCTTTCCATTCCTATTATATTCCTATTATTCAGGGGTTTCAGAATAAAGGGAGCCTAATGTAATACTTTGTGGTTGTGACAGCTGTATTGGTTTGCTGTAAGTAGAGTTGAATTTCATGTGGTTCAGATTTTTTATTTACATTAGTGAAATAATTTGAATATGTTTCATGAACTATTTTACAGTAGAACATTCAGGTACGGGACTGCAGAGCAAGCCTCTGGATTGTGTCTGACAGGTGGGCCATGTCAGGCCGCTGAGCCTGATGTCTGATGGACTCCAGAGTCCGAATCTGGAGGAAACACAAAAGGACAAGAAAAGTCATAATAAAGTACGTGCATAGTTAAGTCAACTTTAACGGATCCAGAAGCTATTAATTTCTGGCAGAGAGCCGCTCGGTTTGTAAAATGCTAACCCACAGAGATTCGCGTCTCGCAGTGTCCGTGCTTGTGGCTCAGGTTCCACAGGTTGATGGACAGCTGACTCAGCTTGTTGTTCCTCAGGTCGCCGTGGGCCAGCAGGACCCCGAAGAGGGAGAAAGCCAACGCGCTTTGACGCCGCACGCTCTGCTGCAAGGAGGCCAGGGGAAGAACAGGGAAAGATATGAGTAGAGGAATGAAATGCTTCTGAAAAGTTACCTTCATAAACTTTAACAGGGCAGTATTGTGATTTCCTGGCATGTAGTGGCATTTTCTAACACAGTCAAGTAACCATGTTAACTTCAGTTGTCATAAAAATGCCATATATACCAAATATGACTTCATAATTTAACGCTTTGAAATTAGGCCTCTGTCTCTTTAAGAAGCTCCCGCTCTTTCTGAAACTCCACCTTCAGGAAGTCATCACAACATGGCTTCTTTATTAACCCTTTAATATTGTTTCCATCAGCATTTCACTGAGAAGTAACTCATGTAATGAACTAAAGTGTTTGCTAATTGCTGCTGGCTAGTCTGAAGGAGCTGATTAGAGGAGTCGCACCCAGGTGTGGACCTAGCTGCCACAGGAGATTAAAGGATTTCTCAAACATGCATTAAAGAATCAAAGCAACACCCCAGGTATGTTTGTGATGAGGAAATAACATTATTACACAATGAAAAACTAGAAGAATTAAAAAAAAGAATGTGAGTAGATCAAAGTGGAAGTGAGTGACTCTTGTGCGTTCTGACCTCATCGCGAGTGAGCGTCTTCAGATGGTCCAAGATTTGTCCGATCAAAGTTTCACACAGCTTGTTGATCTCTGATACGAACTTTGGGTCTCCTCCATATAACGTCTCATTGGAGTCCACTAGGAAACACAAGAAAGAGTCTAACCAGGGAACAGCTGATTGTGCACGCCATGATTTCAGAACATTGCACCCGCGTGTGTGTGTGTGTGTGTGTGTGTGCTTTTACCTTTGGGAATGGAGTAGAGATAAGTTTCCTGACTCATGGCGGCGAGCAGTGGCAGGGCGCTGATGTAAACGCGCACCTTGGCGTCGCTGTTGTCCTCCCAGGTATAATCCTGGACCATGTTGAGCAGCCCACGGACCAAGTACAGCACACCGTGGTCCGGGTGGTCCTGGAAGCACACGCAAGGGGGTTTTTACATGGCCCTCCTTTGCAGGATGCTTAAAATTTCGTTGCGTTGTCAGAAAAACCAGGGCGTTACCGGGACAACCAGCAGCGTAGCCAAGAAGTTGTTGATGAAGTCCAGCAGGAAGCTCTCGGAGGAGCGAAGCTTCCCCTCCACGCTGATGGAGCGAGGAACCTCAGGAAGGACGCTGACCGCTGCCTTCAGGAACGCATCGGCTGGAAGATGGAGGCATTTATTCAGAGGCCAAAACATTTCACACCCCTTCAGCTTCGAATGAGCTTCGATGAGGTCAAAATATTTGAAATCGGTAGCACTTTATTTGATAGGGTGTGCATAAGACTGACATGACCCTGTCATAAACATGACATAACACCTGTTATGAACATGAAGGAGTCTTTATGAATGTTGTCATGAAGTGCCATTCTGTAAATAATGACACTTTTAATGCAAAGTTGTACTAAAACCTGCATTAAAAGTCCATTAAATGTGTCAACCTATGCATTAAAAGTGTCATTATTTACCTAATGACACTTCTATTTATGAACATGAAAGACTCTTTTTCATGTTTATAAATAGACCAAAATAGCTTATTGCAAGGAAACACAAAGGTTTTGCGAGGTAAGGCAAAAGAAAAAACTTTCCCCATGTCCCCCAGGGGTCTCTGTATGATATATCATGCATCCCTACACAATGCACAGCAATATTTTTGGGGGTAAAACAAAAGAAAAAAGTGACATCTCGCATCGTTTTCCATCCACTTCGCGAATATGCACGACTTTGTGTTGGCTCATCACATAAAATCTCAGTAAAATGTATTGAAGTTTGTGATTGCGGCATGACAATGTGCAGAAGGTCAAAGGAAGAACAGAAGACTGGGAGAAGTTGAGCTGTAATCCAAAATGGAGGATGTGCTCACCCTGAGAGAGACACTGGTTGGCCAAGGCGACCTGACCGGACAGCAGGTAGAGGTGGAGGCGGCTGAAGATGCTGCTGAGAGACGGGATGGTGATGAAGCAGTAGGCTGCACACGCCTGGAGAGCGGGCGACAGAAACCAGAGACCAATGAGCGAGAAGCCTCCCACTTAAAGGGACAGCCACCCATCTTGAGGTAACCGTACCCGGACGAACGCTGCTGTCTTCCTGGAGTGATTCCCTTTCATCACCATGCGGGTCTCCATGGCCAGCTGGTTCACCGTCTGGACAGAACAAAGGTCACACTCGGTGTGACAAAGAGTCAGTATGTGCCGGGCGAGGACGCCGACGCTTTACTGACGTGGATGAGCTGCACCAGGACCGGCTCCAGGTTGCAGAAGGTGGCTCTGGCCTCCACGCAGAAACTCAGCTGCTGCTCGAAGTCCCGGCCGAAGGAAACCTGAAGAGTACGGCAAGAAGGAGAGGACAAGATTACTAGCAGTACGGAGTGCAGCCATAATAAAGCAGCGTATCGGAGCGGTATCTGAGATTTAGTATCGGCCCGATCCGATACAGAAGACCAGTGTTGAATTGACTTAAATGCTTTTTTTTTTTTTTAAACACATAGCATAAATGTACTGAGTTATAAATATATTTGCTAACGCTGCACCAGTAAGTACAGCACACTTAAATACACCAACAGCTTCACAATCTTGGTCAAACATGAAAAAACAACTTTAATCTGTTCAGTCAGTGAAATTAGGTATAGAACGGCCAACTTAAAATAAAAAATAAACAAACTGAAAAGAAAATTCAGTTTTTCTGAAACTGAAAACCTTTCAAATGGTTCAGAAATTGCAATTGGGAATTTTAAATATAATGTAAAAAAAATAATAAAGCATGATGTCGCTCAAAGCACAAAGCATAGAGTTATACTGAATAGATCTGATCTTATGGCTCAGGCACATTGTCACCGATACACAATGGAGGGTTCTTTTCAATATCAGGAGTGATGCAGTTATTAATGTCAGACCGGTGCTTCTCTACTAACCAGCATAATTTGGATTCAGAATTTTTCATCCATATTTAATTTACTAAACACAATCTTATTTGTGAAATGACTCTTATTAAATAAAACTGAAGTCTCACCATGCGGATGAAGCTGATGATCAGCAGAGCCAAAGATCTTTTCTCATCTTCGAGCGTGAGAGCGCTGCCAGGCAAAAGATAACAGACGTTGCTGAGTGACTTCCAAAAGGATTTCTTTGTTTGCATTCATCACACAAATATGAATGTGATTGTTCTTCATCACCCAAGTTCCCCGGTGTGTCACCCTTTGCACACTTGGGAACTTGAGTGCAAAAGGTGACACATCAGGGTGTTCCATTTGTAAGGTCAGACACTGATGTTGGACGAGAAGGCCTGGCTCTCATTTTCTGCTCTAATTCACCCAAAGCGTGTTCTGTTGTGCCGGTCAGTCAAGTCAACCCTATTTTTCTCAAAGCAGACTGATCGAACTCCATCTCCCAGCATTCATAGTACTGAAAACTACTGCTGACATCACTGACGTTATAAAAATACCCGACTTTCGACAACTTTTTGCCTTAATTGGATGGGTGACACAATACTTGTGGCTATAAGTTAGCTAAGCTTTTTTGATAACATAGTTAAAACGACATTAACAGTAAAAATAAAAACACACATGTTAAAGTTTAGATGGTAACATATAACCTACTTAACAGAGTCGTGCATGGTTTTGCAGATGTGCAGCATGGCGTTGAGGATGACCGGGTCCCTGGTGAGCTCCAGCTGGTGTCTACAGGAAAAGAAATGCAACAGATCGGGAAAAATCCATTCACTTTGTCGACTGAAGCAACTAAATTCCTCTTTCCTATCTGGTTCATCCGTTTTTGTTTTTTTTTCCATCTTACTTGATGAAAACCTCCATGATGGATTTGCAGACCTCCACCCTCACGCTGTCCTTCTGGAACATGTCGAGGAACGGCAGGAAGCGCTCCTGAGGGACAGAGGAGGGGGGGGGGGGGGAACGTCAAACACGATGACCAGGGAACAGTTTGGATTTGTGTTTCAGACCACTAACCATGGAGAAGAGGACGGAAAAGTCGTGGAAGTAGGTGAGGATCTTCCTGATCACTGACTGCAGCTGGCAGCAGAGCGAGAACACACCGAAGTGATTACAAAGAAGAGAGAGAAATAAATAAATTGTAGCCGGTCGAGTTATCGGGCTAACCTGAGGGTACGCCTCCTCAAACGCTCGGTCAGGAGTCATGTGTTTGATGATGTCAGCCAGGACCGTGTTGACCTCCCGTTTCTGTCAGGACGAAACAAACAAAACAAAACAAAATGTCAAAACTAAATTAAATTACAAGAAGTCGTACTGAGAATTTTTGAAATAATACCAGAAAAGTCTTTTATAACTTTCTTCTCGTACAATTTTATTCTCATACGACTATTCTAATACCACTGTTATTGTACAACTTCTTTCTTGTATGACTTCCAGTACAACTTCTTTCTCGAATGACATTATTATGACTTTATTCTCATAATTTTATGCTTTTATTGTTTAGTTTTTTTTAGTACAGCGCTGATACTCCCTCATACACTGCAAAAACTGAAATCTTAGTAAGATTAAATATCTTAAATTAAGGAGATGTTTCTTGTTTTCTTTCTGACAAGATAATTTTTCTCACCAAGAGGGATTTATGTAAGAATATTTTTCTTATTTTAAGTGTTTTTGTACTTAATTATCTCAGTAAGATATAAAAGCTTAATGTTAAGAAAATATTACTTATTATGAGTAAATATGTGCTAGAATCTAGAATATCAATATTTACCAATCAAACTTCAAGTCTAGAACTTATTTTATACAAGTAAAAATTTCTTATTTCAAGCACAGAAAGTGAAATCACATACTTAATTAAATGTATTCAGATAATTAAAACAGACTATGTCCAAATGGAATCCTTTGTGTTATTGTCAATGAAAAATTAAAAAAACCCATGAACTTATATTCTTGTATAAGTTGGCAGAGTGTACAGGAAATTGTAATTTAATATTTAAACAATTGACATTTAACACAACAATTTCAGAAACAATATCAGTTTATATATCAAGATAATTCTTGGCATGTTTCCGTCTGCTGTGGACCTTAATCTGATCTTCTTGATGCAAGATGTGGGACCTCTTACTGACATGTCATGAAATTTCTGTTGATGTGTGATTTGAAATGGCTGGTATTCCACACAATGAGATTAGAATCAACAATATTGATTAGCTCAATGTCATGATAAATATTTTAACTTTTGGTTTATATTTCAAATTCTTACTTTATAAGTTACTAATATTAGTTTGAACAATATTTTATTCATCATGTTTGTAACCCCTTTTATGACATCATACAATCCACATGGGAAAGCGCCCAAAATGTCAGTGAGATAGTATTAATGTTCGATACAACAGATTTTCTTTCCGATCCAATACAGAGTAAAATTTAAGGTGGTATTGGCAATACAGATCCCATACTTTGTGCAAAAGACAATTAATTTGTTTCTTAATTAAATAAAAAATAAATGTAATCCATATCTTGGCTTCATAAAAAGAACACAATGTACTCTGATGCACTCATTTTAAACTCAGAAGTACATTGAGAACAATCTCGTTTACTATAAGCTATTTTAATTCAGCAGAAATATACAAAACATATGAAAATGGAGTTGCAAACTAAAAAAAAGAAAATTAGTAAAGTAATAACCCTACTAAATACATCCTTGTTTAATTATTAAAACTACTATAAAATGACAGCTGAAATAGCTTCATGTCACTTTTTTTTATAATCTTGTCAGCATGTTCATTTCTGAGTGAGTGAGCGTCAGCAGCACGCTGCGCTTGGGCATTACGTCCTTACACATTACATACTTACCAGGCGGAAGAAAAAGTAGTTCCCATTAACAACGTTTCATTTAGGCAAGATCTCAATAATTTAGTTACTTTTTAACGTACTCTAGTTAATCTACATTATCTCAAATTACTAAAGTGTTGAAAGTATTGATCCTTGGATCTGACAATAGATTTTAAAGAATTAAGTTCTGGTATCGGAAGAATCGATATTTCAGTATCAATCCGCACATCACTAACGGCAACGCCAGAGATCATTTAACTGCCCTGATTAACGGTTAATTCAGTTGTAACAGCCTAACTAAGCTTTTATCTACTGTACTTTTATAAGATTTTCTTTTGGCAAATTCTCTAATCTCGGTTGGACATGAATGAAGATGGAGGACTTTTTACGTGTATAGACCCTACAGCTGCTGTACTGAGAGGTAAGTTTAAAGTTGTCTGTCTTTCTAAGATAAGCTAACTGAAGCTAGTTAGCATGTCGTGATATGCCAATTTTCATCCGCGGTTAAAGAGCCGCTCTTGTGAATATGAGCTTTGAACAGTTATTAACCACAATAGCTGTGGCTTAAAAATATCGACACGAGTCTTGGTAGCTTCCGTTTTTTAACATAGCTAATATGGCTTCTCATTCGTAGCTTTTGATTCGGGAAATGGTTAAAGAGCAATTCCGCCTAGTATTTCACTAACTGAGGGTGTTTGATGTGCTGTAATTTAAAAACTTAAATGCAATGAGTCTAAAAGCCTAGGTTAGATATTCCACACTGTTACCAGGATATTTTAAACACTATTTTTGATTTGTGAATTTAAGTAGTCCTAGTTTGATTTAATTAAAATAACTTTCTTGCCATCTTGAATTCATGTAATATTGTAATTGAGCACATAAACTAAAATAAGACTTGTTTTATTTTTCAAGTAAACCAAACTGTTGCCATGGTGAAGCCTATGCCAGACACATCTCCAATCACGTATTGCACCATCTACAAGAAACTTTGGGAATTGCAAGTGACGGCATCCTTCACATTCTTGAGGTAAGAAATTCATGATACTGATTCATCATTACACTGATTAGTCCCTAAAACGTGGTTTGTTTTGTGACTGTTTTTCTGTCTGTGCTCCAATTAGCAGATGACCCAACAACTTCAAACAAGACCACTTTTCAGCTCTGTGGTGATCGTGAAACCAACTTTCTACTGGCCATTGGAACCATGCCTGCCCTGATCTTCTGAAAGGAGGACATCACAGCTACTACACCTTTCAGCATCCGTGTGTCTGTGGCCACTCCTCTCTGTGCTGCTGACAGACGTCTTGAGAACGCCGTCCGTAACTGAGGCAAGACTTCCACATATAAAAGGCTATGGCTTACTGGAAGAAGTTCATTGCGGGGGAAGCTCCTATTGTTGACATCTAATCCCAAGATTTTTTTTTGCTTTGGACAATTTGGTTTGCTTGACTCTTAGTGCAGCAGATGTGTCAGATCGTCATTGTTCTGTCATTTTACAGGATTGTTTCAGAATCAGATGCCCATCCAGACTTAAAATTCTGACCAGTAGTCATGTTTTATTGTGTTTATGTGAAACTTAAACGTAATAAAGATGTTAAAAGTAATTGAACTCATGTCTTCATTTCAGCAAGCCAATAACATCTCTTGTTCCAGTATTCACAGGATCAATTTTTGGATTTTTGTCTTAGCATAAGAACCTTGAGTAAAGCTGTGACAAAATATATATTTTAATCCTATGCAACAATAAAAATAAACTAGATTTAGGTATATCACTGCAAAAAGTCCCCTTTCAAAAACAAGAAAAAAAAGTACAAAAATAGGGTATAATTTTCTTAAAATAAGAAAAATTATCTGCCAACAGAACAAGAAAATTTATCTTGTCAAGATTTTCCAAAACAAGAAAAAATATCTAACCAAGATAAACCTACAAATATCTTAAAATTAGTGTATTTGTACTTAAAACAAGCCAATTTTACTAATACAAATAGAATATATGAGATTTATTTTCTTAATACATAGAACATTTGTCTTAAAATAAGAAAATTTTACGCTATTTTAAGAAATTCAGTGTCAAGTAACATTTTCTTTACTTGAGATAATTTTTCTTAAAATAAGATAATATATCTTACTCGTATAAGTAAAATTGGCTTGTTTTAAGTAAAAATACACTAATTTTAAGATATTGTAGGTTTATCTTGGTAAGATATTTTTCTTGTTTTAGAAAATCTTGACAAGATAAATTTTCTTGTTCTGTTGGCAGATAATTTTCTTATTTTAAGAAAATTATACCCTGTTTTTGTACTTTTTTTCTTGTTTTTGAAAGGGGACTTTTTGCAGTGTAAGAAAAGTAGTGGTCACCAGTTTCCAAGCCAGTTTCACTCACAGCAAAGTGTCGGCAGGTGAACTCCACCCAGATCTCAGCGCAGTTCATGTAATCCTACAAAAACAACAAAATAAAATAAAATGAATGAGTTATGATCTGGAACAAGTAACTGGTATAAGTGGGGGTTTTTTTTTTGTCTGTGTAGAAGTTGCAGAACCTGAGGGTTTCGGACTTTGGTGATGACCTTCCAGGCTTCGTTCAGGATGGTCAGCCTCTCAGACTCTGGCGGATCGGCGCAGGCCAGACTGCGACCCAGAGAGCCGTACAGCAGGTGCTGCAGAGGCAAAATGAAACTTTGTTTCAAGATTAAAACGTTAACAGGAGAAAAAAAAAGAAGCTACTTTTAACAATTTTTTTGAAGTTTCTAGCTGCTTTAAGAGGCTAGAACAGATTAGAATAGTCCAACCATTTGCGCCCTCTGACCTTTGGGAAGCCGGACTCGTCGCAGTCTTTGATCATACCAATGAAATCAGTGGCTCTGGTTGCAACAAACTCCGGTCTGAACGCTCTCATTATTGAGTTGAGAAGCAAGGCACTGTGGGAAAAAAACAACAAACTTACAGTGAAATAAGTGAGATACAGCTGGAGCAACTGAACTCTAAATAGACAGTTTTTCCACACATAAACTGTATAAATTATTTGCTGTGCAAATTGTGAGATTTTTGTGTAAATTTGTTTAAATCTGCAATATTTGGCCTGAAACTGTCTCAGTGCTGCCCTCTTTTGATTTAACGCTAGCAACTGCAACTGACCACACCCCTCCTTAACGTCCACGCTTGGCCACGCCTCTCAAGGTCTCTTGGCACCGCCCACTTTGGATGAAGATTTTCAAAAATTGCCTTGAGGCAGGTTTATGCTTTTATATGTGTTTTTCTCGCCCTGCGACAGACTGGCGACCTGTCCAGGGTGACCCCGTCTCTTGCCCGGAACGTTAGCTGGAGATGGGCACCAGCAACCCTCCCGACCCCACTGAGGGACAAGGGTGTAAGAAAATGGATTAATGGATGGATGTGTTTTTCTCTCCCTTTAGGGGGCGCCACGGCAGACTATTTCCTGCTAATAAGGATGGGCAGTAATTAATTATCATTTATCGTGACACATTTCATTTCATAAGAATTTAGATTTATCTTAATCTTTATTTTAATTGATGATGTTTAAGACTCCAATAAAGCTTAGCTTTACTTGTTAGCTTTACTATTTTCTCCAATCTTTGTTCAATAACAGTAGCTGCGTTTCCATTGATGATATTGAAAAAACTCTTGTTTTGTTAAAAGCGTTTTGGCGCTAGGGTGAGGTGGATTTATGGTCGTATCAAAATGGGTTAACTTCGCAAAATTGCAATTGAAACCCTTTGTTCACATCACACGAGTCATATGTTCCACAACCGGATGTTGGCTCAAACCATGAAGAAGAAGACAGGAAGTAGTTGGAGGATAATGAAGTGGCATGTTTTTTAATAACTTATTATGCGAACAAACTTATTCACATGTGATTTTAATTGCGTTTATTATTTAATGGAAGCACAAAAATTGTGAAATTGTATTTTTTTTTTTTTTACATTAGCGGAATATCGACAAAGTTTTGCACCGACCTGTAATTAAAGCGCAGCTGCTATCAATACATATGAAAATATGATTAAATTCTTTACTGTGTGCAGTTTTAGTGATGCAAATCACACATGTGTTTTGGAAGAGCAGATAGTTTTTATTGTTACTTTTATCATTATCACAATAGTACCACAAAACATCATCATGATGAAACTCTAAGTCCACAATGTCCCGCCCCTTTCTGCTCGGTCTACTTACTTATTTGCCATCATCTTGCATCTCTCCATCATCTCTGTGAGAAGTGGCTGATGTTGAAACAGCAATGGGATAACAGTTAGACTTTCATTCAGCTGATGCCCGTTTGGGCTGAGGCCAGCGGACAGGCGTTTACCTCCGGAGCTCTGTACGCGACGCACTGCAGGATCCAGTTGATGGCGGGCGAGTAGAGCGTCAGGTACGCCGGAACCTCCACCTTCTGCAAGTGCAGCTGCTTCTGGACACTGTCACCGCTGATCTGCCTGAAGGTGGCGAGCAAGTCGAAGACGTTGGCGTTCAGACTCTCCTTCAGGTGGGGCGCCACCTCCATGCCCACCTGGGGATCGGAAGGGGCGTCAGGTCTGAGCCACAGGACGGCCGGGGGAGGAGGAGGAGGAGGAGAGGGTGACTCACCCTGCAGAGGTAAGCTCTGGCGTAGGCGGCAACCAGAGGGTCTCCCATCCCACGGATCATGGCGGTCAGCCGGGGAAGGGTCTCCTGGATTCCTCTACAAAGAGGTGAACCGTGAGGCAGTTTGCGGACGGTTCTCAGAAAGGAAAACGGTGTTGGAGGAGACTTACGACTTGCTGAGGAAACGGTTGCACTTGAGGATAGCAGCTTCCACATATCTGAGGTCAGAGGTTAAAGAGTCAACTTCAGCTTCCAAACGCTGACCCAACACAACCGTTACATAAGCCCAGATGTGGAACCTTCTGCACATCTGTCCTCAAACCCCACACAGGAACTCTTCCACCCTCACTCAGAGCTTTGGTTAAAGAATTCAAACAGCTGTTGGTGGATACAGTCGGGGCAGCAGCTCCCTAATGGAGGCGATCTTGAAGAACCAGTTGAGGCACGTCTCCTTCGCCGTGTCATTCACATCTTCTACTGTGAAGGAGTCTGAGAGAGAGAGGGATAGGCAGAGAGAGAGAGAGAGAAAAAGAGAGAGACAGAGAGAGAGAAAGAGAGAGAACGTGAGAGGGAGAGACTCCCTGACTTTACCCACTGAGGCTCTAGATTTCATTTAGTGCCATCAACGTAAAGGGTTCTGAATTCAGAGGCATGCCACACTTTTAGGATTCTAATTCATATTGATCCAGAGCAGGGGTGCCCAAACTTTTTGAGAGCAAGATTGACTTTTTCTCTCACCAGCCGCATGAGATCTACCTCATGACACAAAGACATAAAAATAGCAAATTAAACTCTATTGACTTATTTTATATGTGAATATAAATCAGTTATAGCAGAAATAATAAAGTGACAGAAAACCTAATGCAGTTCCTTCCTCAGTGAGATTCTGACACTGGGAGATGGTTACTGGTTTCTCAGTCAGAAGCTGGTTGCAAACCTGATGCCAGCAGGTGTCAGTCAGTCATGGTAGATCTGAAATTTGGTTTGATGACCTCAATATAAGAAAATACAGACTGATAGGAAGAAACACCGAGCCTAGTATAGGTGAAGGCAAATCTTCTGAAGTTGGGATATAATTAATTTAATTTCACATAATTATTGCAGTAGAATTTGTTAAAACTTAATGAAATATATTTGTCCTATCTGATGTTTGTTGTGACGTATGCTCACAAACAAACGAGGTAATTAGTCCAATTTTGTCGTTTATTGAACGTTCAGAAACGACAGCAGGTGTAATGAGCCACAACAAAGGTAAACAAAGGTAAAACAACCCGAAAAGACAATCAACTCAAAACCACTCCTACCTTTTTACTCTCTCTCTCTGTCGTGACCGACACCCGTTGCCGTGGCAACCGCCTGTGCCCCGCAAGCCGAGCAAAGATTAGGCTACATTAAAAACACAACGTTCAGTCCGTTACGATATCAGGTTTCCAGGCTTGATATTTATTTCTCGATTATTAATAAGCCTCTCATGAACACAGCGGTGGTTGAGTAGCTAATTTAAACTCCTGCTCTGCTCGTCAGTCGGTCTTTGAGTCGCCTTTTTTTCCTCTTTTTTTTGTTAATGGAACCAAAACGCACTGCATTGCGCAACACCTTGTTGAAACAATAATTACTGAGATGATTAATTGTAATATGTTTCGTTGACTTTTTATAATTATTCTTTTTTTAATGAAGCTACAAATGTTTAGGATCTTAGTGAATATTTTTGATAAGCCCGTCAGAAGAGAAAGTGCTGGTCTCAGCGTCCTGGCAGCGTTCAGTTTGTCACCTGCCGAGAGCAACTCAAAACCTTTCCGCGATCGACCGGTCGATCGCAATCGACATATTGGGCACCCCTGATCCAGAGTATAAAACCCCAGTGTAGTAAACTGAAGTTGGAGGCTTTAATGTGACAGAAATGGAAACATGTCCAGACTTACCTGGCAGAGGTCTGGGGTCTGAACACATGGTCCAGATCCTGTCATACACCAGACGGCCTACAACACACACACACAAACAACATGATGTAACATCTTGACAACAGCAACAGCAGCAGGAGCTGACAGGAAGTGAACGCACCGAAAGTGTCGAGGATGTCGGTGATGAGGACGAACTTGCTGGGGTAGAACTGGATCACAGACGTGTCGGACAGAAGTTTGGAGCACTGGAACGTATCTCGCAGGTCAGTGTGTTTGACCCCGAAGAGGAAGGATGAGTGTGTGTATGTGTGTGTTGTTACCTGGATGACGATCTTCAGGGCTTTGACCTTCTGGTCGGATGACCAGGCCTCCTTCAGGGACTGGTTGAGCTCCTCGATGCGGTTGGCGTAATCCTGCTGGGAGAGGTTGAGGAGCTCCCTGTGGGAACCCTGTAACACACACACACACACCAAGCTGTCACACACCTGCTCCAACCCAGCGCCGATCGTTAACATGTAGTTAACAAGCGTTAACAAGCGACGTGCCTCCTCCAAATCGTCCAGCTCCTCCAGGCGAGTGCGGACTTTCTCTGAAACGGCCGACGATCCTGGATTGGGAGCTTTTCCTGGTGGACAAAACGGATTTGTCAGTTCTTTACTGAAATGGGACACCTGTTTACACACTCATTCAATTTAAATGAATAACAAGTATAATAATATGAGAAAAAAATAAATAGAATAACTAGATCCAAAACAAGTGGTCTTACCTCCGTCAGAGCCCATACAGAGATTCTGTAAAGAGAAACACAGAAACCTTTAGGTTTTAACCCTAAACCGTTGCCGTGGCAGTGTGTGACAACGTCCAATAAGCTTCTACATGCGATCATGTCTGAAAATGTCAGACTCACAATGGACAGTTTTTCAGTGGTGGTAAACCTGGCCAGGATTTCTCCTCGTTTTGTTGACCAGGGCTCAAAATCGGCTCCGAGCGCCTCTTCCTCCTTCACCCTCCTCTTCCTCCCGAGATCCTGGAAGCACAACATGTCTGTTTAAAAGAAAAAAATTAAAACCTTCCTTCCCCACCCGTCCCCTCTCTTCGTTTTTCTCCTGCAGGGTCAGCTGGTGAACTGACCCCCACGGAACTGCTGTGTGATGCGGGAGCCGACGTCTCGGTGGCGGCAAACATGGACAGGGGGTCTGTCCCGTCCAGCATGGAGCTGAGGGGGTCCACGGGTGCTGAGGAGGAGGAGGAGGAAGATGAGGAGGTGCTGCCTTTGCGAGCTCCACGGCGGGTCTTTGTGTCTGTGACCTGGACGGAAACAGAGAGGGGTCATTTTGTGAATCGGGTCAGCAGGTTTCACACAGAGGCTGGACAACAGGAGGCAGGTGATACCATGATAGGCTTGAGGGGATGGTAGTCTCCGAACTCGACAGGAAGTCCCTCAGGATGACACCTCTGCAGCTCTGCCTCATAGTTTCGCCCACGAGAGCGCCTGTTGGCACAACAAGCAGGAGATGTATTCATAAAACCTAACTACAATTCAAGCACACAACGGTTACTTATTTAGTCCTGCTTTAAACTATCAACTTTAATAATAAATAAATAAAGTGTGTACAAGTTTAGTGGCTGTTATTTTATGGCTTTAGCTTAGTGTAGCAAATACCAGCTAAAAACTGTAGAAAAAACGGTTAAAAATACACAGCTACAAGTTAAATGCAATATATGCGTACTTAAACGTCGCATATTAAAAATACATGGCTAGTTTAACAGTTCGGGTTTCATAGCTACATGTTTTAGAATGAGAAAAAGCATCTTACCATTGCACCGAAGCCATTTTTTTTTCATATCACATGACACTTCTGGACTTCCTGGTTCAGGCTGTAATTTGGTGACGAGGTGGTTTTTTTATCTTTAAATTTAGCGCTGATGTCATTGTTATTGTTGCTACTTTGTCAGAGATAAAGTTACAGTAAAACAATGGCTCAAAACTTAATTCAAGGCAGCGTTTACTAGAGCTAAGAGATGTTTTAAAAAATATTGCACTTGCAAATGTGACTTCATTTCCCATGGTACATTGTGTGCTTCTGATGCTAAGTTCCAGTTACCTCGGAAGCCAGAGATGCATTCCAGATAGTCGAAAAAGAAGTCGGGATTTCAACGTGGTGCTCCGCATAGACATTGTTGGCAGTACCTCTTACGGACATAATTTTAAGCTTTACTTTCCACAAGCAAACACCAGTTAAAATGTTCAGTTTAGAGTTGCGGGTGGGACTTTAGAAGCAATTACAATTGTCTTGTAAAATAGACATGTTTTCACCACTTTTTACTATTGTAAGTTGGCTTTATAAGTCTTAAACTGACTGTAGTCGGAGTCGCTCCCAAGTCCCCTGTGGGAAACCCGACTTCGGGGGACGTTCTTGGTTTTCCCAGGTTCCTGTTTTTGTGCCTGGATTTTCCAGTTCCGAATACACCTGAAACGCAGCATTAGTCTCCGCCAGGAAAAAGATAAAAAATAAAGACAGAGGTCTCACTTTAACTAATTTTACACCGATGAATCTCAATGTTGTGTATCTAACTATTTTATAACGCAGCTGTTGGTAGTGTTTAGTTTAAAATTTAACTCAAGATTTATCTAATTTTATGTCTCCTCCTTAAAAGAAGGAAGTTCTACTTTTCCTATACATTAGTGATACATCTGCTTAAAATACGAACTTCGTCAATCTTACCGCTTTGTACTGTCGGTCTTTCTGTAGTCAGTGAAATTCCCGTAGGTCACTTGTTTAGTGAAACCATGACTTGACAACAGCTTCATCTCTTGCCTACATAGTTCTTCTGAGCAGGTAAGCTCCGCGGTTGCTAATCTATTTCTTTGAAAGTGCATTATCGTTATCCATTAGAACTGAACACTTAACAAAGGTGGGGTATCAAGATGCTAGAGGTTAGCTAGCCTGCTAATGTAATACAACTGTAACTAATTGGAGGAATGCCCGTGGTTAACAAGATTATATATTTACAAGTCAGGAGGTTAAATGACCTTAACGTGGGTTTTCTGTGGCGGTTTCTGGCTTCATACAGCGTTAGACTGCTCAGAGAAAGCACACAATTTTGACCCCAACATTAGCTTTATGAATGTGTTATTCTCTTTATGGTGCTACAAAGAGTAATATTGGTCTAAGGTTGTGACTGAAGAGTAATATACTGTTTAAATATTGACAGAAATGCATGCATGACGATAAATAATGGAAAATAAATATTTTCTATAAGTTTACAAAAAAGAAGAAAAAATTTTCACAGGGTGTCCAGTCAGATTGCGTTTAATTTAAACTAGAAAGTAATTAGATAAATAACATTAAACAGTTTAATTTCACATTCAACATTTTGGTTTTGATTACTTCAGAGTCACATCCCAAACAAATTCCCCAAATCTAATGATGGAAAAAAGGAGAAAGAAAACAAATGACCAAATAGAATAAAAATATTTTGGGACATCCCCAAAAATAGTAGCCCTGGGCTACTGCCCCTCTAAAGTCTGACCTAGTTTGCGCAGCTCTGATGGTTAATGTCTTTGTGTGGTGCAAATGTTGAGCTCTCCACATTGTGTATTTACCTTAACATTTCTCATCACAACTGTTTAGCAAACACGCAAATATAAATTAAATATGCGTATCTACGCAAATAAATGACTGAGAAATAATGTATTTATACCTATAATATATGTCCATTTAGTGTAGTGGATTAAAACATTTCAGAAGCATTGACCAGAGTCGTTACCACAGCAGCAGAGATACATATATGATTGTTCTGCTAGCAGAAGTCCAGATTAGGTGGCAAAAAGAGCCAAAATGAGTAAGAGGCTGCTGGTGTCAGATTCGAGAAAAAAAGTCAAATATCATCTGCGAATGAATTCCTGTGTGTAAAAAGAAACATTTGAAGAAATGATAAACCTTTGGAGGAGAAGAGAAAGCAAGTCCCAACTTGTGAGCAGTGAAAACTCTGCAGCTTCTGCTTGGGGGAAGAAAAAAAAATCAGGTTTCTTCATGGTGTGGATCACTGAAAATGGCATCCTCCACTAGAGGACGGAGTAAAGCTTGTTACGGTGAAACACAGTGAGGTGCTGGTCCGCCTGCTGTCTCAGAGCAGATTGGGGACATCGGTTACCATAGAGATTCTGCTCTGACATGATTCTGTCCCTTCTTCCTGTCAGGTTCACTACATGAATAATCTGACTTTTTAACACCTTTTTTTCCTACCCAGTCAGCTAAACACCATCTGTGCAGACCTGTCGCTCTGTATGTCCTCATGTTTATCTCGCTCACTAGTTTACGTCGAAAACCGTTCCATCATAATCCATCTCTAAAGGGGAAAGACCTGGTGGTCATTGAAAAGAGTGGTACCCTTCGAACTCACTTGACCTCAGGTTTTCTATCACTTCCATCGTTTTTAATTGTCTGAACCGACCAAATAACCTGACTTTACTCTCTTCCTGTTGGCGTCCATCACTACTGTACCTTCCATACCTTTGTTTTCACATTTCGACATGTTAGAACCACAGACTTTCGATTTTATTGGAATTTTATGTGCGGGAGCAACACAAAGTGGCAAATATTTGTGAAGCGGAAGGAGAAGCACACGTGAAAGAGTTGGCTCATTGTGCTGGATACAAACACACAAAGACTTTTCAGATATTGAATTGTAAAACACTCTGTTGTTCTCCCACTTCAGTTGTCTACTGCTTGGTGTTGATATATTGCACAAAACACGCAAGAGTTTTTGGTTGTAACACACCAAACTGTGTGTGAATTTAACGGGCCATTGCGTTCCTACGCAATTCCGACAGAATGCCTGTGTGGAATTCTCCCATTGAGTTCAATTTCTCTGGTTGAGTTTCAACCAGGCCAGTTAGTGAACAGAAGGCAGCTGTTTTAGAACTGTAGTCTGCCTGTATAAGGCTGTAGTTTGTGGTTCAAATGAATGTTTTCACACCTGATAGTCGATTGGGAACCAAAATGGCAACACCACATTTTCAGTTGATGAGATTCTCTTTCACACTGCACTGTATCAAACATCCCAAACCTTTTGAAAAACTTGTTCCCTCGTGCCTATGGTGGTGCTGCACCAAGAACCGCTCAAGGAAATGACTCATAAACCTCTGAAGTAGACACTTCCTTCTTCACGAAGTGCAAGCAAAAATGGAGAGGCGTCAGATTTTAGGCTGTAAGATTTCTTTTTTGTCGTTGGTTTAAAACCATGAGCCATTTCGCCCTCTTGCACTAGACACACTGGTTTGTTTTGGTTATATTTACCCAGAATGCCTTGTCTTGCTTTTGGAATAGTCTCTGGTCTACTTGCCTTGACATTGGCATTTGAACCACTCCAGAGTTCACATCAACCAAACCGAGATCTAGGTTTGTAGGCGGACCAGAACTTCCCACCCCAAACTGACCGGACTTTCTCGGCAAACGTATTAGAGTTGGATTCAATCGGACTAAACAGGGCTGGTGCAAAGGGGCTGTAAAGATGTCATTGCTGTACCACCCACGCAGTTTTACGACCCACAGCATTTCCATAAGCTCAATTGAGCTGAAGCTGTTCAAACATCACTGCCAAATGTTTGCGATTGTGTAAAATCAGACCCAGTCGTTTTAAACTTCAAAGGAGTTAAGTCCTCTAGGAAGCAATCATTTTCCAATAAGTCCAGAACCGCTGCAGTGTAGAAGAAGAGGCTGGTTTTTCCCAGGCTAAAAGGCTGTTAGTACTTTTAGGAGGCTCTGTCTCAGTGCCAGTTGTAATTTTGTAAGCCCCATCAGAGGGAGCAGTACTCAGCTTGATGAAATGTCGCCTCAGGATCACGTAGCCACTTTATGTCCTTCCGGACCCTTTCATCGTCTTGCATTTCCCTCCAACCCCCCTCCCATACCTTCCTTACAGGGTTACCACTCTGCTTCTCCCCTCCTAATTTCTTGGACCTTTTAATCGGCGTGGATCTGGCCTGGTCCTAAATTATTCAAAGGAGACGTTGGTTTCTGGGGGCTGACAAGTGTCCCTCAGCACTTGATCACTTCGGTTTCCATTAGCTGTGAGTGAAAGGCGCTGTTAGATTCTCTAGGAAACTGTCCTGCCTCACCGACCGCCAGTCTTCCTGTTGAACATCCGTTCTCTACCTGAGGAAGACGATGGAGAACTCGGTGGCCGTCTGGCTCCAGTATGACGAGCTCCTGTTTTACGCGGCCTGCGTTTCTCACTGCTGGTCCGTGTGCCTGTGCGCATGCGTGTGCTTGCAGGGCAGAGTGTTCCGGAGGCGAGCGGCCGGTGGTGGCATGCGTCTGGGCAGCAGCTGGAGGTGGCAGCTCTCCCGGGCCATGCGACTGGCGCTGCGCTTGCGCCGGCTTTGCCGCCCGCAGGAAGGAGGAGGTCGGGTCGGGGTCAGGTTGTCGGCGGCGTGGAGGTACGGCAAGCTGCTGCTTCGCTCCCTTTACTACAACAGCCTCACCAACTCGGACACACTGCTGGACTGCGCATTCGAGCCGGTCTACTGGATCGTGGACAATGTCACCCGGTGGTTTGGAGTGGTGAGCTCTCTGTTCCAACCAACTGGCCCTGACTCTGCTCTGGTTTCTCTTCAGCGTCTCTCTTTCCCCCCTTACCCCTCCAGGTGTTTGTGTGCCTGGTGGTCCTACTGACGTCCTCTGTGGTCATCATCGTCTACCTGTTTGTCTTACCAACCATCTTCTCCTCGTACCCCGCTCACTGGATCGCCTGGCATCTCTGCTGCGGCCACTGGCTGCTCATCCTGGTGGTCTTCCACTACTACAAGGCCACCACCACCTCCCCTGGACACCCACCCAAGGTACTATGTCCACCATAAAGTACCGTACCTCGCAAAGGTATTCAGTAGTCATTCGGAAAATAATGACACTTTTAATGCAAAGTTGATACTTTGAATGGACTTTTAATGCAACTTTGCATTAAAAATTTCGTTATTTACCAAATGACACTTCATAACAGATGGCAAACTTACATTATGATACCATTGTCAATATATTGCTTGAAAATATATTGCGACTTGTTTATCGCAGTAATTTGTAGGACAATTTATCGTCCGCTGTAATTAGTTACAGTGACATTCCTGGTCTTTCCGAGGCGTCGCGGACCGTTATTGTCTCAGTAAAGTGTTTTCCTTGTCTGCGTGTTTCAGGACAAACGCGACGTTCCGTCTGTTTCCATCTGCAAGAAATGCATCACCCCCAAACCGCCGAGGACGCACCACTGCAGCATCTGCAGCCTGTAAGCTGCTCTCTCTCCTCCCGGGCGCCGAGCCGGTTCGGCCCGTCTTTATGTCACAGAGCTGTTTCTGTTGTGTTGCAGGTGCGTCCTGAAGATGGACCACCACTGTCGTATCCTTTTAGCCCGTAGAACATGTGAAACGACTCCACATGAAAACGATGGGAGCGCTCCGGCCTCTCTGAACCTGCTGTAAATGTTTGACCTGAACACCTTCCCAGCCTGGCTGAATAACTGTGTCGGCCACCTGAACCATCGCTACTTCTTCTCCTTCTGCCTCTACATGACCCTGGGCTGCGTCTACTGCAGCATCAGCAGCAGGAACCTGTTTCTGGACGCCTACAGCGCTATAGAGGTGAGTGAGTTCTGTTAGGGTTCGGAGTGCTTTACCTCCATTTACTGACCTGAATCCAGAGATTCACTTAGTTTGATCTCCAGAGCCTTTTTTGGCCATTTAGGATCAACAAAATATGACTGATGACTCTATTCAAACTTAAAGGGGCAGTATTGTGTGTTGTCCAGCCACATAGTGCCATTTTATAGCACAATTACACAACTATGTTACCTTAAATTGTTGTAAAAAGGTGACATATATCAAATAATGACAAAAGAAATTTGACATTGCAATTTAGTTCCTTGAAATTAGGTTGCTGTCTCATTAAAAACTCCTGCTCTTTCTGAAACTCCGCCTACAGGAAGTCATCATAACATGGCTCCTCTATTAACCCTTTAACAACTTGTTTTTTATTTTTACCAACGTTGAACTGAGAAATATCTCCTACAATGATATGGGTAAGGGTTAGCCACCAGGTTAAGCACCAGGTGTTTGCTGATTGTTGCTGGCTAGTCTGAAGGAGCTGAGTGGAGGAGTGGCGAGGTAGAGCTACTCTGAGAGGTGGAAGCTCTAAAGCTTGAAATCTGCAGGTCAGAGGAGGAGCTTCGTCTTTGAAGGCGGAGCTAGGTCCACCCAGGCGCTTTGCAGTTGAATGGTTGCCATGGAGATTAAAGGATTGCTCAAACATGCATGAGAGAATCAGGAGGTCAGGCTGTTTTAAAGATCATAAAACTGCATTCAATGCAACCTTTGTTATCAATTTTTTTTTTAAAGCTTGATACTTTAAAATCTAAACATAAATTTACAGTCATGATTCTTCAATAAAATAACTTAACATTTCTTTTATGGGCTTTGTGGCTCTAGACAAACGTTTCAGGGAACTGAAGGCTCTGGATAGTAAATGTTGATGACCTCTGCCCCGAGGTGTGGCCTAGTTTAATCAAGGAGCTTTAATGAGATGTTTGGAGCGACAGCATCTGTGAGGTGGAAGTCAGAAGGCAGAATCTGATCTCAGATGGAGGGCAAAGATAGAAACAGGACACCTGGAAATGATCCTGTTCTCATATCTACGTCTGATTAAGGACCTGAAAAGCTGAGAAGTAAACAACCCAGGTAATGTGATTAAGGTCTGGAAGATATGCAGCGCTGCACAAAAAAAAAAACAAAGTCTAATCATTTGTTTGTGATCATTTACAGAGACGTCAAAATGTCTCCAGGTTATCCAGGTTTTTGCGAACAAATAAAACTTTTTCACTCTTTAGTTGTCTTTACTTTATCTTACAGTATCTTACAGTACCTTCACTGCACCTTCATAAAGTTCTAAATCTAGAACTTTATGAAGTTCTAGTTCTAGCACATGTGTGCCAAGATTTTGTGGCACTTATGTGCCACAAAATTTATTTACAGTGGAAAAATTAGTTTATTTATTTTTTCTTCTTTTTTTTAATCTGCCATAATAAACTGAACTACATTTTTATGAAATCTATAAATCCTTAAAGACCCAGTCTGAAGTACTTCCTGTCTGTTTCTAGACTTCCTTTCAGACTCCGCCTCCAGACGTGAGCCCCAGAGAAAGCGTTGGCCATAAGTGCATCATCTTCCTCTGGGTCCTGACCAGGTGAGCCGGCGCTCTGCACAGAACCTGGACCACTCCCTGCAGCTAGTTGGCAGTTTCGTAACGGCTCTCCTGTTCCGCTCTGACCCGTTGGCTCTGCAGTTCGGTGGCAGTGGCGCTGGGCGGACTGACCCTGTGGCACGCCAAGCTGATCAGCAGAGGAGAGACCAGCGTGGAGCGCCACATCAACCGCAAGGAGGCCAGGCGGCTGCAGGGCAACGGCAAGGTACCACCGGCCATGAATTGAACTGAATATTCATTTGTTCTTCATAAAACTTTTTTTCCTTTGATTGCTTCAACAGACATGAAAACAAAACAATGGCTGCTGTTGTTCTAACGGTTCCTCTTCTCCCTGCCAGGTGTTCAGAAACCCGTACCATCATGGCCGCCTGAACAACTGGAAGTTGTTCTTTGGAGTGGAAACAAGGAGGTGAGACCAGGAGCCACAAAACATCTTCATATGTTGGTTTAATAATTCTGAACTCATCAATGGAAACACCTGGACAAGGCTGAGGAACAAGAGAGGGAAGGAGGAGGAAAGGAAGAAAGTCAGGGATAGAGGAAGGACAGAAGAATCCAGGAAGGAAGGAAGGCAGAGGAAGAGAGAAGGAAGGAAGAGAGGAGTCAAGAAAGCTCTGGATCGAGGAAGGAAAAAGAAAGAAAGTGATCAAAAAAGAAAGGTAAGAATTGAAGGAAGGAAGAAGAGAAGGAAAAGTTAGGGTTCGAGGAAGGAAGGAATCGAAGGAATAATTCCAAGTAAGACTCAAGGTTTTGGAAACAGTATCAGTTCCAATATAAATTTAAAGAGCAAATTAATTAATAACTTGTGATTTATTTTCAAAACGTCAAACTGAACAGTAAATTCCCTCCATAATTTTAGGCCTTTATGGATGAAGAAGGATTTATATTGGTCCAGAACTTTTAAAAAGTGCCAACAAGCAGAAATAAACGCAAATCAAATTCCCAACACAGCTGATTGTCTAATGACGGCTGCCCCTCACACTGCCTGTCTTCTGAAACCTTCATCATAGTTAGCATTTCCTGCTCCTTTCTAATAAACTGATAGTTTTCTTGCTGTTATCTGAATATTTCTGAGTCATCTCTGTTGAAACGATGAGTCTTTTCCCTCTCAGTCACTGGCTGACCCGGGTCCTGCTGCCCTCCAGCCATCTGCCCAGAGGGGACGGCCTCATGTGGGACCGGCCCTCCACCAGCAGCGACCCCATGACCATCTGACCTCTCTGCTCCCCTCACATCGGACAGCGGAGGAGGAGCTGTGCTCTGATGCATTCTGGGAACTGAACATGACTCAACTTGAAATGTTTTGGTTGCTGCAGATCCAAGCGTTGAGTCACTTTGATGATTTTTAATATTTGTTTACAACTTTCCACGTTACGTTTTGAGAGAGAGGAGGTTGGGGTTACATTCAGCACTACTGACTTGATGTGTCCTGGTGCCAAAGAAAGGAAAACATGAACTCACTTCCTTTCCTTCCAGCTTTTTTTTTTTAACCAAGTCTTTTTTTGCTCCTTTGGTTTTGTAAACGAGGCAGTTTCTATTAGCAAATGATGCACTGTGAAATATTTCCATTAAGACATTTTTATTTCAATTTTCTATTTGAATGTTTGTGACGAGATTCTGATGTAATCAGTAACCAATAGGAGCTGTGCTCCACTTCCTGTTTCTTTTTTTTTTTTTTAAATAAAACAAGTTTTGTTATTTTCTGCTATCAATTGTCTTCATGTTTGGATGATAAATAAAAGACAGAGACACAGTCAATTTACAAATAAAAGTTTTAATAAAACAAAGTTAGACATTAGACATTTTCTACAGTGCTTCGCAGAAGTATTCACAAACTAACCCTCTCGTCTCGCCATCTTGAGAGACTGAGTCAATCGGACCCCACAAAAAAAAAAAAAACAACAAAAAAACGCAGAAGAGCAACAACACTGAGGACAATATGAAGCTAAATGATTAACAATGAAAATTCGATGTAGCTGTTCAGATCGAAGCTGGTCCATGTTATTGAGACCAACCCTTCACATGACGCAACTGAGACGCTGAGTGGGCGGGGCTAATGCCCACGCCACTGTAACAATGAAATACTTTATGTAGTCAAAAGTCCAGCATAGTCAACATTTTTCATTTCCAACAATATTCCTAACGTGGCAGTCTTAGTAACTTCAGGTTTTATACGACAAAACAGAAAATGGCCTAGCCAAAGTCCACACTGAAGGGTAAAAGAACTGTGGCGGTTCTAGACGATATTTACCAGAGGGCCAGGGTGGGGGCCAAAACAAATGCATGAAAACAAAAACAAAAGAAATTATTTTTGTGATTCTGCAATCATAGAAATTGTTTTGCTCAAATGCATGATGTGAATTCAATGCACATTTTTCACAAAAAACTGTCAAAAACATTGAGTTTAAGTGATTGCTAACTCACACCTGCAGATGGCGCTGTTCTGCTGCATCAGCCTTACTGATGACGCTGCTTTTCAAGAGCTTTACACATGGAAAGCATGATTGAAATGGCAAGTAACAAAAAGACTGATTTACTATCATACATACGCACCAATATCATGAATTCATTACAAATTCATTGTAAATTAGCACCAAAAACAAGTCATTTTGACCACAAAAAAAAAGACAAAAAATTATGAAAACCTGGCGGAACCAATAAGCTCTTGAACTGCAGGTTTCAGAGCCTGATGCTGTTTCAAAGTGGCAGAAACACATAATTTTTAATTTATTAAAAAGGAAAAACTGAAGAGGAAAAAAATAAAACTGGTCAACAATTAGTTACAGTCTCTATGTCAGCACATGTGACCATAAGAAAATTAATCAGTATAATATCTTCAGTACAGAGTCCAGACCAAATGCTGCCGGGGAACTGACCCCACCTAACCCCCCATCTAGAAGCGGCCATGTAAATGAGAATCTGTGGTAAGAGTACAGTAAAGCAAGCTAAAGCTAACTTGACTGTTGAGAAAGTTGGCCTCTGACTTTTTTTTTTTTTTAAAGTTGAAAATTGTTCATTTCTTTTGATTTCAAAATAATGCACTCATTTTTTGTTGCTCCAACAGAAAAAAAACCCATTAAAGTCTGGCTAAAGTGAAAAAAATGTGGAAAAGTCCGAGAGGGGTGAACACTTTTGCGAGGCACCGTTTCCTTGGCAGAGCTTTTTGAGGTCCAAACATTCTCACCAACTCGACGGCAACCATCACACAACAACCACGTTTAAATATCGACAGAAAACAAGGCAAACAAATAACACTTCCTGCGTGAGTCCACACAAAACGCTTAAGAAGTACAACAATCTCCATTTATTCATACGGAATCCGTTCAAACGTCCTAAACATTCAGAGCGACGGCGCAGGCTGTCAGTGTGAGAGGTCCGGAGCTGCACAGGGCTTAAATAAAGTTCAACTCTGAAGCTTTTCAGCCGACATGAGCTGAAAATACCGAAAAGAAGGAATCTATGGATCACTGAAACTCAAACTGCTTTATTGCTTAGTTAATAAAATAATAATAGTAATAAAAAGGTTTGTATTAACAACTAGCCATGTTTAACAGTGAAGTACTGAACAAAATGTCTTCAGCTTCATGACATTTCATCAAAAATAGAAAGAAAAACAAACAAAAACAACGAATGCTGTGTTGCCTGGTTCTCTGCTTAAGTTATGATTTATAAAATTCAGTCGGCAGCGTCTGTGACCGGCTGCACAGCTCCTGGTGAAGCCTCCGGTCAGGGCTTCAGACACAATCACAGATCCATGAAACTCTTCACCAGGCTGTGTGTGTGTGTGTGTGTGTGTGTGTGTGTGTGTGTGTGTGTGTGTGTGTGTGTGTGTGTGTGTGTGTGCAGTCAGACAGGAGGCAGAGCGCTCTGCTACTTGGTCCTGGAGGTTTTATGGACAGACAGAGATCACCTTCCACCAGGGCTTCCTAACAGGAACCTGCAGAGAAACGAAACAAAATCAAAGACTTGGACTGCAAAGATACAAAATATTATAAAGATATTTAAAAGTGGCTTTTTAGTGAAATAAAAAAAAACCAGAAGCTTCTTTTAAATAAGTTATTCTTGAATATAGATAACTGGCTGATTTTTTTCACAAAAAAGGAAAAAATACTGCAAGTGAAAAAAACCCAACAGTGTTCCTCCATTACATTTTTTAAATCCATATTCAAATTTTTTTTGACTTAAATAAGCTCCTATAGTTGCTGAAAAGTTACTTAAGTTAGTTTTGTCTTGTTTTGATAGATTTGGGGTTTTTGCAGTGAAAAGCCAAAATCAAGACGAATCGAGTTACAAACTGATGAAACTTTCTGCTCAGGATGAGTCGATGGAAACAAATGAAGTTTTTGAAATGAGCCGGTTCAGATTGAAACATGGTGACCTCACCACTCTGCTCTGGCCTGGACCGCCTCTCTCCTCACCAGCCGCTTCCTGTCGTCCAGGGGCGGAGCCAACGCTCGCAGAACGCGCGACCGGAACGGCAACACCTTCACACACACGCACACACACACACGGTTTATACAGTAGGACGGACAGCTAACAATATGCTGCCTGCCAGGGTTTTGTGTCTGAATTTCAATTTTTTTTTACACACTCAGATTAGTTGATCATCTATCAGCCCTTTGTTTTATTTAAAAGTATAAATCCAAAAGTTTGTTGTGAAGAGCAGATATTTCTACTGAAGTCTGCATTTAAATACAAAAACTGTAAAAACTAAAGGTTGGATGAGTTTGAAAACAGGACTAGGAATAAAGTCAGAAAGAAAAAAATGAAGTCAGGACAAAAGGAATAAACTGAGTAAAAAGAGGAATAAATAAGAAAAAAAGGATTAAAATGAGAAAAACGAATAAAGTCAGAAAGGAAAAAATAAAACTAATGAAGAGAAAAAGACCAGAGAGTTACGATCTATGATTGCCTCACTATTTCCCAAAAAGACTAACATAATTCCTCCCCCCGTGTTTTATGATCTAAATGAGTCTATATAACAATATAAAGCATAAAAATAATGAATCTGTGGGTCTTAAGCAGGAACAGGTTCAGAGTGTTTGTTACCTCGTGAGCCGGGAAACAGGAGAGAGCGAGAACGCATCGTATGGAGGCCACGCGGATTTTCTGGGAAGGAAAGAAATAAACAAATGAAAACACTTCAGTCATTTGTTGGTGTAATCCTCATCTTTTAGTAAAGCAAGCAGCATCACTTTCCTACTGATGCTGTCAGGACAGGAAGCAGAGCCTCACCATGGCTGGACTGCCGATGAGGGCCAGCAGCCGGCTGACCAGCGCCTCCAGCTGCTGGATCAGGACCTGTGGGGGGTTTATGAGGACGGGCTGCAGGCAGGACAGAGTGGACAGCTGGACGCCCTCATCGGTACATGTCAAGGCCTCCAGCAGCAGAGACAGGAGCTGGACAAAAACACGTCACACCGATCGGTACGCCAGAAAACTGGTCTGATTGTTTTCCAGAGAGGAAACGTGGGGCCCTTACAGCTGGCAGCTCAGACACCTGGACCTGCTTCGGCAGCTTGTTGACGATGTTGGACAGAGCCTTCAGGTAGTTGGCCTTCTTCTCTGTTAGGCAGCAAAAAGACCAGAGAGGAAACCCAAAAAACACATTCCAGTTAAAAAACAACAACTTACGGTCACAAGTTTACATACTCAAGCAGGATTACACACAATGTTCTTAAGTTAAAGGGGCAGTACTATGTTTTCCAGCCTCATAGTGCCATCTTAGCATCTAGGTCTTGTTTTCAAGTTGTGTGTTGCAACCAACAAGAGCAACTTAGGTGAGATCAGTGCTGCTGATGAGTGTTAATGTGTTTATGTTTCTCTAACCTTGTGGCGCAGCGTTGAAGCCCTGCACCAGCTTGGCGGAATTCTCGCTGAAGAAGCGCTGCCGATACATGATGCGGAGGTCGGCGTGGCAACCGCGGTTCAGGACGTCGGCCGAGTCGCTCATCAGTAGCGAGAAGCTGTCAGCAGCCATTGGGCCGAGGAGAGCGTCGTCGAGCAGAGAGAAGAGCTGCACAGAGCGGGTCAGGTTCCTCAGAACTTAGAACTTTACATTTTAACTCATAGCTAACATCTCACAGTGGTCTCACCTTGTCGGTTAGCGCTGAGAATAAAGGGTGGTATCGCAGCAGCAGAGCCTTGGCAACCTGAACATGATTTCAGTAGAAAAAGAAACTGTGTGATCTTTATGCAGGGTTTCTAAAAGGCTTCACCAGATCAAATTTAAGACTTTTTAAGACCATTATAAATCAAATATAAGACCTGTAGCACGACAGAAATGAACAAAATAAATGTATTCAGGGAACTAAAACTGTGAAACTGATGTAGCCTGGTTTGGGTTGGCAGCTGGAGCGAGCCAAAGGTGAATGTTGTCCAGTCAACTGCAAAAAACCAGCTAGCTTTTGTTGCATCTTTTTAGGAAATCTCATCCAGACAATTGCTGATAAATGTATTTATTTAAATAGTAGACGCAAAGAGCTAGCTAACTGAGATATGAATAAATCTGAATTTGATAAATGCAAAACGCTAGATAGGTAGCTAACAAGCATTAGCAGCTTGTTAAGAGGAGCCTTAAAGAGCTCATGACACAGGATGCAGTGATGATGTCTGTGTGCAACTCAAACTTGTGCCTGGTAGAAAAGTCCAGTAAGAAAAAACCTACATAGCCATGATGCAATTTACGACCCGTGATTGACATATTTAAGGGCGACTTACATTTTCTTTAATAAATTTAAGACGTTCAAAGGTCTTGATTTTAGATGTATGAGTTTAAGACCTTTTAAGGAAAGTGTGAATAGTCTGTGATAGAAATTCAAAATGAGAAAATGAAAAGTTGCAGCTGAGCGATTCTCACCCAGATCAGAAGTGTGAAGGCCTGAGTGCGCAGAGGGGAGGAGGGTCGGTCCAGCTCACTGCTCACTCTCTTTATCACTCCCTGAATTAAACTGTCAAGACAAGGGCCTGCAGACAGAACATCATCATCAACAACATCATCGCAGGCTAATTGTTTCAGACAAAAACCTGACGCTCAGACGCACCCTGAGGCTTCTTGTTGACCAGGCCGGCGAAGCACTTGGCAGCCGACGTGTAGGAGAGCGGGTGTCTGCAGCTGCAGCTCAGCTCCTCCAGCTCGGACAGCAGCCGCTCCTCCTGGGGTAGCGCCACCTGCAGGGCACACGCAGCACTTTCAGCTTCACAAGGGTTTTTTTTTTTTTTTGAGTAAAAATCAGAAACAAAGTTTGGGTTGAGACTCACACTGCGAGGTAACGAACACACACAAGCCATGAGCAGACACACCAACTGGGTCTGACGCCAGGATGAATCCTCCTCCTGCTGCTGCTGCTGCTGCTGCTGCAAGGGGAAAATAATAATGCACACTTCAAACATAATGCAGAGAGGGAAAAAAAACTCCAATGTTTTCAATCAGGTACAGAGATGATAAAGTATTCTTATGGCTTACTACAGTAAGAAAGCTAAACATTTTTTAATGGATTTTAATGCTAGAAACCAATCCAACGCAGCGCAACAGTTTAAAGAAGCATAAACTTAACAAAAATGTGTTAAAAATGATGTTTTTACTCGGATAACACCAAATACAGCTGATTACACTTACTAAATGACTTAATTAGTAAATATAATCACCTAATTTAGAATGCCTACATTTTGA
Organism: Poecilia reticulata; assembly: GCF_904066995.2. NCBI lineage: Eukaryota > Metazoa > Chordata > Actinopteri > Cyprinodontiformes > Poeciliidae > Poecilia > Poecilia reticulata. The sequence goes on along the minus strand of NC_088848.1, from coordinate 21,757,246 downwards.
TTTATACTGAACATACCATCCTTATGATTAAACAAGGTGGTGGCAGAATCATGCTGTGGGAATGGCGTGTTTTGGTCCATATTGATTTTTTAAAAACTGCAACTAGCTTGATTGTTTTCTTCAAATGCTGCGTGCTGAGTGGAGTGTTTTGGGGTTTTTTAATGGCAAATGTTTCTTTTATTGAAGAAATAAAAAAAAAAGTCTTTTTAAATAGTTATATGGCGATTAGTCGACTAGTTAGTGCAACCCCTAGATCATCCCATCCATAGAGGCTCCCGTCTAGACATTTGAAATGTAAAACGGTTCCCACAAGTTTCCACAATTCAAATTAGCATAGTTTCAATACTGATTAAAAGTTTCACTTTAAGTCATGTTGCTTTTCTATTTATTGTGTGTCTATATCAAGTTTCCTGTTTGGCAAGAATGCTGACACACTTTGCTGTAACCAAATCTACTTGGTGGTATAAACAAAGTTCACCGACTGGCTGCTGTGAACTCGGTGAGTGGCAGCATCGTGCTTCGGGAAACAGTTTGATTTGTCTGAAACACTTTTACCTGGAGCAGCTGGACATGCAGTGGGAAGGAGTTGTCGGGCAGAAACGAGACGTCACCGTCCAGGAAGAGAGACACGACCCTGGAGGCCGTCTGTTCTGCAAACCTGGTGACACGGAAACACCCCGACAGGAAACCACATGAAAACCCACCGACATCAGAACAGAGACATCAAACTGATGAGGGAAAGCAACAATCAGCAGTAAAATAAATTTAAAGGGGCGGCATTTTGTATTTTCTAGGCACATGGTGGCATTTTATAACACTATCAAGAAACTGCTTTAACTTCAGTTGTTATAAAAATAAAGTATATATTTATATGACTTAAAAGAAATTTGAATTTGTAATTTAATGCCATAAAATTGGGCCTCTGTATCTTTAAGAAGCTCCTGCACTTTCTGAAACTCTGCCTTCAAAAAGTCATCACAACATGGCTCTTCTACTGACCATGTTTTTACCACCTGGTGTTTGCTAATTGCTGCTGGCTAGTCTGAAAAGCTCAGCTTAGTAACTGCAGGAGGCGGGGCTAGGTCCACCCAGGCGTCTTGCACAGCTGAACGGTTGCCATGGAGATGAAAGGATTTCTCACAGATTCATGAAAGACTCAAAGCAACACTCCAGGTATGTTTTGATTAGAGTGTAACATTATCAGATGATGTAAAGCTCAAAAAAGTGAGTTTTACATAACACTGCCCCTTTAAGTCTCAGGTTTCAGATTTTTCTAAATGAAGATTTTTTTTGATAATTTATTGTATTTATGCTAACGTTTTCAGGCGGGAGCAGGCGGTGCTGATAACAGGAACCATGGCAGACAGGACCTCCTCCTCCACCAGCGGACTACGATGATCCGATGACCCGTCGCCTGTAAAACACACTAATTATTTCTGTTTCATCACGACGCCTCAGAGTTTTCTGAGCGTCGATGAAACTCCGCCCCTCACTTTGCAGCGCAGCGTGGAGCGCCAGAGACAGCAGGCGAGGGACGACGACGTCATGGAAGCATCGGCTCGTGTCCTCGCCGTCCTGGACCCGCTCCGCTATCCTCTGCAGGCTCAAGCAGGTGCGCGCCACCTCGTCCACGGAGAAACAATCCGGATCTGGATAAAAGAAAAAAGAAAAAAAGAAACGACGTCGTCAGCGTTTCAATCGCTTCACAACTCCAGAAAAGAGTCGGTGGAAGGATGATCACCTGCGTGTGCCGAGCAGAGGACGTCCAGGAGGACGGGCGCGCTCTCCATGACGACGCTGGCCCGGATGGACACCGCGGCTAGCGCGGACAGGCAGCGCTGACGCACTGCATGATGGGAACGCAGCGCGGACGACTCTCTTCTGTCTAAATTTGAAAGGAAAAAGAAATTTGTTTAAAGCGCAAAACTATCAGAATTCAAACAGAATATTTCCATCTGGGGCTGCAACTGATTATTTTGGTAAATTTATGATTTTCCCTCTAAAATCAATATAGTCATTAAATTGACAATCAAATAAAAAATAAAAGTCTGAACATTCTGCAGATTTTTTTTATTCAAGCGCTTGAGGCTTTTTAAATGCGGTCTTAGAAAAACATTTAAAAAAACACAAATAAAACAATTGAATTCCTTTCTTAATAAGAACATAAATATTTTATTGCCTAAAATTTAACAAGGTAGCAATACATTAGTGAAAGATTGATCATTTGGAGCAATGGACGCATCTGCAGCTAAAATACGTGAAAAGCTCATCCCTACCTGCTTGGTTTCATATCAATGCCGTGTAAAGCTGATCTGTTGGCTATTATTTGAATTAACTGATTAATAATTGGATAACAAAAGGTGCCTAATGGGAGATTTTATGTGAAATGTATATATTTTTATACTGTTTTGGCTTAATTACTGCCCTAAGTGTGTTGTTCTTTCACCAAATTCATATTTTTAGTCTGTCTACTCCAGTTAATTTCTAAATTATTTGACAATTATTTCAGTAATTGATTATTCCGATTAATCGTTTCAGTCCTCCTTCCATCTGCTCACTCGAAAACATCTCCTTCTTCAGCATTGGGATCAGTTTGGTGATGAAGGCAGCTGGGTGCTGCTCGGCCAAGGCTCCGGCGCACTCCACCACAGCCGCACTGACCGCACAGAGGAAACAACCGTTACAAACTGGACTCAGGATTCACGAAAGCAAGAGGCAGAGCAACCGGAGCCGACCTGACTCTCTCATCCTCATCCGTCAGCAGCAGCCTGGTCAGGTGGTCCACGGCGAGCTCGATGTCAGAGTCCAGCAGTAGACCTGGGGGGAGAAGAGCGTTTCAGTGCCTCTAGACGTTCCTGACCTGACCGGAACGACAGGGGTGGAGCGGGATTTGGTGCGCTGCTCACCTGGTTGCTGGGCCAGAGAGGTGAGCACCGAGGCGGCCGTGATCTGCAGACTGGAGTTACTTTCAGATAGAGCTGAGAACACCAAGCTGCACAGGGAGTCCTTATACGCAGAAAACAAGCTCTCATCTGGAGAGACAGAGAGCAGACGGTCACCAGAGGAAGCAGATTTACAGCATCTGTAGTTTTCATTAGCCAGAGAATGAAAAAAGAGAATTGAGATTACAAACATAAATTTGCGTCATGGAAACACGGCAAGTTTGAAAAATTCTCATTTTTGGATAAAAAAAGTTTGGCCGCTAGGATGAGGTGGGTTTTTTTTTTTGGCCGTATTAATATTGGTTTATTTCACAAAACTGCAATCGGAACACTTTTTTTTCGCGTCACACCGTCAACAACCGGATGTTGCCACTACCACAAACCACAAAGAAGACGACAGGAAGTGGTCGGAGGATCAGATTTTTTACCGACTTATCACATGAACAAATTTATTCATATGTGATTTTAACTGCATTTATTTAAGAGAAACGCCACAATTGCAAAATAGTGTTTTTTCAACATTAGCGGAATACAGACAATGTTTAGCGCACGTTTGTAATGAAAATGCAGCTAGAGACTCCTCTCTCGCACAGTGTGACCTCTCCTCTGCTCCTAATGTAAATAATTAATGACCACCGATGACTGAAAGGCTGCAAATAAATATTAGCCCTTGTGTTCCTATGTCTTCTTTTATCGCAGTTCTTAAAGGGAACTCAGAATCTGATTAAATCTGTATCAGTGCCTCTTATCGTTTTAGACGTCAGAGATCAGTAATGGGTGGCCTGTAAAACAAAAAATGTCTAAAAGAAAGAAAACTACTAAACTAAGCTTGTGTATCTGCAGTGAAAGCAGAAATTAAAGTGAGATTGTGAAAGCATGGTAGGAAAACCCTGCTTTCTCTTCTATCATGTTAGCCAAACTCTACTTTGACTTAACTGGAGCTGAACAGCTCTTTGAAACTTGTAAGTGACATTTTGAATAAAATAGGACCCCTACCTATTGAACAAGGGGTCATTTTGGGGTCACCAAGCCTCCAAAACATTTTATTTTAAGTATTTTTGGACAAATCTTCTCCAAAGTTACCAAAAAAGTTGGACTACAGCAGTAAGGGAACCTCTTTCCTCACCATGATCTACAGACTGACATGAAGCAGTTGACTGGATGAATCGCTGTGCCACCTCCAGCAGCGTCCGCCTGTCGGAACACTGCAGAGAAACACCTGAATTAACACAATGTTACCATGACAACAAAACCTTCATTTCACTTTTATCAAAAAAAGAAAAAACTAACCTGCGTTCTGCTGTTATACTGCTCCACCAGAGGGGGCACAACAGCACTTGTAATGCTGTGGGCCGCCCTGTAGGAGGCGCTGCAGGCGGCCTGGAGTAGCTTAGCACTGGGCCACACCAGCTTCAAGTCGGGCTCAAACAGGTGGTGCTTGCAGTCTGAAAAATGGGGGGGGGGACTTTTCTCAAATCAAAAACAAACACGACGCCTTGCAGAAGTATTCACACCCCTTAAAACTGTCAACATTTTGTCATATTACCACCATAACCCTGAATGTAATTCACCAATTGATTTTCTACCAGTTTTGCTCTTTGTTTTGCTCCATCCTTCCTTACATCAAATACAACCAGCTTCCCCAAAGCCTGATGCTGCCACCACCGTGTTTTGCTGTGGGACCCCTGGAAACGGGGTGTTTTTTTCCTCCCCCCCACAAAAATTAACAATTTGCTTTGGTTTATCTTATTGCTGGACAATTAATCAATAACAATATTTATTGCGATAAGACACGTGTTCAATATTGATAAATCATTTTCAGTGATCTCACTGAACTCTGATCCAGAACTGCACAACACTCTGGGGTGTAGACAGAGGAAAGACTTTAGCCACTCAACCTCTAAAGGCTAGCTAAGCTAAACTGGTAGCATCAACTAACTCTTTAGTTACCTAGCAACAACCTGCTGAGTAACTTGCACAGCAGCAATTTCTAACCTCACCAGTTTTGCAGTATTTCAAATATTAAAAAAAAAAAAAATCAATAATTATAGATAAACTGATATTAAGCGCTTAAATCACAAAGCGTTTTTCATCCATATCATCCAGCCTTACTTCAAATTCTAAAATCTCAGTAAAATAAAAATAAATAGCAATGTTTGCAATGTTACACATCTTTAAAAAAACCTTCCTTTTCTTCATATTTATAAGCCTACTTTTTTAGTAACTCACCAGCCTCTCTGATAACCTTTTATTTATGCTTTCTGCCAGTCACGCATTTTATTTTCCCCCTTTAGATCTTCATTGTGAATATGTAGCTCACCTCTGAGCACCAGGACCAGGAAGGAGCTGAGGGAGTCTTCAGAGTCAGAGTTGAGAACAGAGCGAGACAGACAGGAAGTGAGTGCGGTGACGGCGGTGAGGGCTGCCGCCTCAATTTTCTCGCTGGATGTCTGAAACACCTGCAGCAAGGCAACCGGAGTTTGAAGTAAAAAACACACACACACACACGCATTAGGTTGAGCTGATGGAAAACATGAAGTTAAAACTCAGCCCAAAAAATGGCTTTACATTCTAAAGCTGAAGTGAAACACAACTTAACACTGCAAAAAATACAAGATCTTACCAAGTATTTTTGGTTTGGTTTCTAGAGCAAATATCTTATCATACTTGAAATAAAACAAAACTAACTTTCAAGTAACTTTTCAGAAAGTTAATGGAGCTTGTTTTATGTCAACAATTCCTTAAAATCGATGTAAAAATGTTAGTTCCATTGGCAGATTATTGCACTTCTAACATGGGAAAATTGTCCTGCTATCAATGAAATAATCTGCAAGTGGAACTAGAACTTTTTCATCAATTTTAAGGAATTATTGACTTAAAACTAGCTCTTATATCTTGCTGAAAAGCTACTTGAAAGTTAGTTTTGTCTTATTTCAAGTATAAGACATATGCTCCAGAAACCAGCCTAAAAATACTTGGTAAGATTTAGTGTTTTTGCAGTGAAGAAAGAGTTGAAAAGAAAAGGGCATGGTTGCAGCGAACCTCTCTGCGCAGCGAGCTCCACAGTCCCTCCAGGAACTCAGCCAGGTCTCTGTGCTCATACTGTCCCACGCTGGCAGCCTGAAACGCAGCGGGTACAACATGCCGGTTAAACTGTCCTGTTAAACCCCGTCTGAGTGGGACGTGACTCTGAAGCGTTTCTCACCAGGGTCTGCAGTGAGTCCAGCTTGGCGCTCTGGACGTCTGAGTCCAGCTTCTCGATGATGAGCGGCAACAGGAACTGGAAGACAGAAACCAGTTCAGGCTCCACAGCGGATCTCAGTGTTTGTGGGGTAACGGCGTTGTACCTCTGCAAACTTGGGGGTCCCAGTGAGGACGGCCCTCAGCGCCTGGATCAGTTCCTCTTTAGTGATGCCGTGGGGGTCGTTGGGTGGCTGGACACAGTGAGGGGCAGGGGGGAAGAGACATGATGAAGCTAACTGATGAGGCCACGTTTTAGAAATGACAGAACCTACTACTGCACTACAGCCAAACTATGTTCGACTATGTCGTACTGTTTATATGTGCCAACTAAGCCTGCTACGATAACTAATGCTGCTGGATGATAAATTGCCTCAGCAGTTATCGCAATAAACAATAATATTGTTGCTTTGAGACCATTTTCAAGCAATATAACGACAATGGCATAATAATGCAAGAACGCATTCGCAAAGATAAATAAACTTTAATTCTAACAAATTTAAATACCGGAACTGGAAGATAGTGTAAATATCAATAATAAATAAGCAAAACAACCAAAACTACAAATTAAATGGTTGCAGAAATACATATAAACTAAACTGTCCATCAAAACAGATGCCAGCTGAGACGAATGAACCTGCAAAGTTTCATGAAGAAACTTGAAACTTCAGCTCAAGTTTCTTCACTAATCTAATTTTTGGTAGGAAAAAAAGAGAGACGAGAAAAACAATTATGCAAATGATCAAGTTCGTTTAAACTTAGAATATGACCAATTTATTTATTGCTTTTTGAGACAATTTTGTTGTCAACTCCCATCTACCACACTGACAGAAGACAAAAGCTACAACGCTAAATACAAAAAAAGAACATGAACTTGGAAATCAACAAACAACTGACTACCTTCACATATCACACAGTCTCTGGATTAGTGGTGCACCGCTTGCGGTTTTCTGGAAGAGAACTGATTTTTAAAAAACCTGAGCGACTGATACCCATTTTGGCCAATGCTGATAATTTTTTGTCTGAAAAGTCGCTTTATTTAGTGACTTTTCAGACAAAAAATAATATATGCTATAATTCCCAGTCATTGTAAACAAATGACTGGAATGGCACTCTGATGTGTAATTCATCCCTCTGTTGATATCTTAATAAAACACTCAAGGGCTAATAGGTAGCTAATTTAGAATTAGGAATAAATAAAATCTATAAACTTATTCTGACAAGAAAATGGCATCGAAACATTTAATAAGAAATAAGCGCCAAACACATTGAGCATTACAAACCTCGCCCAGTCTTTATTTCATATCAAATTGGCCACTATGAACAGTTCTATCTCTGCTAATGTGCTGCAGCTGTGTTAATGTGTCAGTCTGTCACGCTCCTGTTCGCCACAGGTTCTAACCGGCTGCATAAACAGGAACTCACCGGGGAGAAATCTATGGGGAAGTAGCAGGACGTCACTTCGAACAGCTCCTCGGTGAATTTTCCTGAGACGGAAAATAATGGGAGCCATAACGGTCACATGACGGCTCAGAGAGAAACAACGGAGACAAGTCTGGTCTCAATCTACGCTTACCCATGCTGTATCCCCGCAGAACGATGTTTCCGGCGATCTGGAAGGCCAATAGAAGGTTGCGGGGATCCCTCTCACCGTCCATCGATTGGACGAAACCAAAAACAAAATCTGCACCCAAACCCTTCAGTTCTGCGGAACATTGAAAGAGGAACAAACAGAAAAAAACAACAATAACTCATAATTTGGAATGGACGCCCACCTTGAAGCACATTTACACGATGCCACCCTCAAAAATCGACATTTCTCTGAATGATTCCCTAATATTACACATTTTCTTCCAACACCTGCTAAGTTATTGGCATATTAACAAGAAGATAGGGCATCTTCAAAGAGTTATTGTGGACAGAAGGGATTTCTGGTAGCAGTCAGTCGTTCAACACATCTGTAGAAGCCTCTGACTGAAGACTGTTTCTGCGTGACGAGCTGCGATTCCATTGATCATAAAATTGCACAGAATGGAATTACAAAAATAAATTTTCTTGATGGAAACACTGAAATCTGGAAAAAACTCATTTTTCTATTAAACGTTTTCACGCTAGCATGAGGTAATTTTTTGCAAAACTGCAAAATACACTTTGGCAGTTTTGCAAAATAAAAAACACGTTTTGCATCACACGAGTCACGTGATCGGCAACCGGATGTTACTAAGGGCGAAAGTGCCAAACGAGAAGACGACAGGAAGTAGTTGGACGATGATGATGCAGCATGTTTTTTAATGACTTATCTCTGGAACAAACTCATTCACGTGTGATTTTAATTGCGTTTCTTATTTGATGGAAACACCACCACTGCAGAACTGTTTTTCAACATTAGCGGAATATTGACAAAGTTTTGCGCACATTTGTAATGGAAATCAAGCTATTGTTTGGTGACTGTCATGACATGCCGACAGCAGAGATGATATTCCACAGTAACATATCCTGGATGACATCATCAGTTGTTGCTAAGCAATGCTAAACCTTTGGCTTTTGCCACTCATCTTTAAATGTGTCATTTCAACAGATCTTAAGAGCAGGTATTATTTGAGCTTTTGAGGTGCTCAAACAATAGCTTGTTACCATGGTTACATGTCATACCAGCTGATAAAAAGTTAAATAATAAGAGTAAAAGTCCTTCCTGCTGCACAGCATCCAAAACCAGAGGGAAGATTTGTTCAAACATGCATAAAAAAAGAGCTAATTTAAAAACCTTTTCTCTTACCATCTTCCCTACTTTCCATGAGGTTGATGAGCATGTTGTAGACACACGCTCTCTCTGCAAGCATCAGAGACTGAGGGGACGACACAGACAGATTGTAGAACAAGTCAGACGAGTTTCATCTGAGCTCAAAAACATATTTCATTCAAGAGGAAGTGCCTCTAAGAGCAAAGCGAGAAGAGCGCCACTTAGGCTAGAAAGAGTGTGGTCAGATATCGCATGAGTGAGATGGTTTGTGCAGATGAGGACAGCAGGCTGCATTCAGCAGTTACAGTTTGCTGCAGTGGCTCGAAATGAAAGAGCAATGAAGAATAATTGTACTCATCCAGAGAAAATACAAAAAATTTGCTTTGGGTGCAAAATTTGCACAGTCTGTTGTCTGTTGCAATTAGCAATTAATCAACTTATTGCGTACTGAAACAAAATGAGCAAGGAAAACTTTGTTTACAGAGAAATCATAATCCATTTTTTTAACAGTTTCGATGGTGTGTGGTTTTTACTTCCGTTTTATTTATCGTTTTTGGTTGTTGTGTTGTTTTTTTTTTTGGATATTCAAAATGTCTTCCAGTTCCAGTGTTATTTACGAAATTAGCATTTATTGCTAATTTACTAATTGTAAACTGTATTAAATCAATCTTGTTACAAAAATCTTTTGAGATAATGGAATAAATTGCCTAAACATTTTCTTTTAAAAGAGAACTGAAAACTTATCTTTTTCAGGCTTATGGCATCCAGGCTTATGTGTGAAATCTGTACAATGTGGTATCCTACTAACTTTGTGATATTTTATGTGAAAAGTTGAAATGGTCTCCTGTGTTGTATGAATATTTATGTGTGTCATCAGTCGGACACCGGGAAGATGAAATAAAATCTTCCTGAACAAGCAAACATGACTTGGAAATGGTCTCAAAACAACAAATCGTTAAATCATTTATTACAATAACTTCTGGAACAATTTATCGACCAGTAAAATTGGTTACTGTGTCAGATCTCACCTGCACGTGAACATCCTGAAACACAGACCTCAGCATCGACACAGCTGAACCAGGAGGCAGCTTCCTGGATTTAGTCTGGAGAGAAAAGAAAAAAAACAAAACAACACACACACACTCAGAGCAGTCGGTTACTCCTTTCACACTTTTGTCATTTTATTTCTGAGACGCTGATGCTGCTGTCAACCTGCCCAGCAGAAACTCACCAGCGCCAGCAGCCCTCGTAACACAGGCGGCGTGATGACATAGTGGTCCTTCAGGCGGTTTTCGTAGAAGGCCAGGAGCAGTTCGACTGTGGGTGGAGGAGGGAAACTCGTCACTTCGGCTAATAGCAAAATGGCCGCCGAGTCTCTTTCATTGTCCTACGTTAGCGGAGGAGTGAAGGCGGACGGCGTGTACCTTCTCTCTCCGTTAGCGCCCCATAGTTGTCCTGGAGGACCTCAGAGAGCAGCTGGACCCCTCGGGCCCGAGTGTGAGGCTGGGAGCTGGTCAGGCTCTGCCTGCAGCAGCAATGGGAGAAATTCTGTTCATCTTAGAGCAATTCTAACTCATACAGTGCATGGTTGTTTTGTTACACTTTTGTTACTGTTAGAAAAATCTTTCCTGATCAACAAAATTAGGCTTTTTTGACAAATTATTTTTTGTCAAAAAAGCCAAATTTTGTTGATCATGATAGATTTTTAAAAGCAATAAAATGCAAAACATTCGGAGGGGTGAATTGTGTTTTTTTTTTGGCACTGTAAGTCAAGTTCTGGTCAGATCAGCAGTATGTAAACATCTACCTGAAACTGAGGGAAAGTGAAAAGCTGCTATTACAGGTGTTGCAACTATATTCACATTTTTACTTCAGAAGTTTCTAAAATGCATGGAAATAAACACTGGTTGAATGATTCTAAACAAGCAAACAAAAACAAAAGAGTGATTGTAGTTTCTGCTGAAGATGCTCCTCACCCAAGTGCCTCCACCAGCTGCAGGACGGTAAACTGTCCATCTTTGACACCTGAAGATACAAAAACAAGTTCAGTAATAACTGTACTGAGCTGTAAACTCCAAACAAACATGTATGGGTAAAGAAGCTAAGGGAATAGGAGTTGGGACACTGGAAAAAGCAAATCAGCTTCAATGGCAGCAATGTGAGTGGTGCAGGTGGAGAACTAACTTTCTGGAGGAATATGTCGGATTAAAGTGATTTTTTTTATGTGGTTGTTTAAAGTCAGAATTGTTGGGGCTGGTGAGGGAGGGACATAATTCATTTCTATTATTAATTCTTGCCACTTATCCTCTTCCACACAATGTTATCTACTGTCAGCTACAGAAAACCCAGCAGCATCGGTGGGTTCAAAGGTAATTTCAGAGGGTTCATTGACAGAATGTTGCTTTTTTTTTTCACGCGGACACAAACGCACCAGCGGCAACGGCTAGCAGGGCAGGCAAAATGCGGTTAAACCGCAACCGTCCAGCGGCTCATTGTCAAGTGACAGCACAAAATAAAACTCCTTATGATATGCGGCTTTAATGAAAAATAATGGCATATAGCAGCTTCCAAGCGCAGTTGTTTTATATCACGCGGCTGCTGTATCACCACACAGGATGTTGTGGTGCTAAGTTAGCTAGTTAACGCAGCATTGCCGTGTTGCGCATCCTTAGAGGGCAGCTCCACAGCCTCCCTGCGCTTCTTTCACACTGACTCGTTTACTGTTAAATCAACCAAAGTACGAAGAAGGCTCGCTTACCTGTCGCAGTATCCTTTGCCTTGGTGTCCTGAAGTCCTGAGACAAATTCCTCCACCAGAGACAGCAGCAAAGGACTTTCTGCAGCCATCGTGCCTCTGTCAGTCCGCTGGGGATTGCGCATGCGCGAGAAGTTCAAGTCGATAAGAACAACTCACGTTTCATATCAAATTCCATCGAATAAAACAGATGACAGAACAAATAAACAGATACCTTTTAAGCTACTTGTTTATCTTTTTAGAAAGAAACGTATTTATGAAATCTTAAAGGATGTTCAACATCTTTTGAAAGGGGTGATGCATTCACGTACTGTCCGGATTCCAAACATGTTTAGTGGAAAAAGTATGGAAGCCCTTTTCCGCCATTGCGAGTAAAGAAAAAAAACCCTAATTTATAACTTTATAAATTAAAATATTATCGGAAAGTCCAAGTTCAGTTTATTTCAGGAACTTGATCACTAAGTGAAACACATTATTTTACACACAGGTGGTTTTCCATTTACACTTAATAATAGCATGCCATTTAAAATTAGAATATTACATCACACCAATTTTGTTACAGAAATGTGGTCTTAATGAAAATTATGTTTAATACCTGCCAAGAGGTTGTCAATTTTCAAAAGGTACTTTTCAGCACAAACGAAACTCATTGGGACGCTTGTTCTAATTTATTACATATGAAAGAGAAGCGTTATAGCAAAAGCCGTAATGCTCCACTTGTGAGAGGAAATCTGTTTGGCTTCTCTTTGGCACTCAGACAATAACTGAGTGCTACACTGCTGGACAAGTCACGTTAAAGAATTACAAAATTAAGAAATAATGATCAGATTCTATTTCTATGTGACAGATAAGTCAAAAATATGAGATCATATCTGTTAGATGAAATGAAGTGGATTAGCAGTCCTGTGGAATATTGTCTCTGCTTCCTGAATATTAACACATTAGCATGTCATGACAGTCATGAGACTGTTATACAGCAAAAGTCTTCAGTCAGAGGCTTCTTCATGGTCACTGCAAGACTGACTGCTACAGGAGATCCTTCCTAACAGCATTCCCATCAACGACAACTCTGAAGAAACTTTTAAGATGATGTGATATAGCAACATTAAAATTCCTTTTGGGATAAAGTATTTCTCAATTGATTTGAGTAAGTCTTTGCCTCATTGAGCCCCCTGCTGGCCTGGGGCTCAAAGAGAACTGGAATTCACCCAGTGCATTCATAATTTAAGACTAATTTAGTAATTTTGCTGATATTTCCTGAGCTGGTAAAATTAATAGTCAGAAGCTCAAAAACAAATGACCCCCTCCCCAAACAAACTGAATTAAATTCACCCTGAACATAAAGTTTATAGTGTTTTATCATAAACATTTCCTAGGCCTTTAGTATTCTATGAACTGAGCTCAGGTTTACAGAAACAGAATCGAAATTAATATTGGATTACTAAAAATGTTCCAAATGGCCCCTTTAATCTGACTGCGGTAACAACTCTGAAGAAGCTAAATCTTACGTAAACTGAAGAAAATAATGCAAAGCAAAATAAGATTTTAGAGAAGCTTCGTATTAATTTCCTTAACTTATCTATATTTATCTTTTTTTTCCTGTTCGCTATGTATAAATAGGCTAAACTTTCACTATTTCCTTTTGAGTTTATGTACAATGGAAGTGTCAAATTGATTAAAAGAAAAAAAAGAAACTAAGTAAAATTACTTCAGTTTTTTTTTCTTTTTCTTTTTTATTTCTTCCCAACTGTAGAATAAATATAGTTAAAGTGGAAGCAGGGTGTGACCAAAAGTGCTGTTCGTTCAAGAGTGGGAAACACAGCGGTTACCTTTAAAAATGAACCCACCTGCGCGCTCATGCGCATGCGTTCCAGAAAAGTTCGGTGGCGTTAGCTCACCGCTTCAAGTCACCTTTTACCAGCGAGAAGAGACGTTTTCGATGTTTAAAGACGAGCTGCGTTTGAGACAGCTTCTGGGGACAACAGTGCCTCTTCTCTCCGAGCTTCGGGGGAGGAATCTAAACTACCTCCCTCACACTTGTGGGACTTCCAGGACGCGGGGAAATGATGTTGGTTAGCTGAAGTTTGTGTTTACTGATGTTGTGGTGGCTAACTAGTTAGCTCGGTTAGCTTGTTAGCGTGAAAGCTGCGCGTTGCGACCCTTTCGCAACTATCTTTAATTGTCAATGTTAGCTGGAATATAAGCACATTGGTTCTTGCATTCTAAAATAACAGTTCATCTTGGGTTGTTGAAGTTTAAACATATAAACGGTTCGCTTATAAGTGGTGAAAGCGCTCAAACTGACTTTAAAAATCTGCTGCGAGCTTTCAAACGCCTTCACTGGATACCCACATTGTGGATACGGATGAAATATAGGGGTCAGAACGGTCTACCTGCCACCTGCCTCCCTCCGTGTCGGACTTAGTTCGTCGTCCTGGTCCGCTATGACCCCCTTGTTCATCAAGTAAAAACCCCGTGGAGAGAGAGCGCAGACCTCCAACCATGGGAGGATGTGTGGGGAGATACTGGGAAGACTCGCATAACCGAGGGTCGGCCAGGAACGGTGGACGAGGAGGTGAGACTTCCTTCTTTTTTTTTTTCTTTTTTTTAAAGTAAAAAACGTAAAAACATTCTGCTCTCCTGGCCTGCATCAATATGAATGGTTACATTTGTTGCCATGGCAGATATTTATCCCCTGACATCTGTTCTGCCCTGTTTTTTTATTATTATATGCCTTTGTGTAAAGAAGTAAACAGTAAATTGGCTTTCCTGGGACTCGGCAATAGCTTGACTCATTACCAGACCTTTGGTCTGAAACAGGTCTCCACCAGTTTACTGGACGTCATATACTATTTTAAAATGTTTTTTTTGCTTTGCATATACTTCCCCTTCATCTCTTCTCTTGAATTGTTGGGACTTTTCTGCACAGCATGTAACTGCTTCCCTCCTGTCACAGCTGAAAAACTCTGCCTGTTGGCCTTGTGACAGTTCTGCAATGAAAGGGCACAACATTGTCTTGCAAAAGTTTACAAACCCCCCCCTGAGAAATTGAACATTCTGTCTTTAGTCACAATAACATTATTTGATAGATCCTGTGACACATAATTGAAGAGGTTTCTAATAATTTTTTACAAAGAAAAATGTGTAAAAACAAACAAACAAAAAAAACAAACTCTGGCACTCATTAGTATGTAGCCCCACTGAGTCAGCATTTTGTAGACCAACATCTAAGTCTGCACAACTGGAAATTTACATTTTTGCAAATCCATTGTTGCAAACTAACACAGGCTCCCTTTGACTGTACGGAGAGTGGCTGTTGATACCATTTTTAACAGATTCTTTATTGGATTTAGGTTACCATTGGTTTTAAACTATTGCAGCTCTGACTGTGTTTTGGACGGTTGCTCTGTTGGAAGGTGATCCCAAACTATCAAGCAGTTTTTTATTCCAGTGGTTTTTGTTGTGGATTTTTTTTTTAATCTCCATTCATTTCCCCAGTCAGTTCTGTCCCTGCCAAAAAAAAGTCTCTCCACAGCATGATACACCCACCACCATGCATGGTGTGTTCAGAGTGTCACGCAGTGTTTGTTTGGAAACAACACGTAGTTTTGCACGAAGACCAGAAAATCAAATTTCATCCTCTCCTGACCCATTTGCTGTGTAAGCTATATTACTTTTGGCAAACTTTACACATTACATCTAACTCTTTTTTTATTATTATTATTATGTTAATAATAGTAATGATGATTTTCTGCTTCCTGCCTCTCTTCTGTAAAATAAGCAGATGTGACACGGGGATATAAATTTCATATCAGTCGGCGTCACTCTTTCCTGTAACAGCTGAGTTCCCTCTCTTTGTTCTTCCACATTAATGTTTGGCATCCTGATCAGGGTTAGTGCTGTATTTACAGCTCAACTGAACAAACTGGAAATTGCTGCTCAACTTTACTTTCAGCCAAGTGTTGGTGATGAAGTTAAAGATTCGCCTCACAAAGTAACTTGTGTCTGAGGTTTTACTTATTTTGGGCACCATACCTATAAGTTAAAACACAGTAAATACAACCAGCAACATGTCATTTGGTATAAATGACATGAAGCCATCATGCACGGTCTGATTTTATTTGTGACTCTAGTTGTACCTAATTTATGTATCTCCAGTTGTACAGACTTGGCCTCACTTAGCTGACACATGAAGAGTGTAAGGGTGGATTCACACCGGCCTTGTTTAGTTTGCTTTAATCAAACTCTAGTTTGTTTGCATAGAAAGTCCGGTTTGCTTGGGCAGATGTGAATGCACAATCAACTCTGATGCGGACCAAAAAAACAAAAACAAACAAACTGCAGTGCATGGCATTCTGGGTAAATACAACCACAAGTCACGTAAAATGGTAAAAACGGTTTGTAGTCTTTTGCTAAAGACTAAAGAGAAATCCTCCAAAATCTAAAATCTGACCCACTCATTTTGTTTACGTTTTGTGAAGAAGGAAGTTGCGCTCAGTGTCTTCAGAGGTTTAGTTGTGGTTTGCTTCAGTGGTTCTTAGTGCAGGGCCACCAAAGGTAAGGAGGTGAACAGGTTTTTCAAAGCCTTTGGCTTGTTTGACACAGTGCAGTGTGAAAGAGAATCTCACCAGCTGAAAATGTAACAAATGTTGCAATTTTGGTCTCCAATTGAACAGAGTCTGCTGGACTACATCTTGGGGTGTTAGATATAGTTCCTGTAGTGATTCTAATTAGTTTTCCCGCTTGGTGAACTTGCTGGGTTGTCGTCTGCTAGGAATACTGTCAGTCATCTAGAATGCTTTCCTTTTTTTTTTAAATTAAAATGAATCTTTCTCTCAGGATTTACCCATCAAGCATAACATTCTTCTGAGATTATTACTGGTGTCCATCATCTTTGACGTTTTGTTTTTGAAAAAGCTGTAGAGTCCTATGCAGAGCGTCACACCTACAGGAACGTCAAGAATTTATTTAGGGACATCTGACTGATAAAATCAAGATTTTCCGCTTTGCTTGCCCCTCCCTTTCATATGCAGAACTTGGGGAAAACTTTTATTTTTGCTTCCTCTATCTCAAAGTGAATATTTAAATACAAAAGATACTGCAGCTATTTGTGGAATACAAACATAAAAAATATTAGTGTAAAATTAAAGTGGTGTGGTTGAGGCCTATTCTTTTACACCCAATTGTGCATTTGGTTTTGTTTGATCAGGACGGTTTTAAACACTTTAAAGATAAGATGGTGTGACAAGAACATTTCTAAGACTAATATGAGTTTTTTGGCCAATATTTATTTATTTATTTATTTATTTATTTTTATCTATGAAGGACTTAATACATCTTTGTAGCCCCGGGGGAATGCAAATAATTTCCACCTTCATTTTCTCAAGGATGTCGAGTTGCCTCCAGTTTTTGAAGCAGGATTACGGGTTTTATTTTCTGTAAATATTTTCATCAGCTTCATGCAAAAGTAAACCATAGCTCTGCCTTCATGTCTGCATCCCAAAGTGATTCCTAGTACAGACTGCGGAGGCCAATAAGTGGCTGTTTAAAATTAAAGCTGTCTTCTGGTTTATGACTGTGGCTGGTGATAATTTCCCGCTCTGATTCATATCTACACGCCCTCCCTCTCCCTTTCTGCTCCCAGTCGCTGTTTAACGAGAAAAACTGCAAGTATCATCGTGTCCTGCTGCATCACTGACTCCTGTGTCTTTTGGGACGCGCGCCGTCATGGCCTTACCCAGATTCACAGGAAGTTGGACATACTAAAAGCTTTTTTTTGGTTTGTTTTTTAAATTATTTATGGGTCAGAGTAACGGGTTCTTGCGTTTCTGTGTGTTCTCCCCATTTCAGTTTTTTTTACTGAAAAATGTGAATCAGTTTTTGGAAGAAAAAGAAAGAAACTTGTCCTCAGTCTTTTCAAACTGAAAATCTCTTTACAACCCAACTTTACTTACTGCAAAATAAAACTTTACATGTTAATATCATTTTAGAACTGTACCAATAAAGTTGAATCTCTAAGAAAATGTCCTGCATGGAATCACGTTTCTCTAAAAAAAAATTAAAGACGGCTTCTTAATCACTGTATGTTGACTTAATGCTTCGTTGTTTACAGATGCCTCCTTGTTCTAAGGAATTTTCCTGCTTGTTGTAGTCATCCAGCTCTCCTTAAAAATGTAAATGGCTTACGCTTGTGGCTGCGATGTAATATTCTAACTGTCTGCTTTTAGTGCTTTGGACTCATTCTATAAACTGACCGTTTTCAGGAGTAACACTAAAACACTCTAATGAGCTCTTATTCTTCTATGTAGTTGCAACATCAAAATATCTGAAACAAAGATATCTGGTGACTATCATAATTCTTGAGGGTTAGCTTGTACTTAAAACTCAGATGTTTTAGAATTAAAGCTGTGCAATATACTGCAGATTTACTCTTATAGTATCACTAAATTGGGGTACTTGGTAATTGGGGGATTTTTTTTTCTTTGTCACAACTTCACACATTGGGAAGAAGCAACTTTTTTTTATAAAATCGTGTTTGGATGGAAATAATAAAGTAGCTGGATAGACTTCTCATTCTGTTCACGTGTTTGATATGAACATCAAAATTGTATTTATTCTTATTCAATAAAAAGGCCAGTTGGCTAGTATATATGTGTGTTTATTAGGAATCCGGAGTATCTGGAGAGAAACCACACGGGAACATGTAAACTGCATGCAGAAAAACCCAGGTTGGGATTTGAACTCAGGACCTGCCTAGCTGCAAGGCAACAGTAACTGTTTTCATTACAAACTTTGTCAATGTTCAGATAATGGCGAAAAATTACCCCCGCAATTGCTGTTTCCATTCAATAAGAAACGCAATTAAAATCACATGTGAATGAGTTTGCTCATTAAATCATAAAAAAATATGCCATGCCATCATCCTCCAACTACTTCCTGTTGTCTTCTTCATGGTTTGCACCAGTGGCAACAGCCTCTTGTTGATCATGTGACTTGTGTGATGCCAAAAAGGGTTTCTGTTGCAGTTTTGAAATATCACTTTTGATACAGCAAAGAAACCACCTCTTCCTAGAGCCAAAACCTTTTATCCAAAAGAGTTTTTCAAAATTTCCGTGTTTTCATTTAGTTGCTGTTTTCAGCAAATTTATTTTCACAAGTTTTCTTTTTTATCTAAATGTTATTTACTAGGGCTGCTACTGACAATTGTTTTATTTCCATTCATCTAATGATGCATCTTTGTGTTAATCCAATTATTCCGCAAAAAATTTGAACTTTTTTGCAAACTTTTAATTTTTTACATAGCATAAAATAAAAGGTTAGCCTTGTGATCCAACTTTCAGCATAGCTTTCTCATATATTGCGTTTCTTAAATCAACTCTCAGAAACACACAATGCTATATTTTTCATTCAGTGTTACTGCATCTTTAATTGCTTTGCATATAACTGTAATTATGTTTTCCACTATATTTCTATTGGAGACAGGTGTGTTTTATTTCAAGGCTGCTTGATAGTAAATCTTATGATGGCAACGATACTGGTCAATATTTCAGTTGTGATGCGTGCCTTTTTTCTTTTATATTGGCCAGCATGTATTACATTCAAGTCATTGTGGTATGAATATGGTTTTGGTGTATTTGGGCCACCATACTTTATTCTCTTCATTACTTTTGCTCACTTTAGGTTTGAGACGACACACTATTCTTGTCCAGTGAGTGAATTGAATGATTTAGTAGTATAGTGCTTGGTTCAAAAGGAGGACTGATGTAGATGATCATGACCCCTGGATGGATGTGGTGTTTGAACATGTTAGCCTAAGATCTTAGAAGTGGACTAAATGTTCACCTTTGCTCCAACAGAGAGTTGTTCAGAACCACAAACAAGCAGTAATATTAAAGTAAAAACAAAGTAATAAAATCATCCCATAAAACAATAAAAGTTCAGATAACTCGCATTGTCAGGAAATACCATAATCCATGGTATTTACTTAACGTGAATACCATGGACTAAAAGAAGCACACTGAAGTTCTCCAAACTGAACAGATCTGACGTGGAGAGGCTAGACGATCCCCTCTACTTCTTCAAAGTCTGGATCTTTCAGAAACACAAGCAGCGATTCAGAAGTTCTGTTTATTGCCCAGCTGATAAGCACATTGTGTGATGTGCCAACCTGTTTTGCAGGCAATCGAGATCTGATCATTCCAGATGGATTTTGGTTCATTCTCTACAGACTCTGCTTATTGGCCAGAGCACGTTAATGGCAGGTCTGCACTGGGCCTTAGGTTGTTGAGGGAAATCTAGAATTGTTTGAAAAGCAAATTAATTGTTTTATTGTAATATTTTTCCAAAGCAGCATGTGTGACATAATTGTACAGCTCCCAAATATTTTCATTCATTTGCGGCCAATATGAACTTACACCAGAACAAATATTATGAAACGTATGGTAATTATTTAAAAATGACGTTAACAATGCCCCAGTTTGAGCCCAATTATCTTAAATAACAATATTATGAGAAGAATGACTCCTCCTTTGATGTAACAAACTTTTATGTGGAAAACCTTTACAAACCCCAAATACTAAAAAATGACGGTAAAGGTTACTTTCACTGTTTCAGTATTTTTTTTTTCACTCCAGGTTTTATAATAGCATCTGTAAATAATGAACAGAAATACTGGTGGGAAACAGTTCATTGTTTTCCACCAGTTGTGCTATGTACAGTTGTTTCAATTGTTAACTGTTTCAGTTAAATTTCATTGGTCACTTTTGAATGTATGCAGTAATGGATTTATAGCCAAAAATAAAGTCTGACTAATTTTAAATTTTGTCCCGAGACAACCATGTGGTCCAGTTATGTTTTTAATCAAAGCGTCACTCGCACATACGGTGTATGCGAGCTCAGCGTCCAGCCGTGAAAAGATGCTTGCTAACCTTGATGAGCATTACTGACTGGTCCTTTGTGCTTTAAGGTGACCGCTCTCCCAGGAGCTAACATGTTTTATTCTCCTCAGCTCATCAGTACTGCTAGCCATGTCATAAACCAGCAGACTAGTTGGGAATGAAGCAAACCAAACTCATATTGTGGTGGGATTCAAGGAAATTTCTGAATCATCTTGGTGGAAGAAACTCTGTTTTGCCAAATGGCGTTTCCGTAATGCCAACCTGAAGGTGAAAGTCTGAACCGCTTGTGTCCAGGATGTGTGGGGTCTGCAGAGATGTTTTCCTTTCCCTACAAGTCCTGGATGGAGGGAAGGTCAACCCTGATCCTCTCTGTAGACCCAATTGTTCCTGGCAGATGAACAAACACTGGTCAGAGAGAATAACAGTCGTGTAGAAAGATGACCAGCAGCTCCTATGGCAGGCTGTACTTCTTGAGTTTCCTTAGGAAGCACAGTATCTGCTGGGCCTTCTTCCAAACAGTGTCTGTGTAAGGTCTCAAAAGGGTTGTTCCTAGGAACGGAGAGTGATCCAATACCGGTTCTTAGAAAAGTCTCCTGGTACTCAGGAGATATTCTTATTGGGGACAAAAACAACTTTCAATTGTTCCATCATGGTTGGATGGTCTTTTTTTTCTTTTTCTTTTAAAAGCACATAGATCAGGTTCAATATAGTCCTACATGCAAACGACAAACACTTAAGTAACATGAGAGCTGAACTTTACCCACTTGTAAACCACTCCAGAAACCTGGATGATTTGCCTTGGTGATGAGTTTGCACAGGGGTGTTTGACTTCACCTGGGAGTATGCACCTCTATAAAACATGTCGATTCATTAAGCCGCCAGTGTTTCTACCAGCACCTGGATGAACACGCTGATGATGCCGTTTCAATTTTGCTTTACTAATTTTATGAGCTGACAAAAGTACAGCTGAAAGCAGTTACAGCATTTCTGATTGCCTTAAACATAGCAGGAGCTTTTTTGTTTTGTAGCAAGTTGTTGCGTTTTAGTTTGTGCTACAATAAAAAGGCCGCTTCGTGTGCGTTAAGTGTTGAGCGAGAGAATGCACCAACATGCATTAATGACCTCAGTACAGGAGAATGTTTAAGGCTGAGGCAAAACGCAACTTTAGCAGCGCAGTGCTACAGCAGAGCCAGAAAATCCTTTCATAACCACCTGTTGTTTTTCTCATTCTTATTCGTTTTGTGTGTTTATGGCGTGTTTGATGGAACATAGCACCAGAGAGGCTTTTTATTTGTTTGTTCACGACTCCTTTCATTAGCGCTCATAAATATACCCCGCTTCAATGCAGCCTCCTCACATGGACCCTGCTTTTTATGAGCCCAGCAGGAGCGAAACAGCTTGATATTGCTTCATCTGTCTGTAATGCATTGCTTCATCTGTCTATTTGTGTTCAGCAGGGCTGTTCTCCAAATTGCTTCCTTTTGTTTCTGCCTATTTTTCATACCCAAACACCAGACCACAGTTATTTCCATCAACTGTGCTTCTCCCACTTGAGTCCTCTGAAGTTTCTCAGTAAGTTTGGGGGCAAAACTTTTAAGGCGAGTGGTTTCAGTTAGGATTCTCATTTAAACACAGTCGAGCTTACTGTTTTGAGGTTTTATTGTGGTTCTAAATTGAGGAACAATACAATAAAATCACAATTGCTGTCTGGGAAGGATAAATCTATCCTCCAGTGAATGCAGCTTCTTTTTTTAAGTTCATCCACTCAGTTGTTGTCCAACATCCTCCTGTTTTTTTAATGCATGGCCTATTGGTATTGGCCATTTTTGCCAATACAGATTTTTATACATTTTTTTTTGTCTCAAGAGCTGCTAGATAACAGTAAAGAGACTATTGACTGCACACATGTAGATGTGACCTGGTAAACAATAGCTGATTTTCAGACCTCTGCGGAGGTGGATGAGATTGATTTCACAAGTATTGGCCGATCACCAGTAATGTAATGGTAGAATTAGTGCAGCCATCAATTTAATTGTTCTGATGCATAAAAATTTATTTCTAATAATTTGTACTTTCTTTACTTGAGCTTTAATAGATTGAATGTGCTTATCTGTAGATTAAACAACACAAATTGAGTTTTGCTGAACAAGTGTGCCTTTAGCAGGGTAGCTAACTATGTTGCGGTTGGGTCCATTTAAAGACGTACTCGATTAGAGTGACGGTGATGTCTACTATAATAATCTCCCTTTGTCAATATTTATAGTAGAAACAGTTCATGACTGTCTTGTCTGTTAGAGAAGTTAGAGCTAATGTAATGTGGGTAGTTCTCCCTGAGCTCCATTTTCAACACAAACATGATCTGTAAAGTATCTGCTACACCGTCAGATGACCTGGGCACTGCTCTGAAGTACGAGACTGATTCACATTAGTTGACTATAAATGTGAGATTTGGATCTTGTGTAAGGTTTTGTTTCAAAGCCTCTGGAAGGCCTTTTTTCTTTTTCTTCTTGTTGCTGAGTGCTATCTGTGAGGGCTTCTTACTAGTGGTGCACCGGTTGCAGTTTTCGATCCAGTTACTGATCTTGACTCATAAGATTTTTTTTTTTTTTTTGACTGTGAAGTTTCTAAATATATGTATATATAAAATTTCTAAGTTGGCATAGCAACAGTGGGGTGATTATTGTCAACAAAAGAAGATGGTGGCTGATTTTACAGCCCTTGGCAGAGGTAGATAATATCAGTGACAGATTGGTTTGACATGCAAGTATTGACCAATCACCAATCTCCCAAAATTGATGTGGATTTTTAATTACAAACCAAAATGCAATGTCATGTACACAGACATTGAGTAAATGGTTGATTTATCTACTAACCACATCAACTGTCAATAAAGAGATACACCAAATTTGACCCTTTTTTTTCATAGCTGAAATTAAATGGAAACCCTTTTTCTTTTTTTTTTCCTTTGTCAAATTTTCATATCTGCACCAATAAAGCGTATTACTCTTTGTTTGGAAGCCTCTTCCAGCTGCTTCCAGTGCTTGTTAAAGTAGTAGATTATCCTGCCAATATTTCCATATCCAGCATCTTTCATAACACATGCAGGTAGAAAGACTTCAACCTCCATCAACTTGGCCTCTAGATCTATACATTCATCAGAATGGGTGACAGTTGACATTCTGTGGCTGTTTGTTTCAATGGTTCCTGGAAGCAATCGTTGAAACTCTAAACGATCCAACTCCCGCACTTTTATTAGAAAGTTGTCAGGCAGTCTGTCTGGTGGTGTTTCGATATGGTGAGTTTACCAAATGGGCATAAAAATTTCTTTATATTTGGTCAGAGGCAGTCATTCTGAAAATTGCTGGATTCTGGTGAACAGATGATTTCTCACTTGAGGTCTCTGTGCATCCTTAAAGTGTTGAATCTACTATGAAGGTCTTAAAAAGAAGGTTTTAAAATGTCTTTCATTTAAAAAGAAAGTAGAACTTTTAACATTTTAATCACCGGTCTTAAATTTTGTCTTGACAGGATTAGTCTTGTGTATGTAATTTTAATTTTTTTTTTCCTTGCGGGTCTTTTCTGTCAGGAAAAAGTTTGAGTTGCACTCAGTCATAGTCCTTGGGTTCTCTAACTCGAGACAGTTGAGGCTACCTCTAACTGACTGCTAACACATCCTTGCTAGCTGTCTAGCTTTGTTGTGTCTATCTTGGGCAAGTACAAATTTCTTGCCAGTTGGCTATGAAGTTTGTAAATTTCTTTAGAAATTATTGATATAGGTCTTAAATTCCATTCCTAATAGTCTTATAAAGGTCTTAAATTTGAGTTATCATATGTAGTCTAAATAGAGGCAGTGATCTTCACGTCACACTGTTCTGATTTATATTTTACACACCAACCAGTGACTCCCATCTCTATTTGAAGCAGGTGTTGTACTTCATATTTAAGGGTACAGAGAAATCTTTTTCTCTATGTACCCTTAAATCTGAAGATCTTTTTCTTTCTGATATTGCAATACAAAAGCCATGTCTTTCGACAAAAATTTGAGGAACAATTTACATTTTCAGAGGAAGGTATAACTTCATTAGGAGCTTCAGTAAACAATGGGAAGCGGCAGAATGTCCGAGTCGTGCCTGCGACTTCTGTTGAAACCGATGGTGGACGACACAGCTAGGGTTACACAGACACACACACGTAGGGTACACATCCTTCATGCATATTGCAAGCTCTGCAGCACCTGCTAATTTTAGACTGGGACGACATGTCGGTGTGTGGTGGGAGTGTTTGCTGTCTCTGGTGACGGATCAGATTTCTCTTCCCTGCCAGGTTTTTTTATTTATTATTATATTAATTTATTTTTATTGCTGTTAATGAGAATCATATTCTGTGGGTTCATATCTGTTGCACACACATTCGCCGGCGAAAAATCTGCAATCTGAACAAAAAGTCGTTTCCATGCTCTTCAAACCAAGAATCCTGTTCACCAAAGGTTCACTAAATCGTCCAGTTATAGGATATTATTCACCCTCTAACTCTGTAGAACCTTGTATAATGGAGCGGTGCTTTCCTGTGCTTGCGAATGTTTGAACACTAAGGCTGAAGTCTTTTTTTTTTTAAGCCCTAAAATGCAAATACAATCAAATTGTGTTCATAGGAAACTGGGCAGAGCTCATTCAGGCTCTTTAAATATGTTCTTGTTGGAAACTAATGTGAAAAACTTTGAAGTTTTTCACATTTTGACATGCTACAACTCCAAACAACAGTTTTTATTTTACTGGGATTTGATGGAAACTTGTGTATATTTGTAGAATGTAAAGTCTAAAGTGGGAATGAATTGTAAAACACTTTTCTAGAAGTACTGTCTGTCATCAGGGAATTATAAAAAGTAGGAAACAATTGCAGGACATGGGTGTCCAACTAAACTGACAAGCACGTAAAAAAAAACAAAAAACAAAGAGCATAAATTAGCCAAGAGCCCCACGAGGTGGTGGCAGCATCATGCTGTAAGGATTACAAATCCATTCTATACTACTATATTTTCTAAAAAAAAAAAATAAAAAAAAAACTGGTTAAACTACACACAGATATTGCAATGGATTTTATTTAGGGGCATCAAAGTACAATAGCAACAATCCTAATTAAGTAAATTCAGTTCAAAAATACTCCAGTGGCAGTCAGTTGTCCAATGAATCTGAAGAGGCCTCTGACTGAAGACTCGCTGTGTGACGATCTCATGACATGCTAACAGCTCCATATTCAGGCATCGGAGACGCTATTCCACAATAACATGTCTCAGATGACATCATCCAATTTATTGGCAAGAAATTCTAATCCACCTCATTTGCTTTTGCTGTTCCTCTTTGAATTTGAGGCTCTCTGGTACTTGGGTCATTTGAGATGACAATTGGCTGCTCTTAGTTGTTTTAAAAAAAACTTGTTGCCATGGCTACCCATCTTAACAAGTGTTAAAAAGTAAAAACAAAAAGAGCAGAAATCCTTCTACATGTACAACATCCAAAACCAGAGGGCATAAATTGTCCAACCATGAAATGATTCGACTGCAAAGATGTAACGGAGTTCATTGCAGTTTCTTATGCGACAAAGATTTCAGCCAATGTTTCCTACAGAAATATTTTTTTCTTGCTGTTAAAGTTTATCGTTCTCCCTCTCAGGACGGAACGAGCCGCTGAAAAAAGACCGTCCCAAGTGGAAGAGCGACTACCCAATGACGGAGGGACAGCTGAGGAGCAAGCGAGACGAGTTCTGGGACACGGCACCGGCGTTTGAGGGCCGGAAGGAGATCTGGGACGCCCTGAAAGCCGCCGCCGTGGCCCTGGAGTGCAACGACCACGAGCTGGCCCAGGCTATAGTGGACGGAGCCAACATCACTCTGCCGCACGGTGAGGCCCGTCTCCATCTGGGCGATTCCTCACATTTACACACTTTCGACGTTTGTTTTTTCCCTTCCTTTCACAGGGACTCTGACTGAATGTTACGACGAACTGGGTAATCGCTACCAACTGCCAGTCTACTGCCTAGCGCCCCCTGTCAACCTCATCTCAGAATGCAGCGATGAGGACCGCAGTGACAGCCCTGAACCCTCCGTAGCATCTAAAAAAGAATTTCAACTCAAGGTAACTCCTCTCAAAACTGTACTACGATGTATGCCCTACTACGTTATCCTACAAATTGTGGTAGATGGAGGGGGGGAAGTACATTTCTGTCAATTTTCTAGAAAAGGTTTGGAAATTTGAGTTTGAAAATTTGTAAGAACACTGACATTTACTAGGGAAAAAATTGGAAATTTGAGTTCAAAGTCAAAAGTTTGCAAATCTGTAACAGAAACACCTTTTCCACATCACACGAGTCACGTGATTAACATCCAGATGTTACTATTGGTAGAAAAAATAAAGAAGTCAGGCGGTGACGGCAGCATGATAGCGCTGCATGTTTTTTACAGACTTGACACATAAACAAGCTGGTTCATGTGTGATTTTGTGTTTCTTATTTAATGGAAACAACGCAGTTGCCAATTTGTTTTTTTCCCCCTCGACATTAGCGGAATATCAAGAAAGTTTTCCGCACATTTATATTTTAAATGCAGCTTCTGCCTGTGGTAATCCATGAAGTAAAATTGAAGTTATTAAAGATTTTTCATCTTGCCAGTTCAACCATCTGCCTTGTTAGGTACGACTGTCCACAGGAAAGGACGTGCGCTTCAACGCCAGTATGGCCGACACCATCGGGCAGCTGAAGAAGCAGCTGCAGGCCCAAGAGGACATTGACGTGCTGCAGCAGCGCTGGTTCTTCTCTGGCAAGTTGCTGACGGACAAGACGCGCCTGCTGGACACCAAGATCCAGAAGGACTTCGTCATCCAGGTCATCGTCAACGCACAGGCGTCGGGAGCCTCCAAACCGTCTCCCATAACCACTCCCTCTTCGCCCAAGTCCCAATGATTGCAGCAGGTTGGAGCAGAGGTACCGCCCAATGGCCATGCTGCATTTGACAGAAAACACAATTTTGGAGGCTTAAACTAATAAGGGGAATAAAGAAGTGCTGCTTACTTTTTAACATTTCTGGTTTGTGTTTATTTGGAGGAGCAGATTGCCGAGTCTGGACATCCTCACCGTCTCTGAACCACTTTCAAACGGAAGTGGAGCTCATCGTGCTGGCGGAAACGCCGCCCTTTGCCACTGCATGCACAGACTTTTCATCTGTAACGTGGATCGCCAACAGATGAAACGCAGAGGGGTTCCTGTTGGATTAAATCACACAGACACTTAGCAGCTCTGGTGGAGTGTACGATGCAACACATTTCTTTTACTGATAATTACTAACTGAGCTGTTTTGCACAATTAAAGGTTCTTACTATATACTTCTGCGGTAGATTGTGTGCCTTCAAGATTTTAAAAAAGGGTTAATATAAAGGATGAGAGACTTCCTGCTATCGGCTGAACCCTGTGTATTTTTTTAGATTCAAATCAATCATGAATTGCTGTCACTGCTGCCTTTATTATGCTGTCTTATAATGGGTGTGTATGTGTTAATGCAGGAAAAACAATCTGATAAAATCCAGTTTTCTGCCTTACAGGCGGCTTCATGGCCACTAGGAGGAGCCACACTGCCCCTTTCTGTTCTGTTTTATTGTTTTGTGGATTTTCCCCCCCCCTCTCTCTCTCCAGCTGATGATTGTAATTACTTCATATTCCCTGAAACTATAGAGGAAAATTCCCTTCACCAGCATACAAAGGACTGTACGTGGAGCAGTGAGTCAAAGCTATGACCCAAAACCCAGATTCAGACATTCAGAGGTTGATTGAACGCTCCCCCTAGTGGTGGCATGTTGTATTGAAAATGGTGAAATAATGGTCCACCAATAAACAGTGGAAAGGAAACGAATTGTTCGGTTTAAGCTTTTGAATGCTTTGTGTAAAAATGGTGAGATGGGTGGGCTTCGTTTTCTCTCACCGTTCCAGTTGCTCACTTCTCCTGACCGTCTCATTACGGTACTTGTATCATTTCAGTCATTTTAAATACCAGCGCTTCTAACAGGGATACTCCACCGCAAATGTCGCAGACTTGAACAAGAAGTTTTATTTTTTTTCCCCCTATATGTGCAATACAACAAACCTCGCATTGTTTTCGTTTCTAAAGCAACAGAGTTGTGTGAAAGTAGATGAGGACCAGCTGCGATCTGATAATCAGGACCAGCACCCCGCCTAGTGGCTGCAAATGGTTATTTTTCTACGAAATGTAGTCATGCCTCTCTTCTTCAAACAATCAGAGCACAGCCTGAAAGACGGGCCTTCGCTTATCAGTGAATCCTGTCCGTCTTAGCTGTGAAGGAACCTCTTAGTTTCAGGGTGAGTTCATTTTTTGAACCGCCATCTTTGCTGAGTTGAGCCCCGACTAGAAAGTCGGTGTTTGATCCTTTTTTTCCCCCAGACGTTTGTCGTTGTATTTTTGTCTTTTGTGAAACTTAAAGGGATTCAGAAATGATTCAAGAGCTACAAAGAACCTCAAAAAGAAACCCTTAGTTTTATGGGTCCAGTAAAGCACACATGCAGTAACCACTTGATCTCAAAGAATTTTTAACTCGCAACTTTAAACGGCTCCCGATTTGTTCGCCCCTTTGTGTTCCAACATTTTTCTATTTAGTACTTGTAAACGAATCATTCGGTGCCTCCCCATAGCATTTATTTCTCTTGGTGGTCAAGAAACCAACCACATTATATTATACTTTGAAGGGTCAAGACTTTGCGTTTACCCTCTGCGTTAACCCTCCCGCGATCTTATGTTCAGGAGGAGCGGGTGCGGCTGTTCTTATTAGAAAGCGGGAAAGCGGGGCACTTGTAACAGCGCACGTGAGCTGAGTGCGACCGGACTGTTCACAGGGTAAAAAGCTCGCGCGCGGGAGGGCTAAATTGTTTTACAAACGTCCAATTCCAATTACAAAATTGACATCTAGTCGATAGGAAATCTGGGTTGAACGTTACTTTGAGCACAAAATGGCAGAATGAGCAGCTGCCATTTAACCTGGAATGTTTTCCTCGGCAGCCTTAATGCAGTTCACTCGCGCCCAGCCATGGTTCAAACGGTAAACACGCTTTTCGCTTTGTCGACGCTTTTAGAAAAGAAATTGAATATTTTTATGGGATCTTAAAATTACAACTTCAGGTAACAAAAGAACTTTTTTGTTTTGTTAAAGGGTATGTTTACCTCGTTTTAAAACCTGATGGATCTGATTTTCATTATTTCTTAACGTGCACTCAGTAATGTAAAGCCATGCAAGTAAAAAAAAAAATCCTTCCTGTATGTTGGACAAGTTTCAACTTTCTCCTTTAGCATATCCTCCAGGATGGAAGTCATAGCCAAGGTTTGCTTCTTTTACCGTCTCATTTTTGGTCCTTCTTGGGCACTTTCTCAGTCATGTGAGCTTCTTGTAAAACATAACTATATGTGTGTTTATAGTTTCCAAAGCTGTGAATATGTCCCACTTGATTGATTTTCACCTGTATTTGGTTGCTTGTTTGCAAAAATTTTTAAAAATGCTTTGCGTTTGTAGCGATCATTTGTCTAAGATGTTAATTTTTCAGGAGAGGTTCAAAAAATGGCACACAATTCTCCAGAGATGTTAGAGTTTCAGTCTGTCCACATTGGAAACTCGGTTTATTCAGGTCAGTCTGGAGAAACGGGAGTAAAATACATATAAGAATAACATTTTGTACACCTCAGAACAGAACATGACGGAGTAATGTAAATGTTGTGAACATTTGTTTTTATGCTAACACAAATGGACCCCCAAAACGACTATGAAATTAAATAAAAGCCATAACGTGAGATCAAGAGATTATATTCTTATATCAGCAAGGAGCTGCCACTCCATGTATTGCCTATTATTCTTGCCTTTAAGAACTTTAAATTAAGTTTTAGGTTTAGATTTTTGTTTTTCACAGCAGAACAGCCATATAAAGCACTAAAAATATTTCTTTAAAAATGGGTTTATTTAGTCAGAGGGAAATGTTAAGGACATAATGACATTTAAAAGTTATTTTATTGTTCATTTATATGCTCATTTCATGTAAAATCATGTTTTTAAACTGTTGAATAAAGTAAAACTTGTGAAAGTAATTCTTGCATTAGTTTTTCCTTCAGTTTTTTCCCCACTGGAGACGATCTACAAATGCATCTCAATAAGTTTAAAGTAATTTCAGCAGACCACTTCAAAACATGGAACTCGCACACATTGATTTTCCAACTACCTTTTTAAGCATTAAAAATTATTAAAATGTTATTCTGAATTTGAGAAACCGAATTTTGGCTTTATATTAACTGTAAGCCATAATAATCAGTCATTATGCAAATTGTGCTATTTTAAAACACTTTTGAAATTTTAGTAAATTAAGAGTTCAGATATTCAAATTTGAGAAACATTTGTATCTTCGTCTTTACCAGAAGATGGCGCTGTGTTCATGTGCACAGATAGGAACAGGGCTTGCTTAACAAACAGGGAACCTCGTTAGCTTCCAGTCTTGGCAAATGTGTCAATTTGTAGCATGTGACTGACATTCAAGGAAAGAATCCAGTTTATGAAGCTAGGTTCCATCTTTTTCTTCCACATTTTCTTGTTGCTCTGCAACTACACGACTACAGGAGTTGGTGTTTCACAATCATTTGACAAATGGGAGAACGAGGCCAGACAAACACTGCTACAGCACTTTTTTTTTTTATCCCTACAATGCTTTTTCTTGTTGATCACTCATTAATCATCCATTTTCTAAACTACATTTCAAACCACAAATAGCTGCATCTTGCACTCTTTTCTGTAGCTTGGTGAGTGGAGGCGGGGGGTACAAAAATCACAAGCTTTAATTCTGTTTATTACAAAGAAAAGCTGTTGAATGCTTATCTTTCTGTCTGAGCAACAAGAAACTGCTCAGTGTGTTAGAATAGTCGGTTTTTTCCTAAAAAGCCACAGAAGGTATTTTCTGATTATGTAAGGATTCTATTCCGGCATTAGCAGCACACATGGGGTGGCACATAGAGAGGAAGGTCTTAAGGCAGTTTTTCTGTCTTGGTTTCCGTAAAACGGTCAACAGAGAGTCTGTGGAGGACTGTGGTACTCTGAGTCTGGGGAAAAAAGCCCCTATTGATGGTGGGATTTCACAGGGAGAGCTGTGTGTTTTTGGTCACTCGCCCAGTGGGTTTTACCCTGTATTCTGATGGACCCACGGTGACCTGACGCCACAGCAGAGAGGTTTTTAATAAGAACCTGGTTACACCGATGTATAAGGGATTCACTAGATTTACAACACTTATTCTTCACTTTGTTGTCTCTTGTTTTTTTTTTTGTGTGCAAAACTGCCATGCTCGTCGGATTGTTTGGCGATCCTCCCGAAACCACAGCAATGTCAGCGCTCGCTATTTAGAAGAATAAAGTACCTTCCTGTACATTTTTGGCTAAGTTGAATTGAACCATTTTCTGTGTCTGTTCTGAAAATTGCTAAACAGTTAATTTAAACAAAGAAATAGGTACTATTTGCCTCCCCCCCCCCCAACAAACCCCTAAACAGTTCTCTGGAAATGTGGAAATTCCCAACCCACATGCTGCAATTCCCTCTTTTGTGGCTTCCAGTCTCACTGACCAGTAGTTTACCATTCAAACGGGTAGCCAGTAGTTATATAACATTATGTCATGGGGTTCTGTAACTGTAATCTCTGGAAATGCACACCAACTGAGGTTAAGTCTCAATAGCCGTTAAGGCTCTGAGTCTCAGACCACCCTTATCGTCATGGGGTTTTCAGAAGTAGAAATAAAAACATGTTTTGTTTCTTTGTCACTGTGAACCTGGCCCAAAGACAAAAAAGTAATTACACATCAGCCTTGCTGATATCTGACATTAAAGTTTGCATCCCAGTAGGTAAAATTGGGTGGTGGAAGGGTCAAGCTAAGACATTTGTGCTACAGATTTTATTTTCTACATGCTGAAAAATTCCATGGTGTTAAGTTGACATGTAAAGACAACTAATGCCACCGCCCTCAGCTGATAGAAATGTAACTTAATTTCATTGTACGCTATGCAGATGCTCTGTCTGCACCAATGAAGAGTTACTCACCTTAAATAGATCAATGCTGGAAACGGCCACAAGTCTGACCAGATTTCTGATTTGACTAATGGGGGCATTCACAGACATTTTGCAGAGCATTGAACTTTCATTGACAGATGGTTGGTTAGTCAAGTGATGACATAAAATGTGGATGGAAGGTTAAAAGCAGCCACTTTTGCAGTTGTCATGAAATGGGAATAAGTTGTCTTGGTTTTATATAGCACCATTGTTTAGTGTTCCAAAAAACTTCAGTATCTGAAATATGTGATTTGGTTATATTTTTTTTTATAAGGAGGTATTTCCCATCTTCTCCAATGAAGCCATTTTAGAGTTAACCCATTAGGAAGCAGATTATATGAAG
This sequence comes from Poecilia reticulata, assembly GCF_904066995.2. Taxonomy (NCBI): domain Eukaryota; kingdom Metazoa; phylum Chordata; class Actinopteri; order Cyprinodontiformes; family Poeciliidae; genus Poecilia; species Poecilia reticulata. The sequence goes on along the minus strand of NC_088848.1, from coordinate 21,724,206 downwards.
ACCCCGGTATCCATTTAGCTACACAGTTTAGCTACATGATTTAGCTATGTGAATTAGCTACGTAATTTAGCTACATCATTTAGCCACACAATTTAGCTATATGAATTAGCTACATCAGTTAGCTACACGATTTAACTACATGATTTAGCTATATGAATTAGCTACATAATTTAGTAAGAGTTTAAACTGGAACAGAAATTTAACAAAAGGCTTTTAGACATTGTTCATCTCTTAACAAATAACATTAAATTCCTTTGTTTAAAGGTATATTGAACATCTCCAGCTGCTGTGCTGGTTGGTGGGCTTTGCTCCTCACATGTTGAGTTTACAATGGAAATTTCTGTGTCATGCTGCTTAAAGCAGTTTGTTTAGAGGTTGTAAAACCCATTGTAGTTCCCACTACTGTTTAAATGCTGGGGTGCAAACAGACCCTTTTTAAATTTCACCCGCTTGCCACTCAGAGCCTGAGCTTACATTTTGACCAGAGCTGGCAGTGGAAACACCACAAGCTGAAATTCCCGGCTCCGATTTCTGCTGATTTTCCTGCGTCGTTGATTTCTTGTGCTATCAAAAGACTCCGGTGCTTTCCAGTTTTCATTTTAAGGAAAACGTTTCCATTGGCATTGTAATATTTTACTCGACATCAGCGTCACGTGTGCGTTTCCCCCCTCACCCCTCACCCCTCTTGCTTGAGTACCTCAACACTGGCAGGGGAAAGGGGGACATTGAGCGTGCATGGCTGCGTTTGGTGGAATTTTAGATTGAGTTTCTCGGCAACAGTTTAACAGATCAAAACTTTGCATTTTCACAGTACATTATGGTTTTGACTTCACTCGGAACATATTTGCCTCCCTATTAATTTTCTCCAGTTGCAGTTTTGGGGTCAGTTTGCATGGAGACTCGCTTCTTTAGAAAGTGATTTCGAAACACTAATCTTATTTCTGTCAGGATGATACTGCTGACAGTTTTTCTGGGATTTCTTTATATATCATACTTGGAAGTCGTCCATAGGGTTGAAAAACAGCCTTTTCTTATTCAATACACACTGATCAGGCATTGCGGAGGACTTTAACGGGAAGTCCTCCGCTGGATGAAGAAAGAAAATCCCTGAGCAAAGTGCATGCATGTGTTTGTGTGTGCATAAGTGTTCCGATTATGCTGGACAATCCCTGCATTCCTGCTTGCAATGAACGTTCATCCACTTACCCAACGCTCACCTGGCTTGCACCTAAAACCTTCCCTAATGCTGCAGCCTGTGTGTGACTCACCTAATTCTCCCAGGCATAAAGCAGCAGTTTGAACCTACTCACCCAATGGCCTGATGGGCCACGTCACAGGCGAGTCTGCAGGAGAGTTTTAAAGCTCTGGCATCAGTTTGGGGCTTAGCTTGGTGGTGGGAAACATGGAGGGGTTACTGAATGGGGCCTACCTGGATGGGGGTTAGGTGGTTCTGTTCAGGTTATTTCTTTAAAGGGACGGTATCATGTAAAATCAACTTTTTTTTTAGCTTTACATCATGTTACAATGTTATTCCCTCATCAAAAATATTCCTGGAGTGTTGCCTTGATTCTTTCGTGTATGTTTGAAAAATTCTTGAATCTCCCTGGCAACCATTCTGCTGACCAAAACATCTGGACAGACCTAGTGCAGCTGGCCAGGTGAAGTTTCCAAGCTTCCACCTCACAGAGCAGCTCTTTCCCACTCAGCTCCTTCAGACTAGCCATCAGCAATTAGCAAACACCTGGTGGATCTGCTCATCTGCTGAGCTCATTATAGGAGCTGTTTCTCAGTGAAACACTGGTAAAACTTTGTTAAAGGGTTAATAGAGGAGCCATGTTGGGATGACTTCCTGAAGGCGGAGTTTCACAAAGAGTAGGAGTTTTTAAAGAGACAGTCATATTTGGTATATTCAGCATTTTTATAAAAACTGAAGTTGACAGTTGCTTGCTTGATTGTGCAATAAAATGACACCATGTGGCTAGAAAACACATTGTACCCTTTAGGGTGCATTCACACTGCAACCTGAAGTGACCCAATTCCGATATTTTGGCAATTCCGATTTTTTTGCCGGGGCCGTTCACACTGCCAGTAAATGCGACCTGCATGCGTTCTGCAGTGTGAACGGGCAAATGACCTGAAAGTGTCCCGCATACGCACTAAAGGGCGCAATAGCATCAGCGTTCTCAGTGTTCTGCCAACCGCCATAAAAAGAAGAAGTAGTGTTCAGTGTTTGCGGAAGTAAACATGGAGGCTAACGGTGGAGCTTAGCTTACATATTTGAAGTTGTTGCCCAGCCGGAGCAGCATATTAACAACTTCCTCCTCATATAGTCCGTCATGGTTGTTGTTTTTCTTCCCGCTTGCGCGTATCAGGATGCAGTTTAGTAAGATTTGTTGAGAAACAGTTTGGATGAATGCGACCTGAACGTTAAGTCGCATTTGAATCGGATACGTATCGGATACGGGTCACATTCGAAAAGAATCCGACCTGTGCTGTTCACACTGCCATGAAAAGATTGGATACAGGTCACATTACGTCAAAAAAATCGGAATTGGGTCACTTCAGGTTGCAGTGTGAACGCATTGTTAGACGTTCTTTAATGAGACTCAAACTGATCACAAGATCAAATGAATGACATAACCCTTAAACTAAATAAATGTCATAAATACAAGGAAACAAACTAGAATTCAAAATGATGAAGATTTTAGATTTTAAGACAATATCTTAGAGACAGAAAAAAATTCTGATTTCCACTTAAAGTTACACTGATGAGGTGCTTTAATAGCCGCCTCCATCATGCATGCATTGTTGTTCCATAACTTTTCATCTTTTTATTATTGCTAGCTTGTCTTTTGGATGTTTCAGGTGTTCTTTCATCTCTGTTCCTTCTTCCTCCCTCTTTACATCATTTTGAATGCAGAGAAATCCACTCCTTGCGTCGGATAAAGTTTAAGATTTATTTAGCAACTTATAAAGGTTTAAACGGGTTGGCACTTTTTTTTTTTTTACCTTCATGATCTTTTGAAACTACTCTCTGGGTCCAGAACTTTGAGATGTTCCTCAGACTCGACTTAAGAGCGAAGGAGATCGGGGTTTCTCCGTCGTTTCTCCAATTCTTCGGAATACGTTACTGTTACAGATTAGATCTTTAAATGGTTTCTTAAAAACTTATTTGCATTTGTTGGCATTCAGTTGAGGTCTGATGCTGTAACGTTTCTGTTGTAATGTTTTAGTTTTACTCTCTTTTCGTCCTTTTATTCTATTCTGACTTTCTGGTTTGTTTTTTTTATACATCCTTGTTCAACCTATTCTCCCTCCAACCAAATACATGACAAAAGCAGCTCCTTTCCTGACCCTCCCGCCACAAACGTTGTTTAACTGAGCCAACTAAAATGTTACAGAACCACTCTGTGGTTTATTAACCTTATTCATTAATTAACCTGTTGCCAAAGTAACCAGTTCCTCATTTCCTCTTCATGCATCTGCAGAACTCCTTTTTCTGTAGTTTTCCCGGTCAGCAGTCTGTCTCAGAGCTGTGGTACAGCTCAGGGATTCTCCCCGACGCAGACAGGATATGAGTCACTGATATGAACGCCATCAAAGCCAGTTGATCCCAGACTAAAGGAAGCAGGTGAGACGGAGGTCACCTGGAGGTCAAACACACAGGCGTGAGAACTGGGCTGCTTCTGGAGCAGCTGCCTTAGCTTTAGTTAGACTGATGGCCCCTCTTTTTCACTGTTGATAAAAGAATTGTAGACACTAAAAGTTTATATAATCTATGTTATAGATGGGTTGTCAGTCAGACACAATCTAAACTTTGCACCAGAGATAGTTCTTGGAGGAATAGTGCCCAGGGTTAACCTTCTTCTTCTGGCCAACCAAAATAAAAGTAGATCTTTTAAAAAGAAATAAACATCCAGCGAAAATTAATAGGGGCTGCACAGTTGGTAGAGCTGTTGCCTTGCAGCAAGAAGGTTCTGGGTTCAATTCCCCAGCCCAGGCCCTTCTGCATGGAGTTTGCATGTTCTCCCTGTGCATGCGTGGGTTTTCTCCAGGTACTCCGGTTTCCTCCCACAGTCCAAAAAAAACAATGACTGTCAGGTTAATTGGCCTCTCCAAATTGCCCGTAGGTGTGAGTGTGTGTGTGTGTGTGTGCATGGTTGGCTGGAGATAGGCACCAGCAACCCTCCTGACACCACTGAGGGACAAGGGTGTAAGAAAATGGATGGATGGATGGATGGATGGATGGATGGATGGAAATTAATAGCCTTTTCATTTATCAGAATCATTACGAAGTGAACAAAGATTTATGTATTTGTTTTCTGGATGTTTGGTTTATGAAAACCATTTTTACCAGAATAAGTGCTTTTAAATGTAAAAAGACTTTTTTTTTTGTTGTTTTTTTAAATTTTAGTTTCCACTAACAAATTTATTCTCGTCTTTCCAATTTGGGCAATTTTATTACCAATGAAAATGTCGCTACTGAAAACCGAAACTTAACTACCTCTTTGGGCACCCAATAAGAAATGTCAATAGAGATAGCACCTTCCACATGTGTAGTTAGCTGTGGGACAGAGATATATTACCCAGTTCATCCAGTCATTTATTACCTATCCCCTCTTGTTCTTGCAGGTTCACCAGTGCCTCATTTCCAGTGGTGGAGAAAGTACTCAAAAAATTTACTTAAGTAAAAGTACAAATACACAGACAAAAATGTACTCAAGTAAAAGTAAAACTACCACATTAACATTTGTACTTAAGTAAAAGTAAAAAAAGTACTGGCTTTTAAAAATACTTAAGTGTTAAAAGTAAAAGTACTTGCTGAATGCATTACCTAATCCCTAATACATTATCATTAAGTGAACCGATCGTATTTAATTTTAATACATTAGAAATGTGCCATTTTAATGAACAATGCCACAGATAAAGCATGATTTTATTATGTTTACTCTCTGTAACATAGTTCAGACTTAGATATGTGATTCTATGCATCATCATTTCAGGGATGGAAACATCTTGTCTCCTGTCCTAACAGCATGAACTTCACTTTTTTTGCCACTAGTGGCATTTATTTTTAAAGAAATCTAACTGAAAGGGGATGGAAAGAAGGTGGGTGGAGGAGGACATGCAACCGAGGAGCCACGTAGCAGAGTTGTAGTCAAGACCACCTACCCAAGACCAAGTCAAGACCAGCACCCTGCGCTACATGACATAAAAAATTAAGTTTTACCTATCAAAATTGCTTCTCAAATTAATCTGAAAGATCCAAATTCCCATAAAACACCTAGATATTAAATACTTAGAGCTGAAATAAATTTTATCAGTAAAGATCCGTCCAGAAGAATCGGATCGTTCCTGAATGTCATATCACTATATTGCACTTTGGTACCAGCGTTGTCCCATATTTGCAACACCTCAGTCAACATCTCCACACAATAATTCAGCGAACGAGTGACAACTTTTTTTCGTTGCAGATGCAACATATGTGTCTCTGTACAGCTAGCTTTGCTAGCATTACTCCACAGATCTTACCTTTCTTTAAGCTTTCCTTCGAAGTGACGCTAAAAATTGGACGAAGTCCCCACCGTCTGTGAAAGCGAAGCGCTGCTTATTTTACATATCGCCATATCTTATGATTTATGCAGTGCTATTATATTACTGACGATTAGACAGTCATCTTCTCCCGCTCAGAGGAAACCACTGAGCATGTCTGGAGCTCTGCGTGCGAGTAAAGGTGGAGGCGATGGGTGACAACAGACACGTAAGTCACGTTGTTGCTCGGATTTTATAGCGCCACCTTAAGTCCCTGAACTTCACATTTTAACAGAAAAAAAGCAACACGACTTGGATGTAACGAGTAACGCGACAGTTTTGTAGAAATGTAGTGAAGTAGAAAGTACAGATACTTACTGTAAATTGTAGTGGAGTAAAAGTAGAAAGTACCCATTATTAAATCTACTTAAGTACAGATACACGAAAATTGTACTTAAGTATAGTAACAAAGTACTTGTACTTCTTTCGAAGTACAAGTACTTCGTAGGAAAGTACAAAGTACTTGTACTTCGTTACCTCCCACCACTGCTTCCACTCAGCGGTGGAAACATTACTGGTCAATGGAATTCGGTAAGCTTTTTTATGGTTGTGCAGATTCAGGAAATTGCTTCCACCACCAGTTGGAATCTCACTTGGAAGCCAGGGCTAAACCCAAACACCCAACCTTGTGTCATGGCATAATGACAAACGCATTAGTATGTCCCGTGTTTGTTGCAGGCAGTGACTGTGTTGTGAGACTCCAATAGCTTCACCCTGACCATATCACTGTCCTAAAGACCTGCAACTGAAGGAGGTTTCTCTTTAGAGCAAAAAGTGTGTGGTTGTGTGTTGGAACCAGTTGTGTTGTTTTATTTCTCTCACTTCACAGTCAGAGGGCTGAACAGCTATCAAAGCTAAAAAAAGTTACAATGGGGTTTACTGGAGCCTGTCTGAGCTAAACTAGACTTATCTAGTAAAACTTTGGCATCTATCCACAACTCTTGTCCCGCCTGCACATTTCAAACACAGACAACAAAGGCGTGAAATTGGTCAAATTTAACAGAATGTTTAGGGCTGGTAACCCCCCCGCCCCCCCCCAAAAAAACAAACAAACAAAAGAGCAATAGCCAACATGGAAGAAGACCGACAGACCCCAAGAGAGACGAGGAAGTGGAGGCAGAGATGGGGAGGGGAGTCTGTGCCACACAAGTTGCCCCGGAGGCCTGAGTAGTCACACTGGTTTGGCAGAAAGGAGGAAGAGTGTGGAAGAGGAGGAGGGGTTGGTGGGTGGGGAGAGGGGCAGTAAGGGGGGCACTGAGGGCAGTTCTTGGTGCCACGTTTGCATCAGAGAACTGTTAATTCCTTTCACCCTAGACTGGAAAAGAAGTGGCATGGCAGCTGCAGCACGGATTATCTGAACAGATGACATAAGGGAAGTGTGAACAAAGAAAAGATTAGGTTGATGTAGAACTGTAAATGATGTACTGAAATTCTCAAAAATAAATTAAAATGGACAGTGAAACACAACGCTTCTTTGGCTTTCTTTAAAAAAAAGACTTATTTGCTTTAAACTTTTATCTGTGAATGACTAAGTAGTAGAAGTGATAGATTCGATAAACAAAATGGTACAGAATCTCAAAATATTACGCGAAAGGAGAAAATTATTTATGCACATTTTTTTGGGATAAAACATTGCATATCAGAAATTATTGAAACCTTTTGCTGTAAGTAATGACTTACATGTACTACTAGTACAAGGGTTGTGCAACTTCTGGCAGTGATTGGATCACAAGTCTGTTTGAAATAAGAAAAATATTGTAGCAGGTTTGTATTACTTAGTGTGCTCACTTAATCAGCATTTAATTCAAACATCCCATTTGGTTTTTATCTTGCATCTGGAACACGGTAAAGTTGGAAGTGATGTCACTCCGATCTAAATCTGACTTCACTCTAACATGTTTGAGTCAATTCTCTGGCCTCACAGTCACCAAGTGGAAATCGGCCTTTCTAACACATTGCATTTGTTCGTGAACAATTCATGTGTAGGACGTGAAAAACGGTTTTTCTGATTTTGTATGTTGCATCAAAACAAACAAACAAAAAAACATGCAAAAAAGGATCGTAAATTGACAGTAAAATGTGAACCAAGGACTGAAAGTGATGAGGAAATGTTCTCCGTAGTGATGGTGGATCTACATCTCGGCGTCAACATTTCAAACTAAACCAGAAACTAATTTCTGTTTCTATTTGCTGAAACATCACAGAGAACAGCCAGCTAGCATCCTGATCCGTCCTAACAGCTGAAGATAATCACCTAGCCTAGGTTGTTGTTAGTGTGTTAAAAGAAACACTAAGTTAGCAAGAGAGTGTGATGTGACTTGATAGCTTTCCTTGCAGCCTATGGTAGCTTAAAGTTGTAGCTAACCAAAATGAGATATTACAGTTGGCGTGTGATATTTGCGAGTGTTGGGAATTGCGAATAGCTAAAATCTGTGTATACTTGAGAGCCCCTCTAAAAACACTTACAGCTGCTTCTTTTTGTAGTTTTAACACCAAATATACCTTAATATGCATGAATACACAGAGTGGTAACCGCAATAGCACGACCACATAAGCTAGCATGCTAAAATTAACAAGCCTGAATTTACATAGCAACTCCAAAGTGCTTCACATGACATTCAGCTCTTGTACACACGTAACCAGGTATTTATAAAATGTTATATTTCCGCCACATCGCTTAAAAAATAATATTGTGCACACTTGATCGGTTTCTGAAAAGTTTTCACCCACATAAACCCACACTTATCTGCCACTCACCGTTGTTTTAAACGTGCTAAACACATAGGGGAAAGTGTCGCGCAAAGCTAAAGCCTATGTGAGCCAATCAGATTGCTTCAAAACAACTGCAACTTCCTGTTAGGAATTAAACATGGTGCCATGTCAGTAAAACTACTTTAAATAGCGTGTTAGAATATAAAGTTAATAAAACACAACATATTGTCGATTGGGAATGATGTCAAAGCAAAAATATAAACGCAACACTTTTGGTTTTACTATCATTTTTAAGAGCTCAATTCAAAGATTTAAACCTTTTCTATGTACATAACATAGTAGATTTAAACCTTGGTGTCATCGCTGATAAGTGTGAGAATATTACGTTGAAAGACATTTATTTCTCACTACATACTCTTGATTTCTTTGCTTTGAGCTGATTATCCCTTATTGTTCCTGGTCAATGTGAGTTTTTCAGTTCGTGTTTATCGGTGTGGACTGAGACATGGACAGTCCCAACTTGAGACAAAAACCCTGAGTGCATCTCATCTGTGAGGTGCTGAATCATCCGTCAAGCTACACGGGTCGGTAATTATCCGAAGATTAATGAACGTTAAACCAAAACATGTGTCAAATCTTAAAATGAAACTTGATACCAGTGGGAGCTGTAAAGCACCCTGAGCTTACGGTAACATGAGCGCGGTGCTTTTCCGTGAAAGATCTGACCCAGCCAATTGGAGGTTTTCCAAAACTCCGCTGTCGCCATTGCAAGGCTAATGGAGAGCAGTGAGTAAGTGTGGTCATGGTTGACAGCCAGGTGAATGATTTCTGTTTAATCTGCGCTATGTTTATTTCACCAGATATTTACGAACCACACTCCCATTTCCACTCCCTCAGTCCAAAGATACCAATGTTTTATGACTGATGATATATAGATGATAAAAGCTTACTGGAAGACTAACGTGATTGTGTATTTCGCTTCGTCGCCTCTGGCAAAAATACCTTTCTGGTCCAGCTGTAAATGGCAGCAAATCACGCAAGACACATTTTCTAACCGACTTATTACATCGTCGAATTCCTGATTGAAGTCAGCTTTGGGACTGAGCAGTGCCCTGCAACATATGTTCCGTTTTACATTTTCTCACATTACAACAACAAACTGTATTGGAGTTTATTTTGTAGCACATAGTGCTTACCTGTAAAGGGAAAGAAAAAGGGCAAAAATATCAATCTCTACATGGTCAAAGAGACAAGGAGCTGCAGATCTAAAGGTGTTTTCTCAAAGTATGGATTCAGACTAATTTAGTGTCTCACACACACACAATATCCATTGATAAAAAATATTAATAACCTATTGGTATTTTTATCATTGGATAATATGTTTTTCTCTGTCCGGCTTATTAAACAAACAGCCAGGCAGAGATTATAAGAGGAGCTGCAAAAGCAAATGAGGTGGATTAGCACCGCTTGCTAATCGCTGATGGGCTCATCCAGGACACACTACATGGAATATTGACTCTGCTGCCCTGATATTGAGCTGTTAGCATATCATGACAGTCATGAGTTAAGACAGCAAGTCTTAAGCCAGAGGCCTGTTTGGATTCACTGTGAGACTGTCTGCTATTGCACATTCTCCCGGCCCACAGCATCACGTCCACTTTTAGTTGGATGAGCTACCGCAATGCTTATTTTCCATTTAGAATAAAAAATGCATTTGTAGATTAAATTCAGAGCCGATACGGTTTTTACATATTTGTTAAAACTGTGTCGTGACAGTAAAATATGAGACAGATAATCTGTGAAAAGATTGACCTCCTTTGTGAGCTACTATTGCCATCTGGAGGAATGCACCAAAACCAACCAATCAGAGCCAAGAGGAGGGGCTTAATGCTGTCAATCAAGCTCATTTGCTGGTCAACATGCTATCGGCGGAGAAACAACTTAACGTTACAGGGAAACCGTTTATCCGCCCTCATTGGTGGTTATGCTAGCTAGCCTTAACTTTCATGACAGGCTATGTTAGCTGCAGTGCAGAAGAGAGCAAGAAGGGGATGAGCAGCATCACACGTAGGGTGATTGACAGCGCTAACACTGGCTTCTTGGCGCAGAGGAGCTCTATATTTTTCCCAGATTATCTCTCATACCATACGTACAGTTTCAACAAATATTTAAAAAATATTAATTTTTCAATAAAACTTACATACCGCAGCTTTAAGTCAAAACGTCGTTGTTGGGGTTTTTTTTTTGGATCTGATTTAACCCCAAACCCTCACGACAAACCCCCTGTGGCTTTGTGCCCAGGATTAGAACCAAGTGAATGTGGTGACAGAAAAACCACCGCCGTGCTCACAGGACAGCTGTTTCCAGCCCGCTGCTTTCCCCACACGGTCACCAAGGATACTGGAAGCATCAAAATACAGCCACAAAGACAAATACCAACATCCGTGTGTGTGTGTGTGTGTGTCTGCTTGAGATGGGTCAGTGAGGTTCAGTCTGGGCGGTAATGTGAGACCAAGATGAAACACTCAGACATCAGCACATTCTTCTGGGCCTCGGTTTTCTTCTGGCAGCGAGAAAGAAAAATTGGAGGAGAGAGGAAGGTTAAAGTGAACGAGATTCGCCGTAAACATGTCAGCCGGTGGACGACGCAGCCGTCTCCTGGGCTGTTTGGTCGACACCTCCTTCAGCTCTCATCAGATATATACATTCATTACAGCAGCTGTAGATTTCTATAATGATATATTTTTGAGGCGGTTTCGCATAAATGTGCCCTCAGCCTGGTCAGCCTCATGACGGTGGTTGATGGGAGGAGCTTACTTCCCACAAATATCGTCTGAAGATCTGCGAGCCAGACCAGAAACGGAGCTATAGCATAGAAATGATTGTTGTGGTGCGACTGCAGGACCATTAACATGCCATTTGTTATCCCAGCCAGCAAGGCTTTTGTTTGGAGATTAGGGTGTATTAGAAAAAACAAAAAGCAACCCAACAAAATTTTAGGTTGGCTGTCAGGGCGAAAAAACCCCAACAAAACTCAGATTCTTCCATCTGAACCACAGAGTTTAACAAGTTCATTTCTTCAAACTTGACACAGATGCTCAAGATTACAGCGATCATGAAAATGCACATCACCCTTCCATCCGCCAATTTAAAGCTCTGCATGCTTTCATAAATCTGCCAGTCTGAACCCCTGATGGCCGATGTCGCACAATCATGCTAAAGACTTCCAGCTGACAAAATGCATGTTTTATATTTCTGAACTTATCCACTTTTAATCGCCCTACGGTCTCAAATCTCAACATACTTTATTGGGATTTATGATAGACTTAGTCAAATAATATAAAATTAGCAATGGGAGGGAAAAAGATACATGGTTGTGAAACCTTTTTAAACGGCTATTGTGACTCAATATTTTGTAATATGCAGTGCAGTTACAACTGCAGGTCTTTTGCGGAACATTTTCATCCAGAGCCCATTCAAACCTTCCAGACTGGATCAATGTTTAAGTATTGCTACAGACTCCTAGATGGATTTAGGTGCTTTGGACCTAAATAAAAAGTCAGAAAAATTTAGAGGACTGACTGCCTCATTTTCTCCATTCTTTTCTTCATTCATGAAGTCTTTAAGCTGTATGTTTATAGATGTTGTAGCTGAGGTCATCAGAGAAGAACTGGACAGAGATTCAACTTTAGGCAAATGGTTTCAAACACTTCTGCAAATCTACTAATAGAACATGTTTTTTGCAGCACTTTAACCTTTTTGCTAACTCTGGAAACACTTAGCACACCTAGCTTCCCCAAAAGTAATTTTTCTAGTTGAATTCTCAAGCGCTAACTTACTTAGCGATTTTGTAAACATTATGCTGAAGTTTTTGTTATTGGCTGTTAAGGATTCTTCATGTAGTTGGACGTTTATATTTATATGTTAAAGTGGGAGTTGATGCAGCAACTACAAAACTGAAAACTGTACCAAACAATCACTTCTTCCAGCACAACCATACAGGAAGCTGCGTAATAACAAATTTGACTCTGTTGAGGGAGATATATTATGTTGACATAATGTTATTGATTGAATTTAGCGCCTTAGAATTAGCTTCTGCTAAATGCCTTATTGGTATAGTGTTGCTGTAGGCAATGAAGGGATGGTGAACTTGATGGAACAGAGAGAGAGAGAGGGTTCAAGCTGTTGTTTCCACTTTTTATTCTTTATTTTTTTATTTTTGCAAGCTCCCTCCCTCCTGTCTGCTTCAAGGACTGACTGCCTCATTTTCTCCATTCTTTTCTTCATTTTTTTTTGATTCAGCCAGCCCCTTTCAACATCCCACATCCTCCGATCCTCTGCGTGCAGAGGGGAAAAAATGTAGACTCCACACTAATTATGTAGCTGGAAGCGCTCATGGTTGCTCTTTTGACTGTATCAAATTCAAAGTTTGGAAACCCTTCCACAGCAGAGAATGTGTTTTCATATAGCATAACAGCTAGCTAGATCTTGCTAGTTGTTGTTGTGGGTTGTGGAGGATGGTAACTATCTGCTACACTTTAACATGTTAATAACTGCTACTCCTGGCTAAAAGAGTCAACACTTTCAATGAAGAGGAGTCTGCATGTGAACCCATTAAAGTATCTGGAATAATTTAAATGGAGCTCTAAGACTTTTAATGGAGATGACAAAAGTACATGGAAGTCATTAGGGAGCTAGCTTGCATACTAAGCTATTCAGTGTTTTACTTTTCCACTTGAAAGTTTCAATAGATTTTTTTCAAACTGGGGTTTGTTCTGTGGAGAATTTCTAGTAACTTATATTTTAACAGACAGCAGTCTGAACAAATTGAAGCTGTTTAGACAGAGAGAGAAGGTTAGCTGTCTAAACGGCTAACCACGATTTAGACAATGGCCTATTCGCCACTTTTTATCTAAACCCATGTAAACGTTTTTAAAAAAAATACTGTAATTTTAATTATTCCCATTTCTACAATAGGTGAAAATTCACATATTCTACAACATGTGAATTTTGCATTAGTTAAAAAAAAGTCTGCAGTGAATCATGCTGCTTTCTATCTAGCCATGAATGCTGCCACTTTGAAATATATGTGTAACATTTGATGCCCTCCTGTTCTTTTACAGTTATTGTGACACCCATGATCTAAATAAATATCAATTGCAAACATGCAGATAATGACATGGAAAATGTACAAAAATTATTTTTATTTTCCAGGAGAAGGTTAAGAGCAAAACTTTATTGGTACTGTAAAAAAAAAGTCATCAGCTAACAATAGCAAATCAACCATCTTTTACATTGTTTTTGATACTACTGGTTATACTGCTCATGTAAAAAGCTGTGAAAAGTTTCCTTCAAAAAGTAACAAAAAAAAAATATTTGAATGAATCAATTAGTTTGTCATAAAAGAAACCTTAATGTAACCGTGTTATGGGAAGCCTTAATGCTAATTCCAGCTCCTGAAGAACAATGATGTAAAATGCAGCAGGTTTTTACACTTACATGTAATCTGACGTTTAGTCATTAAAGCATGCTAAAGACAATGATAATGATACAACTCAAAATAGGAGGAATGTGTAAATGACGACAAGGACATGAAGCTAAGTGTCACGTCTGTGTCGTTCTGTTCAAGGAGATTACAACATAACATCGTAACTAATTCAACTGAAGCACAGAAACTTTTGAGTACAGTGAGTGAGTTGGCATGTTACAAAAACCGCGGAAACGTCCATGTTTCAAAATAATACAAATCATACCTGACATACGCAAAATGAAACAAAAATCCCAGGAGGCTTTGGGACACAAGTGTGGCAAACTTCTTCTCTAGAGCCTTTAACAGGTCAGAGGGAAGAACTGGTGAAGTTTCCGAAAGAAAACGTAAAACGTATTTAACAGAAGAATATTCAATCTAGACATAATCAACCAGATGATTAGACCTTATGTCATGGTTGTTATTAATTTCCAATACGTAAACAGAAATGCCTCCCAAAAAAGCCTTAAATTTGTTGCAATTACATCCAGGCGATCTAAATAACCATTTTTTCTGAATTCCTGTAGAGCTGAGCTGTGCTGTGCTACTACTGCTAGCTTCATACACTGTCCACAAAAACACAAATATTTTGCAAACATGTTTCTTCTTTGTTTGCTCCTCCAATCCATGTACAAAGAATTTTTTGGAATTAAAACAGAACATATTTTTAAAAGCAGAGATTTTATTTTTTTAAATGTGGTGTGTGGCATATCTGTATAGACTGGATATCTGGAAAATACTGAATATAATGACACATAGACTCGCTGTCACCTTCAAATATTAGCTTCTCCCAGCTGAGTGGATTCTAAGGAATTTTCTACAACTTTTTTTTGCTTCATTCCGACTCTCTTAATATTAAATCTCTAATGTAAACTAGAGAAACTCTTGCGGGGGAAATATCGTGTAAAACCATGATAGCCAAATTTTAAAATTTTTGAGATTGTGTGAATACTAACTTTGTCGGCCTATACTGTGGTGGCAGGGGTATAACATCAGCCATGCTTAAAAAAAAAATCAATCAATTTAGCTGGGGCCTAATTTTATATATTTTTTTTTGTCATTGCTAAAATCAACTGTTTTATTTAAGTAATTAAAAAAACTAACTAATAAAAAAAACCTGATATTAATTTTGCTGCTGCCTAGAATATCAGTGCAATATGTACTGATAAACAGTAATGTTTCTGTTAAGTTGCTATATCCCTTGATTAAGACAAGCTGGCGCTGCAGCACTGGCAGCTCCCCACTTTTTGCGCTAATGCCCTAAAAATAATACAGTTTTATTAATTTATTTTTTTTGTCATTTTGAACTTTCTCAGATATAAATGACATTAATTCCTATTGAACCTGTTAGTTTAAGCAACCTGTTTTACAGTGTAACTAAAGTGCCATGCAACGCTGACATGCCCAATATGAGTTTCTTAACAGATAGCTAATGTATTTTTTAAATTCGCACAGTGTCAATGTCAGTGATTGGACACCTTGTCAATTGTTTCGATACTCTCCAGCATTTCTGTCGGGGAGTAAAATAAATTAGATGCTCTTTGAACTGCCCTGCAGTTGCAATGTGACCGGTGGTGAATGACAAAACTGAAAACGTAAAATACACAGAACTTCATTAAAATACAATATCAAAAATGTTTTACAAAAAAAAGAAAAACTGAAAAAGGCAAAAAGATAAAAAAAAGTGACCTGATTCTGATTTCTGGATGCTTGATTGCATTAGTTTCAGTCTCCAGATGCTAACAAAACAAACACATACTCTAGATGCTCAACAGACGATGTGCTCAGATATCAAAACAAAATGATAAAAAAAAAAAGGAACAAACATACAAAATGATATATTTCCTCTCACCTTCCTCCAAAATTCAAACCTAAAACATTTCAATCAACATAACATTTAAAACACACCTGAAATACATAACAAAAAACACACATCCTCCCATTAGCTAAAACTGGACCACAAATCTTAATCACACACTGTAATATTTATGCCAATAAATCGCTGGAATTTGCTGCTTTAAGGTGTCTCTGAGCAGCATTTAATGTGGAAAAGTGCCACACCGAAACCTTCTGTTTGCCAATCCACGTACATCTCATTTAAAACGTTACTTCTTGCCTTTACATCAACAGCCTAACTGGTTCTGGGTCAGCTCGCTCCTTTCACAAATTCGTACCGCTACGTTGTACCTAATGGATACATTTTTTGGATTCCAAAAAATGGATTCCATTTTTTTTTTGTCAGTTCCTGTTTCTATTTGGTATTAATCATCAACAACCTTTTTCATACCGATATATTTAAGCCATAGTGTATTTGACCCTTTGCACGTGACGTCACACTCTTCAGAAACTGACCCACTCCACCATGACGGACGTCAACACAACCTATGCATAATTTAACTACCGGTGGTTGGTAGCCTAATATCGCATTTATTTTGTTGATTTCATGGGATGCTGCACAAACAGACAAGGACGCAAACCAAACTTGTCATGTTATTGTAAACCTTTTGTTGAGGAAAGAAGGAAAGGTACAATGTGAAAAAATAAGCAATAATCTACTTGATAAATATGAATAGTAAGATGCGATCAAATATTGCATTGTGGAGATGCTATGCGTCTAATCATCCATAACTATGGAGAAAATGCCCCACCATCATGTAGCCTCAATATACGAAAAAAAACTAATAAGCTTATAGACTTTTGTATGTTTTTAAGTTGGTGTCGGTATAAGGGGAAACAACGTTTATGATATAGTGGTACAAATCATATGGTGTGAGTTCAGGCAAATTTATTGTAAACCTTTTTACGATAAAAAAGGATTGTCGCAAAAACCTTTTTTTCTGATTAAAAAAAAAAAGGTCTTTACCTTTACCTTTCAAGGCTGAAGTTGAATGTTTGACTTCAATAAATATTTCAGGACATTGCTTTTTGTACACCAAAAATGCAAATATTAATGGGAAAAAAGTCAACCAAAACTACTTCTTGGTTTTAAATTAGTAACGGTCATAATAAACTAATATTGAAGTTCTTAAATGCAGCCACACATTGATACACATTCTCTAAACTGAATTAATCAGATTATATTGCACAATAGTTGCATGTTAAATGAAAAAAGATTTGACATTAGTTTAATAAAAATGTGTCATATAAAAATATATAGCCATAAATAATTAGATGTTTAAAAACTCACTGTTCCTAAAACATATCCTGGACATGTACCTAGTACATACAGGAACACAAATAGCCTCACATGGGGAATTCCCAAAACTACCAGAGCCAATAGATGCCGTGGGATTTCCGAAAATCACGTAGCCAACAGGGCTGACGCAAGGACAACAGCGTGCAGGAACAAAGTGGAAATATTTTTGCTAACACGAATTCTGGTTATAAAACATCAAAGGTAAGACTGAATTTATGTTTTTGGCATGACGAAATAAGCCTTGTTTTTCCTCTTCATTGGCTGCTGGTTCTGTGAGTTTTGCACGTAGTTCCACGACTCTCATATCGTTCTAAAGAGGAAAGTTTGTGTCTTAATTTAAAGCTTGTGTGGCTAAGACAATGTTTTAGCGTTGGTGTGTGTTTTTTACGGTTATGCAGGTTTCACATACGTTTTATTATAGACCGAAGCCAACACTGGGTGGGGGGAGCTCGAGGCCAAGACCAGTCTCGAGCCCCCCATTCCTGCTAACTAGTTCCAACTTTTGTCAATACCACTATCTATGAACCCCGACTAGGTAAGCTACGTCCACAGACAAATTAGCTTGAATTAAACGAGTGCAAGCTGTGGCTATACCGGCAAAAACAACTTGGGCAAACAATGGCAGTCTTCTCTGTTTAATACTCCCGTCCACCACTACTACGTCCATCATGGCGCCTCAACTAATCAAGTGACGCAGTTGCAAAGGGTCTATACAATAATTTTGTTTTAAAAATACTTAAAAATTGAATTTTGGCTTAGTAAACCATGAGTTTTATGCCGTACAAAACTTACTGGGACAGACCCAAAAAGATGGGCACTAGATCATCAAAACTGCAAAGATACGAAATGGAGAAGGTGGTAAAAATAACCAGAAACCACAAAACTCAGTAGTTGATAAAGACAGACAATTTTAAAATATCTTTCAATACACGTCAATAGACATCCCTTTCTTCTTTGCTTTGCTGTCCAGCAACAATCCTTCAAGATCTCAGAAATGGCATTTGATCTGTGTGAGATAGAATGTCACAGTTCAAAGAAATGTTTTTGCCCATCGATTTATGCAGCATTTGCTTTGGCATTAGTTACAGAAAGCATTCAACTCAAGCACATTCTTAATCTGTACTTGACCATGTAAAGGCACAAGAGCATATAGTTGTGAGCTTGCATCTTAGCTCGAGACTCTATCCCAGACGACAGAAAGAAGACACATGTCTCAGGTTCAGCATGCAGCTGATCTTTGCTAGAAGGCAGGAGGATACTTGGGAGCAGGACCACCTCCTTTAAGATTAAACACATGCTCAGACAGGTAGTAATATCAATGTGATATCAAAGTGGACAGGGCGGGAGGGCGGAGGAGGCTTCTCTGCATGATTTAGGGTTGAAGGGAGGGTGGAGGACGGGCTGGTGGAGGACAGGGCGGCCCTGGAGGCGTGCGGGACGGCGGGGGCCCTGGAGGCACCTGGCCTGACGGTGGCGATCTGGTGGGTGGGCTGGAAGAGGTAGGAGACGAGGAGGCGGAGCGGGTAATGGGACGGTAGTCCGGTGGAGGCGGCGATGGTGCATGAATTGGAGTACGGGGTGGGGCCTTGGTTGCTGCCGAATCGTCTTTTACTCTTGTAAAGTTGATGCATCGACCCTGCACAGAAAGAAGTAAATATGAATGTTTAGGCAAACCAAACGGTAAGCGCAGAACACTTGGGTTGCACTCACACCAGTCCTGTTTAGTCCGCTTTAATCAAACTCTACTTAGGTTGCCTAAAAAGACTGGTTCATTTGGGAAGGTGTGAATGTGCAATCGAACTCTGATGGAGATCAAAAAAGTGAACTCTGGTCCAACTAAAACTGTAGGGTTTCATTAAATTGAACTCTGGTGTGGTTCTAATGTACAGTGGATGCAAGCAGACCGGAGACAGCTCCACAAATAGGAAGTGGATTATGACGTAGTGCATTGTGGGTAGCCAAAACAAATTTGAGAGCCTAGAGCTTGTTTTTATTGCTTTGTGAAAATGAAGTAATGCATACCCACTGCTACTTGTGGGGACTGAAGCCTGGTCCTCATGAGGAGAAGTGCTCTAGGGTTGGAGTCTAGGTTCAGGACTAAGGTGTAAATTGAGTTAGGGTTAGGTTTAGGCATGCATTGGTACTGGTTGAGTTTTGGGTGAGGGTCAAGGCCATAAGCAATAGAAATAAATAAAAATGAATGGAGATTAAAGTTCTTGTGTTAACTCTTGAGGACTCTTTCCTGTTGTTAACCGGTTCTTAGTCCTCATACACTGGAATATCATCTTTCACACACTACAGGTTAGTTGAGTACAGTAGTCCCCAAACTGTTGTCCTACATGTTTTATATGTGCCCCTACACCTGTTCCAAATGATTTCATTAGCTCCTAAGGATGACTCCAATTGCTTCATTAATTTAAGCCAGGTGTGCAACAGCAGGGAAACACCTGGGCCCCGAGGACCAGCATTTGAGACCTCTGGTTTAGTGTCATGTTAAGTTTAAGCTAACTAGCAGAGAAAGTCTCAATGGGGATAGAAAAACAGACTCCAGAAAAGATCAACATTGTTTTTT
Source organism: Poecilia reticulata (assembly GCF_904066995.2). Classification (NCBI taxonomy): domain Eukaryota; kingdom Metazoa; phylum Chordata; class Actinopteri; order Cyprinodontiformes; family Poeciliidae; genus Poecilia; species Poecilia reticulata. Next base: position 21,704,607 of record NC_088848.1, on the reverse strand, counting down.
AAAAGGAGAAAACTTTTAAACAAAAAGTTTTCATATTGCTTAAAAAAAGGACTTTTAATGCCTGCATAGGAACATACGTCCATAGGAAAACCTATTAACTTGAGCATGTTCACAGAGGCTTCTTTTAGTACTGAAACTCTACCGTCTGTCCAGATTTGTGTGGTTGGTAGTCAAGAGTGGATAGGAGAAATGTTAATCTGTTAATAAGCAGTGTGAATGACTGAAACCACTGGAACACGGGTTTCCATAGTGGAAAATGATAGAGCAGTCACTCATAAAAATGCAAAATACTTAAGAATTTTTTTCCCCTGTCTTGGCAAAGGCAACAACACATGCTGTACTTATCTGGACTAAAATACCCTGATAACATAAACTGCTTTGTGAAAATATTCCAATTTTCCTAAACACTTCTTTGTTCTCTAAAGCTGTGCTGGACATCCACGGTCGTAAAGTTTCCTGGCATTAAATTTACGTCCGTGTGTGTGAGGCATGGTCAGTCGGTTTGTGGAGACAGGCCTGGGCGTCCTCTGGCTTTGACATTAGCTTTTACCCTGTAACCAGCAAACTGCCGGTCCAGAAAAGGGATATAATACGAGCTCAGTATTATTCTGTCCCTCTGATGTAAGTTTGGTGACACACGCGCACACACACACACACACGCACACACACACGCACACACACGCACACACACACTCCTACAATGACTGACTTTGTTCTCATATTTAGACTAGATGATCCTCAACATTCATGAGCACAAAGATTTAGCTAGCTGTCATCACATTTAATGTAAGATCTTTTGTCTGTCAGTACATCAGGGTGGCTTGGGACATACGGACACTTCTGCTCATTATTAGCTCCTATAGAGGAGAAATGGGATTTTGTTTTGGCATGAAACAATGTGACAGCTCGATGAGCTCAGCAGTTTCTCCCTGGCAGTTTCTGACAACAGACTGCACTCAACAGAACTGCATCCTGGATCATATTGAGCTGTTTATTGGCAATCGACAAATGAAAGAAAAACTAAGAGTTGAAACCGAACTGACATTTCTCTTTGTTTGTACTATGACTCAGTAACTCTGTTGGGAAACCCCCCCCAATAAAGTTAGTCCTGATGAATGTAGCATTCAAACTACCCCTCAGTTCAGATCGAGCCACAGTAGGTCATCATTGTACAAGGATAGACTATTGTTAAAAGTTCTGCAAGTAACAAAACCAAATTCTCTGCATTTTAGCTAGCAAAGTTACACCAGCTTCACAAAAGCAGAGAAAACTCCATGTCCAGGAATTATCTAACACTTCTGATATTTATCCCCTCCTACACATGATAATGCTAAGTTGAATAAAAGAACAACACCTAATTTTAGGGCGAAGGTGAAGACTATTGCACACCCAGCTAGATACATCCTTGTTACTGGAGTCTATAGCCATTCCAAAGCTAGCTACTGATTTGATTAGCTAGAACTGGCAACCATTGGCAAATGAGAGAGAGGCTTCTCACTTGCGTTGACACTGGAGAGGCTAGTGACTAGCATATGGTGACACAATGGTTTGCCTACTTCTTTGGCTGTCCATTAGCATAGATAGTCTGACAACAAGCATACCTACGCTGGTCATCTATCCTATTAGACATATATATTTTTAAAGAACATTTAATCACATATATGACACATTATCTATATTATGACTTATAATATCTGTAGGTGACATACATTTGACTGCATCAGTGTGTTATTTTGTTAGAATTGACTTTAATCCAGCTCGACATCAGTTATTGTTCATCTGATCTGTAGCTAGCTTCGAAATATATAGCCTCCTGGAACTAGGACATAGCCAATGCTAGGTGTGTAAATTTCTGCATTTTGGCCCTGGTACCAAACCATAGAAACATCGGTGTACAAATAAAGATGTTTTTTAAATTGAAAAACAAAAAAAAGAGAGGCTATTGTTCGATCTCCTTATGAATAGCAGAAACCAGAACATTAAAACGGAAGTATTTACTCACTGAGCCATGAATTTTGCTGTCACTTAAATTATTCCATACAAATTGTGACTTAAAAAATATTGTACCCCACTGTGCAAGCTGCTAAAAAAGAGTGAACCTGAAATATGTTCAATAAGTGGAAAAATTCTCCTTTGGGACTAGTGGAGCTGAAAAATTATGAAGGATTATTTGAATAAACAGAACAACAGTGTACTGGATGTTTGTGAGGTATTTCTAAGCTCCCCCCAAGGGGAGCTTTGTTCTCTGAGTGTAAAGCCTTTTCTTTCTCCACATTCATTGCTAGCTATTTTGTGGTGCTATTTGATAGATGCTCTGGGCATTAAAACAGAACCATGTGGTTCATCTGGTAAAGAGCAAAAAAGAGTAAAAAAAAAAAGTGCAGAAGAAGCCTGTCCAACTACAAGGATGTGAGCTGTGGTTGTGCTTTTCATCTAATTTATAGTGTCTAATGCAAAGCAGGTGTGAGAGAGGAATTGGTTCAACAGCATGCACCGAGCCAGCTGAGGTGTTAGCTAGCTCAGAGGAGTTTAAGGGGGGCACAATGACTGGTCATTACATACGACTGAAACGTTTTTTTAAAGCACTGGTTATCTCAGGGGGACCGTTTATGCTGTTGTTGTTTCACTCTAAAGAGGGTAATTGCATGGCTTAGGGATGCCAATATAAATGTCCAGGAATCCATATGCACAAGGGGTCCAAACGTTTGCAAGAAAGCATTTGCTAATCCTTTCGGTTTGGATTACTACAGGGATGAGGCAAACGGTTCTAAAGCTTGCAGAGAGTAAAAACATTTGATATAATCAAGTCATCTACATGTCTACAGAATTTTTTTTTTTTTAATGCTGTTTATGTTTCCATAGATTATAGTTGCTAAAGAACTAGCATGTAAAATACCAACCCTTCACATGGTCGCAAAACCAGTGTCTCTTTCCTACCAGAATGTCCCTGATTTAAATACATCTCAAGTAGGGTTATTATTAATGAAAATAAACTTTATTTAGATCGAGACAATGTACAGCTCAAGCATAAACATTTGATGACACCATAAGCTTATTTGCATGAAGTCCCTTGACAAGTCTAATCACAATACACAAACACGAACACACACACATGGAGTCAAAGTTAATGTTTATATATCTGAGCGGTTTTCAACCATTTTTCAACCATTCCAAGTTAGAGTTCAAGAAAGTATTGAATAGTGAAATGTAAAATTTTTTTTACATTAGCTTTGGAAAACAATAATTTTACATAACCTTCCATCTGGACTTAAAAGAAAGATGCCGACATCTTTTAATTGTGAGTAACTTACATGATCGCCAGGCTGGGGTCTCATCAGGGAAACCTGGTCATAACCGCGGCGAAACAGAGCCCAGATGGCGTCCAGTTTACCCTGAGCAGCAGAGAATGGAGGGTTTTATGGTTACGTCATTGGAGTTATTTCTGACTTTATGTGGAGAGTCTATCACTTAATTTGTTTTAAGACAAACTGATGTACTAAGAAATAATCCATGAGTCACTGAAGTGACTCTGTTTTGTGTTGTCCTGTGCAGGAATGTGTTTTGTAACAGATGAACCAAACCAGCAACCAAAAATTGCTGTAATTAATATTATTTAGGCACAAATGCAACATTTTGAGTAAGGTCATAAAAGCTGCATAGACTGCAGAATAGGATCGTTCAAATTCATGTGGATCCAGCCAGTTTAAAAGACTAATTTTACCAAGTTTGGCGAGTGTAAAAAAGAAAAAAAAATATTTCGGACAGAAAGGTAGACCACTTTTTTTTTTCTCTTAAGCTGTTGAAGAGGAATATTTTTCATCCATACTCTACATGGCATTTCTAAATTTTAAGAATAGTCTGCCTTTCTAGGCGGTGTGTCCTTACAGTACATGCACTGTAATCAGCATGTGTAGAGAAGGGGGAGTGTGTATTTTTGTGTATGCTTATATGAAAAAGGTACAGTGCTGCATACTGTCTGAAAGGCTTCATTCATAAAGTCAGCAGAGAAATACAAGACTGAAACTGCTTCTGGTATTTTTTATGTTTTACCATCAGCTCAGAGATGGTTAGAAAGGAGTGTCTGCTTCCATTAATGTGAAATTTTCAACATTCAGTGGTTAAGAACTGAAAAACAAAAGGTGGTTTTAGCTTCCCGAAGAAGAGTCAATCTGCTAAAGTGGAAATGGAATCACATTTGACCAAACAAGTTCTGACGAAACAAATGTCTACCTCACATGACTGATCAGATGTTTTTTTCTTGATCATTCTCTATGTCTTTGTACAGCTTGTATCATCACTAATGCTGGTTGACATGACAGAAAAAATACAACTTGTCTGATAGCTACACATTCTTGAAAACCTTTCTCCATTTTTCTGTGGTCCATGCTAGTTAATAACTCTACTTTCTGTTACAGCGTCAATGGCTGACGAAATTACAGTTTATATAGCCTGTTTAATTTGCAACAAACCAAATCACTTTTTTTTTCTTGTAGCTTTTTGAAAGTTAACTCAAAATTTGCATGGCAGTTGGACTGAATCACAGCTAGCGTGTTCTCAATGGTCCTGTGTGAGTTTGCGGCAGTGTGTACCTGGATGGGTGTGTACCACTTGCGGTTTTGAGGCGGCTTCTTGTTGTGAGCTTTCTTGGGTTTGGGCTCGTAAGGTTCGTATTCCTGCTCCGGCATCTTCACCACCGCGTTCTTTGGCTTCTCCAGCTTAGCCCCTTCCTCGGTGGAGCCTTTACCGCCCCATCGTACCTGCAGGCAACGCAGGAACGGTTAGTGACCTGTTTTTGGTTTTTATCAGAGGCGACTGGTTGAACTGCGTCAACGTGATCTAATCACCTCCATCCTCTTGATTCCACCGATTCCCCTTCCTCCGTAATATGAGGCGTCCACAGTAGGCCACTTCTTCTTTGGCAGGCCATCGTCGTCATCTGACTCCTGAAAACACAGAAATGAGACTTCTTTCGTTTTGCAACATTCCTAGTTAAAATTCTGAATGTGTTGGTGTGTGTGTAGCTGTTTGGACTCACAGGCTCAGGAGGAGGAGGTGGTGGAGGCTCCTTGATCACCTGCGTTCAAGAAAGGATCTTCACAACAATGCACACCATTTCTGCTTCTATCCGACTAATTGATGAATAAAACGTTTATGAAAAAATGTTTTTGTACATATTTGCTGAAACTGTCACTATGTAAAAGTATGATAGGAGACGGATAATCTGAGAAAAAAAAATCAAGCTGCTCTGCCTTTTCCCAATGCTTACTAGAACAATCAATCAGAGCCAGGAGGCGGGACATACCGTTGTCAATCAACCTCACGTCCCCTGCCACGCTTTTTTGATAGCATAGTATGTCATGAATGCTAAGCAAGTTATGTGGTGATAAACAGTTTTCCTGTAACGTTAAGTTGTTCTGCTGCCATTGGCATATTTAGCCAAGTGTTCACCAGATTGATTAACAGCGCCAAGCCCCTCCTCCTGGCTGTGATTGGTTGTTTTTGGTCGGGAGCAGTGCATTTCTTTAGATGCCATTAGCAGGTGGAGCTTGATCTTTTCACAGATTAACTGCCTCACAAATACTGTCACAACATGGTGACCGTTAACAAATATGCAGCTTTAAGGATTCATCATGTCCACTGAACTTGTGGTTGAAGAGCGTATCAGTCCTGCTCTATACAATAAAAAGATATTTGAGTTTCTTACCACGGTGCAGCACAGAGGCCAGAACCACCACATGAAGAGGAGGGCCAGCAGGAGGAACAAAACCAGCAGCGTTATCAGCAGGATGGTGCCATCAAACTTTACAACGCACACACAAAGCAGGAACAGCTTTACTACCGGTGAACAGCTTAAGGAGAAATGTGTTAGCAGCAAATGAAAGAAGGAAGATGGGAAGGAAGGATGAAATGCAGGAGGAATAAAAGGACAGGAACACGAAAGGAAGTTATGTGGTGATAAACACTTCCAAGGAGAGCGTGTAGTCTTGAACACTTTCAACCTATCAAACAATAAAGTTCAGGAAAAAGACAGCAGTGGCGTGGGAACAGCAGGGCGGCAGGATATGAATTTAAATCCACACACAGTGGATTATAAGTTCATCTTTAATTATCTCTCCTTCAGTTATCCCTCGCTAAGGCCTTGTTGAATTTTCAGTGACCCCAACATATTAATCATGTTTTTGCATAAAGTCTGTTTCTGCTATTTTTAATCCGCAGATTTCTGACCTCAGTTATCTGCAATGTAAATTTTAATATACATGGATTATAATCTAATCATTCTAACTATGGGAATACTTTATTCTATTTATGTACAGTACTGTAAAAAAAACATTTATTTACAGATTTAAAAAGAATCAGTACAACTTAGGAAAGAATAAAACAAAAATTAAGAAACTAAAGTAGGAAGTACCAAGGAAGGACGGGGCAAAATAGACTGAAAGTATGAAGATAAGGAAAACAATGTCAATGGAGAGATAAAGGAAGTGATTGGGAAGGTAAATCAGTAAATATATAAGTTAAGAGGAAGCCCGTAGGTTAGTAAACAGGTTAGGAAGCAATTAAAAACCTAAGTACAAATTGAATTAAATAGGTGAAGGAAGGTTGAGGGAATCAGAATGATTTGACTGTAACCTTTGTTGAGAGATAGAAAACAAGCTGGCCAATGAAGACTAGAACATAGTTCACTTCCAAAAGAACTAGCAACGATGCTACCAAGATCAGCAACAGTGGATTTAAAGTCCCAAAGCTATGACATGAGGAGGAACAGAGGAGAGCACTTTCAGTCTCGTCACCGTAGCAATCATGTTCTTTGTCTCGCTAACTGTGGTCGATCTAAATCATTTAGGTCTCCTAATATATCCATTTGTTAACATTTCTCTCCTTTCCTCTCGACCCGTCAGCCAAACATGGTTTTCATTACAGACCGCAGATGAGGATCACATGTGGTTAGACTTTCCCCTATCTATCATAGGAGGGGGGGATGTTGAGGATTTATCTGAACTCTGCAGTTGGGCCGACTGAAGACAGCTCATCACAGGAACCAAATAAATATTTCTCAGAACCTAATCCCCTCCCCTCTATCAACAAGCAGTGAGTCCCTACAAGGACTAAATTGTCTGGTTAGAAAACTTGATAGTGTCATTTATTAGGCGACAGTAAATGGGACCATATCTGGATGTGTGCATATTTTTGTCATGCAGTATGGTATTACACATATTGGGCTGGTTGCAAAAAAGTGAAACGATGAAATTTCAGTGGATCCCCATCTATTTGCGGTTCAGTAATCGTAGATGTCTTCATAACTCTGAATTATTAATGGAAAATTTGCCTAATTGCACATTTTTTCATAGAGCATTTTGTCATCTTAAAATAATGGCCTATGTAATTTATTTCAAAAAGTGAATGACAAAAAAATCACCTCCTCATTTTTGCCAAAAGATGACTTGGACAAAACAAAAACAAAAAACAACAATAAACAATTTTGGGGAAAAAATTACCTTTTCCCACTATTATTTTAGTAAGGTGACAATTTCTAAAATATCTGAAAGATACCTGGGAAGCTTAAATACCTAGTTGCAATGCTAGTTGACATGCTAATGGCTGGCATTTTCAAAAGCAGCCAATTCAGGAGTGCTATTTATTTTTCTTGCCATTGATTGGCTGTACCCCCAAGAGCAGAGATACTGTTGTACTACCATGTTAGTCGTTGCTAAGGCCAACCTACCAATGCTAACATCAACCCATGCAGTGCTAATGGACAGTAGAGGAAGCTTAGGAAATCCAGTGGGTGTCCAGCCTAGACATGCTAGTCATGAACTTCTCCAAAGGTACCGCAGCCTGTCATTAATCAGATCTGTAGCTAGCTTTGGAATACATATACCCTCCTGCAACAAGGAAGTAGCCACCACTGGGTGTGCTATAGTTTTCATTTTGGCGCTAATACATAGGTTTCCATTGTGCGGACTAATACATTTTAAGGTATATTTGGTGTGTGACTGTTTATAGTAAACAGTTGTAAGTGTTTTTAGATGGGGTGTGAAGTATTCATTGATTTTAGCTATCCGTTGTACCTTTGATGTCTTATGCGTCATAAGCATATTTTAACCTTTCTCTACTCTCTAATTGTAATAGCATGCTAATTTGGGATGTATACATCATAAGCCACATAGTTTGCTCTCATGGTTTCTTGTCCCAGCTTTGTGGATTGGGGCAGGGGGCCTTTAAAGGGAATATTTCTTTTTGGTTAGATGGAATCTTCCATTTCCATATGTCCCACCATATGTTTTTGTTTAGGTAAATTTGCTTTAAATTACTTTAAATGGAATGTCAACCCTTTTCCCACTAGCTGAGTAACAAACATTTGAACAGAAGTAGAGGATTCATCAGTCAGTGTCGTTATGGGACGTTTCCCTTTTACTTTTCAAAGAAAACGCATATTGTGGTCTTGAACTTGCTTCTCTAAGTTTTTTTCTTTCCTTTGCTGGGGAGTCCAGTGGGTCTTTTTGGATGCATCATTGCTAGTAACAACACTAAAATGGGAGGATGGAGAAGACAAATGGGTCATCCCACAGACCAAAATGCCAGACTTCTAGGAAAGGAAGGGAGGGGCATCATGTCCTGCCTCACACAAGTATCCATACTGAACATTTTTACACATAACAACCACAAACTGCCATGTAGTTTATTATAATTTTATGTAGCATGAGGTACATGTTTTTTTAAAAATCTTTCATAGAAACACTAAAGCCCCCAAATAGAATCCAGTCAATATATATGATCCAGTTGTGTCTGTGAATAAATATAGCTGTTCTCCAGATGTTTCTTGGAGAATATTTAAGAAAGAGATGCAAGAAGATGCCATTAAAACTCCAGACAGCAAACAAGTGGAAGACGATGCTCTAGACAGAGGAGAGTGAAAGTTTTGGCCTACATGTACAAAGGCCTGAAACCTATCACTAGAGACTGTAGACAGGGGTAAACGTTTCCCTTCCAGCTGGACAACTGTTGTTATGAATATGTTAGTACCAGTTCTGGTTGGACTTGGGCTGCTTTTAGTGGTATTCTGCAAAAATGTTGCCATTATTTTCAAGTTAAGTCTAAATAAATTAACCTTAACGTAGAAGTAAAATGTACTGACTCAAGAGGGCAAAACATCAATGCCTGCCACATTTTTTCAGATTTTCTTTCAACTTCACAATTATTACTTTGTCTTGGTCTATCACAAAAAAATCCCAATAAGCACACATTTTGTGTTTGTAAAGTGGCAAAAACAAAAAAAAAACCCCACATATATCTGGAAGACATGCTAAAAAAAAAGTGCCCGTAAATTTCCGATTGCATTAAAAAAAAAGTAAAATAATTACTTACACACTCTGTGGTGGTGATGTGGACATTGCTGCCGATGAAGGACAGACCGTCATTCATGCTCACTTGGAGATAAATCACCCTGAAATATGCACAGAAATGAGCAAAACCATCAATAATGTGTGAATATCACAATATCGTCCTCAGAAAGCGTAACTCATTCAGTCTCTTTCACCAGAATGATGTCATTCAAAGTTGAATGACATCTTCTGCTGTGAAGTTGGCTTCACAGCAGAATCACGTCACCAAACGCTCTGCTAGCTATGAGGGGAGATTGTAACTGTAACCAAAAGGTTCCAACCACAAAACACAGGGGATAAAGAGCCGGAGGAGACAGACGTTTAACCCGACAGTAAATTACAATGACTAATCCTGCTCACTCCAGAATTTTCTTTTCAGTCTCCAGAATGTGTTGTTTTTGTCTCAATGTAGCTGCTGAAATCTCTAATCTCCCTTGAGGTCATATTGTTAAAAGTTGTCCAACAAATGACTAGCCTGACTTGTACTTACAGGCACCATTTCACTCGTAATTGAGCTGGCTTTTTACTGAACGAACCAGATACAGAAGTTTTCCACTTTGTTTAAGCAAGAAAGGAGAAAAAACCCCATCAAGGTGATTGTAACTGGGTGAGCCAGCACAGTAAACACAAAGACATTGTAGTTTTGATAAACTACAATGGAAAAATCCGCCAGTTGAGGTTCCTTTTTGTTTCTCGGGGAATTACATCACCCAAACTCAACTTTCAATTATCCTTCTGCTTTTTCTTTCCAACAGACTCCTTTATCAAAACAAGCTTCTGTCTGTGCCCCACTTCTGACCTCATCTATATATCCAACATATCTTCCTGGATCATCCCACCCTCCACCTCTACTGCTGGAAAACAATTCGGAGAACTGCCTCATCTCTGGGGCTTTTTGTGGTTTCATTCCTGAAAATGGGGATCAGGGGGTCAGGCAAACAGAAAGAAGCAAAACCTTCAATCTGTCTCGCATATTTGTCTGAGTCCATACAGACAAGATGTCAGATGATCATTAAAAGAAAAATAAATCCAAGATTGTTCAAATGAAAAATTCCAAGAGACGATAGAGCAGCCTGAGAAAACCTTGAAGCCAGAATTAAAGGATGTGGAGGAAAAAAAACAACAAAGTGGTGGGGAGGAAATGTAGAGCATGGTCACAGACAGCTGTTTCACAAGGAAGTGAAATAGACAGCTGTCCGAACAGCAGCTGATGCAGCACTGCTGTTTCATGTACCTCTAATTATTGTGAACAGCTAAACCCAGAACCTTAACCCCAACCCCAACTTCACACCTAAATCCCCCCTAACCCCATACCACCCACCCAACCAAGGCCTGGCAGTTCATAACAACAAGGTATGACTTCTTCTTTTGTTCCAGCAGCACAGTGTCACACTGGAAGTTGAACGTTTAATTTTAGTACATTTATTTAGTATGGAACAAAAAAAAAAAAATCATATTAACATCAGTTGTTAACTATATCACTGGTGTATAATCACTTTATTCCCAACTGGCCTGTATCACCAATACCAATACTGATACCGATGCTTTTTAATTTACGTTTGATATGTCATCAGACTTCTGACATTTATGTGTTTTTGTATTTTTTCCTTTGAAATTTTTTTTTTTGTTAAAACCTAGGACAGAATTTGAACAAAATTTAAGTGTCTACAAAATACTGTAACATCATATTAACATGATTTTAAAAATTGTCATCTGAGAGCAAATCAAAACAAAATCTTTTTTGAGGCAGAGTTGACAAACTGCAAAACAAAAATAAAATAAAATTTGATGAGGAAATCTTGCTAGTATCGATCCGATACTGACATTGACTAAGTATTGATATCATCGATATTTGTGGATTCATCTGCCAACCTCCCATATTTTCATTCTTTGATGCGTTTGTTCCAGAAAAAATATCTGCTGGTCTTTATGCTGATTTTTGAAATTTTTTTATGGTTGTTATTCGAGCTTAAATGCCACTTCTATAACGACAAAGAGTCCCTGAAATGACCCAGATGCGCAGAACAACATGGGACATCACACGCAGCAGTAAACATGGATGCTACAAACGTCAGCGTGTGCGCATCAGTTATGGAGTTGTCGTGCAGTTGGATTCTTTGTCATCTGTTTTTAACTTCTGATCTCGCCAGTCTGTCACACTTTATTACATGGAAGTTGGAAAAAATGCAACATGGCTGTTCAGATTGCGGTTGCTTAGAAAAACATTTAGATATGTATTCAATTTAGGACCAAAGGTCTGGATATGATTAAAACAAAATCTGATTTGTGCTGTTCAAACGGTCATAAATAATTGGACATAGTTTCACATGTGGACAAAAACAAACTTTTCTTTGCAATGTGAAGTTAAGAGTTTGGCTTCACTCCCATGGAATTGGTTAGCATGTAGAGCACGTCTAATGGTTGTTATGGAAACGTGTTTACTCCAAGATACCACTTTTCCAGAACAGTGAGATTTGGAATTTATTTTTTCTAACTTTCCTTTCCATCCTCTCTGTATGCTGGTGACCTGTGGCTAAAAGAAATAGAACTCTATATCCTATAATATTTCTACCACAGGGAAACAGAAAGTCAAGGATTATTTATTAAACTCTAAATAATCTAAACAAATAAGGATTCTTTATTTATTTGTAAGAGATTTTAGGATAATCACATTTTATTGACCTTCCACATTTAATGAATTTAACTTTTTATATGAACTTGTTTCCCTCTGAATAGCAGCACTCAAATGAAAAATTACATTTTTCAAAAATTCTCAATGCGAGTTACTTTACTATTGGTGCCAATAAATGCAAAAGGTAAAATATGTATAAGCTGTAATTTTATGACTGTGCACTTAAAGCAATACCAACATGTCCTCCCGTGATACAAAGTTTTTGACATTAATTGATTGGTTAGTCATACATTTTTAAAATTATTAAGCATTTATATAGATAAACACATGTTAGACATTAAGTGAAACACGTTACTAATTCTGGCTGAAGGTCACCTCTAGTTTGGTTTCTATAAATGTAAAGAGTCAATCCTGAGTTTTTCCTCCAGCTCTCCTGCTGAGAACCTTGCATGCTACCAACATGTGGTCCCACACATGAAAGACCTGGCTAGCTGCTACATGGCTTTGATCAAGCAAACCCAGACAAAGAGACAGCTGAATGAGAATAAAAAGCCTTATGGAGGGCGGGGGATTAAAAAAAAAAAAAGTTAATCTGTAGCTAAGACCATAAAAGAAGACAGTCAACAAGAAAAAGGCCAGACGGACAGAAAAATGAGAGAATGCAAAATCCTCCACACAGGTGGTGAAATGGGCAACGGAATAGCTCAGAATCTTCAATCCCTTCGCTGTCTGATTTACAAATGTTAGCATGAAGATTTTTTTTTTTTCCCCCCCGACTGTTGTGGGAGAATAAATGTACGGAATTTGTAGCAAAAAGGAATGATTTAAGTTTAAAGTATGTGGAGGGAGAGAAACTGGCCATCTCTCCTCCCCCCTGGTTTCCCTCTGTGTTTATAAAGTCTTTAACGCCGTCCACTCAGACTCGTATTCTGTGGCCCTGAGCTCTTTTCTTCCCATAAAGACGTGGGTCAGAGAGGTTTGCGGATAGTTGATGTTGGAACACGGCTGGGGTCTAAATAAGAGCACAGAAATGTGATGTAGGAGCAAATCTGGTCGCTGCGTAGTTTGCACTGTGCAAACAAATTCCTTCCTGTTGAACGTTTCCGTTAAAACCCGAAAAGTTCAGCGTGCTTTATTAGGATTTTATGTGATGGAGGAACAAAAAGAAGTGGAAGGAAAATGATCCAATTGCCAGTGTTTTAGGCTTCCTTCGGCTTTGTCACTTCTCTGAACAGCAATGTTCAAGTCTTGCCACAGATTCTTGATTGGATTTAGGTCTGGTCTTTGATTAGGCCACTGAAAAACACGACTACGCTTTGATCGAAACCATTTTCTGTGTGTCTTAGGTCACGGTACAATAAAAGTCAAACCTACTCTCTGTTCTTTATCAGCTCTGGGTTTTCTTCCAGGGTTATGGTGCAGTTTCAGTGCCAAAATTAAGACTATAGTGGACCCAGCAGTGACTGCTTCCTTGTCGCAGGAGCTTATATCCATTCCAGAGCTAGCTACTGACCTGATTAATGACAAGGCCAACACCGGTAACTGAGCAGCTGGTGCTGGAAATGAGATGGAGACTACTCATTTACTTTAGCTTTGAAGAGGCTAGTGACTAGCATGTCGAGGCTGGTCAGCTTCTAGATTGCCTTGTTCCTCCCCCGGCCATTAGCATGGATAGACTAGCGTTAGCATAGGAGTTGCTGGGGTTAACCTTTGTAAGGCTGGTAACTAGCATACCTGGTCATCCAGGACTAGTGTTTTCTTCCTTAATAAAAACTTGATCAACACCTGTAAGCGTTATAAAATAGATTATTTTACATTTGTTCTTTTGTCAGAGTTTACTGTAATCCAATTTGACACCAAGCATAAACATGCCATATAATATGGAGTTGAAGTTGGCTTCTGATTTGGAAGATGTCTACAGGACGGTTCGTCCTTTCTTTTTATTATTTTTATGAATCTAAACATGTTACAATCACAACAAAATATGTTCCGCAAAGTTTTCAACAGTTCTAATTTCACATTTATAAAAGAATAAATAAATACATCTTAAAATTTGCAGGGCATATTACACCAACATTATATTCAGAGAACAATAAACAATGTCTTCAGATGTTATTTGTCCACTGATATTCTCTAACAAGCAGCTGGATTTATACTGGTTGTAATCACACACAGTTGGACTCAGCTGGCAGATAGTTGTACAGGATTTTATTCTTTTGAAAACAAATGCATGCCACACTTTCAGTGGCTTTCACAGAAATACTCAATGGAATAATATGAGGTTGTGATTGCAGTTTGGTATCAGATCCAACATGATTTTTTTCTTAAGAGTCCTAATATAATATTCTCAAACAACAGTCGTGTTCAAGAGTTAAAGCTGGTTTGTTTCTAGAGGCCAAAAGCTCTTGGAAAAAAGCACCCCCCGTTTAAATATGGCGCCTCCCTTTCACTTTCTAATTCCTCGAGGAAATGATTTGCTCTTTAGCTATTAAATGGCCTCACAGACTTGGCTCTTTACAAATACCACGCAGAGTGTTTAAGAGTTCTTTACTTGGCTGGAAAAGTCAGCGACTGCAGCAACTTTTCCTGCCCAAAAGAACTGGCGAGACGTCAGCCGAGACATTTCGTGAGATTTGCAAGTTTTGCCGTCCAGATCCGCCGGTTCCTGTTGGTGCCACACAAAGAGGAATCTGCTCTCGTTTTTTTACTGCTCAGGACAAACGCACGAAGGCTTCGTCCCCGGCGTGAGCTGGCACAGCTGCACCGCCTTTTATATTTTCCTAGAACTATTCTAGGAACTAGAGAATAGGAGTATGACTTCAGATAGAGATAATAAAAACAGCTAATGTATGGCAGATTTCTGATGCTCATGAACACTCCCACATGTTCCCCTGGCTTTATACAAGGAGTACAGTGTGCATAATGCAATCTGTCTAAGAAACATCCCCTTTATAATGCAAACCGTAAGAGTTCATGAAGCTATAAAAAGAGAAAGAGACACCTACTTTCCAACCTCATCGATGACAGGAGCTGGACACAGTAAGAATGTGTTTTCTACACCAGCAGGCTTTTCATCTAAAGGGCAGAAACACAAGAAGAAATTAGTTTCCTGTAAAGGTATTCACACTCATTGAACACACTAACTAACCCTATTCACATTACAACCACAAATGGCCTGTAAAGGAGCATGAAGCTGCCACCACCGTTTTACAGTAGGAGTTAGTAGGTGTTGAAGGTGATGTGCAGTGTGTCTTCCACCTGAGAAGCATGTCTCTCTTCAGCCCCTCCAGAGTTACTGGTCATATCTGTTGCTATGTCTTGATAGGTTTGCACTTGTAGCATACTCCATTTACTAAGTAGGTGACTTCTGAAGGCAACTGCTTGCACTTTATTTAGGGGTATGAGAGTAAAAGGGGCTGAATACAAATACATGTTGGTATAACACATAGAATCCTAATAAAATCCACTCAATTCTGTGGTTATAATTTAACCAAAAGTTAAATATCTCAGGAGACATGAACACCATCGCTGTGTTCATGCGAATCTTTTTGAAAGATGAGAATGTTGACTTGTAAATGTAGATCAATGTAGCTGTTTTATTTTCAGTACTTTACCTTTTGCTACTCAGTGATGTAGAAATGGACAGATATATTGTAGAAAACCAGCTGAACTTTGTTACTGACCGTTCTGCTTATAAAAAAATCCCTCCAACAAGCCCAGAGTGGGTCTACTCACTGACTGTGATGGTATCGTTGATTTTGAAGCTGCAGAGCACCTGGTCGATGTTTCTTGCATGGAGGAATCCGTTTCCTCTCACCACGACTTGAAATGTCTCTGGTTGCACAAACAACACGTTTGTCACTTTTATGATATGAAAGATTTCACAAAATATGACTCACTAAGGTAGACACAAATAAACAAAACACAGGCAATCAGCTCCAGTAACATGGCAAGCATTTTTCAAGGAGAGCCATCTGTAGTGAAAGAGGCAAAAGCACAACCAGGACAAGACGACGGGTGCGCTTTAATGTTTGACAGGGGTTTAAACAGGCGAGTAAAACTTCTGTATCTACAACTTTAAAGGTATAAAAAAAACATTATTTAAACAGTAGCTTCTAGATGGCTAAGTATGGATAGAAAATAGCAAAGAATCTTAATGAACCATATACCTGCTTCTTATCCAGTAGAGGCTAGAGGCTAATGTGGCTGATAGTAAAATGACTAAACGTTAACAAATGGTGTACCCATCCAATTGTAGCAACTAATCTGAACCATCTGCAGCCTTCCCTGCCGTCAGTAGTAGGCCACCAAAATGATGCAAAGTTACCAGAAACACACAATCTGAACAAGGCTGCTGTGGAACACATTAGCATGGAACAAATCCTTGTTTTACACTGTAAAAAGCAGCGTTTACATTTTAAGAACAACCTTTCCTGAAGTGGACTGCTGTTTGCATTGTAAGAACTACTGTAGTAAAGAAAAAAAAAAACCCTGATAATCCATGATGCCAAAACCAGAGTGCTAATCCAAAATTAGCTGCCGTATATAGTCTTAGTTAGAAAGTTAGAAATATCTCTGCAGAGGGAGAAATCATACACCAGAGTACATGCAAAGTGCAAAATTAGTGGCACAACCATTTGCCCCGCCCCTTTCCCAAATAGAGAATCGGTTTACAATCTAGTGGCAAATCACAAACAGTTGAACGTTCCAATAGAAAGTCACATCATATTGACTTTCTATCATCAGAGAGAATGGGCTGAAAATCTGTTAAATTGAAGACAGTGGCCGTCTGCAACGTTATTTAACTGGGGATGAGCTGTGTGAATACAACAACATTCCTCACGCTTTAAAAACCACTTTAGCTTTTCCAGATAACAGTACTGAAAATGTCGTCGTACTTTAACTGGTTACACTTTTCATCTTTGTCAGAGAAAACCCTTTGTAAAAAGATTGATGAGATATAACAAGCTGCATCGAGTGTTATGTTGGAAATTTTACTATTGTGACTACCCTAATATGTAGGGTATGTCAGAGGAAATCCCTGACATACTCAGGGATTTCCCCAGTGTATTATAAGCCTGGCGGGCCACCAGGCTTTACCTGTGCCCCCACCAGGCTAAGCATTGCTTATTTATTCAAGTCTTTTTAAAATGTAAATATTTTTTAAGGTTTTATAGTTGGTGTTCAGGTATTAATCTTCCAATTTTTCAATAACACATAATTATCAAGTGATATTTTCAAATTTCCTGTCAACTTTAAACATTTTTTAACTCAAAAACATGACGGGCCACTGGATGAATGACTGCCCTAGCGCCCAACCTCCGGGCTTAGCAAGTTTTCTGGGGGAATCTTTGCATATTCTTATATTTTAATGACCATATTGGAGGAGGAAGGACAAAAACAGTAGCGGAATGAATGAGGCAAGGAAAAAAGGCATGTTTTCTTAGAGAAGAAGCACAAATCACATGTGATCCAGTATAACAACGTTAAAGGAAGCTAACATTATGGGACGGGAAACGAAATAAATTTCCCTTGGCTAATTATTAAATGGTTTGGTAATTCCCTGTTTCATGGAATACAAAACAGAAGCAGATGCAAAAAACAGACAGCTCCTCTGCTTTTACCCTTACACATATCATTAACCCTGGTTTTCATCTGTTCATTTGAGCTATTTATTATCCGACTTATTTTTCAATAATGGTTTTACGTTCTCTCAGTTGGTATTACACTGAAGGATGTCTACTGTAGATTTCATCCCCAGTTAATCTCCTGTAACTGCAGCGCTGTTCTCACGGTCATTTCATTTAATGTGACCCAGTGATGTTACTCCTGCTGTAGTCCCCCATCAAAGCAGATTTCCGGTAAGTGACCCGTCAGGCTGCATGTGGTCATTTTTCAGTCTGGGATAGTCATAAAAGAAGGAAGCCAAACCAAAATGCTTCCTATTGAAATGACCGTAGTTCATGGGTGAATTCAATGATGGCATTTGTCTCAAAGACTCGAGAGAGACCCATTTATTGTGTGTATGCCTTTCTGAGAGTGTGTTTTTCCAATTACCCACCTCCTGCACACACACTTGACGGCTCTGCTGCCAATATTTCAATACAGGATTTCTTGATAATCTGAAAAAGTAAAGGCAGCAGTGATTTAGGAACACACAAAATAATTGTAATGTGCTTGCGAAATTTAATGGCTTTTATAGAGCTCTTGAAAGCTGTTTTGGCACTAAAGCAAAATTTGTCATGTCTTAAGTATCCAAAGCCCTGGGTGGGGGGTGGCGGTCAAAGCTAAATCACCTCCTTAAGATATTGCCAACCTACATTAGGCTCCAGTGTTTCCTGAGGGATCCCAAAAGATTCAACGCCCCAGACACTGTTCCTTTGCTCCTTAGGGTGACCCAGATGGCATCGCCTCCACTAGAGTGTTCTTGTATGCCTATAGGGGCACCAGGAGGGTTTGCCTCCATCTTTGACTCTTCTTGTACCCCTAGGGTACCCCAGGTACCCCTGCTCCCTCCTAGAGCAGGGGTGCCCCTTGTACCCCTGTTCCAGGAGGATTTGCAGCCACCAGAGACTGTTCCTCTGTTCCTTAGGGTGACCAAGGAACACCCTAAGGTGTTCAACTTCTCCTCTGACTGTTCTTTTACCCCCCACCCCCTAGATGTCTGAATTCTCAGTGTCACAGTTGGACGTTCAGTAGACTTTTACAGTAGAGAGGAGTTAGGTTACCGAGTCGATGACACCCCTAAGGGCAAGGAACCCTCCTAGCACAGGAAACACGTGTTCTATGGTGTCCGCAATGGTGGCCAGCTAGAGTTGGTGAGAGAGAAAGACAAAAAAGAACATGCAAAGAGGAAAGCGATGAACAATGAAGAAAATTACTTTTTAAGAAAAAAAAACTTCAAAAACAGACACTTCCTCAGAAAATCAATATTTATAACAAACCTACACTGGTTTGTTAATCGAACATCAATACAGAATCTACAAATCTTCTCACTGATTTACTGTTGTTCATCAGTAGAAGAAGCTATAGCAACAATTGTAGCTATATCCTCAAAACCATAAATTATTGTATCAAAACTAAATTTATGGTCTAAAGTCCAATACTGTCTGGATTTCTTTCAACTATTGAAATAAATTTGCACCTATTGTTGGAACTTGTGCTTTTATTTGCAAACAAAACTGTATTACATAATAATGCTTGGTGGTTATGATTTTTTTTATTTAGAGGCACAAAAAATATAACTTGTACTAAACTTAGAACATCTGATTAGATTTGGGAAATTTTCCTTTTCTTTTTTATTTAAGCAACTGCTGCAAATCTAATAAATTATCGTAGCTACCGTTCTCAGTGGAAAGTCCTATTAGTTGAAACTACTTCTTAGCTCAGTGCTGGCTGAGAAGTAGGAGGCAGTAAAAGCACCCCACCGTAAAAGGCTTTTTCAAGCATCGAAAGATACCGTTAGGAAAAACTCAGGAAAACAGAAAAACTCTCAAGTCCAAAGACACATTTCTCAAGTAATATATTTTAATCTACCTTCTTGACTCAGAAGAAGGTAGAAGAAGGTAGATTCAATACAGAAAAAAGTTCTGTATTGTACTTCTTTTTTTTCTCCCCAATTTATGAAGTGCTGAGTCTATAAAGCTGATTAAAGAGTTCCTATGCTACTTCAGTGGCTGGTATGGGTTTGTTTTGGCCAATGATGTATTAAGTCCACCTGGTTGAGACCAGAGAAATGTGCCCGGGTTTGGACTGCTAAGGGAGGCTTGGACCCCTTCACAACTGCTTGCTATTCTAATTTTCTTTTTATGTTGGAGTCAATTTAGAGGAGAGCTTTGCCTTACAACTTCCTTACCTGTGTTTCATTAAAGTCTTTGACACCAACACAGTACACGATCGCTCCCAGACGTCTGGCATCCTCTGCCTATCGGAAGAGTACAGATAAACATCATGTGAGGACAGAACTCCTCCTCTAGGTGAGCTCTTTGTGGTAGTTCCTGATTGAGGATAGTTGGATATTAGACAGAGTACGGATTTCTTACCTGCTGTTGTGCATTGAAGAGCTGCTGCTCTTGCAGGTCACCGTCTGTCAAAGCGATGATCACACTGGCTGTCCCTGAAAGATATAAGCAAAAAAGTCATAAGATTCAAAGTAAACTGCAGAAATGTATGATGACACTGAGGATGTCAGCTACTCACCAAAGTTTTCCTTGCGTATCTGGTCGTTTGCCTTTAACCGGACAGACATGTTCTTTGTTAGAGGAGATTTTAGCAGGCAGTCCTAAAAAGCTTTTAATTTGTCCTCAATTAGTTATTGTGCGTTTTAATGTGTGTGTTACAATGCCTGCTTACACTCTTCAGCCCCAGGTCCATCAGAGTATCCCCACCAGGTTTCTCTTTCCTCAGAGAATTCAGGCCCTTTTGGATAGCCACTCTGTAGAGCAGAAAAACAGCTGGGGTCAAATAGTAAAGTTAATAATATACTTTCCCTGTGAAATAGTTAAATATTCTGTCTTTTTTTGCCTGCAGTTTCTTGCTTTTGCAACTAGAAATCATTTAAATTTTATTTTGGAAATGATTGGTTTGTTAAATGATCTAAGTGTATTTATCAGGTATTCCTGTGGCCCCCACAAAGATCCTTGTGGCCCCGCTTTGCATAGCCAGTATTTTTAAAACAAGAAGCGTTGTCATGCAGATGCCTAGTAGAATTGTATTGTGGATACCATTTTTTAAATCTAAAAACAGAATAGATTTATTATACCTTTATACTGTCACAATCAATCGATCGAGTACAGATGTTTATCTGTACTCTTCCGATAGGCAGAGGATGCCAGACGTCTGGGAGCGATCAAAGGTATATTATAATATTCTTACAGTCTGGAAAAAAAAACTAGGTATTTTTTCCAACTTTTTTTCAATTTGTTGACTAACTTTCAATTAATCATCAACAAGTCATTTCAATGCATTTACAGTCTTGCTGCTAAGCTAATACTAGCACGTTAACTCAATTTTAATGAGTGCTAGGCAGAAACTCTGCTTGAAATTAAATATCTGTTGCTATCAGGAGAGCTGGATAGAGATTGCAGCATCCAGAAGTATTACACAGCAGCAATAATACTGTAGAGCATGTAATATTCATTGAAAACTGTTAATTCACTGCATATACATGGTACTGATGTTAATTTTTTGTCGTAGTGGGACTTTGGAAGCAAAGGCTGATTCTTAAGTGACTTCTTTAAGAAAGCATAGTTGGCACATATAATCTGTATGTCAAATCAATTGCAATCAGTTGGTAAAATGTGGTAGAGAATTGGAAAATTTGGTTTTTGTAAAAAATTAACAGCAATATTTTCTGACATTTTTGAGGTAGTTTTCACCGTCACTTGTTTGCAACATATATGGTTCCACTTCGTCTAACAATTTAGACATTTACCTAAATATTTAGCTACACCTATTGAGACATTTAGCTAAATGTTAAAGCAACCACCTAGCAAGATAGACAAAAGAATCCCTTTTAAATTTTGAGTGTGTAACTTTACACACTGTGCCACATGTTATAGCATGTAAAAGCTTTAGTGCTTTAACCTTCACTAGCAGCAAACTTTGTAGAAAAAAAATGTTTTCCATAAAAAAAAATTAAATTGAACTTTAAAGACTCACATAAAAACGAACCAGATGTGATTTTGGAGCTGATCGTGGAGTTTTACCGTAGAGGAAATACAGCATGATTTTTAACTGGCAAGTTTAACCACTGGCTAGCTATAATATTACTTCAGCCTCTTTGTGCGGTTCGATGTTTTAACAACCTGGACGAGTTCACCGCAAACACTGTAAGGGTCGAGGGATTAGCACAAACTGTCCACACAAACTGGGGACAATGACGGAGTTTGGGAGTGAAATCTGCCATCAATCGGTCATCTGTGTTTGGTGACCTACAGCTTAATAGAGGGGATTTTCTGATGAGTTCAAGTTGTAGAGCTGACCTTCAAAATAGAGGAAGTAGTAGGGAAAAAAGAACAGTGTAGAAAATATAAATGACCTAGTTTATCCATCTGAGGGAGGGGTAAATTCATGGGTTTTTTTTTTAAAAAGGGGGGATTTCTGCTCCTCCTCTAGTATTTTGACATCTCAGAGATCTTTAATTAAAACCTCACATTGTGCCAGCATGTGAAAAAGGAAACGACGTCCTCAGCAATGGACACAAATAACAACCAAATCTGCTTTTAATTGCTTTTATATAACAGTTACAGTTAGTCCCAGTAAATTAATTTCTATTAAAATAGTTAGAGAAGTTAGAGCCAAGTAAAATCACCTGTTTTCTGTTAGCTTCATGATGGTGAACGCTTTGGAGCTGAATGTTATGAAGGACATCCTCAGCATGGGACTGGAACAGGGAAGGGAAGAGAAAAAAACAAAACGTTAGAATATATAAACACACAAAGCAGTTAGCTGTGGAACAAACCGTGCCAATAATCTGAGTATGATGTCACCGACAGAAAGATTCATGTGTTTTCTTGCTGCTTTCCTCAAACAGACCTGTTTTTGCAGAACTGCTGGATTTATACTGGAATTAAAAGCTCTATTTACAAATTAGGCGTGGTCTGACATTTGCGGTTGGAATGGGACAAAACATGAAAAATTTTAAGGAGCATAATTGTGCAAGTCACTATGAATATACAGGAATACAATGATAACATGGACAGAGTTGTACCAGAGGGCAGGAACCAAACCCCAGGCAGTGACAGGCAGTGATCTAGTTTTGATATGAAAACTATGTCACAGAATCTCAACATGTGAATTTGTGTTTATTTGTAGATGAAGTCTGTTTGGGGAAAGTTTTGCAGATAGATTCCAAGCCTCTGAGGTGGACGCGGTATTGTTTATGACAGACGGCAAGCTAAAGGATTGTTGTTGTTCGTGCTTCTCCGTCATGTTTATTTAAAGATGAAAACTTTGGGGGAAGAACAGATCTGTGCTCTAAACGGATCCTTCAGCCGAGGAGAAACGAGGAGGTAGTATTTGTCAAAAACGAAGCATGAAAAAAAAAGAAAAAGAAAAAAAGACAGTCCAAAATCTGTACGGCTTGTTTTTAATGTGTGAATTTAAATTTATTAAATAATTTATTGAACACAAACAAGTTGAATTCATTGAACAGAATCTTTAGACAAAAGTTAGGATATAAACCCAATACTGCTTATTGTATTTAAGGCCCAAAAACCTCCAGTGTCTGAAAGCAACCAAACCAACAAGAGGTGTGTACTGATTGCTTTTAAATTGGTCTGTATTTATCTGCTGGTGTTGGAGATATAAGGTTTTGTTTTCCTGTAACAATAGATTCTTTAACCAGGAATTCAGAAGCTGTCAGGACACCAACAATGAAGTTTTACACATTAGCTACCCACTTAATAAATCCTGTTTAATGCTTCTCTGCCGGCTTACTTTAACAAGACTATACGATTGCAGACATGCTTGTGAAGAATCTCTTACCTTTTAAACTTCTCTGCCAAGTTCTTCACGAATTCAAAGATTTCATTCCAGTGGCCCATCACACTGCCAGACCTGCAGAACGGGAGAGCGCAAATGAATGTGAGAAACATCATAAAGTTTTTTCTGTATCTCTACGTAGGCGATAACTTCCATATACTCCACAACTACCTCATACTATTGTAAGATGTGTCTTACCAAAGCAGCACTGGGAACCACAAAAATAGTTCCCTTTAAGCCATCGAACAGACATACTGAGCTCCATATGGCGAAGCGTTTAAACAGGAAAATTACAGCGTGGCTGGCCAAGAGCAACTGAGGCCCAAAACATCCACAGTGTAAAGAACAAGCTGGAAATATGCAAGGAGAAACACAATGGTCAAATATTCTACTTTAAGTCAAACTATTGTTATGGCTTCTTTTTCTTTGTACAAGTTGTCAAAAATTCCATGTCGGAAAGTTGGAGGTCACAGAGCGACCCCAATGTCAAATCCAATATGGTCGCCATGTTTGTAAAACATAGCAAAGGCTGCAGAAATATTTGATTGTATCTTGATAACTTAGTGCCACACATAGTTCAAGACAACCTGTTTGTGAAAATGTACCTTTAGTCTTTGAATGCTGAAAAATGCAAAAAAAAAAACAACAGCAACAAACGACACAACCTTTGATGTCGATTTATCACTACAACTAGTTTGCCACGTCACTTAGCACAACAACTAGCGAAGTTGCTTGTTTTTCGACTTGTTGATGAGAGTGTAGTTCCAGTACAGGAGTAAAGTTCCAACTTGCATTAATGCAGCTAACAACAAATGAATTTGACTTAGTCATTACATTTTATCAAACATTTAGCGGCTATGACTGACAAAACATAACACTATAACAGCCACAAAAGTAAGCTAGCTGTCACTAGACTTTAAAAGAAACAATATCAACTGTGAATTTTAGCTGCTTAAGTACACAAGGAAATCTTGTGTAGCATCATAATTAGCATGAACCACATTAGCTTCCAGCTAAACATAGAGAAAAGAGGCAAGTGGTTAAATCTAGGGTCTAATTTAGCAGCTCCCTTTATCACCAAAAAGGCGCCTGAAGGCTGAGTAAATAGGAGCTAGTCTCCCCAGGAAAGCTTCTATAAACCTGGACTGTTACGAAACGTCTCCCTGTGAGGCGGCCTACATTTCCTCTGTCCAGACTAGCTCTGTCAGTTTGCAGCAGTTTTATTAGCTGAGAGCCTTACAGGAAGGGGCTTCAGCCGTGCTAGCAAACGGACCACCTGTTAGCTAACTAACGAGGCAGAGAGATTAAGAGTTGTGAAACAAACAAAGCGACCAAATTCGAAGAGTGAAAGAAAATAAGGTGTTAGGCTGTGTAGAGAGTAGCTTACGTAACCACATTAAGCAAAGTTTAGCTAAGCAGAACTGCTTTGTTAGAAAGTAAAACTGTTAACACACTTTCAGACTACATGCCAGAGTGTGTTCTTGTGAAAGAACACGTGTGAAATAGAACATCAATCCCATTTTGATTATTTTACACCAATAATTTAAAAAATCTAAATGTTTCAGACTAAACTAGGACCATGCTAAGTTGTTTTAGTCATTGAACCTCTTGTAATATCCCTCCAAAGATGTGAGCACATTCAGAGCATTCATATTTGCTTCACATTTGGTTTCTCTTTATGCAGATGACATGTTACTTTTTATTTCAAATTCCCTTATGTTTTTTTTTATTGCCTCTGCTTTCATTATTTATCTTCTTTGCTTCCTTTTCAAATTAAACATTAAGTCTGCACAAAAGTGCAGTGCAAACAAAAACATTCTTAAACTGGAGCTTTGTGACTGCACCTTTACAACAGTTACATGTGAGTTTACCTTCCGAAGATTCACAATAGCAAAAACGACAAACATCTTCTTAAAATCGATTTTACCTCTTAAAGTCAAATTGAGGCTGTGGCAATGGTCGACCTGACATACAACTTTGACGGACTGCATTAAGGCTTGCTAAGAAAGTTCTACAGATGTTTTTTCAAGAGCAGCGTTTGTGTCTGTAGTGCTAGGATTGCTGTGTAATGAAGTCACAACCATAAAACTTTGTTAACCAGAATGTTCACCTTTAAAGAGGAAAACAAGGAGATAAGAGTTTGAAGCCAGAAGCAGTAAGCTGGAAACCAGGCTGGAATTAAGCATCGTAAATATTAAGATTTCCTAGAAGAACATGTACTCCTTATGTAAGTTTCAGTTTAATCAGATGGTTAGAAAGGCTATTCAGCACAAAAGAAAAATCTCATGTTTTCTTTCCTGATTACATGAGCTGCTCACCCACATCAAGGCCTTACATTCCAATCAAGCTGACTGAGCAAAGACTTTACAAGCTTAGCAAAAAATAATGATAAAAAAAAAACAAAAAAACATGGGGGTAAAAGAGCAGGTTTAGTTCAGCAAAATGTGCAGCGTAAACAGAAACATTCACAAAAGGACTTGCAGACGCAGACACGAGGAAGCTGAAGCATAACAGCAGGCGCAAACATCTTGTGCCGTTTGTTCCATCATAGCAACAGAGGAGAGCGGAAAGAAAAAAAAAAGAGGAGCAAATCAGCTGTGGACAACATCTGACAGAGGAGTTAGGGATCAGCTCTGAGTATTAACGTAACATGAGGCGAAGCTGAGGACTCGCTCTTTTGGTTTTCTTCTGCTTATCTTTTAACTCTGCGCCACTGTTTGCGTTGGAGCGGCCTGGCTGTCTGAGGTGGAGACAGAGGCTTAGCTTGCAGTTTTGCTCACCTGTTCAAACAACATCGGGGGCCGAAAGGAAGTGGCTCGTTGTGTTTTGCGAGTCTTGATAAAACCCATTAAGTTCCCGCTGAGATCTCTTGATCTAATTTTAATGATCCGACGTGACTTTGTGCGGTTTTGAAGGTTTGTGGGCCCAAAGCATAAAAAAAAATAAAAAAATAAAAAATAAAAAAAAGGTTTAAAGAATCAGCAGTAGCCCAATTTGCCAACAAAGTAACTCAAGCTGAGAGCGATGTGAGGTTATGCAGGAGCCCGTCTCTGGAAACGGGGCGACAGAGTGTGCTTGGTAGGAGCAGAATGAAAAACACGTGTCTGCTTAAGAAATACTTGGGCTGAACAAAAAGAAACAAAAAAGGAAAGAAGGGAAGATCAAAGGAGAGATGAGGAGTCTGATAGTTGGTACGCCAAAAATATATGTTAGCTTTAAATCAGCTGGCTTATCGGGATTCCTCACTGCCAAGAATCACTTCCTAGTGATTCATTCAACTTCTCACTGATAAGGTTAAAGCTGCAATGTGTAACTTTTATATAAAAAAAATATGTTTTTCACATATTTGTTAAAATGTTATGACAGTGTAAAGTGATACAGATAATCTGTGAGAAGAATCCCAGTCCTCCACCTCCTCCCTGTGCCGTGACTGGCGCCTGAACAAATGCTATACTCCTGGTCAAAAACAACCAGTCAAAGCCAGGAGGAGGGGCTTAGCGCTGTCAATCAACCTCAAGTATGCGCTGCTAAATGCGCTACTGTTTGGAGAAATAAGTTACATTTACGACAGAGCCATTTATCCGCCATCATCAGTGGCTATTAGCTAGCCTTAGCATTTATGACAAGCTCTGCTATCAGGAAGGAAAGGGGAAGACAGCGCTAAGACCCGCCTCCGGGCTCTGATTGGTTGTTTCTAGTTAGAACTGGGAGAAGGCAGAAGATTTCGATTTTTTTTCATATTTGCCTTTTAACATACTGTCATAACACAGTGAGTTTCAACAGAAATGTAGAAAAAAAAGAAATATTAAAACTGATTAAATAGGTTGTTTTACTAACAGAAATAGAAAATGTTCCAGCATCATCATTCACATTCAACCTTTATTTTTTACATTTTGTCATGTTACAACAAACATTTTGGATCCTCTCCTTACAGACAATAAACTCTAAAGAACTTTGCAAAGACTCAGTGTTGAACAGTTTTATCTAACTTTTGTGATTTATTGGATTTATTTGTGCTGATATTTGTACAGAATGTTGTATTTTATTATTGTTGTTTGCCACTGATTGTGCTCGTTTCTCAGATGTCTCTTCTTTAGGCTGATTGTCCTGCTTGCCTCTGATTGGCTGAAAGCCCTTAGACAGATTGTAACAAGCTGATGATGTCATGTAGCGGAGGCGCGTTGTGTTTTTGTTTTTATTAAATCTTCTGAATATTTTGGAGTGCTGAGTTTTTTTTTTTGTAGTTTTTTTTTCTCGTCCCTTTTTTTTTAAACTCTGAAGTTGTGCAAACTAACTTTCTCCTCATGTCTCATAAACTTAAGATTAAATACACAGAAGTTAGTTTTCGCAACTTGAGACCATGTTGTAAAAACAGCACACTTTGCCTCTATTGACTGGTAATAGCAAAGCAGCCGTTTCAGGAGTAATTGTTTTTCTTGCTACTGATTGGCTGTATTCCCACGAGCGGAAATGAGGAAGACCGTAAATGTTAGCTTCTGTTTGTAAAACCCAGTTGAGTCATTCTTCTACCAGCTAAAAAAAAACACAAAATCTCACCAAGTATTTTTTTTTTTGCCTAGTTTCTAGCGCAAATATCTCAGGCCAGTTGAAATAAGACAAAGCTCAGTTGCGAGTAACATTTTAGGAACACATGGGAACTTGTTTTAAGTCAATAATTCTTCAATATTGATAAAAGGTGTTCAGTCCTTTGACAGATTTCTTTGTTATAATGTGGAAAAATGTCTTCTATATTCTTTTACTTGTTTTGAGAAGGGCATTTCTTTTGCAGTGCTTGTCATTTCTTTCCCACTGAATGGAAATTATTATCTCAGTAACTTCCTGAGACGGATTAAAAGGAGAGTATGAAGACATTACAAGATGTTAAGAAAAGATGAAGAAAAAGTTGTGAAAATGAATTTCATTCGTTTTAGTCATACTGTGTAGGAATCTGACGGCATTTTGATTATGATTTTTGTTTTTGTTTTCGACAATCAGTTTAGAACATATCAATCATCAAATATTGCATAAGCTCAATTTAACAGATAAAACTCATATCATATGCTTTAGCATCTATTGAGATTCCTCTGGTGCTGTATATATATATATATATATATATATATATATATATATATATATATATATATATATATATATATATATATATGTATATATATGTTGATTCAGCAATTTCCAAGCCGTCGTGGCATCAAAAGGGAGGCATTACGCACGAGAACCGGTCAGTGATGCTGAACAGACTGACTGAAGGAGAGGGACGGATTATCCACACGTCTCCTTTTCTGTCTACAAAGACTCAGTGAAAAAAAACACGTCCGATCATTTCAAATACATCTTTTTTTTTCTGCTGATAGAGTGAGATTAGAATCGCTGAACCGACAGAAAATGATTCAGACAATGTGTGTTTTAGAGAGGAATCACATGTTGATCCAGTGGAATGATTGGGAGCACGAGATAGCAACGGGAGCTATAACAGGAAAACTAAAGCATGTGGTTTACTGTCTGTTTAGATTATATTGTTAAAACAGTTTTAATTTGGCAACGTACAACAACAGGATATGAGGCGAAACACAACTTTCTTGGCTAATTTTCTCATGAATGCTTTCCCTGTCTGGTCTGTCAGTTTACATGGAGAGCCATGTGTTGGTTGATTGGTCATATTTTCATTTTTTATATGATGGTCTAGTGCCAACAGGAAATGCCAAATGCCATCATCAAACTCATCAAACAGATACACATCAGTGATGTTGATCAATGTTCCTCTTGCTACTAATCAAAAGCAGCTCTAAACAAGTGAGTATTGAATTAAAGGAACTCAGTTTTGCAGTTTTCTGTGAGTTTGTTCCAGATTTGTGGTGCATAGAAGCTGAACGCTGCTCCTCCATGTTTGGTTCTGGGGATGCAGAGCAGAACCAGAGCCAGAGTCAGAGGTCTGGACATGTTGAAACAACAAGTCTTTAATGTATGTTATGGTAAATGGACTGAACTTATGTAGCACTTTTCCAATCATTTTGACAACTCAAAGCGCTTTATACTACAGTCACATTCACCCATTTGCACTCACACTTATACACCGACATGCAGATCTGTTGATAACTTTTTTCTTTTGTTGTTGTTGTTTTTTGTTTTTAAGGCAGCTAAAGATCAATGCGGCTAAACACAAACGCATGGATGAATTTCTCCAGATTTTGCTGCAATATTAGTCCTTTTAGTCCTGTAATCCTGGAAATGTTCTTCAGGTGATAGAAGACTGACTTTGTAACTATCTTTACGTGGTCAGAGTCCATCACCACACCCAGATTTCAGTCCCGATTGCTTGGTTCTGACTGTAACTGTGCCGACTCTCAAAAAGATGTGTCATTTTCCCTAAAGCTCAGTGATTTGGGGAACTACTTTAACTACCTCATCAAGGGCAACTGGTGGTTGGAAAGAAATTGTCCAACACTTAGTTAGTTTCTCCCAACTGGAGCAGGCTCTTCCCTCCCAGACTGCATGTGAGAAAATTCTCCCCCTGCTATGAAACCTCAGTCCTCGATGCCATTCTCACGGGTAAAGGCGTCAAAAAGAAAACACACCCCACCTCCTCCGAGAAGGCAGTCTGCCACGGTAGCTGTGCCTCTTACTCACACCACCCCAGGCTGCAGCCAATGGGCAAATGGATTCATTTTCGAACCGCTAACCGACGTTTACAGCAGTTGCACAAATCAAAGTGTTTAGGACATGATTGCTAAGCTAATACCGGGCATCCCTCCCAAAACCAAGAAAAATTGCTGGGTGAAAACTGCTGGATGCAAGTTGTTAGAGGCTTTGCAGTCGGGCTTCAATGGCTCTTTATAGGACCAGTCTTTCCCAGGCATGAATGTGTGCTCTGTGATGCTCTGCATGCGTAAGGGAAGCAGACATTTTGCATTAAATACAAGACATTTTTTTTTTTTTAATGAATTTTCTTGTTTCTCGAAGCCTTTAAAAGACTGAAACATGATATCTAACCAGCGGTGACTTCCTGCTGTAAACACAACAGCAGCTTTCTGGAAGCTGTTGTTCCTGAGCGTTTTCAGACATGTCCAAAGTATTTACAGGCTGCAGCTGCACTCTAGGTTTTCCGCTGACTCGGCTGGATTCAGGCAGCATGACTCAAAGTCACATCAGTGAGTTAGCTTGTGGCTGCACTAAGGAAAGTCTATACTTAGAATGTGAATGCCTCAGTAAAACTAGTCGAGACAAAGGAAATAGGAGTGTATGAGAAGTTTATAAAAGACTTGAACTGATGAAAACTTTTCCTTTTTTCTTTTTTTTAAAATATGAAGCGTTTTCTGAGATGCGCTTATTCAGCAGCACCAAATGAGCCTGAGGTTAGCTTTAGGTGAGCGTAGGTGGATGTCAGTATTTTCCAGGAACAGACCCAAAACCGCTCTTCCGGACATCTGGGCCTTACAAAACAGCAAACTCTGACCCAGTCATACTAAATCAGTTACATCATAATGTCCATATGCAGATGCATTGTTATGGTTTACAGTTTGTCACATTAAAACAGCAAACTGATGTTTTTTACTGGGATTTTGGACCAGCAAATAGTTGACCATAGTGTGAAGTGGAATTAAAGATTATGTAAAGTCAACTTTTTTGAACTTTACGTAATGCTATAACGTGATTCCTTCATCAAAACATGCCTGGAATGTTGCTTTGATTCCTTCATGCATGTTTGAGAAATCCTTTAATCTCCATGGCAACCATTCAGTTGTGCAGAACACCTGGGTGGACCTAGCCCCACCTTTAAGATAAAGCTCCTCCTCAGAGCTTCAGTTTCCAAGTTTCCACCTCACAGAACAGCTCTCCCCCAAGATTCCCCCACTCAGCTCCTTCAAACTAGCCAGCAGTAATTGGCAAACACCTGGTGGAACTGCTCATCTGCTGAACTCATTATACGAGCTGCTTCTTAGGGCAATGGTGGTAAAAACATCATTGAAGGGTTAATAGAGGAGCCATGTTGTGATGACTTCCTGAAGGTGGAGTTTCAGAAAGAGCGGGAGTTTTTAAAGAGACAGAGGCCCAATATTAAGGAGTTAAATTACAAGGTAAAAATTTATTTTCAGGCATATTTGAAATATAAATTTTTATAACAACTGAAGGTAATATAGTCACTTGATTATGCTGAATATGCCTGGAAAATGCACAATACTGATCCTTTAAAATTATAAATGTTTCTCATTTGTACTTTATATTGACACCCCAAAGTAAAATCCAGGGTCACCATTGGCTTTCAGAAGTCACCTAATATGTAATCTGATTGTTAGCTCCAGACAGCATTCAGATCTTAGCCAAATCCGCTCACAAGTCACCAGATCCACATAACAGTCAGATGAGGCTCATCAGCCCCCTGACACGTGCAAAAAACATTTAGACTCTGATCCGGTCCAGTCTGGGCCAAATGAGCCTAAAAAATGAAATATGAATTGCGTGTCTGTGCCACATCTGGGCCAAAAGCAGTATTTCTATAACACCTGTTCCAGATCAGTAATCCAGAGCCACGTCGGTTATGCACCTTTGGAAAATAAGACCCCGGCCCTGGTCTGTTTACGAGTGCGGGACCAAATGCTCACCTTTATTCGGCCCAGAGCTGGAGTAGATCACTTTTTACTGTCAGTGAATTTTCCCAAGTTCTCTAACATCTTACAGAGTACTGCTTAATCCAACAGAATGAAACGACTGCAAACCAAACAAGACATGACCATCCACCTAGCCTGACTGAACAGAGAGAAGCAGCTACAGACTAAAGGTAACTCTGGAAGGTCTCCAGAGGTCCACAGCTCAGGTAGGAGAACCAGTGGACAGGACAGTAATTGGTCTGGTATTCCACAGATCTGACCTCATCAGGCGAGTGGCATGAAGAAAGCTATTGCTGAAAGTAACTTGCTTGGCTTTCATGTAAACTTGTGACACTGTGTGCAGTGGAAAACTAAAGGCTTCCACATACTCGCCCATACTGTGCACATTCTGAAATTGACATTGAATACATTCGGGAGGATAGTGCACATTAATGAGCATTTCTCTAAATGTGCCAGAATTAGCCAAAAGGTTATTTTTCATCTGTTGATCCTAGACAATGAGTAATTGTCTTGCTAAAAAACAAAAGTTGTACAACACAAGGTTAAAATGACTTAACTACACAAATTTGATCAATTAATACAATCAGCACCAATAGTTAATTCAAAACAAAAGAAACTACTACGACACAATTATGTCCGTGAACAGTTAAGTCTTCATAGTCACACATACCAATTCTGTGAATGTATTGTGATAAATTCCTTCTTAGTATTCATCCACAATCTGAATGAATACTAGCAGGTTTGATGAGACGGTTGGGTGCATGACAGCCACCACACACCACTTTTTGTGCCACACAGAGTGGGAGTCTGGATGCTACCTGTCCTTGCAACTGTTTGAGCCGACTCTCACTCTTATCAGCTCGTAGTCACAGTCTACGGCGCAACACCGTGTATGAGTGCAACACCTTAAATTGAGTGAAATATGAAGTATGTGGGGGCCGGAACGCTGGACAGCACCCTGAACATACCTGCCCCGTGGTGAAACATGGGGACGGCAGCATCAGGGTTTGGGAATGCAGACCCAGCCACAAGCGTCATGTGGTATGCTCCCCAAACAAGCTGTTAGCTTTCTGTTAATTTCCTAAAGACAAATCTTCGACATGTTTCCTACCATTGACCACAGTCAGAAACCTAATGTTAAAGATCTCATATTTCTGCAAAGCTAAAAACCAAAGCACAAAATAATGACCTAATTCCTCACTAATAAGACTGGCACTTTCCAAACCTACTCCCCAATGACTCAGTTCCACCCAGTCAGCCGTTCGGCCATTGGCCACCACTGTGCCCTTCGCACGCCAGCCAGCCAGCCGTGCATCTCAACAAGTCCAGCCCCGAATGCCAGAGCCATGACATGACTTCATCATCCCAAGTCTGCAGTAAATACATCTGGAGAACTCTTTCTGGGTCACAGCATCAATACCTTCCCTCAACACGATCCCCTGGTCCTTTTCTTCTCTTTCGACGACCTCTCCTTTTTGCAAAAATCCACCTTTTCCGTAACACTGCCCACACCCCCAGTGGCATGTTTTTCTTAGTCTTGGCGCTAATTAGGAATAACCATGTTAATGAGTGCAACTTTCAGGGTAAAACTGCAAATGAGCTTAAAGACCATCAGGTTAAAGAGCCATGAAAAACAGATGTTAGCATATAAAAGCATTTAAAGAGATCCCCCTCCCTGTACATGCAAAGCGTTCATTTCCCTGTTGCGCATTTCCATATTTTGACATGTCACAAACACAGTCTTCAATGCGATTTGTTGACATTTTATTTGATAGACAAACAGAAAGCAACACACGTCTGTCTGTGTCCTATAAACTGACTCAGATTGTGCGGAAGGTCAACTCCTCCAGAAGACAGAGGCATGTTTCCAATGAGCTTCCCACCTTTGAAGTCCACAAATGATGTCTGTTTAGTCAACGTCCCCATCAGAGTGGCCACCAAGACACGACTCCTAATTATAGTGTCTCACAATAGGGAAGGATTCTGTTTTCTTATTTGCTGCATATGTCAGTGTTTACCTCGCAGACACACACCGAACGCAGTCCTGCACATCTGTGGAGCACTTCTATTTTTTTTTGTTTTGTTTTGTTTCTGCAGGTCCACCGGGGCACTAGGACCGATTACATGGATTAAACTTTTGAAAATATGCTTTACACAAAGCCGGCAGGTTGAGCGGCTGTAAATATCGCCGGCATGCTAAGCTGTGTGAAGCTTATTGTTTTCCGTTTTACAACGGGGAACCAAAATCGGGGCCTTAGGAGGTGCTGCGTGCAACATGTTGCTCTCCAAATGAAGACCAGATTTTCCATAAACATTGTTGCTTCCTGTGCACTCTTGTTTGTCTCCTCCCCTCTGGCTTTGCTCCAGTATTGTAAATTAGAAGAAAAAAAAAAAAGAAGGGCCAACATAGGAATATAATTTAAATAATCTGGTGGTTAAAAACAGATTTCTGCAGCATAGTCCACTGTGACCTAAATGTTCAAAGTAATAACAAAAAGATTAAACAGGATAAACCTTAAAACATAAATAAGTTCTCCAAGTCAAAATTTGAAAAATGTGGCGTGTTTTCATATTTGACCCTCACCCCCTCCCTTACTGGAGTTACAGCTGCAAGTGTTTTGGGTAAATCTTTACCAGCTTTGCGCCGTCTGGAGGCTTTTTTGCCAACTTTGTTTATGCAAAATCACTCCACCTCCAGTGAACGTCAATTTTCAAATCTTGCCACAAATTGTCAATTGTTTTTTTTGGTTCTGGACTTTGAGTCCAGAACTAAGTGTAAAGCAGTGGTCTCATACTCCAGTCCTGAGGGTCGCTGTCCTGCAACTTTTAGATGTTTCTCTCTCTGCTTCAGCACACCTGGCTCCAGCATTAGCTCATTAACAGAGCTCTGTAGAGCTGGACTGCATGCTAGTGCAACTGTTTTACCATTTAATTCAAGCATGTAGGACAAGGGGCACATCTAAAAGTTGCAGGACTCTGGCCCACAGGGACTGCAGTGAGACTACTGGTTTAAAGTCTTCTGTAGTTTTCCACATACGCTGGCGTACTGTGCATATTCTGCGAGCCGCATGGACTCAGCGCACACTGTCCCATGTACGGCTAAGATTTCATAGTTGAGTGTACAAATTGCATACATTTCTCAGGAAAGATTCCTTCATTTCCCATAATTCAAATGGATACTACCAAGTTTGACAAGCCGATTGGGTGTCTAACCTCGTTTCTTCTCCACCAGGGAGGCCACTCCACACCTGTCAGTGCAGCAGAGTCTTAACTGCTGGGTGTCATCGTAACTTTTTGTGCCGCTCCTGATGCCCTGTGGGGCACCATGGATGTGGCAGTAGTTTCCTGCTGTCCTGGCAAGACCATCTTTGTACTTAGCTGCATCCTGATGTAGTTTGAAGGAGATGTTGTTCCACAACACCCACTGTGTGGTGTAATTGTGGGTGTAGAAAATTGGATTTGTCATGAGAAGTCCTGGTTAATACATGGGATAAAGCAGTGGTTCTCAACTGGTTCCCAACACAACCCCTTGTTGACAAGCTACAATCCAGTCAACAACATTTTTCAGTGTTTTTTACATTCGGTCTCTTATTAAATCATTGCCACCTGTTTTCATGCTAAATGCAACATATATAAGTGTTAAGTTCAGGAGATAATCTGAGAACTGAGCATGTTTTGCTCCTCTTGCGACCTTCGTAGTGTGGAGTTGCAGTAGAAAAAGCAGCTCTGATGTCAGACTCGGTGTTCAGTCTGTTTCTGTGTTTCCTCTTCAGCTGAACCAGAGCAGAGCAACCACTCTTGCAGAGACGGCTAGCGCTGAATGCAACAAGGATAGAACAGAAGGATACCCGTTGATTGCAGAGCAGCGGCAAATTTTAGCGTGCAGTCACATGACGACCCCAGCAGCTGACTCTGAATGTTGCCCGGCAATGTGAACATTTCCAGATTCTCCTTTTGTTTCTCAGGAGAATCGTAGCTAATATTCTACGTCATGCCAAAGTTTCACCATACTCACTGAGCATGTGCAAACAAACTTCGCAAGTCTTCTATGGTTAGAAGCGATTGGCATCAACACTCATACATGGCTTTCTTGTCACTTACAGCAAGAAGTGTGGATAGAGGAAACACAATAGATTATTTTTCTTGCCTTTTTATGACCAATCAAATGCCCACCAGTTGAGAGGCTGGTGTGCATATGCAGAGAAAACCCTGTTTATATAAATTAAAACGTTTACATTTTCATTATGATATTTTGAAGCAAGGCAGAAAATCCTTCTTCAGTTGTCGGGTGTAATGTGGAGGCTACTAGACTGTTAATATGGATAGAAAACAGCCATATGAACTATTAGCTAGCTTGTTAGCTAACTTAGCTGTGTTAGCTAACAGAGCTAATAAATCCCCACCAACTTTGAGTCATTGGTATGGCAGCATGTTAGGTGAGACAAAAAGAAACAGCTACACAACGATGTGTAAACGTTATGACAATACTGCGATTGGCCTTATTATTTTTTCATGACACCAAAGTCGGAATCTGCTTTTTAGCTTCCTATTAGCGCTCAGCTAAGTCGTTATTTTACCACTTTTAAGGTATCAAGATTGCAGCGCTAGCTGAACATCTAAAACACTCAGTGGTCAAACCTGGACTGGATTAATCTACACAAAACAGTTTCTATAAAACATAGTTTGTAATCTGTGAAACTTTTGCTAGATTTTTAAAAAAAACAACAACACAAAAACAAAAAAAAACAAATCGGTACAGAATAATTCAGTTCAGGTTTAATCAGTCTAAGTGCTATAGACTGAATATTATTTCAGTGTGTACTGAAATAATATTCTTTGCTTGAATAGGCCATAAGTCAGATGACTGTGCCTTTTGTTTTTAGGCCGAGTACAGAAAATACTGCAAGATTTTAAATGTAATTTCATTTCTTATGTGACCGTGTGTTGTCAACTCGACAATCTGTCTCCAAAGTCATCTTTCAAATACAACACTAAATAGAGAAAACTAGATCAAACTAAATATCAACTCCCTTCTGATTGAAAGAAAAGTCTCTAAGAGAGGTTTATGGAAAATTTCCCCCTTCAAATCAGAGGATCATTACAATAAATGTAATTTAATTATTCAGAAAAAGTACTGTGAAGAGCAATTAGATAACAACCTGCAAACCTTAGCTTTAAGAAACATTGTGGAGTCTAAATATCACAAGATCTCATAGCATGAACTCATTACACCCCTATTTTTTCACTTTTCATTTCTTCCAGTCACATTATACTCTATAATCCAAGTCAATAATAGACATGACATAGACAAGCTATTACACTGAACAATGTGGGTCAAAAGTTATTACTTTGGTGTGGCCTTTGGAGTATATTTTAGGTGGATGTGGTTCATCTGAGTTGTTCTTTATTTCAGTCACTAATCTGAATGGAAAAGAGGTTGTAAGGTTGGTGTAAAATGACGGAAACCAGACACACGGAAAACAGCGAGCACTCCAGAAGTGTCTCTTGTATTTATATTCTCTCCAGCTGCGGAAGTCCAGTGCTGAGATGTCACCTAGCCACAACATTTTTCCTATGTGGGCGTACAGCACGGAAAAGAAAAGAGTGGTCAGTGACGGGGTCACTGAGGTAAAAAGAATCTCTACCTTTAGGGAAAAAACCCGACATATTTGAGGGTTTGCTTTTTCTTTGGGAATGATGTGACCTGATAGTTTATGACAGTGGAGTTGAAGAGGTGGACTATGGAAGGCCAAAAGTGCCACAATTCAGTAGACATATTTCTGTTTGCATAATTACTTAGACATCTCACAATAGTTTTTCAAATAAATAGATATTAAGTGTCATTACTACTTATTAAATAAATCAAACTAGAACAAGAACTTAAATTAAAATGTATTATGATCTCTGCGACCTATCAATTTGTCTTCAGCATGTGATTGGTTAGCCTGTCTAGCAACTCAACCTCCGACCAATCATGTTGACCAGGGCTGTTAGCCCAACTGACTGACAGATGAACTAAATATGACATTTACAGCAGCACGTCTTTGTGAAATTAAAAATTAAATGACAAAACAATTGTGTGCTTTTTGTAAATAAAACATATATTTCTTATATTGTGTAACTGATAACATATTTGATGAATTAGGCATTTTCCTTATATTTTATTCAATGACGAATTACATAATGTAGGTCAGAAAAATGAAATAACAGCGCAGCTATTTAAAGAAACAAGTGAGGTATGTCCTTTTATGAATGGTAATATTTCATCAACGTAAAACAGAAAAATTTCCTCTTAAAAGTAGTTCCATGTACAACTAATGAGACCTGAATTTCAACACGTAGAAAACACCAAATCTGTACTGAGTGGAATGGGTTGGTTTGACAATGAACATTCAACACTGGACAGAGATTCTTTAAAACACATTTTGAGATTTATAAAACTAAACGTAGAGACGAAAAAGAAGAAAAACTGATAAACTGGAAAACTGCTAGAAAAACTAATAAAATGCATATTTTTGTGTCTACATTTCTTTGTAGACACAAAAAAATTATTTGTATTTTTATATAAAAATTGTGTGCGCACAACCAAATATACATTATTTTGTACCCTTCAAGCATTTCAATAAAGATTTAATGTTTCATTAATATATTGAATTTCAGCATGTTTGGCCCTCCATACACACCGATTTTGTGGCTCTCACGTCATTGCTGCTGCTTTTCGCTTCGTCAGCAAAACTCCATTCAGTTTACCAGCGTCATTGCTTGAGGCTGCAGATGCTTACCAACCAACACAAATGGCCGATTAACTTTAAACATGGTTTAAAACGTAACTTTCTAACAGTCACCAGTGTTATTTTATGTTTGGATGTAAGACGAAAGCTTTCAATGTTCTAACATTAACTTTTTTTGGTAAACTTGTGCTGCTTTGTTGCTGAATTCCTCAAGAATTTTGCCCTAGTTTTCTCCTCATGCTTACATTTTTCACTTTTTTTTTCCTCCGAATGAAGGCAGGAAAATCCAAACCAAAGAGGGAAAAACTCACTGTGTCTGTGAGCGTTTGACAGTTTTACAACAACATTCTGCTTTTTTCTTAGATTTTAGTGCCTTTCAAATGACCAGCTGAATCGGTTCCACTTACTTATCGAGCACAAAGTACAGGTCAAAGGCGCCGTGACAGGAGCTCTCCTCCTCTTCCTCTTCTTCCTCCTCCAGCAGCTCCGGCTCCCCTCTTGCTGATGGAGAAGAGAGCAGAAATAATCCGACCAGAACCAGAACCGGACGCATGTTCAGCACAGTTCTCCAAACTTTTACTCCTTTGTCTTTTGCAGGAACACAAAAAAAGTTACGTTTTTCTCTCCGCAAGTGCTCTTACGGAAGGTTCGGCTAGTGGAAAAGAAAAGTCTTTCAGCTTAAAGCTCAGTGCATAACCACGACCAGTCCAGTGACAGTCTCAGATGGAGAGATGCTTTTTCTCAGATTCAGAAGAATTGCATTTTTTTTTCACCCCCTTCCCGCACATCCGAGAAAAACATCCAATGTCATCTGAAGAAATGATTTGTTTTTAAAAAGCAGTGTTCTGCCAAGGTCTCAGTTTGGAGGTGAAAAATGCCGAATGGGATCTGGGCTCTGCAGAGCGTTGGTGTTTGGCGCTGGAAGAAGTGGGAGCACATGGGACAGACTTCACTGAAGTGGCCCAGGTTTCATGTTTCATCCTGAGGAGGAGAGACAGACGGGGGAAAAAATGGGTAAAGATCCGATTTTGCACCTCCCTCATGGCTGACAGGAGACTTTTACCAGGGAATGGGATGGGTCGACCCAACAATGCTCCAGAGTGATTATTACAATCCTTTATCAGCACAGGATCTTCTTCAACACCTTTCTTTACACTAAATTAAGCTTAGCTGTTCATATAGCCTTTGATTTTCTTACTACGTACACTGCAAAAACACAAAAATCTAGAATGTGTTTTTGGACTAGTTTTTGGTGCAAATACCTTAGCACACCTGAAATAAGACAAGGTAACTTTTCAGTAAGATATAGGAGCTTGTTGTAAGTCAAAGATTCATTAACACTGAAGAAAAAGTACTTGTTATTGTAGAGTTACCTGTAAGTGTGTTTTGTCTTATTTCAAGTGTGCTAAGATATTTGCACAACAAACAAGACTTGGTAAGATTTTGTGTTTTTGCAATGTAGAGCTATATTTCCCTATTCTTGGAAATATAGCTTAATAAACAAAAGGCTGAAATAACTGAAGTAGCACTTTTGCAGAAAGGTTACCGTACAATAGGATTTTTGGCTTTTGTCAAGAAACCTCACACTAAGGAGAACTGTACATGTTTAGCTTACCTTTACAGTGTCTGATAAGTCAAACACCGTGTTACAAACAAGTCTTTGATAAGTCAAACATCATAGATATTCTCACATATTTTCATGACTGTGGCTAAGGTGACATAAAAATATAAACTATTATCAAGAGTCAGTTACTGGCTAAAATAATTTTAAGGCAATCAGAAAATAAATACATGTACATAAATGAATATCAAATTTTGTCCTGATAGAAAGTGAAGCTTTGTCCTATTGGTGGGAAAAGTTAGTTCTCCCAACCAGTGGCGGAGCCAGAGGGGGGGCCAGGGGGGCCAGTGCCCCCCTGTCATCTGATTGGCCCCCCCAGATGATTGACATGCAGCAACAGCACTAGGTTATTCCTGTACATATTTGGAATCATTCTAAGTCAACCTAATATCTAAAGAAGAAAAACAATAATAAATATATGAAAAGAAAATGTATAAAACTTTATATAAGTCCATGTGACATAAATAAATAGATTTATATCAGGCGCGATACCAGCCTTCTTTATACTTGTACTTATAAAAACTCCTGGGTGTTTCAGTTGTGCTGCTGTGGTGCAACTCAAAGGCTAAAGCACTTCATACCTGGTGGTGATGGTAAAACACCAATAAGTTATTTATTGATCCTCCACAAAAAAAGAGAAAAAACCGAAGAGGGGCCGACAATGTTCGTAGTTTGGAGCAGAGGTTGCGCTAGAGTTTTTTCATTGTCCGTCAAAGAAAAAAATCATTTTATTTCCAATTTGTAGTCATCAAACAAAACATTTATTATTTCTCTGCGAGAACGTTTTTGAAATCAGGTAACATTTCACGAAATTATGTGATTAGAATACGGCAGAACTCTGATCATTTCCTGATCCCGCACTGACTTCCTTCAGGGGGAGAAAAACCCTGCAGAAGCGGATCAGCTGCGCTAGACGCTCCAAAGCCTCTGGTCCGTTAAAGCGTCCAGATCAGAGGTGATTCTCTGACAGATATTGTTCTTAGTCTGATTAATAATGAGCTCCACGATGTTCTCAGTGCGTAAAGTTGAAACTGTCTGAGCACCAAGTGTCAGCTGCGCTTGATCACAGTCTGATCAGAAACCAGGGGATTGCTCTCTGTTCTTATCAAGACGAGGCTGAGGAGGGAATCTGACATATTAACTCAGTTAAGTTTTTACTGGTTTTGTTTTTAAAACACCATTAACGTAAGCAGTGTAACTATATATTGTATATTTGGCGTTTGTCATCTCATGTGTGATTAATTGGAGTTTAACGGTGGAGCATTTATTGCCCAGCGCTCTGCGCTTGTTTCTGCCTAACGAATCTGCACTTTAATTTCTTTCCTCTCTCAACAGTCAGCTGTTATTCCTCTACTTAAACTACAATAAGTAGATCACATTCTTTTTAGGTTTTCTCTGTGTGCTCCAAACTGATTAAATGTAAACTAATTAGAAGCCCGAACCACCATCAGGCAAATAATTCTGGTCCGACCCGGACTATTTTTACCTGTCAATACCTGTCCAAACAGAGCTTCCTAACCAAGGTGTCCATAACTCTTCAACACGCTTCCGGTCAGAAAGACGCATTTAGTTCATTGTCCATGAGATGATATTCAGAAAGGATCTTTAATTTGATTGATTTTAGTTTCCTGCAATGAACTCTTTGCGTAAAAGTCTATCATATCTCCATGTGCGCCAGTCAAAGGTGTTAATTATAACATGTCAAATGACAGAGGGGCTTTAAAAATAACCAAATATTCAGTTTGGTTATTTTTTAAAATTATATATATATATATATATATATATATATATATATATATATATATATATATATAATATGTGTGTGTGTGTGTGTGTGTGTGTGTGTGTGTGTGTGTGTGTGTACACACACACACATGTGTAGTCCTGGCCCCCCAACTTTAAAAGTCTAGCTCTGCCACTGCTCCCAACCCCAAACCACTAGACTATTGTATTACACAACATGGTATTTAGAGGAAGCTAATGTTAAAGTGCTAAAGAGCTAACTTCAATTAAAAGGATCTTTTCCCTTGGCCATGTTTTATTTTGTTTCTGTAGGTTTCTTGTTTGAAATTCAGTGATTGCAAAAAAATAAAAATAATAATAAGTAAGGGACAACATGAGAAGAGGAAACGAAACTTGAAGAAAGCGTGAATATAAATGTCTAAGTACTTGAAGAATTCTTAACAGTCAATAACCAAAACCTCAACACAGATGTCAAACTTTATTCAATTGAATGTTTACAAAACACCAAGTAAATTAGAATTCATCAGGAAAAAATGTATTCAGTGGAAGCTAAGTGCGCTAAACGTTTTCAGAGTTAGCATAACGCTAAGGAAGCTAAGTGCGCTAAACGTTTTCAGAGTTAGCATAACGCTAAGGAAGCTAAGTGAGCTAAACGTTTTCAAAGTTAGCATAATGCTAAGGAAGCTAAGAATGCTAAGTACACTAAATATTTTCACAGCTAGCAAAGCGCTGAAATGCTGAATAAAAATTGGTTCAACTATTAGCAGATTAGCTTCAGTGCGCCCAGAACTGCTCTGTCCCAATCTGTTCTGCAGCTAACAGTTTTTTTTCTAGGATTGCCCTCTGTTAACCTCTAACCATCTTCAAGCATTCTTGACCTTGTTGTGAAAAGCATCACCATAGCCTGATTCTGCCTCTGCCGTGTTTCATGCCTCGGACGGTGTGCTCACACTGATGTCTAAAACTAGTTTTCTTCCACAGTTTGTGTTTAGCATGTAGATCAGACCAGAACTTTGAGCTTTGGTTCCATCTGATCAGAGCTCCTTTTACATGTATCCTTATGGCTTTTCTTCTTGTGACTCTTCAATACTGTGCAAATGTGTGGAAGAGGCTAAACTCCATAGGCAACATTAATGGCTTTCTCAAATCTTTTCTCCACTTAAATAAGAACAAAACTGAATGGATTTTGATTGACGCTTCCAGTATTTCACATAGAATTTCTCTCAGATTAGGTTTTTTGTACTCGCTCTCCAACAAGCTGGTAAAAAAAAATCTAACACTCAACCTTGATTGTAGCTTAAAACTCCATAAACAGTTTGATTCTGTTGCTAAAACAAGCTTCTTTCAGCTCTCCCTGCTTTCTAAAGCACAGGCACTCATTGTAGTGATCTGGAGAAAGTCTGCCATGTTGTTAGCTCTTGACTTGATTACTGTAATGTTTTATAAGTCGCCATCAATCAGTCTGTAATTTTATATATATATAATTATTTTTATTTTTTCATTTCTTTTTACCTTCTTTTATCATAGTTTCATTTTTAACTAGTGCTCATTCCGTTTTATTGCACCCTGCAATTATTTATTTTGTAAAACACTTTGTTCAAGACACTGCTGGAAGGTGATGCATAAATAAAGTTTATTATTTTTAATTATCATCTCCAGTAAACCTAGCATGCATGTTTTGGACTGTAGCTGGGAACTGGTGTATTGGGAAAAATTCTAATTTGTTATTACCTGATTTATTTTCTGTCCACAGTTAATTTTCTTTTCTTTTTCTTCTGAGAAATATTTGCTTGTAATGGAC
Organism: Poecilia reticulata; assembly: GCF_904066995.2. Classification (NCBI taxonomy): domain Eukaryota; kingdom Metazoa; phylum Chordata; class Actinopteri; order Cyprinodontiformes; family Poeciliidae; genus Poecilia; species Poecilia reticulata. Next base: position 21,660,591 of record NC_088848.1, on the reverse strand, counting down.
CTTTAATCTGCTCCTGTTTAACTCTTCACACAGACAATCTCATGAAGTCGACTTCATACCCAACATCATCGCCACCACAGTCGTCAACACTTTGTCCCCTACTTGACAAATTTATTGTTTACTCTTGAACCCAAGCGTAACTTTGCTTAAACCTATATAACTTTAATTTTAAGACAAATTTAACATTTTTACTCTAAAGGACCTCCAATTATTTTTGTGCATTAGTACAAATAAACTTGCATTGCCTTTGTGTTTAGTGCCAAAAGGTGCAAGAGTCTAGGAAATGTTTTGGACTGAATTAACTCTTAAGTTGCATTTCGAACATGTTTTTTTTGAAAGGAACTTTTTGTTTACTCTTTACATTAAATTAAAATGAGGCACACACTTATGAGCCATTTTTATTGGGTCTCACCCCTGGAATTGATACAACCCACGTAGGTCCAAATGACGTGAAATTTACGACAAACATCATTTTACATCCACAGTTACGACTTCACATGTGGAGACGTTAGATATTTAAAGTGATTATTTTTCAAACCTGACATACCAAGCGCACAGCATAACAAAGGAAAAGCAAATGTTGAAGGTATATTACATCCACTTTCTCACTCACACATGCAGTAAAACTCACATTTGCACAAGAATTACAATAGTTTTTCCACTTCCATTCATTTTGCGGAAATAGCCGTCATTACCCTACGTACAACCGAACCTCTACATTGCAAAAAACAACAAGGTTTAAGTATTTTGAGAACTAGGAACAGCATACTCTGACCTACATTGTTCTCACAAACAAGCCCAGAATTCATTGCCAAGGGGAAACAGAGATCTCCACGGCACGAAGTTTACTGCTGGCCTCCCAGGTGCTTGTTTAAGATGCCCTTGGCCACCTCAAGGGCAGCTTCAGCCGCGGCGGGGATGTGGGGTGTGATACCCACTCCCTCCCAGGCTGGCCCAGCTGAAGTCTCGGAGTGGACCGTGGGGATGCTGAGGAAGATGTTGCTCTCACCAACAGGGAAGACCTTTGGTGGGTGGGAACCCCCGGTAGTGGTCTCGCCAATAATCATGGCGCGGCCTAGCTTTTTCATGATGTAAACGAACTCCTCCGCGGCGCCCGCCGTAGCCTTGCTGGTCAAAATGATTAGGCTTTTCTTGTAGCCATACCTTGCACCTGAAAGAATGGTTGAAATCAAGTTGGATAACTCTTAGTTGACTTCCTTCACTGTAGCAAAGTTCTTTTTTTTTTTTTTTTCACAATAATGCTAATTGTCTTTTTATTACCAGTAAGTTCGTCCAGAGTTCGCAGCTCAGTTGTGGTTCCAGATGATCTGTCGTAGAGTTTATCCAGAAGAATCTCCTTGTCCCCATCGAAGAAGTAAGAGCAGAAACCCGCTATGGCTGTTGTCGGTCCACCAAGGTTGTTCCTGCAAATCAAAGAAAAACAAAAAAAGAACATTTTTGTTTCCGAACCTTTACTTTTTTACGCATTCGAGAAAGGCAGGGTCCCACAGAAACTCAGAGAATAAGCTAAGTTCAGTTGTCTTTGTTGAGATGGCAATACACATCATTAGCTACAATTTACACATGAGCTAAAAGAAAGGCAGGAAAGAAAACCCACCTGAGGTCAATGATCAGAGCATTTGTGTTTACAACTTTGTTCCAGATGTGCTCCACAATAATCTGGGCAATCGGCTTGACTTCTTCAAAGTCTCCGAACATGTCAAATCGGAGATAGCCAATGTTGTTTTCGAACACATCAGTGTGGAAGGAGATTTTGATCAGCTCAATGTACATCTCTGGAGAAAATTCCTGCAAAACAAACACAAACAGACATTTGCATCACAAAGACATATCACATTAAAATATTTTTGAACTTACTTTCTGATGCTTCCAGATTGAAGCATCTGAAAGCATTTGTACAACTTAATGTACTTCATATTTAAAGAAAGTTCTCTTTAAGCCATCTTCAGTTGGAGATTACCCAAAAGTTTTTAAACTTATGCTGTCTACCTTTAAAGAACCTTTGACAACATGTCAGTCAAACAATGAAAGAAAAAAATCGATTTACCATTGGTGGTAGGGCTGGGGTGTTGGTGGCGGTCTGCAGACTCTTGTCACCAGAAAGGGTCTTGAGGTCAGCTGACAGCTTTGTCTCCAGACTTTCTTTAGAAACAACACTGCTGAATTCTCCATTTGCCAGAAGCTCTCTCAGCTTCTCTGCAACATCTGCTCCAACACTCTCAAAGGCGTAATTGTTGGCAATCAAGCTGGCTGATGCCTCAATGATGCCTGGAACTTGAACTCGGAGGTTGATAATCCTGATTGCAGTAGCAAGGGCATCTTCAGCACCGACTTCCACATCTGGGGTCACACCTGTCAGCTCCCAGGTTGAGCCTGTAATAGGGTTGATGGACTTTGCAGTAGGCAGCGTAACGTAGAAGTCGGTGTCGCCCACTTTCAGTTTATCGACTTTCACTGAGCCCCCAGCGGTCTTCTCACCAACAATGGTGGCTCTCTTCAGGTTCTGGAAGCAATAGGCAACATCTTCAGAGATGCCCTTTGTGTTTTTGCTAGTGAGTACAATCAGAGGCTTGGTTACACTGTATCTCTCCCCCAACAGCGTGGACATAGACATCAGCTTAGTGGTGGTATTCGAGGGTCGGTCATATATGCTGTCAATGTGAATCACAGGCTCGGCTTCGGTGAAGTAAGAGATAATGTAAGGGATGCCAGAGATGTCCCCGCTACCGGTGTAGCGTAGGTCAAAGATCAGAGCTGAGGTGGGCAAGATTTTATTCCAGACAAGGTCTACAAGTAAAGCACCAACCTTCTCAGCAACCTCCTCCCCAATGATGTGATCAATTCTCAGGTAGCCAATGTTACCTTCCAGGATGTCTAGCTTGATGGATGACTGGAGAATAGTAACAAGCTGGTCAGGGGGCAGCGGTGGCATCTCCGGGTGAACCGCAGGAATATAGTTTGGCTCATAGGAGACCGTCAGCCGTGGATCACTCACGGTGGTTTGGACTCCATTGCTTAGGACGTCGGCCAGTAATCCGCCGTCTGGGATGTCGAGTACTTCAGTGTTGCTTGTGGCTGCTGCAATGTCTTCCTTCATCCCCACCAGCTTCTCTGGTGAGCAGTAGTTGTTCATGACAATTTTTGCCAAGTCTTCAATAATGCTGGCTTGAAACGAGGCATGCAGAAAAGAAACATTCCCCAAAAGCAGCAAAGATGCCACCAGAAAAAGAGTCTTTACCATTTTTTTTGTCTGAGAAAAAGTGAGCATATAGGAAAGTTTGAAGCTGAACCTCCGTCTCAAGTTCGGTCCTTTGACAAGTGGCACCGATTTGGCTGTAAGGTTTCTGATAACATCTTTATAAGAGGATTTACTCCGCAATAAACTTTTAATCGCATTATCCTGAGTGTTTGCGGAAGAGAATAACAAACAAGCTATGTGCTATGTATGTGTAGTAACAAGGTGTTGGCAGGGATCTTGGTCTTTGCACAATGTAGTCTGGACAGTTATTTAAGGCTTTCTGTGCCAGGTAATCACTGTTTTATAACAGAAACATCTAGAAGGGTTGTAAGGGTTCACAAACATTCATTGTTCCTTAATAAGTCGTTCGATTGCCAAAATGCAATTTGAAATCGTCTGTAATTTTCACCTATTAATGCGTTGAATGAGTTTTATTGCATGTTTAATTTGAAATCAGAAGAAAAAAAACAACAACTAAACTTCAGGTATTGCAAGAACAATACCTGTAAGAAACAGGCAGCTAATCTATTCCTTACTTTTAAATAACTAAAACAATTACTTCAGAGACATAACAATTACTGTTTGATTCATTTTACACATTTATTTGCAGTAACATAGTAGAGTTGAGGTGAACAGAAACCACAGGTTTGCTTGATAAGAGCTCCCTCTTCTGGACATTTGAGCACAAAATAACTTTCTCTGAACAGAAGTAAAAACATTAACTTAACCAAGTTAACTCAGGAAATTACATTTAGCCAGTGAAATACTGGAGGCCCAACCACAGGCACTGATAACTAGGGGAATTCACATAACAAAAAGTAAATAAATGAGCAAAAGTAAAAGGGAAAGCCTCCCAAAAACCAGAGGAACATGTCACTCTAACTAAATTATCACTAATATTAATTAGTGAAAAGTCGGGATAAATTATCAGCGGTTTTACATGTCAAATAAAATCAAACTAATTTATTTATATGTACATATGTAATACATGTTTTTTTTTCTGTACCTGATGATGAAACCACACTTCTTTTATTCATTTACTTTGGGATAATGTGGAACATTTCAGTTTGACCAAAAGTTGACACAAAGTGATGATTGCCAAGGAAAATGTAATAAGCATATATGAACTGAAAAATAAACCAATAACTCACATAACCAGACTTTTAATGTGGATGGGCAAATTTCACATACAAAGATGAAAATCCTTCTAATTTAACCACAATCTCAATCATAAAAATCTTTTCAGAAGGACTCAAAACACAGATGCCATAAACCTCATGAAAAGTACCAAAATTATTATTTTCCTATGGTTTTAAGCCAACTACCTCTTCTTATGTGCTTTATATTGCTGGAATTCACGGTCTTCTTTCCTTTTTATGTTTTTATTTACTTTACATACACCTTTTCAATTATGTAATCTCATATGATAGGACGTAATTGTCAATTTACAGTGCTATTGATCTGTGTTACTTATGCTTCATAACTGAATATTACAATAAAGCTATATAAACAATAGACTTACAAAGGGTTCAACATGACAAGATCAGATCAAAGAACAAGCAGTTTCCAATATTTGACATTTATGATGCTGCCATAAACAAATGCTTTGAAAACATTATCTGATGATTCACAATAATTCTTGATATGAGGACACAGTAATATAGTAGTATTGTTAAGCATCATCCTTTGTCAATTATTTTAGCAATAATCTACGTGAAATGCTTTCAAAATGAAAACTTCTGTGTGTGTAATAAACGTCTTCTAAAAGTGGATACCTTTTTCATTGTTCTTGCTCTTTCTTTTTGAGCCTCGCTGCTATAATTGTCTGTGCTACTGAAAGAGCTTTAGTGACCTGGGTGGAAACATGTGGCTCCACTCCCAGAAAGCTCCACACTTTCCCAGTTGTGGGACTTAAAATAATCTGGTTGGGAATGGAGGCATACAGTACACTGTCCCCAATCTGATAGGTCCCACTGGACAAAGACCCTCCGATTGTTGGCTCTCCAATAACCGTAGCTCGATTAAGGTCACTCATGGCGCGAGCAAATAATTCAGCTGATGAGCCCGTCATATGACTTGTCAGGATGAAAAGGTCCTTTGAAGATCCATATCTTTGACCCCTAATGTGAGAAAATGTCATGACTTTAGTAAAGGTGTTGGTTGCACGGTCATAAATGGTGTAGAGATGCTTTGGTGGTTCAGCATCAAAGAAATACGTGCAGAAGAGGGGAACCGCTGTGGAGTAACCACCGGTGTTGTATCTCATATCAATTATGAGGGCTTCGGTGTTCACCATCTTCTTCCACACTGAATTTAGGAGCTGTGGTCCAACTCCTTTTACCACTTCTATGTCCAACATCATGTCAAAGCGCAGATAACCAGTGTTACCTGGCAAAACCTCAGTTTTAAACAAAGATTCAGCTATGTATCCAAACTCTTCTGGTGAGGGCATCTTCGGGATGTCATGAGGTGACTCAGGTTCAACATCGCAGTGGAAGACGTGAATGCGGTGATCGCCTGAGCTCTCCTGGAGATCCGTTGTCAGTTGAGACGCCAAAGATTCAAAGTCGACCACTGGTCGATACAGCCCCTCCCTCCATTTAGTTAACAGCACCAGGCTGACGTTTATTGCTACTTCTTCAATTGCATAGTGTTGCTCCAACAGTTCCCCAAGTCCTGCAATTAGTGTCCTGAGTCCCTTGTGAAACTCCATAACTTCATAAACACGGTCCAAAGCTTCCTCTGCCAGTACAATGGCATCAGGGACAACACCACCTCCCAGCCAGTATTCCCCATTGTTGTCTATAAAGTTTATAAAAGGGACGGTTATGGCAATGTCTGTCCCTTCTATCTCAAATGTCTTTGAGTGCATGAGGTTGCCAGATGTAATTTCCCCAATGACTGTGCCACAGCTCAAGGACTGTATCAGGTAAGCAAGCTCTTCCCCAGTGCTTGCAGTGTGGTAACTTGCTAGCACATAAATTCCATGTTTGGAGTTGTAAACTGGTCCTGAAGTCTTCAAAAGAGATTTGTGTTCTGTTGTTGTGTTCTTAATTCGGTCATTTATTGTGAAGAAGTTCTGTTTCTGGGAGCAGTCGCACAGATAAGACAGTATTAGTGTCAAAGAATTAGAGGATCCACGTGTGTTGTATCGTAGATCAATGATCAAATTATCAGTGTCCTTGAGGGGTTCCCATATCTTTTGAGCCATGAGCTTTTCCAGTTCAGGTACAGCAGAAGTCTCTGCTAACTCATCAAAACGAAGATACCCAGTATTACCTGGAAGAACTTCCACTTTAAATACTCTGTTAACGTATGCCTTTAATAATTCCGTATTATCTGGTATTGTATAAAGCTCATGGTCCTGTTCTATACCAGCATCATCATCTTGCATGTATCTGATAATTAATCGAGGATCTTCAGACGCAGTCTGAAGGTTCTGGTTGAGTCTTACAGCTAAGTCCTTCTCTGATGCTACAGATAATAAGTCTGTTGATTGTAAATGTTGCATAAGTGTTGAAACTCTGTCACTGAAAGCATATGTATCTCTCATTATGTTCGAGATAATTTGCACAACCTTTGGAATGGCATACCTCAGAGCCAGAAGGGATTTGGCCTTTGAGACAGCTTCCTTTGCCATTACATTGATTGTTGGCGAAACACCACTCACTTCCCAGCTCTGGCCTGTGATTGGATTAATGGATCTTGCCACAGGAACTGTTATGTAGAAGTCTGACTGAGCAATTCTGATCTTTTGGACTTTTACTGACCCACCAGCTGATCGTTCTCCCACTATAATGGCTCGCTTAAGTTTCTTTAGCGTGTATGCCACAGCCTCAGCAGGCCCCATTGTGCGCCTGCTTGTCAAAATAATTACGTCCTTCTTCTTACCGTATCGTTTCCCTGGTATTGATGACATGGTCCACAACTCCTTGGTTGTATTTGAGGGCCTGTCATATATTGTGTCAATATGAATGGGAGGCTCTTGATCTGAAAAATATGAGATTATCACTGGAACCCCAGAAAGTTCTCCACCTGTGTTGTACCTCAGATCGAAGATTAGCGAGGATGTCTGAGCCACCTTGTTCCAGATGTTGTCCCACAGTTGAGGGCCAGCCTTTGCTACCGTCTCTTGATCAATGATCTGATCTATGCGTAAATAGCCAGTGTTGTTTTCCAACATATCCACCTTAAAAGAGTTTCTCACCAGCCGCCTCAGTTGATCTTTTGAGAGCGACTGCAGTACTGGCGGCACAACAGGAACAGGATTAGCCTCATATGACACCGTCAGTCGTGGATCACTCAGGGCTCCTTGAACTCCAGCAGTGAGCAAACTTGAGAGGGTCTTCTTGTCTGAAATCTGCAGGATTTCTCCACTGTTGATAACTTGTTGGATGGCTTCCTGCATCCCAAAAAGCTTCTCTGGAAGACAGTAGTTCTCCATAAGAATCTTGGCAATTTCTAATACGAGAGCTGGCTGGAAGGATGAGGTAACCGGTAGAGCTGATAGAAGTAGTATCCACAGCAGGGGTGATGTCCGTTGGTTTGTCATGACTGAAGTCTCACGAGGATAAAAGATCTCAAGCGTCCTGTCAAGTGAGCTCTGTTAGTCTGTGTCCAGAGATAAAGTATTTTTTAAATGTTTTTTTCCCACAAAACATACAGTGTAAGAGGCTTTAGTCTCAAATAAATCCTTGATCGCATTATCTTTTGTGATTCAGTCAGCACGCAAGAGATGACAGAATGGAAATTTTGTCTGGGTCATTCTATGGCTGACATAATTACACAATCTCTAAAAAATGCCACAAAATTTTATTTGAATGGGGGGGAAAAACACCAGCCAACCTGGCATGGCAGCTGATATTAGTACAAGACCTTGATCCAGGAACATTTTCAGCTCAGACGAAATGCATCTATGTGGATCTTGTTTTCCAACATCACATGGTGCTCAGTTACTTTAATCGCCTTAACTTTTAATGCTCTGTCACGCCTTACATAACACAAGCCTGTCTGTGCCAACACCTTGAATGCTAATCAAGACACAAAATTCTGTCAAATATTCTTTTGTGTGGACTTTGAGTTGGGCTCGTCATCTGAACAAGTAAGAGGATATATACGTTATCAGACTCAAGGGGCTTAACAATAGAGATAATGCAAGACGTCCTACATCAAGAAATAAGTGTTCAAGAATAAAAACAAAAAAGGGATGTTCCAATCTGCACGCCACATTTATTTATTTTCCTTTAAAGCAGTTTTAATCTATGCATGGATTATCTAAAGAGGTCACTACAGCTCAGAAATGTATTTATTTATTTTTGGCTCTCCTGTGTTGAATCGGTTGTCTGAGATTAGAATTATTTAAGTAGACTTGCATGAACTAAAACAGTTGTCTGCCTCTTTATTTTCATAAAAGAGACAAGAAAATTAGCTAAGCGGTGAACCCAAAAACATATCTAACTGCTCTGGTCACTTCAAAATATCCTTCAAGGACATTTAAAACTAGCCAAAATGCAAAATGACCTCCTTACTCATTCATTAGCTTTCTTGGAACCATATATGTGTGGGTTTTTTTTTTACATTGATCTTGAGATGTTAAGAGTCTAATCTGAATTTCTTGTCAATATTCGTCAATTATACATAACTATTTTTTTCAAATTCTGATATTCAAACAAATTTGAAATGATCCATGTTTAATCAATAATTCTTTATTTCTTTAAAACCAGATTTAATTACAACTGAGTGTCTCATAACTGTGGACATGTATTTTTATAGAATAACAATAGGATGCTTAAAACCTTCAGTATGAGAACAGCTTATACTGAACAGCTTATGTATTGGTGTTTCCATTACCAATGTGTGCTAGACTTTGTCAATATTCTTCTACTGTCGAAAAAACACAATTTTGCAAATGTGGTGTTTTCATTAGATCACAAATGCAAATGAAATCACACTTGAATAAGTTTGTTCACATGTTAAGTCATTAAAAAACATGTCACAATATCATCCTCCAACTACTTCCTGGTGTCTTTTTCTTCTTGGTTTGCGCCAGTGGCAACATCCAGTTGTTGGTCATGTGACGTATGTGATGCGGAAAAAAAGTGTTTCTATAGCAAATTTGCAGAATAAACCAATTTTGATATGGCTCAAAAAACCACCTCAGCACCAAAACAATTTTATTGAATAACAAGAGTTTTTTTTCGAAATTGCCATTTTTCCATTATGCAAATTTAGTTTTTATATGGTAATTATATGAACAAGGGAGATGCAGCTATTGGCACTTTTGGGTTTTCTCTCTGGTGCTAAGAATGAGGTAGGAATAAAATGTTACCTGGACTCCATGCCTCCGTTTATGGGGAGTGACTTAAACCACATATTTTGTGAAGCTTCCTTCTGATTGGCCAGTTTGCACCTGGTGATGACTCTTTCCCTCAAAGCTTTTGATTCAGAACTTAGACTGATGGCCCTGTTTAGATGAGTAAAATAGCTTGGTTTGCATCTTACAGTATGAAAATCTAATTCCTGTGTAGAGGGCCTCTATGATTTTTAATTTTGATTTCATGGAATGTGTCCTTTCTCTTGGTGCTTTGCCTACATTTAAATGGTGTTGGTCTGGGTTCTGATGCTATTCTTAAACAAGATTCATTATGGGCCCCAAATACAGGATGTCCAAGTGTTTGCGCAATCATGTCCCCTTCCCACTTCTGATAAGCCGGTGTCACTGACTTCAACTGTTTACAAATCTAACAGTATGTGCAATAAAAACTGAAACAGAAACATTGGTGAAGGGCCACCCTTTGGAAATGACTCCAAGAAAACAGTGGAAAATCCTACAGGTCATAGAAGAACATCCAAAGTACCTCCAGGAAACGAATCATAGTCAAACATGGGGTGGTGTAATTTTATTTTAATGTTGTTTACATTACCTTTTTTTGTAAAAGTCGTGACATGAGAAGCAGGAAATGAGATTGAAGACTCATTACAAATTTAGGGGAATTTTGAAGCAAAACTGTATAATTGTATTGGTATAATCGATTAGAGACAAGCATCCATCATCTATGTATAGCATAACTTATTCAAATACATGAAAGCAGTTATTTACAGGCTACTGATAAAGTTTATATTACTATTAAACACATTTCTATTTACCAGTTAATGTACAAATTGAGCCATTATGATGCCTAAAAATCAGTTATTCAGTATTTACCCTTTCACTTTATTATTGCTACTATAAGCTTTTACTGGAAGTTGGTAAAAAAAACAACAAAAAAAAACAGGATTCTTGTCAGATATTAAATACAACCTCAGATTAAACCCTACAAATGAGAACATATTCATACCTTTGGAAACTTTTCACATTTTGACACATCAAAGCCACAAACTTTAATGTATTTTGAGATTTTTATGTTATAGACCACCATAAACTACCTATTTAGTAAACTGAGTCCACCTGTATGAGATTTAATTTCAGTGTAAATCCATTTCTGTTTCTGGCCTCAGTGGTTTGTTAGAGAACAAACAGGATCCTGAACAGGGAGGAAGTTTAGGTTCAAAATTTAAAGGTTAGGTTCCAGATTAAATTAATTATGAACAATGTGACCACTGTTCAATGTAGATATACAATGTTCTACCTAAATCTATGGTTCATGTGTGGGGCAAAAACGTTACACAGAATAATGAAAAAATATCATCTGCTCAGTGAAACATGGCATAATCATCCTCTGGGGAGGCTTTTTAGTCAACAGGGATGAGGACAATATTGTTATACACAATTGACAAGTCTGAGATACTTAATGCAAAAAGTGTCTGTCTTTTGGTTTCCTGCAACTTGGTGTCATTTCAAATGCTATAAAATAATTACTTACCAATAATAATTCTTTATTTGAATTTAACAAAAAGGTAATGGCAAATGAAATCCAATGCTGAAAGTGCAATCCCTTAATTAAAGGAGTGTTGAAGACATTACAGTGGAAACCCATCTGTTTGTGGTTCAGTATTTGTGGATTTTTTTGTAGAGAAGATCAAAAAATATTCAAAAGAAAATGCAGCTTCAGAGGCTGATAAAGCTGCATGTCAGCTATTTCAATGCTACTTTACATGCTATTGTGTTGATAGAGAATACCTTAACATTCCTCTTAATGTAAGCACAAGTCAACAGCTGCTTAACCTTTAACCTTTCTGGCATAAACTGTGTTTAAAACACAACAGAAATCACCTCTTCCACCTGCTTTATCCCGACTCTTTTCCCACTACCTGCAACCGCACTCCGCCACCTTCATTTCCTCATAAAGGTATCTGATAGTGATGCGCCCGTTCTCCTTGTACATGACCGTTATGGGGTCCAGTTTTATGGGCACGCAGCAAGCCATGTTGGCCTTCTTGGGGTCCCTGAGGTTCAGCAGCGTCTGGATGATGGCGTGCCTCGACGGGGTGGACTCGTCCGTCAGCGGGTAGGAACACACCCCTCTGCACTCGAAGGCGTCGTACTCCGGGGGCGCCACGATCCAGCTGTTCCAGCCGATGTCTTTGAAGCTGACCCTGAGCGAGGTTCTGCGGCAGTACTCCCCGTCCGCCTTCCGTTTTGTTCGCCGCGGGCGCCGAACGCGGGGGGTCTCGCGCGGCGCTCGATGGCCTCTGTCCCAGTCGGCCCCCGTGTGAAGGAAAGGGTCTTCCTCATGGAGGGCCATCTCTCTGAGCTCTTTCTGTCTCTCCCTCCTCCTGCTGTTAAAGTCATCTGAGAAGATTATTAAAGCAGCTGCGGAATCGTCTCCGACAGTCGCGCTCATGTTCAGACAGCCCGCTCCCTCCTCTGCTCTGTCGCAGGCCTCCCTGTCCACCGCTACGTCGAGTGCTGTGGCGCCACGGCCCGACCCAGTCCCGCTTCGAATGGCTGCCGTCACATCAAACGTGGCCCACGTGCTCTGCGAGGCCGACACGTCTTCGCTGTCCAGCGGACGTGAAGACGAGGTGGAGTTGTCGCCGTCAGCTTCGTAGACGTTGACTGCGGCTTTGAAACTCTGCGACGTTCCATTTGACCAGGTGTCTGGGAAGAAGAAGAGCTGCAGCTCAGCGGTGATGATCTGTTCGTGGCTCGGGATGCTGACGTTGAACTGCAGCCGGAACCTTGACTTTGGGCCGATTGTCATGACATCTATTAAAGATACAAAATAAATAAATAAATAAATAAAAAGTTTGTTTATTTATTTAGTCTGTAGAAAAAAAATACTAAATCACATTGTGCATTTATTTTATTTACCAAACACATTTATTTACTTATTTAGATTTTTATAAAGAAACGCATATAATAAAATGAACAAACGAATCCCTTTTTAAATAGATAAAAAAATTAATAAGCAAGACCATCTGAAAATATTTATTCATTTGTAGGTTAAGCATGAAAATAAACAAGCAAGTCAATAAATATGTCAATTTTTTGTTGACATTTTTTTCTCAATAATTTTATGTTGAATTTTTATTTTTATTTTAATTACTAAATGAGTAAATTAAGAAGGAAATGGGTGCCAAAGTATGAAATCAAATAAACTCAAGTAAATATTTAAATATATATTTTTGCTTGTTTACAGAATTCCTAAGACAGCCATATACTTCTTTAATTTTTTACATTTCTAAATAACCATTTTTCAATAAGTATTTCAGAAATACTTATTTATTTGTATTATAAACAAGTAAATAAATAAATATTCATTCAATTTGTATTTATTTTGTACTCTCTGTATCTGACTTTTTTTTTTTAAATCAAAGTTTATATCAATTGAGATTTGGTTCTAAAACATTTCTTGAACTTGAAATAAAAACAAAAGAAAAAAACACTCCCAGCTCAGTCCCACACTCCAGTATAACAGCTTCTCAGTTTGCAGCTTCCGTTGCCCTTTCACCTCCACTTATCCTTTTTTAACCTTACTTTGCAATTTACTTTCATTAATTTAACAAACTCCTTCCATGCCAGTATTTTCTCAGAGCAAATAATATTCTCCTAACTGCGTCTAGCAACAAAAAAAACAACCAACAACAATGGGGACAATTAGCCACATCTCCATTTTTCTGGTCTTGTTTGCATCAGAGATGCAGAACACGTCATCACTGTCGGTACCTTGGACGGCGAAGCTTCGTATGACATCAAACTGAGGGACCGCCGACCTGTTTGAGGAGTACTTGTTGTACAGCTCCACCATGAACTGAGAAGGTGAGATCTTGCGATCCTCCTGTGGCACGTCTGAAAGGTTGAGTTGCCTCAGGAAACCTTCCTTCATGCTTTCCAAAAAGTCCTCCATTTGTGCCTCCTTGTCTTCTTCCTCCAACACATCCTCCGAAAGCTCCAAGTGGAGCCTCTCCAGATCTTCGCTTTGGGAGTTGTTACTGAGAGGCTTGCAGGTGCAGGAGGCGATGGAGACCACCAGAGTCACGCACGTCTGGAGCAGGAAGGTCCCGGATATCTTCATTTTGATAAAAGAGTTTTAGCAGGCGACAACTTTAGCTTCTGAAGTGAGAGTTTGCGGTTGGAAAGTTTGAAAACGGCGTTCCCCAGCACAAGAATGACGGTCCTGTTATCCTCTCCCATGCTCCAAGAGTAAACAGAGGGACTGGCGTCAACCGAAAAAAAGTAGCTCGGCCTGCTTATCACCATCATTGATGCCTTTTTAAAGCTCCGTTATCTTCTGGAGGCTGTCTGCTAATGAAGACACTGTAAACACTCCACAGTGATAATGAGGGAAGCACTGGAAAATGTGAGGTTTTTGACAAGCGGACATTTCCACAAAGTGCCTTTTTCCCAGCTTCATATTCACATCAACCAGAGAGAAATAGCTGGAGGAACATGGCACCTCGTAACAAGTTCCAACTTCTTCTTCTGAAAAGTGTGTTGAAACACAGCAGACGGATCAGGGATTAAGATGAGAAGATTAAAACAGTTTAGGTTATAAACTGGTATCTTGAGCCTTGAGACCAGAGTCTAAAAATGAAAATAGTACGACAGAAGCACAAACTAACTAATCAACACGGCTTTCCAGCTAGACTGACACTGAATATAATAATGGAAACGCACCAATTTTGCTTTTCAGTAAAATGTGCTGGTTTTATGATCAGGTGGGTTTTTTTGGTGTGTGGAGGCCCATATCGTAATTGGTTAATTTAGCAAAACTGCTATGGAAACACTTTTTTCCACGTCACACGAGACACATGATTAACAACCAGACGACAGGAAGTAATTGGAGGATCAAGTTGTTTTTTAATGACTTATTGCATGAATTAACTTAATTGCATTTCTTATTTACTCAGCGTAACTGCAAAATATATATATATTTTTTACGTTAGCGTTATATTGACAGTTTTTGCACGCGTATTTAATGAAAACGCTGCTGTAGAACACATTCGTTTTAACATCTGATAGTAGAAGAAATGTATGCTACAGATAAAAACCTCGTAAAAGATGGCCGCCCAGATCTGAGAACTCATTTCAGAGAAGAAACCAAAAGGCTCATTATAATTCATCAGAGCAGAAACATGAGAAAATGGGCAAAACTTTATGGCGCAAGAGTACACTGTTGATTCTACACCTTTGATCCCAATATACCTACATGTACTATTCAGATTGAATTATTTAAATGATTTATTTATTCTGATCAGATGAGACTATGACAAAACCTTTTGGCCTACATTTGTTTGACAGGCAAAACTAACTTTACCTCGCTTTGAAAACAACAACCTCAATGTTATCAGCAGTTATGGACTGTTGCACTATCAGCACATCGGATGGGTTTATCAATAGATGGAGGTTTTTGTGAAGGATGCCCTCCCCTCTGAGAGTTAAAGTCTTTTACTCTCGTCACTTAGTACTTGGTTCACGCTGAGCTTTTTAAAAATGCTCCCAATGGGGCCTTTTCAAGATTTTTGTAATTTTCCCTCTATGGAGTTATTCATTCGTGAAAGGAGACAACAAAATGCACTGGCACAAGTACAGCAATTACTGCAGGCATGGAGGGAAATTAAAGTGAAAAAAAAAAACAATATGAGAAATGTGGGTGGTGTCGTATGTCAACACCTCAGTGAAGTTGGCCCCCTACCTTCTTCAAATCAGACAAAATGGGTGTCAATCAACTCGACTACGTTTGTGCAGCAGGCATTTTTGTTTGTGCTGCTTTGGCTTTGAAGATATTAATGAAAGTTTAAAGGTCAAAAGGTCAGCTAGTCCCCAACCTTACTTTCACTAAATCAAAATTACTTTTAATCTTTCATTAATATCTTCAAAGCCAAAGCAGCACAAACAAAAAATGTTGCTGCACAAAACCAGCAGACGTGTGACACCAATTTTGTCTGATTTGAAGAAGGCGGGGGACCAACTTGACTGCGGTTTCACTGCAACAAGATTTGATTGTCTCCAATAATTATGTATTAGAAGGAGATTGTTATTGCAGTGAATATGTTTAAGTAAATTATCCTACAGATATTCAGATGTTTTTTTGAATTTTAAAACAGAACCTTGTTTTATGTTTTTAATCTAAAATGATTTACAGATAATTTCCATTTAGAATTCAGGCTGTTACATTTCATTAAAAATATTTTGTCTTTAGATTATTGTTCTTGTTTTTGCATTTGGATGCAAAAGAACCACACAAGATTATATTCACTCAACTCAGCATGCAGGGTCCTTAAAGCTAAATGTGAGTTTGACTTAGTTTTGATTACTTAGTTAATAATTACTTGACCAACTAGAGTGTTCATAGACATTTCAGTTTAATTCTGGGATACTAGAGAAGATCCTTCAATATATTAAATATTGACAATAATGGTAAAAGAAGACAGTTATGTATTGGGAAAAGAAGCGATACAGCAAAACACTGAATTTCACACCTTTGATTCCAATACTAATGAACTATTCAGAGTGGAAACACAGCAAAAGCAATATGCACATTGAAAACATTGCATGAATTGATGTTTCACAAAACCCAATTAATTTTCCAACCTGCACAAGCTGTGTGTTTTTTTGTGTCTATTATATAAAAACAAACAGTAGTGTGACTGGAGCTCCATGCTTTCTCTCAATGAATGGGTTTCAAGCTGGGGACATTGTGTGGTTTGGGTTTATGATTTGTTTTTTTAAAATATAGTTTTAACGGATCTAAATTAACAAAAATATTAATATTTTCAAAAATCCCTAAAAAATATAGATAGGAATAAACTGAATACGCTTTGTTTCCAGATTCACACTGTAGTTTCAAACAGATTTGTTCAAATGAAAAACACAATCACAATCCTCACTTAATTCATAATAGTGTATTTAAAAAAAAAAGATATTAGAATTATTAGCTTTACAGTCATCAATTTTATATAACGTCAACAGTTACCATTGACTGTATATACAAGTCAACCTTTTCTTCCATAAACTTACCATATAATCTGTTCGAGTATACATGTTACTGTAATACAATTTAATTACATTTTATAGTCACATACTTGTGAATACACACATTGGACATTTTAGTTATTGTTTAAAATCCATTATTATTTTACACATCAGTACCTGTACAAGTTTGTTTATGGGCTACATTTGAAAGGAAATCCGGAACAACCGCACCAAGTTTTTCATTCCTCAGTTCATCGGCTTGCACAGCAGAGGGCAGCATCACACCGTTTTTCACCCTAGGACTCAGACGCTACAACTGCACAAACATTAACATGCTTGAACAGTCAATGGAAGACCATCCTTTATATGAAAAACACAGAAACAATGCTATTGGAGCTGGTTTTAAAGAGATTATGATGCATTATTCATGATAAAACAGCACCACACCACAGAAATGACAACAGATGGTTAACTTGACACAAGTTGAGCATTCTGCAGCTTCAGTTTCTGATGCTCTCCGTAAGGTTGCAGCTTGTCAGCTTGACTAAAAGTTGAGTTCTTAAAATGAAAGATGAAGCCAAGAGAGGAAAGCTGCTGAAACCCGGCTCGTCTTCAACCACACACAAATGGCTAACAGCGGAGTTTCCTGCACAGGGTCGTTCCTGAAGAGTCTGAGGTGACCCTACAAAAACCAGGTCCACTTGAGTTAAGGCCTAAAGTTTGAGCTAAGACAAAATCACTTTATATATTTTGCCCAAAAAAAGAACCCTCATCAACATCCAGGAAGCCAACAAAAAAGATTTGAACATGTTTTTTTTAGGGAACTGCCTCAGCCTTTCTTTAAGGAATGTATAGAAATAAATGAAAACAGAATAAGTGATAAACATTAGCTTTAAAAACTGTTAATAGAGCAGCATGCTTTAAGGCAACGTTCAGTCAGGTCAGAAAACAAACAAGAACAATTATGATAAAAAAAGGCCATTTCTCAGTTCTTCCCTCTGACGTGGTTTCCTGCACATTCAGCGTCAACAGTACAGACTTTCTCTCTGTTTTTCAATCATCACACTTCTTGGAGGATTGGGTGGTCCTATCGACAGCCGCACGTATCCACGGACATTCCAGGGTAGACCTTCAGAACCATGTTTCTATCCGGGTCCAGGAAGAGGACACTTAGGGAATTCATCTTGTCTGGAACGCAACATGGTTCCGGGATCCCTGGGACGATCCCTACGGCTCGGACGATACTCTGGATGGTGGCATGATTAGAGGGATGTGCCAACTAAAGGAATCAAGTGTAGAAAAAAGGAGCAATTAGCACTTAACTGAACAACACAGAATTCCCAAAATAAGCATCTAAAATACACGATCACAGCCGGGGGCAAATCAAGGATCTATCTTCTTCCTCAGTTCAGTAACAGGTCAACTCTTAGACTCAACTGGCATCACAAGAAATTCTTAAGTCTTAAATGCTTCCTGTAGATATAATCATTGCCACCCTACCACCCAACAGATAATTGCTAAAATAAACCTCTAGAGAGACTTTATCTTAAAGTTCCCATGACTTACTTTAGGTATGGGGAATCCACATGTCCCGGCACAGTAGTAGGCATCAAAAGACTTTGGTGCCAACACCCATTCACTCCAGCCAATATCAGCGAAGTCCACTCTGAGGTAGCGTCTGGAGCAAACCCTGGGCTCGCTCCACTGTCTCCTTCTCGCCTTTTTCATTGTCCGTTCATCAAAATTTAAAACCTGAGGCTTGCTCATGGCCTCACTGCCCACCTGGCCATGCTTTCTCCCATTTTTGACTTCAGCTTTTGCTTTAGCTGGGAAGTACGTGTTTTGCCAGAGTTCATGGTTTTTCAAGGTGCTGAAATGAACCTCTGGAATGTCATTGGTTTCAATCTGGAGCTGTAGCTCTCTCCGGATCCTTGAAGCCGAAGTGGAGGCAGATGCGTCGTCCCCGACAGGAAAAGGCCCATACCTCTGAAGTGACAAGGCAACACTGTTTGGCTCATCTATAGCTTGATCGTCAGCATATACCAGGATGTACGGCAGGTTGGCCGCAGACAGCTGCTCATGGCTGAGCGGACCTCTCTGTTGAATCCTTGCTGCCTCAAATCCCACATCAACCTCCACAGTGATCACAAGCTCATTGACATCCCTGGCCTGTCTCACCACTGTGGTCACATCTCTGGTTTGCCAAGAGCCTTTCTTTAGAGACATAAGACTAATGTTTCCAAGAGGTATTGCAAAACCCGAATTTGAAGAAGATCCATAGAAGAGGAGCTGCGAGGAGGGCAAATGACGGACTCCGATGGCTAGGTGGCGAGGCTTTCTCAAATGCCATGGCCTCTGATGGTGACGGGGCCGCTTGTTAAGGAAGTGGAAAGAGGCAGAAAGGATGATCTCTGAGTTTTGAATTGAGGACAGATTGAACTGGAACAACTCTTTGCTGGGCAAAACTCCTGAAAGAAATGAAAAGGCAAATCAGCAGGGTGGCAAGAAAATTCTCATCAACTTGAAAATCACATGTGACAGCTAGTGTTGGATTGATTACTGGTGTCAAAGTATAAAAGGTAATGCTTTCAAAATTACTACATTTTTCTATAGCACCATTCATATGGTTTAAATACTTCTTAACGACCTGCTAGAAAAAGTCCCAGACTGACAGCTGTATCGAATTAGAGTAAGAGCAAGGGATCGATTCATTAAAGCACTGCTATTCTCCCACCTGTTACTTAGCACTGCCACCCAGCTAGCTAAAAAGACTAATCGACTTTTCCCTTAGAAAAAGATATTTGGGACTCTGGAGAAATTCCACCCCCCCAAAAAAACTCAGAGTCACAGTGCATAAACTGAAGGAGCATCCTCCACTCCTCTGAAATCAAGACTAAGAACACACTTGATTATAGCTGCTTTTCAACCATAATAAATACAACATTGACCAACATATTTCCTGTGTGCTGATGATTTTAATGATGGCACTTGACAAGATTCAATGTCTGTAAGTGGTATTCACAATTGTTGAATGTATTTTGTGTTTTTATGTTTTTGTGACGTAAAGCACTTTGAACTACCTTGTTGCTGAAATGTGCTATACAAATAAACTTAATTGAGTGATACAGGCTACATTTGATTATTTAAGCAGCAGCAGGAATAATTGTTACTGTTTAAAAATCTGATAAATATATATATTTTTTGTTTTTATGTTATTGCTGTAATTGTAATAGCTGTATTTTTACTTAAAGCTTATCACACGGTGAGAATCTAACACAGACCCAAAGCTCACGACAGCTGATGCTGCTCTTTCTTAGCTGCTTTTTTCATTTGAGACAAAGAAACACAATCAAAAATATCTTTTCACCTCAAACGGATATTCTCTTAAACAGATGCGAAACCTAAAATGAGCATTTCCTGGAACCTGTTATCTGTTTTATCTCGTCCTTTGTCATCTCTTCTGACAGGTTTGCGGTAAATGAGAAACAGTAACCAGAGAAAAAACCCCACTCACCACAACATGTTTCTCAACACATCTGAGCAGAGCAGCATGGAAAATATTAAGCGCTGCACGGTTAAGTGCTTGCCTTATGCATGACCAAAAACCTCATCCCTGATAGCTATACTCTTGAAGTTCAGCCTCGTCTCCCGCACTTCCACCACAGTCTGAAAGACAAACATTGGACCAGTCCAGTAGGTCTCTCGCAGGCATATGGAAGTGCTTATTTGAGAAAAAGTTATTCCTGAGGCTCTACTTTTTTTTTTTTGTTGCTGTGCAGCCGGTGTCTGGCTGTGATAATAGGCGCTTGTCTAACACCTCGGCTGCTACATCTACTGAGGAGGTAACAGCATTTGACTCTTTAAGTCGCTCTGTTCAGTAAATCATGACGCAGTCGGAGCACTGAGGTGAAGACATGTAGCCCGAAGGGAGGCTGGCTACTGCTGTGAGATGGACGGTACATCAACACTCAGTGTTCACGGCCATAAAATACAACAAAGAAAAACCCCCAAAAACAACTAACTTTCCATAAAGCATTTTGATTGCACCTTTAAAGTCCAACTTGACCCTTTAGTTTGATACTTTTATCCTTTTAAAGCGACTACAAAGTGAATGCAATTGTGCTTAACGCACCTTTTAATTTAAAAACTAAAACCCCAGATGAACTTCATTCTCAATCTATACTATTTAAAGCATAGTATAGAATAGATGCTTGAAAATATATATTTCACTTATTTCTGGAATCTTTTTAGTGTGTATATAAATGATTTGCAGCTATTTTTCCCTGGGGGTGATAAATGGTCAGATTCACGTTTTGTCATTAAACTTCTTGATGAAATTTTATACCACAAACACAAAGTATAGAGCAAAAATTGTGAAGTGGAAGGAAAATAGTGCTTGGTTTTAAAATAGTTTTTACAAATAAAAAACTGAATAGTGTGAATTTTTATTCACACCAACACTTTCTGGAGCTTTGAGATGACACGTGTTGTGAATTGGTGCTGGATAAACTAAACTAAATCGGTGCAAATACAGCTGCAAGTCCTCCAGGACTGCGCCTCTACCTGCTTTGCACATCAGGAGACTGAAACTAAGTCAGACTTAGTTTCAGTATCTGTAAACAGAAATTTTAAAATTTTGCCACAGATTCTTACTTGGATGTAAATCTAGGCTTTGACTAGGTCGTTGCAACACATACATTTAGCCTAAACCCTTTTGCTGTACCTCTGGTTGTATGTTTAGGGTCGCTGCCCTGTTGAAAGGTGAACCTACAGCCCAGTCTCAAGTGTTTTGAAGCATCCACAATATTTTCATGTATTCAGCTCTATCCGACGACCCCACAGTGTGCTGCCACAGGTGATGTCAGGTCAGGATTTACATCTAGGCCAAAAATATCAAACCATGTGGGATTTCTATAGAGACCAGGTTTGCTTATAGCACCAGTCGTAGTTGTCCAGATCTCTGCAGCTCCTCTAAAATTACCATATGCATCTAGTCTGCTTTTTTTTTTTTTTTTTTGATTGATGCCTGGTCAGTCAGTTCAATACTAACTGCGCTATTTTCCATTTTTTCAGATAATACATTGAAAGGAGTTAGTTTGCACTACCTGCCACTTTTGCCTGTTTTCCCAGTCTAAATATTTTTTTAAATGCATTTTTAGTTACCAAGACTTCATAATCCATCGTAGTTGTTGTTGTTTCTATTGTTTTATTTATTTACTTATCTGGATATTTTAAATGTTTTCCAGATCCGCTGTCATATTATATTTGTTGAAAATGGTCTCAAAATGACAATATTACATTTTCTCACAATAATTTCTGGGACAGTTTTTATAGTCCAGTAAAATGCGTTCCTGCGGCAGGCCTGTCTGTGAGATGTTCAGCGCTTGGAATATTATTTGCATTAATCTGCTTCAGATTTCTCCCTGATGTGTCTGCTGTGTTTGGTCTTCATGATGCTGGTTTTGCTCTAACGCTGCCTCTACAGCCATCACAGAGCCAATGGATGGAGAAATAACACACACACTGACTCTATTTACTAACTTCTGGAAACAGTTTGCTGCATTCAATTTAGGAGCATCAGAATAACGGAGGTTGGCAACTAATGTACACTAGGTTTTTATTAGTAAATAAAATGTGAACAATCATTTTCCTATTCATAATGGTGTGTTGTGTCATTTTTGTGTTTTTTCTATATTTTAAAACCTCATAAAATACGTTAGTTTTCGTCTGTAAGGTGAGACAGGTTGAAAGGGAGTGAATACTTAAGAAAGCTCTGTAAACAGTTCATATTGACATCTTCAGTGCTTTAAAGACACAAATGTTGTTTCGCAAAATCCAAATAATCCAATTCTCAAAATGAACAGAAATAGGTTGGACCAGGAGTTCACCGACAGAAATGAATGCGTGAATCAGTGACTCACTCGGGACAGCTTTGAAGCTCCTCACGGTGTTTCCCGCCGCCTGGCTCCGCGGCTCCTCGCTGTACCTCTCGTACAGCTTGAACATGTTGCCGGACACCGCGTCCCGGCTCGCTCTCTCCCGAGCAGAGACGCGCTCATCCACCTCCGGCCGCGCGCCGGCAACTTGGCGCGCGAGGTGAGCCCCGCCGGGCGCGAGGATCACCAACAAACTCCAGATGTGAAAAAGCCAAGTCGCCATAAGTGACGATCTGAGGGATGAATGCAGTTACAGTAAGTAGAGTGAAACACGGAGCCGCGTGTTTTCAGTCAGACGTCCAGCCGGTTTTACAGATAATGAAGCCCTCCGCGGCTGTCTCTGCTGTGGGAGGAGAGCCTGGCCCCGGAACCGTCCCGGCCCGGCCCGGCCCGGCCCAGGCGCGTGCATGAAGCGATGCTGCTGGATGACAGGCGGTGACGTCTGAGCGAACAGCCAACAAGAACCAGGCAGCCCATTAGGTAAACTGCTGCTCTTAGGGACTGGATGCGAAGTTTAGAGCTCCCAGTGGGCTCCTGTCATTAGCTGCTTTTCATGCAATGTGCTAATTGAAATTACGACAATTATTTAGCTTAATGGAAACACGCCAATTTTGAAAAACCCTACATTTTTCGATAGAGTGAAGGTGGTTTTTCCACCACATTGAAAGAAATGTATTTAGCAAAACAGCAACGGAAACACTTTTTTCCGCATTACACAAGTCACGTGATCAACAACCGGATGTTACTACTGGCGAAAACAACAATGAAGATAAGTGCTAGCTAGCCATGGCAGATTTCTGAATATATTTTATGTAACATTTACATAAATTGCCATGATTTTTCATACTGCGTGAAAAGGCTTATTCACGTGTAACTCCAGTTTCAGTTCTTATGTAATGGATGAACCACTACTGCCAAATTGTGTTTTTTCAACATTAGCAAAATAGCGACAAAAATTTGCACAGATTTGTAATGGCAACACATATTGACCACTTTGGTTGGCCATAATTATTTTTCATCTTCACTTAATATTCATTACTATTTGACACTTATTTTTGAAATGTGATACAATATTTAGGAAAGTGTTAGGTTGGTAAAACCTTGTGCTATTTACTTTGTGCAGAAGGTCTGGACTCATGGCTACTGAGAAACGATAGCTTACACAGTAACAGGTTTTCTGCTGCTGCATCATTTAATTCCATTACCGAAGCTTAATATATAAAAGAATTACAGGTTACATATTCATGAAAGCCAAATAGTTTTTATAGCTTTAAAGGGAAACTTTTCTCTCTATTGTGATTGAAGTCTCTCATTGGTTAACTGAGATGAATTAGACTTTTTTTTTCTCCTTAAAAGAGAGAAAGTTAACAAACAAGCCAAAACTAACTGGAGAAACGTCTCTGTCCTGTCAGTTTCCACACAGATATTTTACACTACATCAATTTTAATTTTTCCTAAAAGTTTACAACTGAGTATTGGATTTCATCATGACAACATTGACTCCATGTAATTTTACACTTTCCACGAGCTAGCCACAGTTTATGTAACTTCTAAGAGTTGTAAAAACATGAGATCTTTGCATGTAGTTTCATTGCTGGTTCCAGACTTCAGAATCAGTCCAGTTTATGAGCAGAGCTTCAGCTGGAGGCGAAAAGACATTGGACGCAACATGACAACGTGTCTCTTACTGTATTCCTCAAAAAGAGGAATTTGTTTAAAGTGCTCTATTTGTCAGGAAACAAATAGAGCACTATTTGTTTCCTGACAAATAGTGCTCTATTGTTTCTGAACTTTCCTTCTCGTATAGATTTAGCTTGCTGAAACAATCAGTGTAAATGTTTTGAGTACACTTTTTCAGTGGGTGGGATATACCTTTTACTTTTTAAGTTGATGGAGGAACTTTTGATTTGCAAACGTATAAATTTTTGTGGCAATCTAGGGCGTAAATGAGGGAAGATACAACGGCTAATATGATCTGAGGGTTTCAAAATGGTACAGCCATTAGCCAACTGTCTCTATGGGAAAGGTAAGAGAATATTCTGTTCAAGAAAAGATGTGAGCTAGCATGCTAGCGCGGACATGGTAGCAAGACAATAGCCTCATCCTTAAGCAGTTGAAAATTACTAACAAATATTAAAACCCAACTTTATCTTGCCAACTCATGAAGCTCTAATGCTAGCTTTGAGAAAACTGCAGCAATTTCTTTTCATGTGAGCTCATGCTACTGTAAATTACAAAAAGAGTTTAAAGTTTAAAGTTTTTAAGTTTTTACACATCGTTACTGTGGATATTAATAAATATTGTTAAGAAAATCTTTAGCCTTTCTTTAAATTTTGCAGCTGAAAAGCAACGGGTTGACTTGCGGTTTCTGATGCAGCACAACGGTTTTCCTGTGACAGACGTGGCAGCATGTTACTGCCACCACAGGTCAGACGGCCATTAAAATACCTCCTACTGCTCCGGAGCGGGCCGGGGGCAGAGGAGGTGGGGGGATCACAAGGCGCTCTTTGACACCACTGTGTCTCACATCAGAGATAAAGGACTGAGCTGAGACCGGGGTCCCCCCAATCCCTATTTGGTAAAAAGAACGACTTGTCATGCCGTTTCAGCAAAAAGAGCGCGATAGCATCAGTCTCCTCCCAAGGAGTAATCAGAAGCTGTTATCACTCAGCGTGGAGTTGTCTAATTGATTTTAATGGGACAGGAAAAACAAATGTTGTTCTTGTGAGTTTCCTTTTGATGCCTGTTTCCCTCCTCTCCCTCTTTGTGGTCTACAAGAAAATCGACAAGGAGTCAGGGAGGCTTTGTTGTGCCAAAAATAACTATCAATCAGGTTGTTTTTTTCCTGCTTAGCAGAAAACAACAAAAGGCATTAATCATTAGATCAACCACTTTAAACACAAACCAAAGTCCTGTGGTCATGTGAGCAAAGAGTCCTTCCTGCTGGAAGCTAATCTGACAGTAGGGCGAGGCTGGATTACCAATCAGCCCCCCAGGATTTGGTGCTTTGAACATCGCTTGATGTTATTAAGGTGCCGAGAAACTTCTGACAGAGGAGGTCAACGAAGATGAATGCAGGGGGGACAAAGTGCAGAGCTCTGATATCGGAGAGCGTGCTTCACATCCAGCCTGTGGTTTTCTCTAATCACGTCCCGATCTTGACTCTTAACCTGGCAGCTTTGCTGGAGCTAAACGAGTCCAAATGGACAAAAACGTCTCAGTCCACCTCTGGCAGAAGAAGTCAAATCTCACACGGAACACGTTGTGTTCCTGTTTTACAGTGTAAACCACTTCAACAAATCCCTGAACACAACTACGAACGTAAAAACACAACAACATATTCAAAAACACGATATTTAGCAAAGCACAATTACAAATTAGAGGGCCTGTGCTATGTGTTTCCAGCCACATAGTACCATTTTATAGCAAAATCAAGTAACTATGTTACCTTAATTTGTTAACAAAAATTGCTTTATTTGAAATATGTCTTAAAAAAGATTGACCTTGTAATTTAACACCTTTAAATTGGGTCTCCGTCTCTTTAAAACTCCTGCTCTTTCTGAAGCTCCTCCATCAGGACGTCATCACAACATGGCTCCTCTATTAACCCAGCGTTTCACTGAGAAGTAGCTCCTATAATGAACTCTGCTGATGTGCAGTTCCACCAGGGGCTTGCTAATTTCTGGTAGCTAGTCTGCAGGAGTTAAGTGGGGGAATTATGGGGCAATGCTGCTCTGTGAGGCAGAAGTTTGGAAACAGTTCTGAGGAGGAGCTTTATCTCATGGGCGGAGCTACGTCCATCCAAGCGTTTTGCACAGCTGAACGGTTTCTCAGTAAAATCTATTTTACATAATACTGTCACTTTAAGAAAACACAACATTAACAAAACAGAAGATGTAGGTCCCAGTGGGACATGTGAGACATCACTGATTGGATGACACCGTTTTTCACTTTAGAACCAGAAACCATTCTGGCATTCACTCTCTCATTGTTTAGACAGGCAAGAAGACAGTCACTGCTCTACATGTTGGAGTATTTGTGAGACCCTCTCTACCCAACCCCTCCCTGTACCCCACCAAACTCTGTAAGACCCCTCCAGGTTTCGCCTGGCGTAGTGGTTGTAAAGTAAGCGACAGCTATTTAGAAAACATTTAAAGTGCATTTAGATGGACGTGGCTGATCATTTCTAGGATTGAAGATTGTTACATCCAGTGAGCATAAATTTGAAATGATCATAAAGCCGCCTCATTACCGGGAATTTGCTTCCAGAGATCAGAAGACCGTGTCCAGACTGCCTGTCCCACACCTCGTCTCTTCAGCTCATTTATCCGTGAATATCTGTGCATTATTATCGAACACCTGCAGACCCGCGGTTCCATAATGATGCTAGTTTTTTATTTTTTATACGCAGACATATTTTACTAATCAGCAATGTTGCTGCAGGACATCCTAGGGTTTTGCAAACAACACCACAAGAAAAGTGCAAACATTTTCATATTTCTAATTCAATTTTATGATAAACCAACACAAAGATATACATGATTATAAAGTGGAAGGAAAATTATGTATGGTTCTCCTTTCCTTTTTGTTTGTTTTTAAAGAAATATATAAAAATTGTAACTTGCACTTCATTCCACTGTGGTTACTGAACTACTCCAGGTTGTTTTAATCATTTCTCAGATTTATTTATTTATTTTTTAATCATCAAAACTGTTTTGCAGAACAAATAAAGCAGATCCCCCGGCATGAATCCAGTATGTCTGAAGCTGTAGAGTGTGTTACTTCTTGCTAGGTTAAATAAGACTTGCAATCGTCGTCTAAACTGAATCATGCTTAAAAAATTAAGCATAATTTTAGTTTTTTGATCTCTGAAACAATCACAGTAACTGTTTGGTTTTTATTGATCGCCCACTGACAAAGAAAGAAAGAAAGAACACATCAGGCCAATAATTATGCTACACTCCTGTCCTCAGTAACACATCCACACTAATTTATCATTTTACACTTGGATGACATCATCGATGAGTCACCTCTCTGCTACCTCCTCAGCTGCAGGGAGAAATTAAAATGTAGCTTCCCCAAAAATGTTCTTATTCATAGAATATTTGCCCGGGGTCTTCATGGGGACAGGGGAGCAGGAGAGAAGAGCCGACCGTGTTTCTTTTGGCATCAAACCCCATCCTTCACCCCCCAACCCCACACCCCTGCTTTCCCTCTTTTGACTTGTTTTCATACTTCTGGCTTCAGCTGAATGACCATTCATGCTCACTGATGCTGGATGTGGGTGTGTGTATTCGAGTGTGCAACTGCCTCAGGCTTCTTCCCATTCTCTACTGCCAAGGTCTTGCTTTCGCGATCTCTCTCTCTCTCACTGACACACACACACACACACACACACACACACACACACACACACACACACACATGCACACGCACACACACACACACACACACACACACTCTCAAGCAAATACAATATGAAACTTAGCCTAGATTTTGGATGTTATATCTGTGCCACTTTAGCTTAAAATGGCACATTCCATGTTTTCCAGCAACATAGTATCATTTCATAGCACAATCAATTAACCATTTTATAAAAACGCTACACGTATCAAACATGACTTAAAAACAATTTGACTTCATAATTTAGCACCTTAATATTGGGCCTCTGTCTCTTTAAAAAAACTCCTGCTTTTTTAAAACTCCGCCTTCAGGAAGTCGTCACTACATGGCTCCTCTATTAACCGTTTAACAACGTTTTTTCCAGAGTTTCACTGAGAAATAGCACATGTGCAGTTCCATCAGGTGTTTGCTAATTGCTACTGGCTAGTCTGAAGGAGCTGAGTTGGAGACTGGAAGGGAAGGGGCTCTGTGAGGCGGAAGCTCGGAAGCTTGGAAACTGCATCCCTCCCCTGCCACTCTCCCACTCAGCTCCTTCAGACTAGCCAGTAGCAATTAGCAAACACCTGGTGGAAATGTGCATCAGAAGAGCTCATTATAGGAGCTGCTTCTCAGTGCAACGCCAGTAAAAATGTTGTGAATTGGTTACTAGAGGAGCCATGTTGTGAAGAGCAGGACTTAATTAAAGAGACAGACGCTCAATTTCAAAGTTGTAAAATTACAAAGTCAAGTCCTATTTCATATATGCAGCATTTTTATAGCAACCGAAGATAACTCAGTTACTTGGTTGTGCTATAAAATTATACTTAGTGGCTGAAAATACATAATACTGCCCCTTTAGAGACAACTAGCTGATGGAGAAGTCCTCAAACAAAGCATATTTCTCTGACTGCCCTCACAGGTTCTTGGACACACGGTTGATTTTTTTTCTTTTTTTTTCCCTACATCTTGGTGGCACACTACAGCATTACCCTCTGCCAAAGAAGTGTCAGAGCCACACATGACAACCTGCTCATTTATCATCCAACTGCAGACAACGAGGCCGATGACTAACCCACCGCAACGAGTTGTTCTCCGGTTTGCGTTGGCCGTTCTCTTGAGATCCAACTGGCATGTGTGGAGCAGATCCCCAGCAGCCCCCCACACTCCATGAGGCCGACAGCAGATAGGGCCAGCAATCGGCGTGATGGATTTTAGTCGTGACGCGCCTTTCCTCAAGCGAACCAATTAGGGAAACACTTTTGTTGAGTTGAGTTTCCGCTCTCTGACAAAGTGAAGTTCTTGTAGAGTCTGACGCCGTCTGATACTGAGGCTGTTGTTCACCTGAACCAAGAAGATGGACATAAGGTGAAGGTATCCGGGATAAACAGGTGCAAAACTAGGAACTTGCAACAGGAATCTGGAGAGTATCAGTCTCACTACATTTATGACTCAAGTCTTTTTAGTGCAGCACAAACCTTAGAGTCACTGTGATCTTATTGTCAGGCTGAAAATGTGTCTGAATGTCTCCCATGTCAACAAAGTTTATTAGTAAATGATGATCAGGAAAGAGTATGAAATCATGAGGTAGTACGCATGCTAATATGTGAAGGCAACATAGAAGCCTTCGTTTCCCTAAAACACAACAGTGTTTCTGGACTCTGGAACAAGTCAAAGAACAAACGAGATCCGAACTGGAGAGGATTATGTGGAGTTCAAGAGCAGCGGTCCATTAGCCTTTTGCACTTACAAGCTCCCACATTAGTGCAGTCACATTCTCTGAATAGGTACAGCAAATGTTGATGTTTCAGAGGAAATGTATACACTTTCGTTGGGCTGGACTTTGTATTGTAAAGAAAAGCTCCCTCTTAACGTAGAAAGACCCCCGTGTTGTTTATTTCTGTGATGAGTTTGGGAAAAGTGAGCGCTGCCTTCGTTCCGCCATACATCACTTCAAGTACCAACCTACAGGAAGAGGCCATTTTCCCATCAGCTGTCTGTCAGTGAGGCTGTTCCTTTCCACATTAATGGACCAAACAGACTGACGACTGGCACCAGCCCCACCTCCCCCTCTTTACTTTATTAATCTTTCTTTGTAAGCTGTTTTTTTTTTTTTCTTCCCCCCTCTCGCTCTCATCTTTCGGCGTTTCAGCTCGGTTGTCCGTGAGTCGCTTGTCATGTCACAGTGATGCACTCTGGACCCCGCTGGGGTCGCCTGCGGTGTGATTTAGCCTCCGGTTGCTTTTCGTGCAGAGTGATACTCGGTATGTCAGCGCCTCTGTCAGTTGCGCGGGAGTCGGACACAGTGAGTTATGCGGGGAAGCTCAGAACTTTTTATTCTCTTTTCATGCGAGAGAAAGGAATTAAGTCGGCGCATTACTGACTGCGGTTTTTCTGGCCAGGCACGTTGTTTTCTTTGGCCGCCGCACTTAAAGTCTGTTGAAACAGGCCCTTTTTCTCATGCCTATAAATGGACTTCTTTCATAAATCCATGAGGGGATGCTTGCTCTTTTGAAAGGGGTTTAGGAAGATCCTTCACCCTACACAGTCACAGATTTGTGGTCCACGTTCACACACTCCATCATGTTAGCGCTAATACGTTATGGCGGGCTCACTGCGTATGAATTGTCATGGTCTTTAAGAAAATGACCCGGCGAACAACTGGAGTGGCGATGAAAAGGGTTAGTGAACTGTTTCCTGTCTCTGAAATCAGGAGGAAGGCGGCAGCAGGCGCAGAGAGGAGAGATAAGACGGAATTATGGAGACTAGAGGAGTGATGGAAGGAAACACAAGGCAACGCTATCTGTTGTAGCAGAGAAAGCATGCTACATCTGCAGTGTCAGTCACAGATAGATGGAATGAATTTAGTTTTTTGTTTCTGTGTCGGGATTAACAGTTTCTTTTTCTTTTTTTTTTTTGCATGTTTGTCGCACTTTAGTGTTTCAGTGCATCAAACCAACATGAATATTAGTCAAACATAGCACAAGCAAAAAAGACAGTTTTTAAATGAAGGCGTCCATTATCACGAAAGAGACGAAATCGAAACCTACGTGAGAAAGAAACGACTCAAAAACATTCATTTGCGTCAGAGAAGCGGACTGGTCTCTGCAGCTGCTCCGTTACAAATGTGGGCAACATTTTGTCAATATTCTGCTAATGTTGAAACACGCACACACACACCGCCGTGTCACTGAGCCAGCTCTGACTCCAGTTAAGCCAATTTCTGCTTCCAAACTCAATTGTTTCCGTAATCACAATCTTCCACCGCACGCTTTTGCTACACTCTCTATCAGGTTGCTGTTCGCGGCCACTTGACCCGGTCCTGAACCTGCTGACTTCCTCTCCTCTAAATGCGGTGTGACCGGATTCCAAAAACCCGAGTGCTTCGTTTATCAAACCCCCGTTGAACTCCACATCTGTCTGTTTTCTCTCTCTCTCTCTCTCGACCTCCACCTTTAATTGTCTCTCCCGTTTCCTCTCGCTCCGTCTGTTTGTCTGTGTGTCAGGTGTGTTTAAGGAGATGGTCAGTCTGTTAATTTCTGTCAAGAGCTTCTAATTATGAAATAAAAAGTAACAAATATTTGGGTTGTTAAGTCATTTGATTATAGTAAGCACACATCCTGACACTTACTGTGAGTTTTAAAACGATTGTTTTTAGTAGGGCTGTAATAAGAGCTCAAGATTCAAAATGCCATCATATTTCACGTCAATAAGAATTCTGTCTCCTCAAAGTGTTATTAGCTTTGAACTATGCGGTCCTTAGGAAAAGGAGGCATTGACAGACTGTCGGAATACAAATGATTTGTAAGCACAGAGTAACGGATGGTGACCCTTTAGCCGTCCATGCTGGAAAACCCTCCAGGGAGGCAAAATATGAATATTCTGCAGAGAATAGAGAATCAAAATATGTTCAAATTAACATAAAAAAAAATTCACTGCCCATTATGACAAGCACTAGATGGCATGTAGAGTGGCACACTGGATTTATGGGGGCAACAACTTTTCCCTCAATAGATGAAATCCTATGAACTTTGCATTTTGTATTATAGATATTATGGGTAAAGGACACTAGTGGGGAAAACCTGAGGCAAAGCCCTTCATCAGATCTTCAAAAACCCAAAATCAGAGAGAGCAGGTCAGTAGATGCATTTCCATTGACAATATAATTGCACAATTTGACATTTCAGACATAAATTTACTTAATGGAAACACAGCAATTTCAAAAAAAATAATTTTTACCACCAGGATGAAGTTGTTCTATTTGGCTGTACCAAAATTGGTTTGCAATGGAGACACTTTATCTCACGTCATACGAGAAGAAGAAGACAGGAAGTTAGAGGATGATGGGATAGCATGTTTTTTGATGACTTATCACGTGAACCAACTTATTCACGTGTGATTTTAACAGCAATTCTTATTTAATGGAAACGCTGCAAGTACGACGCTTTTTTCCGACATTTGCAGAATATCAACACAATTTTGCACACATTTGTATCGGTGCAAATGTGTTAGCTTCTGCATGGTGGATTGTGAAGAGTAATGGAACACGTAGGAGGACTGATTGGAATTTGCCAACAAGATTGATTTCAGGAATGGAAGAAAAAAAAAAGAATCTGGTTAATGAGTTTTAATGAAGGAGAAGAAAATTATAGTAGAGAAAGAAAAGGCAATCCAGAATCAGTGGAGGGGAAATGGGAGGGGGAGGCAGAAAAGAAGACAGATGCAGGCAAAGACAGAAATCGACAGACGTCCTGCTCTACCTCAGCTCGTCAGCGAGGGGTTCATGAGTGATAGCAGCCAAAGGCAAAGGATCGGCCCATTGCTGCTGCTGCCGCCCGCCCCTCTGCTTTATTTCACCATGAAGATTTTTTTACATGGAAAAATAACAAGGCACAGAGCCAAGCAGTGCAACAGCCCAAAGAAAAGCAAGAAAGAAAAAAAATATCCGAGCTTTGTCAGACAAAAGGCTTCTGTTGTTTCTAAATCAATGTTAATTTTTAAGTTGGCGGACCCCTGCCTCGAGGAAGGTTGTGGTGAAGAAACGAAAATGAGTCAGGCAATTTCTTCTTCTTTTTTTTTTTAACAATCCCCATCTGAGGTCTGAGGTTGTTTTTTATGCAAACCTTGTGGTAAAGTTTTGGATTTCACCTCAACCCTTCAGCTCTCCTCCCAATACTAAGGACTTTTTGGCCCATGGGAAATGAGAGTAGTGATAGCAATGAATCAGAGCACAAACCTCAACCAGGGACTTAACCCTTTTTCAGTCCCCTTTGTCCTCTTGTTAACTGGTTCCGCTGTGCCGTAAAAAGTGACGAAACCAGTGAATCTCACAAGTGCAATTGTTGAGCAAAAGGCAGGATTTGTTCAGTGACAGAACATTAAACCTAATGGCTCCCTGTGGCTTTCACGGCAGCAGGAATAACAGAAGATTGGGTTGAAGAAGACACGAGTAATGAAAGTAAATTATGAATTGTAAGGCATACTGTGTTTAAAAAGGTTTGTGGCTGTGTGTTTTCTTTTCCATGTTAATATTTCATGTCATCAGAACTTCCACCTAAACATGGTTGGAGGGATTTGAGCATCTCCTGTGATCCTAGGGAGGATGTTTTTCTGAGTTTTGTCTCCCGATGGGGTTCCAAAGGGCCTGTTAGTCTTGTGGAACGAGTCAGATTAAAGATAAATCACAAAACTTGATGAAGGATGACCATAGCAAAGAACATACCTTTTCCAGACCAGGGCATTCTGCTGGAGCCAGGGTTGGGAGTGAAATTTGCCTGAAAGCACCTGGTGGTGGAGCTCTGGCCCTTGGGGTCGGCCAGGTAACAGGAAACCTAACCCACAACCCAACCTTGTCCACCGAGTGGAACCACTACCTGCAAGAAGAAACACTAATATTGACCACCATTGCTCGGAAACATCACATTTCAAGCCAAGGCAATTTCAGATTT
Organism: Poecilia reticulata; assembly: GCF_904066995.2. NCBI lineage: Eukaryota > Metazoa > Chordata > Actinopteri > Cyprinodontiformes > Poeciliidae > Poecilia > Poecilia reticulata. The sequence goes on along the minus strand of NC_088848.1, from coordinate 21,626,712 downwards.
TGGCTTGAAACTGCAAACTCCAGAAGGAGATGAGAAAACCAAAAGGAATGTATGATGTATAGATACAGAAGGAACACTGGTGGGCAAAACCCAATGACTGAGGCGTAACCCTTCATCGGATCTTCAAAAACCCAACATTAGAGAGAGCCTGTCAGTAGCTGCATTTCCATAGGCGGTATTTGGAAAATAAATTTGCTAAATGGAAACACATCAATTTGAACAGATTCTAGCTTTCGATGAAAACTTTGGGGGAATGAGTTTTTTTCATGGTGTCAAAATTGGTTTATTTTGCAAAACTACAATAGAAAAACGGGCTGCAGTGCCGGAGTTGGTAGAACTGTTGCCTTGCAGCAAGAAGGTTATGGGTTCGATTCCCGGCCCCGGTCTTTCTGCATGGAGTTTGCATGTTCTCCCTGTGCATGCGTGGGTTTTCTCCAGGTACTCCGGTTTCCTCCCACAATCCAAATACATGACTGTCAGGTTAATTGGCCTCTCCAAATTACCCTTAGGTGTGAGTGTGTGTGTGCATGGTTGTGTGTCTCTGTGTTGTCCTGCGACAGACTGGCGACCTGTCCAGGGTGTACCCCACCTCTCGCCCGGAACGTTTGCTGGAGATAGGCACCAGTACCCCTCCCGACCCTACCAGGGGACAAGGGTGTAAAGAAAATGGATGGAAAAAAAATGGACAATAGAAACACTTTTTTTCCCGCATCACACGGGTCACGTGATCAACAACCAGATGTTACCACTGGCACAAACCATGAAGAAGAAAACAACAGGGAGGAGGAAATGAAATGTTTTTAATGACTTATTGCCTGAACAAAGTTAATCACGTGTGATTTTAATTACTTTTCTTAGTCAATAGAAACACCACAATTGTGAAATAGATTTTTTTTGTTTGGTTTTATATTAGCAGAATATTGACAACGTTTTGCTCACATTTGTAATGGAAACAGCTGCTGTGTGGTGGAGTGTGAAGAGTAATGGAACAGGTAAGAGGACCGATTGAGATTTGCACACAAAGACACCCAACCTTCTTTGACAGAAGAAGTCCTGTCATCAAAGAAGGGGTGTTTGGTTGATTCCTTGAAGACGGCCTACTTGAATATTCTGTTTTTGTTTTCCTGAGAGCCTCCACAGCTCTCAGGCTCTCAGGAGGTTAATGTTGGAGTCACTTGGACGGTTGTTATTAGAAAAGCAGAGTCATTGATTTGAATCTGAGCCTTGTTTGCTGTTGAATGTCTGTACTATGGCATGGGTTGGCCAAAGCACAAGCTTCAAATATGTAACTGGTCTTCAGTGCACTTGGTTAAGGTTAGTCTTGAGTCAAAGGTCTACAATCAAATCAAATCATCAGACCTGTGATGCTATGTCTTGAGCACACCGCCTGGTTCTGAGTTTGAAAATGAGGGGTCTAAAGTTCACCCACCTCTGAAGGACAATTATATAGTCCAAGTCAAGTCATGACTAAGGGACAAGAACTTGATTGGTGGGTTGTAAACAACCAATGGAGCCATTAATACAGGTTTGACTGTCATCTAAAATCTGCTAACATGACATATGAATACTCTATCAAATACAGAAACCACAGGAGCCCCACAGGGGACTGTACTCTCACCATTCATTTTCACTCTCCTGTCAGCTATAGAAATACTCAGATGACTGCAGTTCCTGGGGGTAACAGTGATCCTCTACACAGAAAACCAGAGTGTCTTCAGTCAGGAGGCTTCTTCAAAATTGTTCTAACACTAACGGTAACAGGAGGTCTTTCCTGCCTACATCCATCACCATCTGCCATATCCCTTTAATTAAATAAGTAACAACAGCATTTAATTTCCCTTTGGGATCAGTGAAATAGTTTTTAATTGAATTTGTATGAATACGCTTAGCAAAGACCGAAACCAGCAACAACTGATGGTGTTTTGGCTTCCTGATATTCCGTCCCATTTCTGGGGGGAATATTTGACCTCTTTCCTCACATGACTTGAAAAGAATGCTGACCCTCCAAGTCTTGGGTTAGGGGAAACAGGTTTCAGGCTGAGCGATGACAGGTAGAATGGATTCAAGCTGATCTTGTTGTTTTCTGTTGACAGGCCTCTCTCATATCACTGCCAGCGTGAATAAATCCTTTGCAGCTTGCACGTAGTCATGCTGTTAAATTCTGTGAAAAAGGAAAAGAACTTCTGAAAGATAAACAGACGCTGTGCTGTGAACAAGTATTTGCCCTCTTGCGGATTGGTTTTTACGTTTTTGTCAAGTGTTTAAAAATCTAGTATGAAACTGTCAGGTGGTGGGATTTGGATTTAAAAGAAAGACCCACCCACCTGTTCTCTGCTCTGACAGTGTTGCTTTCGTGTCATGACCTCCGATGATCTTTGATCGTCTCCCTTACTTCACCTTGGGGACAAAGAGTCCAGTCTCCTATTTCTCTCTGCCATCACGCTTACATCCCAGGTCTATTTCTAACACTGATTCCTTTACAATAGATAGAAGCCATAAAAAGATGTAAAGCACTGCAAATGACATTTGCATCAATGAAGGACAGTGTTGATGATCCAAGAACAAGAAAGACCGGGACAATCATCTTGATGATCTGTGAGACATTAGGGAAAATATTCTGGGAGAAAATTTGACATTTTCTTAAGATATATATCTCGTAACATCTGATCTAAAGCTAGGAAAATATACTGAGGTAAGCATGGTAGTGGCTTAACTCGGTATAAGCTACTATACTGGCTTATATTGAGTAAAGTATCAGTGACCCTTGTCTGTAGGTCACTGTTATGACCTAGTGACGAAAAAGATAGTAACAGAAGAAGAAATCTGTCTAGAGGCAAATACTTTTTTGCAACACATCAGTCAGCGCAAATGTTTCTGCCAACAAAAGAAACAGATACAACTCTGTGCAATGTTTCCATTCACAGAGATCCAGGAAGAGAGGGATAAAAGAGAGCTTCAAAGATAGACGACAAATATTAAAACTACGTTCTTCTGAATAACGACCAGCTGAAAACACTTTTCCGAATATTCTCTCGGCTGCAAAATTGAATGATTCCATCCGTTGCGGACATTGAAAACCAATGTTTCAGAAAGACTGGGAGACTTCGCTGCTTTGTGTTCGTCTTGCTTGGACTGAGCCCATTAGAGAAGCAGCCGGGTTGGGCGGTCAGAGTCCATCCAGATCAGAAACACGTGAAGAGCTCTCTCTTTCTCTCTCTCTGTTTTATACCTTCTGGACATTGAGATAAATCCGACTTTAACTGTGAATGACAAAGACAGAGCACTGACTTCATGCGACTGCGCTAAGCGGCCGGTAGTTTCATGTGCGAGTCATCGATCTCCACCTACATAGCCAGTGCGTACTTGAAAGCCAGGTCTGGACTTGATTGGGGGATTGGGGGGGAAGTTGAGCGAGAGGCAGCCAATTTGTCATCATTTGGGTGACAACTTGTGTGACTGACACGCTGCCTCAATGACCTCTCTGTATGCTTTGAACTGATAACCAAACTGGATGTGTGTAACTGCATGCGAGGAGAGAGAGGGAAGGGAGTGGAGGGGTTTGAGAAAAATGACAGCCAGGAGGGAACAGGAGACGTTAAAGAGAAAAGCAGGGTGCTCCGGGTTCAGTGATACAGTCTTTTCCAGATCTACACGTCATGAATTCTTCTCAGGACTTTGATATTTCTAAGGATCCGGGTTGATTGCCATGTCACAGACTCACTTTATCACAACGGTTGCGGTTACTTTTGACGGATAAAGATAGAAAAGTGAGATAATTTTGAGTTCAAAAACCAGATTTAGTCTGCGTCCTTCAGCTGAACAATGTTTCAGTACCTTTCCAGAGTTGTCAGGCCTTAACCTCTGGAGGCTGAACAATTTGATTGATTAATTCCGGGATATATCAGATCTGGAAGCAGCCCAGTGGCTGTTTGACCCAACCTAAAATAATAGTAACTTTGTTAAGAAGGCAGAACGTTTTCAATTATACTTATGTAACGTAATGCCATGGCCAAAAAATTAAAAAATCTCTTATTTGCTGTTATTTAAAACACAGTTTAGACTCTAAAGTGTGTTTGCATGGAGTTAATTGTGAATTCTAATAAATGACTGTGCCTTGATTTCCTTTCCACTGTAGCTTTGGCTGTATGTTTAAATATTACATCTGATACATTTGTAAAACAACAGAAGTCAACCTGGAGCAGATTTGTGGGTGTTAAAATAAATGTTCAATGATTAAGAGATAACTGTTAATGAATACCCAAAGACTAAGAGATTATTATTAACTGCTTTCTGTCAATAGCTAACTTCTCATCAGAGCGAACAGAAGTCACATGCGGAGTCCCTCAAGGTTCAATCCTGGGTCCCCTTCTATTTATTTAACATATATGCTGCCTCTAGCTCAGGTTATAGCAAGAGATAAGATTTGCTACTATGCAGATGATACAAACTGAAATTATTGTATCATCTGCACAATAATTTGTGCAGATAATACACAAATTATTGTGCAGATGATAATTTGCACAATAATTATCATTATTGTGATAATTATATCACAATTTCCTCTTATCTTTGTTTCCAAAGAAAAACAATACAAACTTATTACAGATGGAAACTAGCAATTAGGACCGAAATCTGGGTGTGGCAGCTCAGAGAATAGACTTAAAATACTGTTATTATATTATAAATCACTGAACGGCATTAAAGATCTGCGGTTGTTGTGTCAACCTTCCAGACCTCTCATGTCTTCTGGTTCTGGTTCTGCTCTGACCAGAACCAGAACCAAACATGGAGAAGCAGCATTCAGCTTCTATGCACCACAAATCTGGAATAAACTCCCAGAAAACTGCAAAACAGCCGAAACATTGAGTTCCTTTAAATTTAGACTAAAACCCCCCACATGTTAAGAATTACTTTTGATGTTCAAACCTTCTTCCATTGGAAATGTGCAGGAGTTTGAACTCAAGTGTTACAGAATATCTCTGATACAAGTGATTCCTGCTGCAGCTGGCAGGTGAACCAAGTGGTAGGAAAGAACTGCAGCTTGTGTGATGGCAGAAGCAAAATCTCAAGAACTGTGTGAAACATTTTCTTCTTCAGTCTTTGTTTGACAGCTTTATTCTAGAAAAAGTACTGTCATCAAAGTGCTTAATCACTTGGATGTGTTTGATACTCTTATATACATCTATTTTCAACAAATTCATGGTACGGAAACAATTAGCTGACATGAAAAGACATGTAAGGCAGGGATCCTTCTGGACAAAACTCTTAACGATTCTTTGTATATAAAGACAATTGCAGTTTATAACAATTTAGTTTAAGGAACTGCAGTCCAGCTTCTTTGAGCTTGTAACATCGTGTAATTGGTTTCTGATTTCAGGTCTTGTCTACAGCTATTTTTTACTGCCAGCGATTAAATAAATAAGAGTAATGGGGCCCTGAGATTTTATTCACGTTGTAACATTTCTGCACCATCAGCAGAAATATCAGAAGAAAATAAACCCTACTGCTCGTGTTGCTGAGAAAAACATTCGAGGTGGATGGAGAAAACAAATCTGATCTTGATTATGTGCTCTGCGGGTTCTTTTTTTAAATTATTATTATCATTATTTTACAAGCAATTGGTAGCTGTCTGGGGAGCCAGCCAGGTACACAGGGAGGCTGGGAAGCACGTATTGTGAAGACTGAAAAATTCCGTGTCCCGGAATGGTTTTTGGCTTAAAGCATGGAATGGAAGATTAGCCCCCCAGAGAGACGGCTTAAAAGATCCAACCTCTCTTATGGGGTTGGCTTTAGAACCACTGCTGAGGCAAACAAGATGTAAGAAAAAAAAAACTTCTTTCTTTGGAGTTCAAGCTGTTTGTTCCCCCCGTGTAGATGGATAAATAGAGACAAAATGTTAACAAGAACCATGATGGTGGCTGCGCTTCTCTGGACTTTAAGTAATTTCACAGGTTGCTAGATGTTGCTTCAGACCAAGAAGAAGAAGAAGAAAACAGGTGGCAGAGGTCCCGTTTGGATTTGTTGTGTTTGGTGCAGTAGTGATGAACAGATTGCAAAAGCAATGAAATTGACTTTTGTTGGCAATGTAAAGGTGAGTAAAGTTGCAAAGGTAGGAGACATGTCTGGCCTCCAGGGAGGTGTTATTCAGGTGTGCCTTTGGGAATGGAGATGAAGGAGCTTGTTTTGAACTTACAGGTATGAGATAAAATGGTCAAAAGTGCTAAAAAATTGACTACGGGCTGAGAAAAAGGACTCTGAATTTGTGTTGATTGAGTCTGCAAGCAAGAAGATCCCTGAAGAGCTGTTTTTATATTATTATTTGTAAAGTTCAGTATAAGGGAATATATAGCAATTTGGATACTTAGCAAAAGATTGCAAAGGGATAAAGAAGTGCGCAAGGTGTGTTGGTGATCCTGAGTATGGTAAGTATGGACAGGGAGGAAATCACAGTGTGGCCTACTGGGGATGTGACGTTATGAAAAGAGAGATTATTGTGCAGCAGACAAAATTTAAGGGGAAATTTTCTTATGCTGCGATTCAGGAAATTAGAGAAACAGGAAAGGAACAAAAAAAAAATGCATGCTGCATTAATGCCACTTCCAATGTTACATCCCAAACCAAGAAGATGCAAATAAATTAGGCAGCAGTATCTTGATATTTTAGGACTTAAGTGGGAAAAAATAAGATATGATCGCAATGTTAAGGCAAAGCATTTTGCCTTAACATTTTTGCCATTGAGAGATAGTACGTTTTTCTTCTCCGTCATACAACATTACAGCCAATTGGTGGCGGTAATGCTCATATTAGCCAAACGCTAATAAAACAGAAGAAGAGGAAGTAAAAAAATAAAAAATAATAATAGTTGCTATGGCGCTGGTTACCACTAGTTTCGACCTTGAAGTAATTGTGTGACGCTGTCTGGCTCCCGCTGCGTGGCCGCACCAGCTGGTGGTGTGTCACAGGAACATTTACGAGGCTTTCTGTCTGCAGCCCGGCAGAGTGGAGCCACTGAGCCGCCCAACTTTCTCCAGGTGACGTTTTAACACAAGTCCAATTGAGTTCGCAGTGAAGGAAATGTCTGCAGAAGGTGACGGACTCTCGCTATTTAATTCATCCATCAATCGCTTGGGGACAGTGACTCAGTCTGTGTGTGATTTGAGAGAGCGTTAGCATATTTTCCTTGCTAGCTTTGCTAACAACAAACACGAGAGCAGTTTGAGTAAATTAAATATGAAAAATGTTAATGGTTTGTTGTTTGAGGATTGAGCATTTTAAATACGTCATTAGATAGAAATTAACATTAAAACAAAGCTTGTGTATGAAAAATTGCCTTCACTTTGACTTAAACTGTGCATTCTTGGTTAAAACATGTTCAGGAAAGTTACTCGCTGTGGGTAGAGTTAGGGCTGTAGTGATACAATAATCTCACGATACAATACATTATATTCTGCTCACGATACAATATATATTGCGATATTCCGCACACGATACAATTCAATACACTTTTGCGATTTTTCTGAAAGATTTTAGAGGGACAGAGTGATCTTGGTGACATTTTGTGACTGTTATAGAGTTGGATTTAATTAATTTAACTGAAAACTGATTAAAAGCACCAACTACACAATACCTGGCTCTGGTTGGACATGGACACAGATTTAAAGTCGACAGCTGGACAAAATGAATCAAAGAAGTGGTGAGAAAACATGTTTCTTTTAATTGAAACAGTACAAACTGTAGTTTACAAGCATTTGTAAAGTAAATAAAGTGCACCAAGTATCTGCTCTGAATAGTTTGATACCTTTTTAACCTTGACACTTAACATCTGAAGGAATCACTCTAAGCCTGATGACCTAATCACTCTCCCAGCGAAGCAAGCAGTGAGTGAGCAAGGTGACAGTTGGATGTTACAATACTTGCGGATGAATATAGATTTTTTTCTAGGGAAAAAAATATCGATATATATCGCAAAATCGATATTATTACACAGCTCTAGGTAGAGTAGCTAGAAATTTAACTCAACTTAGAGTAGCGATACTTAATGATATTACTGAAGTAAAAGTAAAAAATACGGTGCAGTAAAACTTCTAAAATATATTTTTTAAGTTACTCAAAGCTTCTTTTTTTAACCTTTATCTTCTTCTGCTGGAAATCACTGCTCCTCAAATCTTTTTTTGAGATCACCATCAGTAATTGGTGCAATTACTGATGATACAATTTTGAAATATCAAAGCAGTTTTTAACCAGCATATGAATATTGTTTGCAAAGAATTATACATTATCACAGCAAATCGCTGAGCTAATAAAACATATCCCGCTCAAAGTTGACAGCAGAGAGATAGTTTGTTCAACATCCTGTAAAGATTGCAGAGCAGCTATTAAGACCGCACATGAACAATGAAATTCTGAGGCAGAACACATAGCAAAGTGCTTTTCTACATATTTTCTTGAGGTCCCATGCTGAACAGAGGTTCTTTGTGAGCAGACAGAAACATTCTCCCTCTGTGATCACAGCAGGATGCAAGCTTCATACAACACAAACACACACACACAGCAGCTCTGCAAACCTATAGAGTAACATTATGGTAGTTCCCCCTCCTATGTATGGAGGAGGGGGGTGGAAGTCCAAATTCCAATACAAACTTAATGTGGGATGTCTTACACACAGTACTATGATAGATGCCAGGAGCGCTGGGAGAGGGGAATGTGACTCTGTGTGTGTGTGCGCGCGTGTATGTGTGTGTGTGTCATCGTTCTGTGTGGTGAGCGCAGCGGAGGGTTTGAACAAAACACTTAGCTAATCTCCTCCACTCATAATTTTCCCAAGACTTAAAAAGTCATATTTTGACACATAGTAGACTATACATTTTTCGAATTTGTTCAACATATGTACAACATTATGCCTTATTTACTTCTCTCTGTTTTTTAACCATTGTCTACACAGATACGTTTGCGAAGAAAAACCCCAACCCATTTTACTCTGTCTTTGACCATTGCTCCCATGGAAACGACATGTGGACTTTATCTAAGTACATTTTTGGTAAGCCTGTGTGCACTCTGAGATTTTTGGATTGATGTTGAGTTCTAAATTGCAAATTTCCCCTTGTATTCTGCTGTGTGTTGAGCATACACAAGAACATCATGAGAGACATTTAAAATTTTTTTTTACAAGTCCGACTCTGACAAGATCCAGACTTTATCCCTATTTTGCTTCTAAAGTGTGCTGGAAAGTTCCATTATTGAAACAAAATGAGTTGCTATCACCAGCTGAGAATTGAATTGAGGAAAGCTGGTAGAGATATACCCAGGAGTGAAAGTAGTTTTAAATTCTTGGAGGTACTATGACAAAAAAAAAAAATTATATATATATATATATATATATATATATATATATATATATATATATATATATATATATATATTGCTTTTTGTGTGCTTTGGAGTTTCTGTGCTGACAATTTTTTTTGAGAAGCAATAAAAGCTGGATAGCTCTTGAATTGCTACAGAATAAAGCTGTATTTCCTCCCTCTGCCCACTGGCTGCAATGTTGATACCTTGAGATGCCGTGAGACCTAAATTCTGAACATCATGGCATGGAGTGCATCCCAGTTTTCCATATAACCATTCATTTGAGCTTTTAAGCTGGTTATATTGATCCTGTGTCCAGACAGAGGAATAATCAGTAGCCGAGCTTCGTGACCTGATTGTTCTGAAGATCCTGCAGCTTCCACTTCTCTTCCTAACATGGTGCCTCCTCACCCTGATTCTCATACTGATAGGAGGAACCACAGAGCTCTGTTAGCTTAAAAGCACATCTTCTGAAGTTGGGATATTTTTCCTCCAACAGGTTCCAGAGGAATCACCTCAAACCAGATGTTGGACTGGATTTTATTTCAATGTCATTTGTGAATGTTAGAGCCTCATTTTCAACAGTGGAGCTATAAAGGTTGAAAAGGTTATTATTTTAGAGAAAGTCTCATCAACATCAATATTTCCACTAAATAAGAGGCAAAAAACAAAATTGTTTGATAAAGGAAAATTTCACATAATTATCGCAGTAGAAGCCATTTGTTTGTTAATGAAAAATATATACCGTGTTTGATGTTTGTTGTAAATGACTTGCACTCACAAAGAACGAGGTAATTAGTCTAAGTTTTTCGTTTATTGAACGTTCAGAAATTACAGCAGCTGTGATGCGCCACATCAAAGGTAAAGAAAGGTAAAACGACCCGAACAGGTGATCAACTTAAAACCACTCGCACCCTTTCTCTCTCTCTCTCTCTCTCTCTCTCTCTCTCATTTAAGCACACCCGTTGCCATGGCAACCTCCTGCGCTCCACAAGCCGACCCGAGATTACGTTAAAAATATAACATTTAGTCCATTACGATATTAGGTTTGCAGGCTTGATATTTATTTTGCGATCATTAATAAACCTCTCATGAACACAGCAGCGATTAATTAGTTAATTTTAAACTCCTGCTCTGCTAGTTATTTTTTTGGTAATGGAACTGAAACGCACAGAATTGCGTAACACCTTGTTGAAACAATAATTGCTGAGATTGTTTGTTGGGTCATTAATTTGAACACGTTTTGTTGATTTTTTTGTTGTTCTTTCATAAAGTTACGAACGTTTTAAGCCAGTCAGAGGAGGACGTGCTGCTCTCAGCCTCCTGGCTGCGTTCAGTTTGTCACCTAATGCCTATATCAACTCAAAACCTTCCACAATCGTCGTATTGTACCACTGCTCTAGCAAAGCACAAACAGTTCAGAAACAATATGAAATGAGAAAAAAGGTATTCATTAACTGATTAAGTCGTGTTTTTGATTGTTCTTGAAAAACTAATCAGTCACGGCTGATTAGTGGGTGAACTCACGGCTGCACAGTAAACCCATTAATTCTTTACAGCAACAGCAAACAGCCTCTCCACTCTCTTGCAGGTACTGCGTACCCCCGCTAAATCTTTTAGGGGTACGCAGTACCCTGCCGTACCCCCTTACTTTCACCCCTGGATATACCTGAAAATTCTGCAGCTGAAGGTGATTCTACAAAGTGCTGACTAGGCCTGTCGCGATAAACGATAAATCAATTAATCGGATGATCAATTAAACCTATCGACCTCATTTTAATTATTGTCTTTATCGTCTCTTCCGGCCTTTTTTCTTTCTGTTGATGACACTGATTGAAAAAAGGGGCTCAGTCCGGTGCTCCCCACTGACCCTCCCTTCCTCATTTCCTTAGTCTAATGTCCAGCGCACATTACACGAGTTATCGGCCCATTTTCAAACCCTGAGGACACGTTAGCCGGCAGAAATCTTAGGTATAACGGTTCGATTGGGTTTGTCGTGCCGTATGGTATCCAGCCACATGAGCACAAAATAATGGCTACAAAATAATGCCAGATTCTAGTTAACTAAAATCCGGCATTAATCAATGCTTTACTAGAATCTACCTGTGATGCATGGCTAGAGTCAGCGTAAAGTCCTGACGGAATGAAAATCATTATAGCCTATTTATGTCACGTTAACGAAGAACAGCTGAATACCTACCGGGTTTATCAACTGAGGTAGCAATTTGGCTCCAACTCCTCCCCTTTTCATTTCTATATTCTTTGCACGAAATGTTGAATAAACATTAATGATACCACAAATCATCTCCAATGTCCTCTGGACTTCGTGTTGCGCAGTGTCAGCTGTTTGGGATTCCACTCCGTAATTTCCCCTCAGAAAGCAGGAGGAGAATCCGTGCTTTCTGATTGGCTACCTGTCACATTCAACGGGCTGCATAAAGCTCCCAGTCAGGGAAAACCCCTGATTTAGATCGGAGCGGCCACGACGATCTACCGTAACACACCACACTGCAGGATGATCGGTTAGATCGGCCAACGATCTAAGATTGTCATAAGGGGAAAATAGGGGCAAAAAATGGTGTAGTGTGAACTATTGCATTAGGTAGTCAGATGTACCCGTTTTCTCTATTTAAATCTAGTGATTACTGAAGGGCAATATAATATACAAACTTCATAATCTGCACTCTTTTGGTTGAATGCAGTATTTATTTCCACTTTGGCTTTATATTGTCTAGTTTTTATTCAAGTATGTTTTTTTGTTAATGGAGACTGAGAATCCATTTTATTTTTGTTTTTGTTTATTTAGTTTATCAGTTCCAGTGTTACATATTCTTTTGAAAATAAGGTGTTTCTATAAGGAAATCGCATGTATTATTAGTCATTTCCATTAAATCAGTGTCAAAAGGTCTTGAAACAATATTATCATTTATCGCAATAATTCTTTAGACAATTAATCGTCCAGCAAAATTTGTTATCGTGACAGGCCTAGTGCTGACTCAGACTTTGTGTACACAAGACTGCCGTCTAGTGCATTTTTGGATGCTGATTGGGAAAAGTTCCACATTTTAATGGCACCACATCACTGTTTAGAATCCGCTGTAGTTGTCATGCCACACCACAGTGTGATGCTGTGATTTTAGCTTGCCGTTGCAATTTTTTTTTATTCAGTATGTGGATTAAACGCAAAGTGAGCCTCATTTTCTGGTAAACCAAGTATATATATGCATATATATAATATTCTGTATCAAAAGATGTGTTAACCTTAAAAGGTTAAGTAGCACACACACACTGCAAAAAAACAGATAAGACAAAACTAACTTACAAATAACTTTTAAGCAAGACATGCACGCTTGTTTTAAGTCCTTAATATTGATGAAAAAGTACTTGCTCCATTGGCAGATTGTTTCACTTATAAGATGAGGAAAATGTCTTGTTGTAAGAGAAATAATCTGCCAATGAAACTAGTACTTTTTCATCAACATTAAGAATTATTCACTTAAAACTAGCGCTCATATCTGGTCTTATTTCAAATCCACTAAGACATGTGCACTAGAAATTAGACCAAAAATACTTGGTAAGATTTGGTGTTTTTGCAGTGCAGTACAATACTACAGCCATTTTTTTCCCACTCTTATCTGCCATGCATGCTTAGGACAAGTCCTGTGCGCTCCACACCTGCGGAATACCTCACATGTCCGCAGGGAGTGTTCCTGAAAAGTTTCACTCTGAGACCTGGTTTCAGAAAGTGCTGGTGTGAGAGACTCCAATCACTGGAGACCTGTAAACAAGTGACTCGATGACGACAATCATTTGATAGTTTCACTAAAAAAACAGCTCTGTGTAAACAAGGCTTCAAGTTTCTCTAAAATATGATGCATTTTAGAGAAACACTACACTACACATAAAGAACACAAGTTTGGTTGTAATGTGAAAATGTAAAAAGCTCAAGGGACATGGAGATTTTTTTGGGTCCAAGTTGTATGGGCAGGAAACGGCAAGAAGAGGGGACAAAAATACATCAAAGGTTTCATGGTCAGAATGAGACTGTATGTGTTGTCGCTTGGGGAACACTACACAAATTACCCACAACACTGTTTTAATGTCGATGATGATGTCATATCGGTTAGACCAACCACATGTTCATGGTTGCGGTGGTCCTCTCCCTCTGTGTGACGAGGTCCATCACCCTACGCAGAGCATGTGGAGGACATCCAGGACTAATCTGATTCCTCACCTATTAAAACGACACACATCACCGGGTCAAAGTGAGGCGAAATCCCCACTAATAGCTGTAATGTCCCGTCACAGACCCACACACTCGCTCTCAAACACGCACGCACACACACACACACAGTAAAGACAGTGATGAATTGCACTGGGAAAATCCCCTTCTGTAAGGATTCTTCAGTGGTTAAAACCTGCAAAGCTCTTCAGGGCAGATCCTCCTGGCACTCAAAGTCAGCTTGCTGTCCTCCACTAAAGGGAATTAAGCTGAATGAAAGCACTGGAAAGTCATTCAAACACTTTATTAAGATCTCAAGTCATAAAGCCACTGGAAAGCCATTGGATTAGAGGCTGCTTGGGCGCCGTCTACTCTGGACACCAATCAAACTCTTGATGCGTAGCGTACATCTGGGATACCACTTGAGCACTGTCTCTTAGACTGGGCCATATTTGAGAAGCACTTCTCAGAGGAGAGGTGAGTTGAATCCACAGAGTTCCCTGTGAGGCCACCCTGTTCAATCCAACCAACGGCTAAAACAGCTGAAGCCTGAAAACCTTTCCACAAGACAGTATGAACCAAAAGGAGACATAAAACAAAATACTGAGAAATGTAACCCCAGAGTCCCGCCATAGGGGCACTGACTGCATCGCTTCTGACCGTCACCAGATACAGTCGTAAAGCCTTGGCGTATTATGTTGTGTAGCTTCAGGCACATCGGCTAAGTCAACTGAAAGAGCTTCTCTAAGTCAATCTGAAGAACAGAGAACGTAAAAGTGCAGTTGCATGACTAATAAGGGTGTCGTAATAAATCCGTCATACTTGTGGAGACGATACGCAATATTGATTTCATGAGAACGAGACGAGAAAGATTTTAGCAATATTTCTTGGGGAAGAGGGGAACCATAAGAATCCCAATTTGTTTTTTTTCTTGGCTTTCACAACCAGTTAAAAGCGGTTGGGATTCAATGAATAGAGGTTGTATGTGAAAGTGTAATTGTGACAATCGAGCATTGCAATGACTGACTTTGACGTCATTGTGGAGGAATTTTGGGCCCACTCTTGTTTCCAGACTTGTAGCAGAGTTTAGAGGCATGAAGACTTTCACTTTTCTGCTTCAAAACTTTCATTTCACTTTATTTCGAGCAAGTTAAGGTAGGAAAGCACGTTCTAGGCTTTGTCTACCTAAATGATGCCAGAGATGATGCTAAAACTCATAAAAGCTTATTCTTCGACATGTAAGACAGAATCTGAAAAGATCGCTCTCCTCCACTTCCTCCCTGAGGTGATACTGGTGCGTGAAGAAATGCACCACTCCTGACCAAAAACAACCAATCAGTCAGGAGGAGGATCTTAGTGCTGTCAATCAATCTCTTATACTCACTTCTAATGACAGAGAAACAATTTACAGTTACAGGAAAACTGTTTACCTCCCATCATCGGTGGTCATGCTAGCTTGGCTTAGCATTCACAATAGCACAGAACAAGGAGAAGTTAATTAGCAGTCCTAAAACCCCCCACCTGGTTCTGATTGGTTGTTTCTCTGTAGCACTTTTTTCCCCCCACAGATTCTGTCTCATACCATATTGTCACCAGATAGTGAAAGTTTCAACAAATATGTAAAGGAAAAAAAAAAATTGTTTTCATAAAAGTTACATACTACTCCTACTAGTCCATTCAGTCTCAAACTCTGAGAAGCTTCTTTAACTTTGCTTTGTCCCAAATGGGACAAATTCCAATATAAATCTTAATTTCTGTCTGGAATTTGTCAGACCTCACCAACTTTCAGCAGCATGCTCGACCAGCTACATACTCAAGTTTGTTTGATTTCGGCTGATCAAACAAACTTGATCAGCCGATCTAAAAACAAAAAAAACAAAAAAAAAGGAAACTTTTCTGCACCTTCGCAGCCATAAATATGAATTTTTATAGACATTGGGGTGATCTGAACCCCCTTGTATCTTAATGACCGCTGTAGTTGTTGTCACTGTCTTTCCTGACCCCCGGAGGCCGGCTGGCCGAGACGAAGGGGAAGGAGGTGTCTGTCTGTCTTCTACGCTTTGGGTCCATTTAAAGCTGATTATAGGGAGCTGGCTGAGCCATAAAGCCTCCCTTCATGAGCGATCATGCAGACGAACCGCACGTCCCACTGTCAATATGACGGCTGTTGCCGGGCTGGTCCAGCACGGTTCGCTGGAATGCGGGGCTGTTTAATCAGAGGACAAACGCCATATTTTGTGTGGTTTGTTTTTACGGCCCAGCGGGGAGTGGGAATGTAAATGCGAGTGAAAAACATAACCCAGTGTGTGTCTTTTTTAGATAGGATTATGTAGCAGTCGCATAAACAAACATCTTAAGTTTTCGTCCCCTTTTGTGTGTGTTCTTACCTATGTGTTCAATCATGCATGTTATGTGGCATGTCAGAGCGATACGAAGCATGCGTTTAAGCAAATATTCTCAATAATTTATGTACAAATTCATTTATTTTTTTTCTGCAGAAAGTCTCTTTTATATATAAAAATATATATGTATGTGTGAGTGTGTGTGTATGTGTAAGGGCCACCCATGGAGACTGCGGCGTCTCGGAGTCACACAGCTTGAATCGGCAGCGAGACAAACCGTATCTGAACCCTGCTGAGTTTCCCTGTAACTAACCGGTTAATAGTCCTTCCTTGAAAACACAAATACACGAGCGCACAGTAGCAGCCATTGTCCGCGTCTGCCTTCGTGCATCTTCGCCGTTTTACACAACGCTGTCAGGGTCCGGCAGAACGTTAAAAAAAGAATAATTGTACATAACCCTGGAGATTTGGTGGGGGGGGGGGAGGTTCTCTGAGTGAAACCCCCTCGGCCTCCCGTCCAGCATAGCTGGGCCTGAGTCAGAACAGCAGCGCGTACCACCCACGTGATTTCACTTGTAACTTTTTAAAGACTTTCCTAACTGCATCATTACTGTGTTTCTGGTGGAACGGAGGAACACTGTTTGAGGGCTCTATTTTTCCAACCATGTAAACTTGACATTATATGTTAATGCTGCTCTTAATTTTCACTGCCGTTCTGTTTTGTTGACGACGTGAACCTGGCAACAAAAAAAAGGCAGTAAAATACGTAATCTGTTCGTACATGACCGTTGTTCCACATGTGAGTGCTTTAAAGGTGCAGTGCCATATTAAATTGACTTTTGTGAGCTTTACATTGCACTATAATGTTATGCCCTCTTCAAAAACATACCTGCAGTGTTTCTTTGATTCTTTCATGAAAAATCCTTTAATCTCCATGGCAACCATTCAGCTTGTTCAAAACACCTGGTTGGACCTAGCCCCGCCTCCTCACATGAATAAATTGGAACACAGTTTCATAGGCATAAACCTTATGTATCTTGTAACCTGTAAGCTGGACATGTATTGTTAAGAATCCACTAATCTTTCCCTAGTTGTGTTTCCAGTGACTATAAAATTGAGCAAATTGAAATTCTGAAAATAAATTTGCTTCGTGGAAACGCTGCATTTTTTTGAAAAAAAAGTTTTTTGATAAAAAAATTTTTGTGTGACAATGAGGTGGATTTTCAGCTGAATCGAAACACTTTCTCACATCACACAAGTTGTGATCAACAGCTGGATGTTACTACTGGCAAAAACAAAAGTGAAGATGACAGCAAGTAATCGGAGGATGATGAATTATTTTTTTGACCGCCTTCTGCATTTTTTGGACAATGCAGCTGGCTTCACTGCACATGTAAATCCAATGTGTTGAATCCACAACTTTCCATAAAATTACTGACAATTTCCCCAAATCGGTGCATATGCAGCCACTCCCAAGTATAAGTTCCTTGTTGCTAGATGATGAGCACTAGCACTATGGCTGACTTATGAATATATCTCATATAACTGTTTACATCTGTCGTTGGCATGATTTTTAATGACTTGTTGCGTGAACGAACTTATTCATGTGTGATTTTTAATTTAATTTCCACATTTCTCTTTTTTTCCAACACTGGCAGAAAATAGACAAAAGATTTGCGCATATTTGTAATGGAAACACATCATCTGATTAAAAGACATTTAATCAGAATAAAGATGAAGAGTTTTTCGTCTTTATTTTTGAGATGTATAGGTTATAATTGTTAACACAAAGTCCTGTTTTTTTTTCTTCACATTTTCAGACATCCTCTCTGTTAAGACGTGAGGAAAAACCTGACTCTTAATTACTGGAAGGGGAATTAAACAAGAAGCTGTGGGTTGCTTTGGGAATTCTAACCTTTAATGAGGCACATCTGTCTTGAGCAAAATGTTGACGACCGTTTCAGCTGAAATTCCTGCTAAGCAAATAATGAGCGCTGAAGATTTGCACAGATTAACCCTGTACTCGGGGGTCTGCAAACACCAAATATGAGCAGGGCTTTTCAGGCCGGCCGTGCGGTTCTGTGCCAGGCGCTTATGAATGATGCAGGACAAATAAACGTATGACACAGTCCAGAGCGTTTTTTCCCCTACCCACATTTAAAAGCCCTGGCTGTGGTTCATCCAGGTACCCTGGCTGTGCTTCTGTTAATTAGAAAATCTCTTGCACACCAGTTTTTTACTGTAAAGCAGCACTTTGTTCTGATTAATGACTGAATGAAAATGGGCTAAATGCAGAACGGCTCCATCTTATTGCACCAGAGCCCTAGAGATGAACCTTTTTCATTGGAATTGGTTCAGTTCTATGCGAGTGAGGTTTTTACTTAAACGTCTTTGATGGAAATGATCAATTTCTATCGGGCTTTGTATGGAGAAAAAAAGCCCCAGCATTCTCAGTAAATCATAGAAAAGTATGTCCAGTCAATCAGTTCAAGCCGATTAACAGGAATTCTCCTGTCCGCATCCCACTGGACCTCACTAACCTCTCTATGTTGATGTTGAGCGTTTTAGATGAAAACACATTAAATCCAGCCAGACACACAAATATCTTGGTTAGTACCGAGAAAACGACACCCCAGAAAATTACAAATGTGTTGTTCTGTATCTTTCTGAACGACAGAGAAAAGAGAAAAGGAGGACTGTTTTGTTTTTCTTCCACTCAGTATTGTGAGTGATTAGACTAAGACTGAACTTTTTAGCGTAAAACAAAGGATGGAAAAGTAGAAAGCCATCTCATCTTTACTATTAGGTATCTATTAGGTGTAATGCTGTGGGCCTCTTATTTTTAAAACGAAACCATGAAAATGCATGTTCTTATGAAATTTTTGACATAGCAAGGGGATATTAATACAACTCTGACATATACTAATAAGAAGTATCTTGCTAATCCTATTTAAGAAGACTAGTTGGGAACTAGGATTATCAATAATTTGATGTATTGGTGCTGTGTGGGAGACTGAACCCCAAAGGGATGAATAAACCATCCATCCATCCATCCATCCATCCATCCATCCATCCATCCATCCATCCATCCATCCATCCATCCATCCATCCATCCATCCATCCATCCATCCATCCATCCATCCATCCATCCATCCATCCATCCATCCATCCATCCATCCATCCACGTACTCTGGTGCCTCAAATGAATGATAGGAAAATTTGTTAAAATTATGCAACACATCTGCTGCATATTTTGGTATCGATCTGATACTAAGTAAACACACAGCCATTATCATCCATATTGATACTGATACTTTTTTTTTTAAATTTAGGTTTGATATATCATCAAACTTCTAACCCTCGTGTGTTTTTTTTTCTTTGAATTGTTTTGTTAAAACCTATATAAATTGGACATGGTGTCTACGAAATACTTTGAGTATGTAAACATGATGGAGAAAAAATAGAAAAACAAAACACATTTTTGTGCATTTTTCCCCAAGTAAATAAAGTACAAAAAAAATTCAAATTTGAGAGCAAATCTAAATATAATCTCTTTTTTTTAGGTAGATTTGAGAAACTATGATATAAAATAAACATTTCAAAGCAGAATCTGAAACTAAAGTATCGATCTTAGCACTTTAGTGTTGATCTTATACTGATTTCGACTTGGTGTCAATATTACCGATATTTTGGATTGATCTGCCTTCTTCTAATGGAGGGATATCTTGCATATGTTCTTTATATTAAAACAATACATACATTAAATGGGGCGGGGGGATCAGAATGATGTTTTTCCTGACTTAATGGTGCATAACATTGCTTCTGAGCTTAAGCTACTTAAAACAAACAATCTCCTCAAAAATGGTAACTTTATGAACTTTCATGGAAACAATTGTGTGTGTTTTCCCCAGATGCTGTGGAGAGGTTATTTTGCATGACCAGACCAAAGCAGACGTATTAGCAATCATTCCGATGTTTAAATCATTTAAGAGTCTGGATCCCTTCCTGCAGCTCTGGATTTGATCCACTTTTAGCACCGTGGCTCTAAGCCTTATTGTAAAGTCTCCACCACTGGATCCAAGCTCTTTTTATCTACATATTTAGCACATACTAAAACAAGCCTTATTGTCCTGTTTCATTACACATCAGCTCCTGATGCAATTAAATGTTTGTGTTGAAATCCAGTTCACAGTTTTTTCTCAGTAACATGTTGTTTAATAGGTCCAACCAGCAGCTATGTCGTGAACAAATCTGTGCTATAATGATGAAATCCATAAAAAATATTTAGAAAATCATCAGCACATGTGCGACTTGAGAGAAAGGCCGACCCAAATGAGGCGGCTGTTGATGTTACTTCAGTATTTGAAAACTTGGCCAACACGGACTGAGCGACTTCGCTCGCTTCATGTGCTGCCATTGCTAAAACTACAAGCAGACTACAATTCTAAAGCAGATCTTGTTTACGACTTCTGCTGATCGCTGATTGACCTGGTAGAAATTCAAACCAGTGAGAATCACAAGTCAATGGAAAAAAAGACCAAATCTCCAGAAAGCGAGATTTGAATCGAGTGGAATAGCGAAGGAAGGCAATGGCCAGGCTAGCAATGTATGAGTTCTTGGACAAAAATACAAACCGAGTCCTGTATACCCTAAAAACGTTTTAACCATTTATCAATCATCGCATGCTGCCAATGGTTTTTCATTTCGTGACATTGACATGCATTGTAGTCAGAGGGCATAGACATTTTTCTGTCTTTTCAACACAATATTCCTCAGATTTATGCTTTTAATCTACTTCAAGGATATAGAGTAGAAGGGGAAAAATGCAGGCATTTATGAAAAGCGTCATGGTGGAGACAAAGATCTACCCCGTCTGTTCTGATTTGACATTGGAAACAGCCTCTGAGGGTTCTAAGTGACTGAAATTATAGTGAGCGTATAACAAGTTGGAAAATGGCTCACACACAGTCAAACTGATTCGAGACACCTGGAGGGGTGGGGGGCTCAAACATAATTCCCATCACGTCGAGGAAAAGATGGTACATTTTACGCTGTGAAACATCATCCTCCACCAGCTGGCTCAGCTGGGTGTCCTGACGCGTACGGCCGGCTAGGAGCTACGGTTCACTCATCAGATGTGGAATACGGGATCTTCCTTGGTGATATAATGGAGTTCGTGTTACAGTGAGGTAATGGCAGATGGGCCAGTCAGTATCACACATAAGCACACACTGTGCCGTGCTGTAATAGTCGCACACCAGCGCACCCTAACACACAATCCATGTCCCCAACCACTAACTGCTGGTGTTCTCTGTGTTTGATCGCAAATGTGACAGATGCTGAGTGCCTCGCACCACTGCTGTAACCTTGATTTGTGCTCTGACTGGGGGAGGTTACTTTTTACGACCGCTGCTGACGTACAGATCACTTTATTGGCTGAGCTGTGCTTTGGCCGACAGAGCCACGGAACCAGAGGCTCTATTCATTTTATCTTCATTTAAAAGTGATCTTCAGCATCACATTCAACGTACATTTTTAGACTTGCCTGGACCAAATTGAAATGAAAGCACTTTTGTCTTCAGTTTATCCATTATGGTGACTTCTTAAAACCCACCTTACGCGTGAACACCAGGCAGGCTCCTAATCTTTATAACAGACTTTGTGGAGGCTTTGTCCTAATCAACTTGTAAAATGTAACTGATCATGTAGGGTGACTTGTGTGTTACCTGGACCGAACCTGTTTCCACCTCAGGTGGTTTGGTTTAGCAAAAGTGTTTGTTTTTGAAAGAAAGTGAGCTCTGCCAAAACTCAGTTTTCAGTGGAATTTCTTTACAATTTCAGACATGGTTAATCAGAAAGAAAAATTTGAAGCAGGATGTTGGATTTTAGTATAGCTCTTTCACATATAGCTCTTGATAACACCAGGCTTTTTAATTTTCTTTATTAACTTAACTGGTTGCCATTTCGGAATCAGACAGCTGCAGCGGTTATATTATTCAATAGTGTTTTAAAATATTTCTAATTCCAAAAACTTTCTGTAAATGACATTCATATTTGACATCTTTAGCGTGACATTAAAGTTATGTTTTTGCTTTTTTTTTTGTGAAGATTTATTTCCTTTTTAAAATCTAATTCACACCTGAATTGGAAGCAGTCTAAGCATGGATCCCTGTGGGATTCCATGATTAATTTTTAAGTCATGGAAAATGTTTTGCTACATTTTCACTTGCATATATTCCGTAGCAGTGGTCCATGTGTGTTGTAGATATTATGTGTTTAAGTTGTGGTGCTTGTACAGCTTAGCATAGCTGTGGAGATAGTTAGCTTTAGCTTTATTAACTTTATTCTGTGCTACTAAAACACTATAGCAGATGGGGATATGCAGCTCAAGTCCACATTGTATCAACCTCTGCATGCTATACACCTTCTCATCTAGAACAGATTGTGGCTGGAGGAAAAATAATAATTCCAGAAATAATCTGGCGACATATTAGATAAGCAGAGGAGCTGGACTTTTAAACTAGGAGGAATCAGACTTTTATGAGATGTGATGGACAGATACAAGGCTGCAATTTATTGCTCTGGCATAGTCTACTCACCCGCTGGGAAACATCAAGTAGGAAAAGAGAAGCAGAGTTAGAAAATACGAAGCATAAAGGGTGAAGAGGAAAAAAGAAAGAGTATGAGTGTCCAAAAGGGAAATAAACTGGAGAAAACTGAAGGAAGGAGGGCTTTGGGGTTTGTTGAATTCTTTTCATTCACTACCACTAAGTTCATGTCAGAGGAAAAGCAAAGAGCAATGCTCACATTCCACTACAAAGAGTTGCGTCTCCAGCTCGAGTAGAGAAACCACTAACATCTAACTAACTAAATAGACTAAACTAAACTAGACTAACATCATAACACGTTACTCTTGAATGTTTGACAATGACTCAAATAGAGGCTGAAGATTATATTATATTTCCACAGTTTGTGAGTGTAAATGATTGCATCCCAGTCCACATGGGTTTGAATAACACCAAAACTGCAATGAATGTGGACACCCATGCGTTTAAAGAGCCAATTGGACTTTCAGTTTTATGCATTTTGGCTCTGAACGCTTGACTGGCTCTGGTTACACAACAGTTGGGGTTCAGTTTGTTGATGAAACCTCAGCATCTCGGTTTGCAGGCTTCAAACGGTTTTACTAATGACTCAAAAATTAATTAAACTTAAGAACATCTAATAAACATGTCAATACCAGGGACAAAAAAAATGACAGTGCCGTTAAAACTGAAACCATAAAAAATAACAAAGCAAACCTGAAGCAAAGATTGTTCATCCGTCTGAGAATGGATGATATTCCCCTGAGGTTCC
This sequence comes from Poecilia reticulata, assembly GCF_904066995.2. Taxonomy (NCBI): domain Eukaryota; kingdom Metazoa; phylum Chordata; class Actinopteri; order Cyprinodontiformes; family Poeciliidae; genus Poecilia; species Poecilia reticulata. Next base: position 21,603,447 of record NC_088848.1, on the reverse strand, counting down.
AGATTTAGATTAATTTACCTCTTAGTAATGGCCAGTTTAGTAACGTTGGTGGCATCAACTAACTCGCTCACTCATTGATTGCCTTGTAAGAACCTGTTGAGTAACTTGCGCAGCAGCAGTTTCAGGTTTTGTCATCGTTTAACGTTAGTTGCTATGATTTTTTTTTGTGTGTGTGTAAAGTAGTTTAACATTAACTTAAAATTTTTTATGCGCTTAATGGTTTAAAGTTAGCAGAGCTAAGATTCTTGCTTATTAGCAAATTAGTCTAACTTTTTGGTTATCTGTGCCCACCACTGGCAACAGGTGATGCCAACTTTAGTACATGGCGGCCATTTTGAAAAATGTCCACAAGAAAAAGGAGACGCAAACTCAAAAAATTTTTATGATTTATATGGTACAGAAATCTACGAGTTGACTCCAAACACATTCATCTAATTGATGACAATCATGGTGGCCATCTTAAAAGCTCAAAACATTATCAGTAAATATTTCTATTGGTCCATTTGACACCAAAAGTAGTATATGTGATTAAAAAATTGGCAGATTTAGTGTAAGGGAGCGTTTACACAACAATGATCCAACAAAAACTGAATTTTTGTTCCGTTTTTGTTTTATCATTTACATGAAAACGTTCTAATTACAATCTTTGTTTACACAGTAACGGTACACATCGAAAACGTGTAATGCTCTCGCTGCGCCTAGTTGGTGCTAGGTTCTTTGAAACTAAGTGTGCATGTGTTGAAAAAAAGTTCTTCTTGAAGGCACGTGGTTTAGTATAGTTAGTATGTACCTATACCCCTAACTATACCCCTGATGGGGTATAGTTTCCCCATCAGGTACCGTTCTCCCATAGATTGGGAGAAAACATGCATTGTGTGAGTCTGATTAGGGCGCATGCAGTTGGAAAAAGTGGGATAACTTTGCTAAAACACCTTGTTTAAGCTTTCACGGTGTCCGTAGCGGGCCCGGCGGCATGGGCGGGCATTGGGGGGGACATTGATCCCCTCCCTACCCCTCTCCTGTATCCATGTCCTCTGTCACCCTTTTCAGCAGTTAAAACAATTGAATCCGTTGTTAACAAGTCGTAACCTGTTTTTCCGAGCCGCCTTCAAATGCAACATGAACGCTGAGACGCTCGCGCTGGGTTTACACCTGTGAGGCAGCGAAGTAGACCTGCTGCTGCGCAGGTGTGTGTTAGAATCATGGCAGCAAACCAGCAAAACGCAAAGAACTTTGCAGTTTTTTCCCCCAAACTAACCGACTGAGTTGAGTAAAGCTGTTGGATACAGGTGATGATAGCTAAACAATGACTAGCTAATATCAATACAGCACCTTAAGCTTGTTAACAAGTAGCCTGTAGGCTACTGATGTTGTTGTCTATGTTCAGCTACGTAGACTCATTTTGCCCCCCAAAAATAAGTCAATGTCCCCCCTGTTAAACTCCCTGGAGCCGGGGCTGGTCCGTAGTTCTCTAGATAAGAACATAGACATAATATAAGAATAGACGCCTCATGGACCGCTCTCGCCTATTGTTGCTGACGAGATTTAGGGCGGCCATCTTGGAGTGGTCCACCACTCCACTCAGCGTTATGTGTTTAGCAGCACAATGACGTATCAGCGCATTTAATCGATCATAACACGCTTTTTTGTTACTGGAAACCATATTCAAACATCTATCAAAGCTACATTTATAAACAATTGTATTTTTAAGTATGTTTTTAATACATAGTTCAGCATATTTAAATATGCTTAGTGGCTATAACAATAGAATAGGAATGGAATATTCTGATATTGATGTATGATGAGCATATTACAAAGCACACAGCCGTTCATAATTTATTTAATAAATTATTTAGTAATATCAATACATATTAGTTGATATTAATTAAATATACAAACACAAATAAATAATGATTAATACTTAATAATATATATTGTATGTATGTATGTATGTATGTATGTATGTATGTATGTATGTATGTATGTATGTATGTATGTATGTATGTATGTATGTATGTATGTATGTATGTATGTATGTATGTATGTATATGAATATGTTTTTCAGCCGAGGATTTCCAGCTTCAGAGAGATTCAGCAGCTGAGATTGAGTCCAAAATCCGATGTGAGATTCATCCGTGCTGCAGTGAATCTGTCTCTCTTTATAGGTATCGCCCACTTCTTCCTCATATAGTGTCTTTAGGAAACCTTCAAAACAAAAATGGAAGATTTGGGAGCTATCTTACTGTTGACAGAGTGAAAGAATTACATATAAATAATAGTCTTTACCACCTGTGTAAACTTTGTGGCTATAACAATGTTATAACACATAATTTAAGTTTTATAATATGTGTTACATTGTTTCATTTCTAATATAGGCTCTTGTGTCAGATAATCTAAGTCAGTGTTAGAGAATAATACATTTTTTAGATGTACGGAATCTCAGTTAGCCTTCATAGCGGGGCTGAACCCGTATTACACCAAGCACTATAGCTAATATTAGCTGGTATCTCACCGGTGGACATAAATACAGTAAAGTAATATTCTAATCACAAAATATACACAGTAATATGTCCATCTTACTTGTGAAATGTTGTTTGTAGAACCCTCAAATCAACAGTCCATCGATCCGAACAACAATATCCCTCAGTGCTGAGACATCTTCTGCTGTTTTGGTTGAGTAAAGTAGGAGGGACGACCGCTCCAAGATGGCCGCCGTATTTCCTGCGCCGGAGCAGCCAATGCGGGTTTTACTCTTATATTATGTCTATGGATAAGAATGCTGAACAAGCAGCCGTATTTTGCCACCTGGGGAGTGCGGAGCGGTGAAGAGATACTGAGGGAACCATATCTGATGGGGAAACACGAATTGTAGTAACACCAGCATTGTGAGCAGTTTCTTCTTCTGTGGATTGTAGGAAGCAGCTATGTTTTGCTCATGCATAGTAGACTTCGCATACTATGCATGAGCTGGGGATTCTCTGGAAGAAAAGATAAATTTTCTCTGTTTACACAACAGCGGACATCGGTACGTTTCAGAAACATCGCACTCTGGGACCCGTTTTCAATCTGTGCCGTTGTCAGAGAAAACATTCGGTGGTTTCATGTAAATGTACAGTACAAACGCAACAAAACTCTTCCATTTTCACCCGAAATCATTGTTGTGTAGACGGGGCCTAAATCTTCCACGACAACCAATTTGGTGCCCATCTTGAATTTTTCAGTGGCTGACATTCTTTTTCTAATTAAAAAAAAAAAAATTCAAAAAGCAATCTTCTGGGAAAATCTTGTCCAGTTGGGTTATTGTATCTGCATGTGAAAGGATTTGAAAGTTTGTGGAATTATCTGCTGCACTAAAGCTTTAAGAATTCAAAACACAGCTGATCTTGGTTTAATAACTCTTTATATATCTGCTCATCCAACATGCCTTTTTCCTACCAGTAAAACTCAAAGCTGTGAGTCTTAAACAACCCATGGGAGTTTTCTGGCTGTGGGGTGGAGGGTGGGCTGATTGAGCGTGGGGCTTGTAAAACTTTATCGGGACAGATGCGGTCTCGCTGCGTTTCATGGAGGCTGACATTAATTGCGTCGGGCGTGGTGGAGGGTCTGGGGTCAGCTTGTTTATCCTGGCCTCCAAGGTGATTGGGGACCTTAAAATACAGAAGGAGATGAGTCTGGATGATCCAGACTCTAACTGCAGCTGGGTGGGCTTTACACTACCCAAGAGAGTTGCACTACGTGGATTTAGACGTGTTTGTTCGTTCTGCTCATACCACCCACCTGAGAGAGAGAGCAAATGTTGACTTCGCAAACTTCTAGCTCTCCTTAACCCTTCCACATAGGATGTAATGCCCACATGCACCATCAAACACATAATTTACTAAACCTTCACTTCACTTGAGAGCACCTATTTGTTATCATTCTTACACAGATAGAAATCTGAAGCTCTGGCTTCTACACGAAGCTTAATTACCCACAGAAGCATCATATTGTTCAGCGCTTGGTAAACTTTCTTGAATGAGTTTGTCCTTTATGTGGGGTAATCGCAGCTCATAAAGTATACTGCGTTCTACTGTAAAACAACAGAACTCAGTCTCTCTCACGCATTCAGATTAAACCACTCTCAAAACGGACCTATTTTTCCTCAATGTCTTATCAAAATTAGCCTGGTAGAAACCAGTCCCTTGTTCAACGCTTTGCGTGAACAACCATCCTCCACTTCGAAAAGAGAAGTTCTGATCTGAACGAGATGATCATTAATGTTGATTCATTATTTGGGAGCGTGGCCGATGCTTCCTCTGGTGCCATTGCTAAAACTACAGTCAGACTACAATTACAAAACCAAGCTGAAAATGAATGTCATACCGGAAGAAATCCAGCTCAATGGGAGAAATCCCAGACAGAGCAATGAAGGGAGATGATAATCAAGCTGAATGTATCGAAAGGAATTGACAGGCTATCAAAATCAAAAGGGTTTGAATTTAAACAGTTTGGTAAAGTACAGATGATGTCATGAATTTTGAAAGCCCCATTAATTCACAACATCTAAACTGATTGGAAGCCACACCCCAAACACACTGCTTCCTTTCGTTACACGTATATCAAAAGAAATGTGCAAAGGTATCAGCTAGAATATTGAGAACTCCCATTCATCTGGTTCATCCTGGGGTAGAATTTGTATATGCCTTAAAGTTCTGCGCTCAGGTTTCCTTCAAAGAATGTCAAAGAAGAAGAAGCCACCACTACTCCCAAAGGGGGTTTGGGAAGCACATACCTGAAACACCAGAATACTTGAGACACTCTCTAAAAACACTTATGGCTGCCTATTTTAATCGTTCAACACAAAATATATCTTAATATGCATCATGTACTATGACAGAAGCTAACATCCAAGATCTTTGTTATATCTACTCTTAGGGCTGGAGCCAATCAGCACAAAGGAAACTGAATGGCAGATTGGCCGCTTCGCCAACTGCAATATTTTTGATATTGTCACCTTCCTAAATAATCTTTTTTCAATAGAAAGGGTTTATATATATTTACTTTTTGTTTTTGTTTGTTTTTTTTCTTTGCCAAAATGACTTTTGGCAAAAATGTCTTGCGGCATTATTTTAGGAAAGTGACGACATGCTGTATTAAAAAAAATAAAATAAAAAAAATACAGTATATATATATATATATATATATATATATATATATATATATATATATAAGTTTTAGTTAAATAATTTGGTGTCACTATTCACAGAAAAATCTATAAACTGAACGGCGACTAGGCAGGGGTTCGCTGTACTATTGTACCGTTTTACCTTTATGATCCATATATTCAACTTTTACTTAAGCAACAGTAAAACAGTGTATATAGCATAGAATATGATATGATGTGTTTTATACATAATTTCCCTTTTCATGATGAGGCTTTCCAATAGTTGTTGGCTAATGTTGCTTCCAGACACTATCTGGTATTTTTTAACTTGTTCATTGGACGAAATATATTTGTATTTTGCATGATTTATTGCATTGTTGAGACATGAAACTAAGCAAATAAACCTCACTGGAGTAGATGTGGTTTTTTCAGATGTTCTGGAGCGGACTGAATTAAACGACAGCTGTAGCAGTGGATTAAAATGGTAGTGTTTATTTATACGAAATCTAAGCCTATTTTGTGTTAATTTCCACTTCCTTTTATCGAGAACAGTGGCCGGTGCCTGTGAAAGAAACTCGTGGTTTTTGGCAGTAACAGGCCTCCGTCTCCCCTTATGGAAGCCTCATTAAGGCATCTGGAAAACCAGGTTAATTTGTCACACTATACCTCATCCTTCTGGTGTTATTGTCACTGCAGTGGGACTTGGGGAATATTAAAGCCCAATCACTCTTCTCTGCTCACGGCTGTTACAGATCCTGACTTTAGACCGTACACAACGTTGGGCCCTGAACTTACCTCAGCTGCAGCCTCTTTCCTTTCGCCTGTTTGATCTTCTGCACAGCTGGTTTTCTTCTGAGCAAAGGCGTTGAGTGAGAGCTGAGACGTCTGGTTTATGGCATCAGACGGAACCAGTAAGACTGAGCGGTCATATGGGTCCGTCCCAGAACAGCTCATCGGTCTTAGCATGGCACAACGATCTGGCTGAATAATTAATTGTGCTTGTTTTGTCTGAGAAGGTTAAAAATAATGTTTGTTTTAAGAGAAAGTCGCATCATTCCTGCTAAGGCCACAACTAACGATTATTTTAGTAATGGGTTAATCTTATTCTGACGATTAATTGGGGTAAAAATTTGCACATTCTGCAGATTTTTCATGCAACCACTTGAGCCTTATTTGTACAATATTTGAAATACATTAGAAGATTCACATACATAAAGAATTCAACTCCTTTTAAAAATAAGAAAATAACAGGAACGTAGCATTCGTTTAGTGAATTTGGACCGATGAAGCTAAAACTATGCCATGTGAAGAGTTTTGGCTCAAACACCTTTACAGTCAGAGGTTGTTTTTCTTTTATCCTAATTGCAAAATGTCTATCTAGTTTGTACAGTTTTGCCTTAATTGCTGCTCTGAATGTTTTTGGCTTTTTCTGCAAATGGCATTTTTGCAGACTCTGTTTTCCACTTAACGATTAATCGATGACTAAATTAGTAGATTAATAATGATTAAAATCATTATTCAATTATTAGTCCTAATTCCTACTCCTGAAACTACTGAAAAAAAAATCAGAGAAAGTATTGTATAATAACAACAATAATCATCCACAGTCCTTCACTGATCGATCTGTTTCGATCAGTGAAGGATGGCGTGACCCGGGGACCTGGCTGGAGCAGAACCACTGGTTTAGATTAAAGCATCAGCGTAAGTTAGGACGGCCCAGTCAAAGTTCAGATCGAAATCTAATTGGCAAGATGGGAAGATTGATGTTCACAGCTGCTTTCCATTTATGACTGAGCCTGAGCTGTTTGGTAAAGAAGAACGAGCGAAACACTCAACCAGTGATGTGAGTCTAACCTTAATAGAAACTAGTCCTTACCTCGTTTCAATCAGGTTATGAACTGATTCATGTTCATTGATTCCTGATCCAAATATTCTGATCTGTTAACAGCTCTAACTGGATCTAGTTCTTACTCATTTATCGTACAGGTTTAATAGATGGTAGGTCGTGGTATTAATCAGATGGATTGTGGTCTGGCATCCGTTTTATTCTCAAACTCTATTTTATGGAGGCTGAACTTCCAAAACATCTGCTCTCATTCACATATTTACTAACAAGCATCAATTTAGGCGACATTTGTCCCTCCGTCATTTTTCAATGTCCTTTAAGTATGCAGGATTTGCCAGGAATTGTTACCATTTGTGCTGCTATTCCAGACAAAACCCCTTCAGTAACAGTGAAAAATGTCAAAAAACTAGTAATAAAATAAGTACAGTTTGGACACAGATTTCAGACTAAAACCCAGAAAAGGTTAAAGCTGCAGTATGTAACTTTTATTTAAAAAAAAAAAGTTACTTATTTGTTAAAACTGTCACCATGTTGTGATAGTATGTCATGAGACAGATGCTCTATGAAAAAATCATCTGAAGAAATGCTCTGCTTCCAGTCAAAAACAACCAATCAGAGCCAGGAGGAGGGACTTGGCGCTGTTAATCATTCTCATGTATACAGTCCTAAAATATTGCTAATGGCAAAGAAACAAGCTATTATTACAGGAAAACCGTTTATTTGCTGTCATCAGTGGCCTTGCTAACTAGCCTTAGCATTCACGACAAGCTATGCTAGCTACAGCGAAACTGAAAGCAAGGGGAGAAAAGTGGGAGGGAAATGTGCAAAGCTACACAGAGGATGACTGACAGCTTTAAGACCCGCCTCCTGGTTCTGATTGGTTGTTTCTAGATAGCAGAAGGCAGAGGAGTTTAATTTAGTATGAGACAGATTATATGTCTCATGATACATAGCATAGTGACAGTTTCAACAAATAGTGTAAAAAAAAGAGGTGTTTTTATAAAAGTCACATACTGCAGCGTTAAATACGTTTTATTGACAGCAATTTGATATTTGACTTCTTCTCCATCGTCATTCCGAATCAAACAGTCTGATTCGGTTCTAGCCAAGTTGGGTGTGTCTCCAGCAACATGTCGAACATCGCTCATTTCAAAAAAGCTTCTACCAGTTCCTGCACAACACTTCAGATTGCGACTTGTAAAAACATTTTAAAAAGCAGGCATCCTCTTCTTTCCGCTCAATCACACTCTACTTTGGGTTGTTCCGTTGCATTGCGGCCAAATAAAACCCATTAAGGTTTGCGGTCGCAACGTGCCTTTATCAACAAAGCAAAAAGCACAGAGCATCTAGAAATCAGGAAGCTCGTCTTTCTCCGGGCAGCGTAGAATAATATTTGAACACCGTGTGTCTTTTCCTCTCAGTTTCGCCACATGATGTATTGGATTGCTGTCGTTAAAATGAATAAACCTTTCACGATTCTTTCTGCCTCGCGGACGGTGACAACCGCAGCCCCGTCAGGTTGTTTTGCTTTCCTGAAGCGTTGTAGATGTATGATGAGGATTTCCGTTGACAGAGCTGTTGAATTTCTCCCCTGTGCGCCAGCCGGCGTCCGCACGACCCCCTCAGGCAACCTCCCACACTGAGCTGTGAACTGAGTAACTCTAATTTCCTTTGATTCTGTCATTTTCCCTCTAAGTGTGCGTACTCAGTCCTTCGCCTTCTATTCATCTACTTGACACATTGAACTTTTATTCCCTCTACTTTCCAGTCTAAGCCTAATCTTTGTCTTTTTTTTTTTTTTTTTTTAGCAACTCCAAAAAAGCTGCTCAATGTTCAATAGTTGCTGTAAAATGAGCAATTATCACAGTTTCGCTCCATAAATATTGACCAGTTTTGGTTGTTTTTACTTGGAATTAACAGGGGGAAAAAAAACCGAGGAGTTACTCTTCCAGTTTTATAGAGCTCTAGGACTTTTTCCAAGCTTTGTTTTAACTTGATGCATACCGCTGCTGGGTGATGGATTTGAAGCGCTTTTAAAAAAAACAACACTAGTACAATCAGTTTAATTGGGGAAATAGGAGGATGAGAGGGAACTTCAAAGTGAGAGGAAATCAACCCAACTCATGCAACCCCTCTCCAGGCTCTGGATAGAGCAGCAGTGGAAAACGTGATCCTGAACAATGTCTTCCATTATAGGTAGAGGTCTTTGAGGTCCGTCGAACCATTAGCATGTCTACTCCTCTAGGTGTTGGTAGTTTGGAGGTCCGCGACATGTGACCTCGCAGCAGGAGCTAAGATGGTTAGCAGATATAGTGTGTAACAGTCCAGGAATGAGATACTCGTTTTCTCTGATATCCTGTATTGCAGTCGAGTCCACCCAACCTGAGGTCAAGTCAAGACCAACTCTAGAGCGTATCCAGACAAGACCAAGACTTTCAGGGGCTGAGACCAAGTCGAGACCAAGATCGGTGCCAACACTAATATTACGTGACATTATCTATTGTTCACTAAGCTAGGTGTCAAGCAGCTGACAGGAAACGGAAACCAGTGTCAATAAACATACAGTATATGCAGTTAATTAGCTTACTATGTGTAGCTAATCTTGCGTGATGGCCAGGTAGAGAATTTTGGTCACGAGGCAGACTGCTAACATTAGCTTTCTTTGTGCTTCCTTTCTAAGTGTAACACTTTGTCTCTGAAAGCGAATCATTGCAGGATTTACAAATGCTTATGTTATCTTAATTGCAATTGTTAGTATGTGGGCTATCATTAGCGTGTTGATTTAAGTTGACTTACTCCCCCACTTTGGAAAAATAAGACATTTCCACTCTTTTCTCCATTAAATATGCAAACATTGGTGTACAAGTTGAAGTTAGCCAACATGCTAAGGTTAGCTAAAATATAATCTATAAGATTTTAGCTATCACTATAAGTGTTGACTTAAATAAACTCACTCCATTCAGTATGGTAAGCTAAGCTATTATATCCAAAATTAGCAAAGATGCTAATTTTTGCTGTAAGGCTAATGTTGAAATACACTTCTGACATTTTGTCTATGAACCCACATAAAATGGCCTTACAAACAGCAGCCAGTATTCTGTTATTACCTAATAAATGAGTTTTTGGTTCAGGATTGTAACACTTTGAAATAAATAAATTCAGACACACTACATCAGTTGCCAGTTGGCTACCAGTGACCTGCAGAGGTCAGGACCACTCTGTTCACCGTTGTGATTTGCCTCCAGAACAAAGAGCTCAGTGCTTTGGAGTCCATCTTCCTTCCTGGAGATGACTACAGGAACACACACACGCACGCACACACGCATACAGGGACACACACATTCAAACAGCCTCGTGCCGACTCCGCTGGCATAATTAGAAACATTTGGGATCATTTGCAAAAGAACACAAGCTCTGATGGGATCCAGATGCACAGTTGGATTTCACAGAATATACAGGAACCCTTATTTACGAGGGGCCATTGCTGGCTTCTCACCCAGGGAGATGTGTGTCTGTGTGTGTGTTTGCTGTCTATGTTTGTTCACATACTAAATGAGTGCTTTAGACTGGATCATCATAGTCTTTTCAGACTCGGTTCAGTAGCTTTTATTTTTGTTTGGTTACATAATGTAAGCCGATGTTTTAAACAATGTTTTGTTCTCGTCACTTCAGTCTTCTTCTCTTGGTGGAAACTTCTGTGTTGGACTTCTTCTTTCAGTCATGATGTTTCCTGAAGGAGACATCCATCGATGAAAGTCATTATTTGAAATCAGTCACGTTTTGGTAAATGCTGCCATCTAGTGGATATTAACACGCTTGCCTTTTTTCTTTTTCAAAAACGGCTTTTTTTCCCAGATTTGCTCATTATGAGGTACATTTCCCTACATTGTTTATAAGATCTATATTATCTGTACTGCAGAAAGGTAGAAGCTATGACCAATGGATTCTAAGGTGCTGTTGACCACATCACATTAACTAAAAACCTACAACATACCTGGAATCAGGTTCCTCTATCCTCAGACACACTGTGAGGTTCTAGATTGCATCGGCACCTGGCAGAAAACTCTCTGAGCCAGTTTTCTATCCTCTGCTATCCTCACTGTGTAAAGAAAACAGAGGAAGGAACCAATGAACCGTTACTCTTGGAAAAGAATAGAGAAAGAGGGCAAGTTAAACCACATTTTTAAAATGTACTTACTGAAATAAATTAGAGATGCACAGATTATACCACAGATTTGGTAAAATTGGACCTTCTGATACTGATTTGAGCTGATTCTGATTATTCTTGAACTATTAAAATATCAAAATATTGTTGTAAATGTTTCTAACCTTTCTGCCATAAATTACTAATATTAGGACCAAAGATCAAGCCATACTGTGTGATGTGTAGGAGAATGATTTCTGTAGAACAGCGGTTTTACTGATGTAGTGTCAATTTTTTTAACTCATGATTGGGTCTTCCAGGGCTTTGACTGTAAAAAGCAGTGTTTGTATATTCCGTAGGGAATTCAGATCCTCATATGAACACAGAGATTTAATTACATTGAAGTGTTTGACCACCCTTCTTGTGATCTGGCAAAGTCTTGCTCTCTCGCGCTCTCTAGCAGCCTGAACCGAACCACAAACATGTCTCGAAACGTGTCAGAAAATAGTTTTCTTTTGAACAGCTTCTTGTGTCCCTGTGCTTCCTTGGATTTCTCCTAATACCTTGACAATACTGACAAGAGGAAACGATGAATCACTTTGCTGCAGAAACAACTTCCACGTTTCTTGTCAGTCCTTTGATTTGGAGTAAAGCACTTTGGATTTCCTTTCCTATGAATGACGGCATACAGATAAACCTGGCTCCGTAGTGTTTAGGTGTGGTGCATTCACTGAGCGGAAAAAAACACAAGATTTGAGTTTCTTTCTGGTCGGATTGCGAATGATTCTGGTATCTAGATGAGTACTCGGTGCATTTCCCTAATGTAGCTGTTTATCAGAAACAATGCTGACCTTTCCACAGTGCCAACAGCATTCTGCTAACAGGTCAGAACAACTGTAAGCCTTCAGTATCCATCACCACCTCCTGCTTCATCTGAAAGCATGATGTTGCTTCAAAACATCAACCAGTGCTGGTGTGAAGCTCAACATTTGGATCAGGTGCTGGTGAAATGGTCCATGGAAGGGAGAATCCCTGCAGAAACAGAGGAGTTAGGGAAGTTGACGAGTGGATCTTTTTCAAGATGAGTGGATGTTTGTACCTGGCGACGGCCGACAGAGAGTTAGCCTCACTTCAGCTGGGGAGTTCTTGAACAGCTTTAGCACTTTCTGCACCAACAGATGAACAGCGGTTTACACAGATATATCAGGGTTCACTGAGGCTCATTCATGAAGGGATATTTCACAACTTTTGAAGTTAAGTGCAATTGAACAGCGATAAGAAACAACTGTAGTTTCTGCTGCAGATAACTGTCTTGCTGTCTTCATTTAGCATAAACCTGAATGAGTTGGTCATTCCGGCTCATTATGTAATAGAAAAGCAAGCTAGTGTAAAAATCTGTATTAAAAAACATTCACTTAAACCATTTAAAGTTTTATAATTTATGTCAATAATGTAGTGGTGTAATAATTGATCCAAATGCAGAGAGGAAAGATGAAAAGCAAACAGTTCTTAGTAAAAACTCTAAGAACTACAAACTTAAGACTACACAGAAACTAAAAGGACATTGACATGATTAACCCTACACACAAGGAGCCAAGGAAAGAAAGAATACAAAAACTAAATTCTCACCTACAAAAGCATGAGAAATCTTAAAGCTAATTAGTTAAATATGAACAACAAAGAGTGACAACAAATCTCAAAACAAAAAAACCCCCCCAAAGATTATGAAAGTTCCTGTTTCACACATGAAGATATTTGGTGGCGCACCACCTCGGATCTTAATTTCCTCTTTAGTTACCATTTTTAAAAATTTCCACGACATATAAATGTGACGAAAGGTTAATTGTTAATGAAAGCGCATTAATCGCGACGACAGCTTTTGAGATTGGATTTGTGTTAAAACGTGACATACTTGATGACTCTGGCCTGCTTCAAGCCAGACAACCATTGCTTCAAATGAATACCTAAAAGTATCTAGCTAACAACCATTTACAGTCATGACAACAGTAACAAACAATTTAAAAACTCAATTTCACACATACTGGATAGGACAGGTCCTTTAGCAACTGGCCGTTGATAGCCAGCAGGACATCTCCCTCCTGAATTCTGCCGCTTTGCTCCGCAGGCTGGCCAGGGAAGAGCTGCTTTATCCGGACCAGGCTGCTGAAGTCCTTGGTGGGTGGGTCCAGCTCACACATCAGAAAGCTAAATCCCAGACCATTGACATCCTTGGTCAGAGTCACCTCCTTGACATTTTCTTGGGGTTTTGGAGGAGGAGGCAGGACAGTGAAGCAATGTGATAAGGTCAAAGGTTGTGTGGCGGTTGGATAGAAGAAACGGATGTGGGAAAGAAAGGACAAATGAAACCCAAACAGTAGCTGCTTCTCCATTACAAATGTGCATTTTTTTGTGTGATTTTCTGCTAATGTCGGAAAAACACAGTTTTGTAATTTAACACTGAAGAAGAAATCTAATTGAAGTCACACGTGAGTAAGCTTGTTCACGTGATAAGTCAAATAAAAATATGGCGGTGATGGCACTCATGCGGCGTTTTGACTTAAGAAAGTTGTAGTCGGCCATTTTACAGAAGAGATGTGGATTCATCAGTATTGAATGACAAACTAAACTTTTGATGATGCTGTGAGCGCTCCGATGCATTTCTAATGCAACTGATATTATCCCAGTAAAGGCTGAGATTATATTTTCCTTGATGGATGCAACTCATTTAAATGCTAAGTAAGACATAACATTTACATATTATTGCTCCTGCCACTGCTAATGGAATATTATATCATCCTTTTTATTGCATTAACATATATCCTGAGGCTCTGTCCACACTAACAGACACTTTGCTTTTGTTGCATTTTCTGTATCATTTGCAGTTTGATAGAGTGAGTCGAAATTTCATAGCTCAGTGTTCTCAACAGAAAATATATTTAAGGCAATATGATAATTCAACATTGAGAGTGAAATACATTTCACTCCTTCTGGATACAGCTGAAATTAGAGCCATCTGTGGGCAGTTTGGGCTTGTGACGGATATTACAGACGTATGGCAGACGTCTCGTTGACTGACTAGAAAACAAATGTTGCTGTATGAAAAAATTCAAATAATAACAGTCACACTTAGCCTTTCCAATAAATAAATATAGGAACTGCTATGATATTAAATAAATTAGCATTTGTGGTAGTTAGCATTGGGCTCTAGGGCTGGGCAATATCTCAATAACAATGCATATCACAATACAGGCATGATAAATGTCAATATATGATGCGTCCAATATAATGTTCAATAATTTCACTGAACTCCAATTCAGGAATGCACAGCATTCTGGGAGACGTAGGCAGAGGAAAGGCTTTAGCAACTAAGCTAGGTTGACGGCATCAACTAACCCACTCACTCTTTGGTTACCTAGCAACAACCTATTGAGTGACATGTTTTAGGTTCCATCATCGTACCTCATAACTTCTTAAAAATCAAAAAACAACGGCATGGAGTGAACGGAGAATACGAGTGTAACAGCTTGAGAGGAAATTGGATAAAGGATAAAAGGTTACATCATCAGTTGACATTGTTTCAGATATTTAAAACAAACAAACAAAACAACAATAACTATTATATGAAACACTTGTATTGTGATACGTTTCCCAGCATATCGTCCAGCCCTAGGCATCAATACTGTTTTATGGACCACTATGGCGGCGCCCCTGTGGAGGACAATATATAAAATGTCACACTTGTACTTATTTAATTGGAACTATCTTTAATGAGGACTTTGCAGTGCGATCTTAAGAGTTTGTGAACATGGAGGTCTTAGTCATCTGATACAACAGAAAGAAGACGGTTCCAGAATTCCTCCTCAACAGTGTCAGAGAACAACTGTTTGAGGTTATTGCTGCTAAATGTGGTTCTGTTACATTTTACAATCAGTGTACTGCTAGTTATCTAATATTTGTAATGACTTCAGACTTTTTAGTGCTGTGCAGTTCAGTCCACTGGTCCTAACCTGCGTTGAAATGTCCTACCATCAGTGACGAAGCTGTAGTCTCTGGAACGGTCAGACCTTGTGCTTGTGGGAGAGCTGAGGGATGACGAGCTGTTGAGCCTCAGATGGCTGGTGGTTTGACAAACTGTCTGATTGGACATCGGACTGTCTGTGTCAGCAATCACAGAAACTTTAGGCAGGTTGACTGACTCCCGTTTCACAACAAAGTAGACCACCTAGATGATAGAAGAGCAGAGCAATGAATAGCCCTCACAAGACAGATTTGAACATGCCATAAGAAGATTTCTGCAACCAAACCTATGTCTGTCTTTGCTAAATGAGGCCTAGTATTCTAAGCATATTAGGCCACTTTTGTAAAAAACAAACAAAAAAAAACTGCTTTAGAAAAGACGGTCATGACCTTGAAGCATTTTGTAGGGAGTACAGTGTGCCAGTGAAAATCCTGACAGCTGTCCAGTCCCACTATGAACAAAGAGCTGTATCCGTATTCTAGTCACAATCTTAAGCCTGTTCCTGGGGCATGTTGGACTCCACCAGGAGGGGCTTCAAGACCCTGAAATTCATGATCAGAATCTCAAGGTACAGTCCTGGAGAGGAGAGTGTCTAGTTTGGAAACCTGAAGGGCTCGTCTTTTTTTTTTTTGTGGATTTAGTGGTTCTCTTGGCTTCCTCAGGCCATGACCTCCATCCAGTAGGTACTACTACAGCAGTTTGCAGTCAGGTCTGAGCTGGCCAATGTTCAGAATTGGTTCCTTCAAGTCTGAGGCTATGGTTCTAAACTGCCAAAACATAAACTTTTCTCTCTGGGTTTGGGTCAGCGATTGCCTCGAGTGGAGAGCATATTGGTGTCTTGTTAATGAGTGATGGTGCAAGCAGGAGAAGATAGATGGATTGGAGCTCCATTTGCTGTAATGGAGGCGTTGCATAGCTCTTTGTGGTAAAGAAAAACTGAGCCAAACATTTCCCATACTCATTATCCTCATTACCAGATTTTGGATAAGTGGGAGACGATGAATGTATTGGTGGGTCCAGCAGAAGAATTGCAGATCTTTGGAGTGCAGTTCAAACCCATGCTATTCCCGTCCATTATTCATATCAGTTAAGTTCAAAAACCTTGACCAGATCATGATTATTACATTGGAGATGGTATCAGAATCTCTAGGCTTCATTTTACTGGGACTTGTCCCAACTGAAATGTGTTCTGCAAACATTTCCAAAATGAGCTTTTGATACACCAAACTTCCAATTGTCATCTGCATATGCAAGTTCTTTGCTCTCATGTTGTCCTTTACCTCCCCGGTTTTACCCAGACACTCCACAGCCTGCTGGTAGGTGAACCCATGAAAGTTAATCCCATCAACCTCCAAAATTCTATCACCTGTAAATTAAAAAAAAAGTGGAAAATGAAGACGGAAAAACAGTCAGACTGATCAGATTTCACACATTGATACGTTTGAAACGGAATGTGGTACCTGTGTGTAAACGTCCGTCTCTCTCTGCTGCCCCTCCGGGAACAAGACTCTTGATGTAGATTCCCCCGTTTTGAATGTTAGTGTTTGCTCCACCCTAGTTAGATAAGAAGAGGATTTCCTTAATTGCATTCATGATATGTTGAGCCATTTTATTTATTTAGCACCTTATAAGAGCAACTATATTTACCTAAAGTGGTAAATATAGACTTTAACTAAAGACATTCTTGTATATGATGACCAACCAAGAGAGTCATTTTTTTCATGCTAATTGGTTATAAGATGAACTTGTGTTTTGTCACGTTTCTTTTTCCTACTTGGTTACAGTTGTGCTTTAGGTTCACTCAACCACAGTCATTAGCGTTTATACAGAAACTTACAAAATTTGTAATATTTAGTTTGAGAACTATATTTCCTTATAATAAATATTTAATAAGTCATTTATAGATTAAAACTAAGACATAATAATATCCTTATAATCTGACATGCCGTATTTTGTTGGTGTAAAGTTCTGTGTCATGCTCTGGCTCAGTTTTGCTGAGGATATCAGTGTGGATGAGCCAACCCTTGGCATTCCCATCTAATCCTGTCAGACCTCAGATGTTAATCAGCTTAAGTGGAAGAGTCTTTGGGGCCCACTGCTTCAGATCAGGTGCTACAGTTGACCGTTCACTGCCAGCATTGAAAGCACATTTATCAGAATGACAGGTTTTCGAAAGTAAAGCTGGAAAACCGCCGTGCGTTGCAACCTAAAAACTTGCCAAACACTAACAGAGATGCTGATGCCCAGATTTCCAGAGATCTTCCTGAGCTCCACAGAGATCTCCTCTGGCCCCACACAGTTCAGAGATGGAGGTGTAGGGCAGCCGTCCTGAGGCAAATAAAACACAAAGACCTTGTCATTACATTGTGTATTAGTCCATGTAGTAAACAATGAGAATATTCCAACAGGAGAAAATATCAAAATTTAAGCCAAAACGTTTGAAGGGAACACAGAAGCAACAAGGAGAAAAGACAATTTTTCAAAAATACACACCTTAAGGAGTTGACTGAATATGAATATCAATGACACCTTGAAATGGAAGAACTAAGTGTAGCTTGAGTTTGAGTGTTGTCAGTGTCCTCGAAAAAATAATTTGAATCAGGTGAATCATGATGAGCAATGTGTTATTCATTTAGAGTGAGATTTTCAGCTGCTTCCATCCACTGCCACTGTGTTTTTCACAGTGGGTTAAGTAAAGCATGGTGCCAGTTATCTGGAGAAATAGAGCTGCTGATACCCATTCTCATTGTAGCGACAATGTTGGTCAGAACTGGAGCAAATATTTTATGATTGATAGAATTTTAGTCTCTGAATTATACTTTTTGTCACAATAGGTCACTGCTGTAAAAAAAACTAGGTAGATTAGGCCCGTCATAATTTTATAAATCTTCACTTTATATCCTATTATACTTTTGTATTTTATGGTTTAAGTAGCCATTGTGTTATGTGCAGATGCTCACGTTTGGTGTTCCATCATGCTTTCCTTTTTTTTCTACACTAATTTACATTCAGTCGTTTTCAATAGAATAGAATGTGTTCAGCTGAGGCTTGTTTGTCAGATTTAAAGTACCTTTTAAAAATAACATTTATGCAGGTGTTAAACTTCCTCTTCATTAATCCCAAATATGTAAATTAAAAATGGGTTTTAGTGGTCTGATGTAATATTCCAATTAAAATTGTTGTCTTCATTAGCTGTACGTTGGAAAATCATAACAGGAATAGAGCCTGAAAACATCAGTCTTTGTAATTCATTTATATTATAAGTTTCACTTGGTGAACCGAGTTACTGAATTAATAAAAAGAAATAAAATATATCCACTAAAATGGCTCTACCTGTGTACTGGGGGCTCGTACGTCCCGTGGGACGTGCAGCCTGTTGGAGGCCTTTGGTGTCATCACAACGGAGACAATCTCATCCAGGCTATCGTCTCCTGAACGTCCGTCTGTCATCAGCGTAGTCTGGGACCCATATTTTCTCAACACGGGAGAGCGAATGCTGATGGGACTTAGTGGGACTGTGGAGATCAAATCAAAACTTCATTCTCTGCTTTTCTTTTCAGTACCGAGACATTTTGTTTATTTTTAATGCTTTAACTAGAAACCAGACTTGATTTAACATCAAATAAGTGACGAAATGCAAGCAATACATGTTATGTACAAACAACCCAAAGTTTAGTAAGCCATGTAGAAGGGGTGTGAGGTTATAGATACATTTTTCTACCTTCAAATCAAACCACAGTAGGTTTTTGTTCCAGGTACAGCTGTTATGTTTGAGCTAAGCTAGCCCGGATGCTAACTAGATTAATAAGGTCAGCTGTCGTTTCTGGCTAGCAGACAATCATCATTTACCAAAGCAGTTACTCATCTGAATCCATGAAATGTTTTTGTGGAAAGGGCTATTTTCAGACAGAATTGCTTTAACCTTCCTCTATTCTTTCAAAGTGCAAATGCGCAAGCTAACCGAAGTAAACATGCTAATTGAAACCTAAACAGTCTGTTTCTTTCTGTGCTCACTTTCTTTATATTCCAAAATTCTGATAATTAATTCAAAGTGAAATGGCAGAATTATGATTTTAATTTCAGAATTTCTTTTTAGTGGTACTAGTCCTTTTCCATGCTTGCATAAAAAAAATTCTAAAATATATAAATCAAGTTAGGACATACATTTTTTGAAGATATACCTTAACTATATTAATTTTCTGAAATAAATTTTTGAATGTTGTTGTGTGTGTTTGCTTTCAGGCAAACAGCTCAGTGTCTGGCAAACATGCTAACTAAAGCCTCCTAGCTTTTTAAAATTCTTTCTTTGAATTTATTTCAGTTGTAAAGAATTTTTTTTTTTTTCAAAGATATTTTCTGATGTGTAATTTCAAATTTCAATTGAAGTAGCATGTATGTTTTCTCAGTTATATTGTATACTTTAAAAAAAATTCTGGACATGACTGTGACTGTTAACATGATAACTTGACAACAAATCAAGCTAGCAAGTTGTCTGTTAAAGATGCCTGCTAACGCCTATAATGCAAGTTAATCTAGAGAAATGGTATTGAGTTTATTTCAATTAAAAATAACTATTTTCTTTTCTAAGATATATTTGAATTTGTGACTCGAATTAACATGTAGGTTTTTTGAAGTACCGGTATATAGAAAAGCTATCAACACTTAATCTGCTACTAAATTAGTACTGAAGAAACTGTTTTGAATACATTTTTCATCCAGATAGTTTAGATAAATGTAATTTTTTCCCCAAGATATTCTTATTTTATTTTGTCTCCAGAAATAGAAAGCCCACATCAAATTATAGATTCTCAGTTACAGGGTGTAGCCTTAATGCTAACAAAAACTCCCACAATTAAAAGGACTAAAGATAAAAGGGCAAAATTGAACAGTAAAGGATAGAAATGAAACAAATATCTAGTAACCATTTTACATCTTATTAAAATATGTGCATCTGTGGAGTAATTACTCAAACAACACTGAGACAAAGAACACCAGATGACTACTCGTGCTCTACTATTGATATAGAGCACGTGAAGCACCTTTAGGCTGAGAGACAATGAGCTGCACTTCCTCAGGGCTGCCCTCCATGACCTCTGCTGCCTCGCTAAAAGTGACGCCCTCCAGGCTGACGTGGTTCAGGGATATCAGGCGACCCCCTGAAGGCAAAGGTCAAACATTAAAGGGTGACCCCACCAGAGCATGCGGAACACAATCTTTGTCCTTCTGAGCACATGACTTGATACACACTGCCCATAGTCATTCATCAAAGGTGTTGAAGAATTCAATAAGTAAGATTTAGACATTAGAGCAACGTTTAGAGACTAATTGTTAAAAAAAAAAGGCATTCCTACATGAAAAAAAAATCAAGATGATCCATTTTTAAGTATTATTTAATGTAGAATGAATATGTTTTAGTATTATAAGCATGTACCTGGTCTGATGCGTCCGTCCTTGTCTGCAGGTCCTCCAGGCACAATGGAGGCGATAAAAATGCCCAAGTCATAGCGGCCTATTGTGTCCTCTCCGACTATAACTATACCTGTGTAAGTACAAGTTACAGTTTAAATAAACTGGATAAAATGAGACATTAACCGTTTTTTTTTTGTGCTCACTACCTGATGTCAAATTGGACCAAACGTTTCCTGTTTCAGGTCAGTTAGAATTACCAAAAATGAAATGCCAGAAAAATTTGATTTTGATGACAGGCTGTTCATTATGAAGTGAAAAGTGCCAAATAAATTTGCGCAATACCTTTTGTTATAATTATTTTAATGTGTCATAATTTTTTTTTTAGACTAGAAATAAATACACTATTAAATATAGAATTAATTGTATGAGTCTCGATTAAATGTATTGACTTCATTTTAAAAACTACATATTAGTATTTAATGTCTGGTAAATTATTCATGTTCTGGATCATGAATGAATTTAAACCGTCAACTTCACACATCAAGCTCAGTGGGCGGGATCAGGGCTGCTTCTGTTGACATGTTGCAGCATGACATCACATACGCAAGACCCCGCCCCCAAGCTTCCTGCAGGAGGGCAAAAAGTTGCTCGATAACAATGACTCCCACTGGTTTTACCTGTCAAGTTGTCAACATTACACACTAAATTTTAAATATATGTGTAATATAGAGAGTGAAAAAGTGATGCAGTGTTTTGCTAATCATTGTCAACACGCCGACAGCTAGTATTCACATTCTAACCCTAGGAAAACATTTAGCAATAACTAGGAATTATAAATTATAGGTTATATGCAGTGCAGAGTGATGTCCTTACCCAAGCCTAGTTTTGGGTCTTTCTTCAGCGAAATACAGACGACTTCCCTCTCCGAAGGAGTGCCCAGTTTAGGTGGCGTTTCTGTTGGACGAGTGATACGACCAAACATTAGCCAAAAGGAGAAATCGCTCTGAATGAGTGAGGAGACACAAAATTCTCTTGAAGGGGAAACTACTGGCTGACTAGAGCAGAAGCACACGAGCACATGAAGCTGGGCTATAAGTGTGAAGACGCTGTGCCTCGGGCTGCTGGGGATCCGGAATGGGCCTCCGACCCGCTCCTCTGGGAACAGGATGGAGAGCGTAAACCTGTGCTGCTGGGCTGGCTGCTGGAGCAGGTGCTGCTAAAGGAACACATGAAGGTTAAATGAATTTACATAAAATAGTTTAGATGTTGTGCATAGGGGAAGTCATGTTTTCAAGAGGGTAAAAAAGCAAGTACATTTCCTGGTTTTCCGAGGAAAAGCATTGATGCATTAGAAGTTTTTCACATCTTGTCAGGTTTTAGCTTAACTTCAATGTCTTTCAATAGCACATTGAAAGACATTTTAATGTCTTTCAATGACATTGAAATGTCATTGAAAAGTTTGTTTTACTACAAACTACAATGTTGAAGTAACAAACTAAGGAATAATGGTAAAGTGAAAGAAAAGGATGTATACAGACTCGATGTATGTTTGAATCAAAAGATTTTTAAAGTTGACAGGAATTTTGAAAATATTACTAGATAACTGTTATTGGAAAACATGATTAATGCCTAAACATGAACTATAAAGTTTTAAATAGGCAAATACAAAAGAAACCAGTTAAAATGAATATACATTTTTTGCACTTCAGTTGTTTCATCCTAATTAAAGTGTCCAAAACTCATTGATCTTTTATCTGTGACTTGTCATTTTATTAGCTGAAGTTGTTAGCATGTAACCTGGTAAACACAGGCAGTTGTTACAGAATTCTGCTGAATAAACAAAGTACTGAGTTTACTATGTTGCCATTATGCTTCCAGCCGTTTCACCAAAGAGACTCTTTAACCTGTCTTTGCTATCATTGTTATAATGTATAAGAAAAACTATAATAAATAAAGAACGCTTAGTCTGGTGGTGATACTACATGTAAAGCCTGGAGGCCCACCAGACTTATAATACACTGGCGGAAACCCAGATTAGTACAAAAGGTGAAAGAAATACCTGTGATGTTTCACACGGGGCTCGATTCTGGCCGTGACGTCATCACACAGCTTGGTCAGAGCCTCTTCCTGCGGCGTGGTCAGGCCGCTGTTGTCCTGGGGCGTCTCGGAACACGAAATGGACTTGAGCTGGCTGCTCTGAGCACGGCACACAGCTGCGTACTGCACAATGTTATCCTCTGGACAAAGATGCAGAGGTTATGCTTGCTATCCTCTACAGTATGCAAGAGTAGAAGCTGAAGCGCAGAGCTTGCAGTGGAATGTAGTCCCTTCTGCTAAATACGTGCAATAAAACTACAAAGAAAGTCTGGCAGCAGACGTCTACGCAGCCAAACCTTACCTGAGACCAGGCTGTGGCTTAGCTGCCGGGAGCTCATCTCATTGTTAAACTTGTGCTGGGCAGAACAGAGGTTACACAAGTACTTGGCTATCCTGGACCTCTCCGTGATGAAGACGTATTTCTTCCGGTTGCCCCGGCACTCGATTATAAATTTTCGCTTCTGCAGATTCATAAAAGAGGCGCATTTTAGACCGCGAACAGAAACACGCGAGAATGTCCCGTGCCACTGTGGAGGACTCTCACGCTAGAGGAGATGGTAGCCGTCTCCCTCCAGAAGAAGTTCTGAGCGGTGGACCGGCAGCCATCTTTAACCTCGTAGACAATGACACCTTTGGCACAAACTCCGAGAACAATCTCTCCGTCCGAAGGCCTTTTCTCCCGTATCACACGGTGGAACAAGACGCCGTATTCAGGCAACTGCTGACAAACCTGCAGAACAGAACAGCGTTCACTTTCAGAAGCAGCAGATGGAGCATCGTGAGTTTTATTGTTTCTAAGTACTTTGCTACCTTCAGAAATTCAAGCTCTGATTCATCTGTGAGCATTTGGGCATTATTGGTATGAAGTCTCAGCAGCTCTGCCTGAATGTAAGGCAAGGCACGTTTCTCCATCACACTCTTGGAGACGTACTGGTCAGGTCGGTAGTAGTTTCTACCATACACCTAAACGGAGTAGAGTACAGGCTTTCACAACATATTATATTTCATTGTGTATACTACACAATGAATACTACACAATGCATACTTATATGATGAAAATATATGAGGGCCCAGGTGCCTAACCCCTACAATTACTGGGCGGTCCACTGTATTCTCATTCTTCTAAATGTACAACCTCAGGCATGCAGTCTCCATACTCTGTCTGCAAGGCCAGACCTCCCAGGTACAGAGCAGTCTCCTCATGGCAGGACAGTCTGTCGTCTAAAAGGTCCCTCCTAAGCTGGAGGTAGTACTGATGACAGGTTTGTTTGTGCCTAAGAGAGGAAACCGGGGACATTAAGTTACTCAGGATCAGTTGGGAAACTTTTACTTTCTCTATTGGTAATTCCTGATCTGTTCCAGCAACAAATCAACTGGAGCTGTAGGTCTAGCACGCATAATTAGAATCTTTGAAGTATTTCTTGATCATGAGAGAAAGTTTCTTCTACTAGTGAATCTATTAAGACTTGTTACAAGAAACTCTTTTAGTAAACCAGTAAGCTGGAGCACTTGCTATCAAGTGTCCACCCTCACCAATAATAAAAAAAAAGACTTACAAAAGAAGAGAAATGTTGTTCACAAAGAATTTGATCCTGAAGAAAAGGACAAAAGTTGTTGTAGGCACTTTCTTCCAGCTATCTGGAGCCACTTTGGAAATCTTGGTGTCATTATCAACGAAGAAAAACTCATTATCTGACCACAGAATAGAGACAAGATCAAAGAGACTTGATAAGTGGCTTGACATAGAAAGACCCATTCAACAGGTAGTCACAGCAAACCAATCACTTCAATCATTTTACCATCTATATATGCAAGGCCAAAATAGAAATGTTCCACGAGGTTTGAATGAGCCACGATCATGTCAAACACATCCCCTCCTCTGGTTTTCACTTCACACTTGACCAGGATGCTTTGACCATTTGGCATCACCACACTGAGCTCTCTATGGGTGGCTGGAGATTTCCCTTTCTTTGTCTGGGGCAAAGGGGCAGAGGAATAAACTTGACATCCAAAAAAAGCAAAGGTGCTTGAAAGTAGTTTTGGAGAACATGAACTTACCAGGATGGATCCAGGCAGCTCTAAAACGACAAGGGGTTCCTCTAAAACTCTGAGAAACTCTGGACCCATGTCCTACAACCCAGAAAGGAAGGGAGATGAATCTCTAACAGGACATCATAGATGCCATTTAAATAAGAGTTCAGTTTTATTTTTGATACCATAGAGCATGAAATGCTGCCTCACTTTCATTTTCTTGTCATTCAAACTCATTGTGGACTCCAACTGTAGGAGGGATCTTGCGCTGGTAGTTCGATTGCCATCCATGTACGGGCTGCAGGGGGTACGGTTCAGATGCTGCCAGCTGGGATAACTTTCTCTGAGCCGACCTCCCGAAGGAATCCTGGGGTAAGAGAATTTTCTAGTCTCAGTTGGATAGGAGATGACATTTGTCACTTACGAGATCATGGCTAACATGCTAGCATCATGAGGTTGTACAGATTTGTCAGCTGCACATCTATGATGCTAATCTCTCATTCCACCATGCTCCAAATGTATTTAGTTAAACTGAGGACAATTCACTGTGGATTACAGTGAACACATTGGCTAGTTTCACTGTAACTAGCGGGACAGTGTCTCTGGTAAGGCACAGTCCCTCCAGTTTATGGAGACATTTGTTGTTAGACCTTATTTGACACGTGTTTCCATCTTCTGCTTAGTGTATTAACTCTACTTCAGAAAAGCCAAAAACCACCCCCAACAAGGATAAAGTACTATATATTGCCCCCCCCCCCTCTTTTTTTTTTTTTTGCAAGACTGAGAAGTTTTTTTGAATTTTTGCTATTTCCATCAACCGTTTCTAATGCAATTCTTCAAAATGTGCATAAAAACTCATCAGTGGAAACAAAAAAACTCATCAGTTTAAACACAGTTGATGTTAAATCAGTTTTATATGGTCAGAGCTCACGTAGGCTGTGACATCCAATGACATTCAGTGGATACTAAGAAGCTCAACATGTACCAAAAAAATATCCCATACACCAGTAGACCACCACCAAGAAACAGTGATACAAGGATCCATGCTTGACTCAGCTAGAATTGCGACTCATCAAACCAGGCAATGATTTTGTCTGGTTTGTGACAAAATCATGCCAACAATCTTCAGTTCCTTGTTGTTAGCCAACACCCAGTGTTGGTTTTTATTTTACTGTTACCGTCTTCAAGATTAGACTTGACTTACAGTTAAAACCAGTAGTTTACATACACCAAATAAAAATACATACAC
The DNA here is from genome assembly GCF_904066995.2 of Poecilia reticulata. Classification (NCBI taxonomy): domain Eukaryota; kingdom Metazoa; phylum Chordata; class Actinopteri; order Cyprinodontiformes; family Poeciliidae; genus Poecilia; species Poecilia reticulata. The sequence goes on along the minus strand of NC_088848.1, from coordinate 21,577,510 downwards.
ATTCTTTTTTTCCTCACTACCTGAACCTGAAGCTAAATCAGACCAAACTTATCTTGTTTTAGTCCAGTTAGAATTATTAAAATGATTAATAGATTTATTTATTCAGTTTATGTAGTTCTTCTGTTATCTCAAACCAGCCTTTCCATTCAAATCTGACCTCTGACACCAGTAGATAAGCTATTTCTATTAATCATGACTGATCTGTTTGGTACCATCAACAATGTTCAAGGCTGCTCTCTGCCATGTCTGGATGCCTAAGTGCATCCTGAGTGCAATGTAGTTGGAATATCTACCAGGTGTACCTAATAAAACCAGCTATATTTTACCATACTCAATATTATTTAGATTAATAAATGAAAACAAGATTCTATTGACTGCAAAGGAACCAAGATTTGCAAGGATTTACTCCTCTGATTATACTTCTGAGTGTGTTTTAGTCGGTGTAGAATATTTTTGGACTCCTTACCCTGTAGTATCAGCTGGATACGATGTTCCTGAAAAGGTTCTGTGGATCTTCTTTTTTAGGGTCCATGTCGAGTTACTGAAAGATCCTCCTGAAACACACATTAGGTAAGATTAGATTAGTAGTTGCTTTGGCAGTTTTGCATCTTATACATTAGGTTCTGGTGCTGTGTCTGTTCTAAATAAGCTTAATAATTGCATATTTTGAAAAATAGACTTATTAGCCTCCTGGCTAATAAATCAATAGTGAAATTAACACCCCCAAACTATAAAGGCCAAGGTAAAGTGCCCCATATACCATTAATTTAGACACACTTTTACATGCATTTCTTGTAAAACAAACATGTTTCCGCCCCAGCTCACTACTGTTGATGCGAGAAGAGGCCATATTGAAACGCAAAGATAGCTACTAGGGGTAATGACTTGCAACGTCTCACTTCTGTTTTGCAGAAAATCTGGACATTATTTATCAAATGATTTCCCAATGAACAGTCAATATGTTCCGGACTTTGGAGTAAGCACTTGTGTATCAAATCATGGTGCAGGACTGTTTTTAAGTTTTTAAATGTCGCCACCGTCTATGCGCTGGACCTTCAACCGTTCCAGTAAGCCAGCTTAAAGACGCGGTGCAGAAGGAAACGGCTCGCCACAGCTTTTCAGCTTATGCACTAATTAAAGAAATTAGATGGGACGTTCTGAGGCACTTTTAACTTGCTTAGCTTACTGAGCTGTTTTCCCTCAAAATTGTATGTAAAGGTTGGAACTATCCCCCCTGCAAGGTGACTCCTCTGTGTTTAAATTGCTCTTGCAAAGTCTCGGGTTAGCATTTTTTTCTATTAGTCTTTCTATTTGATATTTTCTTTGAAAAGATAGACTGTAAAAATCAAAAGACCGTGCTACTCGCTAGCACCTTTGTCAAAAGACAAATGTATTTAAAACAATGCATGTCATGGTCCTTAAATAAGTACCTCAGACTGAACAGATAAAGCTAATGCTAAAGTTAAAAATGTTAAACGAGAGTGAAAATGTATGAAAAACACTCTGAGGTATTCCACTCTCTTATTTAACGTTTTTAGCTTTAGCCGTTCAGTCGGAGGCACTTATTTCTACTTAAAGGCTGGGTCAGGTTTAACTTTGCCATTCTTAACACTAACCCACACTTACTACTACTGTTTTGTTTTGCTCTTTACAGACACCAGCTTTCACAATCCTGTTTTTCTTTGTCTTCCACTTTATAGAAGTCACTGAAGATTTTCTTTATTTTTGTCCAAAGATATCAGTAATTATTAAAAATAGCACAATGCACATTATTTTATTATATGCATAATTTAAGCAAAATTGACAGCAACTGTGGTTTCAAGAAACTCAACATAAAAATGGACCTCATCAATTTAATGCAAATGTTTCAGATTTTTGATTTGCCTGAAATGCAATAACATAGCATTCGTTTAGTGGACGATCATTTGCAGATGCATCTGCAACTAAAACATTACTTCTAACATCAAAATGTGAAAAGCTCAGCCCTTTCTGCCTGACTTAACATCAATACAGTGTCTGGTGATTGTGTTTTTGGATTAACCTATTCAAGATTAGATAGTAAAATATGCTTAAAAGGAGATTTTATGTAATTTTTTGAAGTATTTTTTGCAGGTAAAGCTAACACTTGGCTTCTTGAGGAGTTCTGGAGTATCTTAAATGCAAATTGTATATATTTTTGTACAGTTTTGACTTAATTATTATTCTGACTTTGTTTCAGCAAAATTGCCTTTTTTGGGGTCTGTATATTCCAGTTAATGATAATCGATAACACTAGTTGATGATTATTTCAATAATCGATTCATCACGACTAATTGTTTCAGCCCTACCCGCAAGGATTTAAAGGCATCCTGGTTCCATATTCATTAATCACATGTATAAAACATGTACTCTGTCTCTCTTTGGGTTGCTACGTAGCAACACTTAAACTCCAGGCGATGATTCCAGGTGGATCAGAGTTCAACTGATCAGTCCAGAGTTCAGATGAGCTTTCACACTTTCCCAAGCAAAGTGGATTATTTGAGGAAACGGACTCTGGTCCGTTTAAATCGGATCAAACAGCTCTGCGGTGGAAGTGCACCAGTAATAATTATCTGTCTCCATCAAGGAAATACTGCTTTTATTTACTAATCAGATGCTGTTGGATTTGTTTTTGTTTGGGGTTTTTTTTGCATTTCCATTCCACCCAGATTTTTACAAATATTATTTTGCTGTACTAGGCATCTTTGATTTTAGCAATAAACTACAATGTCTTTTGTTTCTGTACAATTACTGGTATCTATTTGCAGCTGGGTTTCCATTAACCGCAAAATTGCGCAAATTGAAATTATGAAAATTAATTTGCTTAAAAATGATTTTTCTCATTTTTCTCAAAATGAGAAAAATCATTTCTCATTTTGAGAAATGATTTTGCTCTAATACAAAGTGGTTTTTCAGTCGTATCAAAACACGTTTTTCACATCACACTAGTCACATGATCAACAGTCACATGATCAACAGCCACATGTTACCACTGGTGAAAACAACAGGAACTAGGAGGATGATGTTTGTTTTTTTTTTTGTCCCCAGACATTGCAGATGATTACCGCTAGCACCATCGCTGAAGTAGTTGGAGGAACATGGCACTGCATGTTTTTTAATGACTTATCATATGAACGAGCTTATTCATATGTAATTTTCATAAAAAAATTTTATTTAATGGAAACAACATATTTGCGAAACTGTGTTTTTTCGACATTAGCAGAATATACTCAAAAGACTGACGCACATTTGTAATGGAAACGCAGCTGTTGTGAAACTGGTTGTTGAGAACTTGCCATGGAAAAGCTTACTGTAGACATATTTAGTACTTTGCTTTGTGAACAGTTGTATTAATCTCTGTGTCTCTTGGCAAGAAAGCCAATAAGCACACTATTGAAGAAGGCAAACGATGTCAAACTTCAGCTCAAACAAATGGGATCAGTTTCTTACTGTGTAATCTTTCCCTGACCATCTGACTGCGGTCTGTTAGCTGGGATCCGTTTTCAGTCATGGCCACGTGGTCGGCCTGTAGAGACAGCACGTTCCGGCTTAATTAAACAAACAAAGAACTGCTTTTACAGAAAAAACAAAGGAAGAAAATGCAGCCACTTGCCGAGTTCCTGTAGACATCCTCTACCAGCTGCCTGATGAGGCGCTCTGCGGATGGCAGCATGGAGGACTTGTGATGCAACTCGCAGGTCTCCAGCACCGTCAGCAGGTCGGTCCTCCTCACCGCCTTGTCCTCACACATGCTCAGCAGCAAACCCTCCAGCTCTGTGCTTATCTGGACTGGCTGAGGAGAGGCCAGCAAAACCCAAAACGGCTTAGAGAATGGAAGACGGCGACCGGGATGAGAAGAAAAGAAGTGAGGAACATACCTGATTCTGAGGTAGGTGATAATCAGCGCACCAGTAAAGAGTCATTCCCAGTGAGTATACTACCACCTGAGGGTCATACACACAATACTGTTTTAGACATTTTATTCTAAAATAGGTACAGGTTTTATTTTATTTTTTTTTACAAAAGTTGTGCTGTGGGGAATTATCTCAGTTATTAATGGCAATAGAAACTGGGGAGTGAACTTCAGAGCTTGGCAGAGGAGCAACGAGAGGCTTCAAGAAGCTAAAAAGCTGAAGCTAAAATAAACAAAGCTAACCAGAGTACAAAAACACATTATTTTTATTTTATTTGACTGAGCTATCTGCCACAAAGCACAACGGAGTTGTAAATTTGTCTGTATAACATTATAATTAAGTAAAGAATATCTAAAATATAAAAATTACTGCTGTTCAGAGTGCTGTTACAGTTGGCGAACAGTGCTAACTGTGCTAATTGCTAATAGAACATGTTGAAAACAGCTTAGAACATCCCACAGTTGAGTATTCTGAACTTTTGGGGAGTTCTTCAAATTTCTTATGTACACATATGGTTATTACATCCCTCATGAATAATTAATAACTGTTCCAAGCTAAAAACATAACATTTCAAACTTTGCAGAAAGGGAGGTTTCAGGTTTATTCTTAGTGAGGTCAACACCTATGAACATTCAGTCTGTGTATCATTTTAGCAGCTCATTAGTATAATGTTCATACAGACATAAAAGGATTCTTCTTAGGAGTAATTATGTAGTTATTTTTTCTACATGTCATGTACCGTTGTGGTATTCAGGCATACCACAGCTTGTTGCTAACATGAACTGGGGCACCAAGGTTACCCAGGTCTTCACCCAGGTTAATAACCAACAGGAACTTTGGTAAAAAAAAAAAAAAAATCAATTTTATAAGCAGAAGAAAGGTTTTCCTGCTCTCAGACCTTTTCAGCAGCAGCCCTGGTGGAAGGAGTGAGACCCTGCTGGACCTCGGGAGCTGTGTAAGAAGCCACGTCTTCACTTCGTGCGCAGCTCTTGAAGGCCAGGCTCCCATTGGCTGACAGTAGCACTGAGCCAGGGCTCAACACAGTACACATATTACCTGGACCTAAACACAGCAGACCACAAACTCTTTACCAAGACATTGTTACAAATCGTAAACCAACAAACAGTGGATTAATTTTGAGACATTTTAAATCGATTCTGAATCGTATAAATGAGAATTGTGATTTTTTTTTTGTGACTCTACGACACATGTTCATCTAGTGCGGACAGTGCATCTTTTTCTATGAGTCTGCAGATTCTTAAAAACTGTATTTTTAAGAAGGTACAGTTCTTGTACGTGTAAGTTCGTACTTAAACGTGGTCACCTTTTTTGGAGATGTCCAGTAAGGCATCAGCGGTGGCCAGCAGCAGACACCAGACCTCATCCTCTTCCAGGGGTGAACCCCGGGCCTCCAGCACCTCCGTCAGGGTCACAAATGTGCCCATCCTGCTGCACATGGGCTGCACATGCAAAAATGACACAAGACTGTGAAGTAAATGGTCCAGCCCATTTGCATTGAGCACAACCTTACCGATACATTTGCAGTTTTAAAAAGGTACCCTACACATTTTGTTCACCACTAAGCCTACAGTTTAGTAGGATTTAAAGAGAGAGAGGCTGGAATAAACCCAACACCAATTCAACACTTAATTCTGCTCATCTTTTCCATGAAATAGAAACAGATATTTACCGATGACCTTGTATAGTGTGCGAGAAATGTTGGATGAGGAGACGTTAGAGGATTAGTGATCAACGTAACTAGATTAATCAATAGAAACAGCAAGAGGCTAACAGTTTTCAAAGATTAAGAAAATAAACTCTGAAGGGATCGTCCTGCTGTACATGCACGGCTACATTAATCTGTTGTACCAGCACCCACTCAGTCTGCTCTATGCTTTGGGGCACTAAGGACAACTTAATTACATCTAAATACGTACAATTTAATTTCCTATGCTGTTCGTGTCCAAAATCTGCCTTTGGATTTTTCAACTTGAGATGAAAAATCTACTTTATATAGCATTTTCAAATCAAGTGCTTGGCTTAGAAAGCATGCAATTTGAAACATTAAAGTGTAACTAGCCCCAAATTATTATTTTTTGCTAATAAACTAAAGTTATTTAGAGTGTTCCTTCAATGGAATTTTTTGTAGCACGTAGGGCCACAAACAGATACATTCAAAGTACAACCAGCTGATTGAGATCCGACTTTCTCAAAAGTATCAACGTTTTCCGCTTGAAAATGTTACAGAAAGGTAAAGAAGTTGTAAATACTCTAAAAGGTTTGAAGAGGCGGGAAAAAAGACAAATGAATTCAGTGAGCTAAGCTGGGTTGGTCCGGGCTTTACTTTTATAGACTAACCCACCACCTTGCGCTCAGCAGGTGCATTTTCCACACTGCTTTCTGATCTGCCAAAAACTTCAATAAACACCTTGGGTCAGTATTTTCTCACCTGATACTCCTGATACTGATGTCTGAATGGCTTGAGAGTTAGCTTACTTAAACCTCAGAACCAAGGTGCCATGTAAAGGAAGTCTTCTTGTTGGGTAGCTGGCTTGTCTCTACCACTGATGCACAAAGGCAAAAAATAAATAAAACAAACTAGAACTTTAAATATTAGATAACAAGCTAAACAAAAAGTTGAGATACATAAAAACTGTGTCTCTGTTTCCAGTAGCACATCATTCTCTGCCATCATTCTCTTCTTTAGCCTGCTTGGTTCAGAGACACTCGATGTTCAGTCCCATTAGATAGCTCTGAAAAAATAGTTCACAACTTTTCAAACCTCTTTTGCTCACATGGTTGAGAAGAATCTGTTTGAAAGCAAGCACAAGATAAGCTAATGGTGTCACTGGGTGGAGGTTAAAGTAAAGCAGTCATTACATTGGATAAAATGACTATTTTTTTTGTTTCTAATGATTCTCCCATATTTCATCCAAAGCCAAACAGATGACACGCCATCATGTGGTTGCAGGATGTTCATATTCGCACACCTTTTAAACATAGGTCAGACCACCTGGGGACACACCTCCTGTTTCAGTAAATGTCACACCGGCATCCCCACTCCATCCCTCCATTCTCAGTTTTACTTTAACAAAATAGTCAAGGAGAAAGCCTTGATTGTAAGTCGTCCTTTCTCCATGGTTGACTTTGCAATTTCCATCCAGGAGTTTTTAGCTATTTGAGAATCATTATTGTACAAATGTTCCTCACCAGTCTGATAAGTGTTCCTCAAAAGTATTCACGTCACCCGCAGATACAAAAATCCGATAATCAAAGTGGACTAGCTGAAGAGAACCAAGTGCATTTCTGCATAAAACATGGCAACAGACTTCTGACCAATCACACACCAGATCCAACAGAGCTCTGTGCAAAATGGTTCCACCTGAGCCTGGTGTTGAGAAAGGGGGGGAGGAGGACACCAAACTCCTGACGCAATGTTTTATCGAGCTACGTCAAAGAGATGCTATGCTTTGGATGGGACTGCCTTAAACCATGCTAAATTCTCAACTAGCAGTGTATGATCACTCCCTTTCAAAAGGCTTATTTAACATGTACTGATATGCTTTCAAACAAACAAATTACTGTCAGAACATTTAACGATCTCAAAACTAAGATTATCGTAGCTCAATTTAACATCGTACAGGTCTTTTGCCCCAGTCCAGGTCAGGGTCTTTCTGTCCTGATCATGTCTAAAGCTGCAACAGAGATGTGAAGGTTCTCTGCAACTGATGTTTGACTTAAGAAAACTAAAGAGCTTTTCCTCAAGGGAAAAGAACCAATGCACAATGATGCTATGTACATTTCAGCAAAGTTAATGTAAAGTAGATATATTGTTGCTGTTTTAGTACTGTCACCATTACACTGGGTGAAAATCCTGCTACACTATTCAAATTTAGGCAATCTATTTGACTGAGGCTGGATGTTAGCGGAATTAAAAAACCTCCTTGAGTTTTAAAACTTGACACTGCAGCACTGGTATCATTAGTCAAATATTTGCTTCCAAGTGTAACAATCCATCTACATATGCTTATGATCAGACCATGCTTCAGGCAAAGTCTTGGCCTGACTCTTTCACATGGTGTCAAGCTTTAGCAAGTTATTAGCAGATCACACCCCATGAGCATGGCCCAACTGCCTTTATGAAGTGTTGGGTCACGGAGTCTCATTTTTCAAGCCTTGCTGGTGTGCCTGGAAACATGTCATGGATATGTTGCCACCATACTGCCCCACACTCCACCAAAACCCTATTGGGCTGACAGCACCATAACAAATGACATTGCAACATAACCCTTTGTGTATGCGCAAAAGCCTGGGGGGGAATATTCCAACCCCACATAATGGGAAGCCTGCAGTTTTCTGAACACACTGCTGAAGATTACACAATGACCTTGCAAATGCCCTCTATGTTTTGTCTGTTTTCTTCATCATAGTGTGAAAGCAAGGAGGCCTCTTCACCGATTCTGGAATCTGAAACCATCAAGAAACAGCGTTGGTGGCTTTTCTTTTTGGCAAACTATGTCAAACAGAGTTACAGTAGTTCTGCTTGACTGTATAGCAGACTTTGTGCAAACATTTTCGGAAGTTGCAAATGCACCAGTGGTTCTAATAATATTGGGCACTTTTCATGCATTTATCATTCAATATTTGTCAATTCAGCCAATTAACTTATTAGAAGGATGCCGACACACTGGTTTCTTAACGTTTGTTGCAAGTAACATGCCAAAACAAGGCTGTGCACAAAGCTCTGAGTACAGATCTGATTTTTTTCTGCAATTAAGCATTTTTGGATTCCTTGAAAAGTGTGAATATTATTTCAAATAATTTGCCATTGGCTTTTAGGACAGTAGGTTTTAACCCAGATTAAGACCCCTGGACGATTTCTGTCAGGCATGAGAGACTGCAATCTCATGAATGTCCATCTAGCATCTGTACTTGTATGTGCTTAATCATCCCAGGGTTGCGGACTAGTGTGTATTTTTAGTGGTTAATGGGCAATGTGGGGTATGCCTTGTGCTGATTGCCATTCTACCACAAAGTGAGCCAGAGACAAAAGGAGAAGACAACGGTGCAATACCAGAGACTTGAGGGTGATGGGATGTTCTCCTGGAGACAGAATCCATGGCAGTACATTACAACTCAACAAAGAGAGTCTGCCTATGTTCAAACCCAGAACCTTGTTCTTGCAAGCCAGCAGTTCTGTCCATTTTAAATATTGGGCATGAAAACACCCAATAGAGAAATATTTTCGATGATACTATTACAGCCTTCCTGTGTTCTTCAAGTAACTAGAATCATTTCTGTGGAGGGTTGACCGCTACCTTATGTTGTCATAAACAAAGACAATGAGCCACAAGAATTACACAAAACTAGCATCTCAAAGTTTGTCATTCAAAATCTTACATATCTTCTTTTTTTTTTGTGGTTCTTCCGTATCAAAACGTATTCTAAATATCACAAAGCTCACCACGAGGCTTACCCTTTTTGGACTTGGCTGTGAGCGATTTAAGGCCATTACAGACTTACAGAAAAGGAGGTTCCCTTATGAATGCAGCCAGGATCTCCATAGGAAAACAGACAGTTCTGGGTTGATGTTTTTCAAATATCCCAAAGACCTCCAAGGTAAAGTCCAGGATGACGAGATGTATGGACATTATGACTGCGAAAGCTACAGAACTCTAGTTCAAGGTCATGATGCCTGGACCATTTACAGCTGTCCACACACAACTCTTTCTGACATTTTTCCCACAAACCTCTAATGCGAATCGGACGTTTGTTGCAAATTTAATCTTCAATCATTTGCTTGATAGTTAATGAAGCATCTTAGTCCTTTTTTTAGCAGGCTGTCTTGTTGTTTTAAAGTCTTTAACTTACTTTATTGTGCTTTAACTGGATGTACTCTCTTAGCTGTTGCTGCTGACTTGGCTGCCAGTCGACAGAACACTGCTTCACATGCATTTAATTCTCTGACTTTGGCAGTTTGACAGCTGGCCAAGTAACTCCAGCTCTGTTAATCAGGTTATGGGCAATATAATTCAAATAAGATCAACCAAACTATCTGATAATGCAAAGTCACATAAAAAAATAGCATTGTGGTTAAGTCTAGAATATTTTATCTGGAGTTGGAAAGCATTTTTGGGCGGCTTCTTTAAATCACGAATCTCACAATATGCAGATGACGCCATGGTAGGATAAAATTATCTATGGGAAGCAAAATTTCAGTACCTTTTCTTTGCTCTGGGTTTCAGTTGTTCACCTTGTCAGATAAGGCAGTGTGAACAGCAACAGAACCCTAGCAGAGTTCCCAGACCTTGTGGATAAATGTGCTATAAAGGAAACGGCTCTTGTGTGAGAGTTCAACAGCTGTTTCAGGTGACCTTTGATTAAGACATGTGGGACACATCCAAACACATCTGGTTGGAAGAGAAGGTCAAAATCAAATGCCTAACATTAAATAGATCTGTTGTGTTTCTATGACTAAATAACCTGGTATTAGTACACAAACAATATACGAAAGAGTCTTGGAAATCTTTTGAGCTATTTCCATGACCAGAGGATAAACACCGCTCTCTAAGAACTTTCTGTATCACTGTTTAAAGTGTTAGCATGATTGTCATTTTCAGGTGTGTTTCCAGTTCTATGAAACATCTCACATCGAGGTTTTATGGCGATCCAGTAAAAATAAAAAAGCAAACATTGCTTTTGTCTGAGCAACAACTGGTTTCACCATATGAAGGATTTTGAGCAAAACCATGTGATGCCAAGCTGAGTGACTCTTGTATAACTGACTTGTTACACCGTCAACCATAAAGGAAAAGCACAGGAACCTGGTTGATTATGCACATATATAAATATAAATACATTCACTGCTCTCTGTAGCCACATTACACTGTCATCACTCGCTTTAAGACATCTTTCTTCCCACATGTGCTGTGTTGAGAAATGTCCCACTTAAAACCCATTTGACAAGCTTTCTACAAGTTATGGAGCTTACCTTATTTCATCAGGTACCTGAGAAGATTGTCTCTAAGTTCCTCCAAACATCCGCCACTCTGAACTCTAATCCTTCCTCCTCTTATACACCCCCTGCTGCCATTTCGCCCACCTCTCCGTCGTCCCGGTGTTCCTGTCTGTCATGACAGTTCGTCCCTCTATTATCACGTCGGCATGGGATGGTCACAATCATGTCCCCCCAGGGGGAAGAACTAATCAGCCCCGTAACTTTGTTTCCTCTGGACTCGTGGCTAATGACGCCATGTTCTGCCTTTTCTGGAGTTTTTGACTATTTTTAGCCGAAGGGGAACTTACTGTAAGAACTTAATTGGATTTGCAGGGCAAGCCGAAGACAGATGGGGCAGCAAAGGGCCAATCCACTGTAGGGAGGACTGTGTTAATCTGGTGTTTTAACTACAACTGATAAGTTAATTGCCCCGCTTTCTGACAGAACCTATAAACACAGGCATGATTGTTTGCCATTTCTGCCCATCTAAATAAATCACTGAGGATTATTGTTTTCTACCAGAGGCAGTGATGAAAAAGGTGTTAAAGGGGCAGTATTATGTGTTTTCCAGGCACATAGTGCCATTTTAAGCACAATCAAGTAACTGTTAACTTCAGTTGTCAAAAAATGCTTTGTAATCAAATATGACTTAAAGGAATTTTTACTTTGTAATTGATTGCCTTGAAATTGGGCCTCTGTCTCTTTAAAAACCCCTGCTCTTTCTGAAACTCCATCTTTAGGATGTCATCACAGCATGGCTCTTCTATTGACCCTTTGACAACATTTCTACCAGCATTGCACCAAGAAATATCTCGTATAATGAGCTCAACAGATGCACAGTTCCACCAGGTGTTTGCTAGTTGCTGCTGTCTAATCTGTTGGAACTTTATCTCTTTATCTCGTCCAAGGCCACTTTTGACATGCGATGCAGATTTGAACTAGTGATTTTTGGTGATATTTTAAAATTATTTACCTTTTATCTCGTAAATATATAAAAAATTCTATATTACGCCAACTGTACTTGTAGCTGAACAATGGAATGGCATGGAGCTAACACCATAATGCTAGCACTTGTTGTCATTGTTGGCAAAAAGACCAACCAACTGACCCTAAACCTAAATACCAATGCCACTGTTGGCAAACTTGCTCCACAGCATGATACCACCACCACCAGAAGTGTGCAGACACTCTTCACAGATCCTACAAGCAGTAGTACGCCACCTGCAGTGCACACTTTGTAAGTCTCCATGTAATTGTGGAGTGGGGTTTGTTTCACAATTATCTCAAAGCCGACATTATCTAGTTATATATGCCTTTTTTTTAAAACCACATTTTCCCCTTCCACTCAACTTTCAATTGTTATGATTGGAAGCAGCACTTGTGAACAGCAAGCGTCTTTAGGAATCCCGTTTTGTGGTTTGCCCTTTTATTTGAAGGTGTCACTAATTGGAGGACTGTACGGTTAGCAGTCTTCCACTGTGACTGAGAGCCATAAATATTAATAATGAATTAAAAACCCGTTTTATTTTTGGTCCTTCATAATTTTCTGAGAAGTGGAATTCTGAATTTTCATGAGCCGGAAACCTCAATCATCAAAGTAAAACAGAAATATCACCCCATGTGGATGAGTTTTTAATATAATTATTAGTAAAAATCATCTTCTTGATGATGACTTCCTGTATTTTTGCTAATATGTTTAGAATACTATAATGTCTATTGGCTAAATAAATGTGTTTACTGTATATGCAAGCGTAAATAACACGTCGCGCGCGACGTCATTTTAAAACGTTGCAAAACAGTTTCTTCCGGGCCGCTCTTGAACGTCCCCGGCTCTCATTGTGCAGCCGAGGAAACATCGGAAGGTTTCGACGACGTCGGTATGAAATGGCAGAAAGTGCCTGTGTCGCGGAAGCACCGAGATTAGGCGACGTAGGAGCTGCACATGTTTACTGTGGAGACCCCGGCCTGCTGAACTGAGAGCTAACGGGAGTGCTTCTGTCAGGGGGGGAAAACGTGGATTAAAGACCACCAGGATTTCCTGCCTATAAAAACCCGTCCAGCTCGCGTCTGAGGGAGGCAGCAGGCGGCGGCTGCTGCAGGTCGACACTGCTGGAATTAACCGGAGAGGGGTGAGATCTGCGTTTAGGTTTTTTTTTTCTACCTGTTTTCTCCGTGTTATTGTCAGCCGGGGGGGAGAGGGATTGGCCGAATGGAGTTGCTCTAAATTAGTGTAGCGTTTAGGAAGAGCAGCACAGCAGGCAGGACAGGTCTGGCCTAAAGGCGAGAAGGCAGCCAGACTGAGTGACTGCTGAGAAGCACTCTACAGTTACATATTTATGTCGGCGCTGCGTACACTTTAGCACGAGCTCGCACCGTAAATAAACCCCGGGTCCTGTTTTTACTCATAAAACTATCACAATGTTGAGCTATAACGGTGACCTCCACTCAGTGCTCATATAAAGCCAGAATACCAGCTTCCATGTAAACACCGAGCACCAGTTGTTGCCTTTGAATACACCCTGCTTCCAGCAGCTAGCATCAAGTTGACTGCCTCAACTTTGAATGTGACTTAGCTTAGTTGCTACCTTAAAAGACGACACCTTTTGTAGTAGGTAATACTGTAAAGAGCATGTTGGTGTAAGCCAGCGTAAAACGGAGCGTATAGTCAAGAGTATGCCTTTTTCTGACTCAAGGCTATGATTTTGTATGTTGTTTTGTAATAGGTCAATGCTACACCGGTTCATACTTTTGTGCTTCCCTAAACACAATTTGATTTGGCGACCCAATTCCTGTTTCGATTATTTTATGAATAAATGACTCATGCATAATGTTTCTGTTAAGGGCTAGTATGAAACTGAATGAATGTAAAGCAAAACTAGCCCACTGTCGTACTAACATATTTATTAGAATGACTGATTTCATAAATAGACTTGGGTATGCACATTTGCCAAAATAATTAGTAGTTTTAAAATGCTGGCTATGTTGAATATTATACCCAGTTTTGATATGGGCAGTTGCCCAGGGCGGCATTTGGAAGCAAGGTACTCACTACAAGGTAAAAAGACAATAGACTGTCAGTTATACTCTCAATTGCTTTTGTCTATATGCTATTGGTGAGAAATTTTCAATTGAGTTAACTGCAGTGTCTGTAATCAATCAAAATTACTCACATTTTAATAAAAATTTTTTTAGCATTTTTGCTGATAAATTATTGAATAAGTAGATATGAGCTCCACAACAAAAATATTTATTGTTTTTAATCTGTTATTTAGGTTTCTCAGCTATATGAGATTAGTGCAACGTGCTATTATACCAATAGCATTGAGATGCTATTTTAAGGTTGAAGGAGTTGGCCTTTGCTTAAAGAAGGGACCCATTTGGTGCCATTCTCTATCTTTAACTCCTTTAACTAAAAGAAACCTAGAGATGTGGGTATTATTAATTTAGTGCTGTGCTCCACAGCAAAGAGAAAACAGAAAAGTAATAGAAGAAGAACTCAAAACCACTTTTTTCTCGCTCTCTGTGTCGAATATGCTACACACACACACACACACACACACACACACACACTTGTTGCCATAGCAACTGACAACAGCGCCACTATACATTTCAAGATTCAACACCAAAGAATCCTCCATCATTTCCCCACACAAAGAACAGAGCATTAAGTCCGTTACAGTTTTTAGGTTTGATGTTTATTTTGCGATTATTAAGTAATTGCTGCGGTAGATTAGCTACTGCTGCTGTTAGCTAATCTTAACACACTGGTGTTTGATTATCTAATTTAAACTCCTAATCTACTCATGATCAGCCATAGAGTTGGTGTGTGGGTTGCCTTTTTTTGTTTTACTGAATCGAAACTCGCAGAATTCTGCAGCACATCTACAAATTAAAGTTGTCAAAGTCAAGCTAGCAAAACTGACCTACTTTCCTCTCCCTCACTATTTTGTTAAATTAGATCTTTTTCCTGACTTCGTTCTGTAGTCGTGATAGAGTTGACAGTAGCAAAGCACCGCGTCGCTTCTTCTCTTATATATCACGCATACATTTAAGATTTATTCTGTTGATAACTTGACAGCTAACACCAATGCTAGTCATCATCAGTGAGCAACCTTTTATCATCCAGCTTGGAGCTGAGGCGTGTGACGCCACGCTCCAACTTACTTCAAAACGCGACACAACACATCAACTATTGAACTGTTTTCAGTAGTTTGTTTGTTCCTGACCGTCCACCACTCACTTCTAGCCTCCTCCATCGGCGTCCTTCAAAGGACGCGGCGACTGAATTCGGTCGGACACACCCATCTTCAGTGTCGTTATTAATCAAGCTTGATCATAGCTGAAGCAAGCTGAGGTAGGTTTCAGCTTGCGTGTTGTCTGTGTTTCCAGTAAATGCATCTTGTTCCACTATTGATCTGAGACGCTTGTGTAGTGATGTTTTTGGCTCCATGCACTGCACACTGCTGCAGGGGAATGCACCAAGAAACCTGACTCCTGCACCAAAAAGTGAAAGGTGGCCAGAGTCTCGGCATGCACGCATCTGTACGTAAAGATGTGTGCCGAGCTGGTGGTTCAATGTGACGTTTGTCTTTTGTCTGATCCGGTTGCAAAGATCCAAATATCGTAGAAGACGCATTGCATGTCTCAGTTCAGCCAACAGTCACGTAGAATCATGGTTGGGTGTTTCTCTGTTTCTCTGCCCTCCTGTTGTTCGGCCATCGTTGTGCAAACAGGTCCGAAGCTCACGTCTCGTGTTTCTGTTCAAATAAGACATAAGGTGGTAAAACAAAGTTCATCCTCAATCAAACAGCTGGGGATAATAGAAGGCTTAACTCCAAACAAATACTTTTACTTTAATTTCTTTTTTCAGTATGTAAAATTGATTAACATTAGGTCTAGGGATGTAACTGACAGTTATTTTAATAATCTTTTATTCCATCCATTATTCTGACAAAGAAAATTGAAAAGTCTGCAGATTTTTCATTTAACCACTTCTGCCTTTTTATACAATATTAGAAAAATGTTAAAAGATGCAAATGAGTATTTAAATGTCTTTTTTTTTAAAATAAGAAAGTAAGCATTTATTGCATAAAATACAATAACACGAAATTCCTTTAATGAACATTTGTTCATTTGCATCAAAGAATGTATCTGTAGCTAAAAAAAATACTTCTAACCTCAACATGTTAGAAAAGCTCAGGCCTTATGAAGTGTATGACTGATCTGGTGATTAATTTTTTAATTAACAGATTAATATTTGAATAATAAAAGGCTCTTAATAGGACTTTTATTTGTGCTTTTCTAACAGAATTTGAACCACTATAGCAGCTGAGGAGTTCTGGATAGCACATATTTAGCATTTTTCTCTCTCTTAAATGCAAAATGTATACATTTTTGTTCAGTTTTGGCTTAATTATCACTCTGAGTGTTGTTCTTTCAGCGCAATGGTTTATTTTTTCTTTTAGTCTCTGTACTCCTGTTAATGATTATTTAATTACTGAATTAGTTGACAGTTTTTTCAATAACTGATTCATCACAATTAATCTGATTCATTGTTTTAGCCCTGATTAGATCCTAAGAAGTGATCAACAAAAGGACCGAGGCAGGCTCATGTAGAGGAATGATTCTCATGAGTGGAACTGATCTGTGGTGTTTTACAAGACTTATGTTGTCATGGTTTTTCATCTTTTATGTGCATGGGGTTTATTGATCTTTTACTTTCAGCAGTAGGGTCAAGGTGTGAGTTAACTATTGCTTTTGACACTGACAGTATGTCGGAGCACGGCTCTTAACAGTCGTCTCATCTGCATGCAGAAAGTTACCAAACCTGAATGGATCTAGATTAGCGGTGCACTGATTGCAAGTATTTGGCCGATCACCGATCTTTAAAAAGCCTGACCTCCTGATTCCGATATTAGTCAATGCTGATTTGCTTTTTATGTTTGAAAAATCGCTAAATATTGCGACAAAGTTTCTAAGTTTGCAACAGTGAACTGATTTTCACACTTTTTTGGCGGTAGATAAAATCGGTGGTGATAAAATTGGTTTTCCATGAAAGTGTCTTCCACAGTTAAGGATCCCTAATTAAAGCTAAATAAACTCTGGCTCTTTTTTTTATTAAGGACAATTTTGTTTACAGAGACTTCATATTTCATTTGACTTGTTTTTTTTACTTTATGCATTTATTTTGAATATTTAAAATGTCTTCTAGTTCCAGTGTTAAATGCTCATTAGAATTAAAATTTATTGATCTTTGAGAATATGTTATTGCATTATTATGCCTTTATTATATTACTTGAAGATGGTCTCTAAACATCACCACAATACCAGCTGGGAAAATTTATTGTCCAGCAAAATAACCTCACTGTTGTTAACTTTGCTCTTTGGTCACTATATTTAACAGCTGTTTGGACAAATAAACTCCTAGTTTAAAAACTGCACTAATTTAATAAGGATAATATGGGGTGCTGCTTTCAGTCCTCACTCAATCACGATCAGTGGGTTTGCCCATTCAAAAAGTCTCCAAACAGACACATTTGTCAACAAGTCATTAGCATAGCCTTGTTTCAGCCAGCTCACCGGCAGTCCATGCAAATGTCTCCCAGCTACGGAGCGATGGACAGCCGTAGCTGTCTCGGCTAGCCATTCAGTTTAGCTCTGAGGCTTCATATCCCCACGGTAACGGGTTATCTCAAGGTATTTCTGTAACTGGGCAGCAACATTTAGACGCTATATGTTTTTGGTGTACCCCTCCCTCTGGGTTGTGTTTGGATATATCAAACCTCTCGGGTACATGTATTGTCAGGGAGAGCACACTTGATGACTAGCCAGAGTAAATATATACACTCTTAATGTCGGCTATATTTGCTTTGGCATTTTCATGTCAGAAGTGATTCAGTTTCTGCGACAAATTAAGCTGACGGTTTTTGCTGCTTGTTAAAAAGAAAAAAAGGCTAAATGTGACATAAAGGGGTGTTGAGTTATATTATGTGAGGAAACTAACATGCTGTGGCAGAAACATCTCAAAGGTTAAAGATGGCGAACTTACAAGAATAATTAACAGTCTCTTAAATAGCCACACATAGTAGCCGTGGCTAAACGTTGAGATTCAAAGTGTTTTAATTGATTTTCTCAGATTGGGGAGAGATGCACTGATTGGAATTGACTTCTGATTATTATTTCTGCAACCGACACGATGAAAAATGATTTTTGTAGCATGTCTGTACATTGCACCAAGTCACAGTCGACTTTGCATTTTCAACATATGTAATCAATCGCTAAAGTTTGCCTTATTTGGTAGTACATGACATTGCTAAAGCGATGCTTGCAAACTATAACTAGACCGATGCAGGTTTTTTAAGGAAGATGCCAATTATTTTGATATCAGTCTAACTGATCCCCAGTGTTTGCTGCCTTTTTTCCTTCTGTTCACCCCCTGTTTGATTTATACAATAAAAATGACACAATTATATCGAATGCCAATTTAAAACAGGAATGGACAAAATGTGAAAAGGAAATATTGAAAATAAGTCAATGCATGATTTAAGAGTAGCAGTAAATAAAAATATAAATATAGAGAAAATAATTAAATGAAATGTTGCAGTAAATAAAAATATTGCATCAAATGAATACTGAATATGAAAAAAAAGAAAAATTTTTGAAAACTGATCAAAAGCATACAATTGGGGAAGAAATAAAAATAGAATACTGATGTTACATTAATACTGTTAGAAATAATGGAGAAATATTACCTCATGTCACAATATATAATCAATAAGTCCACGAATATCGGCCGGCCGATGTATCTGTCGACCTCTAATTCAAACTGTTTGGCAGTAATCTATCCATCCAGCTGGATGGACTTTCACTTTTATTTATCCCCAGAACTAATATAGATTTTATAAACCAATATGCTGCATAGCTGGGGGAGATTATAAGGATGGAAACAAAATAATACATAATTTAAACCAAACCACTCTGACAGCAGGAGAAAAATCTCATAAGGCAAGGTGGTAACCGGCAGTCATTTGGGAAAAGGACAAGTTACTTTTTCACCTAGGTCAATTTGGTATGGAAAGATTTGTGTTTCCTTAATGAATTAAATCATCATATGATTGTATTTAGTCAGAATGTCTTTTTCTAATTTCAGTAGTAGCTAAAAGTTGGTTGCACTAAACCTAAAGTGCTATGGTATTTTGAAGAATCTGATGCTAAAGCACTAAAGAGCTAACTTCATTTCCAATTACATCTGCGTCAGGACCCCATCCTGACACAATGAAACACTGTGATTTCCACACCCCTGATCCCAATACATGTGCTCTACACACACTGCTAAAACATCCCAGATCCAAAAAAAAATCTGTGAAGTGTCCTCACTCTAAATTCAGCACTTATAAATCGGTTGTAATTTTTTCTCTTAAGAGAGCAAAAGCAACAGGATATCAGTCCTGCTGTAGCTCTGATACCGAGAAAATGTGTGGAAAGTGTCCCTGATAAGAATGGACAAGAACTGTTTTTACAGCTGTTGCTTTCTTATCTGTGTTTACTCTTGTGTATGTCTTTTCTTTTTTTGTTTTAAACTAAACAGCTCCCTGTTAGCCTCATTCTGTAGGGGAAGATGACTGTGTTTCGGCTCTTTAGTGATGTGAACACATTCTCCGTCTCTGTGTGCCCCAGGACGGTTTTGCTTAGATGCACTTCTGATCTGAGATGCGGTGAATATGGCAGGAGGGAAGGGGGAATACGACGCAGATGAAGCCAAGCAGAAAGCATCGCGCGTCTCTCGGAGGAAAGGATCAGGCAGAAGCTGTTCAGAACCCTTGCTTTTCATGTGTCATGCCACGCAAATTCATTGGGTTTCACTGGGATTTTCTACCAGTGATCAACACACAGCATGGGAAAGTTGCTAATTGGAGGATTGATGGTTCAAATTGTTTTAGGAAAAAAAGATGAAAAGAGTTTTTGTTGCATTAAGAGTTACGTTGAAGACTGATCGCTCAGTGATCCCCACCAGACATTTGCTAGTCAGTTGAGGGTTAAACATCTGGAGACTGACATGTTTGTCCATTCGTCTTTGCAAAAATAGTTTCAGGTCTGTGAGATTACGTACAAAATGTCTGTGTACAGAATTTTTAAGCATCAATTCTCAGTTGAATTAACACACCAGCCTTAAATCTTTTGCTGAGGGTAACTGGATTTATTTAAGGATAGCGGTAGTCATCCTTCTTTCAGTCAAATCTGCCAATCCTTTCTGTTCTGACTTAAGAAAAGCATCGCTATAGCTGCCATGTTGGAAGGTGGGGATTGTCATGCGAATTTTAAAGGGGCAGTATTATGTTAAATTTACTTCTTTGAACTGTACATCATGTTATAATGCTATTCCTTCATCAAAACGATACCTAGAGAGATTTCCCAAACATGCATGAAAGAATTTTCATGCATGTTTGGGAAATCCTTTAATCTCCCATGGCAACCATTCAGCGGTCCAAAACGCCTGGATGGACCTTTCAGTGTCTAGCGATCCATTCCGATTTTTAAAGTCACGATTTGATTGAGAAATGTTTTTCTATTCAAACGTTCTACAGATTCTGTCTAAATCTGTGACTGACGAGAAGAAAAGACATTTATTTAAAACAATTCAAAAAGGTTCTGTACTGTATCAAATTTCATCAGCCTACAATTAAACAAAAAATAGGTTTGTGAATAAAATTCTGTAATTTAAATTATCAGTATTATGTTAGTTTAGCTGCACTGGTTTTTCTTAAATAAAAAAAATATCACAGAATTCATCAAAATGCATACGGTGGACAGACTTCTAGGACGGATGAGTGGGCGCGTAATGTGATATGCGTTATACTAGCAATTTGGAGCTGCAAAGACAAGCAATGTAAACACTTAAAAATCCATTTTTCAGCCTTTTCAGCCTGCTGGTAGAGGCACTAGGGTAATCCACAGTGGTCCATCATGTTTTGTTTTCAAAAATGTTAAATGTTACAAAAATCTGGAGGTACACAGCAGGCATCATAATTTGGAAATAAAAGAATGTGACTAATGGGCTGGTGCAGAAACTTTCAGTGCATCAACTATAAACATATCTTAATCCATCTTTACTGTCACTG
This sequence comes from Poecilia reticulata, assembly GCF_904066995.2. Lineage (NCBI taxonomy): Eukaryota > Metazoa > Chordata > Actinopteri > Cyprinodontiformes > Poeciliidae > Poecilia > Poecilia reticulata. The sequence continues at coordinate 21,556,463 of NC_088848.1, read as the reverse complement.
CTACTACTCTATAAAAAACCCCATTTAAAATAAGCAAACAACGCTTAGCCTGGTGGGGAGCAAGTGAAGCCTGGTGGCCCACCAGGCTTATAGTACACTGGGGCAAACTCTGACTCTGAATCTCCAGGATTAGGAATTGTGATTCTCTATAGAATCGGTTATTTTTTGTACCTGTAGTTTTCGGAGCAAGTATTGCAGTGCATTCAATCTTTGACAATCTTGTCAATTGACTGACTTTTAATTGGGCAGCTACTTTTGTGTTGTTCGCTTCCTGCCTTAACTGCTCCCAGGATTGGCTGATGTTCAGATAAACCGGACCAACTAAAGAACCGGGGTTACCTATGAATAGAGGGGTGGGAGAAGAGGAAAAGGCTTGTAGGTTTACTGATGGGACAAGAGAATGGGCGGGGTAAGATGGCAGTATTCAGACAAGTCTCTGCAAAGCCTATATCTTCTCAGTTCAGTGCTCCAAATCCCACTAATGGTTTGTCATCCTCATACCCAGCATGAAACCCTGCTTCCTGCTTCCTGTCTCCCTCTGCCTGGGTCACTGCTCCATAACCCCAGCGTTTAGATTTCATGTAGACTACATGTACAGCTCATCTGATGCATTTCAGAGGTGCAGTAATCTCTGGAATTGATGCCGTTTTGGATTGTGTGCATGGCCAGGTTGATTTTCTGCCATCTGAATCGGAACTTTTGCTGGTGATTGTAGACTTTATCTGAGCCTTGTAGAATGAGGCTTGCATTTGCACATTTAAGGTTGATCATTTATGACAACAATTCTCTTTAAGGAGTTGGTTTCATCCACATCGGAAGAAATCCATTTCAAGATAACAGCAGCTGCACCGATTGTTTTCCATTGTGTCTGATTTCTGATGTGATGTTCTGCTGATTTGGTCTTTAGGATTGAAATTTGGGCCAATAGCGAAGTCTGATATTGATAGTGCTGTTACACCCAATAACCGCTATTCACCTTTGTAGAATATTCCCCTGGGCTTTAGACACCATAAAAAATGACTGAAAGGGAACAAGATGTAAATAAGCGTCAGTTGTTAATGTCAGTCCAGTTTTACTTATCGGACCGATACCGACATGTTAAACTATCAACGTCTATTGAGTTCTCTCTAAAAGCTAAAGCTGATAACACGCATTTTTCTGAAAAATTCTTTTTGTTTTTTCCAAAATTGGGGCACTTTCTTTAAGCAAATTTATTGTAGAAGTTCCCATTTGCAAAATTATATGGTCAATGGAAATGCAGCTATTGTAGCAGAAGCAAGACTTGACTTTAGTTTCAAGTCAAGCATTTCTATAGAAACAGATGCTAAGCTGTGTGTATTTGTGGAGAGTTATTAGCAAGTAATATTTGATCAATAAAATAATTACGAAGGGAATCGTTAAAAATAACAGGTGGAATAAAAAATCTGGAGGAAGGTATGAGAGACAATTATTGATACCTTGAGTTTTTATAAGTTATAAATCAGTAAAAAGAACAATCGATCAAAATGTTTGTGGGTCCATCCTCGTCACATCCACTGTGATCAATAATCCTGATGTAGCTTATTATTATATACGGGTCAAATATGCTGATGATGCATGAAACGGGCTACTTGCGTTTTTTTCCATGTAAAAACTTAACTTTAATTTTTATTTTGCTTTTCTATGTAACTTTGATACAAGTTATGTGAAAACTTGATTTTGTTTAAATCCTAAGGATCTTTAAGAATCTTGAATTAAGCCCATGTTAAAGTTGCTTTTGCTTTGTGAGGTACTGACAGACTGACATACCTGTCATACTGCTGAACCGGTGCCGGGACCCGGGCGGTTCAACTGGTTCTGTGTAGTTTGTGGTTTTCCATTTTTCCTTCTGTTCACAGCCAACAAAGCCTGAATACTCTAGAAAACACTGAGTGGAATTTCACGGGTAGCGTTAACAACAACAAATAAAGCTCAATAATTAACCAAGAAATCCCCAACAAATGGATCTATACGATCTCTGTGATACATTTCTACATTTCATGGTGCGTTTACTGACAGTCACACGATGCTGACTTTGCAAAAGATGAGAAGCAAACTCTGTATCCACTACTTGAAGCCGGTCAGTAAATGGATGAAAATTAAATTTCTTTTTTTTTATTAATATTTTCTGTCATAATAGAGAGTCATCTATGTTCAGTGCAATTCTTTAGTTTCATGGTCAAATAAAATATGAATGAGTAATAATATTTTCACGGACTGGAGTTTAAGGTGCGGCGGATTTTACAACAAAATAAACACTGACACATTTTTTAAAATATAATTTTAACCTTTTAACATTATTTATTCTTTTTTTTTTAAATATATATATTTAAGAGCAGACATTTTTTCCCCACCTCTAACAAAATCACTTGTTTCATCTCTATTGTAAATCTTTTTGAATGAACCTAAGCGTATGTTCTGTCTCCACTGCAGATCTTGAGAGGCCTGCCCTTCTTGGATGCCCAGCCTCAGAGTTCTACCAAGGTTTCATCATGAACCGGAACAAGCGTGAAAAGGAGTATTACAGCATAGATGTGGGCGATTCAACTTTTACGGTCCTGAAGCGCTACCAGAACCTCAGACCTATTGGATCCGGAGCACAGGGAATCGTCTGGTGAGTCCGGGTTTCTGACGGGGACAAAAAACCGACGTTTTACGATATTTCAGTGTTTCTAACAAATATTAGCTCTTAAGTTCTACCTCTTGCTCTAGTGAATTGAATATTTACTGTTGTTTGTTATTGATGCATAAGCAGCACACAAGCTACAAAGAAGTGCTAATGTGACTCCATGCCGGCCGTCGCCGTCTTCCTTCCTACTTAATGTTCATTCTGAGAGCAAATGAAAGAACTATTAGACATTATAGATGTGGGTCAGTTCATTTCTATTTATACTGTGCTCTACTTTTTACACAAAACTTTCAGCTAAACATTTTAGTGAAGTTTTGCAGATGGTGTCATAGCTATCAACAGTTTTTTTTTCCTATCGTGATGCAATTTTCTATATACATAGGAGAGGCGTTCTCAGCATCCAGCTAAAGATGTGAGGGAAGACATGTTTTTGATAAGAGTGCACCAAAGAGTGTTTTCCTTCATTTTGGGAGATTGTATTTAGTCACTTTTCAGCCAAAAAAACCCAAATTAAAGCTAAACAGATTAAATATCTTAACATAGGGGAAAAAGGGAAAAATGCCCCTTTGTTCCTGGGGTTTTCTTTATTCTTTTGCAAAATAAATCAAAACGTATATAAGAAATAACTGTGACAAACGGTAAATGAAAGTTTTTCCAGATGCATTTTTTCTCTTTTATTTCCGTCTCATCAGTTCTGCATATGACCACAACCTGGAGAGGAACGTTGCCATCAAGAAGCTGAGCCGGCCCTTCCAGAACCAAACCCACGCCAAGCGGGCCTACAGGGAGCTGGTGCTCATGAAATGTGTCAATCACAAGAACGTAAGAGCTCCGCTTTTACCGTTCTAATCTCCCCCCACGTTTGGTTTCAGCGATCACACAATTAAAGCTGACTTTAAACAAACAAATGTATATTTGAGCCAGCACAGCGTCCAGAGTGACAAACAAGTAAGAATCAGTAGAGAGGACGAGATGTTCAGACGGAGCGAAGCTGACCCTGAGGGAATCTCTGGAAAATGTTAGCCGTCACTGTGCATCCCTCTAATTGGGCTGTATCTGTCTTCATTACAAAAACATCATCTACTGATATGCGGCCATATTCAGAGAGACAGAGAGTAAACGAGGAAGCTGCTGGCTCACCAGTATTACCATTATACATCAATCCACAGCCACTGGTTTCCCCTTCTGCTGTTTACAAGATAATGTTCAAAAAAAGGAATTTGACTTTGGTTTCCAGCTTTACATGAAATAAAAGGAACTGAACATGTATGTTTATGAAGAGCCATGTGTCTGATGTAAATGTTGGTAATACATTTAAGCCTGTTTGGTTTCACAGTGTTCACTGCTGTCTCTGTGACGGCTGCTTTTAACAAATGGCACTCTGAAGGTTAAAATCTAAACGGCTTGTGTCCAGAATGTGTGGGGTCTGCAGAGATCATTACAAATCCTGCATTTTGAAGTTTTTTTTTCTGTTTAATTTCCTCAGATCATCGGCCTGTTAAACGTATTCACGCCTCAGAAGACACTGGAGGAGTTCCAAGATGTGTGAGTGTTGATGTCTCTCTGGTTGTGAAGTTTAAGTTATTGGTTGGACTCAGGGCTGCAACTAACCATTATTTTAGCTATCGATTATTTGCTCAGTTGTTCAGAAGATTATCGATTAATTGGATAAAACATATTAACAAAGGTTGGGGTTTTTTTTTGTCTTAAATGCAAAATGTTTATGTATTTTTGTGCAGTTTTGGCTAAATTACTGCTCTGAGTCAGTTTATTGAACAAATGTCCTTATTTTCTAGTTTGTGTATCATTAATCGATTACTATTGGCTGTTTTAATAATTCGTTAACCACAATTAACCACATAATTAACACAATCGTTTCAGCCCTACAATGTATGACTCTAATAATCTCCCTCCAGATTCCAAGGCAACATGCAGCGTTAACAAAGTTCTGATAAAGATAACCGACTGAACCAGAGCCCAGTTTAGAGCCCAGTCAAACCTGAAAATGATGTCGATTTTTACTGATTCTCTGGGAGTTGTTGATACGCTGACATAACTCGGATGAAATAGATTTCAGGACAGCAGTTCTTCTCTTTAGATCAAAGTGGAAGTCTTTGTTTTATGGAAACTACTTACAGTCACATTTCCTTTCAGTCTCGAGTTTTTATCTAAGATATATTAGAATGTAATCATCATAGTAATTGAGGGAATTGGGATTAGGATGGTTGTAAAAAAACATAGTTATACAATTTTCCTGCTTTGAAGTTTAAAGTGTTTAAACTGGGTTCGCATCAACAAAATATGCCTGTAGTAAGTTTTTAAATTTCCAAAAAGTGGAGTATATCCCAGTACTACATTTCAGTAGGTCACATCAGATTACATAAATTGCAAATGATTATTGTTTTATGAAGTATGATGAGCGCTCCCATGATTAATGCAACACAAAGAAGTGTGTGTGTGTGTGTGTGTAATAGAGAGGGTTCAGCTGTGTGTTTCTATGCGGCTCCGTCTGCCTGATTGGAGCTAAAAAGGAAAGTGGACAAATCACTGCCAGAGGGCTTCCAGACTCAGTCAGCGATAGAGGATGAGAGGAGACTCCATTTGGTTTGTTGTTTGTTTACATGAACACACGCGTGCATCACAGGAGCCGTGACTGCATGTTGTTTAAATTTGTGAAAACGTGCATGGAACTGGCATTTGTTCTCCATTTTTAGACGATCATATTTCCAGCTTCTGCCTAATAACCACATGGAGTGGCATCAAAGCAGGACTAGTTCATGTAGTGCAGCCTGGTTTAGGCCAACATGTGAAGGTTATGCAGCAGGGCCTCCTTTGTGAGGATCCATGGTAACAGGAGTTGTTTCTCTGCAGGTATCTGGTGATGGAGCTGATGGACGCCAACCTGTGTCAAGTGATTCAGATGGAGCTGGACCACGAGAGGCTGTCCTACCTGCTCTACCAGATGCTGTGTGGGATTAAACACCTCCATGCTGCAGGCATCATACACAGGGTGGGTCCTGCTGACACACCATCTGTTGGGCAGCTGTCGCTGTTAGGAGCCGATACTATACGTCACTATCCATCATTATTTATCACTATCCATCACTATGCATCTGCATTCATCGTTATCCGTTGCTATTCTTCACTATCCATTGCTACCTGTTTCTATCCGTTACCATGGGTCGCTATTGTGTGCTATTTTTCCGATATGTGTCACTATCCATTTATTATCCATCTATCCCTAACCCCTTTTTGATTAATGATTTAAAAATGTTAATTTTCTGTAATTTTCAGCCTGAAAATGTCCTCATTTCTGTAATAAATATGTAGGAACTCTCAAGTGACTCAAACCGCTACAGAATATTTGACTTCCTGTAATGAACCAAAATCCATCAGCTCGATCAGTTTTTAATGGTCTGTTTTGTCTTTGTGTTTTCGGTGCAGGACCTGAAGCCCAGCAACATTGTAGTAAAGTCTGACTGCACACTGAAGATCCTGGACTTTGGCCTTGCCAGGACCGCTGCCACCGGCCTCCTCATGACACCCTACGTAGTGACCCGCTACTACCGCGCCCCCGAGGTCATCCTGGGCATGGGTTACCAGGCCAACGGTGAGTGATGAAGAAGGCGGGGAACGGCCAGTCAGGGACTGCCGTCTGGACCGCTGCATGTCCCTAATGCCCCCTCCCTCCTGCTGAAGTGTTTCAGCGGCACTTCCCACACACGCGCACACACACACACACACACACACACACACACACACACACACACGCACATGTGCACACAGATTCGGTAAAGGTTACACTCAAAGGGGAAGTTGGCATGTGGGGCATCCTTGCTTTGTGGGGTGAACTTCCTGTGTGAAGACTCTGGTGGTGGCAGCAGTGCTTCAGCATGTGTTTGATGTTTTATTAAAAAGTTTTTGGTTTTGAGCTTAATAAGGCCTGGCTAAAAGCTGCCAGTATGAAAAACAGGCTTCTGTGCATGACGCGGCAGTTTCTCCTTCAGACCTGGATAGAGATCACAAACACAACCTTCTAGTTTGTTTGTTAGACCAACACAAAGTGGAGGAAAAGGATTTGTGGTTTTCAAAAACTTTTAACAAATAGAAATTGGAAAAAGTGTGACCTGCGTTTCTAGTCGGTTCTCTTCACTCTGATGTCTTGAAATTAAATCCAGCTATTTTTTTTTAAGTTGTTTTGAGACTGATGTTTTTGGCAGTACTTATTCTGAAATGGCCCAGTCAAAGTCCACACTTTAGCGCACACACTGACACTCTGTCCACTCTGATTGAGCTGGAGCTTTTCTTGCATAGCAGTGCGGTCATAAACATCAGAAACATGTAAAACAACCACTTCATCAGAGCCTCTTCTTCAAACTATTTACTCATTAGTGTTTGGCAAAAGTCCAAATTTTACTTCTAAAAAGTGTTGAAAATCATTTATCTTCTCCTTTGTGGCAAAATACAAAACGTTGAAGTGACATGAACACTTTTTTTTTCTTTTTCTGCAAGAATCTACTCCACCAAAATCAGGGCCAGAATTAGTTTACAGTGTTTATCTGTGTAACAGCCTGGCAGAAATGACAGGTTTCCATTTTCTCCTCCTAATCAAAATGGCGTCTTCCTGAAAGCAAGGTCTGGTGTTGATAGTCCACAGATATGGTAGCTAGTGAGCAGAGTGTAATAATAACCACTAGGTGAGTTTTTGGTGATTACGGCTTGATAATCCTGCAGTATTTTTGAGGTGTTGAACAGTAAAACACTGGCCCTAATTCTTCCTGCTGACCTGTTGCATCTGTGGCTCCCCTTCTCTTCTCCCTCCTTCAATGCTGCGCTCATGTAGTGGATATTTGGGCTGTGGGCTGCATTATGGCAGAAATGGTTCGCCACAAAATCCTTTTTCCTGGAAGGGATTGTATCCTTGAGCTGCTTGACAGAACGTTTGCACCAAGTCTTTCATGTTAACTTTTTCTCCTGTCAAATGCAACTATAAAAATTCTATTTCTTTGAATTAAAAAAATATATATATATATTTTTACCCCGTCCCTGTGGCAATGTGACTTGCTACCACCCACCTGCTGTCTCTACGGATACACAGACGACTCTATCCGCTCGAGCAGCAACATTGTCGCTAGCGGCGCTGTAACTGTCACATGAAAGACCCCAACGGAATTTTAATAGTTTGCTTTTCAACAGAGGAGAAGTCAAAGTACCATAAATTAGCCTTATTTATCCTCCTGCTGCTGTTGTTTTCTATAGCTCCATCAGTAAAGAGATGTCTCTTTTTGTGGTTATGTTTGCATGAAATTAAATTGTAAGTATCTGCAGTGGGGTGCAGTGAGGATATAGAAGCTGCATTGATGCACAGAAACGAGAGTCAGAGTCTCACATTTAGGGGATTGTTCAACATCAAAACAATCTCTTAAATTCGACTTATTAAAAAGCAGTCAAATTCAGTAACACAAATTTGGGTGCATTGATAAATCAGCAATGATAATAAAGGGCTTCGGCTAGGGATGCACTGATTGCAGTTTACTGACAGACTTTTTTTTTTTCTCTTTAATGTGAGATTTTCTTGTGCTAAATATAAAGACAAACTTGCTAAGTTAGCTATGACCATGGCTACGTTCACACAGCAGGTTTTGATGTGCAATTCCGATTTTTAAAGTAGATTAAGATCAGCCGATGCTAGCATGTGAAACTGATCTTATCCACCATCGCAATGGTCTGAAAATCGGACCATCGATCCCCTTTTACTCTGCTGTGAGAGAGGACTGACTATCAGTCACTTCTACATGTATGCGGTTAGCAATAAGCTATGTTCACACACCTGACAAACGTGGCCCAATCTGTATTTTTTGCCCACATACACACACACCCGACTTTTTCACAGCAGTCTTTTTACCCCCTCAAAAAAAGTCAGATTTGAGCTACTTCCATATCTGGTATTAATTCAGAGACGTATCCGATTGTTTTCAAAGCGTCTGCAGTCTGAACTGTCATGTTGCATTTTATCCGACTTTTACGTTATGTACGTGAAACAACGCGAGTCATAATTCTGCACCAGAAGACGTAAACAGTGGCTGAAAATTTTATTTATGAACTATAAAAGACGTTTGCAGAAGTGCATCACATCATAGTCATGACTACTCATCTAGAGAAGAAGCTGTAGTCGACACTCCACAAATGGTCATTGCTATTAGTTATCCTTAATTTTAATATCTTTCTTTATGCTGTTGAGCTTGTGATGATGCTATTGGCTGATTTTGCTGGATAAACTTTAAAACTGACCCATAGTCGGATGTATCCACTATTATTTCCATAAGCAATGAGCTGCTGTGTGACATCTATTTGGGGTCGCTTTAGGTTTCTAAACCATTCACAAAAAAGTGACTGCCGTCGCTTTTAATTAGTAGTTTGAACAACCACTCCAAAAAAAAAAAAAAAAGGAGCAGATTCCAACTATAAAAGAAAGTCCTAATTGAGCATCAAGATTTGCTGTGTGAGCGTAGCTATAGTCACCCACACTGTGGCCGACTTTGTTGATATATTTTGCGACTTCTCAGACAAGAAAAATCTTGGGCATCAGTAATTCTTTTTTCTTTTTTTTTTTTCATCAGTGATCGGTCAGAGAACTACAATCAGTGACCCTCTAACAAAACCCCTTTAAAACACTCTATTAATCTGTTTCAGTAGATAAAGCTTTGTGGGACCCTGACCTCGATCAGAATGCACTGAACCGCATGAAATCATTCCGTTGTCACGCCACCTCATGTCTATCATCAGTTTTACTTCTGATTTTTTTCCCCCACATTTTGTTTTTATTGTTGTCCTGTTTGCTTTCTTTTTTGGTTTGCATGCTAATTTGGTGGTTGTCATTTCATTTTTCAGTTGATGTCTGGTCTGTTGGATGCATCATGGCTGAAATGGTCCGAGGTAGTGTGTTGTTTCCAGGCACTGATCGTATCCTTAAGTTAAACCTCCATCCTACTGCTCCCCTGTCCCCCAACCCCACCTCCCTGTAATCTGAATACTCAGTCTCTCTGTTTGTCTGACATCTTTGCACACAAAACCAGACCTTCAGGTTTTCTCTACATTAAGTGGATGTTAAAGTTCAGCAACTTTCAATGCTGTGTTGAGGTTGGAGAGACGTCTCCTCCTGTTCAGAATACCAACATTTCCAGGTGTTTCAGCATAATTTTCCAACGTGAAAATTCAAAAATAGTCAATTTTATTTTTTCAGTAAACTAATTTTATGAACTCAAAGAAAGATGTCCAGGTTTAAAGAAACTTTTCAGCATCGGCTGATTTTCTGCTATGACATTCTTGCCATGAAAATTACTTGCATGTTCCTCTTATTCTTTGAGTTACGCAATTTTTATAAAAGGATGTAACCTAACTTAAAAGTGTTATCTAGCTCAAAGTCACAGTGGATTTTAAAAGTTTATCCACCCCTCATACCAGGTTTTTGTCATGTTGAAAAAATAAATAAATTTAGGCCACAATTAATGATTTCAGAACTTTTTCAACCTTTATTGTGATGTAAAACCTGTAAAATTCAGTGGAAAACAAACCAAAATGTTCTGCAAAAAAACAGAATAAATAAATAAATGACTGCGAAGGGTGTGGACCCCCTCCTATAACAGTGACTTTAACTGGAATTAACCAGGTGGGGAGGGTGAGACAAGCAGCGTCTTATGGTGATTCACAGCGCTAAGACCCGCCTCCTGGCTCTGATTGGCTGTTTCTTGTTAGCGTTGGAAACAACCAATCCAGCGCCAAGTACTATGAGATAATAATGAGATTATTATCCAATTATACTGTCACGACATAATGACAGTTTCAACAAATATGTAAAAAAAAAATTTTTTTTAATTAAAGTTGCAAACTGCAGCTTTAAGGATGCAAAGATTTATGCAATCACATTCATTTAGGTCTTTTACTTTGTAGGTTGAAAAAGATTAGAAATTACATTTACCAGTTGTGTTGAGACTTTTCATATTTTGTATACTGCTTATTCTTCAAGTTATGTTCATATGTGTTTCATAAAACAAACTAAGTATAAGAAAAATTATTTGATTTGGAAAAATAATCATTTTGAGAGCTTTAATGCATTACTTTTTGACCACAAAAAAGTCAACTGTTGTAATGAAATATTAAGTCACAGACAAATTGTTCCCAATTGTCTTATTTTAGTCACCTTTATACATATAATCCTGTCCTTTGTGTTTATTGTAAAGGTGGAACAAAGATGTCAACAAGCATTTAGTTGTGTTGTGTGTTACATCTGTATTTATGTGGTGTTTTTTTTTTTTTTCCTTCTCCTTACAAACAAAAGCCAAATTCTTATATTTCACCCTCTGAATTAGTTAAAGGTGAGCAGCTCAAACTTCAGCTGACATGTAAAACAATCAGTAGCGGTCATCAGAATTCATTTGGTAAGTAGATCCTCTCAGTGAAGCTGACTGGAAAATCTCCAGCTTCAGAAAAATGTTTTCCTCTTCATCTACAACCATGATTGGAGCGCTTGCAGATCCATCCCTGTAGTTTTCTTAATATCATTCACGCAAGATATTGACCAGTGGAACAAGGTGATCGAGCAGCTGGGGACGCCGTCTCAGGAGTTCCTCATGAAGCTCAACCAGTCGGTGAGGACCTACGTGGAGAACCGGCCGCGTTACGCTGGCTACAGCTTTGAGAAGCTCTTCCCCGATGTCCTGTTTCCTGCTGACTCTGAACACAACAAGCTGAAGGGTGAGCGCCAATTGATCTTCCTTTGGTTCCCAATCTGTGATAAGCTGGTGTGAAGGTTTACATGAGGGGTCCCCAAACTTTTTCCTGTGAAGGCCACATAACTTTTCCCTTGGGGGGCCGGAGTCAGTTTGTAACAGAAAAAGTGTGACGATTGCAGGAGTGCCTAAATGTAAAATATATTGTTTTCCAGAAAGTACAATCAAATAACCCTCTCTGGGTTCTTCACAGAAAGAAATCCAGGAAATAACACTATTTATGAAATGAATAACGTATTTTCCGGACTACAAGCCGCAACCCCAAAGTTTTTTTTTTTTTTAAACCAGTAAAGATACACATATAAGCCTCAGATATCTCTGCTGCTCTAGGTTTTCCACAACGATGTAGCAGCAGAGGGGGGCGAACACCCAAAATTTGAGTCATAACAGGTCAATTGAATGTCACATTTATTACGGTTGAAAAAGAAAAGTTGCCAAGTTTAGATTTAACTGAACTGATTACGGTAGTTTCTGAAACGGTAACTGTAACAGTAAAAGTGCTGATCCTTCGTGTCTGCTACTAGCATGTGCTAAATGAAAATGGGCGCTTTCTTCTTCTTCTTCTGCTTCTTCTTTAGATTTCAACGGCAGCTTGCATCCATTATTGTTGCACTACTACCATCTATTGGATCCTAATATCTATACCTCAAATTCTCATAATGATCCCAGTATTATTTTAAAAAACGAATAATCTTCTTTTCCCCCCTCAATGCTATTTAACTGATCAACAACATTTGCAAATTTCAATTTCCTATTAAAACCTAATTCCGTTTTAATTGACGCTTCTTTTATTTCCAATTTTGACTTCCAATGATTCACTTCCTGCAAAAAAGCCCCCTGGTGGTTGAAGAAAAATCCACATATAAGCCACATGGTTCAAAGCTTAGGGAAAAAGTAGCGGCTTATAGTCCGGAAAATATGGTATATGAAAAAAAATCTGAATGCTCTCTGGTATTGTTCAGGGGGCCGGACCAAATGTGAAGGCTGGCTGTATTTTGGGGACCACTGGTTTACATGAACTTACAAAAATATTTTAGTTTTTTTTTTTTCTAAGACATTTCTAACCTGTCAGGTAAGGGTAACTAGTTTAAAAATGGCTGCTACATCTATAAGTTACTTGCTCGAGCAGAGATTGGAATCTAACCTAGAGGAACTTTAAACTACACTGCATTTGTTTAATTCCAGCTACTTAAAAACTCTTGTACTCCTTTATCATTTTCTGAAATGAGCCTTTTCCCTTTTTTGCTCATTTTTATGTAGCCGTTTCTTATTTGTCAGCTATCACTCCCTGCTTCGTCTCCCACCACCTCCGACATCCGGTTCCAGCTGGAAATGAATCACACTTCCAAACGACAAACCCACTCAGCTGGAACAGATTAGATATCTAACCTGATTTTATTTTATTTTTTATTTTTCTCGTTCCTCTCAGCGAGCCAAGCCAGGGACCTTCTATCCAAAATGCTGGTAATAGACGCTTCCAAGCGGATCTCTGTGGACGAGGCTCTCCAGCACCCTTACATTAACGTGTGGTACGATCCGACTGAAGTGGAGGCAGTAAGTACTTCAGGTCAAACCAAAGACGTGTTAGAAACAACGAGTCATGATTGACTTATCGCTCAAAGCCACAGAACCTACCTTATTTAGAAAATACATCAATACCAAGTCATAGCAGTCATCATATTTAAATCTTTGGGATAATTAGATGCAACTCTCAATACGTACTATAAAAGTATTGTTGGAGAAGCTCTTTCTGTAATTTCCTACATTAAAAGTGTCCCATCACACTTAAAAAGTCTTAAAATGTCTGAACTTGATTAATAAAAAGGTAAGTTGGCCTTAAATTCGTTAATCACAAATCTTACATTTTGTGATGGCAGGACTGTTAATATCTGTGTAAATCTATGCAGTTTTCATTATTGAGTTGAATGCAGACAACTTTGTTACATCCATGTTACTTGAGGCAATCGAGGCTAATGGTAACTAGCAAGCAACGGCAAATTTATCTGCATTTAGCTGGATGGTGTTCGTTTTCTTCACCATTGTATCACTTTTGTTGCCGACCCATATGATGCTACATTTATTAAGACTATAGAGAGCCATATGTAGTGTGACAAGCATAAAACTACTGCCAAGAGCCACAGACAAACCCCAGAAGCGTCAGTTTTGCTCCCTTGGTGGCTAATACAGAATAGAAAGCCACACATGCAGCTATGATGATAAGTAAAGAAAGAGATTTAAAGGAACTGTACATTTCAGCCTGTAACATAACCACTATGTTACAAGTCTTGATACACTTAAATTTAATTCATAATGGTCTTGAATTTGAGCTGGTGAAGCCTGCAGAAACCCTGTAGACTCAAGTTCAACAGTCTTGACTAGAAATAGACGTTTGTGCTGCAAAGTTCAGCCTTTGAATTCAGTGACAAACACGAGAAGTTTCTTTAGAAACACAATGACTCATCCGACACATCATGATTTATGACTGTAATCAGGCAGATTGGCATATGGAGCAAATGGCTGCTTTCATTTGTCTCTTCTGTGTCATGAACACTGAACATTTAGATTTGACAAGTGCATTTCTACACACACTGGTGTGGCGCCTCATTATCACATCAGCTCTCTGGCCGTCTCTGGATGGAGAAGACGTTTCTGGTCTGCAAACAAACTTTAACTTGTGGATGAGAGGAAGCTGGGTTGAATGAACGTGTGAATCCATTAAGGCAAAAAAAAAAGATCAATGTGTGTACAAAGCATAAAATGAAAACTGAGACCTACTTGTTTTGAATACACAATATTGTAGGTTTTTTGTTTTACCCTAAATATTTACAGTTCTCTGGAAAAGTATTCACACCCCCTTGACCTTTTCTATTTTTTTAGAAGCATAAAGTTGGTCGTGAGGACCAAAATTGCAACATTTATTGCGTTTTCACTCGGTGCAGTTCACTTTCAACACAATCTCCTCCTTCATGAAATGTAATCAAAAATGGAGTGTCAGATTTTAGCAGTTGTAGGATTTCCCTACAACCCCATTTTCGAACCAAACCTGTTGGTAAAATTTGTTCACCTCCTCACCTGTGGGGGCGCTGCACCAAGAACCACTGAAGGAAACGACACAAAAACCTCTGAAGAAGACACAAAACGCAACTACCTTTTTCACGAAATGGAAACAAAGAAAGAGTGCCGTCAGATTTCAGAGGTTGTAGGATTTCTCTTTTGTCTTTGACAAAAGACCACAATCTATTTCTCCTGCTAGCTCTAGACACTTGTTTGTTTTGGCTGTATTTACCCAGAATCCCCTGTGCTATAGTCAGTTTCTTGCTTTTAAAGAAGTCCCTGTTTTGCCTAAAAACCTGTAACTGGGCTCAGTTGAAGTGAGCTCTTGTACGGTTTGAATTCATATGTGAACACCATGTAGACCAGAGACCGCAGGAAGTTGAGTATTGAGCAGGGCATTCTGGGTAAATACAACAAAACAAATGTACAAGTGTAGCGCTAACAAGAGAAATGACTCAGTTTTTTACCAAAGACGAAAGAAAAATCCTGACGGCACTCCATTTTTGAACGTTAGCTGGAGCTAGGCACCAGCAACCCTCCCGATCCCACTAAGGGACTAAGGTGTACAGAAAATGGATGGATGGACTCAATTTTTGATTCCGTTTTGTGAAGAAGGAAGTTGCGCTCAGTGTCTTCATCAGAGTTTCATGTCGTTTCTTCTCGGTGTTTTTTGGTGTAGCGCTACCACAGGTGAGGAGGTAAAGGGTTTGATTCAAAAATGTCACAAATGTTGCAACTTTGGTCTCCAGTCGAACAGAGTCTACCAAGATACTGTCCGGTGTGAAAACACCTTAAGAAAAATGAAGATGTTGAGCACTTTAAGGCAAAGTTAGGGTCATAACACAATATCCAAAGTTTTGGACATTTCATCCGCCCAATCCAATAATATAAAATAGAAACATTCACAAACCATGAAAATTTAAGGTGTGGATTAGGATTAGACGTAACCACATGAAGCCCACACTGCAGACATCCAGACTATCTGCCTTGATATTGTTCATTCACTCTGAAATACACGGTCATTTAACAATGAATGTTTCTGCTTCCCGTTGCTTGTTGTTGAGGAGAAACATTCAACAGGCAGACTAAAGCATCCGACCGTGTGTCTGTGTCTCTGCTTTGTTTTAAAGCCGCCGCCCGCCATCACAGACAAGCAGCTGGACGAGCGGGAGCACACAGTGGAGGAGTGGAAAGGTAAAGGAGAAGCTCTCGTCTTTTTTTTTCACACGCCGTGAACAGCCGACACGTCACATCGTCTCACCCAGAAATCAGACATTTCCTGATGTTGTGGTGGAATTCAGTGATGTGGAAACATCAGAGTGACACATGCAGGTTTAAAATGAGCCTGAAACATCAGTGACGGAAACATTTATGGTCTTTTATTTTGGGATCATTTCACAGTAATTTGAGAGGCAAACATTCATTTTCTGAATAATTTTACACGAAACCAACTCGGAGAATGTTGTTGCAGCACATTTAATAAATATCAGTTTGCACTCTCAATACTCTGCACCAATATGACTGTCATTTATTTAATAAATGCCCCTTGTGGCTGCATAATGAATAGTTTCTGTTGCCTAGCAGCAAGAAGGTCAGGAGTTTGAATCCGGGTCTGCTTAGACAACAGACAGACTGATGGACGCTCCTTGCTAGACTCTACTAATTTTTCCACTTTTTATATTTCATTTAGTATCATGTGGGAAATTCTGTGGAGAAAAAGTGTTGTAGATTTATCAAGCAGAATTTTAAACAGTTTATAGTACAAAAATGATCACATTCAACATGTTTTTTTTAATCTACTTCTGTACTAGTTTTGTCTTGTTTTTCTCAGCATTGTGTAAAACACACCAAATGTTCCATAAAAATGTCACATCTGTCGTTTTACAAACAGGTGATCCATTTTTTTTCCTACAGTAAATCCTTAAAAGCTTATTTTCAAAGTAAAGAAAGTCTTTACATAACAGTGATGCACGAAGAGACTATATTTAGATCACCAAACTGTGTGACTGTTTCCTTTCTCCTCCTGTTACATTTTGAACTGAATGAACCAAAGAGCAGCTGAATGCAGAAGCGTGTATTGTTCTATTTGTGCAGAGTTGATATATAAAGAAGTGCTGGACTGGGAGGAAAGGACAAAGAATGGCGTCATCAGGGGACAGCCTGCGTCTATAGGTTGGTGGAGTGTTATTGTGTTTCTTTTTTATTCAAACCTTTATGCCTATAATCTTTCATTTAAAGGAGTAGGCATGTTATTAAATACAAAATATGTAGTAACAGTCCACAACCAAAAGTCCCCAATTGTTAATGTGGCCTAGAAGGGTCAACAAAATCCAAAAGCTAAAATGCAAGTTATGCTAAACTTTCTAGCATAACTTGTTGCTTTTACATTCTGCTGACCACTCTGGGCCACCGTAGATTCTGCATTTATTACTTGTAATAAATGCCTGTAAGAAAACTACAGAAACACTGTCACCTAAAAAACTTACCACAAAACAACCAGCATTTTATTATTAGTTATGTTTTGTATTGACTAACTGTTTTTTGCATCAAATGCCAGATAACGGGGAGAAATAGTTCATTTAATCATTAATTAGCCTTTTATTTGACAAATCTTTAAAAGCACCTTTTCAATCTAAAAAAAAATCAGTAGCTCTTTGGGTAGTTTAAAGATCATTGATCGGCCAGAAAACTTCAATCTATGAAGCCATAATTGGAATTAGTTAAATCTTTTTATTTAGCCATTTAGTTGTAGCTATAAAATGTCACCTGCATAGATTTATTCTTTTTCACAGAAACGTCATACCTGCAGTAATTCCCATCTGCAGCCTCAGGTTTGCCCACGACCCCCTCCACCCTTTTTAACAGTAATCGACTGACCTCTGTCCTTTTCCTGTTCCTCATAGTACAGGTGCAGCAGTGAGCAGCAGCCCTCAGCAGCAGCACCAGCACCATCCCTCCACATCCTTGTCCTCTGACCCCACCCTGACCGACACGGACAGCAGCCTGGAGACGGCCCCCGGCCCCGCGGGCCACCCAGGCCCCGTGGGCTGCTGCAGATGACTATCACGCCTCCCCTCACCCCACTGCACCCTCCCCCCCTCTGTGCTCGTCTCCAGTAGTTTAGTGTATTAGTCAGATAGCTGTTTAAGAAAAATGTCTGAAACAACAGATCTTCATCCTGTTTTCCTTTTTCAAATAATCATTCGTAGACTTTTGTTTCTGTCCTAAAATATAATTTTTTTTGTCTATAATTTATTTTTATTTTTTTTTAGAAAATGGTTATTTGACAGATCTCTAAAATGATCTTTTTTTTTTTTTATGAAAGATCTTTCGACAGTTGATATATTTTTTTCTTACTGCTTTTTACAACTCGCCATATAATTGTAGATCACGTTTGTACAGATTCGACAGTAGCTGTCAGTTTCGTCTTCAATACAAACTTTCGGTGAGCCTTTGAAACCTTATTTAATTTCCAGATTCTTCTTTGATCTTCCCTTATTTGATTTAGTCTAAAACATTATGAATCTTGATTTTTTTTGTTTTGTTTGTTTTTTGGCTGCATATGACATCCATTTATTTGAAACTAATTTAGATTTCTTTGTAAAAAAGAAAAGAAAAAAAGGTTGTTCACGATGAGTCAGTACTACTTCCTACATTGTAAAGTTTCACTTTTTATGAATGCTTTATAATTTTCATATTCTTCACTTCCCATTTGGAAAAAAAAAAAGACTGACTAAATGCTGAGATTTGGTTGAGTCTCCTTTTGTCATATTTAGCCTAGAAGAGGGAAGATGTAGGTTGGTTTATTTTGAAGTGCTTTGAAGTTCCTGATTTGTCGGAGCGAGCGGCGTGGACCCGGTTGGGTGGAAAAGTTCTGTGGAAGGATTCGTCGTTGTGATTTGAGAGTTTCTTTAAAAACGTAAAGTGCTGTGAGGTTTGTGACGTCGGTGGCAAAACTAGAATGTGCTTCAGTAAAGTAGGGAAAGCAGATGAACATGCACCTCAATGAATTTGAATGTCGTCAAAAAGGTTCTTTTATTAACTCACTCAAAAAAAATAAAACTATTACTGTATAGATCAACTATACACGATATGTAATTCTGTTTGGATGATTATGGCGATTTTATGATTTCTCATAAAAAGTTTTAGCACTAGCATAAAATTATGAGTGTATTGAAATTAGTTTATTTTGTAATACTGAATTTCTTATGTAATGAAAATGTTGCAATTGCAAAATTATGTCTTTTTGACATCAGAATATTGACAAAGTTTTGCGTACATCTGTAATGGAAAAGCATCTACTGGCTGACTTTCCTGGTTGTGTAGGCCATAATTTAGGCTCAACCAAAACATTTCTGCATTTAACATCTTTTTTCCATGTAATCTTGGCTTTTTTAATAGCTACAAGCCATAATCATCAAATTTAATAGCCGTAAAGGCAAAAAGTAAATTTCTGTCACGAATCTTCACAAATGAAAGTTCAACTTTTTGAATTGACTTGTCAAAGTAAATGAACTTTTCAGTGATGTTCCGATTTCCTGACGTGCATCTGTTTGTTGTCATGGAGAGGAAAGTGATTCTGTTGCGTGGAGCGGTGGGGAAATGCAGCTCCAACTACATGTGAAATTGAAAATGAAAATGAGAAAGGGAGCTTTTTTCTTTTTTTTTTGTGCGTGTGTGTCGGCCAAACAAACAGACTCAACCTATTCTTAACGAATGCAATAAACGTCGCCCTCTTTTGAGTGTGTTTTGATTCTGGAAAGGTAAAGTGCCTGTCGTTCGTCCTTCATTCCTGCGTTTTGCTGGAAGGGTGTGTGTTCGTTATGCGTAAGCTTTTCTGGTGTCTCGATAACGGTAGTGTCTGTCAAAACAGTACTGTGTGGTGGGGTTGTGGTTCTCACAAAATGTCTATTTTTTTACTTGTTTTGAGTTTGGGCCCTGGAAATGGGAGAGCGTCGTCTCGCAGGTCTAAGGAGAAAAACGTAACGTCGAAGAAACTGAGGAGTTTTAGCAAGTGTTTAAGTCATTTCAGAGGTCTTTCATCAAAGTGAGAAGAAGTCTCTGTTTCACAGCGACCAGAACATACGTTAAAAACACATCTTCTAGGATTTCCTTTTTGGTTGTTATTGTCAGATGTTTGAATTGAAAGAGAGATTTCCTTAACGTTCTAAGTTAATGTATATTACTGGATTAAGCAATTTAAGTTTCGTAACCCGACTATAACGGTCCGGTCGAGTTCCTGTGGTGAAATTGGCTATTTGCATAAGGAAAGCAACAGATTAGCTTGTTGACGAGCCGCCAATGATATTATTTTCACACTGTAGTGGTGTAAGCTGTAGCTCGCTGTTGCGATCAGTTTTGGCGTCTCGTCATCTGGGAAACGTCAGGGTAAACACAGATGGAACCGTCTGCTCCAGTTTCTGTTCTGACTTAGTCCCGACCGGTGACCATATCTGTGTCAGAACTGCTGGCAGACTTACAGCTGAACTTACTAAATCGGGTTGCATCATTAAAACTTGACACACACTATCGTAAACACACCAGATAATTGAGATACTTATTATGTTTGATAATCTATGATGTCATTATCTGTTTTGCAAAAAAAAAAAAAAAACTCCACTAATGCTAATTAGTTTAAGTAATGGCATTTTATCTCTAGCTTCATGGGACTAGCAGTTACTAGCTAAACATATTGATGCTAATGCCAGCAATTAATCCCATTGAATCTTTTAGTATGTCATTAAGTAGTAAGTTAGCTTCTCCGCTAGTTCCGAAACTCCTGCAAGGTTAGGGACAAAGCGAGGTATAATTCTGTACTAGTTTCTACACTGACATAAGATGACTTATTTTCTTCATTATTTAGATGAATGATATTGGGTTGAATTTAATTTTTTGTGACAAAAACAAACAGCATTAGCAATAACCATTTATTTATGCTAATGTCTGTAAAAAATAGTGCTAACTGTACCGCTGTGCATTTTAACAAAATAAATTAGCTTGTCAGCTAGCTTTGAAATATTTAATTTTTGGAAATAATTATGTGTTTTTGACAAATATACTTAATTGTATTAAGTATATTAATACTTAATATGAGAAATATTAGCTTTATGAGTTAACCATATTAGTTACACACAAACAGTACATTAGCAGTTAGACATTGTTTTTAATTTATTTGAATGTAATACATTTAACAGTTAATAATACTGCTACATATGCATGCTAACAAGTTCTGTTCTGTTTCAACAAAATGTAGCTAAAAGTCAAACACTGGCTATTGCGAAAGGTTGCGCAGCTGATAAAGTAACAAGAAGCTGTAAGGTTCGGAGATCTTTAGTTGCAAATTTAATTTTATTTTTGTTTTCCTGAAACATAATAGAAAAACCAAAAAAGCATATTCTGAGTAGCACAGGTGTTGAAAAATAACGTTTAGCATTGTCACTCATATTTGAACATAACTTATTAGCAAGCAAGCACTAGTGTACGAAGGAACAGTTAAAGTATTAAGCAAATGATTGCTTTTTGTAGCGAGTTTAATTGGTGCAACCCGTTTTAAAAGAATATCAGAATGATTATGAAGTAACTTTGATGCCCTTGCAGCCAAATCCATCAAATATAAAACTCAGTGCAGCAGTTGCTGTAGTTTACAGTAACAAAGTATAAGTTTCCAGTAAAAGAAAAAATAGTCATTTTAATAGGGAGGCAAACAGTGGCATTTATCCAGTACTGATATTAGCAAAGAGGGGGAAAAAAAAAGATTTATTGTCAGAAGTGCTCTTAATATTTTTTTTGCCCAACACTGGGGGGGCATCAATTTGAGTCATATACATATCCATGGTATCTTTTTTTTTTTTACATTGTTGTTTTTCTAGTAGTATTACTTCATCTCTCTAAGCAAATCTACTCTGATTTAAGTCGACTTTGATGAACTACCTCACGCTGAATTTCTGTCAGTTCTTGGTAATATTTTGTCACCTGCAGAATGAGCTTTCAAAGGTGTGTGAATAACAGATTCCATTATTTATTTATTTGAAAGTGTACTATTTGTCGGTTTCAAGCAGACTTCTAGTTTTGTACATTATGTATACTTCACCCAGAAGTAAAAGAATTATTGTTTTCTTTTTATTTTATTTTTTTTTACTAAATGTGCAATACCTTCAGCAAACTGTGCTAGTTGTATGTATAGGTTTAGCATTTGTTAGCATTCTCCTGAAGGTAAAGAAAATGTTTGGTACTGTCGATTCATGTTTTCTTTCTTTCTGTTTTTTTTTTTTTTTTTACAAATTGATTTTTATTTGTGATTTGTTTTATAGTTATAATGTTACGTAATCTGTCACACCCACCCAAAAACTCTGTCAGGGTTTGATGGAGAGACTGATGTTTCATCGAATAACCCTGGTCTGATAGATCTTTTTGATGTGGGCTGTATTAGTATAAGATGCACAAAAAAGTGAGTAAATACCTACAAGAAATCGTTATGTTATTCTATGGTGCTGGTTTGTAATGTTTGCCAGTGAATCCAGCCATGCTACTAGTTTTAAGAATTCCTGGATCTGTGCGTCCCAACCGCAACCAATGGAAAAAAAAAAAGTGCACTAAAAGAAAACATGCACTGGGATCTCGTGATGCCACCTCTTATAAATGGAAAGAACATCTACTGCAAATAAAGAAATACACTTTGATTTGTGACTGCATGTCTTTTACTGTAAAAACAAAAGTTTAGATTTTTTTTTTTAGTTGGCACTTTTGGTTCTTTTCGATGATATTTTCATAATTGGCGGTGCCATTAGCATCTCTAACAACTTCCATAAAATGTATGTAAATGCTTTTGATTCGTTTACCCTTTCCTTTTTTTATTTAAATCTACAAATCTTGAGTTAATCATCACTGACTTCCTGTGTCCCGAAAGGGTAAATATTACATACAAATATATTTTTCTCGCTTACCGTTGAAATTAAAGTCGAGAGAAAATGGCATTCAGTTAATCCAGAGGAGTGTGGATCTTCATTAGGAACAAAATAGCAACTTGCTTAAACTTGCCCATATTGCAGTCAACCAAACCATTTTCAAACCTCGCGCAGTCCAGTGGACCCCGCGTGAGCTTTTTGCTCTGCGCACGGCCTCGCACTAACGTCGCGTGCACTTTCGGAAAATGACGGGCTGATGGGAGCGACCCCCGTCGCTTCCCTATAGTCCGACCGACCACGCAATCTGCCGCGCTACAACTCCGTGAGGGTGAAGTGGGACAACGACTACCAAGACTGACTAGAACCCATGTTTACTTCCATAACAAGGTAAGGTAAATGTCAAGTCCTCATAAGGGCTAGTAAATGCTATCTGTTGTTGGGAGACATGCTATGAAAAAGAAACTCTTTCTCTCTCTCTGGCCTTACGGACACTTGAACTGTTTTGGTCACATACAAGTAGGGTTGCCACCTTTCAGAAATCAAAATAAGGGACGTCCACTAATGCTCGTCGCCCTAGTCTCATAAGCGCGCGCTACCAAGGGACTGCGGGGGCAGCGGGTCGGTTGGTCTGTGTTACCCAGAAAGCAGTTGGGCACTATCGCAACACCAACACCGTGAGTGAAACAATGACTGGAGCAGCCTACTATATAAAGTACTCGGGGACCACTTAGTTATTTGAAGAATGCATACGGAACGCGCTACATTTAACAGCCAAAAGTCATACCACCCCTCTAATGTCTCTTTCCAGCATTACCATGTTAGTATTTGTCATGGTTGTTTACACAGATTTGATCATCAGATAAGAAAGTTTTGAGGTCTACCACCTGTCATAAATCAAAAGTGTAATGTAGCCCATCCAGATACAGCAACGCACTTTGAACTCCACACCTTTGATCTCAGTTCATGCCCACTATTCAGATTGTGTTGGATTTGTTTGTAACACTCATTTTCAATTGGCCAGCATAGATGGGAAGATAGAAAACGGTGATAGCAGCTTGACGTTATAAACACCATGCATAAAACAAGCACTTTCCAATTCCATCCATCCATCCATCCATTTTCTTCCGCTTATCCGGGGTCAGGTCGCGGGGGCAGCAGCTTCAGAATGGAGGCCCAGACTTCCCTCTCCCCAGCCACTTCTTCCAGCTCCTCCGGGGGAATCCCAAGGCGTTCCCAGGCCAGCCGAGAGACGTAATCCCTCCAGCGTGTCCTGGGTCTTCCCCGAGGCCTCCTCCCGGTGGGACGTGCCCGGAACACCTCACCAGGGAGGCGTCCAGGAGGCATCCTTACGAGATGCTTTGTTTTATGAAATTATTATTCCAATCACCTTGACTATGAGCAAATGAACTTGTTTTCCATCTCACACGTTCAGGTTCACCTTTGTCTTGTGTGACAGTTGTCTTTATTTCTCAGATATGGCCATTCATTACAACAATGTGAATCTATAATAAATAAGCACCATCGATATTAAGAAGAATCTAACTTACATACAAGTACCTGCCATTGTGTTTTCCCCATCACAGTCTAAACATTGTGAAGGAAGTGAGGAGCTCAAAAACTGTACAATCTTGGAAAATAACGATGCTTTTTTGATCCTTGTGTCACAAAAATCACAGTGTCCAATCGAAGTCCAATTTTTCAGTGAACTGCAACAGTCGGTTTATAAAGGGTCAGATAAAACTGCAAAAAGCTCTTTCATGATCATCCATACCATCTGTATTAGTCCAACTTTGTAAAGGTGTGGCTGGAGTAAAATAAAGTCTTAGATTTCTGTCACAGGGCTGGTTTCGATCCACAACTCATTCACTATGTTGACACATTCTTGATTCAAAACTTCCAATCACTTTACAATTACTAATTAATTTATCAGTCAGTTTCGAAGAATAAATATTTAATTTGCAAGCTCCATCTTTTAGTTTGCAAACTAAATATGTAGCTTCAAGCTGAATATTTAACAAAATATTTAGTTATCATTAGCAAACAAAATTTTTAGAACTTGCAAACTAAATATTTAGTTATCTAGCTCCAAAGTACATTTTTAGATAAAAAAAATCAGTTAGCAATCTAAATATTTTACCTCAATCTAAATAGCAAGCTAAATATTTAGTCTACAAACTAACTAATTAGCTTAAAACTATTTTGTTTGGAGCTAAATATTTTGTTAGCATAGCAAATTAAGTATTTAGTTTGTTTGCTAATACCAACTAAATATTTAATTTGGAGCTAAATATTTTGTTTGCTAATGCTAACCAAATATTAGGTTTGAAACCACATACTTAGCTAATTAAATATTTAGTTTGAAACTGTGACACTTATGACTGAGTGAATAACTTCATGCAAATGTGACTAAAAATGAGTCCCCTTATTTTTCTTATAACTGACTAAATAACCCAAATTATTGCCATTAATTTTTGATCCATAGCTCATTCACTATATTGATACATTCTTGATGCAAAACTTCCAATCACTTTACAGTTTACAAACATCAGTTGGCACCATTAAATGATTCAGTAGCCTCAGGCATTGGTTCCATACTACAACAAAGCAAAACGGAGGAAAAACAAAAGAGCAGCCACCATGTGGGTGAAAATTAGCACCACAAGCAAGCAACATTTCTTTTTTTTTTTCATGTTCATAAACACTTCCCTGAAGGCACAGTCAGGAAACTCCATTGTTTCTCTGAGGGCAGTGTTCAGCTTCATGTGCCAAAATCAACATGGCTTCCAGTCAGTCCATTCTGATCTCATGTGAGTGAATCACTGATGAGGCAGTCCAGCTTTGGTATTTACTGTGTCCAACAGGGAAATAGGAAAGTATTCACTCCTCCCCTTACAGATTTTGTCTTCTGTTTTGATTTTTCACACCTACATGTTTCAGGTCAAAGAGAACCTTAGTTATGGATGCAGGTTTTCCACTGATGATCTTTTGTATTAAGGGGGAAAATTTATCCAACCCAAACAAGCCTTATGAGAAAAATGTCTTCCCATTAAGTTATGAATTATAATAAACTACATTATTTGGAAGGTTAAATTCAGTTTCAGTTGCCTGCCCTGTGAAATCAAGAATCTTACACAGAATCTGTCAACCAACACGAAGTAGGCTAGTAGATCTCAGCCCATTGGTAGTGGATATCTACCAGCGACCCCCCCCGTTTTTGTGTTAAAATCTTTTAAAAGTTACAAGAATTTGGAGGTGCACGACCAGGCACCTGCCAACGAGCAGGTGTGGTGATGGTGCAATTGATGCACAACCCCCTTGCACCCGATTCAACGCATCTACTATAAACCTTGTTTAATCCGTCTTTACTGTTGCTGTTAATGGTGTACAAAAAGCCCTACTTTAAGTAAACAAACAATATTAGGCTGGTTTGGATGCAAGTAAAGCCTGTTGGTCCACCAGGCTTATAATTCACTGAAGGTTGTTTTGGACATTATTTTTCCCTTAATACATGGAATCAATTTTTCTTTGTCAGATGTAAAATATAATTAGAAACATTTAAGTGAAACAGAAAAGTAAAAACAGAACAAGTCTTTAAGGGAGCTAAGTGATTGGTTACTGGCTCTGTATGATAGATTAAATAATAAATGCTTGAGGAATTATAAACGTAACCCTTGATACATGACAGACATTAATAACGTGAGGGTCCAACAGAAGAGCCAGGGTTTGCCATCTTGCCTGCCCTGTGAAATCAAGGGCAGGCAAGATGCCCTATATGGTTTCCGTGTCACTGGAAGGGCCTGAGGACAACTACAGGACTGAGGCAGCTGTGTCAGAAGTCCGTTCCAGATGCGTTTTGGAAATGTGTTATTCAGGAAATTGAAAGTCTAGTTTATTGATACCTGCTTTTGTTAATACAATATACAAACTTAATATTCAACCTCCTCCACAATGTTTGTAGTACAAATATGGAAAATGGAAAGACCTCTGCTAAAGTTGTTATTGTACATAGTCCAGTTAGCCAAGTTTATTTAAAGGTAAATTGGTTATCTTGTATTTAGATAATTTTATTCGACCAGGTATGAAGATACACTAACCACTGATTAGTTCATTTTTCCAAAACGAACAACAAAGCAATGATCAACTGACCTTTCATTGTGGCCAATAGCCAAACCCAGTTAGCTTGGGTAATCCAGGCGAAGCCCAAACTCTTATTTCTAATCAAATAAATAGTCTGAACATTTTGTTTTATATAAGTACAGATTTCACCATATATTACTGAGTATTTGAGGGCTTTTCAATGAGCATATGTGACTAGCTCTTTCTTGGTCTGGTGGCAAGCTAGCAGCACTATATGCTAGTTTGCATAAAGCTCATTGAAAAAGATGTTGAGTCACCTATGTTCGTCTTTTTTAGTGAGCATGGGTGGGCATCTTCTTCTTGGTCTGGTGTTATGATAACAAGTATCAAGTAGCAGCACTTTATGTACATATATGGGTACAAATATTGGTCAAAGTATTACTTAACCTAAGGCCATGGTTCTCAAACTAAGGTACTAAGGTACAATCCTGTCAGAAGTAATGTGAAAGTGAAGCAATAATGAGTTCTTCTGACTTTTGTTCCATTTTTTCCCCCTGAAGTTGGAACTAGAATCTGGGATTTAGATAAAACTCAGCCAAAGCAGTTCCAAATTAAAAACCAGCAAGATTTGGTAAATTCTGTATTCGAGGCTAACATCTCTTAGCTTTACCAGCCAATAACAATGTATATTTATCTGTTTTGTGCATTCAAATGCTGTGTCATCCAGTTCCCTTAAAAGATGTTAAACAGTAGTGTGTGACAGATTTAATGGCATAAATTATCATACATTCCCAATAACATTCTTTTTTCTTTTATCTACCAATTTCACATGAAAGACAGCCATGTTGGATTTCTAAATTGGAGCTGATGAGAAAAAACTACGTTTCTCACTGGGAATTCTGACTTAAGAGACCTTTTGAGAAATTGAAAAACTCAATATTTTGTTGTGACAGTTTTAAAATAACTGCCAAAAAAAATATGACAAAATAAATAATATATATCTGGGAAAGATGGTGTTTTCCCCCAAAATGTGGTATTTACTGAGATGGTAACAGTTATAAAAAGTTCAAGAACCACAGAATTAAGCAAAAGGTAAAAAGCAGATTTGATCAAATCTCAAACTATTGCTTCTGTAAATATAAATAAATAATAAATGGTTCCTATAATTCTACAGTGTTAGTACAAGACCGATGGAAAGTAGTGGTTGAAGAAGCGCTCTCTGGTACAAAGCTTTGGGGAAGTTATGTTACCATTTTTCAGTCATGGAACAGGCACCTGAGATGTTTATGACACTGCCTTCATTAGAAACATGAAACCTCATGAACAGGGAATGCTAACAGCAGGAGCTCCATCTTCATGTTCAGTTTCAAGCATGCCAAAGAGTCAACCCTCCTAAGGACCGTGTCACAGAACAATGATGACATTTACTTCCTTCAGCATTTCTTTTCATCAATTTCAAGCTTGTTGGAAATGTGCAACAGTATGCTTCCTTTCATTCTTCTACTGTAAGTTATTTCCTTAAAGAAGCGTCCTGCTGCTTCGAGCCCACAGACGTCAGTTGACAGTTACGGCGCTGTTTCTGCTAATGCTAAAACAGGAAATCCATGTTGAGTCAAATGTCGCTTGTCCTTGAGCCCAGGGCCAGATTGCCCAGCGTGGAGAAGAAATCCTCCATCTCCTTCTCCAGGAGACGGTTTCGGTTCTCGGCGTCTTCCCGCGCCCGCTCCGAGTTCCGCAGCTTGATCTCCAGCATGCGCTGCTTTTTCTTCTCTTGCTCCATCTCTTGTTCTAAACGCTCCACCTGGGCACACAGTGCTGTGCTGGACTCTTCCAATCTGAAGGGGTGCAGCACAGGACAGACAAAGGTCAGGGGTGATCGTACGAGATGATGTATCTGTATTCTGGATCTGTATTTGTAAGCTGACTAGTTTGCTAATGAAATATCTCATTTGAGACCGTGACATATCTGACTGAATGACTAACATATATTTTCCTTATGACAGACTGAGTTATTACAGTTGATTTTTGACTGTTTAACTTTACAAAGAGTTTGCAATCTACACCAGTTAAAATGGCTGCTTGTGTGATTGTTGTTCCTGTTACCTAGGTGCTTAGGTGGACGGTTTGCAGTTATGCCAAACTCTTTCCATTTACAAATTATGGCTTGAACAGTGGTCAACCTAGCCTTGTTTTAAACCTCTCCACAGCATTGTCCCTCACCTGTGTGCTGTGTTCCTTAATTTTCATAAAGCTGGTTGTTTTCTAATGTTCTCTAATAAACCTCTGAAGCTAGAAACAGAACAGCTGGATTCATAAATAATATCCAGCTGCATGTGGCTGCATATCTGTCATCACAGTTATACATGCTGATAAAACCAGTAAGAAAATTGTATTTTTGCTTTCCATTGTTCAAAAGATTCTGCTGTCTCTACTTACTTCTGAATACTGGTCTCGTATGTTGTCCTCTGTTTCTTCAACTCCTCCTTCAGTTCCTCCACCAGAGTGTTCAGGGTCAGGGTAGTCCCATCTCCGTCTTCTGTCATAATAATGGACGGTACCCCTGCCACCGCGGGCACGTTTTCGCTTTCGCCGAATGCCACACTGCTGTTGCAAAGATCCATGGCCTCACATCCGGCCAGGTCCACTCCCGGCTCTGTCGTCCTCCCGGCTTCCTTTTCTCTCTCAGTCTCCCTCTGGCTTTCTGTCCACTCCGTCCTCTCATCGCTATCCGCTCCACCTCCAAAGTTCTGATGTGTCAGAGGTTCTCTGCCAGAGTCTGGAACAGAGATATCGCAAGAGGAGCTCGACCACGGTGTGCTGGAGACACTGGGAACACTCCCCGTGCTGGAGGAAGACGTGACGTTGTCATAAGTGGACAGTCTCTGGGATGACCCAGTGGAGTCTCGATCTCTGGCGGATCGCTCCCCTGAAGAAGTGCGGCGGTGTCCCCTCAAGGAGGACAGACCATTCATGAGCCAGTTACCTCCGCCACCGGAAGGAGCACTTGTATCTGCCACTGTGGCACCTGTGGCAGCTTGCTTAGCCTGTGGCTGTGAACGGGGAGTTGAAGAACTTTTGAAAGAGTATTTCCAGGAAGGCATGGTCTTGGCTTGTTTACTTGGACTGACTACGGGCTCTCCTTTCCCCGTTGTAGGCACCATTTTTGGTCCGGGGTTTGGGTTGGGGTTGATAGCCGCAGACAGTTTGGCGTCCAGAGATGAGGCACTGCTGTGGAGTTCTTGTTCAGTGTTGGAAGCCGGACCACTCTGCAGGTCCTCCTCAGAGATCCACGCTCCCAGGCTGCGGTGTTGGAGCTGATGCCCCTGGGCAGGTAACTCCATTAGGGGCAAAGCAGGTCCTTCGTGGTCCCTCCCTGAGTATAATCGCTGGTGTTCCCTAATGAGGACTGTCATTAGGTGCTGGACCAGAGAAGTTCCTAGACAATGTGCATGCAAAATGTTATTGTGATTATGCGAAAGGCTAACACAAAGTAGTATGGAGTTTTCATGTTTTTCACAATTAAAAATCTGAAATGCCTGGCACACATTTCTGTTAAACCCCCTTAACTCTAAAACCCTTAAATAAAACTCAGTGGAATTACATTCAGAAGGTTTCCAGCTGAGTCGCCCTCAGCGTAATTGAGTTTCAGTGCAAATTCAGCTGATCTGTGAAGACCTAGAAACTATTAATGAAATAAAAGCTTGATAAAGACCAAAGAAGACCAGCAGTGAAACCATTCACTTTACAGTTATGCACTACGCTGTGTTGGTGTTCAAGCATCACAGAATGTAAAGAGGCTTAAGGGGTATGAAAACACTTGTGAGCCGTCGTGTATTTGGTATTCATACCCTCCATGAGAGTAACTGGGTCCTCCATCTTGGTTCGAAGGATATTTGGTCCAAATACTGTGGCCAGGTTCTGGACGCTCATCTTGTTCTCGTTGCAGTGGGACTGAACCTCATCAAGAAACCTGAAAACAAAACATTCCCAAAATTAGACCAAAAGAAACACAAATTGTTTACTGAGGTTGCGTTGAAAGGAAGAGGACTGACTTGCATATGTACTTGAGGAGATTGTAATTAGGCAGAGGTAGAGTGTTAACTTGTTTCCCAAGCTCCTGGATCCCCTGATTTAAAATAAAATATATTAGTTATTGTGAAAGTGATGGCACCAAAACTCCTTACAACTAAACAGTCCAAACCTCCTCCTCGTCTTTGGCCAAAAGCTGTGCACAGGTTAGAAAGTCCTCATATTTGGAGAAAGGAATGACTGGTTCAGGCAGTTCTCTCAGGTACAACTTCAACAAAGATGCCACCGTGTGGACGTCTGTGTTACTGTGAGTCAGTACATGTAAAAAGAAGGAAGTATCAGAACTGTAAAAGTCACGGACACAAGATATTGCATTTTGTCAACCTCCCAACCTCTACCCCTTACCTGTCAAACAAAGGCTTGTCTCCGCAGTCAAAGGCCTCTTGAAGATCTTTGACCAGATTGGCCTGTCCGGGCATCCGAAAGAGACCCTCTTCATCCAGGCCCCTCTCTCTGATGAAATCCACACACTGCTCTACCAACAGCGGTGCCAGCCGGGGGCCAAACTTCCTCTCAAACTGCACTGTGTCCTCCAGACGTTGGCCAAAAATTCCTGAAGATAAACATTTGAAAAAGAAAGTCTGATTGCAAGAAATTGTTCGAGGCTTTGCTGTGTGGAGGGTGGTTTTGTAAACCTAACAACCTTTCAAACATTAGTTGATGTGGTTTGAAACAGGATTACTAGGATTACTGTGTCACTAGGTAACTGGAACTGTAGTCGTACAGTGATCAGTACACAGTCCTCCAGTATTTTGCTATTGTTTTTGTGATTTTTTTAGCAGTCAACATGACTGACTTTGTGGTGGTTCTTTAGAAATATTAGAAATTCTGGACAATAATTTGACATCAAGTACGGATGAGGCAGAAGTGGGGTATAAGTAAGACCTACTGCCACCTGCAGGTTGGAGTGAGCAGCGACTTAAACCCAATGTTTGACAATTTTTGCAAAACATTTTCAGTAAACTCACAATTATGTGGTGGAATGGAAAAATGTGGGAATCTGTTTATTTTACGTGAATTTCCCTTATTGGAGAATGAAGAAAAACTGGTGGGACTGATTACAGTAGACAGCGATTCAAAAGGTATTTTCTTGAATATGGAGCAAGGGGATTCACTCTGGTGAGTGGCCCCAACCCTAACCTGCAAATAGCTGAAATCTGTGAACACTTAATAACGATAATGCAATAACAATATGAAAATGATTGTAAAAAGATACACTAAGACAAAATGTAATTAGAATAAATGTTGTTAGAGCAATACAATTCATCCCCAACTTTAGTCGTTACTAACTTTAGAATTTATTTGATGTAATACTTAATAAAAACATAAATATACTTAGCTTAAACCAGCTATTCTGACAGCCTATGTGTATTGAATTAGCAGCTAATTACTGTTTGACTGGCTGCAGCAGTCACAGGTGGCTGACAGCTCGCAGTAATCGTGGTACTTCACCATGCAGGAGCTGCACGGCAGCAGAGAGCGTCTTTCATACATCCCAAAGCCGCATTTCACAACGTTAATCCATCCCGTGTCTGGCATTTCACTCTGGGAACCAGGGGATTAATCCTTCATTTCCAAACTCCAGAACCGAATCAAGTAAGCTGAGGCAAAC